>NC_072427.2:129279166-130531250 GCF_028878055.3 Symphalangus syndactylus
GTGATAATGGCATTATAGTTCTGTTGAAATATGCCTTTTTGAATGGTTGACTCGTGTTGCTTCTCATATTCAAAAATACGGTTTTTGAATGAAAAAGGTAAATCACAAAAGATTACATATAGCCGTTTTTATAATTCTTAAAGCAGGCCAAGTGTGTTGGCTCATGCCTGTAATCCCGGCACTTTGGGAGGCCAAGGCAGGAGAATTACTTAAGCCCAGGGGTTCAAGACCAGCCTGAGCAACATAGTGAGATGCCATCTCTACTAAAAATTAAAAAAATTAGCCAGGTGTGGTGGTGCCCACCTATAGTACCAGTTACTTGGGAGGTTGAGGCAGAAGATTGCTTGAACCCAGGGGTCAAGGCTGCAGTGTGCTGCCTGGGCAACAGAGCAAGACCCTGTCTCGAAAAAAATAGTGTGTTATGAATCAAGGATTATGATGAATCTGATTCTCTGTCCCTGAGAGCTGAAAGAAAGTAAAATAGCTTCCCTCTGAGATAGACTCCTGCTCCTGCCTCCTTGCAAGTTCAGGTGCTAACTGCTTAATGCCGAGACTCCATACTGAAAAGACACATGGGAAGAACAGCTGATTCTTGGTAGAATAGGATTTACCTGTCTGTAGGCAGGCTTGCAGAAGACAGTCCCATTCTGTTTGGTTTTTAAAATGATCTATTTCTAAAGGAACAAACATAATGAAATGATAGACCGTGTTTGGAAACTGATTTGAACAAACCCAAACATAAAGATAACTTTTAGAGAACTGGAGAAATCTCAGTGTAGACTGGATATTATAAGGGATTATAAGGGACTACTGTTAATTTTACTGGATGTGATAATGGCATTGTAGTTCTGTTGAAATATGCCTTTTTCAATTGTTTATTGGCAGAATGAAATGACTGTGATTTGCTTTATACAGCTCTAGCAAAGAAGTGGGGGAGGGACAGATAAAAGTAGTATAATGTTGATGGTTACTGAAGGTGAATAATGAGGACACAGGATTTTGTTATGGTCTATACTTTTGTTTATATTTAGAAATTTTTATAATGAAAATGCAAAAATACTTCTAAACTTGATTTCTTCAAGGGTGTTGAGAGCATATCAAGTTAGGAGGTAAGTGGACTGTGGGCCTATAGGATTCTGGGAGCTAAGGATCTTTGGAAGCTCTTTGTACAGGGTCCATGCCACTTGCTTAGCTGGGCCGTGGGCTCTGAATTTGCCATAGAATCTTCTCCCTGAACCAGTCTCATCTTTTCTAGTTTATGCCCAGTCTATTCTACCCTAAGCTTCTCTACCTCAAAAAAGTAGAGAGGGCTAGGAAGAAGAACAGGAAGGATTAAGAGTGGTGGCTGGAAGAAGAGATGGCCTTTTTGTTTCCCTTTTCTTCATTCCTCTGGCTTCACAGAGTATGACAGCTTCAATCCTCCATCCAGGCCAGGGGCCAGTTCTCTGACCAGTAATTGGGTTTGGGAAGTTCCTAGATATGGCGTGAGGATAGATTTCAAAAGCCACCACCAGCCACATTTGCTTCTCTTACCTCTTTTCTGTAGATCTCTGGTTTGGGGACATTAATTAGGTCCTGACCAAGCCAAGCAACAGCACTTGGCAAGCTCTCATGATAAAGAACAAAGCTGACCTGACAGAAGGAGACTCCAGCTTGGTCAGCTCTTTTATTCCACCCCTAAGCTTGGCTGCCCCTGTTGTCTCTCCCTGGGGGTAAGGAGGCAGTCTTCTCCCCAGTGGCTAACATCCATAGCAAACATGCAGGCTGGAGGACTTTCCCAAGTAAATAAAAAAAAAAAGGGAGAGACCTTGTCAGGTGTGATGGAATCAAGGGCCATTGTCTCGACATGGTGCCTGAGACCTTATTTTCCAGAGCTCACAAACTGGCAGCCTACAAACTGCTTATTATTTGGCAATTTAAAAAAACGATGGTTTGAAGTAGATATGCCCTCCCATTGATTCCAACTCCGTGTCTCATATCTGTGGCTTCACTTATTAATGTGATCAGTCTAGCCCCTGAAGGCATAAGCGTTTACAACTTTTGATTTACAGATTGTTAAAAACTAGTTGGGTGGCTCTCTTGCCCCCATTAATTTTTTTTTTCTTTTTTTTATACGAGATGAGGGTCTCACTATGTTGCCCAGGATGGATTTGAAATCCTGGGCTTAAGGGATCCTCCTGCCTCAGGCTCTGGACTAGCTGGGATTACAGGCGTGTGCCACCACACCTTGCTCTCCCACTAATTCTGTTCCTGCTAGTTTCTTCCCTTACAAGTAAGGTGGGTCATATTTACCTGTAAGAAACTCAGAAATACTCACTTTTCCAGGACAGCTGGGGTGAAGAGAATATGTAGTGGCCACTGTACTTTGTAGGAAAGACCTAGGGCTGCCCAGCCAGATGCAGGGGCTTCCCGGGGAGAAGTTTCCCGAGAAGGCCCTTCTCTTGCCTGAGTAGCATCTGCTGTGATAAAGAAAAGAAAAGAAAAAAAGAAAAGATAACAACTTGGTTAATCTAGAACCAGAGACTCAACAAGTGAATATCATTAATGAAACTAGAGCTCACAGGAGTTCAAGACCAGCCTGGGCAATACAGTGAAACCCCGTCTCTACTAAAAATACATAAATTAGCTGGGCGTGGTGGCACGCACTTGTAGTCTCAGCTACTCACGGGGGCTGAGGCATGAGAATTGTTTGAACCTGGAAGGCGGAGGTTGTAGTGAGCCAAGATTGTGCCACTGCACTCCAGCCTGGGCAACAGAGCGAGACTCTGTCTCCAAAAGAAAAGAAACAGAGCTCATTGGAGTCTGCGATGTCAGAAGCTTTCAGGGGACAAAAAGAAGGGGACAAGGAAACTTCTATGTGAGGTTCTCTTGGGAGGTCTTCTAGAGATTCTTTCCTCAGCCTTAAAATCTGGGGGCTGGAAACAAATAAACAGGGACCATTCCAGCAGCATGACAAAAAAAAAAAAAAAAAAAAAACCCCAACTCCCCCAAAACATGGCCTGGTCATCTCACTTAGCCTCTCTGGACTTCTGGACTTTCCTTTTCTTCTCCATAGAATTACAGTATTGTACTAGCTGATTTCTAAGATCCAAAATTATATGGTTTCTATGGCGGGGGATGGAAGCAGAGATGGGAAAATGGATGATGACCAGTAGGAACTCTAAGGTGGCAGGGAGGAATGGCAAACCTTTGTGCTCCTTTCCGTGATACTCAATTGTCAAGTGCAACAGAGGGAGAAGGTTGTCATCATCTAGCAATACCTTGTGTGCTGACTGTTGAAAGGCCACATTCACATCTGCAAGAAAGAACATGCAGGCTGACAAGGACGCTTGGCTACAAAACAAACCCAGACTCCTCCAGCTTTCCGCTTCTCCCCCAACATGCCCAATGCTAACAGCAGGACACAGTGGACATCTGTTGCATTTGTCTAACATCCATCCATTCTTCTCTTCTTGCTGACAAACTGCCTCCTGATTTTCCTTGGAGAATCATCCCTATTCAGTACAGTTCACATATTTCCAGTGGGTCAGTGCTAGACAACACCCGATTCTGGGGTAGCTGGGTGATGTAGGATATAGGCATGATCAAATGGAATGTAATACTCTACTTTGTTATGCTATATTGTTTAGGGATATTAACATGACCAAGCCAGGCCAATCCAGAGGCTCTATTCAGACTCTAAAAGAGTCCAGCTCTTTCTTCAAGATAAACAGGGGCTTAGTAGGATGTAAACTTGGCTAGAGACTATCTTGCTACCATACAGAGCAGGCCTGTCTGAAAAGAAAGAGGTAAAAGATGGAAAGAGACCAAGTCCTAAAGGTGCTACACCCGTCACTGGATCAAACTTAGCTGAAAACCATCATACGTCTGAGCTTTTCAGTTATGAGAATCAATACATTATTTCTTTCCTTTTGCTTTGCTTGAGTTTGAATTGGATTTTCTGATATTTGCAACCACAAGTACTTATATTTATACAAGTACAGTGGACATCTATGGTTTTACTGAGTTAGAAAAATGATCAGCCTGTGTGTATGTATTTTCTTTCTCACAGTTTTTTTGGATCCTTACCCAACTCTACTCATGCAGTATGAATGGGAATGGACATCAGTTGGTCAAGGGGTAGACTCTTCACTGAACTACGCATAGCCTAGTGTCTGACCTCTTTGACTGATACAGGGATAGGGATGTGATGTGGGCTGGGCCAATCAAAACCTAGATAATTCCCTAGAATTCTCTAACTTGCAACAAGAGGGACTGGGTTCAGTTCCTTCCGTAGAGGACACTGTGAGGCATATTCCTGGGAGCTGCTGGTGATCATGTTTCCAGAAGGTCATCAAAGCGTTCACAAGAGACACAGACAAGATATGGTGAATGAGTGAATGAGAGAGAGAGAGAGAGAGAGAATGAATCCAAGTTGTCCCACTGGGGTTTTAGATACAATAGCAAATCCATTTCCCTTTCCTAACTAGGCTAGTTCGGGTGAGTTTCCATCATTCACACCTAAAGAATTCTACTACAAAACTACAAGCAGCACTAAGTCCCAATATGGCCCATAAAGTATATATGGCTATAATCCAATGAGAAAAAATACCTGGTTTGAAGGCCTGAACCAACTCTTTCAGGAAGGGTCATAGGCCAAGACACTGTTCCCAATGACCCCAGCATGAAGCCTACCTGCAAGGGCCTTCCATCTCTGGAAGCCACTGCTCTGTAACTCATCAGGCTGCTCTTATGTGGAGCAGGCCTTAAAAGGGTCAGCAGCAGCCAAGAAATACCCTAGAATGTCAATCAGTTGATCATTCTCAGGGCCACTGACAATTACCATGCTCAGTTACTGCAGTGGGCGGTGTTTTTAACATGTGTTGAGCTGTGTCAATGAAGGCCTGAAACAGTTCTCCACGTCCCAGAAGGTAAAAGTCTTTAATGATCTGAGGAAAGAATTTCAATTTACAATTCAGTAAAGCAAGGCAGGAGCTCCTCACTGTCCTGAGGAATTACACGTATACAATAATTTCTAATTTCATCAATTTGAGCCCAAGCTACAAAAGATATAGGCATTTGGCATTTCAAAGAGGCATACTTAGTTCCACATAGCAGGACGACTGGTGTGTATTTGGCATTATTTATTCAATAGCAACATAATTATATATATATGCCAGAAAAAAGTACACTCCCAAATCTTTGTATTATAGTAGATTTGTGGCATTAGGTATAGTTTGCTCACTTGGATACGAACAAATGAGTTGACTCTGGAAGTCTGGGTGTAGGCAACCAGTGCTCTCAGGAAACGTCAGAGAATGCAAGTCACTGCCTACCAGCATCACCGTAAGAATTACAACAGCTAAGCCATTACCTTCAGCTGACCCAGTAAATCGGATTCTTCTACCATCAACTTCCAGAGATGCTATGAAAACAACCAACAAAACAGGGACAAATTTCATTACAGTGAGAACTCCTGCAAAGAATGGTTCCATACAAATCCAGCAATGTATTAAAAGAAGACTATACCTTGCCCCACATAGAAAAATTTACTCAAAAGGATCAATGTATTATTCCGTTCTCACACTGCTGTAAAGAATACCTTAGACTGGGTAATTACGAAGAAAAGAGGTTGAGTTGCTCACAGTTCTGCACGCTGTACAGGAAGCATGGTGGCTTCAGCTTGGCTTCTAGGGAGGCCTCAGGAAACTTACAATCATGGCAGAAGGCAAAGGCGTCTCACATCACAGGAGTAGGAGCAAGAGAGAGCAAGGGGGAGGTGCTGCACACATTTAAACAACCAGATCTCACGAGAACTTACTATCGTGAGGACAGTACCAAGGGGAATGGTGCTAAACCATTAATGAGAAACTGCCCCATGAACCAATCATCTCCCACCATGCCCCACCTCACCCTACCTCTAACACCTGGGGATTACAACTCAAGAAATTTTGGCAGGGACACAGGTCCAAGCATATCAATCATAGACCTGGGTATAAAACTGAAAACTATAAAATTTCTGGAAGAAATCAGAAGAGAAAATCTTAGTATCCTTGAGTTAGGCAGAGTTCTTAGACATAACACCAAAAACATGATCCATAAAAGAAAAAAAAAAGGTAAACTGGATTTCATCAAAATTAAAAACTTCTGGGACAAGTCATAAATTGTGAGAAAATAGGCCAGGCACAGTGGCTCATGCCTGTAAATTCCAGCACTTAAGGAGGCTGAGGTGGGTGGATCACGAGGTTAGGAGTTCGAGACCATCCTGGCTAACACGGTGAAACCTCATCTCTACTACAAGTACAAAAATTAGCCGAGCATGGTGGCAGGCGCCTGTAGTCCCAGCTACTTGGGAGGCAGAGGCAGAAGAATCTCTTGAACTCAGGAGGCAGAGCTTGCAGTGAGCCAAGATTGCACCACTGCACTCCAGCCTGAGCAACAGGGCGAGACTCTGTCTCAAAAAAAAAAAAAATTGTGAGAAAATATTTGTAAGTCACATATCTGTTAAAGAACTTAAATTCAGAATACATAAAGGATGCTCAAAATTCAACAACAAGAAAACAAAAACCCAATACAAAATAGGCAAAGAGGCACATGAAAAAATATTCAACCTCATTAGTCATTACAGGCATGCAAATGAAAAAGACAGTGGGGAATCCCAGCACTTTGGGAGGCCAAGGTGGGCGGAGCACGAGGTCAAGAGATTGAAACCACATTTTCTTAATCGTAAATGTGGCACATATACACCATGGAATACTATGCAGCCATAAAAAATGATGAGTCTGGAAACCATGATTCTCAGCAAACTATCGCAAGGACAAAAAACCAAACACCGCATGTTCTCACTCATAGGTGGGAACTGAACAATGAGAACACATGGACACAGGAAGGGGAACATCACACACTGGGGACTGTTGTGGGGTGGGGGGAGTGGGGAGGGACAGCATTAGGAGATATACCTAATGCTAAATGACGAGTTAATGGGTGCAGCACACCAACATGGCACATGTATACATATGTAACAAACCTGCACGTTGTGCACATGCACCCTAAAACTTAAAGTATAATAATAATAAAATTAAAAAAAAAAAAAAGATCGAAACCATCCTGGCCAACATGGTGAAACCCCATCCCTACTAAAAATACAAAAAATTGGCTGGGCGTGGTGGCGGGTGCCTGTAATCCCAGCTGCTCCAGAGGCTGAGGCAGGGGAATTGCTTGAACCCGGGAGACGGAGGTTGCAGTGAGCAGAGATTGCGCTACTGCACTCCAACCTGGCGACAGAGCGAGACTCCGTCTTAAAAAAAAAAAAAAAAAAAAAAGACATTGGGAAGCCACCCAAATATCTATCAAGGATGAACAGATAAACACACTGGTATAAACAATAGAATACTAGTAAGCAATATAAAGGAATAAACCATTGATAAATGCAACATGGGTTCATCTCAAAATAATTATGCTGAGTAAAAGAAGCCTGGTCTCCTCCTCCAAAAGAGTGCATACTGTATGATTTCATTTTTATCAACTCTAGAAAGTACAAACTAACCTAGAGTAACAGGGAGTAGATCAGATCAGTGGCTGCTTGGGGGACTGGCAGGGTAGGAAGAGTGGGATGAAAGCACACAGAAAGGTTGCAAATAAAGGATGTAAGAGTGTATCAGGTAAATATGATTTGAAAGGAAGCTGGATAGTGATCTTAGTAACCAACAAAATAGAATCTAAGTAAAGAATATATTAGGCCAGGTGTGGTGGCTCACGCCTGTAATCCCAGCACTTTGGAAGGCCGAGGTGGGCGGATCACTTGAGCTCAGGAGTTCGGGATCAGCCAGTGCAAAATGGCAAAACCCCATCTCTACTAAAAATACAAAAATTAGCCGGGCATAGTGGCGCATGCCTGTAACCCCACCTACTCAGGAGGTGAGGCAGGAGAATCACTTGAACCCGGGAGGCAGAGGTTGCAGTGAGCCGAGATCACGCCACTGCACTCCAGCCTGGGTGACAGAGCAAAACTCTGTCTCAAAAAAACAAAACAAAACAAAACAAACAAACAAACAAAAACAGACCCTGTATTAGTCCATAAAGAAACCTGCAATAGATTCCAAAGAAACAATGTAATTCAGACTATGTTCTCCAACTATAATGCAATAAAATTAAAATAAATTCCTTGGTTAAAAAATCATAAACAAAATTCATTAGAATTATATAGAATATAATGAAAACACTACATGCCAAAAACTTGTGAGACACAGTCAAAACAATATATAAAGTTTTATATCTATTTCTCAGAAAACACAGGTTAAAAATAGAGGAGTCAAGCTTTCAACCTGGGAAAGAGTAAAAAAAAAAAAAAAAATGAAGGAAGAAACTAATAAAGAAAAAGGCAGATATCAATGAAACAGAGAATTCAAACAAAAAGACAAATATATATATATATGTGTGTGTGTGTGTGTGTATATCTCTCTCTATTTATTTTATTTTGAGATGGAGTCTTACTCTATTGCCCAGGCTGGAATGCAGTGGCGCCATCTCAGCTTGCTGCAACCTCTGCCTCCGAGGTTCAAGCAATTCTCCTGCTTCAGCCTCCCGAGTAGCTGGGACTATAGGCACACACCACTGCACCTGGCTAATTTTTGTAGTTTATTTTAGTAGAGACAGGGTTTCGCCATGTTGGCCAGGCTGGTCTCAAACTTCTGACATCAAGTGATCCACCTGCCTTGGCCTCCCAAAGTGCTGGAATTACAGGCATTAGCCACTGCACCTGACCCTAAAATATATGTTTAAAAAATAAAATTAAAAAAAGAAAAAGCCTGGTGGGCACAGTGGCACATGCCTACAGGCCCAGTTACTCGGGAGGCTGGGGCAGAAGTTTCACTTGAGTCTAGGAATTCTGGGCTGTAGTGTGCTACACCAATCAGGTGTCCACAATAAATTCGGCATCAATATGGTGACCACCTGGGAGTAGGGGACCACCAGGTTGCCTAAGGATGGGTGAATTGGCCCAGGTCAGAAATGAAGCAGGTCAAAACTGCAGTGCTGAGGTGTGGTGGCTCACATCTGTAATCCCAGCACTTTGGGAGGCTGAGATGGGATGACTGCTTGAAGCCAAGAGTTCTAGACCAGCCTGGGCAACATACTGAGACTCTGTCTCTACAAAAGAGTTTAAAAATTAGCAAGGCATGGTGATTTGCACCTGTAGTACTAGCTACTCAGGAGGCTGAGGCAGGAGGATTGCTTTACCCTAAGAGTTCAAGATTACAGTGAGCTATGATGACATCACTGCACTCCAGCCTGGGAGATAGAAAAAGACCCTGTCTCCGGGGAAAAAAAAGAAAAAAGAAAATGAAAGGCCAGGTGCTGAGGCTCATGCCTATAATCCCTGTACCGGGAGGCTGAGGCAGAAGGGAAGATTGCTTGAGACCAGGAATTGGAGGCTGCAGTGAACTAGGATTACACCACTGCACTCTAGCCTGGGCGACAGAGTAAGAAGAGTAAGACTGTGTCTCAAAAAAAGAAAAAAAAAAAGATTTAGCTGGGCACGGTGGCATGCACCTCTAGTCCCAGCTACTTGGGAGGCTGAGATGGGAAAATTGACTGAGCCTGGAGATCGCGCTGCAGTGACTCATCATTGCACCACTGCTCTCCAGCTTGGGTGACAGAGCGAGATGCTGTCTACAAATTTTTTTTAAATTAAAAAGCCAGGCCCAGTGGCTCACGCCTATAATCCCAGCACTTTGAGAAGCCGAGGCAGGTGGATCACTTGAGGTCAGGAGTTCGAGACCAGCCTGGCCAACATGGTGAAACCCCCATCTGTACTAAAAATACAAAAATTAGCTGGGCGTTGTAGTGCACACCTGTAATCCCAGCTACTCAGGAGCTGAGGTGGGAGAATCCCTTGAACCTGGGAGGTGGAGGCTGCAGTGAGCTAAGATTGCATCAATACACTCCACCCTGGGCCACAGTGAGACTCTGTCTCAAAAAAAAAAAAAAAAAAAAAAAGATTAAACAAAAGCTTGTTCTTTAAAAAGACTAATAAGACTAAACAATAAAAAGAAATTCTAAATAAATAAAACATAAATGACTACAGATTTTTTAAATTAAATCTAGATGAAAGAGGTAAAGTCCTAGAAAATACCAAAATTAATACAAGAAATACCTGTTTTATGTCAATAGGTTTTAAATACACCGAACTAGTTAAGTTTTCCCTCCTAAAAATATCTAGCTTAGATTATTTTTCAGGTAAATTCAAACTTTCAGTAAGAATTCCTGTCTTATATAAACTGTTCTAAAAAATAGAAAAAGAACAAAACCTAACTAGCCCATTTTATGAGGATTGTAGAATCTTTATTCCAAAACCACATAAGCAAAATGCAGGAAAAGAAGGGTATAGTCTTATTTCATAGTGACATGATTTGGCTGTGTCCCCACCCAAACCTCATCTTGAATTGTAGCTTCCATAACTCCCACGTGTTGTGGGAGGAACCCGGTGGGAGGTGATTGAATCATGGGGGTGGTCTTTCTCATGCTGTTCTTCTGAGAGGGAATAAATCACTCTTATAAAGGGGTGATTTACTTTATAATAAATTATATATTTTATATATTTTGATAGTATTTTATAAAGGGGAGTCCCCCTACAGAAGCTCTCTTGCTTGATGCCATGTAAGACCTGACTATGCTCCTCATTCGCCTTCAGCTATGACTGTGAGGCCTCCCCAGCCATGTGGAACTGTGAGTTCATTAAACCACTTTCCTTTATAAATTACCCAGTCTTGGGTATGTCTTTATTAGCAGCATGAGAACAGACTAATACAACTAGTGAATACAGATGTAAAACATCCAATCAAGTAGTGTTTATCTCAGGAAGAATCAGTATCTCAAAATCTAACCAGAAATTTATCATATAAATAGACTAAAGGAGAAAAATAACCCAGAGCAAGAAACTGAACCTTAATTGATACAGAAAGAGCAGTTGATAAAATTCAACATCTACTTATGATAAAAAACTCTGGACTGGGGATGGTGGCTCACAGAAGGATCACCTGAGCCGAGGAGTTCAAGACCAGCCTGGGCAACACAGCAAGACCCCATCTCAAAAAATAAAAATAAAAATAAAAGGAAAGTTCTCTCATTTGCAGATGGTATGATCATCTACTTAGAACAACTGATAGAATCAGACTATTACAACTAAAAAGAGTTCAACACGTTGCAAGTTATAAGATTAACCTACAAAAAGTAATACCACCATTTCTCTATGTAAGCAGTAAAAACTAAAGACATAATTAAAATAAAAACTATTAAGTACCTCAGAATTTTTAAAACCTTTTGTTGAAGTACTAAAATACATACAGAAAAGTACAAGTCATAAGTTCACAGCTTGAAGATTTTTACAAATTGAACACCTGTATTACCAGCACCCAGATCAAGAAATGGAACGAACTGAGTGTTGCCAGCACCCTAGAAGCCCCACTCATGCCCCTCCCATTGACTCAAAGGCAAATACAGTACTGACCTCTAGCGCCAGATTCACTTTGCCTGTTTTTGAACTTTACAGAAATAGATTCGCATAGTATACACACTTTAAAGAAAAAATTTTTTAAAGGAGAGAAAGAATCCCAAAAGGGATAAATATAACACATATTTACAAAACACTCCCCCCTTTTCCTTCAGGGCACAGCTTTTCATTGCTGTAGGCTGTTATTGCTACAATAACGCCTTCCAAAGTCTATTAGCTACAATTCTAAGAAACTTCAGTTTCTTAGAATTGCTTCAGTTTGCTTATTGTTTTTACAAATTGGAAATCTAATTTCTAGCAAACTTTCACAAGAAAAAAACAATTTTTCCTATTGTTTATAATTCACTGAGTACAATTCTACTTTCTTCCATTAATTATGCTTTCCAAAGATTTATAATAAAAATGATAAAGCAACAGAACTAGATTCAATTTTCAAAAATGAAGGAACTGATACCAACCCCTCTAGACTAGAAACTGCCTTGGCCTACAGATGGGGGTGAGGCAATGTCTTAAAATTTTGAAAGGACAGGAACATGGGTCATTTAGATATTTACTTGCCCAGAAAGAATCAAATCAAATGATACTTCACAGCCATTTTAAGATCGAACATTCTGTGTCTATATCACAGCTCTACCTCTGATGACCAGGAGTTTTTGAGACAGTGACTAGAAAGGGAAACCATATTTATAATAGATTACTGTACTTCTAACCAATGGAGATTTGATGCTCTTAGCAGTTCCAGACACTGAGCGAACTGCACTGCTTTTTAGTCCTGTCTGTTTCAAAAACCCCTGTAGAGGTCTGTCTTTGGTGGGTGGACTGGCTTGCTTAAATAGAAGTACCTGCCGGGCGTGGTGGCTCACACCTGTAATCTTAGCACTTTGAGAGGCCAAGGCAGGAGGATCACTTGAGCCCAAACGTTCAAGATCAGCCTGGCCAACATGGTGAAACCCCCATCTCTATTAAAATACAAAAAAGTACGCCAGGCATGCTGGTGCAGGCCTGCAGTCCCAGCTACTCAGGAGGCTGAGGCACGTGAATTGCTTCAACCCAGGAGGCGGAGGTTGTAGTGAGCCACGATTGCTCCACTGCACTTCAGCCTGGGCGACAAAGCAAGACCCTGTCTCAAAAATAAAATAAAATAAAGGTACCTACCCTCTCCTGACCTACGAATCAGAAGCTCTGGAAGTAAGGACTTGGTGCAAGTGCAGGTTTTAAAATTTCCTCATGTGGGCCGGGTGCAGTGGCTCACACCTGTAATCCCAGGACTTTGGGAGGCTGAGGTGGGAGGATCACTTGAGCTCACGAGTTTGAAACCAGCCTGGCTAACATGGTGAAACCCCATCTCTACTAAAAATACAAAAATTAGCTGGGCATGGTGATGTGTGCCTGTAATTCCAGCTACTTGGGAGGCTGAGGTGGGAGAATCGCTTGAACCCAGGAGGCAGAGGCAGTGAGCCGAGATCACACCATTGCACTCCAACCTGGGTGACAGAGCGAGACTCCATAAAAAAATAAAAAATAAAAAATAAAATTTTCTCATGCGATTCTATGCTTAGCCAATGTTGAAAGCCATGAATATAGTTAACAACACAGCAGACTAAATGTCTCATTTCGTGTTATCATGTATCCATGAGACAAATGTTAATACAAGCCACAGAACATATATGCTCCTTTGAAAAATTACTGGTCACAATTTAAGTCTGTGGCACCAGCACAATTCAAAATGAAGAAGACTGTGCACCAGGAGTCGGAGGCCTGGCACGGACCTCACTATGGCTACTCACTGTGCCACACCAGACAAGCCAGACAAGTCAGCTTGCTGAATGTTTGCATCATTTATAAGAATGAGAAAATAATATTTGTTCTGATTTCCTCATAAGATGATTGTGTATAGAAATGAAAGTACAAGTTATAAGCCGTACTAAACTACAAGAAAGACACGAAATTTAGTCAGAATTAGTTGATTCTTAGGAGTTATTGCAAACGATAGAGACAGATCCAAAATGCTGATTTTCAGAATTTAAACCAAGACTTCCCCTTTATTCAACTAACTAACCAACCAACTAAAAACCACCTGTCTTTTAGTTAGACAGGAAAACGGGAAGGCAGTTCTGCCTCTGTTAATGAAAACAGAGGCTTTTCTTTTCTATTTCCTGCCTTCAACTCTCTGCAACAGCTCTTTCCAAGCTCGGTTCTTCCCACATCAAGAAAAAAACAAAAGTCAAGTAACTCGATGTCTTTTTTTTTTTTTTTTTTTGAGACAGTCTTCCTCTGTCGCCCAGGCTGGAGTGCAATGGTGTGATCTCGGCTGACTGCAACCTCCCCCTCCCAGGTTCAAGCGATTCTCCTGCCTCAGCCTGGTAAGTAGCTGGGACTACAGGCAGGCGCCACCACGCCCAGCTAATTTTTTGTATTTTTAGTAGAGACGGGGTTTCACCATGTTGGCTGGGCTGGTCTTGAACTCCTGACCTCAGGTGATCCACTTGCCTTGGCCTCCCAAAGTGTTGAGACTGCAGGCGTGAGCCACTGCGCCCGACCAAGTAACTCAATTTCTAGGAAACTAGTCCAATTTTTTTCCTAAAAAAAAATATATATATATATGATGAAACACAAACCTCAGCCACAGTGCTGCGAATGCGATCCACCACCTGTTCAAAGTCCACCAAGCTGAAGAGTGGCTGCTGCTTGAGACGGTGCAGCTCTGCAGCAAAAGTGTCTTCCTGGTTTTTCAAAATAGATCCTGCAAAATAGGAAGGCACTGTCAAAGGAGGACGGAGAATACCCAGGACAGTTAGGGTTTTCTGGGGAGGGCTAATCTCGGTGGGGCAGCAACTTCACCTGCTTCTCAGACAAACGTCACGATTCTGCTACATTCTCAGGATAGGAATATTATCGACCACTCGCTCTGACCAGGCATGCTGTGGGGCTGCACAGTATTAAGGAAGAAGAGCTTTTGAGGGTGTGGTACATTGGACAAGGAGATTTCTACCTTTTCTAGTCAGGTTCACATTTTGATTCTCAAACATCTGGACAGATTCTCCAACAAATAGGATTTTTTCAGCAACCCTCACTGGAATGTAGGATGGCAAAATCTCCACTCGTAGGGAAAACTGCTTCAGAGATGGTGCCAGCATGTTCTCTTCCTCAATCAGGCGCTAGTCAAGGAAAGAGTACACATCGAGATGCAGTGTGAAGCAAGAAAAGGAAAACAAGAAAATACCTAGTAACTCTCCCAACCCATGATTTAAAGTAAAGACGCAAGGACTTCAAATCTTGTATTGCACAATTCTCAAACCAGCCATTTTGGAGAGACGTATTTCATCTTCAGGCAGCACAGTGGCAGGTGGAAATAAGAGTGGCTTTTTAAATACTGGGATTTGGGCCCTCACTCCGCCTTTACTACTGAGTAAAAACTTGCACAGTCGATCAGCTTCCTTACTTATACAATGAAAGAGGTGGTCTTTTTTGTTTTCCAGGTCTTCTCTCTATGTCTTCTCTGCTAGTGCTCCTCAGGGCACTGTCCCAGACTGTCTTTTCCTCTCATCCTACGCTTCTTATACAATCACATCGTCTTCTGTGACTGATCAGCATAACAGATAGTTTTAATTTTTAGGTCACAGACCTCTCTGCAATCATAAAAGCTATGGACCTTCCAGACAAATGTACAGACATATAACATTTCATGAACCTCCTGAAGCCACCCAAGGGCCCCAGATTAAAAACCTCCAAGCCCCATGCTGATGATTCCATATATAGATTTAGAGCAAGCTGGAGTGCTCTCATGAGCCCCAGGCTCAACCCACTGAACATTTCCCACAAGTTCCTCAAACTCAACATGCCCCCCATTAGACCCATCTTCTTTCCCGCATACCAAGCAGTATACACCCCTATCGTCACTACTTGCCCAGCTGCTGAAGGCAGAAACCTGGGTATCATCAATGATTCTTCCCTTTTGACTCATTTCCAAGCACTCACTAAGCCTACTGATTCCACCCTTTAAACATCTCTCACACCTCTTTGCTCTTTTTTCATATTCAATGTTAGTATCTTTGGTTTAGGGGACTATTATTTTCACCTAAGTCTCCCCAACACTCTCTTAACTGGTCGACCTGCCTCTAATCTTGATTTTTTAAAAATGATTCCCCACACAGCATCCAGAGTGATTTATCATGAAGTCTGACTGTGGTACCCACTTGCTTAAAATTCAATAGCCCCCAACTCTTTTCAGGTTCAAGTACAAATTCATTTCCACTGTTTACATGCACCTTTGTGATCCTGCCTCTGCTTAACTCAAGTTTCATCAAGTACCAACTTAACAGTTTCAAGTACCACCTCTCCCTCACACCATCTCTTATAACGTTTTACTTCAGCCTTTACTTGACTATTTCAACTGAATTACTACTGTTTCCCCCAATGAACCATGTCCTTAATGGCCCCTGTACCTTTACACATATCATTCCTTCTGCCTGGATATCTCTTGATAGCTCCTCCCAAACTCTTTGCAATTTAGACATACCTTCCACTGAAAAGCCTTCTCTAGTCACTCCAAGACCCTATCCCATGACCATGTTCCAAGAATACCCATATTTAGTCTTTTCAGAGCCGTTAGTACACTGTAATGTAACTGTTTACTTTTCTACATCTCTTCCCCTAAACTATGAGCTCCTTAGGGACAGACACTACTACTTTTTATTTGTAGCACCTAGAACAATGCCTGGCACATAACTGGCATTCAATGAAATATTGCCACAGGATAAATGAATGAATGGATGGATGGATGAATGGATGAATATGGACAATGCAGAACTTTGAGGAGTCTAATCAAAACACCAAACTGGCCGGGCGCGGTGGCTCATGCCTGTAATCCCAACACTTTGGGAGGCTGAGGCGGGTGGATCACCTGAGGTCAGGCGTTTGAGACCAGGCTGGCCAACATGAGGAAACCCTGTCTCTACTAAAAATATGAAAATAAAAAATATGAAAATTAACCAGGCGTGGTGGCACATGCCTGGTTCCAGGTACTTGGGAGGCTGAGGCAGGAGAATTGCTTGAACCTGGGAGGCAGTGGCTGCAGTGAGCCAAGATTGCGCCATCGCACTCCAGCCTGGGCGATGGGTGAGAATCCATCTTAAAAACAACAACAACAACAAAAAATCTCCAAACTGTATTTAAATCTAAAATGTAGCTAGCTGCTCCATTAGAGTAGCTATATAAGTAAGACTTATAATCTCTCAAATGCATATACTGGGAAAGAGGAAACAAAAAGAATCTCACAAACACATTTTCCATTTTATAGTCTCACACTAGTTAAGATAAAGCCGAATGTTTACATCCAAAGAATTGATGGAAGGTGCTCAGCTATGAGCTAAGAGGGGATCACCAGAAGATCATTTGTGTGCATGCTTTTCTGACTCCTGGCAGGAGGGTGCTAGGCTGCTTTTCGGGCTCTCACCAAGTCCTGGAGTTCTCTCAGTTGTTTTCCTGTCAGTCCCCCAATGCCCAGATCCTCCTCGTCCTCTTCTGGCTGGGCACTGACATTACCAGAAGATGGACCCTGTTTGATAAAGAATTCTTCATGCTGGTCCAAGAGGAGTCCATGGAGCATCCAGGCTGAGAGCTGTTTATACATGACCCCATGACAAACGGCCAGGATTCTGGGCAGAGTAGAAAGTAAGAGGCTCAGAAGTCATGCTTTAAACTGTTACAGGATAAACAGAGGCCTGAGAATTTGATGAGTCATAAGGGAAATAACCAATTAAGTTAAAAATAATTGTGCTATTTTAATTTAAATGTGGGTGAACTAACTCACTGAATTTCCATATTTGCAGCCTACACAATGAAATCTAAAACGTTCAGTATATGTGCTGATATTATTTTAGGGAAGATATTTTCTTCTCTTCTTTTATGTAATTTTCAAAACTGATGGGTCCTAAATAGGTACAACTGTTTTATAGCAATAAAAAATAAAAATAATAAAAAATTTAAAAAATCGACTTAATGGAGTCTCTTTTTGGCTAACACAGTATTAAATTTGTTTTATTTCTGTTGGAATCACATAGGGAGAGAATATTCAATACGTGAGTGCCAGGTATACATGAAAAACTATTATCTAGCAAAATTCAGAAACTAAAACAAAATGCAGAATGGTTGTTGGGGAATAGTATATTCAGATGGTCTCAAAGGATCACCTACCAGATAGCATATTAATTAAAAAGGGGAAAATGTACCTCTATAATGGAGCAGCATGTGATGAAAACACCTAAGCCAAGTGATCCAACTTCATAACATCCGTGATGGGATAAACTTACTTTCTGTGCCTTCTAATATGATGTAATGGGAAATAATATCACCTACATAGTATTCTTGCCAAAAATATTTAATCCAAATCTAATCATAGGGAAGCAATAAATCCAGATTGTGGAACATTATACAGGACAGCTGGTCAGGACTCTTAAAATGTCAGCGTCATCCAAAATACCAAGAACAAAAGGCAAGGGGGACGGTTCTAAATTAAAGGAGACTAAAAAGACATGAGAACAAAATGTAGTATGTGAACACTGATCAGATCCTGGATTGCAAAAAAAGAACAGCTATGAAGGAATGCTGGGGGACAACTAGAAAAATTTGGATATAGTATTACTGAATTAATGTTAACTTTCTTGGGTGTAATATGGAATTGACATTCTATAAGAGAATCCCCTTTTCTTTTCTTTTTTCTTTTTTTTTTTTTGAGACAGGGTCTCACTCTGTTGCCCAGGCTGGAGTGCAGTAGCACGATCATAGCTCACTGCAGTTTCGAACTCCTGGACTCAAGCCACCCTCCCACCTCAGCCTCCTAAGTAGCTGGGCCCACAGGTGCACACAGCATGCCTACTTTTTTTGTATTTGTAGAGACGGGGTCTCACTATGTTGCCTGGGCTGGTCTCCTAGGCTCAAGCTATCCACCCACCTTGGCCTCTCAAAGTGCTAGGAATACAGGTGTGTGCCACCATGCCCAGCCAAGAATGCCTTTTTTCTAAAGTGATACAAGCTGAAGTATTTAGGGGTTAAGTGTTAGGATATCTGTGACTACTTTCAAATGATTCTGCAAAAAAAAGTTTGTGCATTTCACATATACGTATAGAAGGAGAAAAAGAGAAATCAAATGTGGCAAATGTTAAGAAATGGTGCAACTAAAGGATATACTAGCGTTTGGTTTTCGTTTTTTGTTTTGAGACAGGGTCTCGTTCTGTCATCCAGGCTGGATTATAGTGGCGAGATCTCAGCTCACTGCAGCATCAACCTCTTGGGCTAAAGCAATCCTTCTGCCTCAGCTTCTTATAGCTGGGACTACAGGCAGGCACCACACCTGGCTAATTTTTTTATTTTTGGTACAGACAGGGTCTCGCTATGTTGCCCAGGCTAGTCTCAAACTCCTGGGCTCAAGCGATCCCTCTGCCTCAGCCTTCCAAAGTGCTGGGATTACAAGCGTGAGCCACCGAGCCTGGCCTACAAGTGTTTTATTATATGTTTCTTTCAACTTTTTTGTAGGTTTAAAATTTTTCAAAATAAAAGGTTGGGAGAAAAAGACATTACAAGAACTTGACTGTGTTATTTGTAGTATGCTAACTGAATGGACTCTCTCTTTTAAAAGATCAAATGTGAAGCTATTTACATTTATGCATTTCTGCGTATGTGGTCTGTAAAGTTTGGTCCCTGCAAACACAGAACAAACATGTATATATAGTATCATCTACTTAAGATTTTATATTCTATACACAAAAGTATAATAGAGAATTAAATCCCTAAGGAATGTTCTGGAGGGTTTACTCATGCAGCGGTTAGAGTGGAGATTAAGAGTTGTGAGTGGCCGGGTACAGTGGCCACTACTGCACCACTGTTGGGATTACACCTGTAATCCCAACACTTTGGGAGGCCAAGATGGGAGGATCGGTTGAGCCTAGGAGTTCGAGACCAGCCTGGGCAACATAGCAAAGCCTTCTCTCTACAAAAAGTTAAAATAAGAAAAAAAGAACAAAACAGAGTTGTGAGTGGCCTCAGGGACCATCTATCACAATTTTTCAATGAATGTCACAATTTTTTTAAAATAAGGAAAATGGATAAATGGAAAGAGCAAACAGGCAGTCTTTGTACTCTACATATGTTTTCATATAGTTGTAATCACAAGATAAATACAATTTTGTATCTTTTGTCAGTACATATTTATATAAAATATTTTATATGTCATAGTACCTACACTTTTAGTGGCTTTATAGTCTATCAAGTGAATATATCATCATTTAAATTTTCTTCTACTGTGGGTAATTTTCTAATTCCTGATATAGTAGACAACATTGCAATGAACACGTTTGTGCATATAGTTATTTTCTTCTATTAAATAGTTTTGTTAGGATAAAAATCCTAAGAGTGGCATTATGGGATTATAAAGCATAAACATTTTTAAGGACCTTCAATTTGAAAATACCAGCTACTCAAATACACGTGTTGAGACATAGCAAGCAACATCTGGCACAGGTAATGGAATTCCTGCAAGGATAACAGGATCTAAACATTTAAAAAGATTGCCTCAAGGTCATCCAGGCACCTAAATCCTGGCTTTGACACTCAACACTCTATAGCCCTTTTTGCAAGGCCTGAGCCATAATAAAAGTTACATGGGCTCCTCTGCTTACGGAGCTTTTTCTATCCTGGTCATAACCTTCCCAAGACGGAAACCTGAAATGACCTGAAAATAAAACATGTGAGAAGTCAAATAATTTGACCACCCACCCCCACCACCAATTCCCAGTTAAGCCATGACTTACTTTTCCAGTGCACTTCGAACAGGAGGCAAACCCCCACAGCTGTGTTTGTAGACTGTTTCCAGGATTTGACAACCATGAATCTGTGGAAAATATGGCCTTGTCAAACTGGATTCCATTCTAAGAGTCCACGCAAGACACATTCTTATTCCATATTTAACCAAGAGGGCGCAATCTAGGAGAGACTGGGGATAAACTTTCTCCTAAGATTTACACACAGTGGTTCTCAAAGAGGGACCTCTCTCCCATCAGCAGCACAACCTGGAGACTCATTAGACATGCAAACTCTTGGTTAGAGCCCAGCACTCAGTGTTTCCACAAGCCCTCCAGGTGATTCTAATGCACAGTAAAGTGTGAGAACCACTGCACTTAAAGCAACCAGAATCATTTAGAGTTGGAACACCAAAGCCAAGGAAAGCTTTTTATTTCAGGTTAAGGCCCAATTCAGTCTACTTCTAAGGTATATACTTTTTCAAAAATCCTCTGCCTCTATGTTCTTCAGACTTTTTTTTTTTTTTTTTTTTTTTTTTTTTTTTTTTTTTGAGACAGAGTCTTGCTCTGTTGCCCAGGCTGGAGTGCAGTGGTGCAATCTTGGCTCACTGCAAGCTCTGCCTCTCGGGTTCACACCATTCTCCTGCCTCAGCCTCCCGAGTAGTGCAACTACAGGCGCCCACCACCATGCCTGGCTAATGTTTTTTGTATTTTTAGTAGAGACGGGGTTTCATCATATTAGCCAGGATGGTCTCGATCTCGTGACCTCGTGGTCCGTCCGCCTCGGCCTCCCAAAGTGCTGGGATTACAGGCGTGAGCCACCACGCCCGGTCCCCAGACTTTTATTTTTACCACTTTGAGGTATAATTTACAATGAAATTCACCCGTTTTAAGCTTACTAATAAACAATTTTTAGTAAATTTCAATCACTGGGCAACCATTACCACAATCCAGTTTTATAACATTTCCACTACTCCAAAAAGCGCCTTTGTGCCTGTTTGCAATCAATCTCCATTCTCAACCCAAACCTAGAATCTTGACCACCTGATTTTTAAAAACTCTGAAGAGCCTTGGTACACTAGTTTCTCTACTACCATCCTGGCAGGAAGGAAGATTCAGCCATCTGCAATCCCCCTATTTTCCACTCTCCTTCCTATAGCCAGCGGAAGTTGAAGGCCAACTGAGACATGCAGCTAGGCCTGGCTCCCTTATGCTGTCCTTGTTAACTCTATTTGCCTAGAAGGTCTCCTTTTATTTTGGGAGATAGTTTAATCTAGTGGCTAAGAGCACACTCTTTGGAGCCAGATAGAGCTGGGATATAAACCCATTTACTACTATCCGTGTGACGCTGGGCACACCCCTTAACCAACTTAGCCCTTCAGTGGATCATGTGTGATAATGTATTTAAAGCACTTAGCACAGTGCCTAGTACACAGCAAGTGACAGTAAAAGCTGGATGTTGTTATTTGATGAGGACAATCAGCTTTGAAGGGCCAATGAACACCCACCACTGGCTTTGCTGGCACAGCATGAACATAGCAGAGCACTTGTTTCTACACTTACACAGTTAAAAATGATGCAGCAATGTGGCAGATTAACTGGTTTACTAGTTATATTAATGAAAATGAACACCCCTAATAAGCTAAGGCACAAACAAAGAGCTTAAAAAAATGAAGACTTGAGCTAAAGATGTTTAAGCCATTTGTCGACTTGGTCCAATTGTGGACTAATTCAATAGGACAGCAGATTCTTCTAATATGAAATCTCAAAGCATTTATTCCTCAGAATTATTAACTCTGCCCAGAAAGACATTCTCCTAACTTCTCAATACACCTGATAAAAACTTGTGATAAGAATAGGCATATTTATTAAACATCTGGCTTTCACTCACTGATCTCAAAATTCTCAGAAAACTGCCAGCACACTAACCATAAACCTATTACCTTCTTCCTAAGAATTAACTTTCTGCTTCACACCCAACAGTTCTAAACCCTTACTGCAGGTTCCTCTCACCTGCAAACATCCGCAGCACTTTTTTTCTTACCCCAACAACATTCTTGGGCACATCTATTAACATTTCCTCTACCTTCTGGACCAGGAGGTGTTTAAAGACAGTCATACTTTTGCATTCCTGACACTTAACATGATAACCAAGCAGATATTGTTAAACGAATGAATAAATAAAAACTACTAAAAACTAGGGTCTTCGAAAAAGAATGTAAAGCAAAATTAATTAGCAATATTCCCTCAGTGCTTAGCAAGGCAAAAGGAAAAAGGAAAGTTCTCACCTTTTGACTTTTAATTTGTTCTACTACAACCATCACAGAGGGAAAAAGAAGCTGGAACTGCAAAGTAGAGAATAATTAGAAGGGTATGTAATCAAATGTAAGGGAAACAAAATCAGCTCGGGAAATGCTTTTGTTTCCAAATAGTTCAACTTAAGATAAAATGGCAATACCACAGAACAGTCAAGATCCAGCATCCTAAGGCAATTTGATGTGGAGGTCCGCTGCAGATAGGAAGAGGATGGCAAAGAGAGGCAGTTTCTTTTTTTTCTTTTTTCTTTCTTTTTTTTTTTTTTTGAGACAGGGTCTCACTCTGTCACCCAGGCTGGAGTATAGTGGTGGGATCCCAGCTCACTGCAACCTCCACCCCTGGATTCAGGAGATTCTCATGCATTAGCCTCCCCAGTAGTTGGGACTACAGGTGCATGCCACCACAATCAACTAATTTTTGTATGTTTAGTAGAGACGGGGTTTCACCATTTTGACCAGGCTGGTCTCCAACCCCTGACCTCAAGTGATCCAACTGCCTCGGCCTCCCAAAGTGCTGGGATTAGAGGTGTGTACCACCATGCCCAGTCGGGAAGCAGTTTCTATTTCTGAGGCTGGCATACTTGTTAATACTGATGTCCATATAGAGCAGTAACATTAGCGTTAATATCAGACATTAAGTTTTAACTATATTTGGAAATCTTTAAACAGTTTTGATCTAGTAAAGCATACAAAAGGCACAAAATATAAAATGTTAGGCTCTGAATCCAGAAGAAAAAAAGTTCTCAAAAACGGTATCATAAATTAGATTATTCTAACACTATCAACAGAGTGCAAGGCATTTGGTTATTTGGGCAGCATACCTGGTCTAGGGAGTAGTTGACATGTGATATGGAGAGATGGGGATCACCCAGGAACTGCAATAAAAACTTTGTGATTAGAGCTCCACACAAAATATCTCAAATCTATTTGATCTATGAAAATGAGAAAGAATCTCATGATGTGCTTAAGTGTTAATTTTAGGCTATCGAGAACTGATAATTTAATCAGGTTATTAATCCTGATATTCAGGCCATAAAGAAACCAACCCAGGGCTCTTAGAAACTCACTAAAGAGTCTTTGCCATGATCTGTAAGCCACTCTGATCACAGGTCGGGCAACCACTGAGAGAACACTGTACCTTCCAGCCATGCAGGCAACTGTTCACTCTTAACTACCTGATCTTATCAAACGGCATTTCAGATTCAAGAACATGCCCTAATCTACTGTCCCAGAGGTGTTTCCTATAACTCCTCCTTCTTACCTCTTGTTCCAAATCAAGCAGGGCTTGGCGATAAGGCTGCAAAACAGAATCCAGCCCTGTGCAGAAGGCCCTCAGGTAGATTCCATGTAACCCACCTTGGCCCTGCTGAGATGGATGGTGATCCTGAAATCAAACAGAAGCTAACTTCTCAGCTCAGGCCCTGAAACTTGAGAAAGACATTATCAGGCTTGTTTCTTTTAAAAGTTATATAAACAGAAGATGGCTGAATAGGAATAGCTCCGGTCTCCAGCTCCCAGCCTGAGCGACATAGAAGAAGGGTGATTTCTGCATTTCTGTTTGAGGTACCGGTTTCATCTCACTAGGGAGTGCCAAACAGTGGGTGCAGGACAGTCGGTGAAGCGCACTGTGCGTGAGCCGAAGCAGGGCGAGGCATTGCCTCACTCGGGAAGAGCAAGGGGTCAGGGAGTTCCCTTTCCTAGTCAAAGAAAGGGGTAACAGACGGCACCTGGAATATCGGGTCAGTCCCACCCTAATACTGCGCTTTTCCAACAGGCCTGGAAAACGGCACACTAGGAGATTGTGTCCCGCACCTGGCTCGGAGGGTCCTATGCCCACGGAGTCTCACTGATTGCTAGCACAGCAGTCTGAGATCAAGCTGCAAGGCGGCAGCCAGGCTGGGGGAGGGGTGCCAGCCATTGCCCAGGCTTGCTTAGGTAAACAAAGCAGCCAGGAAGCTCAAACTGGGTGGAGCCCACTACACCTCAAGGAGGCCTGCCTGCCTCTGTAGGCTCCACCTCTGGGGGCAGGGCACAGACAAATAAAAAGTCAGCAGGAACCTCTGCAGACTTAAATGTCCCTGTCTGACTGACAGCTTTGAAGAGAGTAGTGGTTCTCCCAGTATGCAGCTGGAGATCTGAGAACGGACAGACTGCCTCCTAAAGTGGGTCCCTCACCCCTGAGCAGCCTAACTGGGAGGCACCACCCCAGTAGGGACAGACTGACACCTCACTCGGCCGGGTACTCCTCTGAGACAAAACTTCCAGAGGAACTATCAGAAAGCTGAATTTGTGGTCTCACGAAAATCCGCTGTTCTGCAGCCACCGCTGCTGACACCCAGCCAAACAGGGTCTGGAGTGGACCTCTAGTAAACTCCAACAGACCTGCAGCTGAGGGTCCTGTCTGGTAGAAGGAAAACTAACAAACAGAAAGGACATCCACACCAAAAACCCATCTGTACATCACCATCATCAAAGACCAAAAGTAGATAAAACCACAAAGATGGGGAAAAAACAGAGCAGAAAAACTGGAAACTCTAAAAAGCAGAGCACCTCTCCTCCTCCAAAGGAACGCAGTTCCTCACCAGCAACGGAACACAGCTGGATGGAGGATGACTTTGACGAGTTGAGAGAAGAAGGCTTCAGACGATCAAACTACTCTGAGCTACGGGAGGAAATTCAAAACAATAGCAAAGAAGTTAAAAACTTTGAAAAAAAATTAGAAGAATGGATAACTAGAATAACCAATGGAGAGAAGGGCTTAAAGGAGCTGATGGAGCTGAAAGTCAAGTTTCGAGAACTACGCACAGATTGCAGAAGCCTCAGTAGCAGATGCGATCAACTGGAAGAAAGGGTATCAGTGATGGAAGATGAAATGAATGAAATGAAGTGAGAAGGGAAGTTTAGAGAAAAAAGAATAAAAAGAAATGAACAAAGCCTCCAAGAAATTTGGGACTATGTGAAAAGACCAAACCTACGTCTGATTGGTGTACCTGAAAATGATGGGGAGAATGGAACCAAGTTGGAAAACACTCTGCAAGATATTATCCAGGAGAACTTCCCCAATCTAGCAAGGCAGGCCAACATTCAGATTCAGGAAATACAGAGAACGCCACAAAGATACTCCTCGAGAAGAGCAACTCCAAGACACATAATTGTCAGATTCACCAAAGTTGAAATGAAGGAAAAAATGTTAAGGGCAGCCAGAGAGAAAGGTTGGGTTACCCACAAAGGGAAGCCCATCAGACTAACAGCTGATCTCTCAGCAGAAACTCTACAAGCCAGAAGAGAGTGGGGGCCGATATTCAACATTCTTAAAGAAAAGAATTTTCAACCCAGAATTTCATATCCAGCCAAACTAAGCTTCATAAGTGAAGGAGAAATAAAATACTTTACAAACAAGCAAACGCTGAGTAATTTTGTCACCACCAGGCCTGCCCTAAAAGAGCTCCTGAAGGAAGCACTAAACATGGAAAGGAACAACCGGTACCAGCCACTGCAAAAATATGCCAAATTGTAAAGACCATCGAGGCTAGGAAGAAACTGCATCAACTAACGAGCAAAATAACCAACTAACATCATAATGACAGGATCACATTCACACATAACAATATTAACGTTAAATGTAAATGGGCTAAATGCTCCAATTAAAAGACACAGACTGGCAAACTGGATAAGGAGTCAGGACCCATCAGTGTGCTGTATTCAGGAAACCCATCTCACGTGCAGAGACACACATAGACTCAAAATAAAGGGATGGAGGAAGATCTATCAAGCAAATGGAAAACAAAAAAAGGCAGGGGTTGCAATCCTTGTCTCTGATAAAATAGACTTTAAACCAACAAAGATCAAAAGAGACAAAGAAGGCCATTACATAATGGTAAAGGGATCAATTCAACAAGAAGAGCTAACTATGCTAAATATATATGCACCCAACACAGGAGCACCCAGATTCACAAAGCAAGTCCTGAGTGACCTACAAAGGGACTTAAACTCCCACACAATAATAATGGGAGATTTTAACACCCCACTGTCAACATTAGACAGATCAACAAGACAGAAAGTTAACAAGGATATCCAGGAATTGAACTCAGCTCTGCACAAAGTGGACCTAATAGACATCTACAGAACTCTCCACCCCAAATCAACAGAATACACATTTTTTTCGGCACCACACCACACCTATTCCAAAATTGACCACATAGTTGGAAGTAAAGCTCTTCTCAGCAAATGTAAAAGAACAGAAATTATAACAAACTGTCTCTCAGACCACAGTGCAATCAAACTAGAACTCAGGATTAAGAAACTCACTCAAAACCGCTCAACTACATGGAAACTGAACAACCTGCTCCTGAATGACTATTGGGTACATAATGAAATGAAGGCAGAAATAAAGATGTTCTTTGAAACCAATGAGAACAAAGACACAACATACCAGAATCTCTGGGACACATTCAAAGCAGTGTGTAGAGGGAAATTTATAGCACTAAATGCCCACAAGAGAAAGCAGGAAAGATCCAAAATTGACACCCTTACATCACAATTAAAAGAACTAGAAAAGCAAGAGCAAACACATTCAAAAGCTAGCAGAAGGCTAGAAATAACTAAAATCAGAGCAGAACTGAAGGAAATAGAGACACAAAAAACCCTTCAAAAAATTAATGAATCCAGGAGCTGGTTTTTTGAAAAGATCAACAAAATTGATAGACCGCTAGCAAGACTAATAAAGAAGAAAAGAGAGAAGAATCAAATAGATGCAATAAAAAATGAAAAACGGGATATCACCACCGATCCCACAGAAATACAATCTACCATCAGAGAATACTACAAACACCTCTATGCAAATAAACTAGAAAATCTAGAAGAAATGGATAAATTCCTCGACAAATACACCCTCCCAAGACTAAACCAGGAAGAAATTGAATCTCTGAATAGACCAATAACAGGTTCTGAAATTGTGGCAATAATCAATAGCTTACCAACCAAAAAGAGTCCAGGACCTGATGGATTCACAGCCGAATTCTACCAGAGGTACAAGGAGGAACTGGTACCATTCCTTCTGAAACTATTCCAATCGATAGAAAAAGAAGAAATCCTCCCTAACACATTTTATGAAGCCAGCAGCGTCCTGATACCAAAGCCTGGCAGAGACATAACCAAAAAAGAGAATTTCAGACCAATATCCTTGATGAACATTGATGCAAAAATCCTCAATAAAATACTGGCAAATCGAATCCAGCAGCACATCAAAAAGCTTATCCAACATAATCAAGTGGGCTTCATCCCTGGGATGCAAGGCTGGTTCAACATATGCAAATCAATAAATGTAATCCAGCATATAAACAGAACCAAAGACAAAAACCACAAGATTATCTCAATAGATGCAGAAAAGGCCTTTGACAAAATTCAACAACCCTTCATGCTAAAAACTTTCAATAAATTAGGTATTGATGGGACGTATCTGAAAATAATAAGAGCTATCTACGACAAACCCACAGCCAATATCATACTGAATGGGCAAAAACTGGAAGCATTCCCTCTGAAAACTGGCACAAGACAGGGATGCCCTCTCTCACTGCTCCTATTCAACATAGTGCTGGAAGTTCTGGCCAGAGCAATCAGGCAGGAGAAGGAAATAAAGGGTATTCAATTAGGAAAAGAGGAAGTCAAATTGTCCCTGTTTGCAGATGACATGATTGTATATCTAGAAAATCCCATTGTCTCAGCCCAAAATCTCCCTAAGCTGATTAGCAACTTCAGCAAAGTCTCAGGATACAAAATCAATGTACAAAAATCACAAGCATTCTTGTACACCAATCACAGACAAACAGAGAGCCAAATCATGAGTGAACTCCCACTCACAATTGCTTCAAAGAGAATAAAATACCTAGGAATCCAACTTACAAGGGATGTGAAGGACCTCTTCAAGGGGAACTACAAACCACTGCTCAATGAAATAAAAGAGGATACAAACAAATGGAAGAACACTCCATGCTCATGGGTTGGAAGAATCAATATCGTGAAAATGGCCATACTGCCCAAGGTAATTTATAGATTCAATGCCATCCCCATCAAGCTACCAATGACTTTCTTCACAGAATTGGAAAAAACTACTTTAAAGTTCATATGGAACCAAAAAAGAGCCCGCATCACCAAGTCAATCCTAAGCCAAAAGAACAAAGCTGGAGGCATCACACTACCTGACTTCAAACTATACTACAAGGCTACAGTAACCAAAACAGCATGGTACTGGTACCACAACAGAGACATAGATCAATGGAACAGAACAGAGCCCTCAGAAATGATGCCGCATATCTACAACTATCTGATCTTTGACAAACCTGACAAAAACAAGAAATGGGGAAAGGATTCCCTATTTAATAAATGGTGCTGGGAAAACTGGCTAGCCATATGTAGAAAGCTGAAACTGGATCCCTTCCTTACACCTTATACAAAAATTAATTCAAGATGGATTAAAGACTTAAATGTTAGACCTAAAACCATTAAAATCCTACAAGAAAACCTAGGCAATATCATTCAGGACATAGGCGTGGGCAAGGACTTCATGTCTAAAACACCAAAAGCAATGGCAACAAAAGCCAAAATTGACAAATGGGATCTCATTAAACTAAAGAGCTTCTGCACAGCAAAAAAACTACCATCAGAGTGAACAGGCAACCTACAGAATGGGAGAAAATTTTTGCAACCTACTCATCTGACAAAGGGCTAATATCCAGAATCTACAATGAACTCAAACAAATTTACAAGAAAAAAACAAACAACCCCATCAAAAAGTGGGCAAAGGACATGAACAGACACTTCTCAAAAGAAGACATTTATGCAGCCAAAAAACACGTGAAGAAATGCTCATCATCACTGGCCATCAGAGAAATGCAAATCAAAACCACAGTGAGATACCATCTCATACCAGTTCGAATGGCTATCATTAAAAAATCAGGAAACAACAGGTGCTGGAGAGGATGTGGAGAAATAGAAACACTTTTACACTGTTGGTGGGACTGTAAACTAGTTCAACCATTGTGGAAGTCAGTGTGGCGATTCCTCAGGGATCTAAAACTAGAAATACCATTTGACCCAGCCATCCCATTACTGGGTATATACCCAAAGGACTATAAATCATGCTGCTATAAAGACACATGCACACGTATGTTTATTGCGGCACTATTCACAATAGCAAAGAGTTGGAACCAACCCAAATGTCCAACAACGATAGACTGGATTAAGAAAATGTGGCACATATACACCATGGAATACTATGCAGCCATAAAAAATGATGAGTTCATGTCCTTTGTAGGGACATGGATGAAACTGGAAAACATCATTCTCAGTAAACTATTGCAAGGACAAAAAACCAAACACCGCATGTTCTCACTCATAGGTGGGAATTGAACAACGAGAACTCATGGACACAGGAAGGGGAACATCACACTCCGGGGACTGTTGTGGGGTTGGGGGAGGGGGGAGAGACAGCATTAGGAGATATACCTAATGCTAAATGACGAGTTAATGGGTGCAGGAAATCAACACGGCACATGGATACATATGTAACAAACCTGCACGTTGTGCACATGTACCCTAAAACCTAAAGTATAATAAAAAAAAAAAAAAGATTTTTACATTGCATGTGAATAAATGCAACTTTAACTCAAAAAAAAAAAAAGTTATATAAACAAACCAATTAGAGGCCTTGCCTTCACTTGAATATTTCTAGTGATGAGAAATCCATAACTTATTTCACATGAATTACCGATAAATTCACTGAAAGCTTGACATAGCTCCTGCCCTCTAGAGGTGTACCCCCACAGAGAGCAGGACCCACCTGTTGTTGCACATGGCCCGTGTACTGTTCAATGAACTCAGTGAAGCGAATATAGTCTGTGCCGAGCCGGCAGAGTCGATTCAGGACACTGGTCTCACTGGGGTGGAGGAAAGGGAAGTCCTGCGATACCTGCAGGAAGAGGAACACTGCAGAAAACACCTCCAGTCACTGCCCCAACTTTCAGGCGTTTCAAACGCTTCATACTACACATTTATCGTTTTCTTTCTCAAGATGTTCACTTAAAGGTGTTAAGTTCTGGATAATAATGTATTTCCAAAGCACTTCCAAGGGGTTCCCTATCCCTGACCCAATTATTTGCTTCTTAAAATAGGTAACACACGCTAAATAATTTAAACAATACAAAATGGTGTACATTAAAAATGAGTCAACCACCCCAGGAGCAGCCGCTATTACCTGCTTCTTAAGCAATCTCCTAGGGATGGTCTATAAGGATATGGGGGTTTTGACCTGTTTGCAACAAAGTCTCTTTAGCAATAATGCTCAAACGGGGGTCTGCAGAGTCCGTGGGTTTCTCAGACATATTCTTAGGATTTACAAATTCCCTATAAAATTTTTCATTGTTTTCATTCCAGTAAAAATCTAAAATTAAGCATACCTATTATCTGTAAATGCACCTTATAATTGGCCATATGTATTTAGTGTCCATATTTACATTTGTATTTTTAATTTAAATGAAAGCCAAATGATAGCCTAATATGCTATATATAAAGGTTTCACAGCAGTTCAGGCAGAAAAAAGTAGTGGAAAAATACATTCCTTCAACCAACTTTTTAAAAATACTGTGGTAAAATACATATAACAAAATCTACCATTTTAGCTCTTTTAAGTATACAGTTCAGTGGTATGAAGAACATTCACACTGTTGTGCAACCAGCACCACCATCCATCTCCAGAACTTTTTTGTTTGCCCCAAATGAAACTCTGTATCCAGCCCCTGCCAAACACCACTCTACTGCCTCTGACTTTGACTACTCTAGCTACCTCATATAAGTGGAATCACTCAGGTCGGGTACAATCGCTCACGCCTGTAATCCCAGCATTTCGGGAGGCCGAGGCGGGTGGGTCACCTGAGGTCAGGAGTTCAAGACCAGCCTGGCCAACATGATGAAACCCTGTCTCTACTAAAAATAAGAAAATTAGCCAGGCGTGGTGGTGGGCGCCTGTAATGCCAGCTACTTGGGAGGCTGAGGCATGAGAATTGCTTACACCCGGGAGGCGGAGGTTGCAGCGAGCCGAGATTGTGCCACCGCACTCCAGCCTGGGCAACAGAGCGAGACTCTGTCTCAAAAAAAGTGGAATCATTATTTGTCCTTTTGTGACTGGCTTATTTCAGCTCATCCATGTTGCAGCATGTGCCAGAATTTCCTTCCTTTTTAAGGCTGAACAATATTCCCTTGTATGTATATACCACATCTCAATTACCTATTCGTCCCTGCACTGACACTTGCTTCCACCTCTCAGCTATTGTGAATAATGCTTGGAGAACACGGGTGTACAAATATCTGTTGGGTCCCTGCTTTCACTTCTTTTGGGATATATCCTGAAGTGGAACTGCTAGATTATATGGGAATTTTATATTTAATTTTTTTTTTTAGAGACAAGGTTTCACTCTGTCACCCAGACTGGAATACAGTGGTGGGTTCATAGTTCACTGTAACCTTGAACCCCTAGGTTCAACCAATTCTCCCACCTCAGCCTCCAGAGTAGCTACGACTATAGGCATGTGTCACCATGCCCGGCTAATTAAAAAAATTTTTTTTGTAGAGATGGAGTCTTGCTCTGTTGCACAGGCTAGCCTCAAACTCCTGGCATTAACTGATCCTCCAGCCTCACCCTCCCAAAGTGCTGAGATCACAAGTGTGAGCCGCTGTGCCTGGCCTTTATTAATTTTTTGAAGAACTGCCATACCATTTTCCACAATGGCTGTACCATTTTACATTTCCATTACTATATCCCAGGTACTGTGCTAATACTTTGAGATAAAAGAGTGAACAAAATCAGATACAATTACTGCTCCAAAGGAACTTAGCATATTATATGGATGGATATATAATATGGATTATATGTGGATGCTATCTTTACATGACAGTAAATGTGGTAACAAATAGGCGAAGAAGAATTTTTCTGTTACCGAGTCCACAGAAAATTGATTAGGAATCCAATTAATGTAGATTTTAATGACACAATGCTAATCACATCTTCAAGTTAGTAATTTAAGAGGTTGCACAACACGGTGCTTAAGAACCTGGTCTCTTGTCGGGTGAGGTGGCTCACGCCTGTAATCCCAGCACTTTGGGAGGCTGAGGTGGGCACATCACGAGGTCAGGAGATCGAGACCATCCTGGCTAACACGGTGAAACCCCATCTTTACTAAAAAAAAAAAAAATACAAAAAAATTAGCCGGGTGTGGTGGCAGGTGCCTGTGCCTGTAGTCCCAGCTACTCGGGAGGCTGAGGCAGGAGAATGGCGTGAACCCGGGAGGTGGAGCTTGCAGTGAGCCGAGATTGTGCCACTGCACTCCAGCCTGGGCGACAGAGTGAGACACCATCTGAAAAAAAAAAAACAAAAAAACAAAAAAAAACCTGGTCTCTGGAGCCTGACTGACTGGGTTTGAATCCCTGAGTTGCCTCTTACTTGCTTGAAAGCTTAGGCAAGTTACTATACTTGTCTGTGCCTGTTTTCATACCTATAAACTGAAGAAAATAATTGTGAGGATTAAATAAGTTAAGCCCATAGCCAGTGCTCAATACACATAAGAGATTTTATATTATTAACAAGACAGCTCTACCAGTTATCAAGTGATACTACTATTAAAATTGGCATTTGAGCGTTTCTTGTTGGCAGAGTTTTCGAAAAGTTCAATATCTAATTATTCTGAAACAGCAAATAACATCTTGAAGTTACCGATACCATTCTATATAACACAGTTATAGGAATAGGCTGAGAAATACTGCATTAGAATAATGGTCATTTGAACTTATTGATTTGGTATTTTGTTTACTTTAAATTTATAAAAATATTTGATTTTATAGTTGTTTAAGAGCACTATGCTTGAGTTTATACCTAGCTTATGTATATACATATTCAATATCATAAAATAATTTTCATTAACACTTGGCACTCATGACAACTTTTCCCTTTATTCAAATGTAAAAGACACTGCTCTGCAGAAAGTATGTAATATTTGCTGTCTTTGTCTTCTTTTTCTTCCATCAGTACCTAAACACCTGCTATGTGGCAGAAACTGTGCTAGGTGCTCTGGGTAGATGAATGAAGAAGACCACTGGTCTTCGCTCCCGGGGCAATCTATGCGGGAGAAAGGCTAACGGCAGGTAACAACAATACATTATGAATTGTGACAAATCCTATAAGGGAAACAAACGAGCTGATGGAGAATAATGGCATCGGGGAGGATGCTTAAAGATGTGCTCAGAGAAAGTTTTTCGGACAAAGTGACTTTAAAGCTGAGACCTTAAGGATGAAAAGGTAGAAATACCTGATTGAGAATTTTTCACAAGAAAGAAAGGAAGGGAAAAGATGAATTACTTGTGGCTGTCTCCCCCACCCACTCCCTAGCTATCTTTCCTGTACTGTGTTATCTCTTTTTCTTTTGGACCATCAGGCACCCACATACTTCCTGAATACTGTCCTATATGCCTGGCATTGTACTAAGTTCTATGGAGAAAAGTGAAACATCGAATTAGTCTTCAAAGACCTACAGGTGAACGATAGCAATTCAAACTCCACCACACAAATCTTCACCTATTTTTTTCAAAAATTCACCTAAACTCCTGAACTCCAAATACACATTTCATAAATAATAACGAAAGGAAACTGTTTGATTTATAGGTTTTATAGACTACGAATGTACTTTTTCTGCTCTTCCACAGTCTATATTGCCAATTCTCCTAAGAATAGGCATGTCTTGGTGATCAGGCGGACCTAGATTTCAATCTTGCCACTACCAGGACTGGCTAGCATAAAGTTTTCTGAGCTTCGGCTTGCTCATTTGTTAACTGGTAGAAACAATACCTAAGTGGACTAAATTATTGAGAGCATTAGATAACATTACTGGAAGCAGAAGCAGGTAAGAGTAGTTCAAATACTGAAGCCAGACAGACCCGGCTTCAAAACTAAGCTGTTAATTACTAGCTATGTGACCCTGATAGTTATTTAACTATTCTAAACCTAGCTTAATCTGTAAAATGGATATAGGTGGTTGTGAGGATTAAATAAGATAATGCATACGGAACATCATACATTCCTGGTTACACAAAGGCCCCCTACCAAGTGCTTTACCTAGTGCAGAAATTTTCTGGTAAAGGAGTAATGAGGGAAACACTACACGCTCTCTATTTCATTTATTTCATTCAACAAACTTTACTGAGCGCTTACCATGTGTTTGGGAGCTGTGTATTTGGCCCAGTACTTCAAAACTCAGACAATGCACGTGTGAAAATAAATAGGAGAAAGTGCCTCCCACACTTCTATATCATTCCCCAGCAACTGTCAGACACCTGGACCTCAGGCCCTTTCCTCGCCCCGCCACAGGTGGGGCTCTTTGAGGTCTGCCCTCCGTTTTCTAGCCTAGGCCCGGCCTCTCTAGGTGTCGCATCAGCCTTGACCCTAAGGGGCTGCCCTCCAGTCACCTGTCCAGGGACACGTCCTCAGCCCTGGAAGCCCCGCCCGCTAGGTCCCTCAGCCTACTCCCCCAGGCGCTGGCTCAGGTCGCCGCTCCTGCGCTCCCTGGTTCCCGCGCTCTGCGTCGGACAGTACCTGCAGGCCACTCCGCTTGTTCCACGTGAAAATGGACCCAGGGTACCCGCTCAGAGCCAAGAGCAGTTCGTGGATCATTCCCACGGCGGACCTCGAGTCCCTGGTTATGTCACCCCCTCCTCCAGCGCACCTCCAGGCGACCACGCGGGGAGTGCTTCCCCTTCCACACGCGCACAGGCCCCTGGGTCGGGCGGTTTGTGCTGAATCAACCCACCGAGAGAATCGCTGCGGCGGAGCGGACGGGAAGCTGGGAAGGGGTCGCGGGGGAGTCCCGGAAGTTCGGCGGCTCCACCGGGTCCACCCGCTACTCCCGCCCGGGCTCCGCGGAGACTGAGTCGCGGTCGCTGCCCTCGCGCATGCGCCCTCGGTGCCCCGAGCCGCCCGCTCGGACTTCCGGTTTGGGAGCTCTACTTGGGAGGCTGGAGAGCCGGGGCGGGGGTCGGGGTAGGACCCGGACCCCGAGTGGGTGAGGCTGGCCCGGAGGCAAGAATGCGAGGGGGTTGAGGGGCAGCTCGAGAGGGAGACGCTCCCAGGGGTGGACTGGAGGGCGCCCTCAGGGCGCCTTAGCCGGGTCAGAGGCCTCTGGAGGGACTGCACGACGGCTCCAGGTTACCGGGCTGGAGGGAGCGGAGACAAAAGAGGCCAGAATCCCGCCGCCGCCGCTCCTTGAGCTGAGAGCTCTGCGTCCGCGAACCGGCAGCACCTGGAGCCTCTGGCCGACACCCGAGCCCGTCCTCAGGAAGCCCGTTACTACTGCCCCTCGGACTCCGTCTCTCCAGCGCAGTGTGACTCTCCCCAAGCCCACTCGGTCCTCGCTTTGGAGCCAAAACCAGCTTCTCTCCTTGCGCGAGGTTTTCCGACAGGTAGCTCCCTAATCCTTGCTGAGCGGCTACTACTACGCGGGGAAAACAAAGACCCGAGATTCTGGACGTGATTTTTACCTGGGGTGGGCTTTGGGAGTTGTGCAGCCCGAGGGGGCGGGGCGGACGCAGAAGGCTTCGGGAAGGACTGCGGAGATACTGGGGGAGATCAGCTGCGACCAGCTGGACAGAGGCTTTTTGTTGCCTTCAAGCAGGATGGTGACTTGTCTTTAGATCCTCTCGAGCTCGAACTCTCCTATATGGTTCGGACTCACTGTGCAACATTGGCCAGGGAAGTTAAATGGGATCGGATTTGGAGGAGGTGGGAGAGGGGCAGACAGTACTTTTTTTTTTCTTTTTTTTTTTGAGACGGAGTCTCGCTCTGTCGCCCAGGCTGGAGTGCAGTGGCGCTTTCTCGGCTCACTGCAAGCTCCGCCTCCCGGGTTCACGCCATTCTCCTGCCTCAGCCTCCCAAGTAGCTGGGACTACAGGCGCCCGCCACCACGCCCGGCTAATTTTTTGTATTTTTAGTAGAGACGAGGTTTCACCGTGTTAGCCAGGATGGTCTCGATCTCCTGACCTCGTGATCCGCCCGCCTCAGCCTCCCAAAGTGCTGGGACTACAGGCGTGAACCACCGCGCCCGGCCTGACAGTACTTTTATTCCCTGCTGCTTCCTGGGGCTGCCCTGGAAGTCAACCAGAAAAGCAGCTTTTGCAAAGTCTATTTACTGAAGATTGTGCTACCTCAGAAGGCCACTCGGAGCACATGGGAAGGCAGGCCAGCTCTGGCAAGACTTTAGACATATGAATGTATTCCTTCTGATAGTGCCATCTTTCTCTGCCCTAGGAAGAAACTCCTCTTAGAGTCATCTGCAGGGGATTCTCCAAGGACATGGGAAGATAGATGTAAGCCCTGGAACCCAGACTCTTAAGCGAAGGGAAGCTGCTTTCTGCTGTTAATGATGGCCAAATCCGCTCTGAGAGAGAATGGCACTAACTCTGAGACCTTCCGACAGCGTTTCAGGAGATTCCATTACCAGGAGGTGGCTGGGCCGCGGGAGGCTTTCAGCCAACTCTGGGAACTTTGCTGTCGGTGGCTAAGGCCGGAGGTGCGCACCAAGGAGCAGATTGTAGAACTGTTGGTGCTAGAGCAGTTCCTGACCGTCTTACCTGGGGAGATCCAGAATTGGGTACAGGAACAATGTCCAGAAAATGGAGAGGAGGCAGTGACTCTCGTGGAAGATTTAGAAAGAGAGCCTGGAAGACCTGGATCTTCGGTGAGAAGGGAGGGGGAATTCAAATTCAAAAGTGTGATATTGGGTGGAGGGCTAAATTAAGTTATAGACAGGCTTAAAGAGGGACACAGTCTCCCTTGGTGAGGCTTATACTTCTGGTCTGGTATAGGTAACTTTTTCAGATAGTGCTTGTCTGGAGATGCTTCCTGGGTGTACCTTCACCTACCCTGTCATAATGAGTTTTTCCTAGTTTTATAGTTTCTTAATAGGGAAGAAAGGGGATTTTTTTTTTTTTTTTCAGCGTGAAGGTGGGTTTACTATTTTGATCATTTCCTTCTGGAGTTTCAACTGCTTTAAGCTAATGGCAATAGAATAAGACCCTTGTTCACGTTAACCTCCCTCACCCCTACAACCCTGGCCATGGCTCTGAAAGATGATCTCTTTTGGGGTATTAAATAATCTCCTCTGGGAATGCCCCTCATTATGATCTTGCAGTGACAATTAACGGGGGTTGTTTCTAGGTCACAGTCTCTGTGAAGGGGCAGAAAGTGCGCTTGGAGAAGATGACACCCCCGAAATCATCACAAGAGTTATTAAGTGTTCGGCAGGAGTCAGTGGAACCCCAGCCCAGGGGTGTACCCAAGAAAGAGAGGGCAAGAAGCCCAGACCTGAGACCACAGGAGCAGATGAACCCAAAGGAGAAGCTCAAACCTTTTCAAAGGAGCGGTGAGGAGTAGATTCATATGGGAAGATAGACTGCCATTCCAAGTTGGGAAGTAGGGTTGGGAATAGTGAGTGGGAAAGGGATTTCAGGAGTAAGTGGAAATTGCGAATATGTGGTTATTGACATGTAGTTTAGCCCTCTGGTATTCTTATATTACCTCTTGATAAGTCCACAAGGGAATGGTTCCCTAGTTTTTATCAGAACTTGGAATTATTTTATTTCCTCTTAGTAATGATGATAGTAGGTCATTATTTTCTAGATAAAAATTCTTTTCTATACTTGAAGGCACATCTTCCTTTTGGTTGTTTTCCATCTTCAAATTAAACTGTATTTGTTACCTTAAGCTTTTCCCCAGAAGATCCATTCTTTTTTTTTTTTTTTTTGAGACGGAGTCTTGCTCTGTCGCCCAGGCTGGAGTGCAGTGGCGCAATCTCGGCTCACTGCAAGCTCCGCCTCCCGGGTTCACGCCATTCTCCTGCCTCAGCCTCTCCGAGTAGCTGGGACCACAGGCGCCCGCCACCACGCCCGGCTAATTTTTTGTATTGTTTTAGTGGAGACGGGGTTTCACTGTGGTCTCGATCTCCTGACCTCGTGATCCGCCCGCCTCGGCCTCCCAAAGTGCTGGGATTACAAGCGTGAGCCACCGCGCCCGGCCAGATCCATTCTTTAAACCTAAGTTTTTGTTGCTCTCTATTGGAACCTTTAAGTTCTCCAAATATCATGTTAATTGTGGGGAACTAAATTATGTTTATTATTTTCCTGAAAGTCTGTTAGAAGCTAAGTAAGAATTTTACTTCAGTTTTGCAATGTCTTGTATCAGTATAGCCCAACCTGTTACATTTTTTTGTTCACCTGGTAACTTCCAGGACTCTGACAGCTTTCCCCAATGCCTTTATACCTAGTTGATTATTCTTATACTTGATTTTTGTAGAACTTGTTTTTCTTCTTTGTAGTCTATTGATCTCCATGTTGTATACTTTTTTCTGTTACCATTTCACTTAAAATTTGTTGAGGTTGTTTTGAATTCTGATCTTATCATCCAAGACAATAGCCTTCTCAGCCAGTTTGGTAATGGTCTGTTTTGTCACCCAGATGAAATCCCTGAATCTCACATACAGACTTGCAGAGTTCATCAGTTTTTGAACACCTGTCAAGGTGCTCAACACCTTGCAGGGTACTCTGCAATAAGAAAATGTGCCTATCCTCAAAGAACTTAAAAACATGATTGAGAACACTATAGCTAACTCTTAAGTATGTGCCGAACTGAACTGTACTGAAACAGTGCCAGACAATGACTTGCCCAATTGTGTGAGTACCGTATGGGTTTGTCAGAGTGGGAGATGAGGGAGGGCTGTCAGTAAGGCTTCTTGAGGGCACTGGCAAATACAGCCTCTTGAAGGATGGGCTGAAATTGGATAGGAGGGAATTAAAAGTAAAGGCACAGAGTGGTGAACAATAGTGTGCTGTGTTCTGGAGGGAAGAGTCTGACAGGAATGGGTATGGTAGGCACTAAGGTTAAGGTTCACCAGGGTAGCATGTACACTGAGGAAGCAAGCAAGAGCCTGCGGTTAGGTAGAACAGTGACTGCTGCAATTATCTGCGTGTGAGAGGGTAAGTAGTCTGGACTTGGATGGTGGCAGTAGGAATAGAGAGGAAGGACTACTAAGGTAAACACCTTTAGAACTTGGTGACTGACTGTGAAGGAAACAGATAAGGTAAAGACAATCTTCTCTCGCTTCCCCCTTGAAATCACGCCGAGTTTAATTCTGTAGCCCCAAGTGAAGAACAATTATTCCCAGCAGTACTAGGACCTGCCTACAAATAGGAGAGCTTGGAATAGAATTATCTGCTCTGAACACACAACAGAATCCTTTCCTCTCTTGTCACCTGCTCTGGAAAATAAAACATTTCTCATCTTTTGAAGTTTCCTGTATTTTCCCCACCTTTTTCAGCCCACTGAACTTTCTGAAAACATTTCCCTAGACACCTTGTTTATAATCCTCTTGGATGAAAAAGGCAGGACTGAATTTCAAGATTTTTGTGATAATCAGTCCAAACTATGACAACTTTTGTTTGTTTCCCTGCAAGCAGGATTTCCATTTCCTAAATCCGGTGTGGTCTCCAGGTTGGAGCAAGGAGAGCCATGGATCCCAGATCTGCTGGGCTCCAAGGAGAAAGAACTTCCAAGTGGCAGCCACACAGGAGACAGACGAGTGCATGCTGATCTGTTACCATCCAAGAAAGACAGAAGAAGCTGGGTGGAACAGGATCACTGGAGCTTTGAAGATGAGAAGGTGGCAGGTGTGCACTGGGGCTATGAAGAGACCAGAACGCTCCTCGCAATTCTCAGCCAGACTGAGTTTTTTGAAGCTCTCAGAAACTGTCATAGGAACAGCCAAGTGTATGGGGCTGTGGCTGAGCGGCTCAGGGAATATGGCTTCCTCCGGACCCTGGAACAGTGTCGGACCAAGTTCAAAGGTCTCCAGAAGAGCTATCGGAAAGTCAAGAGCGGCCACCCGCCTGAGACCTGCCCCTTCTTTGAAGAGATGGAAGCCCTGATGAGTGCTCAGGTCATTGCCCTGCCCAATAATGGCCTGGAAGCAGCAGCCTCTCACTCTGGCCTGGTAGGTAGCGATGCTGAGACTGAGGAGCCAGGGCAGAGGGGCTGGCAGCATGAGGAGGGAGCAGAAGAGGCTGTGGCTCAGGAGTCTGACAGTGATGACATGGATCTAGAGACGACCCCCCAGGACCCCAACTCAACTGCACCTGTTCTGTTCAGAAGCCCAGGTGGTAAGAAGCTTTTCTTCATGGAGTTTTGGAATTAGACTTGGGGAACGAAGAGACTGGATGTGGCGTCAGAAGGCTTAATGTCACATGCCAGCTTTGCCACTTAGGGAACAAAGAAGTGCTTCTCAATTTTTTGTGTGTATTTCATTCTCTTTTATGGGAAAATCAGTGAGATAATTGGGAATACATTTAGATTTTTAAAAGAAATACACTCAGAAAATTCACAGTCCTGAGGAGTATCATTCCATTTCTTTACTAAACTATTTTTTTCCCTGATTTTAAAATCATTGCAGGCTCATGAGAAAAATGTGGCACAATATTATCTTTAAGTAGAACCAGTGTTTATTGAGTATGTCATATGAACTTGATGTTTTACATATTTTATCTTTTACTTCCCCAAAGCTCAGTCAGTTTATTATATTCGTTTTTACTTAGAATAGTACAGTGAAGAATTGTCCAAAGTTGGGGAAACATTTTTTTCTTTAAAAATGTTAAAATATATTTAAAACAGAGACAGGGTCTTGCTGTGTTGCCCAGGCTGGTCTCACTGGGTTCAAGCAGTCCTCCCACCTCAGCCTTCCGAGTAGTTAGGACTACAGGTGTGAGCCACCACACTGAGCTGGGAAACATCTAAGTTTCCTCTGAGATTCATAGTATACATTGGCATTTTAACAGGATTGAGAAGTCCTACAGTGAGAAAGCTTGTTTAACACTCCATTTAAATATTCTTGGCTGGGCGCGGTGGCTCACGCCTGTAATCCCAGCACTTTGGGAGGCCGAGACGGGTGGATCAGGAGATCGAGACCATCCTGGCTAACACGGTGAAACCCCATCTCTACTAAAAATACAGAAAATTAGCCGGGCGAGGTGGCGGGCGCCTGTAGTCCCAGCTACTCGGGAGGCTGAGGCAGGAGAATGGTGTGAACCCCGGGGGGGCGGAGCCTGCAGTGAGCTGAGATCGCGCCACTGCACTCCAACCTGGGCGACAGCGAGACTCCGTCTCAAAAAAAAAAAAAAATCCTTGCCTATGGAATCCTTTTTAAAGTATCATTTACTACCATTAATGTAATTGGTACAACTGTGCTGTTATGGAAAGAGCACCAAAGTATGACCCAGGAGGCTTAGATTCTAATCCTGATGACCACTCAACTGGGCGACCTTGAGCAGTTATCTAACCATTCTAAGCTTCCATTTCCTCAAGTGTAAAATGGGGCAAAACAGGAGGACTACATTGCTAAAGTTGCAGTTCCTTTGTGAGCAGTGGTCTTTTCCTTCTATTTTTTGTGACATGCATGATCTTATTTTAGTTCTGTTCTAGCTTTCTGGTCTTTGTGTCTTCTGCTTTTTCATTTCTCTTTTTCTTCTTGTTTTCTTCATTCTCTTTTTTGTTGCAGACACAAATATATGTAGGTTAATTAAACATGGCACATGTGCTAAATGTTATTTTCATTATCTTTGTTCTTTCACTTTTTTTTTTTTTTTTTGAGACAGTCGCTTTGTTGTCCAGGCTGGAGCGTAGTGGTGTGATCTCATCTCACTGCAACCTCCACCTCCCCAGTTCAAGTGACTGTCGATTCTCATGCCTCAGCCTCCCAAGTAGCTGGGACTATAGGTGCACACCACCACGCCTAGCTAATTTTTCTGTGTTTTTAGTAGAAACAGGCTTTCACCATGTTGTCCAGGCTGGTCTCAAACTCCTGGCCCCAAGTGATCCACAGGGATTACAGGCATAAGCCACTGTGCCTGGCCAGCTTCTTTTTTATATGGCTAAACAGAATTTGTAAATAAAGGTCTCTGTGAAATTGCTAAAGGATATAAAGAAGCAAAACATTCTATACTGAGTTTGTGGATTTTGGAAACATGAAGTATTTTTACTTTTTCATCTAGGAGCCTGAGCTTAGGTGAATTCTCATGATGCAGATGATAGGACTGAGGAATTCAGGCTGTAAAGCTCTGGATTAAGTGGTGCTGAAATTTCTCTTCTGGTGGCAGGTGTACACTGGGGCTATGAAGAGACCAAGACTTACCTTGCAATTCTTAGTGAGACCCAGTTTTATGAAGCCCTCCGGAACTGTCACCGCAACAGCCAGCTGTATGGAGCAGTGGCTGAGAGGTTATGGGAATATGGCTTTCTTAGGACCCCGGAGCAGTGTCGGACCAAGTTTAAAAGCCTGCAAACCAGCTATCGGAAAGTTAAGAATGGCCAGGCACCAGAGACCTGTCCCTTCTTTGAAGAGATGGATGCTTTGGTGAGTGTCCGGGTTGCTGCCCCACCCAATGATGGCCAGGAAGAGACTGCTTCTTGCCCCATCCAGGGGACCAGTGAGGCTGAAGCTCAGAAGCAAGCCGAAGAGGCAGACGAGGCCACAGAGGAAGATTCTGATGATGATGAAGAGGATACTGAGATACCCCCAGGGGCTGTCATAACCCGTGCTCCAGTGTTATTCCAAAGCCCCCGTGGTAAGACTCTTTCACTATTATGGTATAAATAACAAAGGGAAGACAATGGGACTTAGGAAAAATATCATCCGATTGAGAACTGGCCTCTACACCCAGCTTTCATGGATTCTTGTGACCACCCATATTTCTTGTCTAGTAAAGCAGCTCACTAAGGGGATATAAATTATTTATGTGACTTGCCTCCCCACACTAGAGCATCAATCTGAGATAGCTGCACATTGTAAATCTGCTGTGATTTATTCATGAACCACTAGGTTTCCAACCAGTTTACTAAGCAGGGAATCTGAAAGCTCACATTTCTCAAATAGCATGTCATGTACCCACAGTAGGATGAAGTTGATTTTAAAAGTTCATTCTCTTTTATATAATGCTTTCTTCTAGTTTCAGCTCCTATACCAGCTATATGTCTGCTTTATTCACATTTATGAAAACCTGATAACTGTTGTTCACTTTTACAAATCTGAGGTTCCTGAGAGAACTGACCCTTTGAATCTTTGCTAGATAAGAAAAAAATACTTCACAAGGGCTTCCCTCCTTGTGAGAACAGTTCTGATTTCAGAGTCATATATGTGTACGTATGTGAATCTGGGCTCTGTTGTTTATTAGTTAAGTGACTTAGAGAAAGTTACTTAAGGCTGGGCATGGTGGCACATGCCTGTAATCCCAGCATTTTGGGAGGCCGAGGCGGGTGGATCACCTGAGGTCAGGAGTTGGAGAGCAGCCTGACCAACACAGCGAAACCCCATCTCTACTAAAAATACAAAAAATTAGCCAGGTGTGGTAGCGTGCGCCTGTAATCCCAGCTACTCGGAAGGCTGAGGCAGGAGAATCGCTTGAACCTGGGAGGCAGAGGTTGCAGTGAGCTGAGATAGTGCCATTGCACTCCAGCCTGGGCAACGAGTGGAAAAAAAAAGTTACTTAACTCCCAAGTTTGCTTATATATTAAGACCTACCTCCTAGGGTTGATGTAAATGAGGTACTGTGCACAGTGCCTGGCACATAGTAGCCATTTAATAAATAATAGTTTTCATTTTCATAAGTCTTTAAGATCAGCATTCTTTAATGGTGTTCCCTGGAATATCAATTCCATGGGGTATTAATATATTCTACTAAAAAATAACTTCTAGGTTTGGGAAGATGGTAAATACCCCTCTTGGAGGCTCACAATACATATTCACATATTTAAGTTTCTAAGATTTATTTAATCTAGTGAATATTTCATGAAATATCTCATAAGACTAGGCTTCTGGGTGGAAATACTGTCTCAGGAGGTACAAACATGGGCTGATACTCAACATGCTTTTACTCCTAGATTTAGTCTAGGGAATATGGGATTCAGAGTTTTACCTGAAATATCTGAATAAATGCAAATTTGCATAGCCTAGGCCCAAAAAAGCCAGGCATTTGGTTCTTAAGGCCTTTTGGTTCTTTGAAAGATACTACATATTTTTCTATCCTGTTTTTACTTCCAATGTATATTGGAATGTGAGGGGAAGGGGACTCATGAAGCTCCTCTGGATATAAAAGTTTCCAAAAAATGTTTTCCTGAGCATGTCCTTCTAAACCTTTTAGTTACTGGTGAAGAACATGAATAAGAATACTATGACAGACTAAGATGTGGCAAAAATACATATTAGAAAGTGTCTTTCCTGTAGAAACATGGAAATTATTTTATCTAAAACCTGGTGGTTTTCCATGCTGTACTGAGAGGATTTTCCAAAGATCCTAGGTGACCAAGAGGAGTTAAAAGTATATATTATTCAGACCCTATATAGATGAGAAGCACATGATAGGTTAACAAGTAGAGAAGTAAAACATTGGGATTTTAATAAGATAATGGTAGTTATTTGGGATCTAGGGCTCCCTAAATTTTATCTTTAATCATGTGGTGTTATGCTTGTTTTTCCCAAGTTTTACATTCCTGTGGCACATATGATTAAGAAAATAGATAACTTCTAAAATTCTATTTTACATCAGGTTTTGAAGCTGGATTTGAGAATGAAGATAATTCAAAACGGGATATTTCTGAGGAAGTACAACTGCATAGGACATTACTTGCAAGATCTGAAAGGAAAATTCCCCGGTATCCTCATCAGGGTAAAGGCAATGAGAGTGACTGTAGATCAGGAAGACAGTGGGCAAAGACCTCAGGGGAGAAAAGAGGAAAACTGACACTCCCAGAGAAGAGCTTAAGTGAAGTCCTAAGGCAACAGAGACCTTGCTTGGGAGACAGACCCTGTAAATATCTCAAATACAGCAAAAGCTTTGGTCCAAATTCCCTTCTCATGCATCAGGTATCCCACCAGGTGGAAAATCCATATAAATGTGCTGATTGTGGGAAAAGCTTCAGTCGGAGTGCAAGACTCATTAGACACCGGAGAATCCACACTGGAGAGAAACCTTATAAATGTCTTGACTGTGGAAAAAGTTTCCGTGACAGTTCAAATTTCATCACCCATAGGAGAATCCACACAGGAGAGAAACCTTATCAATGTGTTGAGTGTGGGAAATGCTTCAATCAGAGCTCAAGCCTTATCATTCACCAGAGAACCCACACAGGAGAAAAGCCCTATCAATGTGAAGAGTGTGGAAAAAGCTTCAATAACAGTTCTCATTTTAGTGCACATCGGAGGATACACACAGGAGAGAGACCCCATGTGTGTCCTGACTGTGGAAAGAGTTTCAGTAAGAGTTCTGACTTACGTGCACATCATAGAACCCACACAGGAGAGAAACCCTATGGGTGTCATGACTGTGGCAAGTGCTTCAGTAAAAGCTCTGCCCTTAATAAGCACCGAGAAATCCATGCACGGGAAAAGCTTCTGTCACAGTCAGCTCCTAAGTAAGCCCCTGAGGATATATAAAGGAAAGAGGCTCAATAAATGTATTGTTTAGAAAGTCTTCCAATAGTGAGATCCATCTCCTATTGTGTCCAGTTAGCTTAGGAAATTCACTTTAGGATTTATGCCACTGTTTGTTCCTTGTTTTTCCTGATCTAGAGTCAAATCCCCAAGGCAGTCTAAAGAATGGAAGATTTCAGTCCCTCTCCTTGCCTGCATCTGAATTGATGGATAACATCTTTTCCCTCTCAGTGCCTATGGTGTTCCCTTAATATAAGCAGAGAGGACATGGTAATAGATCCTATGAATTTGATAAGCATCCTTCTTTACTCATTCTGTCATTCAGCTGCATTTTGACAGGAAAAACCCATTACATTTCAAGAAGAAGTTATGAGACTGACTATTAGGTGGGTCTAGCTCTTTTTTTTTTTTTTTTTGGAGACGGAGTTTCGCTCTTGTTGCCCAGGCTGGAGTGCAATGGTGCGATCTCAGCTCACTGCAACCTCCGCCTCCTGGGTTCAAGTGATTCTCCTGCCTCAGCCTCCCAAGTGGCTGGAATTACAAGCATGCACCACCATGCCTGGCTAATTTTGTATTTTTAGTAGAGACGGGGTTTCTCCATGTTGGGCAGGCTGGTCTCAAACTCCCAACCTCAGGTGATCTGCCTGCCTTGGCCTCCCAAAGTGCTGGGATTACAGGCATGAGCCACTGCGCCGGTTTTTTCGAGATGGAGTCTCACTCTGTTGCCCAGGCTGGAGTGCAGTGGCATGATCTCAGCTCACTGCAACCTCTGCCTTGTGGGTTCAAACAATTCTCCTGCCTCAGCCTCCTGAGTAGCTGGGATCACAGCCGCCTGCCACCACACCCAGCTAATTTTTGTATTTTTAGTAGAGATGGGGTTTCACCATGTTGGCCAGGCTGGTTTTGAACTGACCTCGTGATCCACGTGCCTAGGTCTCCCAAAGTGCTGGGATTTCAGGCATGAGCCACTGCACCCGGCCCAGCTCTTCTTTATACAATAATGTTAATGCTAAAATGAATGACTCTTCCTGCTCACTTAAACCTGTGCTCAAAATGACATGTTTGTCAGGCACCCTCTTCATTTACCTTAAAAAAGGAGAGTTTAATGTCCATCTTGGTTCTGCCCTATGAATCATCTTGTCAAGAACAGGTGTTCTTATGCAGAAACAATGAAAACCTTATACTGAAGTGTGAACCCTGGATTTCTTAGTTTCTTCTGAGTCCTAGAAGGGTTGGAATAGAATAATACACTTACAGGATTTAGGTTGGTTTTCTTTCTGTCCAGTCTCATCTGAATTTCATCTGTCCCTTGTGGTCCAGAAGTTCCACAGAGCAAGGCAGCTGCATGTGGTGACAGGTAGAGCAGTTAAAGCTGCCAATAGGGACTCGTCCATATTCCACACACCTAGTATAGTGTTATGCCCTCCACGGGCACTTACCTGCAATAAGCAGAAGCCACTGCCACATTCCCACGTATTGGGAAAATGGACTACTGTGTGTGAACAGGTCCTTTACCCTAATGGCAGGGAAGATGGATTATCTTTGGCCAGTGGTGCTGCCAATCTAGACATACACATTCAGCTGAATACAATTAAAAGCAGTTCTTTAAATGCAAATATAATTACTCATCTTTATAATACGGTAGTATTAACTGCCCATATGCTCACAGTATGATGAGCCCTGTATAGCACAAGGTCAACAGGTCCTCTCCTTGTCCTTACAATCTAAAGCAGATGACACTGACATGGACAAACCAGTGCACGTGCATAGTTGCGGCAGTTTTAGAGAAATCTAGAAAGCTAGGTAGCAACACTGTGCATAAATGTTGTGGTCCAATGCATTAGTTTGCTGTAACAAAAATCTGGGAGGTATTTTCTTCTCTTTATTCAGGAAGGCTTCATGAAGCAGGAAGTGTTCAAAGGAGGGAAGGTTACTGGTTAAATTATGATGATAGGAAGAACTTTCCATAACTAGTTGCAAAATTGAGTGCTGTGTGGGTTGAGGAATGGGAAAATGGGGGAGCAAGGTGTTTTGTGTAGATGGAACAAAGGGCAAAGGATAGACTGTAAGGAAGGCCAGATAAAGCTTGGAGTAGCATGAGAACTTGAGGAATAGTATGATATGGGCTGTGCAGCAGGCAGAGAATCACCTTAGCTGAAACATGGGTGTTAGGAGCAGACCATGAGGTGGTAGAACCATCATCTGTAGTAAATCAGGTACTATGCTATAACTATTGATAAGGAAACAGCTGACTGGCACTGAAAGAATAAGCAGTTTTAGGGGACTAGCTCCTATGGGAGACAAAGGTCAGAAATCGTAGTATCTGATGAAGATATTTTGATGAGCAGGTGAGAAGAAAGATAAACATGGCCAGATGGCCAAGGACTGGGATAAGTAGCCGTTTCACATTCAATTATAATTCTGTGGCTGGAATAAGATCAGGGAGAGCAGTAGGAAGACACAGTATTCTATAATTCATAGCTTGCTGTGTTAGAGATTAATTAGGATTCTGCTGTTGAATCTTAGTACAAAAAAAATCTAATATTTATTAGGAATTAAGGGAAGATGGTACTTATGTTGCCTAAGCAGACAGGAAGCTATAAGAAACACTAGTCTGAAGCAGTGCCTCAGGATCTGAGATGATTTAGGAAGTGTGCTGTAATGTCAAAAAAAAATTGTCTTTAGTATATCTATGTACAGTCTCGTGGGAAAAGCATTGGTTGGGCTATCAACAGATATTCTGGTTCCAGATGTCTTGTAAGTTAACCTGCTTCCATTTCCCTTTCTGTAAAGCAAAATAATGTTTACACCTAATCTGTCTCTCAGGGATACCATATTAATAAAAATTATGTCTATAAAGTGCCTGGTGTTTTTTCAAGTGTTTATGTGTGTGTGTCTGTGTATATATATATATATATACACAAATGACGATCAAGTTGTGGAGGGTAGGAAAAGACCAGTCTTTCTTTTTTTTAGCTCCTTGTGTGGGTTTACTAGAAGTATGCTTATCTGAATCTTTATATTCTAGAAAGAGGAATAAGTCAGATTGTGGTAAAAGGGAAATTAGAATGCAAATCCTTCCATTGTACCTGTATCCATATCCACAATAAATTAGGACCCAAGATAACTGGGCATGCAGTGTCTTATTTTTTAAGTTTTTATTTATTTTATTTTTTAGAGACAGGATCTCACTCTGTTGCCCAGGCTGGAGTGCAGTGGTGCCATCATAGGTCACTGCAGCTTCAAATTCCTGGGCTCAAGTGATTCCCAGCCTCCCCAATAGATGGGACTACAGGCATGAGCCACCACACTCAGCTAATTTTTTAAAGTTTTGTATTGATGAGGGGTCTCTATGTTGTCCAGGCTGGTCTTGAACTCCTGGCTTCAAGTGATCCTCCTGCCTCAGACCCCCAAAGTGCTGGGATTACAGGCATGAGCCACAGTGACCAACTCAGCTGAGTCTTACTTTAAAAGCACCCAGAACCGGCTGGGTGCAGTGGCTTATGCCTGTAATCCCAGCACTTTGGGAGGCCGAGGTGGGTGGATCATGAGGTCAGCAGTTCAAGACCAGCCTGGCCAAGATGGTGAAACCTCGTCTCTACTAAAAAATACAAAAATTAGCCAGGTGCAGTGGCAGGCACCTGTAATCTGCTACTCGGGAGGCTGAGGCAGGTGAATCGCTTGAACCCAGGAGGCGGAGTCTGTGGTGAGCCGAGATCATGCCATGGCACTCTAGCCTGGGCAACAGAGCAAGACTCTGTCTCAAAAAAAAAAAAAAAAAGACCCAGAACGAACCCTCCAAACTCCAGATGAAAAGAACGTGCAGTACATGCTGCCCAACCTGCCATTCCTCAGGATGGAAGCAGCAAAAAATATCTTCAAACATTCTGAGAAAGAAACCAAGCCCACTGTTGGGGGAGCAACAGCATCTCTGCACCTCCAACTTTTTAACATCAGTAAAGCCTTTGTGAGAGAGATGGGGTGGCATGTGCAGCAAAGGAAGCAAAAAATGTGTATTAGCAGAAGCTGGATAATCCTGTTCACATCAGTTGTTTCCTTAGGGCCATTACTTTTCTTTTTCCCCATACTATCATTTTTCCTTTTATTAAGTTTGTTCTCTATGGCCAATGCATAGAATGTAACATGTTTTTGCCATTTCTCATTTATTGTAATCTGAGTGTAGACTCTGAGTCTTGTCAATGTCGTATAGCACTATTTTACACTACTTTTTTTTTTTTTTTGAGATGGAGTCTCGCTCTGTCGCCCAGGCTGGAGTGCAGTGGCACGATCTCAGCTCACTGCAAGCTCCGCCTCCCGGGTTCACACCATTCTCCCGCCTCAGCCTCCCGAGTAGCTGGGACTACAGGCACCTGCCACCACGCCTGGCTACTTTTTTGTATTTTTAGTAGAGACGGGGTTTCACCGTGTTGGCCAGGATGGTCTCGATCTCCTGACCTCGTGATCCGCCTGCCTCGGCCTCCCAAAGTGCTGGGATTACAGGCGTGAGCCACCACGCCCGGCCTGTATAGCACTACTTTTACGGTGACCAGGTAAGAAAGGGAAGATGAGGTAAGACTGTAAAGATAGATCAGTTCTTTCCCTATTATTCAATTCAAAATCCAAAACGAAGACTTTACTCCTATACACTCAAATAGCTATGTAATGACATGCATGTCTCAAAATTTTGACATATAAAATGTTATGTAGAATTCTCTGAAACCATGGTGCTTAAAGTACCAGGTGTGTGTGTGTGTATTTTTTAAGAGCTAAAATTATTTCTTTCCTATCACACCCAACATGGTACTCTTTTAGAAACAAAACTTTGGAACAACTAGAAGTCAGGTTAAAGACTAGAAATAGAAGTCCAATGTACCTCACAGCTCAAAAAGGCTCTGGAGAGCAGAACTTCACTGTGGTCAAAATAAAAGTAAGAACATTAAAAAAAAAAATTGATTCCCAGATGACTCAGTTCAACTTGTATATCCCAATAGATAAATCAGGGAAGTAATTTTAAAGACTTCCATAATTAGTGAGCTCCTCAAATTATGTAAGTATAATTTAATATACAAATATTTCATTGACATCTTTCTTAAATATAGTACAGAAACCAAAGACACATCATTCTACACAGTGAGGTCTATATTCCAATAACTCATGCTGTGATTCACCGAGCACCTGAATATTTCTTAGGCCTCACATATCTCTGGATGCCCAAAGCTGGCATTTGAGAGTGTTTAACATAAATGCAGAAGCAGGCCGGGCGCGGTGGCTCACGCTTGTAATCCCAGCACTTTGGGAGGCCGAGGCGGGCGGATCACGAGGTCAGGAGATCGAGACCACGGTGAAACCCCGTCTCTACTAAAAATACAAAAAATTAGCCGGGCGTGGTGGCGGGCGCCTGTAGTCCCAGCTACTCGGAGAGGCTGAGGCAGAAGAATGGCGTGAACCCGGGAGGCAGAGCTTGCAGTGAGCCGAGATTGAGCCACTGCACTCTAGCCTGGGTGAAAAAGCGAGACTCCGTCTCAAAAAAAAAAATAAATAAAAATAAATAAATAAATAAATAAATGCATAAATAAATGCAGAAGCAACATTTACAGAGACTGGGCCAAATTCTAATGAACTTAGTGGTCTTGATGTGGAACTAGTGTAGGCAAAATGAAGCTGCATTCCAGGTCAGCCCCATAACACTTCACCTCTGGGTTCATTTGATGTACAGATAAGACACAAGCTATATATGGTCTTAGCAACAGAGAGCGCGGAAATAGCAGCTATGGTGACCAGGTAAGTCTGGGATGGGGCTTTGAAGATGCAAATGGTATGCATGTACAGGGTTACCTGGTATTAACAATAGGGGGCAGGCGTATTTTCCAAAATGCTAGATCACTGAAGGAATCCAGGAAATAAGGTTTCAGAGGGTCTATTCCAAACTACAAACGCTGTATACAGAGTTTTAACTTTTAATCTTGATATAATTTCAAACTTACAGAAAAAGTTCCAAGAGTACAAGGAACTCCTGTATACCTGGATTCACCAACTATTTATATTTTGCCCATGTGCTTTTCATTCTCTATGTATGTGAATGTGTGTGTATATACACTTTTTTTTTGGAAACAGGGTCTCACTCTGTCACCCAGACTGGAGTGCAGTGGTCTGATCATGGCTCACTACAGCCTTGACTTCCTGGGCCCAAGCCATCCTCCTACCTCAGCTTGCTGAGTAGCTGGGAACACTGGCATGTGCCACCACGCCTGGCTAGGATGTTTTTTTTTTGTAGCAATGGGGTCTCCCTATGTTCTCCAGTCTGTTTTGTTTTGTTGAGACGGACTCACTCTGTTGCCCAGACTGGAGTGCAGTGGTGCGATCTCAGATCACTGCAGCCTCGAACTCCCAGGCTCAAGTGATCCTTCCACTTCAGTCTCCTGAATAGCTGGGACTACAGGCATGGGCCACCATGTCTAATCTAAAAAAACATTTTTTTTTGCAGATGGGGTTTCCCTGTGTTGCCCAGACTGGTCTCGAACTCCAGGATCCTCTTGCCTTAGCCTCCCAAAGTGCTAGGATTACAGGTGTGAGCCATGATGCCTGGCCCACGTTTTTTTTTTTTTAATTCAATATTTCACCATTAAATCTGACGTTAGCTGTCGTGTTTCATAAATGCTCTATCAGCCAATCCACATAAATTCTAGAACCTCAAACAAAAAAAAACTTATGCCATCCCTACCCTCACTTAAGACTAGCATGACTTTTATAGTATGAAAAGAATTTCATGATAAGGTTAATAAATTAAAATCATACACTTCAATAGCTTTTTTATAAACACTAAACAAAAATAGGGCTATAAAACTTTATAACCATATTTTCACTGAATATATTATCATGAACACTTTCAGTCATTAAAATCTGTTCTACAACATTTTTAGTGAGTGCAATAGATCCACATTTTATGAATAAACTTTGATGTTTTTACTATGTAATTTCTGTATGAGTAGATAAGGGTAGAAAATAATATAATGCTATATATAATGCCACACAAAGCTACACACACGTATCTAAGAACTTCAAAAACCACAGAACTTCCCTCTCCCCTGTTCCTTAAAACAAAGTCTGAGTGGAAAAAACAAACTTTTTTCCTCTGCTCTCACACCACAATAAAGACAGAAAACTTCTCTGACCAAATGTGTGGAGTTTTTTCCCCACCACCAAGCAAGCAATTAATTTTGCAGCAGATACCAGCTGGGCGTCCTCCAATTTCCCATGCTATCCCCTAGAGATGGCATTTGATCCCACAGATTGAGGGCCCAGTCCCACAAGACTGCTGCCCACTTCCAATGCCAAGTTCAAACCCCAGGTGGTTTTACCTGTGCTTCTGACCAACCCTATAAATCAGGGTTCCCATGACCCCTCCTTGAGTTTAATTTGCTAGTAAAGCTCACAGAACTCAGGGAAACACTTAGGTTCACTGGTTTATTATAAAGGACAGTACAAAGGATAGAGATGAAGAAATGGATAGAGCAAGGCATGTGGGAAGGGACAGGGAGCTCCTATACCCTCTTCAGGTACAGCACCCTCTTCAGGTACAGCACCTCCACATGTTCAGCTACCTGGAAGTGCTCCGAAATCTGTTCTTTTGGAGTTTTATGGAGGCTTCATTATGAAGGTATGATTACCACTGGTCACTGGTGATCAACTTAACCTTCAGCCCTTCTCCCAAGAGTTTGAAGGAGGACTGAAAGTCCCAACTCTAATCATGCTTTTGTCTTTCCAGTGACCAGCCCCTAGGGGCTGCCAGCCAGCAGTCCTCATTAGATACAAAAAGCCATCACTCTGGAGACACTAAGGATTTTAGGAGCAGTATGCCAGGAAACAGGGTCAAAGACCAAATAAATACGATATCACAGAAAGACAGAAAACCTATCAGAAACCCTTAGTCATTTAAATTAGGGGTGTCATCAGCCTTAACTTCTTCTGATACCAGGGAAAAATACACATTCTAAAGAGCAAAGCAATTCAAGCATAACTTGGTATCTAATAATTTTGTTTTTGTTGTTTGTTTTTTTACCTTTCAGAACTATCTTAGTTTGTCCCTTGTCTTCAGCTGAAGTGGCCACAGTATGTGTGTTTATGTAAGCCTGCACCAGTGGTCCATTATGTAGGGGTAGGGTTACAAGAGACCCAATGAACTCTACTTAACACAGTGTTGCCACTACTAGAGGTATCTTTTAGACCGAGCAGAAAGTGAGTACTAAGGTGGAAATACAGCTTCCACAAAGAAAATGTAATAGAAGCTGTTTAAAACTGAAAGCTGCAGTGATCTGTGATCACGTCACTGCACTCCAGCCTGGGGAACAGAGTGAAAGCCTTTGTTGAAAAAAAAAAAAAAAAAAAGAAACCTGCAACTATTTCTGTCTTTTTCACCTCTCAGCCAGTTATTCTCTCCTCTTCCAAAATTGGAGCAATGACTTCAATCTCTTTCTAGTACTGAGGGGACAATCATAAAGAGGCAAAACCAGATCTCAGCACCCAGCTTTATCTGTCACTAGGGTCATCCCTAGGCATTCACATAAATCTCTGGTATACAATATGGTCTGGTGTCAATGGTCTTGGGATCTTGGAGAATACTTTTTTTTTTTTTTGAAACAGGGTCTCACTCTGTTGCCCAGGCTGGAGTGCTGTAGCATCACAGCTCACTGCAGCCTCGAACATCCCTGGACTCAGGTCTCCTCCCACCTCAGCTTCCCCGGTGGCTAGGACTACAGGCATGTACCACCATGCCTGGCTAATTTCTGGTTTTTTGCTTTTTTGTTTTTGTAGAGACAGGGTTTCTCCATGTTGCCTAGGCTGCTATTGAACTCCTAGGATCAAGCAATCTGCCCACTTTGGCCTCCCAAAGTGCTGGGATTATAGGCATGAGCCACCACATCCAGCTGGGGAATACTTTTAAAAACTTAAAGCAAGTGAAGGGAGTCTGATTAAAGTATGTACAATAAAATATAAAGCTGTTTAGAAGGCTTAAAGGTCTCGGCAGTAACCTAATTTCCCCACTTTCCTAACTTTATACTAGTAATTCCAAAACATTTCCTGATGAGAAACTTTGATTTCCCTGAAATTTTATGATCACTAATAGGGAAGGACTGCTGAGTCACAATAATCACTGGTGGAATCGGGATTTAATTAGCAACAACAGTCAAGTCCCACCCAATAAGCACCTGAGAGCTTGTGAGTCAGTTGAAGACACGTATTTACTGAGTACCTGCCACGTGTAAGGTGCTGGTGATAGAGCCCAAGGAACTTGGCTGCTATGCTTCAAAGGAGTGGTGGACTGTTTTACTAAGTGGGATATAGCAGGACCTTGACTGCAACACATACTCAGAAGTAGTTCACCTCATTATAGCTTAAAAATGTAACACTCTGGGCTTCAGTTGATTCCATTTCTTCCTCAGTTCAGATCTGGTGCTGTCAGAAGCAAAGATGTAGTTGATGGATTCATAAGACAGATCCCACACCTGAGACTGGGTCAAATTAAATGTTTCAGCTGCCAGATAGTACTCTTGAGAAAGGTGTGTTGCAAAAACACCCTTATCGTCAGTCTGTCAATGTAAACAAGAATGTTTCAAAATGAAAAAGGAAGGATTTTTCAAAAACAACCATCTTTTTCTTTAGACTCTATTTTCCTATTTACTATACTTCTTTCAAGAGTCTAAACAAGGGCCTACAAATTTCTCTATGCATAGCTGTAACTAAACAGATTTATTTATACTTTAAGAAAAGATGCCAGAGCAGTGTTTCAACTCTGGCTGTATACTAAAATTACCTAAGGAGCTTTTAAAGCCTATCTATGCCCAGGACTCACCCCAGATCAAATAAAACAGAATCTCATGGGATGGGTGCAGAGCATCAGTTTTTTTGTTTGTTTTTGTTTTTAAGTCCTCTGAAGTACCTTTTGCTAGAGAGCCAAACCAGAGTCACCCTGGCCCTCTGTAGCCTCTCATGTCCCAGTCCCTTTTTTTTTTTTCTTTCTGAGATGGAGTTTCACTCTTGTTGCCCAAGCTGGAGCGCAATGGCATGATCTCTGCTTGCTGCAACCTCCTCCTCCTGGGTTCAAGTGATTCTCCTGCCTTAGTCTCCCGAGTAGCTGGGATTACAGGTGTGCGCCACCATACCCAGCCATGCCCCAGTCCCTTCTAACTCCTCTACCTGGGCATTATCCTCAGGCATGCAAGGCAGTCAGCCAGATAGTGAACGTCTGACTTAATGCAACTCAGGGAGCAAAAAGGAGCAAAATACTTCATACGGAACACCTTACACAGATCACAGAAGGATGGGCAATGCTGTACCAGAATCCGAAATGGTGCTGGTCATAAGATGCAACTGTCTGACTTTTGACGTTTGAGGTCAAACAGAGTTCTAGATGAAAAGGGGAAAAAAAATCTCTTATTAAAAGCAAATAAGTTAACTCATTCAATGTTCACCAAGTAGACATGAGAAATATTTCCAAATTTTGCTAATTTAAAGTAGTTTATTAGTTTACAAAGTTGACCTTTTCTTATGTGTGAAAATTTGTAGTTCAATTAGTGTAGTTGTACAGGAAGTATGTGCTGCAACTTATGGCAACAGAGGTACCAGGCAAGGAATTAATATCCCTTTTACAGCCATGCACTTCTCCTTCTTTGACCAAAATAGAGAGGAAAGAGGAATGTCATGATGAAAAAAGCAGAGAATTATCAATGATAGGAGCAGAAGTGTTTTTTGAAAAGCTACTGCAATCCCTCCTGGTCTAACGGTGGAAGCCAAAACAAAGGTAAGAAAACTGTAGCACCATGTGTGAGAGCATTATAAAGAGCTAAGAATGGGCAGAGACTTTGCCATGGCTTCTAAGAACCCCTAAACACTTTCACCCAGACAATCATCCATTCACCTCCTTCTGCTTCTAGGTAAGTTAAGTCCATCTTAAGAATGACTCCTACTATTGGCCGGGCGTGGTGGCTCACACCTGTAATCCCAGCAATTTGGGAGGCCAAGGCAGGTGGATAATGAGTTCAGGAGCTCGAGACCATCCTGGCTAACACAGTGAAACCCCATCTCTACTAAAAAAATACAAAAAAAAAATTAGCTGGGTGTGGTGGCGGGCGCCTGTAGTCCCAGCTACTCAGGAGGCTGGGGCAGGAGAATGGCGTGAACCCAGGAGGCAAAGCTTGCAGTGAGCAGAGATCGCGCCACTGCACTCCAGCCTGGGTGACAGAGCGACTCCGTCTCCCAAAAAAAAAAAAAAAAATGACTCCTACTATTAACAAATTCCTTCCTGGAAATATTACCAGGCTCCCCAGCCAGAGTAAAATACCTTACTGACTTGATTGATGGCATCTGCTCACTTGAGTAAGGCAGCCTCAACACAGGCTCACTCAGTTTAATGGATGACAAACCCAAACTGCCCCCTCTGTTGGGAGCAGAGCTAGGCCACCATACCAGTGGTTCCCATTCTCTCCACTTTTGTGGATATTTAAAATTTTCCTTAGCAGATCTCGCCCATTATGAATTGCTGAAAACTCTACAGTTAAAACATACTCACATAAGCATTTTTATAAATTGGTAAATATAGCAAATTGATCATTCTGTAAAATGGTTTGCAGCCAACCACTTTTTCCTTCTTTAGAAAGGCCTTTCCTAACCATCCAATCGAAAGTGGTTATACAATCACTACTATATCAGCCTGTTTAATTTTCTTCACAGAACACTGATACTTTCTTGTATATTTGTTTACTGTCTTCTCTCTGCTAGATGAGTTTCTTGGGAAAGAAATCTTGCCTGTTTTGTGTACTGCTCTATCAACAGCAATGACAACAAAGTAGGCACTTCATAAACACATAGACAATCAAGTATGTAATGACCAACAGACATGTGAAAATATACTTGGGATTTTCCATGTTTAATTTTTAAATAATGTTACGTATTTTCATAACACATGTCAATTTTGTTAAAGTCATTTCAAAATTCTAGATGACCCTTTATTCCTTTAAAAAATTCTTACTGAGTTCCAAGCATTGGAGAATGTAGCAACGAATAAGACAAGCAGGGGCCCTGCTCTCATAGAGCTTATATTCTAACGGAAGCTAAAGCTTTCTGTTTTAAATAAGGCTCAGAAAGCACACACTCCATCTTTTAATAGCTAGATGACATTCGTACTTTTAGAACAGTACTTCTCTATAATCCCCAGGCAACCTGGGGATTGGGGGAGGGATAGAGAGTCATCTGGAAGACCTGAAACTCCAAGCCTTACCCAGTGGTATCCGATGTTGCCTCACAAAGTCCACCAGATCCAGGGATCCTCCCTCACCGGAGTTGAGAAATGTTCCATGCCCGATTCTGTCAGGAAGCAGATCCAGGAGTATTTGTGTTTCTTTTTTTTGGTTTGGAATCTAAACAAAGGGGAGGAAAGGGGATCAATGGCCTCTTTCAGTGGTTCTTAGAGTATTTTTTTTCTATAGCTAGGTACCCTGCCCCTCTAAGTAGTACTTAATGCAGACCTTTTGGAAAACTGAACTACTTCTGCCTTCCTAGCTCTCTTTGCCTTTTATCTTCTCATTCTTTCCTCAATATTCTTCTAGATTCATTTCAATGATAATAATAATAAACACTTATTAAGAACCTACTTTGTGCCTTTTCACACAAATTATTTAGGGCCTCACAAGAATCTTAAAAAGTATTAAGATGAAGAAATTAAAGCTGAGAAAAATTAAGTAATTTTCAAAAAATAAAACTTCACAACTCTATATGTATGTGTGTTCTGTTATAGACATGTGTTCATATATATTATAAAAAGTTCTGAAAAAATACAAACGCAAAACTGTTAATAGTGTTAACTCTGGGGAGCAAAACAAATAGAAATTGGGCTTTTAATTTTTAATTATTTTCCTTCTTGACACTTGGATTTTTTTCAGGTATATATAACTCTTATAGTTAAAAATATAAAGCATTTTTTAAAAAAAGTTGTCCAAGGTCATAGAGCTAGTGAATGGTAGAGATAAGGGTGAAACATAACTCAGTCTGACTCCAGGGCCCAGTTACTTTCCTCACATAGTGTGCTCATTATGTTTGATTCTGACAAGGCTGGCTATGTACATACCACAATCACCACGAAAATGTCTGGCTGTGCTCTTTATCTCCTAGATAGCCCAAAACACAAATGCTCAGAACATTTTTAAATGAAATGTTTCATATCCAATGGACTGGATAATAAAAGCAACAGAAACTAAGGTAAAGAACAAGTTCTGATGTTGCACACAAGGCCAGAGATAACTGGTCACTGTCACACATGCTATTCCCTTATAATGACCAGTGGTTTCTATCACACATCAGTTAGGTCAGCCATAGGATGTCCTGTGGATGAAAGGTCTTTTGAGTTAAGAGTGTGGAAACATGGATTCTGGATTTTAAGTCCTGTCACTAGATTACTGACCTTCTGCTTATAGACATGAAAGATACAAGTACTGGCAAGGGGTTCTGATTTTTTTCCCTAATCTTTAAATCATGATGTTACTCAACCTTTATACATTACCCCTTTAATACAATAACTCTGTGAGGTAAGTAGACTAAGTATTATTTTCTGCATTTAAGAAATAATTAAATAGATAGAAGTACTGAGGTAAAAAATAAATCCATTTATAAAATGGGGAAAATTGCAGCAAAGTCCCTCACAAGGGATTTGCCTCACAAGGATGTGCTTAAGAAAGTGACTACTTCCCAGCAATTATCTGTCACTATGTTCATGCTACCAGTGAGCTTGGGGCTGATGGGGGCACTGGACCTCTTTGCTGGGCTTTGTAAAATGACGAGTTGCTTCCTTTACTGCCAGTGGATGTGATACAATCAGGTCCCTTCTACTGTGAGGACAGGTGAGATAATTGGTGCTTTTCTTAGAGTCAGCTTGCCAATGACAAGACTGATGTTGGAAATTCATGCATTTTCTCTAGCAAGACGTCATTAAACTGCTTTTAATGACCCAGCTGGCATTTGAGTCAACAGCCACTCCCAGGAACCACAAAAGGATAAAAACAGTAACATTAAAGACTAAAGCAAGTCATGTATTTTTAAATTTAGATTTAAAAATATTTCTACTTTCCCTTTTTAAAAAATGTTTTTCCAATCCCGGTTTATTCCTAGTCACTTACAAATGACCCTATTATTTTCTATTACAATCTGTCCCTTCCAGCCTAAGACAATATTATTTACCTCTGAAAGATGCAATGCTAACTTCAGACCTGCTTTCTTAGCTTCTAAAAGAGGCTCCAAGAAGTCTTTTGCTTGTCCTACCTTAAAGATAAAAGTTAAAATGAGGATGCATGAGAATTCTGGGAAAACTGCGGAACTGAGTACTCCATTCCAATAAACAACATAATGGCAGAAAAAAATAACAGTAGATTAATTCATTTGCACATCTTGTTTATAAAGCACCTACAATGTGCTAGACACTTTGCTGAATACAAAGCTGGCAAAGACACAGTCCCTGCCCTCGAGAATATTGCCTAGTATCAGTAAACTGAGGTCAATCAGCTAAGCTGGATATGGTAGTCACCAAATTTTATGCCTGGAAGGACACCTAGATATCCAGAGCTAAGGAGAACTCATTCACTTGACTCAGGAACTCTCATGGTTACTCAAAACACTTCTGTTAAACAGGTGGATAAAAAGAAGGGCAGAATACTCCAGGTTTGGACAAAGCCATAAGAATCAATTTCATGGGACTCTCTTATTCAGTGGTTTTCAACCAGGAGCAATTCTGTCCCCCAGGGGACACTTGGCAATGTCTGGAGACATTTTTGGTTGTCGTATCTGGGAGAGTGCTACTGGCATCTAGTGGGCAGAGGCCAAGGATGCTGCTAAACATCCTACAATGCATGGGGTAGCCCCACAACAAATTATCCAGCCCCAAATATCAAGATTTCTGCTTGAATCTGACATTCAAGAAGCTCAAGTCAACATTTCTCAACTATCTATGAGACAGTTAAGCCCTAATACCCTAAGACATCCATCCATTGTATGTAATGAATTACATTATAGTGTATATAGTCTGGGACTAGTTGTGCACCATCTTTAGAAGAATGGAGAAAATAGTCATATAGTCAGGGAACTCTTTTTTTTTTTTTTTTAGGGTACTTAATTGTTTCACACAACCTTGGATGAGAGCTGCTCTAGGCATTCTGGTCATCCAGGGCAGAACAGGCCTTCATCCACAGAATGGAGTGTCTGCTAGACGCTCTGGAGAATGCAATGCAAGATGCCCGAAGCTAGTCCTTATCCCACTAACTGATTCTACCTTTCAGAATTAAAATGTATGTAGGAAAAATAACTTACAGTAGGGTCTCCACTGAGGTCAAGGCCAAGAACTGTACCCTCAGTAGAAAGGAAGAACTCCTCGGCAAGTTTTACAGTCTCCTTGGCTACTAAAGGGCCACCTCTTCTATCAACTGCTATCAAATACCTTTAACATAAGAAAGACAGAGTTGAAAATTAATATGACACAGATGAAAAAGACAATTCTGAGTATGGCCAGACAGAGATGGCAGACTACGTGTAATACATCTCACTAGGAAAAGTATAGCCTGACTGAATCTAGACAACATGACATTTTACTTTGCCATATGGACTAAGACATGAATTCCTAAACAGCATCAAGCATCCAGTTACTGTTCAGATTTACAGTTGTCTTTCGAGGTTTTTTTGTTCCTGTATTTGTTTTTTCAGTTTGTTTGATTCAGGATCCAAACAAGGTCCACACTTTGTGTAAGTCAATGTATCTTCTAAGCCTCTCTTAATCTACAACCACTCTTTCCTCTCCTCCCACCTCCCACCCTGCTTTTCTTGTAACTTATTTGTTGAAGAAACCAAGTTGTTTGTCCTACAAAGTTTCCCATGGTCTGGATTTTGTTGATTGTATCCCTGTGTTGTTAACATGTTGTCCTATTTCTTTTTTTTTTGAGGCGGAATCTCACTCTGTCGCCCAGGCTGGAGTGCAGTGGCACAATCTCGGGCTCACTACAATCTCTGCCTCCCGGGTCCAAGCGATTCTCCTGCCTCAGTCTCCCGAGTAGCTGGGGTTATAGGCGCGTGCCATCACGCCCGGCTAAATTTTTGTATTTTTAGTAGAGATGGGGTTTCACCGTGTTAGCCAAGATGGTCTCGATCTCCTGACCTCATGATCCGCCCGCCTCGGCCTCCCAAAGTGCTGGGATTACAGGCGTGAGCCACCATGCCCGGCCTTTAACATGTTGTCCTATTTCTTATATTTCCTATCTAGTCTAGAGGCAGATCAGGTTCCATTTTTTCGCAAGAGTAAACTGGTGGTGGTGTGTTCTTAGGAGGCTGAGATCCATTATTTCATTAGGGGTTACAAAATTAGAAATATTCTCTTTCTAAAATGTATCAAATATCTGATAAAAGTTCATTCTTCAAATATTAGCTGGAATTCTATAAGACTTGAATACCCAGAGAATCTCTGTTAATATATATATATATATATTTTGAGACAGAATTTCGTTCTTGTCACCCAGGCTGGAGTGAAATGGCGCGATCTCAGCTCACTGCAACCTCCGCCTCCCGGGTTCAAGCAATTCTGCCTCAGCCTCCCGAGTAGCTGAGATTACAGGTGCCTGCCACCACACCTGGCTAATTTTTGTATTTTTAGTAGAGACGGAGTTTCATCATGTTGGCCAGGGTGGTCTCGAACTCCTGACCTCAGATGATCTGCCCGTGTTGGCCTCCCAAAGTTCAGGGATTACAGGCATGAGCCACTGTACTTGGCCTGTTAATATTTCTTGAATACCCAGAGAACCCCTATAATTTTTTAAAGCAATTATCAGTTTACTATTTATTGACAAAATAAATTCCTTCAGCATGTTTATTTACAAAATTTAGATCAACTATATATAAAATGCTGTATCTTTTTTTTCACTTAGCAACTTCCCATGCCATTAAAATAATGTTAGAAAATAGTATAAATCATATGAACATAACATAATGTAATTATCCTCTGAATGCTGGATATTTTAGGCTATTTTCTAATTTTTGTTATAAAACATTAAAATTAGGAATCTTATGCATAAATCAATCTATTTCCTAGGATGCATTTCTAGCACAGAATTACTGGGTCAGAGGGAAAAACTTTTTTATAAACCTTGACATATATTGCTCTTTAGAGAGGTTTTTCCCCCCTTACCTGTGTACCAGTGCAGGATTTAAAGAGGTTTTATGAATTACATATGCTTACCAGCAGTGTGTAACTTACAAACACTGGCTATTACCTCTTTTTAGCCTACTGAAACAGTATTGTAATATATGATTAATGAGTTAAGTAGTTTTCTCTGTATTTCTATATGTCTACCAGCTCTTCGTATGTCTTCTTCTCTGCATTCTATTGTCTTCTGCTTGGTTTTTTATTGGGGTTATTAGTTAAGCTTAATTTTTAGAGTCTTATAGCCTGAAACTATACAGCTAGCTTTTTTTCTTTCTTCATTTAGGGCTTTACTGAGCCCATACTATGTACCTACTTTGTGGTAAGTACTAAAGATGTAGTGGTGAATCAAAAAACAAGGTCCTTGGCTTCACTACACTTACAATCTAGTGGGTAGGCATATATATAAACTAACACAAGATAATTCCTTATCTTGTTACAAATAATGCCATACAGGAAATAGATGGGTGACTAGAGGATTAGTGGGGCACTTTAGACAGAGTGGTAAAGGAAGGCCCCTCTGAGGAAGTAACAGCCAAATTGAGATCTGAATAATGAGAAGAAGCCAGCCAGCTGGGCAGGAATCTGGTAGAAATGTGTTCTGGGGAATACTAAACAAAGGTGCTAAAGGGGGACAGTCTTTTTTGCTTATTTTAGGAACAGACAGCAGGCCCACGTGTAAGGGAGGAGGAGTGGTCTAGATGAGCTGCTGAAGTAACAGAGGCAGCCAGATCATGTGGGACCTTGTAGGCCACAGTAAGAAGTTCATTTTAGCTTAATGGCAAAGGAACACCATACTTTACTCATGTAAAAATACTCAAAATTTTATTGCCTGATGAATAAATTCAGAATTGTGTTCTCACTTTAAACAACAGGGTTCTTGATTTTATTTTTCTATTGTATAAATCAACGAATGATTAATTTAAAAAAATCCATTACACCCATGATCAAAACAGTAAAAATTCACATTCTGGTTTTGTAAATGTTAACTACTAAGGTACAATCTTCTTACCTAACATCAATGTCTAAGTTTTCTTGTTTGGACTGTTTTATACCTTCAAGTACAGATTCCACATAAGTCTTTTTAGTCATTCCTGGAAAGGACACATAGAAAATACATGTAAAGAGATCATCAACTATTTCATCCCTCACCTTCAGCAATTCTATATGAACAATTACATTTTCACTTTATGCTATGACAAGGGCATGGTTAAAGATGAGTGAAAACATGGCCCTTATGGGTACGTTTTAGTAAATACAAATTATATTTTAATAAAATTGGGGGAAAATGAAGTGTTAGAGAAACGAAATAAAAAAAAATAAAGACTTTTTTTTTGTTTTTTTTGAGACAGGGTCTGGCTGTCACCCAGGCTGGAGTGCAGTGGCATGATCTTGCCTCACTGCAACCTTTGTCTCTCAAGCTCAAGCCATCCTGCCACCTCAGCCTCCTGAGTAGCTGAGACTACAGGAATGTACCACCACGCCCAGCTAGTTTTTGGATTTTTAGTAGAGACGGGGTTTTGCTATGTTGCCCAAGCTGGTCTCAAACTCCTGGGCTGAAAGTGATATGCCCGCCTCGGCCTCCCAAAGTGCTGGGATTACAGGTATGAGCCACTACACCCGTCCTGTTTTTTTTTTTTTTTTTTTTAAAGGGATGTTTTCTCTCCTAGTCCAGAAAAAAGTTCTAACTTGGATTCCTTTCCCCTCAATCCTGCTCGGGCTTAGTGTTTCTCATCCAGGGAACCAGGCATGTTCTTCCAAGTCTGAGTGCTCTGCTCTCTGGGGGGATCTGCAAGAGCACTCTCCAGAGCAACCTCCTGTAAAATACCTTTTTTTCTTTTTCTTTAGGCTACATTGGGTAAAATAAAATACCCTTTTACCCAGATTATAAAATGCTTATGTTTGGTGGAAAGTCTCTGGTAAAATACATAAAGTTATAAATAAAAATAAAAATAGGGTGTGGTGGCTCATGCCTGTAATCCCATCAGTTTGGGAGGCCCAGGCAGGCCGATCACCTGAGGTCAGGAGTTCAAGACCACCCTGGCCAACATGGTGAAATCCTGTCTCTACTAAAAATATGAAAATGAGCCAGGTGTGGTGGCATGTGCCTATAATCCCTGCTACTCGGGAGGCTGAGGCAGGAGAATCACTTGAACCTTGGAGGCAGAGGTTGCACTGAGCCAAGATCCCACCACTGCACTCCAGTCTGGGTGACAGAGCAAGACTCCATCTCAAAAAAAATAAATAAATAAAAATAACCCCACCACCCAGAGATAACTACTGTTTTCCAAGTACACATACACACATTTATTTTTATGTATTATTTCAAGAGACCTTTCTTAAGGTCTCTCTCTGTTGCTCAGGCTGGAGGGCAGTGGCATGATCATGGTTCACTGCAGCCCTTGGAGCCCATAGAGGTGGTGGGGGGGGGTCTCACGATGTTGCCGAGGCTGGTCTCGAACTTCTGGCGTCAAGTGATCCTCCTGCCTCAGCCTCCCAAGGCGCTGGAATTACAGGCATGAGCCACTGCACTCTGCCCATATACACATTTTTAAATAGAGAAGATACTACTAGGTATATACGTACCCAGTTCAGTCATTTAACATGATTCTGAGTATTTCCCCATGTCATTAAAGTGTCTTCACCAGTATTTTTAATGGTTGCCTAATATTCCATTAGCCTTTATTTAACCATTCCTCTACTGTTGCATATTTAGGTTAATATCCTTCTTTTGAAACTCCATTGAAAGAGCCCTATGAGTCGGCTCTTCTCTCCTTCCCTTTCACTACTCTCATCAGTACAACGTGGAACTGATTCTATAGTTCAAAAATGCAAGATGAGAGCCTTCTCCTTATCTTATGTAAACACTTATACTTTACAATAATAGTTTCAAAAATTTTACCCCCAAATGATTACTGAGCTACACATATTAGGAAACAAGATGACCTAGGTCTCTTTGGGTCATAACCAAGGTGCTAAGAGGGCCCCAATGTCTCCTGATGCTGCTCTTATAGAAGGAGGATCTCAGGATAATTCCTACAGACTATAGCCAGATCTCATCTCTATCCAGAGAGGTTTTACCACATCACAGCTTGCTCCTGGCCTAAGAAACTATTCCCTGAGAAGCGACTGAATAACCTACATTTTAGTAACTACCATAAAACATGATTCTGCATCCACTCAACGGCATTGTCTCACAAGTGCCCGTGATGCAGGGAGCAAGAATCAGCCTCTGCTTGTGACAATGCAAACATAAGGAGCAGGTATCCTTTTCTCAGAGTGAAAACAACTAAAAAAGGAAGAACAAAAGAAACTGTTGCAGGCCTTTGCTTCCTTCCTTAAACAGATAACGCCTGACTGGAATTTTACTACTTTTTACTTAAGAATAACTCACTCATTAATAACGTACATCAGGATGGGCACTGTGGCTCACACCTGTAATCCCAGCACTTTTAGAGGCTGAGGTGATTGTTGGGCCCAGGAATTTGTGGTTACAGTGAGCTATGTTTGCACCACTGCACTCCAGCCTGGGCAAGACAGCAAGACCCTGTCTCCAAAACAAACAAAATGAACATCATTAATGTACATCAGAGAGAGGACTTGGACTGTTGACTAAAGGTTCAGTGAAATACAGAACAACACAACAGTATAAAAGTGCTTCATATTCCCACTCACAAACATGTGAGCGATCAAAGCACATAGGAAAAGGACAGTACATTTGCTGAGAAGTATAAATTCTACCAGTAGCATTTTCTCTTCTGGGTGTGCTCCTTAGTTCCAGGTACTTGACACCGTCATCTGCAAATTCTTTTATGACATCTTTTGTGACCTGATAATAAAGACAATGTACACAATATTGATAATGTTTGTGTAAGGGTCCCAATGAATGTGCCAAGTGCTACAGCTTTATTTTATTCATTAAATTTGATTTGCAAGTAAAGTTGGAAGTTTCTCATGTGGTAGAGATTATCCACTTTGTCACATCCCTGATGGAGACTATCCAGGGCCGCAATATTTCCAATCGCTCCCAGCACCCCTCATTCCCACATTCAATCCCAATCTGCACATCAGCTACACCCTTTGTTTCTTTTCCCCCTTTTAAATATTTATTTCCTAGTATTTATAATAGCAGATTGATAAAATAGAGAAATGGCGCAAAACTAAAGCCAGCTGGAACCATCTATATGTGTAGACTGCTAGGAAATGCACATACAGAAATAAACAGCTACAATGATTAGATATTACTGATGTGCTATTTGAAGTCATGGCTTAAGGTTTTTATTCAAGTTATTTAGGAATAAGTTACATTTTTCAATAAATTCTGGCAGGGTTAAATTTTCTTGAGAAGTACTTAGGGCAAAGAAAGTAGGTGATAAATGTGAGTAAAACTGTATCCAATTTAGTGCAAATCTCAATAATCCAAAAGTTCCTGAAGGATTTCCTGAAGAATGTTTTACCTTTCTGCCTTCAATCCTAAAAAATCTACAAGAAAAAAAGGCTAGGTTGGCGAAGCTGTGACAAACTGCCGTAATTAGTCCTTACAGTTGGTATCCTAATCTTAATCTGCTTTGACTACACACACACAAGCATGCGAGTGCAGTGTCCTGGCAAAGCAAGAGGGGCTGGCTGTACATACAGTGCCTAACAGTATGGCACTACCTTGGTGAATTCATAGCAATCCAAGTTGTAGGCCTCTTCTTTTTTCTTTTTCCACTAAAGACAAAAATGAACTTATTATAATATAAGTGGAATGGGTAGCTCAGTTTCATCAAGAGGTCTAAAGACCCAGATTCTGAGAATACACAGCCAAAGATAATACATCTGCATTCTAAATCACATGAAACTCCAGGACCAAGCAAGATACCACTGCTGCCTCCTCCAAGGAGCATGATACTGCAGCCTCCATGCCATCATGAATGGCATTGGCCCCATGGCACTGCTACTCCAGGAACTCCCTCTTGCTGTCACTGACACCATGAAATTGTGGCCTCACCTTTGTATTAATAGGTTGAGGAATCTGGATCTTGTCACTGCCCCAGAACAGAAAAGACCCTCACTCAGCTACCCCAGCTCACATGAGACTAATGCAGAAAGATGTTTGACAATGAGGAATAGGGTAGAAGTGAGGGTTTGAAATAGTAGTCCTTTTCAGTGACTACTATCCAAGGCTCCCGCTTTCTGAGTGGCTAGGTACCTGTAAAACCAAAAAAAACTAACAAGTATGGAGCAAGAGCAAAGGGAGACAGATTTATCTAGGCCACAGTGAAGCCTACAGAACCATCCCTAACCCACCCCAAGAACATTTCCCTGGGGTCTACATCTGTGTTTGCCAGATTTAGCCCTTTCTGTGACATGCGGCAGGTAGCGTGGTAGGTACTGAGGACACCTCTTTGGGCTTTCCTCTCCTATGCGCTGGACTGAGAATATCTATTCAAATTCTTTTTCCAGACAAATCACAATTAGTTAAGTTCCTACTTACTCAAACCGCTCTAAGACTATATAAGCTTGAATGGGAAAGAGCATGAGCTCTGCAACCAGATAGTACTGCCACTTACTCTGTGTGTGTGATCTTAAGCAAGTTACATTTAACCTCTTTAAGCCTATTTTTTCATCTACAAAAAGGGAACAATAAAAATACCTACTTCTGAAAGTAGTCCTAAGAATAATGTCTGGTACATGTAATAACGAGTATCATTTTTTCAGCCACACTCCAATCCTCTCTTTGAGATTATACCCAGGTCACCTTGACTAGCGTTTTAAGTGATCTCCCTCACACTCAGTTCTACATTTACAATCTCTTAGTTTACTCTCATAGACGTTTCATTAATCATATGGGCCACCCCATTGTCACCCTCTGAACCACCTAGTAGCACCAGGTCAAATGCACAGAATCTTATTTCTCACCTCTTTTAATAAAGCTTTTCAACTTTGATTTTGAAATGAATGTAGCAACAAGCATGTCATTATTATACCCACAGAGTATTAAACTGTCAGTTTAAATTTAATCATTTTGCTCTATAACACTCATCAACAAAGTGAGACCAGGGCCCCTGTGGTGGACATTCTTAGCAATGTTCAATGGTATCTTTTGAGACGCTGCTTAGAGAATGCCCTTTTGGTTCCCTATAAATCCTTATGTGTGTCTCTAATGCAGAGCTTACCACACTATGTTGCAGTATCTGCTTATGGGTCTGTCTCTCCAACCTAATTATAAATTCCTCAGGGGCAGAAACTGTGTCAATCTCTCTAAGACTTTCGCACAGTGCCTGGAACATTGTGGGCACTCAGTCAACTTTTGTTGAACAAAACTATTAGAGTTACCTCTCCTCTAAAAGGTGCTTAATTTACTTACCACTTATCATGAAGATCAGTCTTTACCAAAGAGGAAAATTTTTGCTCGATCAGTCAAAAGTTACCTCTCCAGAAACACAGGTTGTACTTTCTTTGCATTTTTTTTTCTACTAGTTAAGATCACTGACACAATTTTGCTTCTCTCCATTTAGAAAGAGAACATTTTAAAATGCCATTCTAGTCAGATCAATGATACAGAAGACAATCTTCCACGTCAGACTCTAGTATCATGGAGCTTCAGATAAGAGAACACAGTGGTATCCTTTGTGCCCTCGGAGGGAAAGCACAATTTCCCTAGGGATTAATCACTTAATCTCTAAGCTCTTCTTGAACTTCTTCCTTTCCTATAATGTCCACCCATACAGTAAGTCTCCTATGTAATATAGACAATGCCTTATTAAGGATATCCCCATCTGTGGTCTAATATTTCTTTTTTTTTTTTTTTTTTTTGAGACGGAGTCTCACTCTGTTGCCCAGGCTGGAGTGCAGTGGCGCGATCTCAGCTCACTGCAAGTTCCGCCTCCCGGGTTCACGTCATTCTCCTACCTCAGCCTCCCGAGTAGCTGGGACTACAGGCGCCCGCCACCACACCCGGCTAATTTTTTTTTTGTATTTTTAGTGAGACGGGGTTTCACAGTGTTAGCCAGGATGGTCTCAATCTCCTGACCTTGTGATCCGCCCATCTCGGCCTCCCAGAGTGCTGGGATTACAGGCGTGAACCAGCACGCCCAGCCCTAATATTTCATATATGTATGTTATATATGAAAAACAGGACAAAATTTTCTCTTCCATATCATCCTCTATCCTATAGAAGATGCTCTTCATGGTTCTTTCCTCATATCTTTTACAAGAAACACAGTTTTTCTGTACTAGCTCTTAAGCAAATGACTTACATCGATTTTGAAAAGAATTGCCGTAATAGAGAAAATATTTTTCATCACTCTTAATGAGAGCAAAAATGAAAGGCCATGTGCAATAATGGAAGGAAATTACTTCATAATTTTTAAACCATTCTAAAAATTCCCTCATGTCTTACCATTAGTATATCTTCAGGGCTACTAGTAAGCTGATGAATAGTTTGAAACATCTGGAAACATCTGCAACGTGAATGAAAAGTCTTAACATATTCTAGTCATCAAAGAAACTCACTAACTGAATGAATTAAATTTTAGGCTAATAGTAAATATGTATTTATATTTACAAAGAACTACAGAATAGATGTTTCAAAAATTACATTGATCTGGAAAGATAATCAAATGATTGAAAATAAAACATTACTGATATTTTTAAGTGGGAAATAACAGTACCCCTTCTCCAACCCACCCCTGACATGGGGAAATTCAATATGCCTATATTTTCAAATCTAAAGACTATCCCAGGCTGGGTATAATGGCTCATGCCTGTAATCCCAGAACTTTAAGAGGCCAAGGCGAGTGGATAGCTTGAGCCCAGGAGTTTGAGACCAGCCTGGACAACATAGGGAGACCCCCATCTCTAAAAAAATTCAAAAAACATTAGCCCATCTTGGTGGCGTGCACCTGTGGTCCCAGCTACTTGGGATGCTAAGATAGGACTGCTTGAGCCCCAGAGGTCGAGGCGGCAGTGATCTGTGGTCACGCCACTGCACTCCAGTCTAGGCAACAAAGTGAGATCCTGTCTCAAAAAAAAAAAAAAAAAAAAAAAAAAAGGAAGAAAAAAGAAAAAAGAAAGAATATCCCAATATAACTTCACAAACAACAGAAATCACTAGAAATACTGTCAACAGTCTAACAGCTGGAAAAAAATGTTGTATGTTAAAATATATGCTCCACGCCAGATGCCAACTCTATTTCTGTTTATTAAAATCTGAATTCTTACATACTACTTACAATCTCAAAATACTGATAGAGAAAAAAAGGAGTATGTCCACAACCTCCTCACACTTACTCTTCTAAAGTTCTTTTCTTTCCCTTGTCAATCACAGTCATCTGATCGTGGATTTTAAGATCTGGCTTCTGGGCTATTAATTTCTTCATGGTATGAGAACTAATGGATCCATTCAAGTGGGCATGAAGTTCCTAAGAGATACAACCAGAAAACTTATCAAATATCCAATAGATTCATAGCATCTTACCAGGTACTTCATGTTGGTAGTTTGCAATAGGTAAACTGCTTACTAGATTTAGCTACATAACAAAATTTACAAATTTTGCCTACAAAATTTACTTTTTCTTTTTTTGAGATGGAGTCTCCCTCTGTCACCCAGGCTGGAGTACATTGGTGCGATCTCAGCTCACTGCAACCTCTGACTCCCGGGTTCAAGCGATTCTCCTGCCTCAGCCTCCTGAGCAGCTGGGACTACAGGCATGCCACCAAGCCCAGCAAATTTTTGTATTTTTAGTAGAGATGGGGTTTTGCCATGTTGGCCAGTCTGGTCTCAAACTCCTGACCTCAGGTGAATCCACCCGCCTTGGCCTCCCAACGTGCCGGAATTTCAGGCATGGGCCACTGAGCCCAGCCAAAATTTACTTTGATGAAAAGAAGCAACATAAAAATCATTACAATTAGCAACCACTCAAGATTTCTGTAGTTGAATTCTCACCACTTTTGGCAATTCAGAATAGAAGTCTGTCTTGCAAGGCTGTTGCTCTTCTGCCTCTATCATTTCAGCAGGAAAAAAAAATGGTTCTTCTCCACTCTTATTCTTGGTATGAGCAATATGATGTATTTCAGTCAGTAAATTGTATGGTACTGAATTTCCTTCAGATTGCTTTACTTCCACACATTTTGGTAAGATTAGCTGTATGTGTAGATCTGGGTTCAGCTTCACCTATTTTAACAAATGTTAATATTTTCAGATGTTAAAAGCAAAGAAACAGGATTTTGTTAATTTTTTCTTTAAAACTAACTTAAGTGTGTCTAAGGTGGGAAAATGATTAGTAAACAACATAAACTGGAAACAGGAAAAGACCTCAAGCTTATAAGAGGTGTACTAAAACCTGACATTTAGTAGAGTATATTCCTTAACTATTGGCACCTTCTATACAACCACTTCAAAAATTCAAAATTTTACAAGGCCTACATCGGATTAAAAAAAAATATATATATATATATATATAAAATTTTTTTGAGACAGAGTCTCCCTCTGTCACCCAGGCTGGAATACACTGGCATGGTCTCAGCTCACTGCAGCCTCTATCTCCCGGGTTCAAGCAATTCTCCTGCCTTAGCTTCCCAAGTAGCTGGGATTACAGGCGCACGCCACCACACCTGGCCAATTTTTGTATTTTTAATAGAGACAGGGTTTCACCATGTTGGCCAGGCTGGTCTCGAACTCCTGACCTCAAGTGATCCACCCGCCTCAGCCTCCCAAAGTGCTAGGATTACAGGCATGAGCCACCATGCCCAGCCAAAAATAAAATTTTAAATTTTGAATTGTTTAAAATACATAAAAGAAGAACAGAGGTGCTGACGTCAGATGGACCTAGGTTTGTCCTCTTACCAGCTCTATAGGTTAGAAGCTGTGTGGCCTTAGTCATTTACCTTCATGGCTTCAGTTTCTTTATTTACAAAAATGGGATTAAAAATGCAAAGTAGCAGTGATGATTAATAAAGTATTTTAAATTCCCCTCATCTATGTTCCCACATGAGCCAGTCACTGCCTTTAACTCAGCATTTAATCACACTGATATCTCAATCACTGATATACTTGTCTTTCTCTCTCACCAGACTGTAAGCTCCTTGAGGACAGGTTCTTTGAATTATTCCACCACTCTAGCTCTTAGCACAGTGCCTAGCACACTGTAGGTGATAAATCAATCAAAATTTCCCTTCCCTTCTGAAAGTGGTTTATAAGTGAAGATAAAATTCCAAGTGAAATTTAGTGATTTTCAAAGTAGCCACCTTGACTCTCTGGGTTCTCACATATTAATGAGGATGATGTTTAAGAGTAGCAGTTTCCATGTATTCAGAACCTACCAGGTATGTGACAAGCACTTTTAATAATATTATCTTTAATCCTTGAAATAACTTTGTGAAATATTACTGTACTGAAAATCAATAAATTGATACTGAGAGGGGTTAAATAAGTTACCAAGATATTAAAATGTACAATAAAGAAAGTAGTTCGTACAGGACTAAACAGCCATAGAAATCCATAGAAAGGCCTACTTAGTGTGAGATAAACGTGGCATTTCAAAGTAATGCCATAGTAAGTGCTTAATAAATAGTAAAAAATGAAAAAGATGGACTATTTAATCAATGGCATTTAATATCTCTACCGAAAAACATAAATGATTTAATTAAAATGGAAAAACATACCCCTTTTTTTTTTCTTTTGAGACAGGATCTTACTTTGTTGCCCAGGCTGGAGTGCAGTGTCACGATCACAGCTTGCTGCAGTCTCAAGCTTCCAGACTCAAGCGATCCTCCCACTTCAGCCTCCTAAGTAGCAGAGACCACAGGCAAGCACCACAATGCCCATCTAATTTTATATAAAAATTTTTTCGTAGAGACGGGGTCTCACCATGTTGCCCAGGCTGGTCTCAAACTCCTGGGCTCAAATGATCCACCAGCCTGAGCTGGGATTACAGGAGCGAGCCACTGCGTCCGGCCAGATTTTCAATTTTACTCCAGGATCCTGACCTTAATTTGTGCCCCACTCAAACCATCCTCCAGACTGACCTTTAACTAGCTGTGAGAAAATTTACTGACCCACTGGCTACAATGTTAACCTATGGAAATTAAAAAGCAACTAAGCAATCATAACCTTTACACATTAAAAAAAATTGTTGTTCCTTGCCTAAAACACTGCTACCAACAATAGCATGCCATGTCAAATTTAACCTTTCTGGACTGGTTTTGGTCTGGGACGGAAGGCAACAAACACTGGGATAAGATCCACATTTGTAATACTTCATCAATATTAGAGCAGGGCCAGAAGCAAGTATCCTGTCTCCCAGAGAACTTTTTTCATGCTCCCACCTACTCCCCCAAAAGGGAACTCAGAACAAAAAAATATTTGTTACTGTTTATTATGCACTGACCACGAGCCAGGCACTGTGGTGTCTTAGTTATTTTGTTTAAATGCTCACAACAACCCCTGAGGTATTATTATCCCCATTTTATATAAGAATAAATTGAGATTTAAACACCGGCCCCCCTCCCCCGGCCTAAACATAAGGCATCCAAATCACAAATTTTGCTCCATTCTCTTTCTTCTTGAATTACTTTTCTTGATCTGGTCTTTGCAAAACAAGTCGTATTTTTGACATAACATCTACATTTTAGGAACTTGTCATTAAATAAATTTTTTTCTATGGTGCTATGTATTTTTCAAAGACCTTCAACTTTTTTTTTTTTCTATTTGCCCCTCAATCAACTCTGAGATACCTCACAAAGCAGTACTTAATCTCATTTTAGAGGTGAGGATCCAATGACTCAGCAAGCATAGGTGAGCCCTTCTTCTAATCCCTTCAGAAGCAATTCTCAAACTCCTCAAATGTTCCATCAGATCTGAATGCCTTACACTAAACTGACAACTCTGCCACCAACTTTACAGAGAAAACAGAAGCCATCAGATGTAAATTCCTTCTTTTTCTCTCTGCCCTACCTCACACCTGAGCTTATGATTATCCATAATCTTTTTTTTACCCCATCAGGAGTTACAGATAAAGGATTCATTCTCCTATCCCCACAACTAATACGTGCCCAGGATCCCATTTCTGTCTATTCCAAGTTACTCTACCAGTGAGTTATCTTCTCATTTTTCTGTTCCTTCAACCTCTCCCTCTCCACTGGCTGGTTTCCCTCACAGGACCAACACGCATGTGCAGTATTTGCTTCCACCTGAAAACAAAAGACTCTTTTATCCCACAATCTTCTTTAGCCACTGCCCTGACCCTTTTTTCCTTCTGAGTTAAGCTCCTCCAAAGTATAATAATTTAGACTGGATACTTTCTTTAACTTACCTCCTATTCACTGAAACATGGATTCTGCCCTCATTGCTCCACAGAAACTGCTCTCCCTAAGGCCATTAATGAGCTTTTAAACACCAAATCTAAATGTCACTTTTCAATTACCAAATCTTTTTTTTTTTTTTTTTTTTTGAGACGGAGTCTCGCTCTGTCACCCAGGCTGGAGTGCAGTGGCACGATCTTGGCTCACTGCAAGCTCCGCCTCCCGGGTTCAGGCCATTCTCCTGCCTTAGCCTCCTGACTGGGCTGGGACTACAGGTGCACACCACCACGCCCGGCTAATTTTTTGTATTTTTAGTAGAGACGGGGTTTCACTGTGTTAGCCAGGATGGTCTCCATCTCCTGACCTCATGATCCGCCCACCTCGGCCTCCCAAAGTGCTGGGATTACAGGCGTGAGCCACCGCGCCCGGCCTTCAATTACCAAATCTTTATCCTGATCCAAACCTTTTCTTTCTTATTTCATTTTATTCCACAAGAAAACATTGGAAAATATGAAACTTTTTCTTGACTCCAGTATCCAAATCTGCTGGACTCCAAAACTCACACTCTTAACTATTATGCAGTACCACCTGTAATTAACGATAAACTTATCTGATTTCCTTTTCTACTTCAGCCAGTCACCAAATCCCAGTGAACAAATGATAAATTTCCTAAATGTCTCTGGAAGTAGTTTCCTATGGATGACTCCCAGACACCCAATTTAGAAACTTTATGATTATTCTGAAGTCCAACCTGGAATTACTCCTTAAAAACAAAGCTCAGAACATATCACAGGGAACAATCACCTCTCTTCAGTGACTTCCCTTTCTGGGGACATATTCAGCACTATTTTAAAATCCACAGAATTCTCCAAGTGGAAGGGGGTGCGATGAGAAAGAGAGGCTGAGTGGTTTATTCACCGTCAGTCTAACATAGGGCTGGGAATACAAGGGAATCAACAGTCTAATATCTGTGGGGTAACGTTTTCTTGTTAGGTGTCTATAAATTATTTGTAAAGACCGGTTTCTTCAGTTTGCACCCTGGCCTTAGTGACTTGTTTTCAAATTTTAAATGGGGTTCTCTTTTGCAACTGTGAGAGCATTAAATAAATCAGCAACTATCAGCATCCAAGGAAGCTAACTAATCCTTGCCCACTGAAGGTCCGTGGTGCCAACCCTTCTTGGCTCCTACCAGACCCTTCCTTGGCGGTCCAAGGAAGCCAGGTCGTCAGTCCCCACAGACTCACCTTTTAGAGATTTCTCAACTACGAGGACTTAGGCAAGCTTTCACTTTTGACTGGAAGGCTTGTAGAAACGTGACAACCCGCCTTCCCTAACACGTCACAGCGGTAGCGGACCCTATTCTGGGGTAAACGGAACTCAGGACATTCAAAACAAAGGTCAGCCGCAAGCGAACTTAGCACTGGCTACACCCTCCTCAATTCTGGTTGGCGAGATGCGGTCTTCCAGGAAGTGACGCACAAGTGCCGGCGGAAAGGGAAGTCCAGGAGCATGGGTGGCTTTTTCCCCTACCGAGGTCCGTGAGGTGTGTACTGTGCTAACCAAGGGGCGGCTCACAACCGTGACAGACTGCTATTCCTGAGTCTCTTCTGGCCATGGGCCCCCGGAGCCGCGAGCGTCGGGCAGGCGCGGTACAGAGCACCAACGACAGCAGCGCCCTCAGCAAGCGTTCCCTGGCCGCGCGCGGGTACGTGCAGGACCCCTTTGCCGCGTTGCTGGTTCCGGGCGCGGCGCGCCGCGCACCGCTTATTCACCGAGGGTACTACGTCCGCGCACGCGCCGTGAGGCACTGCGTGCGCGCCTTCTTGGAGCAGACTGGCGCGCCCCTGGCCGCGCGTCGCGCGCAGATCTTGTCTCTCGGCGCCGGCTTCGACTCGCTCTATTTTCGCTTGAAAACCGCGGGCCGCCTGGCCCGGGCTGCAGTCTGGGAGGTGGATTTTCCGGACGTGGCGCGGCGCAAAGCAGAAAGGATTGGAGAGACGCCAGAGCTGTGCGCGTTAACCGGGCCTTTCCAGAGGGGGGAGCCCGCGTCCGCGCTGTGCTTTGAGAGCGCAGACTACTGCATCCTGGGCCTGGACTTGCGGCAGCTCCAGCGAGTGGAGGAGGCCCTGGGCGCCGCGGGGCTCGACGCAGCCTCACCCACTCTGCTCCTGGCAGAGGCGGTGTTGACCTACCTCGAGCCGGAGAGTGCCGCGGCCCTCATCGCCTGGGCAGCCCAGCGTTTTGCTAATGCCCTTTTCGTGGTCTATGAGCAGATGAGGCCTCAAGACGCCTTTGGCCAGTTCATGCTGCAACATTTTCGGCAGCTAAACTCCCCTCTGCATGGCCTGGAGCGCTTTCCTGACGTGGAGGCGCAGCGGCGCCGCTTCCTTCAAGCTGGCTGGACTGCCTGCGGTGCCGTGGACATGAATGAATTCTATCACTGCTTTCTCCCCGCAGAAGAGCGCCGGCGGGTGGAAAATATTGAACCCTTTGACGAATTTGAGGAGTGGCATCTGAAGTGCGCCCATTATTTCATTCTGGCAGCTTCTAGGGGAGACACCCTCTCCCACACCCTAGTGTTTCCATCCTCAGAGGCATTTCCTCGCGTAAATCCTGCTTCGCCTTCAGGGGTGTTCCCTGCCAGTGTAGTCAGTAGCGAGGGCCAGGTCCCAAACCTGAAGAGATATGGCCACGCCTCTGTCCTCTTGAGCCCGGACGTTATTCTCAGTGCAGGAGGATTTGGAGAGCAGGAGGGGCGGCACTGCCGAGTGAGCCAGTTTCACTTGCTGTCAAGAGATTGTGACTCTGAATGGAAAGGCAGCCAAATAGGCAGTTGTGGGACTGGAGTTCAGTGGGATGGACGCCTTTATCACACCATGACAAGACTCTCAGAGAGTCAGGTTCTGGTTCTGGGAGGGAGACTGTCCCCAGTAAGTCCAGCCTTGGGGGTTCTCCAGCTTCATTTTTGTAAGAGTGAGGATAATAACACTGAGGACCTGAAAGTGACAATAACAAAGGCTGGCCGAGAGGATGATTCCACTTTGTCTTGTTGGCGGCATTCAACAACAGAAGTGTCCTGTCAGAATCAGGAATATTTGTTTGTGTATGGGGGTCGAAGCGTGGTGGAACCTGTACTAAGTGACTGGCATTTCCTACATGTAGGGACAATGGCTTGGGTCAGGATCCCAGTGGAGGGAGAAGTACCTGAAGCCCGGCATTCTCACAGTGCCTGCACTTGGCAAGGGGGAGCCCTTATTGCTGGAGGTCTCGGGGCTTCTGAGGAGCCATTGGACTCTGTGCTCTTTCTGAGACCAATCTCTTGTGGATTCCTCTGGGAGTCAATAGACATCCAGCCTCCCATTACCCCAAGATACTCCCACACAGCTCATGTGCTCAATGGAAAGCTGTTACTGGTTGGAGGGATCTGGATTCATTCCTCCTCATTTCCTGGAGTAACTGTGATCAATTTGACTACAGGATTGAGCTCAGAGTATCTGATTGACACAACATATGTGCCATGGCCATTAATGTTACACAAACACACTAGTATCCTCCTTCCTGAAAAGCAGCAGCTCCTGCTTCTTGGAGGTGGTGGGAACTGCTTTTCCTTTGGTACCTACTTCAACCCCCATACTGTCACATTAGACCTTTCTTCCTTAAGTGCTGAGCAGTAAGGACTGGACTAATATTCAGGACCCACTAAAGTAGACAATAAAGTTTTCCAAAATAGGACGACCCTCTAGCTATAGATACTGCCACTCCTTTCCCCATCCTTTTTTTCCCTTAGCACTATTCAGTGCAAAAAGTGAAAAGGGTTGGTAAAATAGGTAAAATACCTGGAAACAATCACTACAGAAAACAGCTGAAGACAGTGGCCATGCAGTCCGAGAGTAGTAGTGGTCTTCCTCTAATTTTCTAATATAAGTTCATTTATTGAGTTACAGTGGTCTTTAGTAAAGTAAAACAACTTCCCAATCCCACGCCTTGTGATTTGAGATGGTACCTTAGAAAAAGTTACACGCAGTTCCGTAGTTGAATATACTTGAGATGATACCTTAGAAAAAGTTTCAAGCAGATCCTTGGTTGAATATAGTTGAAGGAGCATAGTATTGACCTAATTCTTCATGTAGGAAACCTGAAATGAACACAGTCACAGTTTGATTAAAACATTGTCCTGTTTATTGCAACAGAAAACTCAGATAGTTTTAACAACAGGAAACACTTGTAGAACTTCCTTTAACAACATACTTTTTAAATGTTTTGCTATTGGTTCCATATTTATTTAGATTTATAAGTGTCAATAAAGCAAACGTTTGATGCCTCAATTCATTTTGCACGGGGTATAATAATGTTTTGTTCCAGATATACTCTCCACCTTTCACTGTTCTGTGCTCCAAGAGGTTGACCTTTATGGACTGCATCAAGGAGCTCTCTTTACTGTTTGGTTGAGTTCCACCAGTCAGAGGCACCAGAGGGGAATGGGGGCAAGAAGAGTGAATTGGTATTCCCAATTCTTCCCCTGTTGGTTTGCAAGTTGGCAGTGGCAGCATTCTTCTGTCAAAGGCTACAGCTCCTGCCATGTAATCCTTTCCTGTAAGACAGTTCTAATCCTGCATCATCCCAGGTTTCAGTAATTGTTCCTTTACTTCACCTCTTCAGGCCTAGGAGTTGTGATGGCTCTTTGCTAGACCCGAACTGTACTGTCCAATGTGGTAGCTATTGGCAACATGTGACTATTTAAACGAATTAATAAATTCAGTGGCTTAGTCACATTGACATTTTAAGTGCTTAATAACTACGTGTGGCTTTGGCTACTGTATTAGACAATGTAGATGTAGAACATTTCATCGTTACAGAAATTTCTACTGGACACTGCTGACTGGATATCTTGACTTGGTTTCCCTTAACCCTACTCAGCCCCTTATAGTTAGCATCCCGTTAAACTCAATTATCCCTTTTAAATGGAACTCTGTTGCCTAGTGAGTCATGTGAGATCAATGAAATAGCTATTCATCCTTAAAATTTGAGCCTTAATTTGTCATCTAAATCATGCATACCTTGTGAAATACACACCTCAAAAAATGTAGTGGCTTTGGCAGTACCTAAGTCTATTACTTTAGTATTTCTTCTTAGTCCTAGAAACCTTAGTTAGTTTTCATTCTACAAGTGCCTAAATGATTATTATGAACCATCATTGATGACAAACTGCATCCTTTATTTCTATTAACTTTGCATATAAATAGATGTGAAAGGTGATTAATATAAAAACCAAGTAGCAAACACAAACCTAAGTATATGGAGAGGACAATGTTGGCTCTGTTTGATGGCCCCCCCGAGGGGAGACTAGCTGAATAAGGGTTGTGGTCTAGGCTGGGCATGGTGGCTCACGCCTGTAATTCCAGCACTTCGGGAGGCCAAGGCAGAAGGATCACTTAAAGCCAGGAATTTAAGACCAGCCCAGGCAACAAAGTCAGATCCCCATCTCTACAAAAAAATAAGTGGGCACGGTGGTGTGTGCTTGTAGTCTTGGATACTCTGGAGGCTGAGGCGGTAGTGAGCTGTGATTGTGCTACTGCACTCCTGCCTGTATGACAGAGTGAGACCCCGTCTCTTGAAAAAAAAAAAAAAAAAAGATTGTCGTCTAACTTCAGCTTTCCTGAGACTTTGTAAGAGCCATTTCTAGGGAAAGCATTGGTTATGGCTATGACTGAATCCTGGGAAACAGAGCTTATTACAGCTGGGAAGGCATCTGGCAAAGTGATCAGTGGGCCAGGTAGTAGAAAACTGGCAGGGAATATGATCAGCAGGAGAAAATGGCTGTTCTGTATTTCCTGTTTCTAAGTTCACTACAGCACACCCCAGCTTTCAGGAGCAGATGAAAGCAGAACACTGTGATGAGGCCAGGCGCAGTGGCACACGCCTTAATCCCAGCACTTTGGGAGGCCAAGGCTGGCAGATCACTTGAGCTCAGGAGTTGGAGATCAGCCTGGCCAATATGGTGAAACTCCGTCTCTACCAAAAAAAAAAAAAAATTATCCATCTATCTATATATACAAAGATTAGCCAGGGATGGTGGCGCATGCCTGTAGTCCCAGCTACTCGGGTACTGAGGTGGGAGGATTACTTGAGCCTGGCAGGTTGAGCCAAGATCATGCCACTGCTCTCCAGCTTGGGTGACAGAGTGAGACCCTGTCTCTAATAATAACAACACTGTAATGAAATGAGCGTTCTCAGCTATGTAGTAGAGTGTACCAGAATTCAAACCTAGATCTAACTCCAAAGCCCAGGTTACACCTTCCACTATGATGCTGCTTACATCATGCCATCAGCCATTATTTCATTACTTTTGGGGGGAAAAGAGGGGAGGGAGGTCATCTAGAGAATGTGGACGTGTGCCAGACCTAAATTAGAAGTGCAATAGTGCCTATTCTCTTCAGCACTGCCCAGTAGGGCGCCTTATGAGTAACAGGGCTTGTTCTCCTGAGAGAAATTACCCACATTTCCTATAAGTGATTACCAGATTAAGCATGCCCTCCACCTCTAACTGAGCATCATGCTCAGTTAAGGAATTATTCATCTCTCGAGCTCTACTCATTAGAGCACTTAGAAGTATTGTCAGCAATATTTACCCTGTGCCTTTGGAGCAGCATTCAGTATAGACTAGTGCTGAACCACAGTTTCATTAACAGTAATCTGCACAGTTGGAGGTGTGAGCCAGATTGAGAACCAAAGCTGGATAATAATTCTTGCTTCTCCATTTCACTTTTGAAGTTTTTGTTCTAAAATTCTGATATGGAGCTCTAGAGTAGTTATGAGAGTTAATGAACAGGTCTCTTCCTCTTTTAGGGATTACTTCTAGACCAGATAAACTACTTAAGGAAGGAAAGTAATTTCCTATTTTGAATCTCCACTCTGGGTCAGGGTTTCATAAATAGTGTATCATAATAGTGAAGATGAAAACAGGTTAAGAACAACTGTTGGAGGATATGTTCTTCAAAGGCCAGTGCTGTTGCTTCTTTTTGTACTTTCTGAGTTTTAAGACTGAATGCCCATTTTTCGTCTTTCTGGAGCTTTAAGTCTTCTTAATGATCTTTGGGAGATGGTATATATCCAATATGTTCCAGAACCCAGGTATTTCCTTGGTCTTTTTCAGTGATCTCAGACCTTGAAGTCCTAGCTTATTCCATATGTATTTTGTGATCCCAAACCCAACCTCAAGCAGCCCATGCCTACCCTGGGACTTATCCCATCTGTCATCTCCTGGAAAACAGCCCTATATGACTGCCCCAAATGGAACCAACCGCTTTCTCCCTGTGCAAGAGAAGCCTTTGAAGAGAAGCTCTTTGAAGAGTTTGGTAAATAAAAGAACTAGTTAATAAGGTGGGGTTTTTTGTTTTGTATTTTTTTGTGGTTTTTTTTTTTTTTTTGAGATGGAGTCTTGCTCTGTTGCCCAGGCTAGAGTGCAGTGGCTCAATCTCGGCCCACTACAACCTCCACCTCCTGGGTTCAAGTGATTCTCCTGCCTCGGCTTCTGGAGTAGCTGGAATTACAGGTGCGCATCACCATGCCCAGCTAATTTTTTTTTTTTTTTGTATTTTTAGTAGAGATGGGGTTTCACCGTGTTGGTCAGGCTGGTATCCAACTCCTGACCTCAAGTGATCTGCCCACCTCGGCCTCCCGTAGTGCTGAGATTACAGGCGTGAGCCACCATGCCTGGCCTAGGTGGGTTTTTAACCATAGGGTCCGTCCAGTAATGTCTAGTTTGACTTTAAGACTAAGCCTTTTAACTTCAGTAATGAAGGAGGGGGTGTAAAATAGCATTAAGCTGGCAAGTTAGGTCATGTAACTTGGCTAATCACATTAGACTTGATGTTTAAAGAGAGAAGGAGCGTGTGAACAGTAGGAATTATGAAATTTATAATCAGCTTTAGAGTAGGCTGAGATTTCCTTGGATGTCAATAATTATGAGTAAACAAGAATTCTGTCATCCCACATGTAAGTAAGCAGTTACAAGACTGCTTACTTATCTGTCTTGGACATTGATAGAAAGCACGATTGGGAAGGGGCAGTTCCTTGACTGAGGGAAGGAATTGTGTCTGGTTCACTTTTCTATCCCCAACATAGTAGATGCTCAACAAATACTTGTTGGATAGAGGTCCACTCTTGTACTCAAATAAATTATATTTGAATATTACTATAGTTCTTATGCACAAACAGATGTCAATAACTCCTGTAATTATTGTATATGTGTGTGTGTCGGGGGGGGGGGTAAGCATTAAAATTTTAAAGAACCGACAGTTTAAGAGTCTTTGGAAATACATTCAACTTTTCTGACCCAGGTAAAGGTGGTAGACTTTCTGGTATCATTTCTATCTTTGTGGAATAACCTGAACCTTCTCCCTGACTGCAACTTTCAGCTGATCCTCATCCTCTTTTGCTCAACAATTACTGTATTCTTTGGAGATTAAATGAGTTAACTTTGCAAAAGGCTAATCTAAGGGAGTAGGAACATGCAATTAAATGTACTTGTGAGCACATATATACAGGATCTTCCTAGGATGTTGTGATGGTTCACTGGGCATGACTTTGTGTGTAACTCTCAAAGGAAGTTTAATAGAGGAAGAGGGAAGATCTTGCCCTAATTTTTATGTGAAAAGTCATTTGCCACCTAATTGTCAGACTAAAGATAGGAAATAAATTGAAATGATAATGGCTTTTAGGATATTACATGGCATTCTGCTTTTCTCATTCTCCAGCCCTTGTCCACATTTTTAGGCTTTCCATTAGAGCCCCAACCTCTGATTCATATTTAGACGTATTGCTTCAGAAGAAGTTAGCAAAGCTGATCTTTCTTGTTTATGGATCCATCAGCAACTTAACCAATATTTAAGGAAAATAAATGTTGCCATTCCCTTTCCTCCCCCCAGAAAAAACCCTTAGTTAAAAAAGTAGAATCTAGGCCCCAATCCATTGAATTTACATTTGAACAGTTGAGTCCAGTCAACAATAATTTTTTTTTTTTTTGAGACAGAATCTCGCTTTGTCACCAGGCTGGAGTGCAGTGGCACAATCTCAGCTCACTGCAACCTCAGCCTCCCGGGTTCAAGCGATTCTCCTCCCTCAGCCTCCTGAGTAGCTGGGACTATAGGCGCACACCACCACGCCCAGCTAATTTTTGTATTTTTAGTAGAGACGGGGTTTCACCATGTTGGCCAGGATGGTCTGGATCTCTTGACCTCATGATCTGCCTGCCTCAGCCTCCCAAAGTGCTGGTATTACAGGCGTGAGCCACCATGCCCAGCCTAGTCAACAGTATTTTTATGTTCAGTGCATAACATATAAATACTCAAAAATATTTATCACATGAATGTACGGATGACTGATTTAAGCTCAAATCAGTAATAAATGAGTAGTAAATTGTAATGTTGAAATCAGGGATTACCACCAGAAAATCAAAATATAGTTTAATGTCATAATTAAAAATAGTTTGGTATTGATGTCACAATAAATAAATGAATCGAAGAAATAAAGAATTAAAAACAGACTGTGTGATAAGGTGACATTTCAAATCAATGAAGAAAGGCTGGACTATTTAGTATATGGTCTGGGGTGACCTGTATTTATGAAAATGATGTTAGCACCCTATTTCTCACAAATCACAAGCATAAATTCCAAAGAGATTAAAGACCAGACACAAATTTTTAAATAGCACACACACAACCTAAATTAGATGAGCATTAGAACAAGTATAAAAGAATATGATTACAATGTTGGTGGTAGGAAAGTCCTTAAAGAACGCAGAAATACAAACAAAATGAATGGAGGAAAATAACCAATAACTTTAACTATACAGGTATTTAAAACTTCTGGACAGCAAGAAAATACATTAAAATGTTAAAATATTAGTGGTCAACTAATATTTTAGTTTGTAATTCCTCTCTTCCTTAGACGAATAGCTCACAAGGTGTCCCTCCCTTCTCCAGAGTCATCATGCCCTACGGAGATTTTGTTTTTTCTTTTTCAATCAGTACCTGAATTAAGATGCACGGAACTCATCCCTCAGTTTCTGAATATTAGCTTCTGAGATACATTAAGAATGGGAAATTTGAGTAATGTAAGATGGAACTTTCAATCGAAGATATTCATTCATTCATCCATTCAGCATTTAACGGTTCTAAGCAGATACATCAGCAAACCAAATAATCCATTGTGGAATTTACAACCTAGCAGAAGGAGACGAGAGATTAAACTATCGGGATAATAAATACAGTACATAATAAATACAGTATGTAAGTAAGAAGGACTTGGAAAAAAGTTAAGTAGGATAAGGAGGATCAGGAGTGCATGGGGGAGCAGGTAGTGGTTTACAATACTAACTAGGGCAGATAGAGTCTCTGTCACTGAGAGGTGAAACTTTAGCAAAGACTTGAGGATGCAAAAGAATTAGCTAAGTAGATTACTGGGGAAATAATATTTCAGACAGAGGAAATAGCCAGAGCAAAGCTCCTAGTGCTATTCATTAAGAACTTTGTCTTTTCATCTGGTGAAAAGGGGAGTTGTGCAGGGCTCTGGATTATATCGTTTGACTTGCTTTTTTTTTAAAATAGACTTTATCTTTTAAAGCAGTTTAAGGTTCACAGCAAAACTGAGAGAAAGGCACAGAGATCTCCCATATAAAGCCTGCCTCCACCCATGGATAGCTTCCCCCATATCAACACCCCTACCTACCTGATGAACCTACACTGACACATCATTACCACCGCAGTTTACATTAGGGTTCGCTCTTGGAGTGGTACATTCGATGGGTTTGGACAAGTGTATAATGACATGCATCTGCCTGTATTATAGTATCATACAGAATAGTTTTGCTGTCCTAAAAATCCTCTGTGCTCCACCTATTCATCTCCCCCTGCCAGATGCCTGGCATTCACTAATTTTTTTTTTTTTTTTTACTGTCTTCATAATTTTGACTTTTCCAGAATGTGATATGGTTGAAATCATACAGCCTTTTTAGATTGGCTTCTTTCACTTTGACTTACATTTTTTATTTTTATTTTTATATTTTTTGAGACAGAGTTTTCCTCTTGTTGCCCAGGCTGGAATGCAGTGGCACGATCTCGGCTCACTGCATCCTCTGCCTCCTGGGTTCAAGCGATTCTCCTGCCTCAGCCTCCCTGGTAGCCGGGATTACAGTCACCTGCCACCACACCCAACTAATTTTTTTGTATTTTTTAGTAGAGACGGGGTTTCTCCATATTGGCCAGGATGGTCTCGATCTCCTGATCTTGTGATCCGCCCACCTCAGCTTCCTAAAATGCTGGGATTACAGGCATGAGCCACTGCGCCCGGCCCACACTTTGACTTACGTTTTTAAACGATCCCTCTAGTGAGGAGATTTGGTTGTAGGAGTTCAAGAGTCTAAGCAGGGAGACTTGTTGGAAGGTTTTGCAGTAATCAAAATGAGAGATGATGTGAATTCAGCTGGAGATTATGAGAAATGATAAGATTTGGAGGCTATTCTGAAGGTAGACCCAACAGAATTTCCTAATGGACCGGATATGGAGTATGATAGAGATGAGTGAAGGATGGGATCCAAGACTTGAGACCTCAGTAACTGGAAGGTTGGAGCTGCCATCACTTGAGATGGGGGAGGCTCCCTGTGGCACAGAGTTTTAGGGGGAGTTTAGGATTCAGGTTGGATATGTTGATGTTGGGATGTCTGTTAGATATCCGAATGAAGATCTACTGACTCAAATATTTATTTTATAACCTTCTTCCTTATCCTCTACATTCACCCACTTTTTTCTTTTTCTTCTTCTGTAAACATCCAGACCCAACACAGGAATGGGACTAGCAAATAAAAATGGTTAAATTGGAAACGCAAATTGTAGCTGAGGAAGAATAGGAGCAAATACCCTGTGAGATGGCCCAAGCCTGGCTGGTCCTGGCTTCCAAAGCTGCTTTCAGTCAGACTCATTGTCTTGTTTTCTCTTTTTCGTGACTTTTCTTTTTTCTATGTTAATATTTATTACACTGTGTAATTCTTTATTAGCAGTGTTTTCAGAAAGCTAGAATCGGATAATCCTCATCTCACAAGCCTATCCCCGAAACGCCTCCTCATGCCACCTCCCCTTACTTGGCATCCTAGTTGCTGGTACTATACCCAGTTCCCAAAGTACATGATGCTGTTTCATGCCTCCATTCCTTTACTCACAATGTTCTTCCTGTCTGGACTCTTAATATTGTTTCTCCTATCCCACTTCCAAGCCATCCCAACCTTGTTCACACAATTCTTATTTGATTTTCAAACCTTAGCTTTGAGGCCTGGAAACTGTGGCTTGTGCCTATAATTCTAGCACTTTGGGAGCACAAGGAGGGAGGTTCCCTTGAGCTCAGGAGTTTGAGACCAGCCTGGGCAACATAGGGAGATCACTGTCTCTACAAAGAATAAAAAATTTAGCCAAGCACTGTGGTGCCTGCCTGTAGTCCCAGCTACTTGGGAGGATCCCTTGAGCCCGGGAGGTCAAGGCTACAGTGAGCTGTGATGGCACCACTGCACTCCAGCCTGGGCAACAGAGTGAGACCCTGTCTCAAAAATAAAAATAAAAAGCAAAGTTTCCCTTTGGAAAGCATTTTCTGATTTGAACCCTCCCCACTTTCAGGCTGGGATAGGTTGCCCTTCTTTTGTATTGCCATAGCACCTTATAAATATAATCCACGCTGCATTTATCATATTTTGTTTAATCTGTGTTTCAGTCTGTCTTCTCACTTCAGACTGAAGTTCCTTATTAGCAGGAATAGTATCTTATTCATCTTTGTATTCCTAGTACTCAGCACTCTATAAACACTTCAAGTGAACAAGAGTCTCTCCTTATGGGTGTTTAACTTCTTAAGGCCAGGCATTTCTCACGCCCTTTCGATGTAACAAATCCTGTACCACTGGCTTCCTGGGGAAGGATAGGGAAGGATAGGGTAGCACCAGAGCACAATAATACAGTGACATCCAAAAAAAATCACAAGCTTTTGTCATGCAAACCTGTGCCCTTGGTCACAAACTCAGAGAATCAGCCAGCACCTTTAGAACAGAGCTGTGATTATACACAACTGCTTTCTGGAACGCCATTCTCAGCCCTGCTGCTTCCTTCATCTCCCACTGAGACATCTTGGGGGTAGTGATGGGGGTAAGTAACCACATAGACAGTGAGTTTTTATCGTTTTAGTAGAACGATATATGGTATAGAAATAGCATTTTAACTACTAAGATCCACTCCATTATGACTTTAACCAGCATCCTACTTTCTAGCCTAGATTTTTTCAGTTTTGGTAAGACATCCCTGTGGCCACTGTTGGTTTCAGCTGACCACCTAGACTCACACCAGTGTTAATTTAACTATATGGATTCAGCTAGAACACATAGCAGCTCAGGGTTTCTGCATCCTGCTATGTGTTAGCCTACAGTTAAGTTAAAAACACTTGTTGCTATTTTTTGTGTAAGTCCTATGATCATGTCCTCTTTGAAGATGAGGAAACTGAGGCTTAGAGGAGGGATATAACTTGCTCCTGGACACAGACAAAGCAAGACAGGATTCAAACTCAAGGTTGAGAATCCTGTAGTAATTAGTGTCAAGACAGCTTGGAGGCTTGGACCAAATCCAGACACACTAAACTAATCTTCCTGGCAAGAAACACCACCACCACATCTTTTTTTTTTTTTCCGCTGGAGTTTCACTCGTTGCCCAGGCTGGAATGCAATGGCGCCATCTCAGCTCACTGCAACCTCCACCTCCCGAGTTCAAGTGATTCTCCTGCCTCAGCCTCCTGAGTAGCTGGGATTATAGGCGCCCGACACCACACCTAGCTAATTTTTGTATTTTTAGTAGAGATGGGGTTTCACCATGTTGGCCAGGCTGGTCTCAAACTCCTGACCTCAGGTGATCCACCCGCCTCGGTCTCCCAAATTGCTGGGATTACAGGGGTGAGCCACCGCACCCGGCCACCACCACCACCTAACTGGATGAGTCAAGATGGCACTTGAAGGAAGTACCTCTGAGAATGTGCTGCTGGTCAGACTGGTGGTACCGGCAGCGTTGACTCTGCCCCTGAAATGGCAAAACTCCCTTCTCCACATTGCCAACCCAGCAACCTGAGACCAATTTCTGTTGACTTTGAGAACGAAGCCTTACATAACCCTTTGCTGCCTCTACTTCTTTTACAGGCCCATGATTTCATGCCACACTGAAATCAAATAATCAAGGCATTGGATTCTGTCACAGCAGTTAAACACAAAGCCACATGGAAGAAATGACATCTGTCCTTTTGTCCAGAACAACCAACCAAACGTGAAACTATGGAAGAAATATGTGCTATTTCCTGGAGCTGGCGTAGTACAGGCATCAGCCCCAGGTGCCCAGTCCACAGCTCAACTTGAAAACGAACTGGGTTGATTTTCTGTAGAGATGGGATCTCACTTCGTTGCCCAGGCTGGTCTTGAACTCCTGGGGTCAAGTGATCCTCCTGCCTCAGCCTCCCAAAGTACTGGGATTACAGGTGTGAGCCACCACGCCTGGCTAAAAGACACATTTTAGAGCCTGAATCCACCATGGGGTGACTTGAGAGAAGTCTGGGGACTAACTGCTGGAGATTAAATTAATCTGGAAGTCATTCTGTCATCTAGAAACTTTGCTACTGTTCTACCAACTGATTTACAAACCAGACTCCCTTTAGCATTTCATTTCATGTTCATAATCTCTTTTGCTATAGGTCAAAAGTTAAGAGTGAGCACTAACTTTTAGATCTTGGGATAACCACCCACATGGGAGAAATGACATCTGTCCTGATATTAGACCCTGCTGGGAGGCATCTTTTTTTTTTTTTTTTTTTTGAGACAGGGTCTCACTGTGTTGCCCAGGCTGGAGTGCAGTGGCGCGGTCATCGCTCACTGCAACCTCCAATTCCTGGCCTCAAGGGATCCTCCCACCCAGCCTCCTGAGTAGCTGGGACTACAGGCACATGCCACCATGCCTGGCATGGGAGGCATCTTCTTTACCCCTTCTCGAAACCACAGGAACATGTCATTTTCAGGGAAACTGAATGAATTCTGGCTTATGGTTGAGTGGAAATAGCTGCTATTTTGAACCTTGGAAACTTGCTTAATGGTTACACTCAGCACCTCACCTACCTCAGCCTTGAAGTGTTGCCGAAACCACAGGATAATCTGGGATACCTCGTCTCATTCTTAAACACTGTCCAGATGTTTTCTCTCAGGATGTTGTGTTTACAAGGAAATGGGGCTTCCCATTCCCCTCCCTCTGATGAACATCCTGACTTTCTGCCTTCACAGGAGCTTTATTTCACTGATTCATTTGTAGTTATTTATGGGGTCATAAACGGTGGGTCAGGGGGAAAGATGGAGGCTCAAGAGAAGGAAACCAAGGTGTAAAAGCAGTGAAGCTCTTCTCTGACCCCAAGCCAACACCTATCAGGAGCTGAAACCATCTCTCATTCAGAACTTTTGGTGAAAGTGTTGAAACAATGGCTTAGCCATGTAGCCATCCTTAAATCCCAGTCTGGCCCCTTGCCTAGGTGCAGGGTTTCATCAACCACACCCCACTTTAATGATTTTTCCCCAAAGTCTATTCCAACCAATGAGAATGCAAGCCAGAATAATCATTAACAATACCACAGACTGACGCAGAATGATCTCAACCTGGTGTCCTGTCAGATTCTGAATAAACTTTCCATCACCCATCCTGATTACTCTTCCTTTGGTTTAAAACTTGTTCAGGGAGTTGCTCGGGCTCATTACGTATGCGAGCTGAACCTTCCCGAAACAACAGGCACAGGTGGAGTCCTAGGGCCTATGTCAAGAATTTGGAAGCCACAGAACCATGGGATGTAAACCAGGGAAGGACACTTCCTAGCTTTCTGTCTTGCAAGAGATCAGAGAGGGCTTTGGGCCATGGCCAAAGCCTAGACATGGAGACTCTGTGTGCAGTACACTCAGCCAGAGAATGTCCAGTGACCAGAGAGGTCAGAGTGATGCACTCCTTCCAGAGAAATAATACAAGCCTTTTTAATGGGAGTGGAAAAGGCAAGACACTTCATGGCAGTCACCTAGGGTATAGAAAGAAAATATATTTTATTTTTATTTATTTATTTATTTTTTAGAGAGAGGGTCTCACTCTGTCACCCGGGCTGGAGTGGAGTGATGTGATCTCAGCTCACTGCAACTTCTACCTCCCAGGCTCAAGCAATCCTCCTACCTCAGACTGCCAAGTAGCTGGGACTACAGGCATATGCAACCATGCCCAGCTAATATTTTGATTTTCTGTAGAGATGGGATCTTACTTTGTTGCCCAGGCTGGTCTTGAATTCCTGGGGTCAAGTGATCCCCCTGCCTCGGCCTCCTGAAGTGCTGGGATTACAGGTGTGAGCCACCATGCCTGGCTGGATTTTTAGAGCCTGGATCCACCATGGGGTGACCTGAGAGAAGTCACATAATCTCCCTGGGACACTGTTTTCTTATCTGAAAAATGAGTTTGATAATATTACCTACCTCAGAAAGTGCTTGTGAGGGTCACATGAAGCAAGTGTCTTGCATGGTGCTTGGCATGCAGGGCACACTCAAAACAAATGTTGCTGTCCACCTCTCACTCTGCTTTCTGAAGTTGACATTAATCCCAGATCACCTGGGAACTACCATCCTCAGACCTGGGCAAGTAAGGTGCACACCTCAGAGGGCCTGCACTTTGGAGTGCCTTCCTCAAAGTTTTCTAAACCCCTCTCCAGGAGGACTGGCAGTGCTGTCCAGCCTGGACTTGGTCTCACATGGGCCTCAATCCCTTTTTCACCTCTCCAGGGCACTCTGACTCTCAACACCCCTTCCCTGTTCCCTCATGTGGGGTTGATCAGATTCCCTGAGAAACTCTAGAACTCACGTTGATGGGGTTGTCCCTGGGCCCCGTGGTCAGGACCAGGTTCCAGGAGGGGCAGCCTGGGAAGCAGATAACTCCCACTAGGCAACATGCTATTTCTTCTTGAGGGATCTTGCAAGATTGAGCACCAGAATGGTGCTGACATGCTGACTTTGGGTGGCTTAAATTTTTATTTAGACAGGAGCCCCGGAAGAATATTTTTTCCAGAGACCCTGCAAACTCTAAGGGTGACTCTGCCTCTGGAACTTGGAGACACCTGTCTTCACAGGTGGTTATGTGGGCTTTACTAGCATAGTAATTCTTAATATACCAGCTGTCAACATTAGGAAACGTTTTGGCTTTTAAAATGGTAACAATTTAAAACATTGTCTTTAAGCTAAGATTCCAGTGTTATCCCCATTTTCCTCCCCTGTCCATCAGGCTTTTGCCTCCCTCACACTGTCACCAAATAGAAACATACAATATATGCCCTTTTGTATCTGGATTATTTCATAGTGTAATGTTTCCAGGTTCACCCATGTTGTAGTGTGTATTAGTACTCCATTCCTTTTCATGGCTGAATAAAAACTGACACTGTCTAGCTCTATCTCTACCTGTCTCTCGAATCTAACCCCTTCTATCTGCTGCCTTAGTCCAGATCTCCAGACCTCCACCTGGACTACTGCAGTGGCCTTATGGCGTCCAGATTCTCCCACACCATTCTGTTTCCCACACTGACCGGGAAGGAGGAAAAGCCAACATAAAAAATGTGTTATGACTCATGGCAGCACTAGTCACAGTAGCCAAAAGTGGAAACAACCCAACTGTCTATCAGTGGATGAATAGATAAACAACCGAATGTGTTATATCCACAACGGAATACTATTCAGCCATAAAAAGGAATGGAGTAGGCCAGGCATGGTGGCTCATGCCTGTAATACCAGCACTTTGGGAGGCTGAGGCAGGCAGATCACCTGAGGTCAGGATTTCAAGACCAGCCTGGCCAACATGGTAAAACCCCGTCTCTACTAAAAATACAAAAATTAACTGGGTGTGGTGGTGTGCACCTGTAATCCTAGCTGCTCAGGAAGCTGAGGCAGGAAAATTGCTTGAACCTGGGAGGCAGAGGTTGCAGTGAGCTGAGATCGGGCCACTGCACTCCAGCCTGGGCAACAGAGCAAGAGTCTGTCTCAAAAAAAAAAAAAAAGAATGATTATTGATACAACATGGATCAACCTCAAAAACATTATGCTAAGTGAAAGAATCCAGACACAAAATGATACATATTGAATGTTTCTGTTTATATATAATATCCAGATTAGGCAGATTCATAGATATAGAAAACAGATTAGTGGTTCCCAGTGGCTGGGAGAGGGAGGAATGGGGAGTGACAGCTGAATGGGTATAGGGTTTCTTTTTGGGATGATGGAAATGTTCTGAACTAGATAGTGGTGATAGTTGTATAACGCTGTGAAAGTACCAGATGCTATTGACATGTACACTGTAAACTTGTGAAAATGGTCAATTTTACATTCTGTGTTAGCACAATAGAAAAAAAAGTGTGTTACCAAGGTGGTCACTGCTATGGGCACCCAAGGCTCAGTCTAGCTAGGAGTCACATAGAATGTACCTCAGAATTATCCACTCTGAGGGCTGCCAGAGGGAGCATTTACTTATCAGATCCTGGTCCCCCGTGGTCAAGGACTGCCCCATGGGGTATTAACTTCCTTCCCCTTCTAGATTTGCACATATGTGAGTGCCCAGCAGGTCAGAGAGTCCTAATGGAGTCGAGACACAGGGCTATCAGGTCACACTTCAGGAAGGTGTGCTGTTAAATCACCTTAGCTGCTACAGAAATAAGTGGAGGAAAAGGTGGGCCAAGGGGATGTGAGATGGGGCACCACGTGTGTCCAAAACATGCTAAGTTTGAAATCCTACAGATGCAGACTCATAGAATTGAAAATAAGTGGAGAGGAGAGAGAAACAGGAAAGAAGTTTGGTGGATTCATGTCACTCCCTGATCTTCAGTTGAGCTTCAGGGAGTCATTGTCTCATCTCCTCACAGCCTAACTTCTTCCTCTTCACGATCTCCAATTGCACAAGGTTGCTCACCCAAATTCTTCCACAGATATTTTTCTTCCACTGCATCAGGATGTGCTTCTTTCTCTCTATCTACCAGCATCCTCCTGTCCTCCCTTTTTCCAAATCCAGTTCAGAATCCATGATCCATAATTTCAGTTACTCTCCCATGACAGTTCTAGACTCCTGCCCTTTGGCATTTTTATACCATTCATCTGAGAAAACCCCAGCCCCTAGGGAAATCAGCTCCCAGGTTTCTCCATGGTCATACCTTGAGATGAGCCCCACTAAAGACCAAAAAGCACAGGACAGGGCAGATCACTGTAGCAGAGATTACCAGCTCTGTACTTGAATATTATATCTTTAATAATAGGACTCAGGTCTAGTTGGACACACTGCTACCAGGAATAAAAGACTGCATTTCCCAGCTGCCCTTGTCTGCAGATGTGGTCATGTGACTAAGTTCTAGCAAGTGAGGAAGAACGTTAAGCGCTGCTACTGGAAAGGTTAAAGATAGAGTCAACTCAGCTGGGTGTGGTGGCTCACACCTATAATTCCAGCTGAGGTGGGCGGATCACCTGAGGCCAGGAGTTCAAGACCAGCCTGGCCAACATGGTGAAACCCTGACTACTAAAAACACAAAAATTAGCTGAGTGTGGTGGCGGGAACCTGTCATCCCAGCTACTTGGGAGGCTGAAGCAGGAGAATGGCTTGAACCCGGGAGGCAGAGGTTGCAGTTAGCCAAGATCATGCCATTGCACTCCAGCCCAGGCGACAAGAGCAAAACTCCATCTCCAAAAATAAGAAAAAAAAGAAAAGAAAAAAGAAAGATAGAGTCAACTCAGCAGAAGAGCCCCACTCTGCCTTCTGATGCAGCTCCTGTTACCATCTTGAGCCATGACCTAACCTTGAGGATGGAAGCCATGAGCCAAGATGCTGAAACAATAAAGTAGTAGATTTAATGTAATCATACGCCAGCCTTAACTCCATAATTCCTTTCTGTGAAAGAGAAATAAACTGATCTAATTTAAGCCACTTTTAGTTTGTTTTTATTTTCTGTTACATGTAGCCAAACTCTATCCTACAAAATAAACATAATCACCAATCTTGGCAGGGCTAGAAATACTGTCTAGCTTTTCCTGGCCAATTCATTCTCATATTCTCCTCTGTGGCTATACCAAAATTTCATCAGTCTCAAATATTTGACTTTCCATTTCCCATCCCATAGTCAACAGATAACGTGGTCTTCTGCTTCACTGGTAAAATAGAAGTTATCGGATTAGAAATCTCTCAAGTTCCTGCCACAAACTTTCCTGCCTTCTTTCACCCACTTACTGCCTCTCCTCTATTACCATAGAGATCTTATCCCTCCTCCATCAGAGGCAAATCTCTTCACTTGTGATTTGGATCCCACACCTCCCATCTTTTCAAAAGCCCTATTCTCTCAATTATTCCAGAGGCCATAGAGCTAGATGTCTGTGTGCTGACCTGGCCCATAGGCATGTTTTACTTGGCCCACACAGGTTTTTAAAATTTTTATTTTTCTTTTACTTAAGCAATAATTTGCATACAGGTAAAATCCACTAAAAATAGTGTATAATTCTGCTGGTATTGACAAACATGTACCTTTGTGTATATACCACCATCACAATCAAGAACAGTTGCAAGTCCAGGTGCTGTGGCTCATGTCTGTAATCCCAGCACTTCGGGAGGCTGAGGCGGGAGGTTCACTTGAGGTCAGGAGTTTCAGACCAGCCTGGCCAACATAGTGAGATCCTGTCTCTACAGAAAAAAAAAATTAGCCAAGTGTGATGGTGTGCACTTGTTGTCTCAGCTACTCAGGAGGCTGAGATGGGAGGGTTCCTTGAGCTCAGAAGTTTGAGGTTGCAGTGAGCCATGATCTCGCCACTGCCCTCCAGCCTGGGTGACAGAGAGAAAGAGACTTTCTCTTAAAAAGGAATAGATATGGGCTTCTCAAAATCAACCACATATTTTAAACTCAACCTATAATCTGACTCCCCACTCCCCAAACCTCCTATTTTAGTGCTTCGTATTTGAGAGAAAAGCATCACCCAGAGCATGGAGCCAGGAACCTTAGAACTCATGATATCATCTTCTCCCTCACTCTGTCTATGCAATTAATCGCCACAGCCTGTTGATTTCACCTTCTGTTTCTCCAGAATCCTCCACTGAGAACATCTCGAATGCTGCTGCCCTGGTCCAGGTCTCCATCATTTCTCACCTGGGTTACTGCAGGAATCTCCCAATGAGTCTCTCCCCATCCACCTTGCCTCCCTCCCCAGCCCTTCTACATACTAAAGTCTGAATGATCTTTTAAAACACAGATAGGACATTTCACAACCCTACCTTAACATCCCTAGTGGCTTCCATTACCCTTAGGGGAAAAAAACCCCAAAATGAAACCTTGGGCATGTCTTCATCTCATACTATGCTCCCCTTTGCACAAGGCACTTCGGTCCCTGACCTTCTCTCAGAAGTGTTTAGGGAACCATGCTCATTTCTCTCCCCAATGGAGAATTATTATTATTATTATTATTTTTTTTTTTTTGAGACGGAGTCTTGCTCTGTTGCCCAGGCTGGAGTGCAGTGGCGCAGTCTCGGCTCACTGCAAGCTCCGCCTCCCAGGTTCACGCCATTCTCCTGCCTCAGCCTCTCTGAGTAGCTGGGACTACAGGCGCCCGCCACCACGCCCGGCTAATTTTTTGTATTTTTTTTTTTTAGTAGAGACGGGGTTTCACCGTGGTCTCGATCTCCTGACCTCGTGATCCGCCCGCCTCGGCCTCCCAAAGTGCTGGGATTACAAGCGTGAGCCACCGCGCCCAGCTTCCATTGGAGAATTAGTACAGATGTTCCCTCTGCAAAGGAAGCTCCTTGTCACCCAGCATTATCTCCTTCTTAGAATTTCCAGGCATCTTTCAAAACAAAGTCAAAAATCATTGCTTACCATCCTCCCCTAGACTAATCTGGTCTCCTGGAGACATGGCTTCAGAACATTCTGTCCTTGCTGAGTTGGAGCTTCATAATTAATTGTGAGGCATCTGCCTCCCTTGGTGGAATGCAAACTCTACGAGTGCAGGAATCATGTCTGTTATTTACTGCTGCACTCGAGCAACCCAGCTGAGTGCCACACTCATGAACACTCAACCAAAATGTTTGTTGAATGAATACATGAAAGACTGTCTTTGTCTTTAAACTCCTAGGAGCACATTCTGAAAGAAGTCACTCCAGAAACACCCTGGGTTGCAGAATTACCCTCTGGGAAACAGTAGCAGCCCCCAGACACTTGTTACTTGAGTCGCCAAGGGGCTTGGGGACAACCACTCTTCACTAATAACCATGTGTCTTCCCTGGGGCTGTTAAGGGAACTGACTTCTGTCGCTAAATAAACTTCAGAATGCACAGTGCTGACCCTGTGATAAGCCTCGAGGTCCTGCATTAGCCTCTGTCATTAGCATGAGGACCAATTTGAAGTTGCTGCTTTCTAGGCTCACTGCATCTCATAAGATGCATCTCTTTTAGCCTGAAGCCCCATAGCTGCTTATTGTACCTGTGCCTCTGCTGCTCCAGAGGACAGCTATCTCTTTGAGATATTCTCCAAAGGAATTCTCCAAGAAAGAATTCCACAGGGTAGGATAGGGTATCTCACATAAAGCACATTTCTCATAATATCATCCTAAACATACCTTTCTAATTTGATAAACATCTGTTTAATTCTATCTGAAGAGTCTGGAACAATGCCTGGCACATGACAGGTACTCATTAAATCTTTGTGTAATGAATAAATGAAATGCATGCAGACTATGGGAGCATTTATCAAGGACATCTTCCAGGACAAAGGGACGTGTCAGCCAGAGCCCTGAAGAAAGAGGAGTAGTTAGCTAGGAGAACAAAGCAGGGGAGAACATCTTAAGGAGAGGCACATGAGAAGGATTTGGACCGGGAGAAAACAGGTGTGCCCAAGGAATCAGAAGAACTCAGAGGAAACCCCAAATTCCTAACCATCATTTACAAAGCTGGTGGCATCTGGCCCTTCCCTTCTTCTCTGCTTCTCCCTCCTCTCATTCCTCCGACACCAACCTCATTCCACTCACACTGCTGCCCTTTTCCTCCTTCAGATCAACCCCCACTTCCTGCCTCAGGGCCTTTGAATTTACTTTTTCCTTTCCCCCATTTTCAAAAGACTATTTTTTCTTGTCACTTAGCTTCAGATCAATATCATCACCCCAGGGAGACCTTTCTCGACCATCCAATCTAAAGCAGCATCTTGCCACCCCAAGTATTCTCTCTTTCATCCCTTGCTGGCTTCTTTCTTCTTTAGAGAAGTTATCTCCATCTGAGCATATCTTGTCTATTTATCCATTTTCTTGTTCATTGATTGTCTCCCCCTACTAAAATGTGAGTTCCACAAGGGCAGACATCCCACCAGTTTTGTTTACCACTGTATCCTCACCACCTGGCACAGAGGCTTAGCAGATAAACATTGAATGAATGAATGGCTGTGGCAGGGAGAGAATAAGGAAAAGGAAAGCAGGGGCCAGATCATGCAGAGCTTTGGGGGTCACACTGTACCTTCTGGATCTTATTTTAAGGAGAATAAGAAGACATGGAAGAGTTTAAGCAGGTGACTTATCTGACAATCTTTGCTTTTTTAAAAGATCATTCTGGCTGTTGTGTGGTGTATGAATCATATGGGACCAAAATGCAGCAATGTGAGGCACAGACCAGGTGAGGTGATGGTGGCCTGGTCAGCTGGAGGGTGGGATGGAGATGGAAAGAAGGAGAGGGAATCAGATTATGTGCAGCCTGAAGAACTAACAAAGTTTGGTTATAGCATAATTGGTAGGTTTAACACATCTAACGAAAGAATGAGATTACATTTGGCCAGACAAGCTCAGGGGGTTGTTGGTAGCAGAATTAAGCATTAACCTCTACCCCAGGTTTTGGGATACAGAAGCTGGGCAGAACTCTTCCATTACTCTTCCTCCATCATATTCAAGGGGCAGAAGTGTCCTAAAAAAAAAAAAGGGGGATTGGGGGATCAATCATGACTACTACTCTTTGATATACTTTATTTAGTTATTAAAAGAAGTTTGGGCTGGGAGCCGTGGATCACGTCTGTAATCCCAGCACTTTGGGAGGCCGAGGTGGGTGGATTACCAGGTCAGGAAATCGAGATCATCCTAGCTAACAAGGTGAAGCCCTGTCTCTACTACAAATACAAAAAAATCAGCTGGGTGTGGTGGCAGGCGCCTGTAGTCCCAGCTACTCGGGAGGCTGAGGCAGGAGAATGGCATGAACCTGGCAGGCGGAGCTTCCTGGGCGACAGAGCGAGACTCCGTTTCCAAAAAAAAAAGAAGTTTGATGACCTGGGATGGTCCAGACTGAGGTCAGACAGGCAAGTGAGGGCAAGATGGGTGTGGCTCACCACCAGGAAGGGGTCTTCTGGATGGGAACCTAAGGCTCAACAGCAGGGGCTGAGGAGCTGATCCTAGGTGGAGGGTGTGGATGATCTCATTATCCCCTCCTGCCTCACCCTCCTGGCTATATAGCTGAAGGCCTCTGTAATCCTCCCAGGCTTATGGTCAAGGACATCTAGCCTGGTAGAGCCAGTCAACCTATCCTTGAAGAGTGCTCCTGAGTTTTCGTTCTCCAAGCAGGCACCAGCTGGTGTGAAAGCAGAACTGATTTGTGGAAGAAAGTAAGCTACCATGGAGATTCTCTAGGACTTCTGGGGAGGGGACCCTGGGAAATACTCAACTTCCAGCTAATTTCATAGGGGAAGAATTGGTGGTGGTGTAATTCAGGTAGCCTAGAAAGTCAGCTTTATTTTGTAGATGGCCCCGCCTATTCAGGTGGCATCATCTGAGTGACACACAGAAGACAGGAAATCTAGTGGGGAAGAAAAATGATACAAATGACTATTTAGAGTCTGATGAGTTTTGTGAAGGGGAATTGCAGTGCTCCAAGAGAGGAAATATGGGGACCTTGGCTAGCTAGGGAAAGTGTCTGTGAGGAAGTGACATTTCAGCTGAGTTTGAAGAGAGGGCAGAAGGAATGGCCGGGAAAGGGGATGGCTTGAGGAAAGATATTAATTTGGGAATTTGGTAACTGGGAAAGCAAAAGATCAGCAAGCTAGTGAGAGGGAGAGTTGCAGGAGATGTGGCTGGGGGAAATGGTTAGGGTAAAATAAGCTGGCAGAACCTGTGGACTCTGTGAAGATTTTGGACTCCGGAGCAATGCAAGCTATTGGTAAGTTTGAAGTAGGGGCGTGACCCAATCAGTTTCGGTCAAATATAACGTTTTCACTGCCTTAAGAATAATCAAGCAAAGAGCACTGAAAAGAATGAATGAGAATGAGGCTGGACACTGGACTATGACAAATTCTCCCTGGGTATGAATGTCTCCTTGGGTAGCTTAGCAGCACATGAGTTCTCTCTTTTTTTTTTGAGACGGAGTCTCGCTCTGTCACCAGGCTGGAGTGCAGAGGCGCCATCTCGGCTCACTGCAAGCACTGCCTCCTGGGTTCACGCCATTCTCCTGCCTCAGCCTCTTGAGTAGCTGGGACTACAGGCGCCCACCACCACGCCTGGCTAATTTTTTGTATTTTTAGTAGAGATGGGGTTTCACCGTGTTAGCCAGGATGGTCTCGATCTCCTGACTTTGTGATCCACCCACCTTGGCCTCCCAAAGTGTTGGGATTACAGGCGTGAGCCACTGCGCCTAGCCATCTTGACATAAGTTCTTTTGCTCATCATGAATCTCACATTCTGAAGGATCATATATATTACGATTATTGCCAATGCAAGTGGCTTTTTACCACTTTAAGGCTTCTATGTGCTCTCACAAACATCTATTGGATTCTCAAATGCAAGCCTGTGAAGTAAGCTTTGCTATTGGCCCCATTTTACATGAGAGGAAATTGAGACTCAGTGAGAATAACTTGCTTGTGGTCAAATTAAAGCACTAAAGCTCAGAGGGTCAGAGGAATCTTCAACCAGGTTCTCTAACTCAGAACTGTGCTCTGTCCATTTGGCCACACAACCTTCAAATAGAGGTTCTAAACAACTAATGCAGTTTTGTAATATTTACAAGAATGAGTAAAACATTAAATAAACTGGGGATAGGTAGGTGGAGTGAATGTATTGAATTTAAAGTGACTGCTGGATCTTCAAGTGGAGAAGCCAGTAGACGCACATGAGGGTGTGGAACCAGGAAAGGATTATAGTATGTCTATATTTATTTTAGAGTTAAAGGTCCTCAGAACACACTGTCCTGTTGCTGAACAACAAATCTGGGGGATTCATGAACCCAGCAGAGCTTGGTCTGTTATCAACACAGAGATGATTCTATAGTACAAGACCCTTTTTGTTCTGGAAACTAAATTTAAAACTTGTCTATATCAGGCATTTCTCTTACAGGGAAAATTTACAGCAAATGGCATACAATGTGATCAATTAAAAACATGATTTATAATGTCATGAGGGGTACTGATTATAACTTAATCAATTGATCATAACTTAATTTAAAAATTAGTTGCCCAATAGAGCTGATTAGCTAGAATACCAGATAGGGATGACAGTAATGTGTAAGACACCAAAGGAGGGTGGTGGTGTGAAAATGCTAGGGGTAATAAAAATCAACTTGATCAGTGATGTTTAGGTTTTAAAACAAATTACTCATAACCATAAAACTCTAATATTTGAAAGCAGTGTAGGAAAAACAGCATTGATATTGCATGTCTGAATCTCTCAAGCCTCTGACGCTTTTTCCCCCTATTGAAAACAATTGCTTTATAAAGTGAGTTTTTGCCTTATAAATTGAGTTGCTGCAGGCAGTCCTGTTCCAGTTGCAGATGAGGTCCTAGCCGTCCCCATTTTCCCCACTTTGCTCCTGTGTGCCTTTGGCCTGGAATGCCTTTCTTACTCCATCTCTCTTCTCTAAAATCCTCTTCATCCTCCAGTGGCACATCACAGATCACAATGCCTTTCTGGAGCTCCTCCCTGGAACTCCTCTGTCATTTTGAACTCAGGGCAGTTTCCTTTGTAGAGTGTGTGTGTACATGCGTGTATGTGTGTATGTGTGTGTGTGAGAGTGTATTTGTGTGTGTGTGTGTGTGTTATGAGACGGAGTCTCACTCTGTCACCCAGGCTGGAGTGCAGTGACACGATCTGGGCTCACTGCAACCTGCAGCTCCCGGGTTCAAGCCATTCTCATGCCTCAGTCTCCCAAGTAGCTGAGACTACAAGGGTCCACCATCACACCTGGCTAATTTTCGTATTTTTAGTAGAGTCGGAGTTTCGCCAGGTTGGCCAGGCTGGTCTCGAACTCCTGGCCTCAAGTGATCTGTCCGCCTCAGCCTCCCAAAGTGCTGGGATTACAGGCATAAGCCACCACACCTGGCTGTCTCTGTGTGTTTCTTATCTCCACCAATAGAGTCTAAGCTCCTTGGGGTTCAAGATCAGCTCATACTTTGTGTGCCTTAAAACTTCTAATATGGTGCCTTCGACATTATAGTCATTCAAGACTTGTAAACTGAATGAAGAAAGGAAGGAATGAAAGTAGAAGTGGAAATTCGGATACTCAGCCCCATGATGAGGCCCTTAGGATTGACCAAATAGAATTTCTCCTGTTAACCTGGATAATGATATTGCGGTTACTTTTATTTTTGACATGGAGAAATCTCTTTCCATCTAAGCCCTCAAATAAAAACTGAAGGATTGAAATAAATAATATATGAGATGTGAAAGCTTATTTTCATAAGGCAAAATTCATTACATCAATAAAGCTATATTTTTAAGTAGGATGGCAAATTGTTTTATATGGAAATTCTCACTTAAAAAAAATCCTGTCTTCAAGTTACAGTATGACTGCAGCTAGGGTAAAAACCCACTTGTGCACAGACAAAAAACAGGAATGAAATTTACCAAAATGTATACCCTTCTCTACCATTAAAAAAAATTCTGTGTTCAGTGGCCCGGCACGGTGGCTCATGCCTGTAACCCCAGCACTTTGGGAGGCTGAGGCGGATGGACCACTTGAGGTCAGGAATTCAAGACCAGCCTGGTTAACATGGTGAAACCCCGTCTCTACTAAAAATACAAAAATTAGCTGGGTGTGGTGGCGCATGCCTGTGGTCACAGCTACTCGAGAGACTGAGGCAGGAGAATCAGTTGAACCTGGGAGGCGGAGGTACAGTGAGCAGAGATCGCACCACTGCACTCCAGCCTGGGTGACAGAGCAAGACTCTGTTTCAAAAACAAAAACAAAAACAAAAACAATTCAAAATATCTTTAATTTATGAATTAGAACTCTTATTACAAAAAAAGTTGTTTTAAAAACATCTGCCTTCCTCAAAAGAGCATATATTTCTATTACAAAAGATTCTTGGCATCAGTAATCAGGTATTTTTCTGAGCCAAGGTACAGAAATTTTAACAAAATGAAGCTCATAGGGTGCCCACTGAACACCGGTAATGAGTGAGTTTAATGTGTTCGCCTGACCATCATTTCGTGAATACACTCAACGTATTAAAAGAGGCAGAGGATGTGACCGAAAGCTTTGGTTACAATAGGTGCAGGAATTTGTGATGAATGAATCACACAGATTAACTCAGGGAATTAAGAAGCTCTTCTATACGTTTGACAATAATTAGTAAACATGTAAATAGCTTTAAGTTTTTTCTGTCTGCAGCACTTATTCTTTGAACAAACTAAGTTCCTCCTCTAGGAGTGCTGAATGGGCACTTCTCTCTTTAAACTTTGAATCTGGGAAACACATAGACACATGTCTGGATCTCCTGCCATGATCTTCCTATTCTTTTTCTTTCTTTCCCTTTAAAAAAAAGTTTTTTTCTCTCTAATTAAAAACATCTTACACTCCCGCTGTGGAATTTTTTTAAAATTCAGTAAAATATAAAAAAGAAAGTACACTCACAATCTCACTGCTCTTAGCCACAGTTATATTTTCTTCCATCTTTTAAAAATGGATCTATCTGCATAAATAATATTTTTACACTGTTAAACTACCCTGTTTTTTAAAAAATTATTTCATTTTTAATTGACATGTAATAGTGTACATATTTATGAGGTACAGAGTGACATTCTTTTGTATTTTGATACATGTATACAATGTATAATGATCAAATCAGAGTAATCAGCATATCCATCATCTCAAACATTGATCATTTCTTTGTGTTGGGAACACTCAAAAACCTCTCTTCTAGCTATTCGAAAATATGCAATACATTCTTATTAAATATAGTCACGCTGCAGTGTTATAGAGCACTAAAACCTAGTTTTCCTATCTAGCTGTAATTCTGTATCCCTTAACCAATCTCTCTCTATCCCTGCTCCCACCCACCCTTCCCAGCCTCTAAGCACCACAATTCTGCTCTCTGCTTCTCTGATCTCAACTTCTTCAGGTCCCACATGTGAGTGAGAACAACTGCACTGTTTTCCTATCCTACTTTTTCCTTCCAGTTAATATCACATTATGGGCATTTTTCCTGTCACTAGAAACTTTGTCAACTTCATTTTTAATCAGCAGCATTAATAATTCACCATTTCAGTGTGCTTTGTTTTTCTTCAAGATGCAAAGCTCTCTGGGTCCTGATGGGCTGTGCAAACCTTTCTTCATGACTCTTTCTATGACCTTCCTCATAGCTCCTTCTTACCCAACACCCACATGGTCAGGGGAAGCCAGACCGAACTGGCTTAGATCGAATCGGGTCCCAGGCCTTGAAATGACAGAGGCACAAGGGAACAGCTTCAAGCCAAGCTTTGCCATTCATATCACTTGGGAGCCTTCTCAGCTCAAAAAGGAGGCCACAGAAACAAATCCCTCAGCACATTTTTACAAGGCTTAAGTCAGAAGCTCCTTTCCTTATGCCAAGATGTACCTGGAACTACGGGAAATTTAAGAGGAGGAGTGGGAGGAGGAGGAAGTGGCAGCCCCGCCCGACTCAGGGATGGAAGGGAAGGTTCTAGTAGGGTGACTGTAAATGCTCAAGAGGCAATTAGGTCTCGAATCGTACTGGTGACTAGTTGAAGGGCCTTGACCGACAGGAGAAGGAGGGAGATGGATCAGGGTGAGTACTGGGAATCGACTTACCTTTTCGGAGGTGCTAAGTCAAGAGAGGGGAGAAGTTTGGAGAGGGTAGAGGATGTAGGGAAGCGACAGGAGAGACTGGATTGATGATTGGTGGTTCATTGTGCAATCCGGCTCCTTCTTCTCACTTCTCCATCTGCATTTGGACCTTGGAGTACAAATCCTATGGCCATTCGTTTTCTTTTCTGAAGCTGTGAACAGCCTTTTCTTTAAAACCTGGGGGGCTGAAATGGCCTTGGGAAGTCTGAGGAGCCCCAAAAAGAGCTTGGCCCCCGCCATCAGGTGTCCTTGGGTGCTTGGGAGGCTATTTCTATGGCCAACTCTGAAGCTGTGGGAGGACCCCTCTCAGACCCTAGACCTCTCCCTTGTCCAGCTTCTCCCCTGACTCTCAGGTCCTCACTGAGAGTTGCTGCCCCCACCTCTGAGTTCAGGATCCTTTTTCGATCCCTTCGGAACCCTGCCACTCCTCTGCTGGGAGTGAGAAGAACAGGCCCCCGCAGGCTGGGCCAGCCTGGCCAACACATGGGGCCTGCCAAGGAGGGCACTAAACATGGGTCATGTATTTTTCTTTTTTTTTTTTGAGATGGAGTCTCCCTTTGTCGCCCAGGTTGGAGTGCAGTGGCGTGATCTTGGCTCACTGCATCCTCTGCCTCCTGGGTTCAAGGGATTCTCCTACCTCAGCCTCCTGAGTAGCTGGGATTACAGGTGCCCGCCACCACACACGGCTAATTTTTGTATTTTTAGTAGAGGTGGGGTTTCGTCATGTTGGCCAGGCTGGTCTTGAACGCCTGACCTCAGGTGACCCACCCACCTTGGCCTCCCAAAGTGCTGGGATTACAGGCATGAGCCACCGCGCCAGGCCATGTATGTCTTAAAATAATGTTCTAAAGGCCAGGCACTGTGTCTCACACTGGGCACGGTGGCTCAGGCCTGTAATCCCAGCACTTTGGGAGGCCAAGGCAAGTGGGTCACTTGAGCTGAGGAGTTTGAGACCAGCCTGTCCAACACAGTGAAATCCTGTCTCTACTAAAAATACAAAAATTAACCAGGTATGGTGGCACACGTCTGTAGTTCCAGCTACTTGGAGGGTTGAGGCGGGAGGATTGCATGAGCCTGGGGGGTCAAAGCTGCAGTGAGCTGAGATTGCGCCACTGCACTCTGGCCTGGGAGAAAAAGTGAGATCCTGTCTCAAACAAACACAAAATAAAAATAGAGATATAAATGGTTTTTAAATGCAAGACAGAGTTTGATAGAGAAGGCTCAAGAAGCTTGTCATGTGGTAGATTCCAGGGTACTTTAGTGCTAGAGTTTAGCATATCTTTTCCCCTTGGCTATCACAAACTAGAATAAGTCTAAAACAGTTATATTATCTTTTAAAACTGCGTACTTTAATTAAACAAATAATACACAAAAATGTATACTTATTATAAAAAGCTAAAAGTTCACACAGCATTTTAAAAAGCTCAAGTTTCCTTTTACATACCTATGTACTTTCAATCCTGATCCTTTCCCATAGGAAAGCCCCATTAGCAATTTGATCAACTGCTTCCAAATAACACTAGATTACCTAAAATGGTTTGTTTTGCACAAACAGATTATATATGTTATTTGATGACTTGCTTTTTAAAAACAATCACGTATCTTGAAAATCTTTCCATGTCAGTGCATATTGGTCTATCAAAAATTTGTAATGATTATAATTTTCCATTCTGGGCATATAAGCACAATTTCTTTAATGAACTTATTAATTTGCTTAGTTTGTTACTATCTCCTATTGGTGGAAATTTAGTTGTTTCTAATATTTTACTCTTATAAACAATGCTGCAATGATGTCCTTGTTGATAAAACTTTGTATACGTGTGTAAATATTTTTTATACATAAGATTTCTAAAAGAACAACTGTTGGAGCAAAGCAATATCCACTTTAAGTTTTGATGGATATCAACTGATTGTCTCTAAAATGTCCACATGAATTTACACTCCCACCATCAGTGTATGAGACAGTCCATTTCCATATGCCCTCAGCAAAATAGGTTATTGTTATTCCTTTAAATATTTTTGAATGGATCAAAGATGAATCTCATGATTGTTTTAGCTTGCATTTCTTGCTATTATCATAGCAAGACTGTCTTAATAGTTATAGCCACTTTTATATATTATGAATAGCAATGCTTTGTACCTAAGAGGCAAAAGACTTAAGATTTTAACTTGTGCAACCAGCTTGAGAACACTTTCTCCTGCCAGAAGCTATTTGAATTGCTGGGTACTGGGTGTAAATAATCGAACAATATAGTTAATCATGTAGACACCATCAAATGAAAATAATGTTTCAAGGAAACACTGTAGTAGTAAGTGATTAACTGAATAATAAGAGGTTCAGAGTCTAGGAAATTGCAGAACAGGGAGACAGATCGAGTGGGTCCTGGAGCTGGTTCTGTCCTGACCTGATGAGCTGCCTGAGGGCTTGTGCCCTCCTTGGCATCTTAGACTGAGGAGGCTGAGAGGGAGCTGTGCTTTTTATTGTGTTCTTTAGATCCTTAGGGGTCTGCAGAGAAGTCTGGGGGTGGGCAGAACCCCTGCCCGGTTCTCCCACTAGAGAAGTTCCTCTTAGGTCTTTTATTATATTTTCATTTGAAGAAAGCACAATATTCACTTACTTGGAAAAAAAAAGTTTGAAAACTTCAGACTAGTACCACCAGCCAGAAGTTAAGAACTAGGTTCTGGAGTCAAACTGTCTAGGTTTAAATGCCAATTTTGCCACTTAATTAAGTAGGTGACACCAGCCACCTACTTAACTTACTTAACTTTGCTGATCATCTTCCTACTTATCTGTAACATGGGGCTGATAATATCGAATTGGTTAGTTACAGGGATAGCAAGAGATGATGCATATAAAGGCTGGAGTTCCATAACACTTAGTTAGTATTAACTAGATATTCAACTAGTGTTGCAAGTGCAAATATCCCTTATGTTCTGAAATGCTTGGGAAGAATTTTGTGGAGGAGTGGCTGCTGGGTTTTGTTTGAAGAATGGGTACAATGGAGACACAAAGAGATTAGGGAAGGGGCAGGGGCTGTCAGAGGTAGATATGAGTATAATCTATTTGGAGGCCACAGTACAAGTGAAGCAGTTTATTTACGGGCTAGTGGGAGATAAGATTGGAGATATATGTTGGGACCACATTGTGAAGGGCTTGGAATGCTTGGCTAAGGAGTTTGGACTTGAACTTTTAAGTAATAAGACATTTTTATTCTTGCACACTAAAAGAGGCACAGAACACAGCAGTAATCTCCTATAGGAATCTCTTCATATGCTGTCACACAGATTATACTCTCACATTTTGTAAGAAGGGAAGAAATGAAAAGGAATAAAGTATTTGTAAAAGTCCTAAAAATGGACAACAATAATGAGAAATGGAAAGAGAAAAGAAGCTAGAATAAATGCAAAAACAAAGATAGAAGAATGGAAGGAGCTGAGTCCACCTTCCACCTGGCATTTTGTGGCAGGTGCCAACTCTGTGCCAGCTGCACTGGGTAGAATTTGCCCTTTGTTGTCTCCACCTAGAGCGTTCCAGCCTCACCACTAACATGACTGCCCGGGACTTTGTTGGCAGTTGATTCCTTTAACTGACCCAATTTTTCATCCACCCTAGCTGGGGCCTTAGGAAGCCCTGCAAGTCAAAATATTTCAATAAGTATTAGCGCACCATATGCCCAGAGATGCCAGCCCCTTGCACACATAGGGTGGTCCTTCTTTTCCTCTTACCAACACCTGTGTTTAGGTCCTCATGAGCCTTTGGCTTAGATCGTTGTGACAGGGCTCTCGCTGCCCTTCCCACCCTTGTCTTCTTCCCCTCTGGTCTGGGCTAAATGCCACAGTCGAATTAATCCTAAAGTACAGCTTTGATCCTGCCACTCCTGCTCAAAAGCCTGCCTTTAATCAAAGTAGCCCTTTCCCCTCAATACAAAAGGAATACATGTTCAAAGTAAAAGCTTGGGAAACGTCAAAAAACCTAAAGGAAAGAAAATTTCCAATAATTTCACCACCTAATCTGTACATACTAATTTTTAGTCTTTTAAAAAAATCTTCCTTTCTAATGTCTTGTGAATTACTTCTCTATAATCTTTGCTCCTTTTTTTGGCTGCTATTGGTGCCCTCTTTGTTGGAATCAAGTTGGAATCACCAGATGAGAGGAATCAAGTTTATGTAGCCAACTCCTCTTGTAAGACATTTGGGTTGCACTGAACATTTTTATGCTTAATTTTTGTACAAAAATTATTTTTTAAGAAAAAAATCCTAGATGAGAAGTTCATGGGTCAAAGGTATTTATGTTTTAAGGCTTTCTTTTATTTTTATTTTATTTTATTTATTTATTTGAGATGGAGTCTCGCTGCGTCACCAGGCTGGAGTGCAGTGGCCCAATCTTGGCTCACTGCAAACTCCACCTCCCGGGTTCAAGCAATTCTTCTGCTTCAGCCTCCCAAGTAGCTGGGACTACAGGCACCCACCACCATGCCCAGCTAATTTTTGTATTTTTAGTAGAGACAAGTTTTCACCATGTTGGCAAGGATGGTCTCAATCTCTTGACCTTGTGATCCGCCCGCCTTGGCCTCCCAAAGTGCTGGGATTACAGGCGTGAGCCACCGCACCCGGCCACTTTCTTTTATTTTGTAATAAATATTGATGAATTGCCCTCAGAAAGGTGTAACATTATATCTACCCATCAGGGCTAGATCTACCCATGACTACTGAATCAAGCAGCAGCGTCTTGGCCCGGGCTCATGTCCCTCCTCATCCTGGCCCTGCTGCCCTCACAGGCTCTGCCCCTTCCCATCCCCTCCATCCCCAGTGCTCTTCTGCAGGACGACTCTCCTTGAACCTCACACACATATGTGTCTATCCATTCAGCAGATGTCACCGAGCACCCACCAGGATGGCATGAGATTGTGCAGGTTAAGGGGGCAGCCTCTGGAGCCAGCCTCCCTGGGTTTGAATCCTATCTCCACCCAGCACCTTCCTGTATGTCAGGAACAATATTAACAGCTCCATTTCAGGGGGTGGTGAGAACATAAATTATTTCAGACATGCAAAATGCTCTAAACAGTGCCAGGCATTGGTAAGTATTCCATGAACATTAGCCATGCGTATCTGCAGTTAGGCACCAGGCTCCTTTCTAGGCAGGGGGATTTGCATTTGAAGATGGCTGAGGTCTCTTGCTTTTGTGGAACCAATTCTAGATATTAAGTACCCTGAAGAAAATAGAGAGGGTGTTGTGATAGAAAGTGATCACATGGTAGGAAGTAAAGCACCATGCTTGGTGGCCAAAGAAAGCCCCTGTGCAGTGGTCACTGCTAAGCCAAGACCCGAGTGGAGAGATGGAGGCATGAGTGAGGGCAGGGCTGTCTTGGGTTTTGGTGTCAGAGGATAGGAGCTTTGCATCACGGAGCTCATCACATGCAGATGGCTGTTTTAATGTTGCTTGCTTGCTTGCTTGCTTTCTTTCTTTCTTTCTTTCTTTCTTTCTTTCTTTCTTTCTTTCTCTTTCTCTCTCTCTCTTTCTTTCTCTCTCTCTCTCTTTCTTTTTTGAGACAGGGTCTCGCTCTGTTGCCCAGGCTGGAATGCAATGGCATGATCTCAGCTCACTGCAACCTCTGCCTCCCAGGTTCAAGCAATTCTCCTGCCTCAGCCTCCTCAGGAGCTGGAATTACAGGCATGTGCCACCATGCCTGGCTAATTTTTGTATTTTTAGTAGAGACAGGGTTTCACCATGTTGGTCAGGCTGGTCTTGAACTCCTGACCTCGTGATCCGCCCGCCTCTGCCTCCCAAAGTGCTGGGATTACAGCCGTGAGCCACTGCACCTGGTCTGTCTCCTTTTTCTTAAAAGGCTGATAATACATCAGGATATATCTGATCCTTTTATACCCTTGTCTTTGTATTAGTCAAATAAGTGCCAGGAGTCTTGTGGCTGGGGCTTAACTCTCCTCTTACTCATGTCATTAACTCCAGTGGGATTGTGGCCAAGTCAAGAAGGCCTTGTGGGAACTGACATGTTTTTACTAACTGATTCTGCTTGATTTTCTGCTTTGTTGAGCCTCTTCCTGATCCTCTTGGCTTTCTTTTCCTGCTTTTGAAAACCCTTCCTTTTGTTTTCTTAAGTCAGTGTCTCTTTGACATAAGAAGCACTTCAGTGGAGTGGAATAAAAAAGAAAACCTGTGTGTCCAATGGAGCATGAGTTTTCTCCATGCCACTGCAACCTTGGGCCTCTGGAGAGGAAGACATCGTCCTTCCTCCCCCTCTCCTTTCTTTCCCAAACTAAGAGAAGCCTGGCTCAGGGGAAAACTGAGTTGGCTGTCCCTAGGAACTATGCTTTGAGCTACAAACAGCAGCCAAGAAAAGGCTACCCTGAGTCCTGTTCCCTCCTGTGTGTCCCTGTCTCTTTTGGATCTATGATGATTCAGGGTGGGAGTTGTGTATGGGACGGAGAGACTTTCTGTGAAGGCTCAGTGGTCCTGCTATGAAAACTTCAGGCCCCTTAGGAATAAATGAGAGGCAACCAGTTCCCAACCAGATTGAGGCCAGCTGCTTTCTGACATTATTTGAGACAGAGTCTCGCTCTGTTGCCCAGGCTAGAGCCCAGTGGCGCGATCTCGGCTCACTGCAACCTCTGCCTCCCGGGTTCACGCCATTCTCCTGCCTCAGCCTCCCGAGTAGCTGAGATTACAGGCTCCCGCCACCACGCCCGGCTAATTTTCTGTATTTTTAGTAGAGAAGGGGTTTCACCATGTTAGCCACTATGGTCTCGATCTCCTGACCTCGTGATCCGCCCGCCTTGGCCTCCCAAAGTGCTGGGATTACAGGCATGAGCCACCATGCCCGGCTGCTTTCTGACTTTTAACTATGATCCATGATTTATATCATGACTCAGCTACACATAAAATTGCCCTTGTTCTTCCTATGTGTGATGCATTGTATGTTTTCTATTCCATTCCATTTTTCTTATTACTGGCTACCTCTCTTTAAATTGATTTCACAAACTACTAAATGAGTTGGCACTGAAGTTTAAAAACTGCTGTTGAATGATCAAAAGGGATCTGTCTTAGATCTTTCTCTAAATTTTCTGGTTCCAATAACATATCTATTTAAGTGCCCCAACACATCAAGAGGTTTAACAACTTTGTACCAACTGATCCAGTAATTCACCTTTGTTGAATCTACCTTACAAAAGATTGTTGTTAAGAGACGGACCAAGGGATCATTGTGCATATTCTGTTTTTAGCCAGACATTTGACACATTTATGGAAAAGATGAAAACTGGATTTGATTTTAGATTGTGAAGGAAATTTAAAAACATTGACTTCAGCTTTATTCAAAGATGAGATGCAGTTAAAGCAGTTGAACAACTATGCCCAAAGAGTTGTTTTTTTTTTTTTTTTTTTTTTGAGATGGAGTCTCACTCTGCCACCCAGGCTGGAGTGCAATGGCACGATCCTGGCTCACTGCAACCTCTACCTCCTGGGCTCAAGCAATTCTCCCACCTCAGCCTCCCAAGTAGCTGGGATTACAGGTACTCACCACCAGGCCTGGCTAATTTTTGTATTTTAGTAGATGTGGGGTTTCACCATGTTGGCCAGGCTGGTCTCAAACTCCTGACCTCAAGTGATTCACCCATCTCAGCCTCCCAAAGTGCTGGGATTATAGGCTTGAGCCACGGTGCCCAGCCCGAGAGTATTTCTTTTTTTTTTTTTTTTTTTTTGAGATGGAGTCTCGCTCTGTCGCCCAGGCTGGAGTGCAGTGGCGCAATCTCGGCTCACTGCAAGCTCCGCCTCCCAGGTTCACGCCATTCTCCTGCCTCAGCCTCTCCGAGTAGCTGGGAGTACAGGCACCCGCCACCACGCCCGGCTAATTTTTTGTATTTTTAGTAGAGACGGGGTTTCACCGTGGTCTCGATCTCCTGACCTCATGATCCGCCCGCCTCGGCCTCCCAAAGTGCTGGGATTACAAGCGTGAGCCACCACGCCCAGAGTATTTCTTAATGGCTCAGTGTTTACATGAAAGAAAGAGCTGATGATACACCACTGGCCTCCAACTTAAGCTCTAATGCTTAGAAACATCTTATTACTGATTACTTAGATGAAGACTGGAAGATGGTATAGCCAGTCTAGAGATGGAAAAGTAAAACATTTGGGTCAAAAAATCAGAATCGATCAACCTGGGCAACATAGGGAGACGCTGTCTCTACAAAATATAAAAAAAAATATTATGGGGCACGGTAGCACACAACTGTGGTCCAACCTACTTGGGAAGCTGAGATGGAAGGATCACTTGAGCCCAGAATGAAGGCTGAGGCTGCAGTGAGCCAGGAGCATGCCACTGCACTCCAGCCTGGGCTGCAGAGTGAGACCCCGTCTCAAAAAAAAAAAAAAAAAAGGATCAAGATAGGTAGGAAAGATGCAAAAACATTAAGAACCTCTGTGGAAGTTCAAAATGCAAATGGCACAAAAACTGGCTGGGAGCAAATATGAGTTTTTCCTTTAGGATGCTGCTTAGCAGCCTCTCTTCCCAGTAAAAAATGTCTTTAGACATTGCCACATGTCCTTCAGGGCACGGAATTTCCCCTGTTGAGAACCACTGAGATAAACTGATGTACTACTAGAGGAAAGACCTGATGAACTTTTGTTGACAGTAAATGCAATCTACACATTGCTAGTAAAGGTCACAAAAGAAATGCAATCCAAGAACGCATGATTCCTACCAGTAAGAGTAAAATAATGACTCCTTACTCTGTACCTGGCACAACGCCAAGGTCCTTCCATGGGCATCCTCACTTAACGCCCACATGAACCCTATAAGGTAGGAATACAATTGTCTCCATTTTTCAGATGAGGACGCTGATGTTTAGGGATATTAAGTTACTTGCTCGAGGTCTCACAGTCCAGGTGATAGACCTGAGGCTGTGTCAGTCCAGAGCCTGCCCACTGCCCACTGTGCTATGAGAGTTTCACCACCATATACCAGGTGTGCACACACAGGAAGCAGGCAGTGCCCTCCCCATAGACCTAGAAATGGCTGAGAAGTCAGACGTAAGTTACAAGTGACCCAGAGAGTCTCCAGAATTCCAAAGCAGGGACTTGCCCTATAGCTGAAGTCCCAGCCTCCAGTCAGCTCACTGACTTAATTCATACAAAATCCTAGTATGTTTATTCTTATATCAGCAGGATAATATAGTGACTTTTAGAAAGATTGTCAACAAATAGTTAAGAGCACGCAGTGGCACTTCAGGGGTTAAGTTTCGGTTATCTGGAATTGTTTCCCTTTTGGGGACCCCAATCCTTGATCATTGTGGCTCCAGGTCCAGACGTGGAATTCACCAGGATCAACACTTCCCCCCGCCCAACCCCCCGTGCACCCCACTCCCTCCGGCACACCCCACCCTCCCCGCACACCCCACCTCCCCGCCCCCCGCACACCCCACCTCCCCCCCGCACCTCCCAGAAATGACTGAGAAGCCACAAGGGACGCCTGAGCCCAGGGGGCTGCAGGTGGGCGTGACCTGTCCCCTCCTCTCCCCTAGTGGCAACCTTGCAGCTTGAGTCTGTCGACCTGCAGAGCTCCAGGAACAACAAGGAGCACCACACGCAGGAGATGGGCGTCAAGCGGCTCGCTGTGCGCCGCGGCCAGCCCTTCTACCTCGGGCTGAGCTTCAGCCGACCCTTCCAGTCCCAGAGCGACCACATCACCTTTGTGGCTGAGACCGGTGAGTTTGCCCTGCCCCAAGGCCCCGCAGTTTCCCTCAAAATGAGGGTATTAACAGAGTCTACCTGCGGGGCCCCTGGCTTTCCCACCTGAGCCGCCCTCCACTTTCTTGTCCTGGGAGCCCCAGGCCCCTCATAATCAGGACCCTATTAGTGCTGTTAAGGAGAGATTTGGTCAACTCGGCAAACTGAGGTTGTGGCAGTTACCAACCAACCTGTAGATACACAACAAGCACTGTGCTAAAACTTTACACACATTAGCTCACTTAATCCCCAGGACAAGACTTTCAGGTGGTACTATTATGATCCCCATTTAACAGATTAAAAAACAGAGGCCTGGGGATCTTAAATGGTTTGCCTGAAGACACCCAGTGGCAGTAAAAGCCAAAAGCATTAGCAGGTGGTGGGAGAAGGTGGCGGTTCTTCCAACCCCCCTGGAATCATATACCACACAGGTTTTTTGAGCCTCACTTTGGGGTCATTGTCTCCTACGCAGGACCCAAGCCGTCAGAGCTGCTGGGGACCCGAGCCACATTCTTCCTCACCCGGGTCCGGCCGGGGAATGTCTGGGGCGCTTCTGATTTCACCACTGACTCCAACTCTCTCCAAGTTTCCCTTGTCACACCAGCCAATGCAGTTATTGGCCATTACACTCTGAAGATAGAGATCTCTCAGGGCCAAGGTCACAGTGTGACTTACCCGCTGGGGACTTTCATCCTACTTTTTAACCCTTGGAGTCCAGGTAGGATGTGCTCACAGCTTGTAATGCTAACCTGATCCATTGGAAAGGCCCTGTGAGGTTCTTTGGAAAAAGCCCAGAAAATAAATCGCAGCATAGATATGCAATGTAGTACCGTGTGCTCTCACAAAAATCATCTTTACAAAGAATTTCCTTTTTTTTTTTTTTTGAGACGGAGTCTCACGCTGTCGCCCAGGCTGGAGTGCCATGGCGCGATCTCGGCTCACTGCAAGCTCCGCCTCCTGGGTTCACGCCATTCTCCTGCCTCAGCCTCCTGAGTAGCCGGGACTACAGGTGCCCGCCACCACGCCTGGCTAATGTTTGGTATTTTTAGTAGAAATGGGGTTTCACCGTGTTAGCCAGGATGGTCTCGATCTCCTGACCTCATGATCTGCCTGCTTCGGCCTCCCAAAGTGCTGGGATTACAGGCATGAGCCACTGCACCCGCCCTTTACAAAGAATTTCTAATGGCATAAGGAAAGTATTCATGGTGTGATGTTAAGTGAAAACACTGGAACATTTCCTAATACGATCCTAATTGTATTAAGTATGCATGCACAGAAAGAGAGAGTGGCTAGAATACACCAAAACATAACGGCGGGTGTCTCTGAGTAGTGGGAATGAGCAGTTTCCATTGTCTTCTTCCCATCCATCTGTATTTTCTGAATCTCTACAATAAGCCAGCTCTACAATCAGTCACTTTTACAATCAAGAAAAGATCATTGTTTTTTTAAAGTATGCATTGTATTTCTGGCTTCTAGAAAAGCACATAGTAGACCTTTAAGGGGGTCCAGTCTTAATTTCTGTTGCTATGAACCCATCGACTACTCCTGCTGTTTTCCAGAAACACGTTGTCGTTACTGTTTTTTAATTTTATTACTCTGGTTTTTGGTTTGGGGTTTTGCCCCCTCCACTACTCTTAACTGCTCAGAGGACGATGTCTACCTGCCAAGTGAAATACTGCTGCAGGAGTATATCATGCGAGATTATGGCTTTGTTTACAAGGGTCATGAAAAATTCATCACCTCCTGGCCCTGGAACTACGGGCAGGTAACGCTATTACCCAGCGTGGGCCTGGGGTGGGCTCCCTAAGGCTGGTCCTTATACAACCCTGTTATGTAAGGCTGTTATATTACACAACCCTCAAGGAGGGCCACTAATACAGGCGAGGGTGTGAGGGCCAACTTCGCATCCAGTGAGAGGGGCAAGGAAGGAAGGGGTGGATGTCTTTCCTTTTTAGTTTTTAACATTTTATTATGAAAAACCTTAAAACATAATCAAAGTAGACAGGCTACTACAATGAATCTCCCTGTACCCACCTCGCAGCTTCAGTAGTGATTGATGTATCATGAGTCTGTTTCATCAACACCAGGGGTTTGCAAACTACAGCCCATAGATCAAATGTGGCCTACTGCCTGTTTAGCCCACGAGCTGAGAATAGTTTTCACAATTTTTAATTGTTGAAAAGGAATTTTAAAAGAACAATATTTTGTGATGTGAAAATTATATGAAGTTCAAATTTCAGTGTTCACAAACAGCATTTTATTGCAACATAGCCATGTTTATTCATTTAGATATAGTCTGTGGCTGCTTGCGTACTGCACTGGCAGAATTGAGTTATTAAGACAGGGACCTTATGGCCTGCAAAGGCTAAAATATTTACTATTTGGTTTTTTACAGAAAAAGCTTGTCCTTCTCTGGTCTGTACTCCTCTGCCTCCACCTCCGCTCCCCACTCCACCACTAGTTTTTGTTTGTTTGTTTGTTTGTTTGAGATGGAGTCTAGCTGTGTTGCCCAGGCTGGAGTGCAGTGGCATGATCTTGGCTCACTGCAACCTCCACCTTCCAGGTTCAAGTGATTCTCCCGCCTCAGCCTCCTGAGTAGCTGGGATTACAGGTGCAAGCCATAATGCCCAGCTAATTTTTGCATTTTTAGTAGAGACGGGGTTTCACCATGTTGGCCAGGCTGGTCTCGACCTTCTGACCTCAGGTGATCCACCCACCTCGGCCTCCTGAAGTACTGGAATTACAGCCACTGCTCCCGGCCAATTTTTTTTTTTAAGCAAATTACAGATACCATATCATTTAATCCAGTAACACTTCAGCATATTTAATCCAATAATACTTCAGAATATAGTCATGTAAAAGATGACTCTTTCTGCAAAACTTAATCAGAATACATGATTGTAACTGAAAAAAAAAAAAAGAACAGTAATTCTTTAATAACATCCACTATCCAGTCAATGTACAGAGGGGACCTTGGCTCTGGGCAACGTTTCCACTCTCAACCCCTGCAGTCGTAGTTTCTCTCTCCTTCCCACTGCCACCTCAGTCCTGCCCACAAACTCCAAAAGGGAAGAGGTGGGGGAAGCCTTGCTGAGGGAGAGCACGTTTTCCCCATTCTCCAACTGTGGCGACCTGTGACCCTCTTTGAAACTGAGACAAATACCTGAGCATTTGGCAGCCAAAGGGTTGTGACAAACATTGTGTATGTCTATTATGAGCCCACCCTGGCTCTTCCAGGGCCCACAGCGTCTGCTCTGAGCTCCTCTACCTGATTTCAAGACTGGCACGCCTGGCCCTACATTGATCTCTAGACTTTTTCTGCTCTGATCCCTTCCCTGCTCCTTCAAGTCCTCCAGATAGGAGTCTGTCTAAGTGCTTGATACCCACCATGCTCAAAGACCTCAGGTAAATGTGCCCACTCTCCTCTTCCTGCCCACCCAATCCATCAAAGCCCATTGGCACCAAAGCCTTCTCTCATCTATTCAGCCAATGGGGATCTCTCACTCTCCAACTTCTGTTTCCATTTTTCATCAGAGCCACACAGTTTAGTTTTTCAGAACTGCAAACCTAATACATTCCCAATTTGATTTACAAGTTCTTCAAAGGCAGGACCTTGTCTTATATTTAGCGCCCTCCCCCTGCCCCCACACCCCCATATACATGCCATCCCCAAAAGTCTGTTAGTGACTTAAAGTTTCAGAAGTCTAGACATTTGCTCTTCTCTTTTTTCTCCCTTAAAATCACTTGGAAGTTTGAAGAAGACATCATAGACATCTGCTTTGAGATCCTGAACAAGAGCCTGTATTACTTAAAGAACCCGGCCAAAGACTGTTCCCAGCGGAACGACGTGGTGTACGTGTGCAGGGTGGTGAGTGCCATGGTAAGGATGGATGTTTCCCGCCATCTGAGGACAGTCTGAGCTTCCCCGGGAGCTGTGGAAACCCACCTGTCTGTCCTCTGCAGATCAACAGCAACGATGACAATGGCGTGCTGCAGGGGAACTGGGGCGAGGACTACTCCAACGGGGTCAGTCCTCTGGAGTGGAATGGCAGCATGGCCATCCTACGGCAGTGGTCAGCCAGGGGTGGGCAGCCTGTGAAGTACGGACAGTGCTGGGTCTTCGCCTCTGTTATGTGCACCGGTGAGCGAAAGATCACTCACTTAGGGGTGTGATTAACTTCATTTTCAGAGAAGTTAACTGTGGCTCATAAAGGTTCAGTAGTTTGCCCATGGCCCCACGCCTGGGGGTGGTGGGCACCCAGGCCCTGAGCCAGCACACCATACAGTCTCGAGGGATCCTGTGCATTTATGTGAGAGGGGGGTTGACCTGTGGCAATCACCTCACAGTATCCTTGATGGATCAGTCAGACTGTTAAAACTGTCATCTGGATAGAGGAGTTTGAGGTCCCAAAGTAGAAACAAAATGGCTCCTTTCTACCACCTGCTCAGGCATCTCAGCTCGAGGTGAGCCTGGCATGGGGGGGCAGGTGGAAGTAGATGGCATGAGATAGCTGACCTCACCCATAGGCAGAGCTAGCAGCCCCCAAATGCTTCACTGAGAGATCCTTGAGCAGTTATCATTATAGACTTGCCACCTTGCTAACCACCCTTAAAGAACATCAATGTTTTATGCAGTATCAATTATTTACAATTCAGTGCAAAGTTGAGCAGATCATCTGTGAAGATGAGAGAAAGATGGAGAGTACTTTTCTCACCCTTGCAAGGCCAGAATCTCTTAGACAGGCCTGTCCTGCTACATGATGGAGGTCGATAAACATTTGCTGAACTAACAGGGTGACTCAGTTGGAGAAAGGAGGAGCAGAGAATGGGGAGGACAGAGACAGGTGCCAAAGACAAGGGCAGAGACTTTTTGGAGAGGGCAGCAGAGGCTGGCAGTTATATACAGGTGCTGCAGACACAGAGGAGGTTTAAATCTGAGTGTTTGAATCCAGTGACCTCACTTTGCTCAGGTGTGAAATGGGGCTAGGGCTACTCTGGCACTCAGTATTCTCAGTTGTTCCTTGGGCTGGGAAGTCCCCAGGCCGTGGCTAGGTAGATGTTATGGAGGAGGCCTGGGATGAGCAGGAGAAGGACGAGGTCCACCATCCTGCTCCATTTCCAAGCCTCTCCCCACTCCCAGGCGCTCGAGTTACAGGGCCACTGCGCACTGGGGGAGCTGCCCCTGCCAAGCTTCCTGTGGCCACTTCCAGCCCAGGTGTAGCTCCCACGCCAGCTAAGGATCTGTGACAAGCCCAGGAGCTGTGCTGTGAGTGGACAGGTGACTGTAGACAGGAAGCCTTCTTGGGGGCTCTTCAGTGAACCAAAACAAAAGGATTGGTCACTCTCAATATTCCTTTTACTTTTTGAAGCTGTGTAATCCTCCTGGCAGCCTCAGTAGGCACCATCTGCCCCTCCTGGGAGGGAGAGGAGTGGGATAAACCTCTTTGAACTCCTCACCATGCTGGCAGATGTCAGGACCCACGCCCCCTCAAGGTCACACCTGGCTCTTGCTGGCTCTTGGCTTGACTTCATCCAACTCTGGGCAGGCAGGGGTGTGTGTATGTGTGTATGTGTTGGGGGTAATGTTTACACTGTGTGACTAGACTGGTGAAATCATAACTCACCTTTTAAAAGCCTTTGTAGCAGTATCATGAGAAGCCACAAGAGAGAGCTGCTGCCTTATTAAAGATGGTTGCTGGCTCTGTGGTTTCCCCTCATCTCTGCTGACGGTTTCCACTGTCTCTAGAAGTCTATCTTGTCCCTCTATCCATTCTCTAATTTCTTTCATACCTCCCCCTACCTCTTGTCTTTAAGTAGAATTACAGATCCCAAATTTCAGAAGTAGAGTGGGAGGAGCGTGATGAAATAATCTGTACAACAACCCCCTGTGACACGTGTTTACCTACGGAACAAACCTTCACGTGTACCCTCAAACCTAAAATAAAAGTTAAAAAACATTTCAGAACTAAATTTTCAGCCTCTCTAGTAGCTGGAACTACAGGCACGTGCCACCACACCCAGCTAATTTTTTTTTTGTATTTTTAGTAGAGACGGGGTTTCCCCATGTTGGCCAGGCTGGTCTCAAACCCCTGACCTCGTGATCCGCCTCAGCCTCCCAAAGTGCTGGGATTACAGGCATAAGCCACCGCACCTGGCCCTCTGTCTTTAACTTGGAAAGCTGCTGAGTGGAAAGACTTCTAAATGATAAGTTGGATTATTGTTAACTGTTGTTTTAAGCGACCCTCAAATGATTCCTTTCTCCTTGTGGGATGTCGATCACTGATGGGGCAGCAGGGCTGTGGGACTGGGTGTGGGGATCTAAGAATAAAAGAATTACTGGTGTGGTTCCGTACGCATCTTGGCTTTCTCTCCTCCAGCTTGAAAGTTACAAATTATGCATGGAAAACCAATAATTCTGCCTGAAATGAACTCAGCGATTCTCTATATTTTTGTCTTTAGTAATGAGATGCTTAGGTGTTCCAACCCGTGTTGTTTCCAATTTCCGTTCCGCGCACAACGTGGATAGGAACTTGACCATCGATACGTACTATGACCGAAATGCTGAGATGCTGTCAACTCAGAAACGAGACAAAATATGGTGAGAGGCACTGTCTTGAACAGCTCTCTGCTCTGTCCCAGGGAGGGCAGAAAAACTTTGACCTGGTTCTCTCTGGCTCTTGAGGCAATATTGTAAGATTGCCCCGAGCATTGCTGCTAATGCTCAGAGAAGAGGAGAAGAATTCCCCAACCCAGAAGGCTGTTCTGGCTAATTAGGTCATCAAATTTAACTCATTTCAGAGATAGAAAACAACGGGATAACATTCTGAGGCCTCAACCAAATGACTAGCTGGGAGTCTTCTGAACACTGACCTCAAAAGTCTTTATTCATCTTCCTCTTCCTTCTCTGAGTCCGTGTTTGTACCATTCTGTTTTCCCGGGAGTCAGACAGAGACTGGACTGGCTGCTTCGGTAGACCTCTTCTTGTCTCTCTCGACTTCTTCCTCTGCCCGCCCCACTCACTGTCTGCATGCGTGTGTGTGTGTGTGTGTGTGTGTATCTCTGTGCATCCCTTTGTGTATCTCTGGTTTCTTTTCCTGGTTCCTTTGTTCTTCTCAGCTGTACCCCCAAATCTGGTTTCCTGTTTTTCCTTTTCCAGCCAGTTTTCCAGATAAGACTTTTTTTTTTTTTTTTTTTTTTTGAGACTGAGTCTTGCTCTGTTGCCCAGGCTGGAGTGCAATGGTGTGACCTCAGCTCACTGCGACCTCCACCTCCCTGGTTCCAGTGATTCTCCTGCCTCAGCCTCCCAAGTAGATGGGACTACAGGCATTTACCACCACACCTGACTAAATTTTGTATTTTTAGTAGAGACAGGGTTTCACCATGTTGGCCTCGAACTCTTGACCTCAGGTAATCCACTCGCCTCGGCCTCCCAAAGTGCTGGGATTACAGGCCTGAGCCACCACACCTGGCCTCCAGGTAAGACTCTTTTGAGCTGTGTGAGAACTACCTGCTGTCCTAGAAGCCCCCTCCCTCTCTGAGCTTCAATTTCCTTGTCTGTAAAATGAAGATAGCATCTACTTCACAGGGTTGCTAGGGTGAAATGAGATCAATGCCAGTAAGGAGGGCTTTTCAGCCTGGGATCCACAGATAGACTCCTAGAGGTCTGAATTGTCTCTGATTCAGGAAGCAGTGATGTATCTGAGGATATGTAACTTAGGCACAGTTCTGTCTTTGAATGCATATCTTGAGTCTAATCGTGAGGAAACATCAGACAAGCCCAAAATGGGGGCGACTCTGGTTTTAAAAAATAGATAAACAACATAAAGACTGTTTTCATTAAAAGCCCAGACTTCACCACTAGGTAATATCTCCATGAAACAAAACTACATTTGTACCCCCTTAAATTTACCAAAAAAAAAAAAAAGAGAGAGAGAGCGAGCGATTGTTTTCAAATCCCAATGTAACAAAGAAAGAAAGGTGAAGGAACTGTTCCAAGATCAAAGGAGACAACATGCTGCGTAGCTGAACGCAGTGTGTGATCACCGATGGCATCGCGTACCGCGTGGGAAAAGAATGCTCTAAACAACATCATTAGGTCAACTGACAACATTAAAATATAGACAGTAAATTAGATAAAGGCATCATATCAATATCCAATGCGCCAGGGTTGATGAACTATACAAGAGTTATGTAAGAGAAGATCCCTATTCTTAGGAAATACACACTGAAGTGTATATGTGTAGGTATCTATTCCTGTCCACATTGAAAGAAAACAAATGGGGCAAAATGTTAACAACAGATGAACTAGGTAGATGGGTGTTCTTTGTACTATTGTTTTTTGAGACGGAGTCTCGCTCTAGCGCCCAGGCTGGAGTGCAGCAGCGCCATCTTGGCCCACTGCAAGCTCCGCCTCCCGGGTTCACGCCATTCTCCTGCCTCAGCCTCCCGAGTAGCTGGGACTACAGGCTCCTGCCACCATGCCCGGCTAATGTTTCGTATTTTTAGTAGAGACGGGGTTTCACCGTGTTAGCCAGGATGGTCTCGATCTACTGACCTCGTGATCCGCCCGCCTCGGCTTCCCGAAGTGCTGGTGTGTCCGGAATTGGTGGGTTCTTGGACTCACTGACTTCAAGAATGAAGCCGTGGACCCTCCCGGTGAGTGTTACAGCTCTTAAGGCAGCACGTCTGGAGTTGTTCGTTCCTCCCGGTGGGCTCGTGGTCTCGCTGGCTTCAGGAGTGAAGCTGCACACCTTCGCGGTGAATGTCACAACTCTTAAGGCAGCATTGACCCAAAGAGTGAGCAATAGCAACATTTATGGCAAAGAGCAAAAGAAACTGCAGAAGAGGACCCGAGCGGGTTGCTACTACTGGCTTGGGCAGCCTGCTTTTATTCTCTTATCTGGCCCCACCCACGTCCTGCTGATTGGTAGAGCCCCGTGGTCTGTTTTGACAGGGCGCTGATTGGTGCGTTTACAATCCCTGAGCTAGACATAAAGGTTCTCCACCTCCCCATCAGATCAGTTAGATACAGAGTATAGACACAAAGGTTCTCCAAGGCCCCACCAGAGCAGCTAGATACAGGGTGTCGATTGGTGCACTCACAAACACTGAGCTAGACACAGGGTGCTGATTGTTGTGTTTACAAACCTTGAGCTAGATACAGAGTGCCAATTGGTGTATTTACAATCCCTGAGCTAGATAGACATAAAGGTTCTCCAAGGCCCCGCCAGACTCAGGAGCCCAGCTGGCTTCACCCAGTGGATCCCACACCGGGGCTGCAGGTGGAGCTGCCTGCCAGTCCCGCGCCGTGCGCTCGCACTCCTCAGCCCTTGGGTGATCGATGGGACTGGGCGCCATGGAGCAGGTGGCGGCGCTCGTCGGGGAGGCTCGGGCTGCACAGGAGCCCACGGAGGTGGGGGAAGGCTCAGGCATGGCGGGCTGCAGTCCTGAGGCCTGCCCCGCTGGAAGGCAGCTAAGGCCCGGCAAGAAATCAAGCACAGCGCCGGTGGGCTGGCACTGCTGGGGTACGCAGTACATTCTCCGCAGCTGCTGGCCCGGGTGCTAAGTCCCTCATTGCCCGGGGCAGCAGGGCCTGCGGGCTGCTCTGAGTGCGGGGCCCGCCAAGCCTACGCCCATCCGGAACTCCAGCTGGCCCACAAGTGCCACACGCAGCCGCGGTTCGTGCTCGCGCCTCTCCCTCCACACCTCCCTGCAAGCTGAGGGAGCCGGCTCCGGTCTTGGCCAGCCCAGAAAGGGGCTCCCACAGTGCAGCGGTGGGCTGAAGGGCTCCTCAAGTGCCACCAAAGTGGGCGCCAAGGCCGAGGAGGCGCCGAGAGGGAGCGAGGGCTTTGAGGACTGCCAGCATTCTGTCACCTCTCACTGGGGTTACAGGCGTGAGTCACTGCACCCAGCCCATACTATTCTTGTGACTTTTAGTATGAAATTACTTCCTAATAAAAAGTAAGAAAAAGAAACAATGATATAAATCACTCCGTATAGTGCCTGGTACCTGGCAAAACCTCAGCTAACGTGAGTCCTTGTCTCCTTACTCCCTCCTGCAGGAACTTCCATGTCTGGAATGAGTGCTGGATGATCCGGAAAGATCTCCCACCAGGATACAACGGGTGGCAGGTTCTGGACCCCACTCCCCAGCAGACCAGCAGTGGTGAGTGAGGACCACCGCCAAGAGGCTCTGGCTCTGTGGGGAGGCAGATTAGGGTGACTGGCCGTGGGAGCAGGAGACCAGGGAGGAGCAGCGTTTTCCACGGCACCCTCTTCCCGAGGTCCCAGCTGACACAGCTTCGGATCAGGAATCTAACTCTACCATCGACAGAGTCACCTGGATGGGTCACTGGGCCTCAGTTGTGTCCTTACCTGTAAAGGGGAAAAGCTGATGATGAGCGTTGCCACTTCACAGGGTGGCTGTGAGGGTCAGATGAATTAATGGGAACAAAAGTGCTTGGTAAACTGGAAGATATCCCATGGGTGAGAGTCAGCGGTGCCACTGCCTAGCCCATCTCCACTTCCCACAGCCACAACCAGCTGCCCCTGGCCCCCATATCAGTAGCCTGTTGCCTCCACAGGGCTGTTCTGCTGTGGCCCTGCCTCTGTGAAGGCCATCAGGGAAGGGGATGTCCACCTGGCCTATGACACCCCTTTTGTGTATGCCGAGGTGAACGCCGATGAAGTCATTTGGCTGCTTGGGGATGGCCAGGCCCGGGAAATCCTGGCCCACAACACCAGTTCCATCGGGAAGGAGATCAGCACCAAGATGGTGGGGTCAGACCAGCGCCAGAGCATCACCAGCTCCTACAAGTACCCAGAAGGTGCTGGGCTGGGTATTTGGGGAGAGGGCCGATTTAAGCTTCTTTGTGATGCTCCCTAGCTGGAATGGCTCCAAGTTGAAACCGTCACCATCTAATCACCTCTTCCTCATGGCAAACTCCTAGGGGTCCTTCCTGGATCCCAGGCATGTGGCCCTAGGGTAGGGTTACTAGCAAATGAAAATACAGGATGCCCAGTTAAATTTGAATTCCAGGTAGATCCAGATAAACAAATATTTTATTTGTGTAACATATGTCCCAAATGTTGTATGAGACATACTTATTCTAAAAAGTATTAACTGTTTATCTGAAATTCACACTGGATATGATTTTTAATATATAAGTATGTTCCAAATAGTTCATGGAACGTACTATACTAAAAATCATTTGTTGTTTATCTGGAATTCAAATGTGGTTGGATGTCCTGTATTTTAACTCCACCCAGAGTGGCACCACCGTCTCCCTATGTCCATGGCAAGGGGAGCAGTGGAGTGGGGGGGATGGGCCTCTGGGCGTGTGGACGGGGTGGACATCCCCACAGAGGGCGCGTGTGTGGAGTCAGGCTGCCTGAGTACTGAACAGGGCGCTGCCGTGCCTTGTGTAAGACTGGACACAGTTTACCACCCCTGTGCCTCCATTTCCTCATCTGTAAAACGGGATAACAGTCCCTCAGACGGATGTTGAGCGGGTTAAATGAGTGTCCACAGAAAGCACTGGGAACAGTGCCTCTGGAATGCAGCAACTGCTCCAGAAAAGTCCACAGGTGGAGGTAAGTTTGGGTTAAGCTGTTGGAGGCTGCACAAATGTTTCATTAGGCATAACTGAAGCCTGTCAGTAACAATCTGAACCTGTGATCAGTTAAGCAGCTGACCAGTCATTACCTCCTCCTCCTTGCTCTTGCTACCCAAATAAATATGAAGGGCGGTAGATGCTCAGTGGCTGCCTTTGCTCACTAGAAGCAGGGAGCCCTTTTCTTCTTTTCTTCTTCTCTTCTCTCCTTCTCTTTTCTTCTTCCCCATGCTAGCCTTTCCTTAAAACAGTTTCTTTTGTTTTTTACCATTTCTACGTTCATCCCTTCAGTCTTGTAATGACGGTCTCAAGTAGTAACAGTAGTAACTGTGGTAATGACAGTCTCAAGTAGTAGCAGTGGCAGTCAGCCACATTAAACCTCCATGTTGAGTAGCCCCCATGGACAAGAGATGAAGCTCTTTTGTTTTTTTTTTAGATGGAGTTTTGCTCTTGTTGCCCAGGCTGAAGTGCAATGGCACGATCTTGGCTCACTGCAACCTCTACCTCCTGGGTTCAAGCGATTCTCCTGCCTCACCCTCCTGAACAGCTGGGATTACAGGCACCCGTCACCATGCCCAGCTAGTTTTTGTATTTTAATAGAGACGAGGTTTCACTATGTTGGCCAGGCTGGTCTCAAACTCCTGACCTCAGGCAATCCACCCATCTCAGCCTCCCAAATTGCTGGGATTACAGGCGTGAGCCACTGAGCCTGGCCGAAGCTCTTTTTTATAAGTTTCGAGCATATATTTTAGCTGGAGGGATGCTGGTTGGGGAGAGAAGCCTCTGGCTTCATGGCGATGATGATAGTGATGCTGGTGGCCATAGTGATGGCAGAAAACAGTGCTGAGTGCTTGCAGCCAGCAACTCACTTAGCCCGACGTTTTTTGGATTCCTTATAAGGAAAACAGATATCATCCCCAGGATACAGATGACAGAACAGAACACTGAGAGATTAAAGGAGGGTGACAGAGCAAGGATTTGAACCCAGCAAGCAGCATCTGAGCCGCGCCGCCTCCCTGTGCTGCTATTCCCGTGCCTTGTTGCTCCAGGAAAGTCACTGGTCCTCTCCACCCCTCCCCATGCATGTCTCTCCTGCCTCTCCCTTCTGCAGGATCCCCTGAGGAGAGAGCTGTCTTCATGAAGGCTTCTCGGAAAATGCTGGGCCCCCAAAGAGCTTCTTTATCCTTCCTGTATCTCCTGGAGTCTGGGGGTCTCAGGGATCAGCCAGCGCAGCTGCAGCTTCACCTGGCCAGGATACCCGAATGGGGCCAGGACCTGCAGCTGCTGCTGCGTATCCGGAGGGTGCCAGACAGCACCCACCCTCGGGGGCCCATCGCACTGGTGGTTCGCTTCTGTGCCCAGGCCCTGCTGCATGGGGGTGGCACCCAGAAGCCCCTCTGGAGGCACACGGTGCGGTTGAACCTGGACTTCGGGAAGGGTGAGTGTGAGGCAGGCCTGAGAAGGCACCTACAGGGAGGGGAGCTGTGGGGCCATGAACACAGTGGGGCGGGCCCAGCCAGATCACACAGAGACCCCTTCCTCCGACACACACACATTCCGGGCAGTGAAGCTGCCAGCTGCTGCACCTCTGATGCCACCCCACCAGGCGAGATGGAGCAGTGAGCCCTGGGGACAGTGTGTGTGTGGTGGGACACTGTCTGTCTGTCTCTCACAAACACTTTTACCTCTCACATGAAAGTTCTAATTTTTCCTCTCTCACATCTACATGTTCCCCCTCTCTCTGGTCCATGTCCTGGACTCAAGTTGTCTTTTGTATGTGCTTAGAGACACAGTGGCCGCTCCTCCTGCCCTACAGCAATTACAGAAACAAGCTAACAGACGAAAAGCTCATCCGCATGTGTGGCATCGCCGAGGTTGAAGAGACAGGGAGGTCCATGCTGGTCCTAAAAGAGATCTCTCTGGAGCCTCCCCACTTGTCTATTGAGGTAGTGGCTGGACACGGGTGGCAGCTCTGAGGCTCTCTGACTCACCCAATCCAGGGGCTGGGGTGCAGCAGCCAACAAGACACTGTTCCCACCTCACACCACACTGATGGCTCCAGCACAGTATGGTGTGGTCTAGTGCCCTGTACCAGCGTGGGGTTGGGGGGGCATGAAGGCTTCTCAAAGGAGGTACTATTTTTTCAGAGGATGCATAGGAAACTGTATAGAGAAATGAGATGGCTGTGAAGGCATTTTAAGTAAGGAAATCATTTTGCAAAGGCAGAGACGGGAAAGGCAGTGACTAGGAGATGAAGTAGAGGAGACAGATTTAGAGACTCCACAAAGTCAAATTCAAACAATGACCACCGGCTAAGCATGGTGGCTCATGCCTGTAATCCCAGCGCTTTGGGAGGCCAAGCCGGGAGGATCTCCTGAGCCCAGGAGTTCAAGACCAGTCTGGGCAACATAGCGAGACCTTGTCTCTACTTAAAAGTTTTTCAAAAGTTAGCTGGTGTGGTGGTGCATGCCTCTAGTCCCAGATACTCAGGAGGCTGAGATGGGAGTCCAGGGAAATCAAGCCTGCAGTGAGCTGAGATCATGCCGCTGCACTCCAGCCTGGACAACAGAGTGAGAGCTTGGCTTGTCTCAACAAAACAAAACAAAAGGTGAGTATGGACAAGATTGACAAAGAGGGAAACAAATGAAAAGTGAACTTCAGATTTTGAGTTCAGATGCCTGAGTGGCCAGTGACGCCATTACACAAAGAAGGAATTTCAGGCGAAGGAAGGCTGAATGGAAGAGGGCAGGTCAGTTCCCCATCTCCTGCTACCATGGTTTTCCTTCCTGAAAGCCTCGTTTCCCCACCTGCCCCTCCCACTCGGAAAGACTTGCCCACTGCCTAGCCCAAACCTGGAGGCTTCTCCAACAGCCTGCCCCTCCCCATCCCAATTGAGAACTGGGCAGCTCCAGACCATAAATCAGCTGGCCTACCCCAGGGTTTTCACCCAGGCACACTGTCAGGCTGTCGGGCCAGCTGACACCAGGCAGCCTCTGTGCTGGGGCAAACAGTGGGCGGGACTGCAAGTGCAGACATAAGCCTGGGGCTGCGGCCAGGGCCCTGCCGTGTACCTGAAGCAAACATGACAAATGCCAAGTAGGTTGCTAATTGGTCCCCATCAGTAAGGGACCCGCAGATGATTCCACAGTTATTTTAACCTGTTCTACTTTGACACCCTCATGAGGGTATAAGGGACTTGGTATTTTTGTCTGGACCCCAGGTGAGTCAGGTGTGTTCTTCCTTTTCCCTGAGTCTCTGGCCCAGCCAGAACAAGCCCCCAGTAAGATCTGGGTGGTCAGAGCTCATTTCAGTTCAACCGTGCTTACTGATGTCCATCATCTGGCCAGCACTGTTCTAGGCACAGGGGCTCCAGAAATGAGTAAGAAGGGTGTCTGCCTCCCACTTACAGGCCATGGCTGTGCTGCCCTGTGATACAGCACTGAGCACACCTGGAAAAACTTGAGTCCATGCCTTACTGATGTTTATGAAGACACAGCAGCGTGGAGAAAGATCCTGGGCTGGGGTCTGGGACACCTGGGTCAGGTCCTGGCTCTGCCATTAACACATCATGCGGCCTTGGCCTCATTGTTTCCTCGGTGATGAGCATAAGGGCAGGATGACATCACTGATGGCACATGGGTGGCACACATGACACCACTTCCTTATCCCACACCTGTGTTAGATATGAATCAATTGTGATCCTTTGTCCTCAGGATCCTTTTAACACAGCCTTCCTAGTAGCCACCCACTGGAGCTGGCACTTCCATTTAAATCTCGTGGACATCTTGAACTAGATGGTGGGGAAAGAAATAGGTTTCAGCTTGGTGGCAACTGCCGATTGGTGGTGGCTTCTTGGAGTATTGTGACCTAAGGCAGGCCTGCATATGTGTTAATCTCAAGTACTCTCAGCTCACATTCCTCCCTCGCCACTGTAGCACATTAGCTCTAAGCCGCAGTTCCTCGTGGTCGCCAGGGACCTGGGGGTGGGGGTAACTGAATCGGAGTGCAGAAGCGAGGCCAGTTGCCCATGGGATCGCTGACTTCTCTCCACACAGGTGTCTGAGAGGGCTGAGGTGGGCAAGGCGCTGAGAGTCCATGTCACCCTCACCAACACCTTGATGGTGGCTCTGAGCAGCTGCACGATGGTGCTGGAGGGAAGCGGCCTCGTCAATGGGCAGATAGCAAAGGAGTAAGTGATGCTTCTGCCCACCTCCCCCTTGCTGGTCTCAGAAAAGGGGGGCCCCATGGCATCACAGGACTGTCCTCAATCTCCTGTACAGGGCCTCTCTGCCCCCACTTTCTCACCCTTTTCAGGAAAGGCTGAGCTCAGTGGTGGTGAGTGGGAGCTTCTTACCCACCCAGAGGGGAACCAGATCACCACCCCTCCCACCAGCAGGAAGTCCTCAAGGCTCTCACAGGCCCTTTCTGACTTTCAGCCTTGGGACTCTGGTGGCCGGACACACCCTCCAAATTCAACTGGACCTCTACCCGACCAAAGCTGGACCCCGCCAGCTCCAGGTTCTCATCAGCAGCAACGAGGTCAAGGAGATCAAAGGCTACAAGGACGTCTTCGTCACTGTGGCTGGGGCTCCCTGAGCCCCGCCCTCCAGCTGCCCTCCCTGGCACCCCTGCCCCACCTGGCTCCTTTCTACTCCTATGTCGTCTTGGCTCCACCTCTGTCCCCTCTCCAGCCTGCCTGGGAGTGAATGAAGCTCTGTTAGAAACACTGTGTGCTTTGGGAAGAGACAATAAAGACGTCTTTATTTATAACCAGCATTCTCAAGCCACTTATTGCTCCTGGCTGATCCTCTTGGCCTGGCTGCCAGCTCTGTGGCTGAACCCTCCCTTCCCCTCCTGTCCTCTCTCTCCTCCCTTAGGAGCCTCAACCACAAAATAAGCCCACCACCATCCCCTCTAAAGCAGCCTCTCTGGAATTAAGGATCCCAGGTCTCTCCATTTACATTGTCTTAGTAAGCCTGCAGGCAGAGGATGGAGGGAGGCCTTGGGAGGGTGGCTTGGATGTGCCGGGAGGACAGCAACCCCGTGCCAACTGGCCAGAAGCTGCCCAGCAGGACTGCTCTGCCCCCAGCCTAGAGTATCCTGGGAGGCACAGGCAGCCACCTTTCCACACGCGTTCATTGACAGACAGGATGACTGGGAAGCGCTGCATAGCTGGCTGCTGTCTAGGAACAGCCTCACCTGCTATCCCTGTCCCCGCCTTTGCCTCTTGCTCCCTCACCCTCATCTTGCATTCTTCCCTGTCATCCCAACTCTCAGCCTCTCTTCCTTTGTGTGGTGTTTTTTTGTTTGTTTGTTTGTTCGTTTGTTTTCTTTTAGACAGAGTTTCTCTCCTGTTGCCCAGGCTGGAGTGCAATGGCGTGATCTTGGCTCACTGCAACTTCCACCTCCCGGGTTCAAGCGATTCTCCTGCCTTAGCCTCTCAGGTAACTGGGATTACAGGCACGCCACCATGCTCGGCTAATTTTTTTGTATTTTTAGTAGAGTCGGGTTTTCCCCATGTTGGCCAGGCTGGTCTCGAACTCCTGACCTCAGGTGATCCGCCTGCTTCGGCCTCCCGAAGTGCTGGAATTATAGGCATGAGCCACCACGCCCAGCCTCCTTTGTGTCTTTAGTTTTTGTTATTTTAAGGACAGAGGGAGCCACTCTTTTTGTATTTCTTTCTCCTGTGGTTACCAAAATTATTCCTGCTCATTCTAGATGATTTGGAAAGTGGAAAAAAAAAAAAAACAAAAAAAACACTAACTAAAGAAAAATCACCAATAGCTCCCCCATCCCAGAGAAAATCTTTGCTAACATTTCTCAAGAGATCATTCTGGCTTTCAGCCTTGGGACTCTGGTGGCTGGACACACCATCCAAATTTCTTTATTTTCCCTTTTATTATGTTGTTGAAAAGTCAGCATTACAAATGGATACATCTCCATCATAGATAATTTAGAAAATTCAGAAACATGGGAAGGGAGAGCATCTTCCTGTCAGTCTGCAGGCATGTCCACTCTGCACCTGCTCCGCGGCTCTATAGTTTTGACTTCTTTCAGTCTTCCCTTCCCTTCCCCTCCTCCTATCCCTCTTTCTCTCTCTCTTCTTCCTCCTCTTCTCCCTTTTCCTGCTCTCCCTCCTCTTCTTCCCCCTCCCTCTCCTCTCTGTATTTTTTTGTTTGCCCCTAGTCCTCCTTCTCCTTCCCTTCTATTTTCTCTCTCTCTCTTTTTTTTTTTCTGAGACGGAGTCTGTCACTGTTGCCCGGGCTGGGGTGCAGTGGTGCGATCTCGGCTCACTGCAACCTCTGCCTCCCGAGTTCAAGCGATTCTCCTGCTTCAGCTTCCCAAGTAGCTGGAATTACATGTGCCTGCCACCATGCCCAGCTAATTTTATTTTATTTTGTTTTTTGTATTTTTAGTAGAGACAGGGTTCAACTATGTTGTCCAGGTTGATCTCAAACTCCTGACCTCGTGATCCGCCCTCCTTGGCCTCTCAAAGTGCTGAGATTACAGGTGTGAGCCACTGCACCTGGCCTATTTTCTCTCTTGGGGTGGCCCCCAGCCCTGCCTGCACGCAGCTGCTTGGGTCAGGAAGGCTAGGAGCCTGCATGTCCTCACTCCGCCTCGTGTGTCAGCTGCACCCATCCCCATGAGGTGCCATTGGGCATTTCCGTGGTGCCCTGTCACTGCCCCGTCATGCTGTGTTCCAGGTGGTTCCCTGCCATCAGGAGAGGGCCACCTGAGCTGCCCTTGCAGGAATGTGAAACCTCGCCTGTCTGCCAAGCACTGAGTCCTCATGTTTAGTCACTGCCCTCCTTTCCTATTCCTGGCTGTGTCACTGGAGAAGACAGCAGGCAGGCTTCCTACTGGCCTGGGAAAGACCTCTCAGGGGGATGTGGATGCTGGTAATTTCTGCCTTTCCAGCCTGCCTTTCAAATTATTTTCCCTGTCCCCAACTAAAAATTGGCTTTAAAAATTATTATACTCTGGGCCGAGTGTGGTGGCTCACGCCTGTAATCCCAGCACATTGGGAGGCTGAGGCAAGCTGATCACCTGAGGTCAGGAGTTCGAGACTAGCCCAGCCAACATGGTGAAACCCCATCTCTACTAAAAATACAAAAATTAGCTGGGCATGGTGGCGGCACCTATAATCCCAGCTACTCGGGAGGCTGAGGCAGGAGAATCTCTTGAACCCAGGAGGCAGAGTTTGCAGTGAGCTGAGATCCCACCATTGCACTCCAGCCTGAGGAACAAAAGTGAAACTCCGTCTCAAAAAGAAAAAAAAAATTATACTCTGTATCGTCCCCCAACCCCCTACCCTCCTCCTTCTCCTCCTCCTCCTCCTTCTTCGTTTTGCTTAGGCAAGCATGTCTAGCTTTCTTTTTCCACCTCAGTTGAATAAACTAGATCATCTCAAAGTTCCCTTCCAGCTGGACATCCCCCAGGGCCTGGAATGCTGGAATTCCTTCATGCCCACTGCTATGGTACCCCCTGAGACCAGCTCCTAAGCAAGTCTCCCCTGGCCTCACAACAACACAGTGAGGTTGGCCACCCAGGCCAGGCAATGTGGTGTCTGCTCCTGCAGACAAACTGTGACAAAAGAAATGTTCCACTGTGGAGCATGGAAGCAGCACCAGCCAGGCAGCACCCTTGGCTCCTGACTCCTGGTCTTCCCGTCCCCCCATGGTGTGCACAGAATCTGTCATCTTCAGGTCCTTGTGGCTGATGGTTTTGGGGTTCACAACATCCAGCATAATTGTGTGATACAAAGCAAAGAGCTCTGGACTCCCTCATGGTGTGATCCTGGTTCCCCCAGGGGTAAAATGATAACATAACGATAGGAGTGTCAGCCTGACCTTCCCTCATGGGGTTGCTGTGAGGATCAAATGAGGCAGTGTATTCTAAAGTGCTTTGTGGCCGGGCAGGGTGGCTCACTCCTGTAATCCCAGCGCTTTGGGAGGCCAAGGGAGGAGGATCACCTGAAGTCAGGAGTTAGAGATCAGCCCAGCCAACATGGTGAAACCCCATCTCTACTGAAAATACAAAAAATTAGCCAGGCATGGTGGTGTGCACCTGTAGTCCCAGCTACTCAGGAAGCTGAGGCAGGTCAATCGCTTGAACCTGAGAGGTGGAGTTTGCAGTGAGCCAAGATTGTGCCACTGCACTCTAGCCTGGGTGACAGTGAGACTCCATCTCAAGATAATAAATAAATAAATAAATAAAGTATTTGTATATATAAAGTATACATAAATAAGTATGTATATTTATTCTGCATAAAAATAAATATAAAGTATTTGTAAGCTGGAGTCATCACATTATTTAACTTCAAACTATACTACAGGGCAACAATAACCAAAACAGCATGGTACTGGTACAAAAACAGGCCTATAAACCAATGGAACAGAATAGAGAGCCCCGAAACAAGGCCCCATACCTACAACCATCTGATCTTTGACAACACTGACAAAAACAACCAATGGGGAAAGGACTCCCTATTCAGTATATGGTGCTGGGATAACTGGCTAGCCATATCCAGAAGATTGATACTGGACCCCTTCTTTACATTGTATACGGAAATCAACTCAAGATGGATTAAAGACTTAAATGTAAAACCCAAAACTATAAAAACCCTGGAAGACAATCTAGACAATACTATCCTAGACATAGTATCAGGCAAAGATTTCATGATGAAGATGCTGAAAGCAATCACAACAAAAGCAAAAACTGACAAATGGGGTCTAATTAAACTTAAATGCTTCTGTACAGCAAAAGAAACTATCAACAGAGTAAACAGACAACCTACAGAATGGGAGGAAATATTTGCAAACTATGCATCTGACGAAGATCTAATATCCAGTCTCTATAAGGAACTTAAACAAATTTACAGGAGAAAAACAACCCCATTAAAAAGTGGGCAAAAGACATGAGCAGACACTTTTCAAAAGAAAACATACATGTGGTCAACAAGCATATGAATAAAAGTTCAATATCACTGATCATTAGAAAAATGCAAATCAAAACCACCATGAGATACCATCTTATCTTACACTGGTTAGAATGGCTATTATTAAAAAGTAAAAAAAGAAAAAAAAACAGATGCTGACAAGGCTGCAGAGAAAAGGGAACACATATACACTGTTAGTGGGAGTGTAAATTAGTTCAGCCATTGTGGGAAGCAGTATGGTGATTCCTCAAAGAGCTCAAAACAGAACTACCATTTGACCGAGGAATCCCATTACTGGGTATACACCCAGAGGAATACAAATCATTCTATCATAAAGACAAATGCCTGTGAATATTCATTGCAGCACTATTCACAATAGCAAAGACATGGAATCAACCTGAATGCCCATCAATGACACATTGGATAAAGAAAATGTGGTACATACATACCATGGAATACTATGTATCCATAAAAAAGAATGAGATCATGTCTTTTGTAGGAATATGGTTGGAGCTGGAGCTCATTATCTTTAGCAAACTCTCACAGGAACAGAAAACCAAATTTCTCATGTTCTCACTTAGAAGTTGGAGCTAAATAGTGAGAGCTTATGAACACAAAGAAGGAAACAACAGACACTGGGGTCTACTTGAGGGTTGAGGGTGGGAGGAGGGAGAGGAGCAGAAAAAAGAACTATTGGGTACTAGGCTTAGTATTCAGTGGTGAAATAATCAGTACAACAAATCCCCTTGACACGAGTTTACTTATGTAACAAATCTGCACATGTACCTCCGAACCTGAAATAAAAGTTTAAAAACAATTTTTTAATTGAAGTGCTTTGTAAATTGTGACGCGCACTCACAGAGGCCCTCTACCAGTTTAATCCCTTCTCCAGGGTGACTGTCTCTGTTTCTAGGGGTGGGAAAAGAAGGGGAAAGAGGAATCCATTGGCGTCTGCCAGCTGTGGCTTCCCTGTGCAATCGTCTCTGGGGCACCTCCTCACCCTCCCTCAGACCCAGGCACCCAGCCCGTCACAGGCTCTGATTCTACAGGTAAATAAACTGTCACCTGCTCAGGGGCACAACGGAAATTCATGGCAGGGCCAGAATCAGCACCTAAGTCTCTCTGGGTCTTAGAAAGGTCTGACCCCACCTGTAAAATTAAAGAAAAAAAGGAAGTTCTGGAGGTTCTCCACCCCCACCTAGTGAGCACTGGCCTGCCCCATGCAGATGGCAGATGTGTCCTCACTTCTCTGTTCAGGTGTCCCTCCCTGTGGGCACAGCCCTGCTTCCTTCCAGACAGGAAGGTGCTCATCAACTCTGCTTAGCCTCCCTTTCTCTCCCTGTCCCCTCCCCTGAGCTGAGGGACAAGCTGCTCTATCAGAGCTGTCTCCCTCTCCCCAGCACCCTCACCCACACACCCTCTGACTAATGGCTCACAGAAATCGAATGAGGGGCTGAACCTATAAACCACCTCTCTAGGCCCAGAGCCCAGGTCTTATTCAGCCCTAGGGTCCAGGCAGAGGAGCTGGCCGGGGTTTTCCTGGCCCTATGAATGGGCTTCATGCCCCTGCGGTGCTTCCGCCTCCTCTCTTGTCCAGTGGCTACCTTAAACAATCCTTCTCTAAGTGCTCCTGACCATGTGAGGTCCTTTGGGGGTGGCCCAGGGCCTCCACCATGGGTGTGAGTTCCCTGCCTTCTCCTCAAGGATGGGGCGTGGGCAAAGCTGCCAAGAGTTCAGCCACTCAGGCTGGCACAACTCAAGGGACTTTACTCAGAGTGACTGCCTGATTGCTCCAAAATCCTCTCAACTGTTCCCAGATGCTTCGGGCTGGCCTGGGCACCACAAAATATACCGGAGTCCAGCTGGCCATTGGGCACTTTCTCCTTTGGCCACCACAGTTACCCTAGCTGCACTTACCTTCCTGTTCCCCCTCTCCTGCCTATGCCCCTTATGCTCTCCTCTCTATGCTCCTTCCTCCTTCCCAGCTAACCCATCTCAGCATGTGGCAGTGGGTTCAGGCATTCATCCATTTGTTTATGTAGGGATCATCTTTTAATTCATTCACTCTATCGGGCAATAAATACAAACTGGAAAACCGACTATGTTCCAGATATTGCAGCAGGCAAGCACTTATGAAGCACCCAGGCTCTGGAGTCTGATGGCTGCATTCAAAATCTAGCTCTACCAGTTCTTTGTGAATGATCTATTTAATGTCTTTAAGCCTTGCTTTCCTCATCTGTAATGTAGGAACAGTAACACTAACTAACCATGGGGATGTTGTAAGACCAAGTGGGGTCATGCATATAAATACCTCAAAATAATATATGTTATTAAAAGCTACTGCTGGTTGTATTAGTCGTTCTGCTACTATTAGGCACTGTCATTATTAAGCAGTGGGAATGCTGTTAATAAGACACAGTCCATGCCATCCAGGGTGATTGGGGGAAAGACAGATAAGTATTCATAATGTTAAGGTGTGAGTTGGCTAATAGGAAATGCAGAAGAAGCAGCCCCTGATTAGAATCCTGGTGCAGCAGAGGAAGGGTGTCAGGAAGACTTCCTGCAGGGGCGATGCTTGAGCCTGGGTACTGCAGAAAGTAGATGAGTGAGAGGAGGACATTTCAGAAAGAGAGAGGCTGATACATGCAAGACAGAGGGAGAGAGGGAGGTGCGGGAGAGAGGGGGTCAGCCTTCCTGGCCTCCAGGTAGGGAGAGGAAGACCCTCAAGGCTTTGAGGGTGATGCTGAGAAGTCTGGACTTTACCCACTGTGGGATCTTAAGCAGGGGAGCAACCTGATGGAATTGGCACTTCAGAAAAATCACTGGTGACTCATTTGGAGAAAGGGTGAATGGGAAACTGGTTAGGAGTTATCCAGGTAAGCGGGGGCTTCAGTGAAGGCAGAGCAAGAGGCACCGTTTCAGGACAGCATCAGGAATTGGGCTAGACTGATGGGCTAAAGGGAGGTTAGGAAGCTGGAGAAGTACAAGGTGGCATGCAGGTGTCCCCTGAAGTGATGGATGGACAGTGTCCTCACTCACCAAGACCAGATGTGCAAGAGGAAGGGCAGGTATTTTGAGAAGAAGGAGCAAGAGGAGGAGTTCCATTTGGGCTCCTCGGCTGTGAAGTGTCCAAGGTTCCCCCAGCAGAGCTGTCCAGCAGAAGGTGCTTGCAGTACACAGTTCTGGGGGTCCCCAGTGTCACGCGGGAGCCAGTGGAGTGAGAAGAGAGGAGATGGGGACAAATCCCTGGGAGGCACCAGTTGGAGAAGGGAAAGTCTGTAACGGGGACTGAGAGGAAGAGGACAGTGCGGATGAGGAGGCAGCTAGACAACCGAGAGAGAAGTCACCTAAGCCCAGGAGGAGTGGTCAGTACTGGCAGGGCTGCAGGAGGCCTTGCAGGGCAAGAGCAGGAAAGGCACCCAGCACCCAGCCCTCAGAGCTGGGAAGTGAGCGTAGCGTCGAGGCAGCTGTGGGACAGAAGGCAGTCTGCAGCAGGTGAGGGGTGGTGGGAGGCAAAGCAGTGGGCAAGGAGCTTGGCTGAGAAGTGGAGTTGAGAGAAAGGGCAGGGGCTGCCGAGGAAGCTGGGGATGAGAGTTGAAGGTGGATGTGCTGTGTTAAAATAGTGAACCGCATTTGTGCACATATACCCTATAAGAGGTGAGTGGGGCGTGGACCATGGGCTGCCAGGGTCGGTGAAAGATACCAAGATGGCTGGGTGAAAACTTGCTCTAAAAACCATTGACTGGGTAGCTTTTGCAGAGATGATACCGCAAAACCAAAAGGCCATTGCTAATTCCCTGAAATCCTGGAATGAGACCCTCACCTCCAAGCTGGCTACTTTACCTGAGAATCCACCAGCTATTGACTGGGCTTACTACAAGGCCAATGTGGCCAAGGCAGGCTTGGTGGATGACTTTGAGAGAAGTTTAATGCCCTGAAGGTTCCTGTACCAGAGGATAAATATACTGCCCAGGTGGATGCTGAAGAAAAATAAGATGGGAAAACTTGTGCTGAGTGGGTGTCTCTCTCAAAGGCCAGGACTGGAGAATATGAGAAACAGCCGGAGAAGATGAGGAACTTAATTCCGTTTGATCAGATGACCATTGAGGACTTGAACGAAGCTTTCCCAGAAACCAAATTAGACAAGAAAAAGTATTGCTATTGGTCTCACCAACCAACGAAGAATTTATAAAATTAAGTCCAGGAAGAAGCTCTGGCCCTTATATTACACATTCTGGACATTGAAAAGAAAAATAATTACATAGTTTTTTTAAAAAAAAGAGCTGAGTGGGGACAGAGAGAATTGAAAATACAGGAGGGAGGACAATGCTGGTGAATGAGGTTCCCCACAGAGAAGGACCCAGAAGGCAGGGGATGTGGGGAGAAGTGCCCTAGAGCACAGAAAGACAGGGTGGGCATGGGGGTCCCACCCACTCCACAGGCAGAGCCCTTCCCCCTCCTGCCCTCTCCTTCCACCTGCGCTTTTCTCCCTATGAAAGGGCTTGTGCCTTTCTTATTAGGATCAAGGCCCTTGCTCACCGGCATTCCCACCCTCTCACCTATTTCCACACCTCCTCCATAAATCTTTCCAATTTTTTTCCTGTATTTTATTTGTGATTATTTGCTTTTATTTGTGATTTGCCCTGGACCTGCCAGGTCTCATGCAAGACAGTGCCACTGCCAAAGCTAAATACAGTGAAATCATACCGAAGGAGATCCAGACAGAGAGGGTTCTGTTTGCATTTAATATTCAGGAAGTGACTTTTCAGGATAAAAGAGAGGCCTTGGTTACCTAGCAGGGTTCTCAGCTCAGTGAGGTGCTTTAAGCTGTGAGCAGAGTCTTGGGACCCTGATGCTCCTTCCAGCAGCCCCCTGCATCCCTCTGGCGGGCCCATCAGCTCGCTTCTCCCTCCTGACTTCACCACAGCACAGCACCTGCCTGGGAATGCCCTATTGCTCAAGAGCTATCAAAGGCCCACACGGCACAAGGCTGTGATGGTTCATCAGCCTCCACACCTCCTCTCAATCCAGCAACACTGCCAAGAAAAACCTGAGGGCAAGTGAGCAAACCAGTTGTGATCTGCTCGGTAATCAGGTGGCAGTGCAGCAGTCCAGCCCCGCCTTCAGTTCTCCTGGAGGCTTCCAATAGAAGGGGAAGTAGACACTCTGGCACCAGTTTGCTGAAGCTCCAGACCGCCCAGCTGTTCTGTGGGGAGCATCCCAGGAACCGGAGGCAGCCACCATGGCCCAAGGTAGGGAAAGCCCCTGTGGCCACTGGAGTTCAGGGATAAGGAGGACAGAGAGAGGCTGTAGGAAGTCAAGGGGTGGAGGGTGGATTCAGAGAAATAAAGAAGTAAATACAGAACTGAGGCAGGAAAAGCAAGAACCCCAGAAACCTCAGTATTCATTGGTGGCTTGAGAACCAGGAGACAGCGTAGAGGCAGACAGGTAAACACAGCAACACAGCTGCTTGCTAACATGCCTGCCTCCATAGCCAGGTGGGACAGGGCAGGGCCAGAGATGAGGGGGTCAGGGTTTCTGTCCTTTTCTGCTACTAGCTGACCCTTTGACATTGGACAACTCACTTTGCCTCTAGTTTCCAACCCCCTTGCCTGAAAAAGGAGGGATTGGACCAGACAATCTTGAAATTGTCTTCCAGCTCTTAAGTTCTCTGAATCTTCATATCTTCTCTTCTTCCTTCATTTCAGAAGGTCTATTACTGATCTTAGCTAATCTTCCCATCACCAACCTTCTCTCTATATCATCCCCCTCTCTCTGGAAAGAGCTGCTGTGAAGATTAAATCGTTAGTTGAAATCATTTAGAGGAACAAGCTTTCAACTTTCTCTACAACTGTAACAACCTTACCTTTATTTATTACTTTTTGTGTTTAAATTTTTGTTTTAAAATTTTCAAAATTTTTAATTGCACAAGAAGTATAGGAATACATAGTTGGAGTAAAATAAATCAATAATTATAGATAAAGCTATAGTCCTCTGCCTGCCATCCCCAGTGGCAGCCTCATCTCCAGAGTAAACACTGTTACCTGTCTTTTGTCTGCACATTTACATTCAGACATACATTTACTCAATGTAATACATAGGATTAGCGTGTGTGGTCTTTTTTGGTATATCCATGGTATCATCATATTGTGTGTATATTTCTACAACTTGATTTTTTTCACTCCACAGTATGTCTGGGAGCTCTGTCCATGCCAGTCAGTACCTATAGATCTACCTCAATATTTCTCATAGTATCAGTGCAAGTAATTTCTAATCCAGTCCCCTATTGATGGGCATTTAGGTTGTTTTCAATTTTCCAATTACACAAGCAATATTGCAAGGAACATCCTTATCCATGCCTCTGTGTGCTCATGTGGGAGTGTCTCTCTAGGATAACTGCTAAGATCACCTCCTTTAAAAGTTCTTTCTACAAGCTTCTGTTTATTTCCTGATCATTTCACCCCATTCTCCTCTCACCTCAAGGAAAACAAATATGCCCAGTAGTCAATGAACCTCCTATTTGAATAGATGGCACCTGGGCTGAAGAGTCATCCCTGTTTTAGGCAGAGATTAACATGGCCCAGGATGTCTCTAGAGGATGGAATTTTGCCCCAGCGCTTGCTGCCAGGCAGATGCTGCCATGCCTGCTGAGTAGCCTGCATCATGTTCCCAACCTGAACTGTAGCCAGTTAGTGCTGTCTAATAAATTGGTCTCCAAAAGGGGTGAGCTTCTTTTTCCACTGTTAGGTAAAAGCCAAGTGCTTTCTTAGCTGGCAGTGGGTGTGGACATTTTTTTGATCATGAGTGAAAGCCAGCAGTGGGCAACAGCTTTTGGGTGATGGGAAGAGCACTGGACTGGGCTCAGGAATCCTGGTTTAACCTTAGACAAGATATTTAACCCACCCAAACCTTGATTTTCTCATCTCCAAGTGTGGATGACATGACATTTTGTCCCTCCAAGGATGCGATGAAGATTAAATGAGATAACTATCCCAGCGTACCTGGCACAGTGCCTGGCACAGAGTAGATAGGCCCTCAATAAGATGTTGATTAAATCTGAAATCTGAAATAAGTACGCAGTGATTTTGCAAAAGAGAGAGAATTCTATTCAGCCTAGCAAATCCGAGTACCTACGATATGCTGATCATTGTGTTTAATTTCTTTCATAATAATAAAAAACTAGTTTATGAAAAAGATGTGTGTTAAAGTAATCAAAAGCACTCAAAGAGATTTAAGATAAAGTTTAATACTTATTAGGGTATTTTGGCACAGTCAATTTGGTTCATATTTGTTTATAACAACTTTATTGAGATATAATTCATATACCATCAAGTTCAGCTTTATAAAGTCCACAATTCAGTGGCTTTTCATATACTCACAAAATTTTGCGAGCATTGCCACTATCTAGTTTCAGAACATTTCATTACCTCAGAAAGAAACCCCATACATATTGGCAGTCACGTCTCATTCCACCTTTCTTTAGCCCCTAGCAAACCCTAAATCTACTTTCTGTCTCTATGAATTTGCCTATTCTGGACATTTCATATAAATATAATCATATAATATGTGTCTTTTTATGTCTGACTGACTTCTTTTACTTAGCACAATATTTTCAAGGTTTATCCATATTTAGTATGTTCAGCATTCTTTTTTTTACAGCCAGATGATATTCCTTTGTATGATATATCATTTTGTTTATCTGTTCTTCAGTTGATGGACAGTTGTGTTGTTTCTACTTCTTGGCTCTTATGAATAATACTGCTATCACTATTGAGGCATTATGTGAACATGTTTCCATTTATCTTGGGTATATACCTGGGGATGGAATTGTTAGGTCATACGGTGACTCTTTGTTGAACATCTTGAGGAACTTCCAGACTGTTTTCCAAAGTGCTGCACCATTTTACAACCCTACCAGCAATGTATGAGGATTCCAATTTCTCTGTATCCCCACTAACACTTGTTGTTATAGTCATCCTAGGGGATGTGAGATGGTATCTCATTTGTATTTCCCTAGGACTAATGATGTTGAGCATCTTTTCGTGTACTTATTAGCCTTTTGCGTATCTCCTTTGGAGAAATATGTATTCAGGTCTGTTGCCCATTTTAAATTTGAGTTGTCTTTTTTATTGTAGAGTTATACAAATTTTTAAAAACGTATTCTGGATATAAGTCCCTTACCAGATACATGATTTACAAACATTTGCTAACATTCTGTGGGTTTTCTCTTCACTTTCTTGATGACGTTCTTGAAGACAAAAAGTTATTAATTTTGATGAGGTCCAATTCATTTGGTTTTTCTGTCACTGCTTGTACTTCTGCTGTCATATCTGAGAAACTGTTGCCTAGTCTAAGATCACGAAGACTTACCTCTATGTTTTCTTCTAGGAGTTTCATAGCTTTATCTTTTATGTTTAGGTCTTTGATCCATTTTGAGTTAATTTTTAATAAATGATGTGAGTTATGCATCCAACTTCATTCTTTTGCATGTGGATATTCACTTGCCCCTGTACCACTTTTTGAAAAGAGCATTCTTTCCCCCATTGAATTGTCTTGGCACCCTTGTCAAAGATCAGTTGACCGTAAACGTGAGTTTATTGCTAGACTCTCAGTTCTATTCCACTGATCCATATGTCTATCCTTATGCCAGTACCACATTTCCTTGATCAAGAAGTGCCACTCCTCTAATTTTGTATTTACTTTTCAATACTGTTTGGCTGGTATGGATCCCTTATATTTCCATATGAATTTTAGGATCCACTTGTCAGTTTCTACAAAATGGCTGTTGGGATTTTGTTGGGGATTGTGTTGAATCTGTAGAAAAACTTGTTATCTTAATGATATTGCCTTCCAATCCATGAACATGGAATGTCTTTTCATTTATTTAGGTCTTCTTTAATTTCTTTCAATGATGTTTTGTGGTAAAGGTTTTGCACTTCTTTTGTTAAATTTACTAAGTCATTCTTTTTTATGCTGTTATAAATGGAACTGTTTTCTTAATTTTATTTTCAGGTTACTCTTTGCAAATGTATGAAAATACCATTGATTTTTATATATTGATATTGTGTCCTGCAACCTTGCTGAATTCATTTATTAATTTTATTTTTTTGGTGGGTTCCTTAGGATTTTCTACATACAAGATTATGTCATATGTAAATAGAAACAATTTTACTTCTTTCCAATCTGTATGTCTTTGATTTCTTTTCTTTTTCTTTCTTTCTTTTTTTCTTTTTGCCTAATAGCCCTAGCTAGAACTTCTAGTAGAATGTTAAATAGATGTGACAACAGCAGACATTCTTTTTTTTTTTTTTTGCTCTTTTTTTTAATTTTAATTTTAATTTTTATTTTTTTATTATACTTTAGGTTTTAGGGTACATGTGCACAATGTGCAGGTTTGTTACATATGTATCCATGTGCCACGTTGATTTCCTGCACCCATTAACTCGTCATTTAGCATTAGGTATATCTCCTAATGCTGTCCCTCCCCCCTCCCCCAATCCCACAACAGTCCCCGGAGTGTGATGTTCCCCTTCCTGTGTCCACGAGTTCTCATTGTTCAATTCCCACCTATGAGTGAGAACATGCAGTGTTTGGTTTTTTGTCCTTGCGATAGTTTACTGAGAATGATGTTTTCCAGTTTCATCCATGTCCCTACAAAGGATATGAACTCATCCTTTTTTATGGCTGCATAGTATTCCATGGTGTATATGTGCCACATTTTCTTAATCCAGTCTATCGTTGTTGGACATTTGGGTTGGTTCCAACTCTTTGCTATTGTGAATAGTGCCGCAATAAACATACGTGTGCATGTGTCTTTATAGCAGCATGATTTATAGTCCTTTGGGTATATACCCAGTAATGGGATGGCTAGGTCAAATGGTATTTCTAGTTCTAGATCACTGAGGAATCACCACACTGACTTCCACAATGGTTGAACTAGTTTACAGTCCTACAGCAGACATTCTTGTCTTGTTCCTTATCTTAGCAAGAAAGCCTCCAGTCTTTTACTATTAAGTATGGTATTGGCTGTGGGCTTTGGAGTGCAGTGGCATGATCTTGACTCACTGCAACCTCCACCTCCCGGGTTCAAGCAATTCTCTGCCTCAGCCTCCCGAGTAGCTGGGATTACAGGGGTCCACCACCACGCCCGGCTAATTTTTGTATTTTTAGTAGAGACGGGGTTTCACCATCTTGGCCAGGCTGGTCTTGAACTCCTGACCTCATGATCCACCCGCCTCAGCCTCCCAAAGTGCTGGGATTACAGGCTTGAGCCACCGCACTCGGCTGGAAGTCCCCTTCTATTCTTAGTTTGTTGAGTATTTTTATCATGAAAGAATGTTGGATTCTGTTGAATGCGTTGGTTCACTTTGAAAAAGTCTAAATACGACCAAGACAAAGCAGCTAGGTCTCTGTACGTATTGGCTTATATCTAGAGGCAAAAGACAGACAAATAAAAAAGTAATTACGAAAAATATCTGAACACCTCATCCTAATCCTTACACTAGTAGGTTTGTTGATATAAATGAACAAATGAGCACGGCATGTAAATTAACTTGTCAATTAAGCAGATGAGCGATTCAGTTAAGTGTATAGCTCAGTAGGTGATGGAAAGAAGGGTGGGCCAACTGAGGCAGGCTTCATGGAGCAGGTAGATACTGGAGGACAGGTGGAATTTGGTTAGAGAGTGAGGGGCCATTGAGTTGGGGCTATAACAGCAAATACAAAGACAGGGATTTGCTTGGCCATAGATTGGCTAGATGAGAGGGCCAATGCGGGGAATGATGAAAGTGAGAATGCAAGAATAAGCTAAGGCCAAGTATGAAGAGCTGTGTCAAGTTAAGGATGTGCCTTTTATATGGTAGACTGTAGGAGATCTCAGAACTTGTAAAGTAAAAGAATGGCATGATTAAATTGTCATGAGGAAAGGTAATCTGATAATGCATTAAGAGATGGGAGATGCGGAGAGAGACAGGAGGCAGAAAACCTCATGGGGGCCATTATGGTGACTAGGAATGAGGAGAAGACGTTGGAATTATGTGAATGTGGAAAGGGATGGATAGACACCAGAGATGTTTTAATGGAAGGCATGAAGAGAGTTAGTGACAGGTGAATGGGCATAGGCTGAGAAGGAGATGGGTGAGCCAATTGTGATTTAAAGGCTGTGAGCCCACCAGGTAACTCAGACCATGGCAGAACCATGGTCAAACAAGGAAAAATAAAAAAAAGACCGTTCTGACAGACGCACACTTGGAAACTAGTGAGGTCAGTCTGTGTTTTAGCAGAGGCTCCAGAAGGTTGGGAATGGAACTTTCTTTGACTGTCGTCAGCATCCAAGCTCCCAGGGCACTGAGCACACAGCCTGTGGTGGTCAGAGAGCCAGCAGATGGCTAAAAGAAGAGCAGCTAGTGGCCGGGCACGGTGGCTCACGCCTGTAATCCCAGCACTTTGGGAGGCTGAGGGGGGCGGATCATGAGGCCAGGAGATCCAGACCATCCTGGCTAACACGGTGAAACCCCCTCTTTACTAAAACTACAAAAAATTAGCTGGGCATGGTGGCGGGCGCCTGTAGTCCCAGCTACTCAGGAGGCTGAGGCAGGAGAATGGTGTGAACCCAGGAGGCAGAGCTTGCAGTAAGCCAAGATCATGCCACTGCACACCAGCCTGGGCAACAGTGTGAGACTCTGTCTCAAAAAAAAAAAAAAGAAGAGCAGGTAGCCCAAGGAAAGTTAACCCAGGGCAACTAAACCAGGGAGTAGCTCCCCAGACCTGGCGGCTAGTACAGGGGCAAGTGAGACTGTTAACTTGAGTCCAAGAAAGTGGATGTGGGGTGAGTCTGAAGCCATGTGAGGCTGAAGGGAGCAATCAAACTTGGCCAGATCTACAGAAGGACTTGGACAGAGGCAGAAAACCATGCCCCTCCAGGAGGGTGTAAGGGGGAAGAAGATAGAGGGTCAGGAGAGGAAGGAAGAAAGAGGAACGTGCACGCATGGAAACTCATTAAATCCTCATCCTCATCCTCACCCTGGCAGGCTGATCTTATGGACTTTATTTTACTGATGTGGAAACTGAGGCTCAGGCTAAGTTACTTTCTCAAGTTTGCAGAACTAGTAAGTGGTAGATAGGATTGGCTCCACAACCCCACTCTTTTGTCTAACCCTGCCTGCCCCATTGCAGGGCTAGAAGTGGCCCTCACAGACCTCCAGAGCTCCAGAAATAATGTGCGGCACCACACGGAGGAGATCACTGTGGACCACCTGCTTGTTCGCCGGGGCCAGGCCTTCAAACTCACCCTTTACTTCAGGAACAGGGGCTTCCAGCCAGGCCTGGACAACATCATCTTCGTGGTTGAGACTGGTAAGAACCCCAGCTGGCTCACAGGGGCTGTGTGTGTCTGGGAGGGGATTTTCGGGGGTTTGGAGGTCGCCATAGAGGGCCTCAGCTCTACTTCCCTCCTAGGACCACTGCCAGACCTGGCCTTGGGGACTCGGGCTGTGTTCAGCCTGGCACGCCATCACAGCCCCAGCCCCTGGATCGCCTGGCTGGAGAACAGTGGGGCCACCTCCACAGAGGTGAGCTTGTGCGCTCCTCCCACAGCGGCCGTGGGTCGGTACCTCTTGAAAATCCACATCGACTCCTTCCAGGGGTCTGTGACGGCCTACCAGCTAGGGGAGTTCATCCTGCTTTTCAATCCCTGGTGCCCAGGTAAGGCAGGGTGCCCAGGCGGTGCCCTCCTTTCTCTTCTGTCAGTGCTGCCAGAGAGACAGGCTCAAGGGTTTCTAGACTCCGCTCCTGGGCCACCCAGAGCCTCCCCAATTCCCTGCACTCAGCATCCACCCCAACCACCACCAATTAGGGCAGGAAACCTTGCTACTCATTTACTTATTTAGAATTTTCAAGTTATAAACCAAGTCATCTTTGCTTAAACAGAAAAACTGTTACAATTAAGTTTGATTGTGAATAACATCTACCCTCATCATGTAATTTTAAGTTAACTAGAGTTTTTTCGTTATAAAAGTAATGAATGCACTGCATTGAGTATTTATGGAATGAAGGAAAGGGTTAAAAAAAAGAAAGAGAAAAGTATAAAGTAAAAAGTAAAGCCTCCCAGTCTCTAAGTTCCATTCAACTGCAGTTCTGTTCTTCCAGATTCCATTCACCTTTAACATTTTCTTGTGTAGTTTTACAAAAGTGTTCTGTGCTTAATCAAATACTTATGCCTCTGTGTGTGTGTGATTCTACAATACATACCGTAAGTGAGATTAGGTAATATGTACCATTCTCCAGCTTTTTTTTTTTTTTAATTTTACAATTAAACTTTGGGCACATTTTCCTATTGGAGCATTCTTTTTTTTTTTTTTTTTTTTTTTTTTTGAGACGGAGTCTTTCTCTGTCCCCCAGGCTGGAATGCAGTGGCGCGATCTCGGCTCACTGCAAGCTCCACCTCCCGCGTTCAAGCCATTCTCCTGCCTCAGCCTCCCGAGTAGCTGGGACTACAGGCGCCCGCCAACACGCCCGACTAATTTTTTGTATTTTTTTTTAGTAGAGACGGGGTTTCACTGTGTTAGCCAGGATGGTCTCGATCTCCTGACCTTGTGATCCGCCCGCCTCGGCCCCCCAAAGTGCTGGGATTACAGGCTTGAGCCAACGCGCCCGGCCAGGAGCATTCTTCTTAACAGCTACAATTATTCCACTGTTTGGATGCACCAGATATTTTTAACTAGTCCTCTATGGGCATTTTGGCTGTTTCCAGTTTTTTTTTTTTTTTTTTTCTTCTTCTTCTTCTATAGACAAAGTCACAGTGAATATCTCACACTACCTGTCTCACAAGCCCTGATCTCTAAATCTAGTTGGGGACAGGGCTAGATACATAGGCAGACACAAGGACACAGTGTGGGCAGAAGGGGTCAGGAGTAGAGAATGGGTCTGCTGTGCCTTTGAGCAGAGGCCAGACTCCCAAGTCTGCCTTCTGACTTAGGGGACCATCCCTTTCCCATCTTCCCTCCCTTTCTACCTTCTCCCCCAGCCTTATCCCAAGGGGGCCTCCTGGGTCACATCAGGACCCAGAGCCCTGGATGGGTTGTAACGCCTCTAACCACTTCCCACTTCCCTGTCCCCAAATGGCTCAGAATGCTCACCCGTCAGCCAGGTGGAGAGACCCTGCCATGGGATCCAGAAGGACCGGTCGACTGTTTTCCCTGTCTCTGTGTCATCTCTCTCTCTCTCTCTCTCTCTCTCTCTCTGGGAGCCTTCTGAGCAGTGGGGAGAAAAGCGTTAATGGTGGGGCCTTCTCTCTTGAGCTTGTGCCACACCCAGGCCCTGGGGAGACCCAACACTGGGCCTAGGGTTGGTGGGGGCTGAAGTGCCCTGTGGTGCTGCAGGACGGGAGGGTGTTGGCTGGGAAGCCTCACCGTGTAGCTCAGGCCACTGCTGGCCCTGGCTGAGAGGAGGGGGCTGTGTGGTCTCAACCACGAACCTGCAGCTTCTCTCCACACTGGCCCAAACCCTCAATAAAATACATCTCAGCAACAAGGCCTCCTGCACCAGCCTCCTGTTAGGCTGTGTCTGAGGCTGCCTCTGAGGAGGGCACCTTTCCCTCAGGGTCAGGCAGAGCTTCCAGACAGTTCCAGGACCCTGCGAAGAGGATGTCTGCGCCCATGGCCTTTTGTTTATTTGTTCTTAACTTTAAAAAGATAATTTTTAACCTTTATTTTAGGTTCAGGGGTACACGTACAGGTTTGTTACGTAGGTAAATTGCACACCACAGAGGTTTGGTTTGATGTATGCATTATTTTGTTACCCAGGTAATAAGCATAGTACCCAACAAGTAGTTTTTCTTTTTTTTTTTAATTGTTTCTTTTTTTATTATTATTATACTTTAAGTTCTATGGTACGTGTGCACAACGTGCAGCTTTGTTACATATGTATACAATTGCCATGTTGGTGTGCTGCACCCATTAATTCATCATTTACATTAGGTATATCTCCTAATGCTATCCCTCCCCCCTTCCCCCCACCCCACAACACGCCCCGGTGTGTGACATTCCCCACCCTGTGTCCAAATGTTCTCATTGTTGAATTCCCACCTATGAGTGAGAACATGTGGTGTTTGGTTTTCTGTCCTTGGGGTAGTTTGCTGAGAATGATGGTTTCCAGCTTCATCTATGTCCCTACAAAGGACATGAACTCATCCTTTTTTATGGCTGCATAGTATTCCATGGTGTATATGTGCCACATTTTCTTAATCCAGTCTATCATTGATGGACATTTGGGTTGGTTCCAAGTCTTTGCTATTGTGAATAGTGCCACAATAAACATACGTGTGCATGTGTCTTTATAGCAGCATGATTTATAATCTTTTGGGTATATACCAGTAATGGGATGGCTGGGTCAGATGGTATTTCTAGTTCTAGATCCTTGAGGAATTGCCACACTGTCTTCCACAATGGTTGAACTAGTTTACAGTCCCACCAACAGTGTAAAAGTGTTTCTATTTCTCCACAGCCTCTCCACACCCCCAACAGGTAGTTTTTCAATCCTTACCTTCCTCCCACCCTCCACCCTCAAGTAGGCCCCATTACTTTCAATGGCAAAAACCGCAATTACTTTTGCACCAACCTAATGTTAAGATATTTTTGAATTGGCTTCAAAACCCTCTATTCATATGGGCAGCAAGTATATGTGTGTGTATATATATATATTCATGCTGTAAGCATTGTTCATAATCTGTTTAAACTTTATGTATCACATACAGATTTCCATGTCCATGTACATTATTTTGCCACCTTACATCTCTACGGTATGGGATTCCATGGTGGAGATGTACTGAAGCTATCTAACTACTCCCCAATAACAGGGCGTGTAGGTGGTTTCCAGCTTTTTAGTATCATAAACAGCACTCAGATGAACAGCTTAGTGTCTAAATCTTTGTGCACATATGAAATGCTTTGCCTAGATTAAATGCCTACAAAAGGAATAATGAGGTCAATGCCAACCATTAAGGTCTGGTTTGCTCTTTTCCAACCAAGATTAGTATAGCAGAAAGAGCCCAGAATATGGAATCAGTGGGCTGTGTTCAATTTCCAGCTCTGTGCTGATGTGTGATTTGGGCAATTTACTTAATCACTCTGAGCCTGTTTCCTCAACCTTAAAATGGGGATAGGATGTAAATGTGCTTTGTAAACCAAGAAATTCCACCAAAGATAAATTTTTATTATTCCACCTTATGTTCACGTTGAGCCTGTTGCTGGTGTTGGGAGTGTAGACTCCCTAGGACCTACCACCTCATGCCCCTCTTGGTGTCGCCAGGGGCCCTTGCTCCAGAGCTGTTTCCTCTGGGACTGTGGGGATGAGAATGGGGCAGGAAGGGAAAGGTGACATTTCTGCTTCATGCCCTCCCACTCTGGTTCCTAGAGGATGCTGTCTACTTGGACAGTGAGCCCCAGAGGCAGGAGTATGTCATGAATGATTATGGTTTCATCTACCAAGGCAGCAAGAACTGGATCCGCCCGTGTCCCTGGAACTACGGACAGGTGAGTCTCAGCCCTGCTCATGGCCCATCCCGGCCCTGAGCTTGTGGGGAGAGGGAGCAGGGCGCATGTGAGCTTCACCTAGAACTGCTGACCAATGCTAACTAAACGGCATGAGGAAGATGTGTGTTGTGAGCCCAGGTTGCCCGAGGAGCAGCCATAGGGAGTGGGAGGGCCTGTCTCTTTGCTGATCATGTCTGATTTGGACAACAAGAGCTAAGGGTAAGGGCAGTTAAAGGTGCCTCACCCAGGAATTCCACTGAGCATGAGGGTGAGGATGGAAGGCATGGCAACCACCACAGCAGTGATGATGCCCGCCATTTTGGTTCATTAAACTGTTTTTCCATTAGGGTCCCATTTTCCACTCTCTCACTTCATGCTCACAACTCCTGGTGACTGATCCTAGCATCAATTCTGTCACACCAAGGACAACTTGTCCCCTGAACGTCTCAGCCAGAAGCAGGGCTGATGAGCAGCAATGCATCTCCCTCCCCATGGCTATTGTCTCTTTATTTCTGTGTCTTTTTGATGATACATCTTTCTAATTATGAAAGTTAATACATGCTTGTTTAAAAAGCTTTGCAAAGAGACATTACAAAAATGGATACATGAAGGTCATCCCAAGCACCCTCACCAGCTTGGTGTATGTTCCTCTACATTTGTTTTCTACACACATTCTAAAACGCTACTTTATATGTAAAAATAACGTCATATTAATTGCAATGCTCTGCACCTCCTGCCTTTCTAAAAGCCTGCCTCTCATTTCAAATTCAGCCTGCAGCAGGGACTTCAGGAAGTCCAGTGCCAGGCAAGGAAGAGGGCTCCCGAGGCTGAGCCCCAATGCCAAGAGCACTGTGGGAGGGAGAGGATCAACCCTCAGCCACTCAGAAGGCTGTCAGCTAGGAAACCCTGAGGATCCTCGTGGAGCCTTGTCTCAGCTTGATATGAATTCCTCTCCTAGACCTGCCCAAATAGAACTCCAACATATGTGTCCTTCCAGCCCCAGCCTGGGCCCAGGGGTGCCTATAGCCAAGCTGAGATATAGTGGCCTCAACTGGCCCCAACTCAATCCTCACTAAGCATGGGCAGATTGGGCATCATGGAGAGACCTGGACAGGAGTGGGCTGCCATCTGTGAGAAACAGAAGCGAGGGGTTGCTGCTTTCTCAGACCTGTGTCCCTCTGTTTCTGTCTTTCTTTTTTCGTTGTTGTCTTGTTTTTTGTTTTTGAGACATGGTCTTTCTCTGTCACCCAGGCTGGATGGCAGTGGTGAGATGATGGCTTGTTGCAGCCTTGACCTCCTGGATGCAAGTGATCCTCCCACCTCAGCCTCCTGAGTAGCTGGGACTACAGGCATGCCCCACCATACCTGGCTAATTTTTTTATTTTTTGCAGAGACGAGGTCTCACTATATTGCCCAGGCTGGTCTCAAACTCCTGGGCTCAAGTGATCCTCCCGTCTCAGCCTCCCAAAATGTTGGGATTACAGGTGTGTGCCATTGCACCTGGCCCATTTCTGTCTTTCTTCTTCATTAAATATATATTGATTGCCTGCTCAGTGCTAGCCAGGGTGCTAAGTGCTAGAGATATGAAAATGAATACAACATTGTCCCTGATCTTACAGTGTAATGGGGACTCAGATACATAAACAGGTCACTTATCATGCAGTGGAATATGTAAAGATTGAGAGACAGGGCAGAGAGTTCTGAGAGCCAAGGGGAAGAGCTCTTGGTTGGGCATGGGAGTATCATAGAAGCTTCCTGGGAGAGGAGATGTTTGAATTGAGTTAGTCAAGTGAAGGATAGTGGGAAAAACATCCCAGAGGGAAGGCATGAGCAAAGACACGAGGGTGGGAAACGGTTTGGTCCGCTGCAGAAATTTGGTGTTGCTGGAGGAAAAATGGTAGGGATGGGGGTGGAGGGTGATTATTGAGACCTGAGGCTGGAGAGGGAGGTTGGGGCCAGATCTGGGAGGAACTTATGTGCCTTCTGAAGGAGGTCAGAGCTTTGATTCTCTAGGCTGTAGGAGGCCTTTGAAAATTTGAAAACAGAAAAATGAGCTGATCAGACTATCCTCTGGGGAAGATTGATCAGAGAAGCCTCATAATTCTGCGTGTTGCCCAGTGTTACACAGGAATAAATGCATTCATTTACACTTGTTCTACAAAGAGGTACAGAGTTCCTGCAAAGTGCTGGGCACCGTGCCAGGCCTAAGGTCCAGAGTTGTGAAGAGAGCTGGACTGAAACAGCCCCGAGACTCAGGCAGGAAAAGACAGACTTGACTACATCACGTAACTGAGTCTCATGCGGAGAGGGGACATACCTAGGGCTGTGGCGCTAAAGCAGGCCCAGGCTCGGGGAAGGCCTCAGAGGGAGTGGCATTCACACCGAGTCCGAAGGACCCGGAGGAGCCAGCCTGCCTTGGGTGGGAAATTTCCATAATTCACATGCAATTAGTCAGCCTAGAGCCCCAGTGAATCACAGGTGCCATGGCAGGTTGGCACTCTCACTTCAGCAGTAGCTGCCAATGCTAAGCTGGGTTGGCAGGTGAGTGTGGAAGCAGGGGCAATGTGGTTTTGGCAAGAACACCTCCTGGGGCTCTAGGAGTGTGGGGATTGAGAGGAGAGGAGGAGCCTTTTCAATCAGTCAGACTCACTGGGGAAAAAAACCCAAAACAACCCAGGAGTAGCAATAGTCATCTCGGAGTGAAGGGGAGGGATTTGGTGTGCAGGGCGTATGCACCAGGTGAATTGTGACCCTAGAGTTTTGAAACCCCACACCTGAATGGGAGGAAATGCATGACTGTTCTGTTTGACACAGTTACCTTCCAAGTGAGTTTATATTCCACTAGGGTTGGCGGGGGGGGGGGAGTCATTACTTTTTACATACTCCCAAGTGACAAGCATGGGTGCCTTCCCTCTCGGCCTCTCCCCCCGAAGTTTGAAGACAAAATCATAGACATCTGCCTGAAGCTGCTAGACAAGAGCCTGCACTTCCAGACTGACCCAGCCACAGACTGTGCCCTGCGGGGAAGCCCCGTCTACGTCAGCAGAGTGGTGTGTGCCATGGTGAGGTCCCTGGCGTGCCTGGGGAGGGAGGAAGCTGTGCAACGGGAGCCCTGCCCACTCACAGTTGCCCCCTGGGTGAAAGAGGGTCCTTCTGGCAAAGCCATCTTGGGTGAGACTGACGCCAGAACGTGGGTGACAAGTTTTCTCAACCGAGCTCTGAAATAGCTGGGTGTGGGTCATCACCTCTATTAATTCCAAATTGCATGTTTTGAGAAAGGGTGAGTGTAGCTCCGGTTTGGGAAATGGTCTTGTTGTTTCTAAATTTCCTCTTTTCTGAAGTGTTTTTTAAAGCTCTCAGAGTTAAGCTCCAGCTTTGCAGGGGATGGGAGGACATGGGTAAGGGGTAGATAGGAACATAATAATAAACTAATTCACAGTGGAGCAAAAGTCAGAAGAGTCAACCCCCATCCTTAGCCCTCCCCAGCAGGTCTGGAAGTCAGCAGTAAAATGCTGTCAAAAGTCTCTCCTCTGTTTCTCAGGCCTATGGGTCTTCCAAGGCAGCCCACACATGGCATGTTGAGGAAACTGATGTTTTTAACACTTCTCTATATGGCTTCTCTTCAGATCAACAGCAATGATGACAATGGGGTGCTCAATGGAAACTGGAGTGAGAATTACACAGACGGCACCAACCCTGCGGAGTGGACGGGCAGCGTTGCCATCCTGAAGCAGTGGTATGCCACAGGCTGCCAGCCCGTGCGCTACGGGCAGTGCTGGGTCTTTGCTGCCGTCATGTGCACAGGTAGGAGGTAGAAAGGACCCCATGAAAAGGTTGGAAGTATAGCCGCTCATGTATGAGCCTTCTGAACCGTTCCCAACCCAGTCCCACACAGTTCCCACCAAGGGACATTTGGAAGGAAGCCCTTTTCCTCTCTGAAATGTCTCGGCCGGGCACAGTGGCTCACACCTGTAATCCCTGCACTTTGGGAGCCCGAGGCGGGTGGATCCCAAGGTCAGGAGTTCAAGACCAGCCTGGCCAAGATGGCGAAACCCCATCTCTACTAAAAATACAAAAATTAGCAGGGCACGGTGGCAGGCACCTGTAATACCAGCTACTCGGGAGGCTGAGGCAGGAGAATCGCTTGAACCTGGGGGGCAGAGGTTGCAATGAGCCAAGATCACGCCACTGCACTCCAGCCTAGGTGACAAGAGTGAGACTCCATCTCAAAAAATAAATAAAAAAATAAAGTGTCTCATCACAGACCTCAGACTGCACATCTGGGCTTATGTCAGACCATGGTTCCGAAGTGACAGTCACATGTCCCAGGATGCCTGACACCCTTGCTTCTTCTAAGCTTAGGCAACCTACCAGCATATTCCTAAGAGCTTGGCTGGGAACTGTCTAGGTTCAAGATAGAAATGAGATGAGAGGCTGAGTAATTAGGAAATTACAAACTGATTAGTGTCCTTTCTGAGCACAGAGAATGGGCTCAATGAAGACGTGTACATGGAAGGGAAACGTGAGTCAGGGCTGTGGTGTGGGCCATGGGGCCAGAGCAAGATGGCAACCCAAGGGAAATGACCTTGAATTTGGAGCTGTTGAGGGCCTTATAGCCTGACTCTGGCCAGAGGGTTAGGGGAAGGGAGAAAATGTGAGGTCAGCTTTTCAGATAAGGAATGGATACTACATTAGTAGAGGAAAAACTAAAAAATATGTATGGGGAAAAGACGGCAAATGGAAATTGGTTTGTGGGTGACAAGAGGAGGAGATGAGGAGGAAATCATGAGGGGAGTGATACTTGGAAATGAGTCACACATGGAGGTGAAAGGAGGAGGCCTTCTGCCTCACCCAGGGCCAAGCGCTTGCTCCGGGTCCTCACCCTCGCCCTGCCCCACACCCAGGCCAGCTCTTGGCCTCTTGGCTTGCACATCCTGATTTGGGTGGCAATCAGAAGGTTATTTATTGTGTTAAGCTGGGGAGAGAAGCCAAGCAAGGTTTTCACTCACAGGACTCTTTAGGGGAATCCAGGAATGCCAGATCTGCCCATAACTTGGTGTTTATTGGGGGCTCAGGCCTTCTGGGTAGAATTTCGTGTGTGACAAAGTTTGTTGCATTTCGTGTGCATGTATGTGCCGGGCCCATCTGTGGGCTGTTGGAAGAATGCAACTTCCCTGAAGGAAGCTCAGAGAGCCCCAGGCATCTGTCTAAGGGCACGAGGAGGTGTTGCCACTGAGAGAGAGTGACTTTGCACAGTTGTTGAGAATGATCAGTAAGTCCCAAGCTTACTCCTCTGCAGCTGCAAAGCCAGCTCTTCAGTTGGATGAGTTGAGTTGGATGAGTTGAGTGCCCAGGTATAAGAAACAAGGAACTCCACAGCTTTGAGACTCCAAGTCATGAAGATTTGGGTAAAGTGAGAGGACTGAGTCCTTCGGGAAGCAGGCACAAGACTGACAGGTAGAGACTAGATCTTGTATAAGATAGAGAGGGAACCTTCCAGTGTGTGGAAAAGCCTAGCGTCTAATGGGCCAGGTATGTGTGTGTAGAAGGAGTGAGCCAGGTTTGGGTGTGGTTGTCTGGAAATGCGTGATGACAGAAGTGGAGCCAGTGAATGGGGATTATGCAATGACAGTAGACCAATCAACATGTTTTTGAGAATCATGGCCCTTTAGTGGCCTGGAAAACAAAAGGTTGGTCAAAGTAGGTCAAACGTGGCCCAGTCCCCTGTAGCTCAGTCAGCACCAACCTTCCCCAAAAGGGCTGCCATGTTATAAATTAAGAAATACAGCAGTTTGAAAAACTCATTCCTTCATCCAGCAATACTTATTGAGTCCTTATTCTACACCAGGCACTCACTGTGTTCCAAGAGCTCTTGGATACAAGATGGGTAAGACCCAGCTTCTGTCTTCAACCAAAGTCAAAATTAAAGATTTAGTCAAACTCCTTAACCTCAGTTCCCAAAGCATGTTTTTTGAAAATATATATGTTATTATTTCATAGCCATAGTAACTAATGTTTATTGGGGACTTCCTTTGTGCCAGGCACTGTGCTAAAACCCTGACAGCCTAGAGTAGTGGAGAAGCTTGTGGACTCTGGAGGCAAGATGCGTGAGGTTGCATACCAGCACTACCATTAATTGGCTCAGTAACCTTGGGAAAGTCATTTAACTTGTGCCTCAGTTTCCTCAGATGTACGATGGGGAAAGTAGTGGTACCTACCTCATAGGATTATTGAAAGGATTGAGTGACTTCATACTGGAGAGTGCTTAGAATAGTGCCTGGCTATAGTGAGTGTTCAGGAAGCATCAATTAGGGTCCTCTTGTCTGATCCCCTAAATGACCTTATGAGGTGGGACCTATCATCTCCATTTTTCAGAAGAGGAAATTGAGTGGCGGAGCCGGTCTCATACCCGAGTCTGGCTGGCTCTGCAAGCCATGTGCTAACCATCAGGCCATACCACCTCATGAACATTGCTAGCAGCTGCCATTAATCCAGCGTTAAGTCCCTCAGGAATACACTGGGCACTTTCACTTTTACTAATCCTGACCACCACCTGCAAAGTCAATATCATTATAGCCATTTCACAGATGAGGAAGCAGGCTTAAAGTGACCGAGGGACTCTGGTCTGACTCAGACGTGCATGTCCCCTCTACGGCCCTGCCTCCCAGTGTGGCTTTTCAACATGTTGACACATTAACTTCAACATCCCATAGAAAAACCACAAAAGGAGGCTTTGCGTGCATCAAAGATGAGGTTATAATTTTTGGGATGTGCTGTGTCCTTGGCATCCATTCAGTTGCCTGTTACTTGAGAATTTTAGAGAACTCCCTGGCCTACCCTTTCTGTGCCCGGGGCCAGGCACCCTAGAGTTCTAGGCCCTCAGGCTCTTCTTGTTCTGGCCTTTCACTCTTTGACAAGATTGGAACCCTCAGCCCTTGGCTGAGGTCTGGGAAGTAGCCTGGATGCCTTGCACAATAGCAAGAGAACAGAGGGGACAGTGATATTCTGTTGCCTGAAAAATCTCCAAAAGTCAGCTGTGAAAAAGCCACCTAGTGTATAATTTCGTACATATGAAATGTCCAGAGCAGGCAAATTCGTAGAGATAGAAAGTAGAGTGTGGTTGCTTAGCACCGGGAGGAGGGGATAGTTGGGAGTGACTGCTAATGTAATGAGGTTTCCTTTTGAGGTGAAAATGTTTTGGAGTTAGACAGTAGAGATTGTTGTACAACCTGGGACTGTATTACAAACCACTGAACTGCACACTTTACAAGGCTGAATTTTATGGTATGCGAATTATATCTCAAGAAAATTGTTTAAGAAGAAGCCAGGCATCCTGGGAATATGCCTGGTCTATTCTTGTACATAACTGCCTGGGGTTGGAAGTGGGGTAGGGGACAGCAATGACTTGGGCTGAGGGTTGGGAGGTACCAATGTGTGACCGTAAGCAGGTATACAGCATCATCCCTCTTCTGTAAAATAAGGTCCAAGGTCCCAGGGGCTGTAAGGGGAAGGGGAGGTGGGAAAAGGTGTGGGCGATGGGAGGCTGCCTGGTTGGGACTGGGACTGGGCCCTCCTCTTAAACTAAAGCAACCCAACTTGCATGTCTTTTATACATCAAATCCTCACTTATTATTGGTTTGCATATAGGGCCCTCTGCTTAATACTTTTTTGAAAACCCCTGAGCTAGATATTATCTAAGATTTTTCTAACTCAATTATGTAGGGGCCTTTATAACATATCTCATCTTCATTTCAATACAATAACTCTTGTTCTCATTGTTTTTACCCTTAAGTCTCAAAGAAGGAACCGCAGCCAAGGCCCTGGTGCATACCCCAGCCTTTTCTTAGATCCCAGTTCAAACTCTTTTGTGCAATGCCCTGGACTAAACACAAACCTGCCTTATTTTCCATTGATTTCCATTGACATAAGATAGTACGGAATGTTCCCTCGTAAGGTTGTTGACTAATACATGGAGAGTAGATAGAAAGATGTCTGGCACATAGTTTTATCTAAATGTTAGCTATTACAATTAGTCTGGTACTGTTTTAATCTCTGCCTCTTGGGCTCCAGGGGTTTGGCTGGGTCTTATTCAAAAGTTGTTTCAGCCGGGTGCGGTGGCTCACGCCTGTAATCCCAACACTTTGGGAGGCTGAGGCAGGGGAATCACGAGGTCCGGAGATCGAGACCAACTTGGCTAACACGGTGAAACCCCGTCTGTACTAAAAATACAAAAAGTTAGCTGGGTGTGGTGGTGGGCACCTGTAGTCCCAGCTAATTGGGAGGCTGAGGCAGGAGAATGGCGTGAACCTGGGAAGTGAGCTTACAGTGAGCCAAGATCAGGCCACTGCACTCCAGCCTGGGCGACAGAGCAAGACTCTGTCTCAAAAAATAAAAATAAATAAAAAAGTTGTTTCTAGCTATCCCTGAAACTTCAGTTCCCCTCTCTCCCACTTTTTTTCCCTTTTATTTCCTTTCTTTCTTGGAATGTTTAGAGTTAACTATATTCCTCATTTCATGGCACTTAACCGTAATTGGTCTGCTGAGGCACCTCTTTGTAAAAGGCCCTTCTTATTAAAATTAATTAATTAATTTCCCCCTTTTATCTCATAGCCCACTTCCATTCACCTCTCTGCATGATAGGGAAACATTTTAATGTGTTTAATATGTAGCTCTGTAGTTGGATGTGTTTTCACAAAAAAATCATATTATTGTCTTTGTGCAGTATTTTATTCAGTATGGTTTTGGTTTCATCTATTGTATTTGTCTTTTATATGCGTATGTATATAGTTTTATTTTTATTTATTTTTTAAGGCTAGTCAAGTGAAGCAGTGGGAATGGAAAAGGAACAAAGAAATCTATAACTTGTTGTGATGAATTAGTTGTAAACACCACTGCACTTGGACCAGTGTGTATTTTTCATCTTTAGAAGTTCTACTGAGTCTTTTTTTTTTTTTACCTTCCATTTATCTTCTCATTATGTTCTTGTTTTTCTATAACTCCCTTTGGGCATTTTGAGCATATTTATAATATTTAAAATAGCTCTTTGAGGTCCTTGTCTGCTTTTTTTTTTTGAGGTCAGCTTTTTAAAAAATAATTTCAACTTTTATTTTAGATTCGGGGGTACCTGTACAGGTGTGTTATGTGGGTATATTACATGATGCTGAGGTTTGGAGTATGGATGATTCGTCACTCAGTGCTAATTTCATTATCTCTGGCATTTCTGAATCTGGTTCTATTGATTAATTTTTCTACTGGCTATGGGTCATATTTTTCTGTTTCTTTGCATGCTTGCCCATTTTTTTATTGTGTTATGCTGTTGATAACTGGATTTTGTTTTATTCCTTTAAAGGACTTTGTGTGGTACAGCAATAATAAATTCCTTGCAGATTAATTTGAGCTTTTGGAGGTTTGCTTTTTTTTTTTTTTTTTTTTTGAGACAGTCTCGCTCTTTTCGCCCAGGCTGTAGTGCAGCGGCACAATCTCGGCTCACTGCAACCTCTGCCTACCAGGTTCACGCTATTCTCCTGCCTCAACCTCCTGAGTAGCTGGGACTACAGGTGCCCACCACCACGCCCAGCTGATTTTTGTTCTTTTAGTAGAGGCAGGGTTTCACCATGTTGGCCAGGCTGGTCTCAAACTCCTTGAGGTTTGCTTTTAAGCTTTGTTATGATGGCTCCAGAGCAGTCTTTACCCTAAGCTTAATTTAGCCCCACTACTAAGTCATGCCTCTTCTGAAGACTCTTATCAAATGCCCTATGTATTATAAGGCCTCTCCACTCTATTGCTTTATCTGGCCTCCTGGAATTTCAGCCCCATGCTTGCACAGATCACCACTCAGCCAAAGACTTGAAAGACCCCTCTGCAGATCTCTGGAATACTCTCTCTGTTCAGCTCTCTCCCCTCCATACACTCCATCCTGCAGATTTCAGCCATCTTAGCTTCCCTCAATTGTGATCTCATCTTGTTAACTCGATAAGACTGCTGAGTTCTTTCTGGGCTTCCCGAGCCTGTGTTGTGGCCTGGACGCTGCTCTAGGAAGTCCCTCAATTGCGATTTGTCTGTTATTGTTCTCATGATCATACTAGAAGTATGTATTTTGGGGAGGAAGACAACAAAAGTAGTGCTTCCTGTTCACATAATATCAAGGGTACCTGCTGTCAATATGACTTATCACTGTTGATGTTGACCTTGATGCCTGGCTGAGATGGTTCAGTCTTCGCTAGCATGAAGTGGTGGGGGACGAGCCTACAGGCTGTGTCTGTACAGTCAGTTTGTCCAAATCAGGATCTAATTAGGAATCAAACATTGCACCTGGTTGCAATGTCCTCTGTGTCTCCTTTAATATCAAAGAGATCCTTTAATTCAATATGACTTTTTTGAAGACACTGAGACAGTTGTCCTGCACAACTCTACCTTTTAGACTTACTCGAGGGCTTCATTGTATTGTTGGTCTTCTTATGCCTCTGTTCTCTGTATTTTGCAACTGGAAGTTAGATATAAAATATTCATATTAAACATTTCGACTAGAGGTCTTTTAAAGCAATCTTCTGATTGTCCATCCCCATATAAGCAGCTGAAATTTTTGTCTTTTCTCTGTTGGTCCAGGAGACTGACTTGTGTGAGGATGGAGGGAATAGATTGTAGTGCTCATTGTGAAGGGGCCTTTTTTGCCATTTAAGACCCCCCCACACACACACACGGACAGATAACCCTTACAAATCTGCCACAGAGCCACAGAGCAGGTCTCACAGCTCCATGGCAACTGCCCAGTGCCATCTTCTGCGCTACCACTTTCATCTAATACATGACCCAGGTCCTACATGCTGTGCTTTGCTCCTTCAAGGTTGATATCCTTGTTTCCATTTCCTATTTCTCTGTAAACAGTGCTCATTTGTACTTCTTGAGTAACAGGTTATTGCACTTCGATGACTAGGGTTCAGTTCTTAATTGCCCCCATCCCCTTATCAAAAAATAATTTTGGTAGGGCCTTGTCTTAGTGCAGGCTAGAAGACCGGAGATTATCATGGAAAACAGATGGTATACGTTTGCATACTTAAGGTACTGTTAAGGAAACAAATAAGATTTCATTTCCTTGCCATTACAGGTGAGAGAGAACAGTTCAAATATGATCTAGTGATGGCATATCTGAAAGACCAAAGCAATATGATCATCTTGGTTATAAGGGACGATTAAAGGCATGGGATAAAGAGCAGGAAGTGATATATTTATCATTTGTAAGCTTAATGCGTTCAGGGAGAAATTAAAAGGTGATACAAGTCATCACATTTATACTCAATTACTTTGACTCTAAGAGCTGGAGTTTTGGCGACATTTCTCGATAAAAGCCATGGGAATGTGGCAGTAAAGCTAACTGAACGCATTTCAATAAATTGAACTCTAACTTTCCACTGAATTTTCTTATAAAATTAGGGCCACGTTCCACATTGGAGCAAAAAGAGCTTTACAGCTAGTCCTGAAACATACTAGATATTTTATTTTATTTTAGACAGGATCTCACTCTGTCACCCAGGCTGGAGCACCCAGGCTGGAGTGCAGTGGCGCCATTATGGCTCACTGCAGCCTCAACCTCCTGAGCTCAAGCGATCCTCCTGCCTCAGCCTCCTGAGTAGCTGGGGCCACAGGCATGTGCCACTATACCAGGCTAATTTTTTATTTTTTGTAGAGGTGAGGTCTCACTATGTCGCCCAGGCTGGTCTCGAACTCCTGGCTCAAGCAATCCTCCCTCCTTGGCCTCCCAAAGTGCTGGGATTACCAGCCTGCACCACCGTGCCTGGCCCCATACTCATCATTTTAATACGCCATTAGGACATGGTCCACTACCAATCAAGTGAAATTGTATTCCTCGAAGGCAGGAATGTCTTTCATTTTTGTATCCTCTTCATCTAATTGACTACCTGGTCTCAACACTTACCACTGAATGACTACTAAGTGGCTGAATGAAGAAATGTAATTACTGATGCTGAGAATGCAGTGTGATATACCTTGATAACTCTGTGGTCCCTTCCCAACTCTGAGATCTCGCTCACTTTTGCCCAGTTGTCACTGCATAAGTGCATGTAGTGTATGCATGTCCATAAGCACAGATGCCACACATGGGTTTCTCTTTCACGAGGGATTCATATCCCACAAAATCATCAGTGACAGGTCACCTAAATCTCATGTCAAATTGTGAGTCATCAGGACTGAGAGTCTGCAGAAACAGGTAAAAGGTGCCTCACTTTAACGGGAATATAATGAGCACCTACTCTGTGCCCAGCCTTGTACTAGGAATGTAGAAATGCAAGAAAAGTCTTATATGAGCTCAACTGTAGGGGGATTTGTAATTTGGCAGACAAGGTAAGACAGACACATTAAATTACAGAGAGCCGAATCCAGTGCTGAAATCTGTGACACAGGCGATCAGGGTTATGTGAGAGCACGAGAAGGGATGAGTGCAGTGTGGAGTCATTGGTGAAAACTTCACAGAGGAAGGTGCATTGAGACTGAGGTGTGGCTGGGATGTCCAGTGGAGTTGCAGTGTTGTGGCCTGCAGTTAAAAGCATGAGAGGCTTTGAGATCAGAGAAACGTGGGTTTATGTCCTGCCCTGGCTTTTCTCTTTCTGCCCTGTGACGTTACCTCTCTAAACTTCAGGTGTCTCATCTTTAAAGTTGGGATAATCATATGGGTATGAAGAGGACTAAGGGAGATAATCCTCGTGCAGTGCTTGGCACCATGCCTGGGACCTATGATGATGATGATGTCCTTGACTAGAAAGGAAGACTGAGAAGGCTGGAAGACAGTAAGCTCAATGAGGGATGTGTTCAGTGACAGCAAGGTCTCTAGACAGGCTCAAGATTCAAATTCAAGAGTCCTGGGCACAGAAGTGGGAGAGAAAGCCATAGTCGGGATGAGCTCTTTGTGGGAGGACAGAACCAGAAGGACAGAGGGAGCAAGGCCCCTGGAAACATGTGTGTGCATGACTTCTGCTGCACAGATCTGAGTGCCTTGAAGCTGATGACTTGGCTTCACCCCCTGTGTAAGAAACCATTCTTACCCCTCTGTAACTTCATTCTGTTCTACTGTGACAATCTGCTCCCCATCCAAGTCCTCTCACAAGCCATGATGAACAAAGGGTGAGACTGGATCAGTGCAAATCCATCACCACTTAAAGCTTATGCTGTATGGACAGTTGAGCTTGGTACCCAAAGCATATCACACAACCATTAGGATAGTGGTGTGTTGAACTCAGACATCACCAGAACAGGCAAAATATTCACAAGACACCACTCATCCATCCATCCAGCAAAGATGCAACAAGATGCAAAATGGGCCTTGCCCTGTATTGTTAATAGCTGAGTAATGATAAAGATGAATAACACACAATCCCTGCCCTCAGGAAGACAGACTCGTAAACAATTCATTACAAGCCTCATACTCTGGTTAATGGAGAACTTCAAAGTGCTTCAGGACCAGTTACCTGTGTTAGGGTGGGAAAGTGCCCATCAAGTCATGTTTAGCAGGAGTTGACACCACTATTGACACTTCAGGTGGCCACTCATGAACTCACCCATCCGGGTGAAGGGCAGGGGGAGGCTTGCCCCCTGCTCTCCCTCCCTGCCCTCCTCCTTGGCACATTTTCTTGTCACTGTGAGTGTCATCCACCCTCCTGACTGTACTTTTAGCATAAATGTGCCCCTGCAATGCTGCTCTCTTGCCTCACTGCTGTCTCAGGGTCCTTCAGTGACAGCTTTTCAACCTTCAGCCTTACCTCTGCAGCTGTCCTGTGTCACCTCCACCTACAACCCACTTGTCAGCTCTACCCACCACCTGCCCTAGTTCTTCAGCCCTGTTCAGAACCTGCCACGCGAGCTCAAGCCTCCCTTTGGGCTTCTCCCCTCCCTTTTCTGGTCACATCCAGAGGCCTGTCCCCACCCTGGCCTGGAGAGGCTCTGTGTCAAAGTGCAGAATAAGAAGAGGGTGAGCTAAAATCTATGCGCAATTAAATGTTTGAACTAAAAATTATAAACGTTTAAGAAATGACAGTAGTGTGTGTGAAGAACCCTTACAAATAACCATATTTTTGACTCAGTCATTTTACCCCTTAGAATATGTCCCAGGGGAGGGGGGAAATTGATCTACAAAGGTATTTATCACAGTATTTACAACAGGGGGAAAATTGAAAACCAACTAAATGTTTCAAAATAATCACCACTAAAATCTTGCTTTTGGCAAATATTCGATAATATAGGAAAATGCTTAGGATGTAAAATTAGGTAAAAACACTAAGATGCTGAACTGTATGCATACTACCAAGAGCTGGACTCGGTATTGACTGCAAACTTAGCAGTGAAACCAGGATTTTAGTGGTAGCTCTGCCTCTTACTAGCTGTGTGACCTTGGTCAAGGTAGCAAACTTTCTTAGCCGCTGATTCTTTGTCTTCAAAATGGAGATAATAGTAGTAGCCATCATATAGAGTTGTCTTGAGGATACTATGTGTGAAGCATTTAGCACTATGCCCAGCTGGTAGATACTATTATTGACAGTATTAAATTGAGTGGACTGTCATTGCTGGACATGAAGGGACAGGGATCCCCAGAGCATTTCATGGTCGGATTTTCCTGTACTTAAAAGAGCACAGAGGCCGGGCGCAGTGGCTCACGCCTGTAATCCCAGCACTTTGGGAGGCCGAGGCAGGCGGATCACTTGAGGTCAGGAGTTCGAGACCAGCCTGGCCAACATGGTGAAACCCCGTCTCTACTAAAAATACAAAAAAAATTAGCCGGGTGTGGTGGTGTGCGCCTGTAATCCCAGCTACTCAGGGGGCTGAGGCAGGAGAATCGCTTGAACCCGGGAGGAGGAGGTTGCAGTGAGCCGAGATTGCGTCAATCGCACTCCAGCCCTGGGGGACAAGGGCTGGAGTGTGATTTTTTTGACTTCAAAAAAAATAAAAAATAAAAAGCACAGAATGGAAACACAGCAGAGGATAAAGAAAGGAAGTTGGCTGGCAAACAGAATGCATAGCCCCCAGGAATAAAGACAACACTCTGCCTTCTTTCAAGAATTTCTCTACCAGGTAGAAACTCTCACTTTTCTAAGCTCTTGTTACCTGGTTTTCTTTCCTTCTGGCTTGATCTGTGAAGCTTTCCTAGAGAGGCTTCCAAGATCATATACCCAGGGAAAAGGGGGAATCCAAGCCACAGAATGTTTTGCTTGAGAATCTGATGGTCTCAAGCAATAATCCTAACCACAGAAAGGAATGGAATTCCAGCTTTGGCTTGAAGATGGAGATTTAGGGCCAGAAGAGAAATGCAGTTGAGTCAGGCCTCTGAGTTTGCCAAAGGAGAGGCTTGCCAGTCCCACCCTCCTGGCGTAAGCAGAGCTCACAGCTTGCTAGACTTTACTGGCTCGGGCAGTGCTTGTCTGAGCAGTCAGCATCCTGACCTTTGCATAGAATCTCTCCCATGAGCTCCAGAAGTGGGGAAGGAAGTTGGAAATATCACTATTCCAGTGTTCCAGACAGCTCCAGCATGTTCCTGCAGATGGCAAATGGAAGATTTCCCTAGGTCCAGGCCCCAAAGTCCAGGAATACACGGGTCCAGAATCCACAGCTCACAGGTGATTTTTTTCTGCCCTTTTTGCAGTGATGAGGTGTCTGGGGATCCCCACCCGTGTGATCACCAACTTCGACTCTGGCCACGATACAGATGGAAACCTGATCATAGATGAGTATTATGACAACACAGGCAGGATTTTGGGGAATAAGAAGAAAGATACTATCTGGTGAGAAACAATCTCTCAACCTATTTCTAGGGCCACACATCAGAGCCAAGCCCCATGGCAGGAAGGACAGGACGATGTCCATGAGCCTGCTCCCTCCCCTTCACTTCCTCCACACCCCCTCAGCCCCCCACCTGCCCCCCCGCCAAGGCTGCCCCCACACCTCTTGCCAATCTTCAGCTGGGAGACAGCTGAACAAAGCCCATTTGGGGTTTAGAAGTCTCACATCATAAGAGCATTCTGCCCTGGGTTGAGGTTTTCATCTTTGTCACCTCCATCACAGAACCTCTGGGCTCTATGGGGCCTGGAGAAAATTTCCCCACTGCCCTTTGAAGGTTTGTTAAAAAAAAAAAAAAAAAAAAAAAATCAACTCACAAAATCAGATCAATAGGAGAAAAGGCATACACATTAATTAACGTACACACAGGAGCCTTCAGAATGAAGACCCAAAGATACAGGGGAAATTGTCCATTTTTATGCTTAGTCTAACAGAGTATGGACAGCCACATAGAAATATGCTTAGACAAATGGTATGACCTAATGCTAATAGACTGAGTGGGGAAACCCAGCCCTGTCTGTCTACATTCTGCTTTGCCTCTCTGAGCATGAGTTCCTTCCTTCCCAATATGGGGCAGAACCCTCTCTAGAATGAGGGTCTTTTGACCTACAGTCAAACAAGGTAGGTCAGATAAATTTTTTATGGCCAGTTTTTATACAAAAAGGCAGAAGGAAAGCTAGGATAATATTTTTAGGTTTTAAGACTGCCTTTGGGGAAAAGAGGTTCTGGTTTCCATGACCTTCCTACCTTGGGGAGGAGGGATTTTAATTTCTATGGCTAGCCATGGGGGTAAATAAGACTGAGAGAGAGGAAGACAGGAAAAGGTCCAAAAAAACACTTCTGCTTCTGAGACCTTCATTTTGGGGTATTGTTTCCTGAGTCCCAACAGTTCTGACCACAGGACGGCCTTACCTCCGAATACAAAGACCATGAGTGCCTCTGTGAGTCAGCAACACACACAAAGGGGCCACAAAGACTGTTTCATGAGACAGTGAAGGATTTTTAACTTCAGTGGACTCTGGAAGCCTTCACTTTCTGTTCACAAGCTGAGTCCGCAGAGGGAAACTCTTTTCTGGGAGGCAGACAGAGGTCCACGAGAGGAAGACCTGTCACTAATTATTTTTTTGAGACAGGGCCTGGCTTTGCTGACCAGGCTGGAGCACGGTGGTCTGATCAAGGTCAAGCCTTGATCTCCCAGGCTCAAGTGATCCTCCACCTCAGCCTCCCAAGTAGCTGGGACTATAGGCATACGCCATGATGCCTAGTTAATTTTTTTTTTTTTGAGACAAGGTCTTCCTTTTTTTGCCCAGGTTAATCTTGAACTCCTGAGCTCAAGCAATCCTCTCACCTCAGACTCCCAAAGTACTAAGATTACTGGCATGAGCCATCGTGCCTGGCTATCCACAGAGGTTTTAAGCCCTGTGTGTGCTAAGTCTGTCTTTCTATCCAACAGTTCATTTGCTCATCCCTCCCTTGCCTTGTTCTAGAAAGACCAAGCAGTACAACGTCTCCCTTGGCTCTGTTCGACACAGGAACTTCCATGTCTGGAATGAGTGCTGGATGGCCCGGAAGGATCTGCCCCCTGGATATGGAGGCTGGCAGGTGCTGGATGCCACACCTCAGGAGATGAGCAATGGTGAGGCTCTCCAGAAGAAAGGCAGGCCCCGCTCCTACGGAAAGCACCCCACCCCTGCCCAGCCCTGCAACAAACAGCCCACCGAGGCCCCCCTGTTCTTCTTCAGGAGTCTACTGCTGTGGCCCTGCCTCTGTCAGAGCCATCAAAGAAGGAGAAGTGGACCTGAATTATGACACGCCCTTTGTGTTTTCGATGGTGAATGCTGACTGCATGTCCTGGCTCGTCCAGGGAGGGAAGGAGCAGAAACTTCACCAGGACACGAGTTCTGTTGGCAATTTTATCAGCACAAAGAGCATCCAGAGTGACGAGCGGGATGACATCACAGAGAACTACAAGTATGAAGAAGGTAAGTAAGTAAGCCAGCCCTACTCAGAGCCCCAGCCCTGCAGGAACCTTCCCCTACCCCAGGGAGCCAGAGAGCATCTGCGAGGCAGAACCCAGCCCCACTGTCTCCTCAGCCGTTCAGTTTTGAGGCCCCGTTTGGGGTGGCCTCATGGCCTCACTTCTTCATGACACCCTCACCCCACATCCTGCAGGCCAGCGAGCTCCCGCCACAAGGTGCTGACATGGACCGTGGAGCCCAAACAGAATATGCATCCTTCACCCCTGCTTCCCCCTAAAATCAGCCTCCCATTGAAGACGGCAGGGAATTTAGTAAACACTCTGCCATTCATTTATTTTATTTAGGGTATTATTTAATTCACTGTGTTTCATTGAGTCTTTGGAGGACAGGCTGAAGTGAGCCCAGATGTTCACTCCCACCCCTCCTCCCTGTGGGACCGGCAGGGCCAGAGGCTGACTCTGAGGTGACAGCCCTGGCAGCAGGGCCACAGGGGAGGCTGCGTTAGTCAGGTATAGATGAATGCCTGGACATTGAGAAGCACCAGCCACTAGGTTCAATTACCAGGGAGCCAGGCAAAAATATCCAGTCCATGAGGGCCAGAGGCAGGGTGAGGGCCAGAGCTGGGATCTGGCTGGGGAGGATCTGAGCAGGCGCAAGGCAGGGTTGCTGAAGGGTGGTGGGGAGGGCTGAGCAGTTGCTGGGAGTGCTGGTGAGTGGGTGGCTGTCTGTGGTTCATCTACGTGGGCCTCGGGTACAGGCGCAGGGAGGCTCCAGAATTCCCCACCTGGGAAGGGGATTCGAAGTAGGGGGCGAGTGTTGAACACAGCCCAGCAGTGCCATCACCACCCACTCCCTGGGGCCTCTGGCCTCATCTTGGCTGGGCTGCCTGAGAAATGGATCCTGAGGCAAGCATTCAAATACAAGCGGTTTATTTTTGAGGCTATCCTGGAAATCCTGGAGCAGAGTGAGGGAGACAGGGAAGGGAAGGAAGTGGATGTAAGAGTACATTTTCAAGCCTGTTAGCACAGTGACAGCTGGCCAGGAGCTCTGGAAGTGGGGTTGCCAGAGAAAATAAAGCACAAGTAATGCTTTAGCGTAAATTTGTCCCAGGCCAGGAGCTGTAAGCTCACACCTGCAATCCCAACACTTTGGGAGGCTGAGATGGGAGGATCACTTTAGCCTCAGAATTTGAGGCTGCAGTGAGCTATGATGGCAACACTGCACTCCAGCCTAGGCAATAGAGTGAGACCTCATTTCTAAAAAAAAAAAAAAAAAAGGATGTCCCAAATTATTTGTTGTTTATTTGAAATTCAAATTAAATTGCCTTGTATTTTTGTTTGCTAAATCTGGCAACCCTATCACTGATTCGGTGTGAAGCGTAGAACAACACTGCAGATTTATCGCACCAGAGAGGCACAGGGACTGGGGTGTTTATCCATCAACTCCTGTTGGTCATGAATTGAGGGCTGTTCCTGGGGGATGTAAATTCTCTAGCACTTCTGGCCTGCCCCATGCATGAGCTGAGTCTGCTCTGGCAGCAGAGAAAATCTCAGAGAGTTGCAGGGGCTGCAATTTGAAAAGTAGGGCCTGTGGACACTGAAATGGCAAGTACCAAGGGAATATGGGCGGGGCTTTGACGGCATTTGCTAGAGAGGCCCACGGAGTCCCCTGTGGACTCAGGGGATTGGAGCCATACCCCGGTGGGCCTGAGCGTCCTGCTTAGGTGCTCCTCAGGTCAGCAGTATTCGGTCTTCTCCCACCCAGCCTGACAGGGTCTGGGGTTGCACAGACCGCAGATGCGCTAAATCAGATTCCCATCTTTCTGGGCCCACTCTTTTTTTTTTTTTTTTTTTTTTGAGACAGAGTCTTGCTCTGTCACCCACGCTGGAGGGCAACAGCGTGATCTTGGCTCACTGCAACCTCTGCTTCCTGGGTTCAAGCAATTCTCCCATCTCAGCCTCCCAAGTAGCTGGGATTATCGGTGCCTGCCACTATGCCTGGCTAAATTTTTTGTATTTTTAGTAGAAACAGGGTTTCACCATGTTGGTCAGACTGGTCTCGAACTCCGGACCTCAAGTGATCCACCCTCCTTGGCCTCCCAAAGTGGTGGGATTACAGGTGTGAGCCACTGCCCTCAGCCTGTGGGCCGCTTTTACTGAAGCAAATGTCTCCAGATTCTCTTTTGTCTGGAACTGGCCTTAGAATGAACCCCAGAGCAAGGGGATAAAAGTGGCCTCTGCCTCAGGATGTTGTGGCAAATGCATTGAAGGGGGTAGAGCTGGTCCCTGGGGAGAGTAAGTACTCAACAAAGGCAGCTTCTGGAATTATGAGGCGTGGGCAAGTATTCCTGCACATGCGGCCCACAGGGACCCCCAGGATACAGCAGGGAAGCTGGGGCCACTCTGGGAACTCTGCGCGCCTAGACCTCCTCTCATCTGTATTTACTTATTTACTGTGCTTCTCCTTTCCCTCAGTTTCCAGGAATTAGTCTATCCCTGACCAATAATCTGGCTCTGGAACAGAACATCACACCATGCCCTGCTGTCTTTAAGATGTTTATTTCTCTGCATTTGTGGGCCTTTGTCTTTCCCTTGAGGACATCAGGATAGAGTTGAGTGGTCACATGCACAGGTTTTAGAGTTGGGCAGGTTTGCTTCCCACCTGGGATCTGCTCCTTACTAGTTGTGTGACTTGGGCAGGTGACATGACTTCCGTTAGCCTCCTTTTCTTTATCTGTGTATGGAAGAATAAGAAGAATGCTAATGGTAATACACCTTGCTTGTGGTTGATACAGGAGGAAGGGTGTGAAGTGGCCAGCAGAGCCTGCCTGGGAAAGCACATGAGGAGTGGAGGGAGTGCTTGTTACTGGGAGTGAAGGCCTGAAGTTGTTGGTGGATATTGGGTGGGGGATGGTGCTCAGCCTCAGTCTACCCCGGTCAGCCTGGCTCACAGCTGGTGCTGTGCTCTTCCCCACTTCAGGATCCCTCCAGGAGAGGCAGGTGTTTCTGAAGGCTCTGCAGAAGCTGAAGGCTAGAAGATTCCATGGCCCCCAAAGAGGAGCAGAGTTGCAACCTTCCAGGCCCACACCACTGAGCAGGGACAGCCCTCGGAGCCTGCACACACCTTCCCTTCCACCCAGCGATGTGGTGCAAGTCTCCCTGAAATTCAAGCTGCTCGACCCACCCAACATGGGCCAGGATATATGCTTTGTCCTGCTGGCCCTCAACATGTCCTCCCAGTTCAAGGACCTCAAAGTGAACCTGAGTGCCCAGTCTCTGCTGCACGATGGCAGCCCCCTGTCCCCATTCTGGCAGGACGTAGTGTTCATCACACTCTCTCCTAAAGAAGGTACGCATGTGCACAGTTTGTGTACACAGAGTTGGTTTTGGCAATGTCAGTGGGGTCAAGCCAGCCAACAGGGTTCTGGGGGCAGACCCCTGAGACACTGTTATTCCTACTATCCAATCTGGCATGATTCCCCTCCTTCCCTCTTCTCCTTCCCCCTCCCTCCCTCCCTCCTTCCCTTCCTTCCTTCCCTCCCTCCCTTCCTTCCTTCCTTGTATCTCCTCTCTCCCTCCTTTCTCTTCTTCCTCCTTTCCTACCACAACAAAAGTAGCTGGTTTTGCAGGAAAAACCTGAGATTTAGAGTCTCTGAGACCTTGGTTGGAGCCTCAGCTCTCCCATTTCCTAGCAGAATGGCCTTGGGCAGCCATTTTGGCTCTTTTCAGCTCATTTCCTCATCTGAAAAGCTGCCACCTGCTTCCCCAGGACTTGGTACTTGTTGACTTTCTCTTCTCTGTGGAAGACAGACCCCAGGTCCAACCCAGGTCTGGCTGATTTTCTCAGCTACTCTCACCCCATCATTGTGTTCTTTCTTTAGCAAAGACCTACCCCTGCAAAATCTCCTATTCCCAGTACAGCCAGTACCTGTCAACAGACAAGCTGATCCGCATCAGTGCCTTGGGTGAAGAGAAAAGCAGTCCTGAGAAAATCCTGGTGAACAAGATCATCACCTTATCTTATCCGAGCATCACGATTAATGTAGGCAGGAGTCCTGCTAATGGCTTGTGGGGCCCCTTGGATCCGGTGGGGAGGGGGTGAAGCCCTGTGAGAAGGCAGCCTGGGCCTACTTAGGAGAGCATCCCCTCCTTTCTTTGTCTCTTCTGGTGCTCCAGGAAGGAGAAGTTTGTCTAAGAGGTCTTCATCCTCTTGCACCACTCACTAGAGGCCCCATGGATGGGTCCTTGAGCAGGTGCCACGGACAACAGGAGAGACCCCCTCTTGTGCCACTCCTGCTGTTGGCCTTCCCCATGGGTCAACATAAGGAAAGTGAGCACAGAGGGAAGGGTCTCTGGTCAGGGGAGAACCCTGTCTGAAAGTCAGTTCAGACTTGATTTGCCATTTTTTGGCTGTGCATCCTCGGACAAGGCCTTGGGCCTCTGTTTCTTGAACTGTCAGAGAGGGGATTAGGCTAGATGGCCTCTGAGGACCCCTCCTGCTCTGACATTCTGTGGTCTTCCAAGTGGGAAGATTTCCAGGGCTCCCTTCCTTCCTGTGCTGTCTCCCCAAGGCCAACTAGCCTCCTAGACCCTGTTAAGTAAGCCCATGGAGCCCCCTCCAGTGGGGAAACATGAAGGTTTGGCTAGAACTTGGGCTTTTATGGCATCTTAGCAAAGAAGCAATATGTTTTTAGAGAAGTGACAAGAGAAAGGGAAAGGACCTTGAGTTTAAGGGCTGGCGAATTTTGGGAAGGCAAATACATGGGAAACTCATGGTGGATAAAACTTAGAAAGTTTGTTGTGTAGATTCCTCTGGTGCCCTCTCCAGGCTCATAAAGGTCTGAAGTCATCTCTGGTCATCAGCCTTTGTCCTTCCTGGTAGAGAGGGGAGGGGGGACACCTTTGTAAATTTATATCCTGCTTTTAGGCAAATAAAGGGAAACCAGAGAGCTTTTCTTATATCTGCTTCTTCTCAATTGTCTTCGGCTCAAAGAATTCTTATGCCAAAGTGGCATATTTGGGGGTGGCATATCCTGCCACCTTACAGAACAGTGCCCTTCGTAAATATCTGGTGAGTTGGGGAATGAGAACTAACTCTCCTTCCCCTCCTGGTCTGTTTAGGTTCTAGGAGCAGCCATTGTGAACCAGCCACTCTCCATACAGGTGATATTTTCAAACCCCCTCTGGGAGCAGGTTGAGGACTGTGTGCTGACCGTGGAAGGAAGTGGCCTCTTCAAGAAACAGCAGAAAGTCTTGTAAGTGCTGCAAGTGCTCAGCCTTCTCTTCTATTTTATCCCCCCTGAGATTAGCACTATCCTTCTCCCTGGACATGGGTTCCTGAGCCAGACTTCACAACACCGGGGAAGGGAAAGTGGAAGCACTCCCTCCCACTCAGGAAGCTGGGTAGACAAGGGCTCCGGGGTCATTATCATGCTTTTGGTTTTCTGACATGCTCCATTCTCTGTTGCAGCCTTGGAGTCCTCAAACCCCAACACCGAGCGAGCATCATTCTGGAGACCGTCCCCTTCAAGAGTGGACAAAGGCAGATCCAAGCTAATATGAGAAGCAACAAGTTTAAGGACATTAAGGGTTACAGGAATGTTTATGTAGACTTTGCATTATAAATTCTGGAACAATGCGCCAGACATGTGAATTTCAAGCTTCAGGAAAAGGAGCAAGTTCAAATGCAAGCTGCGCCATTCCCCACCACAACAGAGGCTTCACAGGGCTCCAGCAAGAGCCACAGAGGGGAAGACATGTTCATTTTCTGTCTCCCCTGACTCCACTAGAAATGTAAGCTCCATGAGAGCAAAGACTGCTTTGTTTACTTTGTACCCCTATACTCAGAACCATTTCTGGCATATGCTAGGCACTCAATAAATATTTTTTGAATGAATGAAGAGGAGACTCCAGCATCCAGAGAACAGGTAGGAAATGTCTATGGATGGATATTTCCCTGGACCATTTGCACAGCTCCCCTGGACTCTTTTCAGGGCCCAGGGATTCCGCTGTGTCCCATCCAGAGATTCCAGGATTCCACAGTCTCCTATCCAGAAGTGTGACTTGGCACAGAGGTCAGAGGATACTGGCAGGACTTGGCCATGACTTAACTGCCCCCAGCCCCAGATATCCAGGAAAGAAAAAGACAGGCTGAACAGCTCACTGTTGTTTTGTTGTTGCAAAAGCTAATTCCCTAGTATGAATAAACTTCAGACCTTGCTCTCCTTTGCCTCATGTAGTCATCACTTTCCTATCTGTTCCTTGGATGCTGCAGTCTCCTATTCATTCATTCAAAAAAGTATTTATTGAGTGCCTAGCATATGCCAGAAGTGGTTCTGAGTGTAGGGGTACAAAGTAAACAAAGCAAAGTCCCTGCCCTCATGGAGCTTACATTTCTAGTGGAGGCAGGGGAGATAGACAATGAACATGTCAACAAATAAGTGAGATACTCACAGGTGGTGTATCAGCCATGATCCAGCTAGAAAAAACAAAAACTCACAGGTGTTTCTACATACTACCTACCATCTTTGTGTCTTGGTGGGAAAAAAAGTCTGGGAGACCTTTCACCCTTGGCCTTCCTTTGAATCCTTTCCCATATCACATCCAAGAGGTCCCTCAGTCCTAACAGTACCAGCCTATTCACTCAAAACTCACCGATGCACTGTGGTCCTGGATGGCCTTGGTTTGGCTGGGGAGATAAAGCTGGCTGAATAACACAATGAGGTAGACTTTGAGTGGAGAATGGAATACTCTCAAAGTTTTCTATTAGTTGCAGCCTGTGTTTATGGTCATGCAAACTCCACCCTTTCTGGGTCCTACTGAACACAAAACAATTCTGATCATTATCTCCTCTTGTGGCACTGCACAAAGTTCTGCACAAAGAAAGGCATGATGCATTTGCTCTCTCAGTACTGACTACATGACTGAGACAGCTGTCCTATTAAATACACACACAGTAAATAAAGAAGATGAAGACTTCCAGTATGTATAAACCAAAGGGCATGTGTAGTTAATCAGAGGGATAGAAGGGCATGTGGTAAGAATTAGGGAAAGTAGGGAATAGTCCTGTGAGAGAGTGGGCTGAGAACTACGAGCCACTGGCAGGGAGCTGGAAGTAACTTAAAATTATTTCATCTTATAATTATTACCTGACAATCATGAGAAATAGTTTAAGGAAAACACCAGAGAGAGAAACATCTTACAGATACAATGACCTCTGAAGCACATGGAAGATTTCAGGAACTGCGCCCTAGGACTCTTTAATGAGTCCTGATTTTAACACCACATTCATTAATTCTTTCATTCAACAAAAATTTACCGAATTTCTACTAGGGGCCAGGCTCTGAGCCAGATAGGCCCTGAGGACACAAGAAGGACCAGGGCCTGCACTCAAGGAGCTCAAGTCTAAGGATAAGGAGAATGAAAAATAAACAGGAGGTTATAACACAGAGCGGTGAGATCCACCATTGAGGTAAACCCAGGGTGTTGCGGGAGCACAAGGAGGGCCAACTAGTCCAGCCTTGGGATATTGGTTCAAGGAAGGCTTCCTGGAGGAACTGGTATTTAAGTGGAGCCCTAAAAGCTAGTGGTTGGTCAAAGACTAGGAATTGGAAGGAGAGGAAGTGGAATAAAGCAGCCAGGAACTGCAAGTCATTCAGATGGCCAGAGGTCAGAGTGGGAGGGAGCAAGAAGCAGGAAAGAAATGAGGCAAGAGCCAGGGGGTGAAGTTTCAGGCTGCAGTCTAAGGAATTTGGGTCACAATCATCTTCAGGTGTCTGCCTCCTCTAACTCTTGGATCACAGTCACTTCCTGCAGTGTCAGTGCTCAGAGCTGATTCCACTTTGCAGAGCTGAGCAGACTTCATGTGATTTAAGAAGCACTTAAAGGACAAATAGTTCTCCACCCTTGTCTGCCATAGGAGATTGCAATTCCCATCAGAGTCACTTCTTTGAGCGCAAAGGCCTTCCTTAAATGCAAAGGTTGTCTTTCATCCACTCATTTAACATTTTTTTAGTTCCTAATGTGCTGAGTGTTCTAGGTGTAGGGAATAGACCAATAAACAGGGCAAATAAGGTTCTCCCCAACCCATTCCCAATGGACAACTTCACAACCCCTCATCCTCCAACCCCAGTGGAACTCAGTATAATTTTCTTCTGACAACGCTCAGCTCAGCTCCAGGCAAAAAGGGTTTTTGAAGAAATTTCTTTTTCCTTATTGTGTGTAGCCTTGGTGGATCTGCCAGTGAAGAAGCCCTGCCTGCCCATGGCCAAGAGGTGGGCACGTGACTTATGCTAGGACAATCAGACACTTCTCCTGGGACAATCAGACACTTTGACTGCAGAGTGAAGTGGGTTAGAGAAGGGAGAAACTTGGAGTCCATCCATCTTGGCAGCAGAGACCCAGAGACAGACGAGCCTCTGTTCCTGCTGCCTAGTCCCTCGAACTGCCCTGGAGTCCATCCTTCTCCTAGTCCTGGCTCTCCTTTTCCCCGTCAATCTACGAGCTCCTTCATACTCTTGTTTTTTTAAGTTGACCAACACTAGTTTTGGCTTTGCTTGCATTCAAAGGACAATCATGAGATAAAAGGACTTTATCTACTTCAGAGAAATTGGGTAATTTGTTTAAGACCACACGGCAAAGTCTGTCTGATTCCAAAGTCCCCCCATGTCACACTGCCCAGTACTCCCATTGGTCTGCCCTTGGGTCCTAAAGGCATCTTTGTTACTGTCATAAGTTAGCCTGAAGTTCAAGGAAGTGTCAGAAGCTCTCATTCATCCCAACCTGGTGAGTAACTGGAGAGGTGGGAGCTGGCTGTGTGGAAAGGGCAGGCAGCAACAAGAGCTACACTGTTTCCCAGAGCTCACTCCTCCTTTAGTCCCTGGCCCTCCAAGGCCCACTGTTCAGTTTTTCTTCCTCACCACGTGCCCACTGACCAGCAGCCAACCAACCAATGTGCAGCTGGTACCACCTCTCTACCTGTCCCTGAGACCTGACTTCCCAGTGTCCAGGAGCCACTTGGTGCCAGTTTTGGGGCTGCTGCTTTTTCAGGAGTACAGACAAAAAGAATTTGATTGCAGAGTGCTGATCTCAGATATACCCAGCTTTCCTCCAACCCCAGAGGATGGGCTTGGCTTCAGACTCCACGAGCCTGGAGCTTCCTGAGGGGAGGCAGGCCACGTGCCTGGCACAGCAAGTGTTAGCAGAAGGTCTGAGCTGGGATGCTGAATGAATCTCTGGGAATGTGAGAAAGAACTCTGTGAACATAGATAATGTCAGGCTCTGGATAATGCTAATATCCTCCAGAGAATGTTCTTTCTGGTAGGAAGTTAGGATAGTGGGAGAGTGCCATAATGGAGATTTATTTAAAACCAGGCTTCAGCTTTTTTTTTTTTTTTTTTTTTGAAGCAGAGTTTCGCTCTTGCTGCCCAGGCTGGAGTGCAATGGCACGATCTCCAGCTCACTACAACCTCTGCCTCCCGGGTTCACGCCATTCTCCTGCCTCAGCCTCCCAAGTAGCTGGGACTACAGGCGCCCGCCACCATGCCCGACTAATTTTGTTTGCTGCTGTTGTTGTTGTTTTCAGTAGAGACAGGGTTTCCCCATGTTGGTTAGGGTGGTCTCGAATTCCCAGCCTCAGGTGATCCACCCACCTCAGCCTCCCAAAGTACTGGGATTACAGGTGTGAGCCACCGCGCCCAGCCAACTTCAGCCTTTTATAAGGATTAGTCTATTTCCTACTTACCTCAACTCCTGGGGCATAGCCCTTCAGGAAGCCTGGGGTGTTTATTGGGGCCCCTCATCCTTAATGACCCTCAAACTCAAACCCTGCTAGACTGCCAGATTCTCAGGCTCTTATCTGCCAATTATGAATGGGCAAATGCCCCAGATGGAAGAGTGGCAGCCAGTTTCAAGTTCCCTCTCTGCTCTTCTTTTCCCCAAGATCTTGATTCCTGAAGTCCTCACTGCCTTGATGCCTTCAAAGAGATATTTAAAATATTTCATTCAACTTTTCTGATTGTTCCCAACAGAGAGGATGGTAACAAGCTAGTCTGCTGTATTTAGATACAGAAATTCTTGAAAGATTTAAAGAAGGTTGAATAGAGAGACCTTCTCAGCAGTGGCTTGGATTAAGGCTAATGTGAAATCAAATGTGTGGGGTATGAGTTGGAAGACCTCAGTTTGAGTCTAGGCTTTACCATAAGCTGTGAGATATTGGGAAACCCTCCCTTCTGGAGCTTAGAGGTAAGTTTCTCGTGTGTGGAACGCATGTGGATAGGTAGGCTATAGTATGCACTTTTAGCCTCCTCCTTGGCTCTGTTTGGGCTCCATCTTTATTCTTTCATCATTTGCATCATTTTAATGTGCTCTTCTGCAATACCATATTTCACTGTTAGTCTTAAATTCTTTCTGGAATGAGGCAGTATATTAACTGATCTTACATTCGCTAAAATAAATGTTAACTCTCCGAACGTATTTTCTCATCACTAAAATTGGAATCATGATCCCTTAATGCAGTTTATAAGATTGAGGTTCAGATCATACAAGATAATGTACATGAAAGTGCTTTGTAAAGCAATGTGCCAGCATAATTAACTTATTTGCACCTGGGAGTCATGTTGCGTATCTTCCTCTCTGCCCTCCATCCTGATATCCTGTCCATTAGCACGTCATATCCATTTAACCTCCTACATCTCCGTCAAATCTGTCCATGTCTATCTTTTTTTTTTTTTTTTTTTTTTGAGATGTTGTTTTGTTCTGTGGCCCAGGCTGGAGTGCAGTGGTGTGATCTTGGCTCACTGCAACCTCCACCTTCTAGGTTCAAGCGATTCTCCTGCCTCGGTCTCCGGAGTAGCTGCGATTACAGGCGCCCGCCACCACGCCCAGCTAATTTTTGTATTTTTAGTAGAGACGGGGTTTCGCCATGTTGGCCAGGCTGGTCTCAAACTCCTGACCTCAGGTGATCCGCCTGTCTTGGCCTCCCAAAGTGCTGGGATTACAGGCGTGAGCCACCGTGACCGGCCTATGTCTATCTTTACTAACACGCCCCGGAGTAGACCACCATCATCTTTCACCTAAGGCATTACTCTAGTCTCTTATTGGTCATCTCTCTTCCCTTTTTGCCCCCTCTAAATCATTTCCCCCATATTAGCCAGTATTTTAAAAATGCAAATCTGATTGTGTTACTCCCTTGCTTCAAATATCATTTCAATGACTTCTCACTGCTCTGAGAATAAAATCCAAAACTCTCAGCTCAACTCTGCAAGATTTAGCCCTTGCCTTACCTCTCCCCATCCCTCTCTGTGACGCAGGCCCACTGACCTGCTTTCAGTTGCTTCCTACCTTAAAGCCTGTGCACGTGCTGTTTTCTCTCCTCTCGCGCCAACCCTTGTCCTGTTGAGAGGTGACAGCTTGCTGGCAGCCCTCGCTCGCTCTCGGTGCCTCCTTGGCCTCGGCGCCCATTCTGGCCGCGCTTGAGGAGCCCTTCAGCCCGCCGCTGCACCGTGGGAACCCTTCTCTGGGCTGGTCGAGGCCGGAGCCGGCTCCCTCAGCTTGAGGAGAGGTGTGGACGGAGAGGCACGGGCGGTAACCGGGTCTGCGCGCGGCGCTTGTGGGCCAGCTAGAGTTCCGGGTGGGCGTGGGTTTGGCGGGCCCCGCACTCGGAGCGGCCGGCCGGCGCTGCCGGCCCGGGGCAGTGAGGGGCTTAGCACCCGGGCCAGCAGCTGCGGAGGGTGCGCCGGGTCCCGCAGCAGTGCCGGCCCACCAGACTCAGGAGCGCCGCCCCCTGCTCCACGACGCCTGGTCCCATCGACCGCCCAACGGCTGAGGAGTGCAGGCGCACAGCCCGGGACAGGCAGGCAGCCCCAACTGCGGCCCCGGTGCGGGATCTGCTGGGTGAAGCCAGCTGCGCTCCTGAGTCTGGTGGGGACTTGGAGAACGTTTATGTCTAGCTCAGGGTTTGTAAACACACCAATCAACACTGTATCTAGCTAATCTAGTGGGGACGTGGAGAACTTTTGTGTCTAGCTCAGGGATTGTAAACGCACCAATCAGCACCCTGTCAAAACAGACCAATCGGCTCTCTGTAAAATGGACCAATCAGCAGGATGAGGGTGGGGCCAGATAAGGAAATAAAAGCAGGCTGCCCGAGCCAGCAGTGGCAACACCTTCCGGTTGTGGAAGTTTTGTTCTTTTGCCCTTTGCAGTAAATCTTGCTGCTGCTCACTGTTTGGGTTCCCCACTGCGTTTATGAGCTGTAACACTCACCGCAAAGGTGTGCAGCTTCGCTGCTGAAGCCAGCGAGACCACGAACCCACCGGGAGGAACGAACAGCTCCAGACGTGCCACCTTAAGAGCTGTAACACCGCGAAGGTCTGCAGTTTCACTCCTGAGCCAGCGAGACCACGAACCCACCAGAAGGAAGAAACTCCAAACACATCGGAACATCAGAAGGAACAAACTCCGGATGCGCGCCCTTTAGGAACTGTAACACTCACTGCGAGGGTCTGCGGCTTCATTCTTGAAGTCAGTGAGACCAAGAACCCACCAATTCCGGACACACTATTATTTGTCCTCCCGGTTTCTCAGCTTAAATATCACCTTCTGAGAGAAGCCTACCCTGACCTTCCACACCTGGGTCCGAGAGCACTCAAACTTCTCTTTTACAGCATTTGGCACACTTGACAGAGAAATAGGTAATGGTGTACTCACTTAGTATTGTTTGTCTCCCCCTGCTGGAATAGAAGCTCCTTGGTGGCAGGGACGCGTCTGTCTACTGCTGTATTACCAGTACCTAACACGGTTCGTAACAGTTCCTGACGGTACCTGCCAGTACCTAACAGTTCCTGACGGTACCTGCCAGTACCTAACAGTTCCTGACGGTACCTGCCAGTACCTCACAGTTCCTGGTGCATGACAGTGCTCTGTAGGTATTTGTTTCACAAATAAATAAACAGATCCTTCTTGAGTCCACACCCCTTGAGTCCACGCTGAGGGGTTGTTTTTCTGCCAGAGGCTGGAGAGTAGAAAGGCGTGGGTGCCGTGGGACAGACCTTTCTGGTCACCCCCTCCCTCCATCCTCCTTATATCTCCCACTCGCTTTTCCCCAGCCCAACCCAAATGCAGCAGCATCTGTCTCATCATGGGCTCCTCAAAAAGTGCCCCGACTGAAATACTGCCAGAGACTGGATCTCTGTGAAGCTCTCATGGGAACTGTACCAGGAAAGAGAAGATTCTCTTTGCTAGAACCAGAAGGAGAACACATTCCCCAAAGGGAGACCAGCCTACAACCTCCCCATTCCCTTCCCAGGTAAGGGGCTCTCTGTGGTGAAAATAGTTCTTTCAGCCAAAGACTTTCCCCTGAAAGTTTTTGTTGCTTTAAAAGTATTAACACATAAATACATGTTCATAGCACAAACATACAGAGGGTATATAGAAAAAAGCCTTGTCCCTAGGCACTGAGTGTCTATCTAGAAGCAATAATTTTCTAGAAATAGTCTATATAAACACAAGCAAATTCATATATATTCTCCCCACGCACATATACCCTTTACACAAAGATAGTATACTATTCACACTGTTCTCTACCTCGCTTATTCCACTTAACAATACAGCTTGGGCTGGGCGCGGTGGCTCATGCCTGTAATCCCAACACTTTGGGAGGCCAAGGCTAGGGGATCACTTGAGCACCGGAGTTCAAGACCAGCCTGGGAAACATAGTGGGACCCCATCTCTATAAAAAATAAAAAATTAGCCAGATGTAGTGGCACATGCCTGTAGTCCCAGCTACTCTGGAGGCTGAAGTGGGAGGATCACTTGAGCCCAGGGGTTGAGGCTGCAGTGAGCCATGATTGTACCACTGCACTCCAGCCTGGGTGACAGAGCAAGACCCTGTCTCAAAACAAATAAACAAACAAATCAAGCTTGGAGATTGTTCCACATCCTTTTATATAGAGCTACTTCATTCTTTTTCACCTTTATGTATTTTATTGAGTGCATGTCCCATAATTTATCTACCTAATACCTTATGCATGGATGTTTAGGTAGTTTCTAGTATTTGGCTATTATAAATATCAATGCCTTGAACATACTTGTATAAATTTTATTTTACACCTGTTTGATCATTTGTATGATAAATACCTAGAAGTAGAATGGCTGAATCAAAAGTACAGACTTTTTTTTTAAGTGAGAGCAAATGTATTAAGAAAGTAAAGGAATAAAGAATGGCTAATCCATAGGCAGAGCAGCAAAAAGTATAGACATTTAAAGTTTTGGTAGAAACTACTTAATTTCCCTTTGTTCCGGACTGAATCGTGTCCTCCCCAAAAATTCATATGTTGAAGCCCTAACCCCCAGTGTGACTGTATTTGGAGATGGGACCTATAAGAAGGTAATAAAGATGAAGTGGGGTCATAAGAATGGGCTTCAATCCAATAGGAATGATGTCCTATAAGAAGAGGAAAAGGAAAAGACACCAGAGATCTTTGTCTTTCCGCGTGGACACAGAGAAGAGGGCATGTGAGGAAGAGAGCCTTCACCAGACACCAAGCCTAAAGGCCCTGATCTTGAACTTCCATCCTACAGAAGGGTGAGAACATAAATATTTGTTGTTTAAGCCACCCAGTCTAACACTGTCCGTAGAGGCTGCACCAATTTGGAGAGGCTGCACCAATTTATTATTTATTTATTTATTTCTATTTTTTTGAGACAAAGTCTTGCTTTGTTGTCAAGGCTGGAATGCAGGGGCACGATCTTGGCTAACTGCAACCTCCACCCACCAGGTTCAAGTGATTCTCATGTCTCAGTCTCCTGAGTAGCTGAGGTTACAGGCGCCCACCACCATGTCTGGCTAATTATTGTATTTGTAGTAGAGATTGGTTTTCACCCTCTTGGCCTGGCTGGTTTCGAACTCCTGACCTCAAGTGATTCACCCGCCTCCTAAAGTGCTGGGATTACAGGCATGAGCCACCGTGCCCAGCTGAGGCTGCACCAATTTGAATTTGCACTCCCACTAGTATTATAAGAGAGCAACTATTTTCCTAAGTCATCACCAACTCAAAATGTTGTCAAACTCTTTTATCTTTGCCAATCTAATAGGTGAAGAAAGAATGATATCTCAGGGTGTTTTTATTTTGCATTTTTATTAAATGAGGCTGAACAACTTTCCATGGATTTGATAGACATTTTTATTTCCTTTTCTGTGAATTGTTTATCATATCCTTTACTCATTTTTCTAATAGTTTGTTATTCTTTTCTTATTGATTTATAGGCATCTTTTATATTAAGGAGATTAATTCTTCGTGATATGAGTTTCAAATATTTTCCCCAACTTGTTGCATATCTTGTTTTGTTTTGTTTTGTTTTTGAGACGGAGTCTCACTCTGTGGCCCAGGCTGGAGCAGTGGCCCAGTCTCAGCTCACCGCAACCTCCAACCTCCCGGGTTCAAGCTATTCTCCTGCCTCAGCCTCCCAAGTAGCTGGGATTACAGGCGCATGCCACTATGCTCAGCTAATTTTTTTTTTTTTTTTTTTTTTTTTTTTTGAGACGGAGTCTCGCTCTGTCACCCAGGCTGGAGTGCAGTGGCGCAATCTTGGCTCACTGCAAGCACCACCTCCCAGGTTCACGCCATTCTCCTGCCTCAGCCTCTCCGAGTAGCTGGGACTACAGGCGCCTGCCACCACGCCCGGCTAATTTTTTGTATTTTTTTTTTTTTGGTAGAGACGGGGTTTCACCGTGGTCTCGATCTCCTGACCTCGTGATCCGCCCGCCTCGGCCTCCCAAAGTGCTGGGATTACAGGTGTGAGCCACCGTGCCCCACCTGCATATCTTTTAACATTGTGAATTTTTCCATTTAAAAATTTTTAAGGAATCAAATTTCTCAGCATTTTCTTTATGGCTTCTGGGTTTTGCATAATATTTTCAAAGGTTTTCCCAAGTTAACTTAAGAAGAAGTGTCTCATTTTTTCTTCTATTACTTTAAGGATTTAATAAGAGTTTTGATCCATCTGAAATTTATTTTGATGTGTGGCATAAGGTAGGAAGCCAACTGTATTTTGACAAGCTAGTTGTCCCAAAGTCATTTACTGATAAATCCTTCATTTCCCCATGGATTTGAAGTGCCACATTTAGCATACATTTAATATATGTATTTTGATCTATGGACTTTTAAATTACAGTAATATTATATTATGTGTTCATATCTAGGAAGGCTGGTCTCACTTTATTATTATCTTAGAAATTTCCTTTTGAACCTTAGAATCAGTTTACCTAGTTTCAAAAAACAATCTTGGTGCTTTTATTGGGAATGAATTAAACTTAAGATCAACTTGGGAAGAAATGACCACTTTATAAAGTTGAGTTGTCCTACCTAGGATGGTGATCTTCCTTTTTATCTGCTCAAGTCTTATTTGGTGTCCCTCCATACCGTTTCCAAGTGTTTTACTGACAGCACTTCACATTTCTTAAGTTTATTTCTAGAAATTTCATCTTTTGTTGTTGTTGCTATTATAGGTTGGGTCTTTAATTACATTTTCTGACTTGTTATTGATTGCAGGTGTGAAAACTGTTGGCTTCTATAATTTTGGCATTAGCCAGCTCACTAAATTACCTTTTATAATCGTTCATAGATTCATGTTTTCCAGGTAAAAAATGACATCTTCAAATAATGAAAAATTAACTTCTTCATTTCTTATGAAGCATTTTTTTTTTTCTGAGATGGAATCTTGCTCCATGCTGGCTGTGCAGTGGTGCCATCTTGGCTCACTGCAACCTCCGCCTCCCAGGTTCAAGCAATTCTTCTGCCTCAGCCTCCTGAGTAGCTGGGAGTACAGGCGCCCGCCACCACGCCCAGCTAATTTTTGTATTTTTAGTACAGACAGGGTTTTACCATATTGGCCAGGCTGGTCTCGAACTCCTGGCCTCAGGTGATCCACCTGACTTGGCTTCCCAAAGTGCTGGGATTACAGGCGTGAACCACTGCGCTAGTGAAAGACAGGTTTCTTTTTTTTTTTTTTTTTTTTTTTTTACATAATAAGATCCTTCAAATGAGTTCAAAAGTTCAAAGTTTTAAAAGTATAAAAGAGTAAACAGCAGAAAGATAACCTTTCTACCCCACTGCCCAGATCCCCTCCCTACAGGCAACCAATATTTTTGGCAGTGTGTTTTATATCATTCTATAGACGTCTCATGTATATGCAGCAAGTACAGCTGCCCTGAGAGTGCTTCTGGTAACACAGTTTCACAAGCCCAGGTAAGGCCAAATATGAGATCCTTCTCTTTTCTCTTCAGGAACTAAAGAAAGAAAAACTGAAAAGGCATAGGGCCTGAGTTCCAAGATAGTTCCCAACCTTCTCTGGTAGAGGGTCCCAGACCAGGTAGTCTTGGAAGAGTTGGGGCCCCAGCTTCTACTTTTAAGACATTCATTTTTCACCAACAAATTCTACTTCCTTATCTCTTTCACACAGATAAATTTCAGACACACATGTTCTCTCTGTTATCAAAACAGCCCATGAACATCTCGCAACTTGCAGCCCCTGTCACGTTTAGGGCCTGAGATTTGGAGTTGGATATGGGACTCCTGTTTGTGGCCTCCTCTCTTCCAGAGTCTTCCAGTGCAGTCCAGATAACATCTCTGAGAGTCTCTTGAGACCACTGAAGCAAGAGGCTTCAAGGTTTGTTCTAGGCTTCTCCAGTTGGCAGGTCTTCCCCATCCCACCCCCTCCCCCAGGGCTGCCAGGCATATTCCTGCCTGGGCCTCCTGGCACAAGAGATAAAATGAACAGGGTTACTCCTAGCAACTGGTCCGGGAGATAGCAGCAGGGAGGGAGTAGGAGAGAAGAAACATGTCAGGGTGCTCACAGGAGTAGTGCGGGGAGGTTTTGCTATTTCCAGATTCTTAAGCCAACAAAAGTGCCTTCATCATTTTCTGTCTGGAAGACAGAAAGCCCAAAAGGAGCCCAGAAGCAACAGTTCGAGACAGGCGCTTCCTGTGGCCAAGTGGATAAGAGGAGCGGCCTGCAACCATGGGACAGGGTGAGCCAAGCCAGCGCTCGACAGGGCTTGCTGGATTGTATGCAGCCCTCGCAGCATCACCTGTTTTCATTAAAGGAAGTGGGATGGATGATGGGCGGGGAGATGGTGGTGTAACCATGGTGGGGGAGGGGGTACTGGTGATAATGAGGTGGCTGTGGAGGGGGTGTGGTAGGTGGGTGCTGGTAGAGGTGATAGTGAGCTGGTTGTGGGGCATGGTGTGATGATGGGTGCTGGTGGAGGCAGAGGTGATGGTGGAGTGGCTGTGGAGTGTGGTGTGATGATGGGTACTGGTAGAGGCGGAGGTGATGGTGATGTTGCTATGGGGTGGTTATGGGGTAGGATGTTGGGGTAAACTGGTCATGATAATTGTATGATGATGGTGAGATGGTGATGGTGGTTAACATGGGTTTATATTCTTATCCCAAGGTCATCACAGCATAAGTGTTCACAACTTACTGATACAAATGAGAGACACCCTGTGATACAAATGAGAGATACCCTGGGTAGCATGAAGGTGTCACAGCTTCTACACCAAATGGGAGAGAAGGAGAGGAGGGAGTCAGGGAATCCACTTAAAAGGGGCAGAGGCAGACACAAAGCAAGAAACCAACAGAGGTGGTCAGAGTCGCAGCACTCTTGGCAGTAATTATTATATCCTGGCCTGGGAATTGCCTGGCTGTTCTGTGTCCTGGGAGAAGCAAGAGGGTAGTCAGAGGGAAATGGTGCAGAGGTGTGGGGACAGTGGGATGCAGCTGTGGTTCTGTTGCTATAGAAACTGCCTCACTCCCCTGCCCTGGTTGGCCAGTCTGGTGTGTGGAGGGCAACTGACCCTGAGACCAACACCTGATAGGGAAAAAAAAGAATTCTGGGTGAATTAAGTCAATAATCTCAGCCACGTCTTGTGAAAATAGAGCAAACACCAATAAATTGTCCTTTTTCTTTTTTTAAACAGAGTCTCTCTCTGTCACCAGGCTGGAGTGCAGTGCGCAATCTCAGCTCACTGCAACCTCCGCCTCCTGGGTTCAAGTGATTCTCCTGCCTTCTGAGTAGCTGGGACTACAGGCGCCCACCACCACGCCTGACTAATTTTTTGTATTTTTAGTAGAGACGGGGTTTCACCTTGTTGGCCAGGATGGTCTCGATCTCTTGACCTCGTGATCCATCCGCCTCGGCCTCCCAAAGTTTTGGGATTACAGGCATGAGCCAGCACGCCTGGCCAAACCGTTCTTTCTATTCTGTAGAGACCAGACAAATTAAAAATCTACTCAATCAGAGAAACACAAAGGTATCAGGAGATTGTTTAGTCCCAAACCAGAGGATGCCCCTGGGCACTAAATTCTTTCCAGGCAGTGGGTGGCAGAGGGCCCAGTAGCCACCAGATGGGAATCACTGAGTATGAACTCATGACATGCGGCAGTGGCTGGAGCTGGCTTGTGCTGACTTGCAAGAGCCAATTGCTAAATTTTGAGGAATCTTGTGAACAAGTTCTTTTTTTTTTTTGAGACGGAGTTTTGCTCTGTCACCCAGGCTGGAGTGCAGTGGCGCGATCTCCGCTCACTGCAAGCTCTGCCTCCCGGGTTCACACCATTCTCCTGCCTCAGCCTCTCCGAGTAGCTGGGACTACAGGCGCCCGCCACCACGCCCGGCTAATTTTTTGTATTTTTAGTAGAGACGGGGTTTCACCATGGTCTCGATCTCCTGACCTCGTGATCCGCCTGCCTCGGCCTCCCAAAGTGCTGGGATTACAAGCGTGAGCCACCGCGCCCGGCCGAACAAGTTCTTAAACACAGGCATTATTAAAAATTAAATTGTATAAACTTACAAGTAAAAAATTTATATTAAAAAGAAAGATAATAAGTACTCTAAACTCATCACCACCTACATATTTTACTCCTTTTTACCTTTATGTTTTTGAGGGTGTTTATGTCTCCTGTATCTCTGTGCTGGAAAAACCACATGATGAAGTGCCAGTCCACGCCTCTTCACAGCTCTGCGCTTGCTGACATCACCTCAGTAGCTTCAAACTGGCCACTGGGGGAGTATTTTACACCACAGAACTTGGCAAACGCTGTAACTCAGTACGCCCTTCCCCTCACCAACCCCTCCCCCCAGCCAGTTGTTAAACACATAACTGCTTGAGGGGCACATCTGAGGCAGCTCTGGGGTATTGTGAAAGGCAGAGAGGGAGGAGGGTGGGGTATTGTGCACCTCTGAAGAGCATTCCACATGATCTCCAGGTTAACACAACTTCTCATGGGCTGTGGTACAAATAGGAGATGCTGGGAAAACACGAAGGTATCATTGCCTCAAGACCCAGTGGGAGAGAAGGAGAGGTAGGAGTCAATGAATCCACCTAAAAGGGGCAGAGGCAGAGATAAACCAAGAAACCAGGCAGACCTAAAGAATGCAGATACCTCAGGGGCCCTGCGAGGGTCTGGCAGCACAGATGGGGACCTGAGGCCCCTGTGATGCATCTGAGAAAATCTCCTTTAAGGCTGTCTCAATGTTCTCATCCATTCATTGACGGAGCAAACACTGATTGGCTATCTGTTGAGTTCTGCTGGGGCAGAGGATGCAGATATGAGAAAGTACTGTACCTTGGGGAGCTCACAGTGAAAAGGGGAGCAGAGGGCTAGGCAGGTGATGGCTATCAAATGGGATAAGTGCTGAAGAAAGTGGGGCAGAGTACTGTGGGAGTCCAGAGGACTGACCTCTGCCAGGAGGAGTCAGTGAAGGCTACAGAGGTGGGTGCCTTTGGATCTTGGAAGATGAGTAGACATCTGCCAGATAGAGAAGAGATGGTGGGAGCCTTCTAGACAGAACAAGAATCCAAATGAATTCTAGTGACTCTTGCCGTAACACTATGGTCATTACATGGGTTCAGATACACTGAGGCTCAAGTCATATCACTTAGGATGTGACTAAGGCATTCCACCATCCAATCCAACTCAACCAGTCTGCAGAGGCAGGGCTTATCCTGGGCCCCAGCACAAGCTTTGCGCTAAGCAGAAAGAGGAATCATTGTTGGTTTCTGAGTGCTGCTGTACTTCAGTTTACAAATCCCAGCCTCCCCGTGGCTACTTTATCTATAGCCATGGCCTGACCAAGCCAAGTGGAGGAGGGGGATACAAGGATGCAAGGGGCACCCAGGGACACCAGGACCAGACACAGAGAGTTTCCTTCCCTCCTCTGGACACTTTCACATTTCTTCATATTCAGTGATGTCAGTTCTTTTGCCCTAAATAGACATCATTGGCATCTTCTATCATCCCCATCACTAGTGAAAGAAAAAGTAGAACATCCTTCCCCTCTACTCTTCAGCTCTAAGCAGAGAGACTGGGAACTGAGGGAAATTTGAAGTAGGAGTATCCTGAAATTGACAAGATATGTCTTGTAGTCTAAAGGACATTGCCATCAGGGTCATATCACTTCCCTGAAGTGGGTTAGACCTCATTTCATACCTGCGAGCAAAAGCCATAGTTTCTTTCTTGTGGCAGCTGAGCCAGTGCAAAAACTGCAGGCTGCCTTTCAGACCAAGGAGATTCCCAATGGCCTTCTGCCATCAAAGGAACAAAAAGTACACAATTCCTTTGCTGCAAAAAAAAAAAACAAAAATCAAAAAAAACTTTTTTTTTCCAGCATTGTTCCTTATCTTGCGCTTGCTGAACATATCTTTTGACTTCTCTACTCCTTGTTTTTTTCTTCCCTCTTGTATTAGTCCATTCTCACACTACTATAAAGACATACCTGAGATGGGGTAATTTATAAAGAAAGGAAGTTTAACTGGCTTATGGTTCTGTGGGCTGTACAAGCTTCTGCTCCTGGGGAGGCCTCAGGAAACTTACAATCATGGCAGAAGGTGAAGGGGAAGCAAGCATATCTTCACATGGCTGGTGGGAAGGAGAGAGAGAGAGAGTGAAGGAGGAGGTGCTACACACTTTTAAACAAGCAGCACTGGGGGATGGTGCTAAACCATTAGAAACTGCCCCCATGATCCAATCACCCCCCTCTAGGCCCCTCCTCTAACACTGGGGATTACAATTCGACCTGATATTTGGGCAGGGACCCAAAGCCAAACCATATCACTTCTGTTAAATGAGAATTGATTAACAGACTGTCATAATACTCTTGAGCCACCTCCGTGAAGGGTTTTTCTGGGCTGCATAGTGTTGTGAGTTTATAGTAAGACTTTAGGTCAAAAAGCTACCATGCACAGTCTCGGGTGAGACAGTTCCACACTCAGCCTCACTCTTCTCATCTGTAGAACAAGAGAATTGGACTCAGTGATCTCAAAACTAACTCTAAAAATTATCTGATTGTGCTCTAAGAAAAAATGAGTAGGTGCGAGAAAGATTTTGGGTTTTATTCATTGCTTGTGGATTGGGACAAGAAAAAGGAGGCCAACAATGAGAGTAAGCATTGCACTTATTAATAATAATAACAACAACAGTTTCATTTAATGGGACTTACTGTGTATCTGACACTGTGCTAAATGTATTATACATCATCTAATCCCCACAACTCTGAAAGGAGGGATGATTATTCTAAGGAAAAGGAAACTGAGGCTGAGGGTGGTTAAGTTACTTACCTGGGATTGCGCAGCTAAAACGTAAGTGGAGCCAAGGATTTGAACCCTGGTCTCTCTGACTCCAGAATCTCTGCTTGTACTTACATTGTCACATTTACTTAGTTTCCATGACTTCTCTCTTTCCCACAACAGCCCTGGGTATCAAGAGCTGCGACTTTCAGGCAGCAAGAAACAATGAGGAGCACCACACCAAGGCCCTCAGCTCCCGGCGCCTCTTTGTGAGGAGGGGGCAGCCCTTCACCATCATCCTGCACTTCTGCGCTCCAGTCCGTGCATTTCTGCCTGCCCTGAAGAAGGTGGCCCTCACTGCACAAACTGGTTAGTGAGACAGGCCTAGACTCCTTTGGCAGCAGGCCTGGGGGGTTCTCTGTTCTCTCCAGCACCCTGTTAGCAAATCAAAGGGCAAATGGCCCACACTGCAGCTGGGCCATAAGAAGTCCTGCCCACCTGGCAGGGCGGTCATGAGGGTGCCACGAGATTATGTGCCTGGTAAATATTGTTTATGATGACTCAGAAGCTGCCTAGCAGCAGCATCACCAAGAGCCTCTTTTTGGTTGCAAATATAATAGTAGCTTTGTAGAAAATTCTGGATGGGGCCGGGTATGGTGGCTCACACCTGTAATCCCAGCACTTTGGGAGGCTGAGGCGGGTGGATTACCTGAGGTCAGGAGTTCAAGACCAGCCTGACCAATATGGTGAAGCCCTGTTTCTACCAAAAATACAAAAAATTAGCCAGGCGTGGTGGCGGGTGACTATAATCCCAGCTACTCAGGAGGCTGAGACAGGAGAATCACTTGAACCCAGGAGGTGGAGGTTGCAATGAGCCGAGATTGTGCCACTGCACTCCAGCCTGGGCGACAAGAGCAAAACTCTGTCTCAAAAAAAAAAAAAAGAAAGAAAAAGAAAATTCTGGATGGAATCGAACCCAGGCTAAATATAACATTTAATTGCTACTTTTTATTGAATCCATACTACCTGTCAGGTGTTGGGCCAAGTACTTCACATGCAGTATTTCATTCAGTCCTGCCATGGGCCATGAAGAAGGTACTATTACGATGCCCATTTTATAGACTATGATGTAGGTCCATGGGTACCAAAAGCCTGTGCTCTCCTATCACTCTTTCTTGATGGGCCTCATTTCTAGGTGGGTCACTTTCATTATCCTCCAAAAACAACTTTCACCTGCTCTATCTTTGTAATACCCTGACCTTATTACGCTGAGTTGTGACCAAGAAGTCCCAGTGACGGACTAATCACTGTGTGACTGCAGGAGAGAAGCCTTCCAAGATCAACAGGACCCAAGCCACATTCCCAATTTCCAGTCTGGGGGACCGAAAGTGGTGGAGTGCAGTGGTGGAGGAGAGAGATGCCCAGTCCTGGACCATCTGTGTGACCACACCTGCGGACGCTGTCATTGGCCACTACTCGCTTCTGCTGCAGGTCTCAGGCAGGAAGCCACACCTCTTGGGCCAGTTCACACTGCTCTTTAACCCCTGGAGTAGAGGTAAGTTTGGACCTGGGCCTGCCTGGGCTGCACGGAGGCTCCAGACACTGGAGCTGGGGTGCAGCTCTGGCACGGAGCACCTGCACCAGGCCCCTGTGGCAGCCCTCTCTAAGGACAGCACCAACACCCAGTCTGTGCCAGGGCTTTCTCCCTGAATGAACCAGCTCTCAGACCCAGGGTCCTGTTTTGGTGTCACCCCTGGGAGAAGCGGGTTGAGCCTTCCCACTGAAAGCGAAAGCTTGTCTCACCACCAGACCCTGGTGCTGGCTCACGCTATTTTGGTCACAGGAGTTGAGACTCACTGAGATGACCCTGGGAAAGCTGCCCTTCATTCTAACAGTGCAGGGGTGAGAACTGGAGAGGGCCTTGGGAATGAGGTGGCCTGAGGATGGGCTTCTCTCTCTCTCCCCCACTATTCTGTTTCCAGAGTGCACTCAGGCTTTGCGGGACCTGAAGCTGATGCAATTTGGGGGACCCTCTTTAAGAAAAAGAATATACCATTTTGAATTGATAAGGCTCCCCCGCCGACCAGGGCCCCAAGAGGTCTGTGTTATTCCACAAGCTTCTGCTTCCGCTTCCCAGGAAATCTACACTTCCCTGTCTTTACTCCTCTCTTCCGGCTCATTCTGTTCTTGCAGATTGCTGGGTGCTCTCCAGACCCCCCTACCCAAGGGTCTGACGGGACCCCAAGGTTCACCAGCCTATGAGCGGCTTCCCTGGGGTCAGGTGACCTGCTATGCCCCGCCCCCCCCCAACCGTGGCCACCTCTAGCAAAGCTCAGCCCTAGCTGTGGCTGGAGCTATGTCGTCTAGAAATGGCCATCTGACATAATATATGTCCAAATCAGACCCAAAGTAGGACTCATCTTCTCTTCCTCCCCACTCTGAAGATTGTGTCTGTCTTTGCTTTTAAATCTATCTTACCCACCTTCATCCTTGGGCTCCCTGAAGGGTTTGTTGGGAGAATGAAAAAGAGTTTCTCCCGGTTTTCCTGTCTTTACAACATCAAACGAGTACATAGCCCTTTTCCTCTCAAGAGTTTTGCTGCCAGCCTGAAGGAGGCCCCGTGGCAAGGCGGGGCCAGGAAACTGACGGAAACATGGGGAGGTGGAAGAACCTTCCCAGGTTCTTAAGCCTGGCCCCATGTCTGGCCCGCAGCTCCTGACTGCTTTTCTCTGTGGTACCTTAAACCCTCCACTTCTCCTGTCCAGGGCAGGGTTCTCCCCTACTTCAGGTGGCCCCACCTGTCCTCAGCTCAGACCCTTATTTCCTGCTCCAAGGGCAAAGGCAGGTGGATCAGCAGATGGGAGCTCTTATTCATCCAGGTGCCCCACGTAGATGAATGTAGATGCAGGGCCCCTCAGCTGGGGGAGGCCCTGTGGCTCTCCACGACTGGCAGAAAGCCCTTCAAGCCGCTTCCCTCTGAAGCTGAGGCATTGGTGTACCCCCCGATCACCCTGAGTCTGCTTCCAGAGCCGGGCCCTGGCAACCGCCGTAAAGACCCAGCAAAGAGTTCTAGGACAGTGCTTGGCTCAGGGCGCCCACACTCTTGACTCCAGTGCCAGGAGTCCTGCCTTTGTGCTCAGTTTGTAGGGACCTGCCTACGGAGGGCCTCTCTACCTGAGTGGGGTGGAGGTCTCTGTCTGGGCAGGGGAGAGTCATGGGCTCCGCTCATCTGGGAGGTGACTGAGAAATTTTCAGATTCGCTGGCATCTCAGTGTTATCTTGGCATGCTTGGAGATGGGGATTCAAAAGGAAATTTTACATCATTTTACATCCTATGGTAAAAGTTGGAGCCCTGCTCATAGGCCAGGCACTTTATAAAGGGGGCTACATATACCCAAGCAGAGAGGAGGAGGCTGGCACTGCCCATGCTCTCATAAGCTACTTCCTAGAGACCTGCAGATCCTGGGGCCAAACACCTCAGTTTGAAGTAATTTCCAAAAAATAAAAAGTAAAAAACAGTGATGCCTAGCTGACTTCAGAGAGTACTCAGGATGGAAGGCAGGAGTGGAGGGCTCCTTGAGCATATGGTTCTGTGGTTTTAGGCCCCAGATTCTTCAGGGCTTCCTGATTTCTGGCGTCTTATCCTTCTGTTGCCTTGAGGACCCTCATCCCCAGATGGATCCCTGGAGGGCTCCAGAGAGGTTAGCCTAGCATCTCCTCTGGATGATTTGGAAATCCTTTTCTCTCTCTAGTCCCCAGAAACTAATCTAACCCCTGTCCACTCCACCTCAGCCATTGGGTCAGAGTGATTAGCCCTCAGCACTTGCCCTCCTGCTTCTAGCTTCCCAGAGTGGGTGATGGCCCCCTTAAAAGTCGCCCACCCTCCTCAGGATTTCCAGCCCAACCCTAGGATGAGGAAAGCAGGAGGGGCACCGGCAAGAGACCGAGGGAGCCCTAGACCCACTTGGACACCCCCAGGGCAGAAATTCAATGTTCTGACTTCCACCTCTCAACCCCGCTGCTCCTTCCAACCCTCCAACCCTGTTTTGCCAAATGCTCCTCTTCCCTCTGCTCACATCCGTCAGTCTATGCTTAATTGTCTTTTTTCTGAAACACCTGTTTTTGGTCACAAATTGAATTTGTGGGGAAGACATACAAGCCATTGGGAAGCTCCCTGGCCTGTTGCCAATTTATCCAGGGACGATAGTGTTCTGGCTGTGAACGACTAGGATTTTCTTTTTTTTTTCTTTTTTCTTTCTTTTTTTTTTTTTTTTTGGAGACAGAGTTTCACTCTTGTTGCCCAAGCTGGAGTGCAATGGCATGATCTCAGCTCACTGCAACCTCCGCCTCCCGGGTTCAAGAGATACTCCTGCCTTAGCCTCCCGAGTAGCTGGGATTACAAACGCGTGCCACCACGCCCGGCTAATTTTTTATACTTTTAGTAGAGACAGGGTTTCACCATGTTGGTCAGGCTGGTCTTGATCTCCTGACCTCAGGTGATCCACCCACCTCAGCCTCCCAAAGTGCTGGGATTACAGGCGTGAGCCACCACGCCTGGCTGGTTTTCATTTTTTTTTAAGAGAAAGTGTCTCACTGTGTCACCCAGGCTGGAGTGCAGTGGCACCATCATAGCTCATTGCAACCTAAAACTCCTGGGCTCAAGTTTCCTCCCGCCTCAGCCTCCTGAATAGCTAGGACTACAAGTGCACACCACCACACCCGGCTGTTTTTTTTTATTTTTTTGTAGAGACAGGGTCTTGCTGTGTTGCCCAGGCTGGTCTCGAACTCCTGGCCTCAAACTGTCCTCCTGCTTTGGCCTCCCAAAGTGCTGGGATTATAGGTGTGAGCCACTGCACCTGGCCAACCAAGCTTTTTAAGGTTGTTCTTGTCTTCCTGGCTGACCATAAAGGCCACACCCTGATTGACCCAGGGACTCTGGGCTGGGTCCCTGTGGGGGCAGTGAAAGAGGGACTTCCTCCTCAGTCTTCATTAGGCCCAGAGCTGATGGGGTGGCCTGCAGCCAAACCTAATCTCGGCAGGGAGGACAGAGGCCTGGATGTGGAGGGTGGACCTAGCACCCCCACAGGCTCTCATCCCTACCCACCTCTCACCAGAGGATGCTGTGTTCCTGAAGAATGAGGCTCAGCGCATGGAGTACTTGTTGAACCAGAATGGTCTCATCTACCTGGGCACAGCTGACTGCATCCAGGCAGAGTCCTGGGACTTTGGCCAGGTACCAGGGCCCTCTAGGGGAGGAGTGTGTAGAGTGACTGTCCCATAACCTTGCATGTTCAGGCTAGACAGAGCTGGTAGGTCCAAAAACCCGTGGTCATGAGACCATTTCTTTAGCCCATTTCAGTCTTGTGGTGCCTCCCATTCCTCTGGGCCATATCAGAACATCCTCTGAAGCTCCCAGAATTATTTTCTTTAAAACTGTGGAAATCAAGCCTCAGTTACATCCTCACTGTCTTTGAGATAAAGACCAAATCCCCCTACCCTAACATCCATGGCCCTTCCAGCCAGGACCCTGCTTTCCTTTCTCCATGAACCGCCCCAGTTCCATCCTCAGAGCAACAGGCTGAACGTTCCCTCTGCCAGGAAGGGCTTCCCACTCTTATCTCCTGGCAAGCTCCTACCCATCTCTCAAGACCTTCTAGAAGCCTTCCCCAACCCCCAAAGGCAGAGGGAGCCTCTCCACTGTGCTGCTCTGTGCCGGCATCTCTACAAGAGCCCTAGGCATGCTGCTGTGCTCTGTAATCTAAGGGGCTGGACTGCGTGTCCATCTCCAGTCCTAAACCGTGGGCTCCTCAGGAACAGGAGCTGCCTCGGTATCCTCCACTCTTGGTTCAGGGCTGGTAGGAGCAGTCAGGGTTCACTAAATGGAAATGGAATGCAATGCAATTAAACGAAACAGTACAGCACGGATCCCTGAGAGCTCACACCCTACCGGGAGTCAGACAACAGATAGGCAAAGGATTGGATGCCTGGGAAAAGGAACCCAGGTCACATTGAGAGGTGGGGGGAGGGAGCCAGAGCTCCTCAGAGGGGTGAGGCAAGGGAGGCAGGTGTGGAGTGCGGGTCTGGGAGAAGGACGAGATGATGAGGCTGTCCTGCGGGATGAGTGCCTAACCTGGGAACCCTTCATCATGGCCCTGTGTGGTCCTTAACAGTTCGAGGGGGATGTCATCGACCTCAGCCTGCGCTTGCTGAGTGAGGACAAGCAGGTAGAGAAGTGGAGCCAGCCGGTGCACGTGGCCTGTGTGTTGGGTGCCTTGGTAAGCGAGAGGCTGGGGAACCAGAATGGGGCAGGAGTGAGACAAGAGCCCTCTGAGAGACCTGCCCCACCACCGTGGCCTCAGAAACCCCCAAATCACAAATGGCCCCCTCCTCCCAGGGGGTGGGAACAGTCCCTACAGAAGGGTCCAAGGAGGACAAAAAGACAGGCAATAGCATCCACAGTGGGGAGAAAAGCAAAGAAATGTGTGATCCATCAGGACGCAAGCCCGCAGAAGACTAAGCCTCCTTTCCCTCCCCACACCCAGTCCCATCCTGGAGCTTAGGCCCATGGGAAGGAGCGGGTAGGGCCCATCTTATCCAGTGCTTGCTGCTGCAGTGATCGAAGGGACTTCTTTTATACTTCTAAATTATTCATAAGAATATGCAGACCATGATGGTAACTTGGTGCTTTCCCTTGTCCCTAAAAATCCTCTCAGAGGAGTCATGTGTTCACCATTCCCTCTTTGCCGCTGAAGTCCCCTCTGAAAAGATGGTGAGGGTCCAGGCCAGCCTGTGAGTTGAAAGAAGCTTGGGATAAGTGGCCTCCAGGACCCAGGTGCAAACCACCTCAAACGAGTCAGGGTGGAGGACTAAGAACCGGTGAAACCAGCCCCTGAGGAAGGGCAGCTCTCATGCTCCTCTTTGTGGCTGGAGCCAGAGGGCTTGTTAAGAAGGGGAGTCCTGGGCTCCAGCCCTAGAGCTATGACCCAGGGGCCTAGGATGGAGCCCAGGAGCATGCAGGTTTAACCAGTACCAGGTGGCTCTAATGCTGGGTATCTGTTCACCATGGTTGGAGTACTGCAATGAGCCCTCCTTACCCATGCCCTGGAAGCTGTCCTGCCCGAGGGACTCATACTGACATCCACACATTTCCCCAAACAGCTGCATTCTCTCAAGGAGAAGAGGGTCCTGCCCACCCCGCAGACCCGGGCCACCCAGGAAGGGTCCTTGATAAACAAGCGCCGGGGCAGCGTGCCCATCCTGCGGCAGTGGCTCACAGGCCGAGGCCGACCCGTGTATGATGGCCAGGCCTGGGTGTTGGCTGCTGTTGCTTGCACAGGTTGGTCCCCTTGTCTCCTGTAGAGTGCCCTGCCTCCTGGGTTGTTCCCTGGCCTCCCATGCGGGAAGGACATCTCCAAAAGCAGGTGCTGCCTCCCTGCAGCCGCATTTCCCCATCTCATCACACAGAAGTAGTTGTTCCAGGCAGCTTCTCCCACCAGCTTCTGCTGCTTTTCCCCTCAGCAAAGGTGGGCTCATTTGCAAACTCTGTTCCCAAATTCACTTACTTCCCTAACCCTGCCCTAGCAGAGCAGCCCTGCAGTGCTGTGTTCTATGCTCTGTTGCCTTCTCCCCTGCTATATACCCCGCATGCGGTGGAACCTGTGCCTTATTGATCAGCCTTCATGCATCCTGTTCTTGGCTGCCACTTCTAGGTTCCTGCACTCCTCTTCTTTCCAAGTTTTCAGTGCCCAGAGGAGACACTGAAAATCCTAGCCTCCCACACGCCCCCAGCCCGGTCTCTTGAGCGCCCCCTGACACTCCGCCCCTCTTCTCGCAGTGCTGCGATGCCTGGGAATCCCTGCCCGTGTGGTGACCACGTTTGCCTCAGCACAGGGCACCGGCGGGCGTCTGCTCGTAGATGAATACTATAATGAGGAGGGACTTCAGAATGGAGAAGGCCAGAGAGGCAGAATCTGGTGAGAAGCCCGAGGGAGATGAGGTTCCAGTCCAGGAAGGGCTCCAACCCTGCATGGCACACCTCTGCAGGAGCCCCACCCCCTTTGTGGCCCTGGCATGGAGAGTAGGCTTTCAAGACCCTTAGAGGTGGCGCTGATGGTCAGTGATGGTGTGCATGCCCCTTCCTCGGAGTGCTGCAGCCACTTTGACACAGTGACCTCCCATCCCACTGGAACAAAAACAGCTCTGCCAGGCTGCATTTCCAGAACCTCTTCAGCACTCCTTTTCTTTCCCACTTGAATTTTTCTCTTTGCTACATTCAGGATCTTCCAGACTTCCACAGAGTGCTGGATGACGCGGCCTGCCTTGCCCCAGGGTTATGATGGATGGCAGATTCTGCACCCAAGTGCTCCCAGTGGAGGTGGAGGTAAAGCCTAGGGTTGGGTCCAGGACCACGCAGGGCTGCACAGAGCTGAAGAAGTCCCCCGGAGAGGACTCAGGAGCAGCAGACAGTCCCAAGGGGGTCTCCATCCTCGAAAACAGTGGAAGCCTGAGGCATGACAGCAGCCAGCAGAAAGCTGACCTGATGCCAGTGGGCTCATGGGAATAGAGGTGCCTGCCATCCTGGCTACAAGGCTGTAGGTAGACAAGGCACCTTAGAGCCGCGGGTGAGGGAGTTGGGTCACAGTGAAGGGCAGAGGATCTTCAGATGGCACGTGGCTGTGCTGGGCCAGGGGCTTGCAGCAGGGGTTTCTGAGGTTCTGGACATGGATGAAGAGGGTATTGGGATAGGCTCAAGCCCAGAAAAGGAAGCTTCAGGACCCACAAAAAGATAGCTCTTCCTCAGGAACAGAAATGGCACAGAGCCTGGCACCTAGTAAGTGCTCAAGAAAGGTAGCCCTATTCCTGTCATATCCATAGTAAAGCTGGCTTGAGAGCTCCTCACGCTAAGTGTGACCCTCTGAGCTTCTGCCTGTCCAGTTCCTGAGAGGGCTTCTGCCAGGGGCCATGACCAAAAAGTTTTATCACTAAATAGTTGATTACTAAATAGTTTCACCTCTGTGGCTCTCTCAGCAACCCTGCCTAGTGCTCACCTCTGACCTTGGTCCTCGGGGAGGGAAAATAGGCTAGAGGATGGGGACTGAGGTTATGCAGTTCTGAACTGAGCAGAGGTCTAGGCGCGGCTCCCATGCTCACCAACCTTTCTCTCCCTCAGTCCGGGGGTTCTGTGATCTGGTGCCGGTCAGAGCAGTCAAGGAGGGGACGCTGGGGCTGACCCCAGCAGTGTCAGACCTTTTTGCTGCCATAAATGCTTCATGTGTGGTCTGGAAGTGCTGTGAGGATGGGACACTGGAGTTGACTGACTCCAACACCAAGTATGTTGGCAAGAACATCAGCACCAAGGGTGTGGGCAGTGACCGCTGCGAGGACATCACTCAGAACTACAAGTATCCTGAAGGTACGGGCCAGGGAAGGGCCCCAGGCTTCTCGGTACCTGGAACAGCAAGCGAGGGAAACGGATGGGCCTGGCAGATGCAGCCAGAAAGAGACTTGTCCTTTCCGCATCGTATAAAACAGGGTTTCTCAACCCCATTTGACACCATTGACATTTGGGCCCAGATATGTCTTTGTTGTACGGGCTGTGCACCCTAGGACATTTAGCAGCATTCCTGACCCTAAGAGGAAGTCTAAATTCTTTCACATAGGAAAATTCAGTTCCCTGCAAAACTGTCCTCAGAGACAGTGTTGACTTGTCCCCAACCTTGCTCTCTCATCATTCAAGGGGCAAATTCACAGCACTTGAAAAAGAACTTGGTCCTTGAGTGGTTTGGAAGAGACACACTGTATCGGTGGTGGATCTGCCTGACACAGACATTTTTGGGCTAAATATGGCTTTAGAGGCTTGCAGAGCTCTTGTGACTTTGGCATTTGAGCAGAAGTGGGTAAATGGTTTTGATTCCCAGGGTTTTATTAGAAGCATTTATACCAGCCAGGTAAAAGATCAGCTTTGTTTCTCCCCTTCACTAGGGTCTCTTCAGGAAAAAGAGGTGCTGGAGAGAGTCGAGAAAGAGAAAATGGACCATGGGAAAGACAACGGCATCTGTCCTCCCAGTCTCGAGACTGCCAATCCTCTGTACCTGCTCTTGAAAGCACCCAGCTCCCTACCCCTGAGAGGGGATGCCCAGATCTCAGTGACGCTGTTTAATCACAGTGAGCAGGAGAAGGCAGTGCAGCTGGCAATTGGGGTCCAGGCTGTGCACTACAACGGTGTCCTTGCTGCCAAGCTCTGGAGGAAGAAGCTGCACCTCATGCTCAGTGCCAACCTGGGTAACGCTCTATGGCCCCACCAGACACCCACACACACACGCGGCCCCTGCCTTGGGCAGGCAGCAGCCACAGGGCACCCCGCAGCCACAGGGCACCCCCTGCAGTCTCTAGAGACGGCTCTGAGCCCCTGCTGCTCACTCTCGTGTTCTCTCTAATTCGCTCATTCAACACATATTTATTGCGCCTGAAGCAGGAAAAAAACATGATGCCAACTGCAGTCAGATAAGTAAACAGACCCTTCATAGCAGTGTGAGAAGTGTTTGCTGAGTTTAACAGAGTACAGTGGCAGGAGAGCACCTCCCCCCAGGCTGGAGTAAGCTGCCCCCAAATAAATTGTACTGCACTGAATCTGGAAGGATGAGTAGAAAAGTAATGGCCAGAAAAGTAAGTCTCGGCATTCCAGATGGAAGGAGCAACATGTGCAAAGGGCCCTGCTCATCCCTGAGGTTCTTACTTAATTGGTCTGAGATGGGGGTCCAGGTATCATTTATTTCTTTTTTTTTTTTAAACACCCTGTGTTATTCTACGGTTAAGAGTCCCTGAACCAGAACGATTGTTTTTAAATTTTGCTGCACATTAGAATCAACTGGGGGAAGTTTGATGCTCAGCCTGCATCTCAGGCCGATTAAATCACAGATTCTATGGTGGGCTGGACGCAGTGGCTCATGCCTGTAGTCCCAGCACTTTGGGAGGCCGAAGTGGGCAGATCACCTGAGGTCAGGAGTTCAAGACCAGCCTGGGCAACATGGTGAAACCCCGACTTTACTAAAAATACAAAAATTAGCTAGGCTTGATAGCACACACCTGTAATCCCAGCTACTGGGGAGACTGAGGCAGGAGAATCGCTTGAACCCAGGAGGCAGAGGTTGCAGTGAGCCAAGATCATGCCACTGCACTCCAGCCTGGGTGACACAGTGACACTCCATCTCAAAAAGAAAAAAAATAAAAACTCCATGGTGGAACACATCAGAACTTTTAAAAACTGGAGTAATTCCGACGTACAGACAAATGTGAGAATCAGTTGACGAGAGCTTGTCTACAGCATTGCAACAGCCTTCTAACCAGTCACCTCACCTCCAGCCTCTGTATCGCTCTTCGCTTTCCAAGCATGGGAGGAGTGGAGTCAGGGGAGTGGCGTGAGCGCTGCACGGGGCCCAGGTGACACAGGGTCTTGTCTCTCTTGCTAAGAAGTTTGAGTTTTGTTCTCTGGGTAATGGAAAACTGGTGGAAGGTTTCAACCAGGGTAGTCAATGGAATCAGAAATTCATTTTAACAAGAAAGAACTTTTGGCAGAATGGAATGGAAGGGGTCATATAAGAAGAGTGCTTCTTAACCTTAGCTGCACATTGAGTCATCTGGGGAACTTTTTTTTTTCTTGGTGGGCGGGGGTGGGGGGCAGCCTTCTGAGCCAGAGTAGGTTCAGAGACTCCGATCATCTGGGGAACTTTTAAAAATACTGATGTCTGGGCTTCACCGCCAGAGTCTGATGTAACTGATTTGGGGTGTGGCCTGGCATTGGGGTTGTTTTATAGAGCTCCCCACTTGATTCTAACGTGCATCCAGTCTTGAGAACCACTAGATTGAAGATGAGAAGGTTGTGTAAATCATCAAGTCAAGAAATGAAGGCCAAACTAAGCTAGCAGCACTTAGAGTTAAAACATATTAAAGAGTTGAGATAGATGGGGCTTGTGAATGTGTGAGTGTGTATTTGTGTGTGGTGGGTGCTTCTGGTTTGGGTGAGTCACTAGAATACGAAAAATGGGGAGGAGCAGGTTTGGGGAGAAAAAGGATGGATTTGGTTGTGGCACATTGTGTCTGAAAGCCCGTGACACACCCAAGTGGAGCTGGCCAGTAGGTGGCAGGAAACCTTGGTAAGATAAAGTTCTGGGCTGGAGCTCAGACATGGAAATCCCAGCACGGGGGGCCAACAAAGAGTCAGGGCATAGATGAGCTCACGGCAATGGGGAGAGGACAGTGAGTAGACGAGAGGGTGAGGAGGGAACCCAGCAGCAGCAGCAGCATTTAGAGGGCGGTCAGGGGAAAAGCAGAGTAAGAGAGGTCAAACAGTCAAAGAAAGGGAGCACCCAGCAAGGTCAGCAGAAAGGGCACGAGGTGTCAAGGCTGAAAAGCACCATTAAGAGAGTGGACTTACAGAGAAGCTTCCTGGGCGTTAAGCCGATTGAGTTGGGAAGGTGAGACAAACTGTCTAGTCCTCCCTGGAGGCATGACAGGAAAAGGTGAGGCTGGGGAGTAGTCAGCCAGGGACACTGGGCAGAGGGAGAGAGCCGAACCTGCTTCTATGCTGAGGAAAATAAGCAGGCAAGAGGGAAAGAATGGAGCCTCAGGAGAGATGGGTTAAAATTGATAGTGCTATGCTTGGGGATATGAGACAACTAGAATAATTGTAGCTCACATCTATCAGGCACTTACTATTTGCCCAAAATGGTGTTAAGTAAGTGCTTTATATGCATCCTCTTATTAGCCCTCACAACCACGTTCTGAGGCAAGAACCATTGCTATCCGCACTTTACAGATGAGGAGATGAGACACAGAGAGGCTCGATAATTTACTCAGGGTTACACAGCTAGTGTGATGGGGTCAGGATGGGGCACAGATTTAGAAAGCAGAGGATTCAATTTAGGCAGGGGGGATACCTCATCCCCTGAGAAGTAGTGACAGTAGGAGTAGATATTTCTTCTGTAAGGTGACAGAGCGAGACCCTATCTCTAAAACAAAACAAAAACTCTACAAACAACACAAACCATCCCACTAGGAAGGCATTATTAGACAAGGACACTGAGGCCCAAACAGCTTAACTTGTTCCAGTTCACAGGGACCCTTCCCAACCCCACTGAGGTGGTCTGCCAAGAGCATTGTCGGGGGTGGTGATGGGGATGAGGGTGAGGAGTGAGGTCTTGAGTGAGTTCCAAGTGTACAATTGCTGGGGAAAATGGTGCATCTTTCTGGCCTCAGTGAGGCCCTGAGTCCTTTGCATTGTGCATGTAACTATGGCTGTTTCTGGGGTACACACACCTGTTGGCACTGACTCCACCTGTCATGTGTTTCAGAAAAGACAATAACCATCGGCCTATTCTTCTCCAATTTTGAGCGAAACCCACCCGAGAACACCTTCCTTAGACTCACCGCCATGGCAACACACTCGGAGTCCAGCCTTAGCTGCTTTGCTCAGGAAGACATTGCCATTTGTAGACCACACCTTGCCATCAAGGTAGGCACCAGTCCTCCCCTGAGTTGCCCTCATCTGCCACCACTCAGGTCCGCATTTCAGAAGGAATCCAAGCCCCTTCAGAGCAGATGACTGTGCTGCAGGATTACCAGAAAGTGCTACATTTAAGAGCTCCTTCCCTTGAAAGACATAGTTTCTTACATACCCTATTAAGGTTTAAATCTTCCAACTTCTTTAGTTAAGTAAAGGTTTCTAAAATTGGGGCCTTTCCAGTTGCTGCCTCCTACCTACAGGGATCATAATAGCCTATGTTTATTTAGCACCACATACACATGCCAGAGGATTTTCAGCTCCTTTATTTCTTTCTAAGCCCTGTGAGGTAGAACTGTTCCCATTATTCAGATGAAAAAACTGAGCCCTAGAGAGCAACATGCCCAAGATTATAAAAACAGGAAGTTCTAGAGGCTTATGGCTCTTGGTCCAGCCCTCTTTCCATGTGTCTACCGTGGCCAAAATGAATGAGATCTGATCCCTGCCCTCAAGCAGATTATAATTTAGTTAGGGAGACACAACATTTGATCTTCCAGATAAGTGCTTTAATAGATGCGCAAAGTTGCTATGGAATAAGTGAAGCAAAGGGGATTAATTCCAGCTAGTGAGTTTGGGGATGACCTTATGAAAGAGATGACATCTATGCTGGGCCTTGAAAAGTGGGTACCCTTTCAGTACAGAGGTAGGGGAAGGCCACCGAAGACAGAAGAAGACAGCAAATTGGTGCAATGGAAGGTAGCCTGAGGGGTGTGCTGGGGATGGAACAGTCCCTGACGGGGCTGGGATGTCACTTAGTCATGGGAAGAACAGGTGAGGTGGGAGAGGGGGCACACCGTGAAGAACGTTGAGTACAGTGTAAACTGAATTCCGAAGATGGTGGGAAACCCTCCAAGGGGTCTGCATAAAGGAGAGGCGACGTCGGAAATCATCAGTGATGGACTAAGGGTGGGAATAAATGCAGGAAGAGCAGGTAGAGCAGTAGAAGATGTCAGCTGTGAAGTTTGGGTCAGCTTGGCAGAGATGAGGAAACTTACTGAGGAGGGTCCAGGGGTACATGGGAGGAGAGAGTGACTGCGGCTGTGCCCTTGGCATCCACACTAGGTATTGCCTCTTCCCACAGATGCCAGAAAAAGCAGAGCAGTATCAACCCCTCACAGCCTCAGTCAGCATCCAGAACTCCCTAGATGCCCCCATGGAGGACTGTGTGATCTCCATCCTGGGAAGGGGACTCATTCACAGAGAGAGGAGCTACAGGTAAGCGATGGCAGGCTTCTCATCCTCCTGAAATGTCTCAATGGGTCAGAAAGGCAGGGCCCAAGAGAGAAACTCTCTCTTTGCCATGTCCGTGCAGACAGCAGATACCCCCAGAAACTGAACTAAAGGATTAGGGCTACCAAGTGGCTTCCCTCATCCTGGGACCACCAAATCTGCAGGAGGATGGGAGTGAGGCAGGCTGTGCGGGCCCCTTGGGCACCCCCCTCCCCTAGTTGCTGCCCTGATCCTGCAGGGAGAGCCTGGGTGTTGCTGTGAATGTAGGTGAGGGCATTAGGGCTGGGTATTGGAGAGTAATGAAGGGAGGACAGGCTATCTCTCATCGTGGTCAGAGGGCTACATTCTGGTAGTCACCACCACAATATACAATTTTGTTTAATTTATTCCCTTTTATTCCCATTTTCACCACCACTCTTCATATCCTTTTATTCGTACATGTAAAATGTGTACTGTTGCTTTCATGAGCTTGTGCTTTTAACTTATATAAATTTATATTTAATTGCTTTCTTACTTTTCACTCAGAACTATGTTAAGATTTATGCCCATATGTCTTCTGCTACATAATATTTCATCATGTACACCCACCACTTTCTACCACTCCACTCCACAGAGATGGGCACCCAGAGTACCTCCAACTCTCTGACACTGCAAGTAATGTTGCAGTGAACATCCTCACACAAGTCTTCTTTTTTTTTTTTTTTTTTTTTTTTGGAGACGGAGTCTCGCTCTGTCACCCAGGCTGGAGTGCAGTGGCGCAGTCTCGGCTCACTGCAAGCTCCGCCTCCCGGGTTCACGCCATTCTCCTGTCTCAGCCTCCCGAGTAGCTGGGACTACAGGCGCCTGCCACCACGCCCGGCTAATTTTTTTGTATTTTTAGTAGAGACGGGGTTTCACCGTGGTCTCGATCTCCTGACCTTGTGATCCGCCCGCCTCGGCCTCCCAAAGTGCTGGGATTACAAGCGTGAGCCACCGCGCCCGGCCCACAAGTCTTCTTATATACTTGTTTGAAAATTTGGTGGCTGGGTGCGGTGGCTCACGCCTGTAATCCCAGCACTTTGGGAGGCCGAGGCAGGTGCATCACGAGGTCAGGAGGATCGAGACCATCCCGGCTAACACGGTGAAACCCCGTCTCTACTAAAATTACAAAAAATTAGCCAGGCGCAGTGGTGGGCGCCTGTAGTCTCAGCTACTTGAGAGGCTGAGGCAGGAGAATGGCGTGAATCTGGGAGGCGGAGCTTGCAGTGAGCCGAGATCACGCCACTGCAGTCCGGCCCGGGCGAAAGAGCAAGACTCTGTCTCAAAAAAAAAAAAAAAAAAAAAAAGAAAAGAAAAGAAAACTTGGCCGGGCGCGGTGGCTCACGCTTGTAATCCCAGCACTTTGGGAGGCCAAGGCAGGTGGATCACGAGGTCAGGAGATCGAGACCACGGTGAAACCCCGTCTCTACTAAAAATACAAAAAAATTAGCCGGGCGTGGTGGCGGGCGCCTGCAGTCCCAGCTACTCCGAGAGTCTGAGGCAGGAGAATGGCGTGAACCTGGGAGGCGGAGCTTGCAGTGAGCCGAGATTGCGCCACTGCACTCCAGCCTGGGCGACAGAGCGAGACTCCGTCTCAAAAAAAAAAAAAAAAAAAAAAAGAAAACTTGGTGGAGTCTGGGGATATATATACCCAGGAATAGAATTGCTGGGTCATAGGATATGATGTGGTTTGACCAGGTACTGTCAGATTTGCAGAATGGCTGCAAGAGTCTCCACTCCCTCCAGCAGCACATGAGAATTTCTATATTCCTACCTCTCCTTCATTCCTGGCAATACCCAGCTATTAACATTTTCTTCCAGTCCAATAAAAGTGAAGTAATATCTTACTATTATTTTAATTGCAACTCTTCATGTTTGTTAGCCTTTTATGTTTTCTTCTCAGTAAGTAGTTTGTCTTTATTTGCCCACTTTTCTTTTGGTGTTTCTGCACTTCCTTCTTATTGATTTGTAGAAGTTTCCTGTATAGTCCAGGTATTAGTCGCTTGTTGGTTTTAGATGTTGCAAATATCTTCTTTCATTATGTCTACTGCATCCTTAGTTGAATAGACAGTATAAAGTTCAAGATACCTACTCCTACCCTCCCTGAGGTCCCTAGCAGGTGTGTGGGTTACTGAGCCACTGCCTCAGCCTCATGAAACTTAATGAGACATTCTTGCCAAGAAATCAAGAGGAGGGACTGTCAACATTTAACCAGACTTTTGTGGTCCCCCAAATCAGTTGTGGGGCAAAGCTCCCCAAAGGAAGTCTGTCACCAAAAGAAGGTTTATAGGCAGGCCAGGAGGTTGCTGACAAGGCTCCAAACACCACCTGCTGACATACTGACATCCTCTCAATAAGCCTGCTACATCCACTGTGCTTAGCAATAAGCAAGGGTTCCAAAGCTATAGCTCTTTGTATTAGTTTGTTTTCACGCTGCTGATAAAGACATACCCAAGGCTGGGAAGAATAAGAGGTTTAATTGGACTTACAGTTCCACATGACTGGGGAGGCCTCAGAATCATGGCGGGAGGCGAAAGGCATTTATAACATGGTGGTGGCAAGAGAAAATGAGGAAGAAGCAAAAGCGGAAACCCATGAGAAACCTATCGGATCTCATGAGACTTACTATCACAAGAATAGCATGGGAAAGACCAGCTCCCATAATTCAATTACCTCCCACTGGGTCCCTCCCATGAGGAATGGGAGATAGAACTCAAGTTGAGATTTGGGTGGGGACACAGCAAAATCATATCATTCCACCCCTGGCCCCTCCAAATCTCACGTCCTCACATTTCAAAACCAGTCATGCCTTCCCAACAGTTCCCCAAAGTCTTAACTCATTTCAGCATTAATCCAAAAGTCCACAATCCAAAGTCTCACCCAAGACAAGGCAAGTCCCTTCTGCCTATGAGCCTGTAAAATCAAAAGCAAGCTAGTTACTTCCTAGATGCAATGGGGGTACAGGTATTGGGTAAATACAGCCATTCCAAATGGAGAAATTGGCCAAAACAAAGGAGTTACAGGGCCCATGCAAGTCCAAAATCCAGCAGGGCAGTCAAATTTTAAAGCTCCAAAATGATCTCCTTTGACTCCAGGTCTCACATCCAGGTCACAGTAATGCAAGAGGTGGGTTCCCATGGTCTTGGGCAGCTCTGCCCCTGTGGCTTTGCAGGGTACAGTGTCCCTCCCAGTTGCTCTAACAGGCTGGTGTTGAGTGTCTGTGGCTTTTCCAGTCACACAGTGCAAGTTGTCAGTGGATCTACCATTCTGGGGTCTGGAGGACGGTGGCCCTCTTCTCACAGCTCCACTAGGCAGTGCCCCAGTAGGGACTCTGTGTTGGGGCTCTGACCCCACATTTGCCTTCTGCACTGCCCTAGCAGAGGTTCTCCATGAGAGCCCCGCCCTTGCAGCCAACTTTTGCCTGGGCCCCCAGGAATTTCCACAGATAGTCTGAAATCTAGGCGGAGGTTCCCAAACCTCAGTTCTTGACTTCTGTGCACCCCATAGGCTCAACACCATGTGGAAGCTGCCAAGGCTTGGGGCTTCCACCCTCTGAAGCCACAGCCCAAGTTGTGTGTTGGCCCCTTTGAGCCATGGCTGGAGTGGCTGGAACACAGGGCACCAAGTCCTTAGGCTGCATACAACACAAGAACGCTGGGCCTGGCCCACTAAACCACTTTTTCCTCCTGGGCCTCCAGGCCTGTGATGGGAGGGGCTGCCATGAAGTTCTCTGACATGGCCTGGAGACATTTTCCCCTTGATCTTCAGGATTAACATTAGGTTCCTTGTTACTTATGCAAATTTCTGCAGCCAGCTTGAATTTTTCCCCAGAAAATGGGTTTTTCTTTTCTATTGCATAGTCAGGCTGGAAATTTTCCAAACATTTATGCTCTGCTTCCCTTATAAAACTGAATGCCTTTAACAGCACCCAAGTCACATCTTGAATGCTTTGCTGCTTAGAAATTTCTTCCACCAGATACCCTAAATCATCTTTCTCAAGTTCAAAGTTCCACAAATCTCTAGGGCAGGGTCAAAATGCCACCAGTCTCTTTGCTAAAACATAACAAGAGTCACCTTTGCTCCAGTTCCTAACAAGTTCCTCATCTCCATCTGAGACAACCTCAGCCTGGATTTTATTGTCCATATTGCTATCAGCATTTTGGGCAAAGCCATGCAACAAGTCTCTAGGAAGCTCCAAGCTTTCCCACATTTTTATCTTCTTCTGAGCCCTTCAAGCTGCTCCAATCTCTGCCTGTTACCCAGTTCCAAAGTCACTTCCACATTTTCAGGTATCTTTTCAGCCATGCCCCACTCTACTCATACCAATTTACTGTATTGTTTGTTTTCATGTGGCTGATAAAGACATACCTGAGACTGTGAAGAAAAAGAAGTTTAATTGAACTTACAGTTCCACATGGCTGGGGAGGCCTCAGAATTGTGGCAGGAGGCAAAAGGCACTTCTAACAGGGTGGTGGCAAGAGAAAATGAGGAAGAAGCAAAAGCAGAAACCCCTGATAAGCCCATCAGATCTTATGAGACTTACTATCACAAGAATAGCACAGGAAAGACCAGCCCCCATGATTCAATTACCTCCCCCTGGGTCCCTTCCACAACTCATGGGAATTCTGGGAGATAGAATTCAAGTTGAGATTTGGGTGGGGACACAGCCAAACCATATCACTCTTCCAAACAAACTCCAATATGATTACCAGGAATTGAACCAGAAGGAAGTCACTGATGACAAAAGGAACAACAGATGTAGCTTGGAAGCCCTTAGGATGTATCTCTTCTCAACCATGCAGTTGCTCAGCATGGGGCAGCTCCTGTCTTCTATTCCTTTCTAAACACTTCCATTTTAATAGCAAGGTACTTAGATGTTTATTTCTGCATGGTCCACCTCTTCAAGCAAGGAAGGATCAAAGTCACTGGGACCAGCAGAGCAATGAACCTGGGACAGAACTAGCACCTGCCTTTTCCTTTATTTCAGATTCCGTTCAGTATGGCCTGAAAACACCATGTGTGCCAAGTTCCAGTTCACGCCGACACATGTGGGGCTCCAGAGACTCACTGTGGAAGTGGACTGCAACATGTTCCAGAACCTAACCAACTATAAAAGTGTCACCGTGGTAGCCCCTGAACTTTCAGCTTAAACTTCCAGCTCTATCACCACTTTCCTGCCAACCCTTGCTCTACAATCTAAACCAAACATGTGCTAGGAAGAGAAACTCTGCGTCTCAGTGTTTGTGTTGCTATAAAGGAACAACTGAGGCTGGGTAGTTTAAAAGAAAAGAGGTTTATTTGGCTCACGGCTCTGCAGGCTGTACAAGAAACAGTGAGGGCTTCAGGCTGCATCCACTCATGCAGGAAGATGAAGGGAGCCAACGTGAGCAGAGATCACAGGGCAAGAATGGGTCAGGGGACGGGGATAGGTGCCAGGTGCCAGCCTCATTTTAACAGCCAGCTCTGGGGTGGGGGAGGGACGTATAGCGTGAGAACTCACTATTACCCCACGGATGGAACCATGCCATTCATGAGGGATCCAAACACCTCCCATTAGGCCCCACCTCCAACACTGGGGATCAAATTTCAACATGAGGTTTGGCGGGTTGAATATCCAAACTACATCACTTTATCAGACAAATGAGTAGTCATTCAGGTTGAAAAGGTGCTCAGATACCTTTAAAGAGTACATTCAGATTGTTCAGGTTCAGGTTTTTCACAACCATTTTACTGCTCATTAATATTCATTAACTTACAGGTAAGGGAAAGGACCTAACACTTAAATCATTCTTATATTTCTGATGAAGTGGGATATTATCCCAAAATGGAATTTTTAGGTAATCTTAAAATTACATTTATCAAGCTGGGCTCAGTGGCTCACATCTGTAATCCCAGCACTTTGGGAGGCTGATGTGGGCAGATCACATGAAGTCAGGAGTTTGAGACCAGCCCGGCCAACATGGTGGAACCCCATCTCTACTAAAAATACAAAAATTAGCTGGGCATGGTGGTGTGCATCTGTAGTCCCAGCTACTTGGGAGGCTGAAGCCAGAGAATCACTTGAGAACCTGGGAGGCGGAGGTTGCAGTGAGCTGAGATTGTGCCACTGCACTCCAGCTTGGAGTACACAGCGAGACTCCATCTCAAAAAAAAAAAAAATTTACATTGATCAGTGCTTTCCCTGATTGTTATCCTTAAAGATCCAAACATGACTGAACAAAGTTATACAATAGGACCTGAGAGAATAATTCAACTATAGATAATGAATATAGAACTCTAATATAAAGCTTAAGTATCCCACAATTAAAGTCTGATGTTAATAACATGAATTTGGTCCAGTAGAGAAATATAAAAGTTAAATACATAAAAATAGGCTCTATATGAAAGGATAAAAGAACTAGACTCCTGTTGTACAAAGTTATTATTTTGTTTACATTATTTTGTTGCCTTGGCACTCTATCGGTTTGATTTTAGTTCCTTCCCTTTATGACACTTGTTAACAGTACAAAATGGCACTTCAAAACAGTAAATTAAAACTCATTTGGCTTAAGGAATTTCAACCCCAAGTATACATAAGTCACTCAAAGAATGACTGCTGTTGCTGATTATACCTAAAGAGAGCAGAAAGGCATATGTGATGAATTATACCTACAGAAGGAAGATGATGGGCATGAGAGGTGGCGGAGACCTGTAGGACATGCATAATGCCCTATTCAGCTCACCAGAATATACATCATTACAGGTTTACACTGCTTTCCAATATGCAGTCTTCTGGACTGACGTGAAAGTATAATTAAGTGGTGATGGTTTTGCAAAAGGATGAACTGAAAAGACCCTTAAAATTACATAAAATCTCTTATACACTAAAAAATTTTTGATTTATAAAAATTTGGTATTTACATTTGGGGACACACGTAACCGAGGACAACACAAGTATGTATAAGGAAAATAAATCTGTTCAATAAGGTGGGCAAACCTAACAAATGAGCTCAATGCCAATATATTTTAGAGACATGGAGTAATTTGTGACATTCAGAAGGACTTGCTGATAATAATATATAACATAACATGGTGAAATACTAAGATGAATTTTGGAGTAATCTTTTATAAATAAAGTGTTTTGTTCTAAATATACTTCTGATCAGAATCAGATTTCTAAACCTACAAACCCAAATGAAAGCAATGTTCTAGTCTCAATCCACTGTATTTCTGGTAAAAAGAAACTTTGGAAGGGCACTCATTTAATCACTGGCAAGTTAGCATTTTATTGAGACCATCAACATCTTTACAATGAAAACAACATACTTTACTGCAAAAAGAGAATAAGGCAGCTTTCCTAGGAATCTCTGAGAAATGACTCAGGAATGAGAAATCATGCAATTATTTTTCATATATAGCAGAGAAAAATATATTATACGCATATGGTTTATAAATAGGTGCCAATCTGGCCTAACCAACAATCTTTGGTAATAGTGTCTCTTGCTAAATATAGATAGGCACTCCCTTTCAATCCAGCAAGCATTCTAGCTCCATTTTAAAAGCAGACATCAGAGCCTGACCATGATGGTGAGAGAGGAAAAGAGTACAAATGAGTCATAATTCAAGTTCACTCTGAGTGAGTTCCTTGATTCTATTCATGCAATGATCAATGGCATTAATAAGTAAAGGAATCCAACTATCTTCTGGCTGAGGGGTCACATGACTTGCTCTGTGAATAGAATAGGAAAGAAATAAGTTAAACTTATTAGGATGTCAAGGGAAAACCTATCCTCAGGAGGGAGCACAGGGAAAACTAAAATTTTTTTAAAGGGAAGCTTCTTTGCAGAATCTCAGCTGCCCCACAACTGAAGTTGAAAGAAAATCCCACACCCACCCTTTCCCACTCCTTGAAATGGGGGCTAGGGAGTTGAGAATGTCTGGACAGGAGTTCCGTTTTACTCTCAAAAAGCTATCTGAGAAGACTTCATACTTACTTAGTAATTTCAAGTGCCTTCTTTAAAACAGATACAAGTTTCGCAGACTAGAAAAGAAACACAGAAGTAATTCACCCTGAGCCCTACCATAAAAAGGTGAGTTCAAACATTTTTAAAGACCCAAGTAATAAAAAAATTATTTAGAAAAAGGACCTGAAGGAAGTATGCAAAACTAAAAATGCTGATTAGGTTAGGGTGGCAGGATTACGGGTTCTTTTCTATTTAGCAAGATCTTGTTAATACTATTGCTATAACATTTTAATAAGATTTTTTAGATCTAAATTATTTTCAATTTAAAAAAGGATAGAAAAAGGAAAATGTAACCTGAATTGGTCCCAAATTCTGATAGCTCAAAATATAAAGCAGAAATGACTAAGGTTCCTTTTTTTTAAAAAAAAAAAAGCACATTAAGAATTTTAAGAACACCAATATAAGGATAAGATGGAGACGTTTAATATAAAATATCAATACATATAAGATGCATATGCAGTACACATTTTAAAATTGCTAGAGCAGATACTATGTTTGGGATAGCTGACTAGGCATATTGCTAAAAATGTTTATTTCTTAGGAAGTCAATTTTTTAAAAGTTAATGCCAAAAAAAGTTAATGCCCAAAAGGATCCTATTCTACTTCAAGGTGTTTGTACATCATGAAGACACATCTGATGAATCTAATTTCCATTATCCAATTTATCAAATATTACTAGAATTGATACATTCAATTGTAAAATATAAGCGATTTGGCAGTTTTACTGCTCTTTCCAATAACAGTAGAGAGAACAGAACTCTCTCTAGTAAAGGGCACAGAACTTCAAAGAATACAATAAAATCAGATTTTTTAAGAAAGTTGACTCTCCATAGTTAAATCACACAATGTGTTATGTGTTTGTATTAGAACAGAGTATGTTTCTGGAACACTTATTTCTGCTTCGACTAGAAATCAGAAACGTGTGACCTCAGCCAGCTACTTCATGAACAGCTGAAGTTCAATCTAATTGCTGCCTAGTCTAGAAATTAGAAACTTGTAACTTCAAGTTGAGAAGTTCCTAAATTACTGTGTAATTAAGCCTTTCTTTTCAAAGAAGCATTTTCTTTTTTTTTTTTTTGAGACAGAGTCTTGCTCTGTCGCCCAGGCTGGAGTGCAGTGGCGCGATCTCGGCTCACTGCAACCTCCACTTACCGGGTTCAAGCGATTCTCCTGCCTCAGCCTCCCAAGTAGCTGGGATTATAGGTGCATGATGCCCAGCTAATTTTTGTATTCTTAGTAGAGACAAGGTTTCGCCATGTTGGCCAGGCTGGTCTCAACTCCTGACCTCAGCTGATCCACCCGTCTCAGCCTCCCGGAGTGCTGGGATTACAGGTGTGAGCTACCACGCCCAGCCTTAAAGCATCATTTTCTAAGGCCTTTGGGCTTTTCTAAATGATTACCCAGGTGATTATGGAAGAGAGAACTACCAAAGCTCATGGCTATTATAATTCAACTTCAGTGCATATTTATCAACCCCAAACGCATGCAAGAACTGTGACATTACTGTTGTACTTCCATCCAAATGTGACTAATAAATATGTACCCTATAGCTTAGAGGAATACTAGTGATTAGTGAAATTCTGCCCATTAGGTCTGTAGCTATTCCCTCAAAGCCAGTACTTACATTGATTCGCACGGTCAGGTGACACATGGGTGGATATATGCTCAGAGCCAAATCATCCACACTAAGAGCAGAAAACAAAAGTAATCATTAACAAAAAAAGAAACGCAGCCAGGTTGTTTCTAGTACACAACTATGGATGTCAACACTGAGAAACTGTCCCAGAAATGCCTGTCGGTTTTTAAAATTGGGCAACTGGGCAACCAATACAGAATGAGTTCAGCCAGTCTTTATTGAAACACCCATACCCCATTTCAGTAGGAAGCTGGGGGGAAAAATTCCCTTGGTTCATAGTAGGGTGCATGATCGATTCAGTCAAAAATGTGAGGATGTGAAACCATCAGTTTAATAACTAATATAGGCAGGCAGGCTTCATCAGTGGAAGCTAAAATTAGAATAAAATATACCTTTACTAAAGTGAGCACCACTTTAAGTGATCAAATTTAGTACCACCAATAATGAGGCAAACCAACATCATGTGCCTCCCTAATATGATAAAATGAGACGTACAAAACACTTAATTACATGATATTCTTGCAAAAATGAGAACAATCATATGAATCCAGGTTGTTGCATATTTTACAAGACAACTGACCTGGTTTCTTTTTAAAATGTTGATTAAAAAAGACTACAAAGGATAGGAACTGTTCTAGATTTCAAGAGACTAAAGAGATGACAATTAAATGCAATGTGGGACCTTGACAGAACCCTGAATTTATATGACATTTTAGATAGAGACAACGGGGAAATCTGAATATGAGATAATACTATTATATTCAATGTCAAATTTCTTGGATGTGATAATAAGAGTAGGAATAAGAGTACTTCAGGAGATACATACTGAAGTATTTAGGGGTGAAATGTCATTGCTGTCTGCAATTTACTCTCAAAACATTCTGGAATAAATATGAAACAGTTATCTCTTGAGAAATAAACCAATATAGGAAAAAATATGAATAGGCGAATCTAATAGAAGGATGTAGGGGTGTTCACTGAAGGTACTTTTTAAACTTTCCTATAGGTTTGAAAAATTTCAAAATATAAAAAAACTGGGAAAACCTTGAGGTGACAGCACAAATTGAGATCAGAACGCTGCTGCTCAGATGTTTCAAGTGGGGATCCCGCTTACCTAGGGCTGATTTCATCAGAAATATCCACAATGTCGTCCAGCTGTGCCACCTGATCCTTCTTCCCATTCTCTGCCACTAAGATCCGAATTTTCTTCAGGCAGGCTTTGGATGCTCTCACCAGCGCAAGGCATGGGATTATGAGCTCTTGATCGTCCTCTGACCAATACAAGTCCTGATTGCTTGGAAACCCCAACACATCATCCTCATCATTGTGGTTGTCAGAGTTGTTCTCAGTATCACTCAAGAGGCCAGAGTAAGGGTCGCATTCTTCCACAGCCTAAGACATACCATGATGTATGTGAATGCAAAACAAAAAAAGGGCCTATTATTATACTTTTACCACCATGTCTTAGTTGTCCAAAAATCTTAGCCAGCCACTTCACTAAGGGCTACAGAGTTGAATCACTTCATAAACCCTGTTCTTGCTCTCCTTGTCCAGTAAGGGAACACAGAGGAGTGGTACTAAATCAAACACTAACAAGCAGTGGGAGATGGAAGACAGAGGACAGTAGTGAGAATGGGACCTATCTGGTCAATGCTCAGGAAATCTCTCTTTATAATTAATTCTCATCTACTAGTCAAGGAGTTGCCTTCCAATGATGGAGGTCCCCTCACCCGCTCCATTTCTTCATGTGCATCCTTCACAAAATCCACATTCTTGGTCAGCATTAAAAGAGCTGCAGCTTTGTTATCTATGAGTGAAAAATCAGAAGCACTAGAATTAGAGGAGAAATCCAACAATTTTCTTAAGACTGCAAGGAACAATCACATTGTTCCTATTGATGGGAGTGCCAAGAACGGTTGACAAGGGTGGGGGTTTAATAAAAAATTCTCACTACATCCCCTGGTATCTAGATAGGGGTTTAAAAAGCTTATATTTTATTCATAAGAAGAAATAAAATGGTCACATGATGTTTATCATCATGGTCCTCTTGGACAACCACTGTTTTGGCCTAGCTGTCTCTACCTCATAACTGCTTCAGTGTGCTCCATAATACTACTCTTGGGGTAGGACTAGGAAAACAAACCATACTTGTTCAAGAAGAGACAGAGCCACAGCAAGGGGGAGTGGAATTTAGAAGTATGATAATTAGAGAATGACAAAAAGTATTAATAGCTACCTATTAATTTTGGTAATAAAATATATATATTTCACTAGACTGTTTATATAAATTCAAATACATACATGTTACAAAGCTGGAAGCTAGACGTAAGAGGTCTCTTTGCTTTGGCCAGCAGACACGGCCCACTGCCCACGTTCACTCACCTCTTGGTATCTGAGGCATCTGCTGGCATGCAACCCAGACACTGTTGTAGGAAATAAGGTCATTGTTCTCAGGGCTGGGGAAAGAAATCAGTAAGGATATATTAATAACCTAGGTTCCTGTCTCCTAAAAAGCTCCTTCCTGCTGGTCATTACTCTCAGCTGTCAATAACTTTGCTGTTGAAATGAGCTTTTCCCCTCTGAGGCAAGGAACCCCAATAACTGATAACCTAAACTGTGGCATCACTACCTCTGAGTTGGAGTGATGGAAAGTACTTCCATGAGCTGAGCCATGCCATCCACGATGTCCAGGGTGGCGCCCCGTACCAGCTTTCTCAGGGTGATCCCTGTGGCCAAACCCAAAGAATAAGCAGCCTGGTGTTCTTTTCAGAAGCACCATCTGCTTTCCTGAGTCTAAGCATTACAGAACTATAAGGTAATGTACACCCACATGCTTTAACCTACATGCTAACACAAAACCCAGGTCTTACTTATATCCCCATGGCATTTTCTTGCCCCTCCTGCCATTCCTTAGTGTTTTCTTCAAAAGAGATCTGGAACAAAATCTTTCTGTGACACCATGTATTCATTCATTAAGGACCGTGATCTCTTAACAACTGTAGATGAAACACTTGAAGTTTAAGCCACTTGAGTAACCCTGAAGATCCATGACATGTATTCGGTTATAATTTTGGCATGATTATAATCAATGCATGATTCTACAGGTAGGGCTGGAGGCCATTTAACCTATGAAGATGTTCAGAAATAGGGTGAGATATAATATGGGTGGAGGAAAGTAAGGATGGCCTGAGCCTGCATATGGGGCTGAGAGCCAGCCAGTATCTGTGGTGTTAAAATGTGTTGAAGAGGGAGAAGCCTGTGAGAATTAAAAGCCTTACGAGTCAGGCAAGGCAGGGGAGATGGGAAGTCATAGGAGCAAAGCATCTGTATCTTAGAACAATGGCTTGTTTATATAAGTCACTTACATTACAAAATTATCCTTGACTGTATTTTATGGGAGAAAGTTACATGTTCAAGTTGGGTAAAGGTAAAAGTCACAGGACATAATCCACAATATTAGCAAAGATCTACACGATAAATGCAACACTTATGTGGCTTACCCCGATCCTTTGGAAGCAAATAGTACACTGCAATAAATGCCTTGATGGCAGCATGGACTTGTTCACAGAACTTCCGGGTTTCCTATGAAAGGAAACAGATTAGATCAAAGTGGTGAACCCTTCTACTGTGGAATAGAGCAGATATTTCTTTTCTTTTTCTTTTCTTTCTTTTTCTTTCTTTTTTTTTGAGACAGAGTCTCACTCTGTCACCCAGGCTGGAGTGCAATGGCGCAATCTTGGCTCACTGCAACCTCCACCTCCCAGGTTCAAGCAATTCTCCTGCCTCAGCCTCCCAAGTAGCTGGGATTACAGGCACCCGCCACCACACCCAGCTAATTTTTTGTATTTTTAGTACAGATGGGGTTTTGCCACGTTGGCCACACTGGTCTGGAACTCCTGACCTCAGGTGATCCACCTCCCTTGGCCTCCGAAAGTGCTGAGATTACAGGTGTAAGCCACTGCGCCCGGCCTAGGGCAGATATTTCTACAGCATCATCAAACATTTTCTGAAGTCCTGGTATGAAGGCAGGCCTTCTACTATACTCATCACATACCAGACAGGAGTTAGCTACACAGTAGACATCGGGCTGACAACTCAATATACCATTAAGAAACAGCAGGAAAAAACTTATTCCTGATACTCTGTATCCCAAGATATTCATGATATCTTAGACCAGGAGCTGGCAAACTGTGGTCCTCAGGCCAACTCAGGCCCCACTGCCTGTTTCTGGAAATGAAGTGTGTTGGGACACAGCCATACTCATTGGTTTAAATGTCTCTGGTTGTGTTTGCTCTATAAGGGCAGAGTTGGGTAGTTGGTTACAAAATCTAAAATATTTACTAACTGGCCCTTTACAGAAAAAAGAGGGAGAGAGAGAGACAGACAGACAGACCAACTGACAGACCACGGTTATTAAACCATTAACCAGGTCTCTCTCTTTTTTAACAGAATCACAATATGTAACTAAAGGTAACTAGCATGGACTCGACAATACTCCATGTTAACTATTTTCCTTCTAGATGGTCACTGGCTTTCTCATCTTCCTTGTCCTCAATTTTCTGTTAAATTCTAAGTCAATACTATACAAATGTGGTCCAGGTTGGAGCCAGTCTACAAACTGTGACCAGTCAGGGATGAGATAAGGACAGTGACTGAGAGGGTTCAGAAACTTTTATGGCAATTTGACATTTACTCAACATCCAAGCACAAACTTTTATTAAAGTATCATTCCATACAGATTGGAATTTAAAAAACAACAACAACAACAAAAAAAACCAACAACCACCCATCTTTTAGTAGGACTAAAGTGGTGAGATCTCAAGGCAATGATGATTCATGTGTATGTATGTGTGTATATACACACATATATACATATATGTATTTATTTGAATATTTGTATATACTTGAATATTTGTATATATTTCAAATAAATCCAAATTCTAACTTTTCATCTATGAGTGAAACTACTGTCCTGAGCATGTATAGAAAATCAGTTCCATGCTGCCTCCTTGTGGTATCTTACTTGCAGTGAGTTTTAGCAGCAAGTCCTCAGTGCATTAGAAAGAAAGGGGTTAGCAGATAAGAAAAATAAGGTAATATTAACTACTCTTTTTGAAATAAGTCTATTTTCTATGAATCTTTCGAAGCGCTCTCATGCAATTCATCTCTTGTTTCCTCATCACAAATCTCAAAGTAGGCCAGGCATGGTGGCTCACGCCTGTAATCCCAACACTTTGGGAGGCCAAGGCAGGCGGATCACTTGAGGTCAGGAGTTTGAGACTAGCCTGCCCAACATGGTGAAACCCCGTCTCAACTAAAAATACAAATATTAGCCAGGCGTGGTGGCGGGTGCCTGTAATCCCAGCTACTCAAGAGGCTGAGGCAGGAGAACTGCTTGAACCTGGTAGGCAGAAGATGCAGTGAGCCCAGACTGTGCCACTGCACTCCAACCTGAGTGACAGAGACTCTGTCTCAAAAAAAAAAAAAAAAAAAAAAAAAAATCTCAAAGGTATGTAGGAGGAGAGAGTTTATCACTGTAGGTATATGCAGCAGAAGATATTTATATCCTTCCCAAACACCTATATATGTAGACTGAGAAATTAAAACTATTGACTATGAAAATCAAATACGGCAATGAATTTGCCATTTTAAAAGAATCTTACTCCCATATTAAGGATACACAGCTCTAGAAAAACTGAGCATAGAGCATACGTGGTCATAGCCAACATGTTTACTTTCATTAGTTTTATAATAAAGGAATATTTAAAATGCATAAATCTTCGTTCTAGCAATTCTACTTCTGGGAATTTTTTCTACCGATATACACACATACACAGAATTAGGTAATTCATCACGACACTGTTTGCAGTAATTCTAAGTTGGAAACAGCTTAAATGTCCACATAGAGTATGGTTAAATTATGTTTATACCTACCCTATTGAATACCATGCAGTCATTACAAAGAATTGAACAACTTTATAGTTACTGCTAAGAGTTGATTTCTAAGCTCAATTGTTAATTTCTTTAAAGGAAGGTCCAGAACAGTGTTTATGTATCATTTGTGTAAAAAGAAGCTGACACATACAGATAAATGTATATGAATGTATATATGCACAGAATATATGTGGAATAATGCAAAAGGAACTGGGGGAGACAAAAACGAGAAAGTGGGTGGAAAGATAAACTTAACACACTTAACTTTGATATCTGTTGAATTTTGTACTATCGACATATGTTACTGATTAAATATAAAAAATAATATAAAAAGGGTATTATGTAGTGTAACAGAATAGGTATAGCTTAGACATCAGATGGACCTTGATTTAAATTCTAGCTCCCCTGCTTTTTTTTTAATCTTAACCTGAGCTTCTGAGCCTTCTTGCTCATCTGTCAGATGGCCATCAAGTATGTGAAAACACTCAGCAAATAAAAAGTGCTTAAAAAATTATCAGAAGGGAAACAACCAGGGTAAACTTCAGACTGAACCAATATTTATAAGACCTGCCTATTCCGCGCCAGGAACTGCACTTGGCAATTCGGTCTTCACAACAATCCTGTGAAGTAAAAACGGTAACCTCACTGGACAGATGAAGAAAATAAATCTCCTGGCGTGCGTGTAAAAGGTGGAAAGAAAATTAGAGGATTCCTAAGGTGTAACTCGGCAGCCCAAGGATTCCACGAAAGTGAAGCCCACCTGTGGAGACGGCAGTGGAAGCTGAGAGAAGACTGCGGTCAGAGTCGTGGCTTCCCTTGACACTGTCATAGCTGCCTCATCTGGGGGGTGGCCGAAGAGGAGGCAGGTGCCAATACGTTAGTGCTGCACGGACTTGGGAGATTTCCCTTACCGACCGAGGCTTCTCAAAAACACCTCCCGAATGTCGAGGTCAGAATTCTATTTCACCATCTCAGGTGCTAAGGTGGGTAAGGTGCCTCACAGGAAGGATGCAGCGGGGGAGGGCAGTCCCCTCCCTGGGGGACAGCGGGAGGGAAAGGGGTCGGGACGCTGGAGGAACTGAGACAAGGGGAGCCCGGAAGGAGGCGCACTCACTGAGTTTTCTCCAGAACGTTTCTCGATTAAACTCCTCGGTGGTCTCCTGGGCTTCGCCGACTTGTGGGTGTGGCGTGTGGGGGTCGAACGGTGGCGAATGGAAAAGCTGAGGTAAGCGGAGCCACTTCCCTCGCCCAAGCCCGGCTCCCCGCCGCCGCCCCAGCCCGCCCTCTCCGCGACCCCGAGCCCGGCCTCTCCACGACCCCGACCCGCCCCTGCCGTCGCCCGTTCTAACTCCATCAGCTCACCCCGCACTCGAGGCAAGAGCAACCGCAGCTCCTCCGCCAAGTGCCGGAGCTGCTCCAAAGGCGGAGCCAGGGTGAGGACTGCGGCTGCAGGTGCAGTTGCGCTCGCCATCTCAGTCGCTTGCCGAAGGCCGCAAACACAGGCCTCTGCCGCCACTGCCGGAGCCGCACTGCGACAGCCGCTCCACTTCCGGGCCACAGCGTCAAGGGCTCGTTTCCGGCAACAAGCCGCCCAGCCCCGTCCCAGAGGCCCTGCCCTGCCTCCTCCCGCCACGAGGCCCGGCCCCGTCCCCAGAGGTCCAGCACCACCCATCCCATTATCAGAGACCAGGCCTGGCCCCGTCTCCTCCCGCCCCGCCCTGTCCCTAGAGGTCCAGCACCAACCATCCCATTCTCAGAGGCCAGGCCAGGCCACGCCTTCTCTCGTCCCTTAGGCCAGGCTACACGAGCAAGCCTCAGGCTCACGGTCTTTCTTATTCATCATTTATTCATTTATTTGATTAGTTGAAAACACTTCCGACTAAGGAAGCAGAGAGTCCACAGTCCTGTGGAAAAGCAGGCCTGGGAACTAATATCTCAGGAGTAGCCAGGGTCGGGCCCAGATCCTCAAAGGTTCCCTGCCCCTGAAATTGCACCTTTGACAGCTGCTGAATTCCAAGCACAGCGGTAAGTGCTTTACATGGGGTACCCTAAAAAACACACTGGGCCTCAGACACTCCCGTACACACACCCAACCCCTACCCTGTGAGTGTCCTAGATAAGGGTTTTCTCTTCACAAAGGTAAATCAACTCTTTGCCTCCTTAGGGAGGGAAGGAATAAAGGCATTATTTTTGAGACTTTTCTGCAGTCCATTCTGCAGGTATCAGTAGTGGGTAATCCCTCCAACATCCAGGAGTCCAAACGAGCAGCAGCTCCCTAAAGCTCACCCACCAATCCTGGCCCTCCACCTGCTACTGGGGTAGAAGCCTGGGCTACAGACACAGAGGCTGGGCTTCTGCCCAGCTGCCAGTGGTGAGACATGGCCTTCAGGAGCTCAGGTGGCTTTTTAACTGCACCATGAAGATTCCAAGCTTGGTGGAGTTCAGTGTCCACACACAGCGAATGAGAACAGGTGTCAGCAGAGTCAACCAGGTCCGCAAAGGGGAGAATAAAAAAGCTAGGGTGCCATATGTTGCATAAAGAAAGTAGCAGGAATAAACCTGCCAGATGTACAGCAGTAGCATAAGTAGGTGAACAGGCATAATTTTCAAGTATTTTCTTTGATGGAGATGAGACCTAAAGTTGTGACCAAAGCACCGCTGCAGCAAGCTCCAACACATGTAAGCCATCAAGGGGATGTTAAAAAACGCCAGCTGGAAAAGAACAGAACCATAGCTTACTCCCAAGTCCTTGGAAGGGTTTGGTCTTAATAATGCATTATTAGTGGATCCTAAGAATATGCTGCTATCTGTCTTGGGGTTAGCTAATTTACTTCAAGCACAGTTGCTTATAACACAACAGCTGACTTGTGGCTGGTTGTGTATTTGACCATGTCCTTTTGTTCATCTTAGAGGCGGGTATCGTTTAATTTATGCTGAAGTCCCAACTTGTAGTACAGTATCATATACACAGTTAATACTCAATGGTGTTAAGCTGGAATTGAACTGAGTAAATGTATACACACACACACAACAACCCTTTTTTGGTGGAGTGAGGGGAGGACTTGGCTATCAGTATTTTTTTTCTTATCTCCATTTTTGTTTGAGGCAGCATGATAAGTACTGAAATATAAATTAGAAGATCTAAATTATAATCCAAGTTGAGCTGCTGTATGATTCATTCATTTAACAAATATTTATTGAGCACCCATTATGTAGCAGGCATGAGCTAGGCTCCAAGTTAGGGACACAATGGCAAACAAGTTAGAAAAGGTCCGTCATAGAGCTTACATTCTAACAGGGAGAAGACAGACCAAAAAAAAAAAAAAAAAAAAAATATATATATATGTATATAAAATTACAGATCGTGATTAGTTCAATGAAGGAAAGAACTGGGTCATGAGAAGGTAACTGGGAGAAAGGCTCTCAGAGGCCAGAAGGACAGGAATGAATCAGCGGAGGGAAGTGCATTCCAGGCAGAAGGAACAAATGAAAAGCCCAGAGGTAGGAGAGGTCTTGGCCTCTTTAAGGAAGTGCATGCAGAGCATGAGCCAGGTGGAAATTGGGGCAGTCAGCAGGACCCAGATCACTGCTCTGCTTCAAAGCATTTCAAGCTGAAAAGTAAGTGAGCTGATTGTAAAGTTTTTAAAAGAGCACACTGGATGCTCTGTATTAAACTGAGAGTAAGGAGGCAAGAACATCAGGGAGAAGACCCAGGCAAGAAATAATTACAACTTAGATTAGGATAACAGAAATGGAGAGAAGTGGATGGATTCAAGATATGCATTGGAAGCAGATCAAATAAGGTAGAGCTTGCTGGTGAAATAGATACAGGGCACGAAGGAAAGGGAATAATTGAGGATACATCTTGGAGAAATCAGGTGAATGGTGGAGTCATTTATTAAAACTGGAAAAACAGAGAGGAACAGGTTTGGGATGGAAATAATGTTCCTATTAGAGAGACATCACATGAAGTTGAGATGCCTGTTAGACATCTGTGGCCATTGGATATAGAAGCACTTGAAGTGCAGAGAAGAGGTCTAGATCAGAGATATAGATTTGGGAGTCATGGGTCTGGATGATACATAAAATCCATTATTAGTGTACTGTTTATTAGAATATGAATGTAAACATTTACAAAGTAAAAAAACCCTGCCTTTTGGTAAGCCTCAAGATTCATTTGGTATGAGAGAGCTCCTTAGAGACAGCCTCCATCTACATAATAGAAAACTGAAATGAGGCTGGGCGCAGTGGCTCATGCCTGTAATCCCAGCACTTTGGGAGGCCGAGACGGGCGGATCACCTGAGGTCAGGAGTTCGAGACCAGCCTGGCCAACATGGTGAAACCCTGTCTCTACTAAAAATACAAAAATTAGCCAGGCATGGTGGCAGGCGCCTGTAATCCCAGCTACCTGGGAGGCTGAGGCAGGAGAATCACTTGAACTAGGGAGGCAGAGGTTGCAGTGAGCCAAGACCATGCCATTGCACTCCAGCCTGGATGACAAGATCGAGACTCCATCTCAAAAAAAAAAAAAAAAAGAAAAAAGAAAAGAAAACTGAAATGAACCCAGGACCTACTCACATATATAATGCTGCTATGCAGAGAATATTCTGGACTTGGGTCAGTGTTTGCTAGGCAGAGGTCTTTCTTACTTGGCTGTCTCTAATCCTGCTGGATCATGTTTTACTGCCCTGTTAGAAGGCCATGAACTTATTCTGAATGTTTTTGGATCTCTTCCAAAACTTTGGTCCACTAACTCCGTTAGGTGAGTAAAATAAAGAAATTGTTAGATCAATACTTTTCAAATCTGTTTACGTAGTTTTTCTATGGATCAAGGTTCTTTGTGTGTTTGTTTTAAGGAAATCAAATGTAAACCTAATACATCAGTTTGCTTCCTAAACAAGTACATTGCTAGAAAAGCCCAGGTCTGGTTTTCGAATAATGCAGTTTCCACTGAATAACTGACCCATTTTTTTTAATGTGTCTATTTTTTAGTTTCTCCCTCTAAAATATTTTCCTTCTTCATCATCATAATCAGTTTTGGTTTACTCAGAAATCTAAAACTTTTTCTACCATAATCCCTTATTTCATTTTTTTGTCAATGAAAAAGCACAGTGAAACAAAAACAACAAAAACTTCTTTCACCTCTTATAAACACTTCATGACAAAAATGTATTTTAGGCCGGGCATGGTGGCTCATGCCTATAATCCTAGCACTTTGGGAGGCCAAGGTGGGTGAATCATGTGAGGTCAGGAGTTCGAGACCAGCCTGGCCAACATGGTGAAACCCTGTCTCTACTAAAAGTGCAAAAATTAGCCAGGCATGGTGGCTGATGCCTGTAATCCCAGCTACCCAGGAGGCTGAGGCAGGAAAATCGCTGGAACCCAAGAGGCGGAGGCTGCAGTGAGCCAAGACTGCACCACTGTGCTTCAGCCTGGGCGACGGCGCGACACTGTCTTGGAGAAAAAAAAAATGTATTTTAGATGTTTACATGAGAGTGGTGGAAGGAGTTTAGGAAGCACTTTAAAAGCAAATGAAGCTTTTATTAAAGACTGCCCTGCAAGTAAAGTAGGAAAGATGATCTATGGTACTTAATTCTAGATTTTGGATTTAATTCATAACTGTTATGCAGTTAGTCTGACAAGGCCAAGATGTTCTTAAATTGCTTTTCTGACTTCTTACCTGGAGAATTCCAATTATAAATGTTATGCTGCCTTGTAGGAAATGTCCATTAACAAATATCCCAAAGGAAAAGCAGCAACCCAATTTGCCATCAATGATTTCACCAAAAAACCATGGACCTAAAAGAAGCAATGGACGAAAAAGGAGGAGATTAAATAACTATAATTCTGATTACATATATCATGAGATGCATTTATAGGAATAAAGCAGAGATATGAGACTAGCCATCTATAAGCATTTTTATTTCATAGCCTTCCCTCTTTGCTGGTCTCTATATTGTACTTGATATCCTTGCTAACCAACTATTTGCTCCTTTATGCCATATTTTTTGGATTATGAAATTGTCTTAGTAGACACTAGACCTGGAACAGATATGTTCTTATAGATTCTAGAAACAAAAAAAGCACACTCACATTTTTGAAAATTCCATTGCAATAATAACCTCAATATAATGCATTAGCATTTCCTTTAAGATGTAAAGAGGTATTCCACAGAAGTTAAATTTCCAGATGACTGAGATTTACTCCTTAAAGCAAAGAAACTTCAACTACTTTTTGAAAGAAATCTTTCTAAGATGCACTCATTAATATAATGAATGTATTTTAACCTCTTCTTGAAGGCCCACAGTCATTACTTTGTATATCAACTACATAATCACGGTTACCATGTAGAAAGTTTAACTTGCTTCAGTTTTCTCATTTGGAATGCCATGCTGACTTTTCTATCCTCTTTATTATTATTTACTGCCCCCTTCTCAGTGTGTGACTTTCTAGGTATTATTCTTATTATTGTCATTTTGTCTTGTAAGTGTGCTGGTCTCCATAAGAGTGTCAAGTGTTTGTCAAGAGTGATAAGGGACAGTTAGACTTCCCTTCTCAAAATGCAAATACTAGGCCAGGCAGGGTGGCTCATGCCTGTAATCCCAGCACTTTGGGAGGCCAAGGCGGGCAGATCACCTGAGGTCAGGAGTTCAAGACCAGCCTGGCCAACATGGTGAAATCCTGTCTCTACTAAAAATACAAAAATTAGTCAGGTGTGGTGGCACATGCCTGTAATGCCAGCTACTCGGGAGGCTGAGGTAGGAGAATCGTTTGAACCCAGGAGGCAGAGGCTGCAGTGAGCCAAGATTGCACCACTGTACTCCAGCCTGGGCAACAAAGCGAGACTACATCTCAAAAAAAAAAAAAAAAATTGCTGGCAAGAATAGGGTTCAGCTTTAAAAAGTCAGAGGCAATTTTCTCAGATATACTTTATATAAACTGCATTAAAGACATATGAGTCTAAAAAGGTGTTTTCATGTTTCAACTTTTTGAATGGAACAATTCTTCCCTATTAATGTATTTTGTTTTGTTTTGTTTTACAGCCCAGGAACCAAATTACTTGCTTTACCTCATTGTGTAAGACAAGCATCAAAAACAGCTTCAACCTGTCTTGTAACAAGAGAACCTACCTCCAAAGGTGATCTGCCATAGCTTACACAGAATCGTAAAGTGTTATATTTTCATTTGTTCTCTGGTGGGAGTTACTAATGAGCAAAGTGCAAAGGGAGAATAAAAGGGTAATATAAAGACTAAGACTAGGCAACAAATAGGCTAATATACTCCTAATTGACTTTTAGTCACTAAGAAACATAAGCAAAAAGCCTAAAAGAGATTTATGGTGATTTCTGCTTTTATAAGTGTAGCTAAGTGACTTTATAAGTACAGTCATGCATTGCTTCGCCATGAGGATGCATTCTGAGAGATGAGATGTGTCCTTAGGCAATTTTGTCCTTACATATCATACACAAACCTACATGATATAGTCTATTATATACCTCCAGCTCCACTATAGTCTTATGGGACCACCACTGTTTATGTGGTCCCTTATTGACTGAAATGTTTGTCATATGCCACATGATAGTACTGGGTATAATAATACAACAGAAGAGTGCAGATATGCCTGAACTATTGCTCATCTCAGTTTCTCTCTTTTTTGAGCTGAATTTTTGAGAGCCACACATTAGTAAATATTCAATGAACTACATACTAAGCAAAATAGGCAAAATACCAATGGATAGATATATATACTTTTTTTTTTGAGATGGCATCTTGCTGTGTTGCCCAGGCTGGATTTGACCTCCTGGGCTCAAGCAGTCCTCTTGCCTCAGCCCCCAAGTAGCTGGAACTACAGGCATGAGCCACCGTACCCACCTACCAGTGAATATTTTAATGAGGAAATAGATAATAAACACAGAAGATAGGTATAAATTCTGATAAAGGTAATGATGGAAGTAAAACCTGTGATGAGATATAGACTAAAACTTTAAGATAGACAAAGAAGGTTGCCCTGACGAGGTGCTATTTAAGCTTCTATTAGGTTTCTACACAAATACTAATTCTCTAGCAGTCTTCTCAGCACCCTTAAGTTAACTTGGTGTTAACTAAATGTCCTTTAAACATGTTAGGTACGAGCTTTATTTTCCAAAACCATGTCCCAGAAAATGATTTATGAAGAATCCATGAGCCATCTGTTATACCCTCAAGAGTCTAATTCTATTGTCAAAATTGTTAATATATTCTTTGGCAAAATTCCCCACAATCTGTACTAATTTACTTACCCAGCACTGTATACAGGGTCAACAACAACACAGAATAGTAGAAGATGTTTATTTTGCTCAAGACATGAAGAGAAAATGAGGTCAGATTTATAAACCCTGAAGGTTCTAAAAAACATAAAGTTGAAAAATCCAGTGAACACATGCAAAGTTCAGTTTCTTTATGACATTTTCTAGAAGACCTTCATGGGCTATCTACCATATATTCGGCAAATCCTTTGTTAGATGGTAACTATACAGATGACACCACTTTAAATTCAGAATTTGGCAGGAATCCTGGTGAGACAGTTCACTTAGAATTGCAGAAGGCAGAGAGTTCGAAGAAATGGTGTAGTTGTGAGTTATTTTATATCTATCATAAGATATATAATTGTTATATTTATATATATCACAATATATCGAGCTCATATATATATGCACATATATGTACATATACATATATATATAATAACTGAAAACAATGGGCACACCTACCAGAGCACCATACTATTTTGTCTTTATATAGGTTTGAAAGACAGTGGTTTGTTCAAAGGATGATCAAGTCTTTGTTTTCTATGGAATTTAGTGTCCAAATGTACAAACTTCAAAAAGGTGTATCAAAATATTTCAAAAGTAAATTAAAAGAAATACCAAAATATCTTCATTCTAATCATAAATATGAGTATCTGTCCAAATATGGTCCTTTCCTATACATTATATAGTTCTTAACTCACAGCTAACCTCTTACTCCAATTGAAATGCTTCCCTAAACTTTCCAAATTAACATGCTTTTAAAATACAGTGCCAAAAAGCCCAAGTGTAAAGGCTTGACTCAGAGAAGCTCCATTCTGTGGCCACAGTCTACAGTACCACGGATCCTCAGCCCCAGCCAGCCATGTCACCCATGCATGTGGCTGACCATAAACCAGTCAGCTGAGGACTATGAAAGGAAGTTCAGTATACACTGAGCAGCACTACTGGTGAAAAATATTTAAAGGACTAGTCTCAATGAAAGACAGTCTGATGTAAGTTAAATAAGCCATGTCTTTGCTAAAAGACCAGCACATTCATTTTATACTTATAACCTTGCTCAGCCTAACAATTTTATGCAAAACCTGATAATGCATGACCTTTCCTACTTTGTGTTACTCTCTCAGCTTCTTTTTGGTTCTAGTCTGTACTTCTCAAAGTATTAGCCTACATACTCAGATAGAATAATAATTATTTATTATTTTAAAAAATCCTTTAGCCTTAGAGGCAGCTATTCTTTAAATTTTAAGTAATTATTCTCCATTTTGGCTGCACATTAGAATAATCTAGGGGAACTTTTAGAAAATAGTCATGCTTGTATCTCACCCTCCAGAGATTCTGATTTAATTTGCCTGGGATAGAGGGAGATCTTAGGCAGCAACCCAGTGGTTCTAATCAGTCAGGATTGAGAAATACTGCTTTAGACAGAGCCGTGCTTCTCAGTCTTGACTGCACATTGGAATCATTTGGGGAGGTTTAAAAGGTACTGATGCTTAGGTCCCAACCTAGAGATTCTGATGTAATTGGTATAGAATACTGTTGTAGCTATTGAAATTCCCCCAGTGGATTCTAAGGTACAACCAAAGTTGAAAAGTCTTGTTTAGAGGAAAGAACTGACCTGGGGTCAGAAGCCTTGGGTTTGGAGTCTCTCCTCTATCTCTTATTAGCTATGAAACCTTGGACAATTTACATAACCTCCCGAAACCTTTGTTTTCTTATCTTTAAAATGGGGTCAATAGCACCTACCTCACATGATTGTTTTAAGGATTAAGTGAAACAATGTAGGTTAAAATATGTTTCAAATTTAAATAACTATATAAAGATATTGACAGCCCCCATATAAGAGGCTGGGGACTTCAAATATTTATTTATTTACATTATGTTCAGGATGTATACACATGTATACACATGGATGTATACACAGGATGTATACACATGTATACACATGGATGTATACACAGGATGTATACACATGTATACACATGGATGTATACACAGGATGTATACACATGTATACACATGGATGTATACACAGGATGTATACACAGGATGTATACACATGGATGTATACACAGGATGTATACACATGGATGTATACACAGGATGTATACACATGGATGTATACACAGGATGTATACACATGGATGTATACACAGGATGTATACACATGTGTAATAATGCTTCTTGAACTTTTTCGTAGAATTTTTAAAATAAATATAAGCAGAAAAACATTCAGTAGGATGTGTACTGTACGTATTCAGTTAATCGTGTTACTGTTTAATCATTACTACAATACTCCCCTTCTCTATCATCAGTCCTTGATCCCAGGGATTTCATCCAAATTAAGAAAGGATCAGGAAAATTTGATTTAACAAGTATTTATTGTTTATTATACACAAATTCGGTGCTGGGGGCTGTGGGAAACAGAAGAGAATTAGGAAGCAAGAGTTCCTGCATTGAAGACAGGCACAGTGGCTCACGCCTGTAATCCCAGCACTTTGGGAGTCTGAGGTAGGCGGATCCACCTGAGGTCAGGAGTTTGAGACCAGCCTGGCCAACATGGTGAAACCGCATCTCTTCTAAAAAAAAAAAAAAAAAAAAAAATACAAAAATTAGCTGGGTGTGGTGGTGCATGTCTGTAGTCCCAGCTACTTGGGAGGCTGAGGCAAGATAATTGCTTGAGAACCCAGGTGGCAGAGATTGCAGTGAGCTGAGATCATACCACTGCACTCCAGCTTGGGGTTCACAGCGAGACTGTCTAAAAAAAAAAAAGAGTCCCTGCATTGAGGAACTTATCTGGTTAAGGAGAAATGTATATATATTCGAAGTGGTTATATAAAGCAAAGTGGCTAATTAAGTATAGAATTAATTGTGAGAAAGGACGATAGGGATTCAGATAAGCAAGAGCTCATTATGACCTGGAATGGCTGGAGAAAACAGTATGACAAAAGAGGTCTTAAGGTAAGCCTTACAGGAGGCTAAGATTTAGATAAGTTTAGAAAAATGACTTAGAGTAGGGATAATACTATGAGTAAAAGTACAGAAGCAGAAATGAGCATGGCATGTATAGGGAACAGTGAAAAAGTATCTCGGCTAAAATACAGGTAACTGGTTGAAGACATGGCTAGTTAAATAAGACTAGATTGTGGAAGATTTTTAGTGTCTTGCAGAGATGTCTGACCTTTATTCAGTGTGTTCTGGAAAGCCACTAAAGGCTTTTGCATACAGAAGTGATCTATGGATGAGATGCCATGAGAAGGATAATTGGCTAATAATGAAGAGGATGAATTAGATAGAGAGACTGGATATAGGAGCAGCAGTTAGGAGTCTATTCAGGAATCCAGAGAGGTGATACTGACATGGCATTGGTGACCTCTCAAAAGGAAAAGGAACATTTGAAGAAATAATTAATGGGTTGTTTTGTTTTTTTGAGATGGAGTCTCACTCTTTTGCCCAGGCTGGAGTGCAGTGGTGCAATCTTGGCTCACTGCAACCTCTGCCTCCCCAGTTCAAGTGATTCTCCTGCCTCAGCCTCCTGAGTAGCTGGGATTACAGGCGCATGCCACCACACCCGGCTATTTTTTGTATTTTTAGTAGAGACAAGGTTTCACCATGTTGGCCACGGTGCTCTCAAACTCCTGACCTCAAGTGATCCATCCACCTTGGCCTCCCAAAGTACTGGGATTACAGGCATGAGCCACTGCAACTGGCCTGAATTAATGGGTTTTAATATGTTGCCATTAGGAGTGAAGACTGATGATTACTAAAAAGCGACTAGATTTTTAAGGTAAAAATTGTAGTAAGGTCTTCCTGTAAGGTCTTTATTTTTGATAGTCTATATGTTTTTTTTTTTAATATCAGTATATGTATATATTTTTCTATCAAAATATAGTGATTAACTCAAATGCCTGAAAGTTCATGTGACTTAAGTAGATCTTTCATAAATAACCTGATTTTAAATTTGTTGATAAAAATAGAAATGTCTTCAGAATTGTCAGCATACACTTTTTGCCTGGGTTTACTGATCAAATAGTTTTGCATTTGTCTGTGCTAGATGTTTTAAGCAGGATTTGACCAAAAGGTCACAAAACTATATATCCAGCCTAAAATCAGAATGATCTTTGTGTAACTCTTTGATAAGTAAAACTAATTTAATATAGTTGATTTAATGAAGATAGCTGTTTTCAGTTTTTGGCAAAATATTTATATAATTAGCTTTAAGATTTCTACTTAGGTGAACACCTGAAATTCACATGCTGTAAAAACAATTAACAGAAAGATACCTTGACATAATGACTAACTCTATCTAATATCTTAGTTTTCATAAGTAATCTATGTGTAGTTAAAAATAAGTTAGATGAATGTAAATGAGATAAATTTATAAATGAACTTTCCATGTGATTTTAAATCCTAAAGTTACATTGTATTAAATTAAGTAATAGATACTCATGAAATGTCTGAGTCATTTCTAAGTAAGATAAAATACTGAAACATAAATTGCTAAACATTAGTATAAGTTGGTTCTTGGTTTCTTAAATTGCATAGAAAGACAAAACATACTTGGGTCTATTAGTAAATAGTAAACTCCACATTCAAAAATTATTCCATAAAAAATTTTTTTTAGAGATTATAAACTATATATTCATGAGATGTTAATATATAACAGTTCAAAATTACTTATTTCCAGAGTAACCTAAAGCTTAAGGTTACTAAAAATTAAAAGTTTTTATTAAGGCTAGGCACAGTGGCTCATGCCTGTAATCCCAGCACTTTGGGAGGCCAAGGCGGGTGGATCACGATGTCAGGAGATTGAGACCAACCTGGCTAACATGGTGAAACCCTGTCTCTACTAAAAATGCAAAAAATTAGCCAGGCTTGGTGGTGGGTGCCTGTAGTCCCAGCTACTTGGGAGGCTGAGGCAGGAGAATGGCGTGAACCCAGAAGGCAGAGCTTGCAGTGAGCTGAGATTGTGCCACTGCACTCCAGCCTGGGGGACAGAGTGAAATTCTGGCTCACAAAAAAAAAAAAAAGTTTTTATTAATATGAAACTATTTTTATATGAGAAAGAATTTTATGTGGTCTCAATATAAAGGAATAAAAAATTTTTAAGTAATTTTTTGTCTTACGGTAAAATAATTAGTTATTCCAATATAAAAGTGGGGAAAATACAGGACAAAGACTAGGAGTTTAGGAGAATAATGGTAGGTCTAAGCAAGTTGTGGAAGGTTTATGAAGGATAGGTCCTGTAATGGAAGTTTTATATCATCAGGATGGTTGGAATTTGAAGGGAACTTTTTTTTTTTTTAAGGACAGAGTCTGGCTCTGTTGCCCAAGCTGGAGTGCAGTGACATGATCTCAGCTCACTGCAACCTCTGCCTCCCAAGTTCAAGCAATTCTCATGCCTCAGCCTCCCGAGTAGCTAGGACTACAGGTGTGTGCCCTCATGCCTGGCTAATTTTTGTATTTTTAGTAGAGACAAGGTTTCACCATGTTGGCCAGGCTGGTCTCGAACTCCTGATCTCAGGTGATCTGCCCGCCTCGGCCTCCCACAATGCTGGGATTACAGGCGTGAGCCACTGTGCCCAGCCATAAGAGGTTTTGACTTAATTCTAAAATCTGTTTCTTTAAAATTTAATTTTCATGCATCTTCTGAACTGCAGCTTTAGAGTTTATAGGCCAGTGTTTTCCTCTGATATAACTTGATTCTGTACTCTTGGCTTTTCTTGATGTTTCTGAGTTGTCCATATAACCAGGAAATTTCCCATGCTTTTTCTAAGAGCCCTGTATTCCCCTGCTCAAGGTACTAGTTTTCTTATGTCCCTCTATAATATAATGTGTACATATAACCTTGGACACATGCTCTTCCTATGTCTGATTATATTTAAGTATCTTTCCATCAGGTTTCACTTCCAGGTTATCTAAACAGGCTTCCCATAAGGAGGAGCAATCACACTTCAGGAAGGTTTTTTTCTTTACTTTTTTGGGAACTGACCAAAGAAACAAAGATTTTACATTTTATCAAGATAATTTCCTATGTTTCATATTATCCTTATTAGTTTTTTTTTTAATTTCTTAGGAAAACTGAGCTTTGAAAGGTTTTTGTTTGTTTACAGCCACAGAACTTTCTGCATTGTTTCTGAAGTCTTTTAATTGTCACTGTTTAAGTGAGTGACTGTTACTTCACAATGACATCTATTCCTATTCTGACCAAGTGTTTTAAACCTTTTGACATCTTTGGCATGCCTCCCAAGGATCAAGTTATAAATTAAGTCTTTTTTGACCTTGAACTAATTTTGGGATATCTCTTGGCCAAGGGGACCCCAAAGAAACCTTAAAAATTGAGTTCTCAGCCACGATGGAAAGGGAGGTCAGACACACCTTGTCATACTCCCTCCCTTTTAGAGTTTGGGCACAACAGACCATCATTAATGTTAAAATAGAGATCATAAGACTGGCAAAACAGACTCTGTCACAATAAGATACCAAATTATAAACAAGATCTAATGCCTGCAGGACATCAATCTTGCTAAGCAGGTCATTTTTCACCCAGTATATTGTGGCTGACATAGCATCCTTATCTTATCGTAAACATTCCTTTCTGCTGACAAGAAGTTTTAGACAGAGCCTCAGTCCTTTAACCAATTGCAAATTAAAGAATCTCTGAATCCCTGTATAACCTGTAAGCCCCCACTTCAAGATATCCCAACTTTTGGGGCCGAAGCAATGCATACCTTCCATGTATTGATTTATGTCTTTTCCTATAACTCCTGCCTCCATAAAATGTATAAATCCCAACGGTAATCCAACTGCCTCAGGACCATTTACTCAAGGCTTCCTGAGTTTGTGTTTTCCCTGGGCCATGGTCATTCATATTGGCTCAGAATAAAACTCTTTAAAATAGTTTATGGAGTTTGGTTTTTCCACGAACAGGGCTTATAGGAATAAAAGGAACCATAACTAACCTTTAAGCTCTGGATATCCTCGATATCTAAAAATAATGAGAATGGTGAGCTGGCTCAGCACAATCAGCACAAAAAGGACTCGGGCCTGCAGGGAAATAGATGTTAATGTGAAATAGATACATGGGTACACTTTCAGTTAAGATTTTTAAAGTAGCCTTATTAACAAAAATGGAAATGGCATCTGTGATACTGTGATATAAGATATACATATTTTGGTCTTTGTCCCCACTGGTCAGAGCTCCTAAAATCCTTGTAATTTTCTAAGTGATAACAAGGACAGGAGCATATTGTTATAACATTTGGATTTTGTCTCTGGCTCCTGAAACAGCTCTAGAGTGATAAAGTAAAAGGAATACCTATTGTTATTCATAACAAGCCCCTTTTGGAGGAGGTAGAGCAAGATGGCCAGTAGAATCCTCCAGCAATCATCCACCCCTTTGCCCTCAGAACACCAAATTGAACAACTATCCCCACAAGAAAGCACTTTCATAAGAACCAAAAATCAGATGAGTGATCACAGTACCTGGTTTTAACATCATATCAAGGAAAGAGGCACTAAAAAGGGTAGACAACACAGTACTTCATTGCCTACACCACCCTTCCCCCATTCTGTGGCAGAGATAATCTGTGCACTTGTGGGAGAGAGCAAAATGACTGTGAGACTTTGGTTGGAACTCAGTGCTGTCACAGGGGAACACAACACAGGGCAGAATTCTGCCAGCACCCACAGAGGGAGCATTGAAGCTGGCCCTTGCCAGAGGGCAATCCTCTGCCCCAGTGGTAGGAACCTGAGTTCCAGCTAGCTCCAGCACCAGCTGACTAAACAAGTGCCCTGGGGTCCTGAATAAACTTGAAAGGCAGTCAAGCCACAAGGACTGCAGTCCTTGGGCAAATCTGGGTACTATGCTGGGCTCAGAGCCAGTGGAAATGGAGTGCACACGACCCAGTGAGACACCAGTTGTGGTGGCCAGGGGAGTACTTGTGTCACCCATCTCCCAACTCTCCAGGCAGTGCAGCTCAAAGAGAGACTCCTTCCTCTTGTGGAAAGAAGAGAGAAAAGTAAAGAGGACTTTGTTTTGCCACCTGGGTACCAGCTCAGCCACAGTAAAATAAAGCACCAAGCAGATTCCTGAAGCCTCTGAGTCCAGGCCCTCACTCCTGGATGGCATTTCTAGACTCAGCCTGGGCCAGAAGAAAACCTGCTGTGTTGAAGAGAAAGACCATGTCCTGGCAAGATTCACCATCTGCTGACTAAAGAGCCCCTGGGCGTTGAATAAACATCAGCAGTAGCCAAGCAGTAGTCACCACAGACCTTGGACAAGACCCAGTACTATGGTGAATTCAGGTGTGACCCAGAATGGTACAAACTGTGGTCACCTCTCCCACATATCCAGGCAGGCCAGCAAAGAGAGAGAGAGGCTCCTTCTGCTTGGGGAAAAGTGAGGAAAGAAAACAAAAGACTCTGCCCCGTAATCAAGAGAATTCTCCCAGTTCTTACCCAAGCCCACCAAGCCCACATAAGGCTGCAAGAGTTGCAGTATTACTGGGCTTGGGGCACCCCCTAGTCCAGATATGGCTGCAGTGACCAAAGACTTAGATCACAACCCTCAATTCTTTGAATACCTGGAAAGCCTCCTCAAGGAGGATGAGTACCAACAAGCCCAGACTACAAAGATTAGAATAAATACCTAACTCTTCAAGGCCCAGACATTGACAAACATCCACAAGCCTCAAGAACATCCAGGAAAACATGACCTCACCAAATGAACTAAATAAGACACCAGAGACCATTCCTGGAGTGACAGAGATATGCGAACTTTCAGACAGAGAATTCAAAATAGCTGTTTTGAGGAAGTTCAATGAACTTCATGAAAACACAGAAAAGGAATTCAGATTCCTATCACAGAAATTTATTTATTTATTTGAGACTGAGTCTTGCTCTGCTACCCAGGCTGGAGTGCAGTGGTGCACTCTTGGCTCACTACAAGCTCCGCCTCCTGGGTTCATGCCATTCTCCTGCCTCAGCCTCCTGAGTAGCTGAGACTACAGGTGCCCGCCACCACACCTGGCTAATTTTTTGTATTTTTAGTAGAGATGGGGTTTCACCGTGTTAGCCAGGATGGTCTCCATCTCCCGACCTCGTGTCCGCCCACCTCGGCCTCCCAAAGTGCTGGGATTACAGGCGTGAGCCACTGCAGCCAGCCTCCTATCACAGAAATTTAATGAAGACATTACAATAATTTTTAAACATCAAAGCAGAAATTCTGAAGCTGAAAGATTAAATTGACAAACTGACAAATGCATCAGAATTTCTCAAGGGCAGAACTCATCAAATAGAAGAAAGAATTAGTGAGCTTAAAGACCATCTATATGAAAATACACAGACAGAGGAGAAAAAAAGGAAAAAAAAAGAATGAAGCACACCTACAAGATCTAGAAAACAGCCTCAACAGGACAAATCTAAGAGTTATTGGCCTTAAAGAGGAGGTACAGAGAGAGAGATCAGAGTAGGAAGTTTATTCAAAAAAATAATAATAGAGAACTTTTTAACCTAAAGAAATATATGAATATTCAGGTACAAGAAGGTCATAGAACACCAAGAAGTTTTAACCCAAATAAGACTATCTGACGGCATTTATTAACCAAATTCCCAAAGGGCAATGATAAGGAAAGGATCTTAAAAGCAACAAGAGAGAAGAAACAAATAACATGCAAAGGAGCTCCAATATGTCTGGCAGCAGACTTCTCAGTGGAAGTCTTAAGGCTAGGAGAAAGTGGCATGACATATTCAGAAGGAAAATAATTTTATCTTAGAATATTATGTCCAACAAAAATATCCTTCAAACATGAAGGAGAAATAAAGACCTTCCCAAACAAACAAAGCTGACTTTCCCAAACAAACAAAGCTGAGGGATTACATCAACACCAGACCTGTCCTATAAGAAATGCTAAAGGGAGTTCTTCAGTCTGAAAGAAAAGGATGTTAATATGCAATGAGAAGTCTGGGCACAGTGATTCACGCCTGTAATTCCAACATTCTGGGAGGCCGAGGCAGGAGGATTGCTTGAAGCCAGGAGTTCAAGACCAGCCTAGACAACAAAGTGAGACCCCGTCTCTACAAAAAAAAATGTAAAAATTAGCTGGTTGTATTGGCATGTGCCTGTAGTCTCAGCTACTTGGGAAGACCCCATCTCAAAAAAAAAAAAAAAAAAAAAGAAAGCAACTAAAGAAAAAAGAAATCATCTGAAGGTATAAAAAACTCATTGGCAACAGTAAATATACAGCCTAATATAGAATACTCTGACACTGTAATTGTGGTACATAAACCACGCATATCTTGAGTAAGAAGACTAAAAGATAAACCTATCAAAAATAATAACCACAACATCAGTTTTTTTAAGAGATGGAATCTTTAAGTCTTTTTAAGAGATGGAGACTTTAAGAGATGGAATCAAACATCTGATCCACCAATAAAGAAAATTATAAATTGCTTCAGCATTGCTCTTTCTGAATTTAGATACTTAGACCAATATCTAAGAGTGTATAGAAAGAGTGTAAGTATAGAAGCTAAGTAATTTTATACAATTATATTAAGCAATCAAATTAAAATAGTCCACTTTCATTGTACTGGGAGAAGGATACTTTGTTTTGTTTTAAAGTTGTATAAGAATAAAAAAAAGTATAGACTACACTGCAGACTGAGTGAACATAGACTGTTTTCTTTTGCTTTCTTCTCAAGAAGTCAGTCACCTGAAGATGAATTCACAATAGTGACATATGACCTAGGTGCTTGTTTCTCAAAGTGTGATTCCCGGACAGTCATTGGAATCCACTCAAGCCTGTTAGGAATGCAGAATCTCAGTCCCCTTCTCAGAATTGCTAAACCACAACCTGTATTTTTTTTTTTTTTTTTTTTGAGACGAAGTCTCGCTCTGTCACCCAAGCTGCAGTGCAGTAGCACGATCTCGGCTCACTGCAAGCTCCGCCTCCCGGGTTCACGCCATTCTCCTGCCTCAGCCTCCCAAGTAGCTGGGACTACAGGTGCCCACCACCATGCCTGGCTAATTTTTTGTATTTTTAGTAGAGACAGAGTTTCACCATGTTAGCCAGGATGGTCTCAATCTCCTGACCTCGTGATCTGCCTGCCTCAGCCTCCCAAAGGGCTGGGATTACAGGCTTGAGCCACCGAGCCCGGCCCCAGAACCATATTTTAATAACATCCAGGTTATTCACTTGAACATCAAAATTCCCCAAGCCTAATTTAGGTGACTGTTAAAAATCCACAAAAGAAAAAATAACAAATGATTTAAAAATTTTGCAATAATGAGATGCAAATGCTTATTAATAATATGTTTGAAAAACTCAATCATACAAGTAACAAAAGTAAATTAAAATAATAATGATCTCACATTGTAAGTCTGTGAGAATATACACTAAACCTATCTCTGGGAGGTGAAATTAAGGAAGGTTTAAGTTTTCTTCTGAAAATTTTAGTGTATTTCTTTTTTGTTTTATTTTTATTTTATGCTAACACCCAGGATAAATGAGATCTGAGGGAATTACAGTATAAATTACCATAGCTTCTCTAAAAGACAATTTAACAGTGTATATTAAAAACTAAAAAAATACCCATTTACTCATTTAAGAAATATTTATTGAGGGCCTACTATGTGCCAAGCATACCAAAATATAAGCCCTCATGAGGCTTATATTTTAATGAGCGAGGACAGGAAAAAATAATGACGGTTATAAATAATAAATAATTTATGTAATTATATATATAAATAGTAAAGTATATAAAATAGTGTGCCCACCCTTTGATCCAGAAATTCACTTCTAGAAATTTATCCCAATAAACTATATTAGAGATATATGCAAAAACTTAGTTACAAGCATTATTTATACAGTAGAGGGGCAAATTAGAAACAACTTAAATGTCCAACAATAGAGAAGTGATTAAAAAAATTAAGGCAGCCAGGTGCGGTGGCTTACCACTGTAATCCCAACACTTTGGGAGGCTGAGGTGGGTGGATCACCTGAGGTTAGGAGTTCAAGACCAGCCTGACCAACATGGTGAAACCCCGTCTCTACTAAAAATACAAAAATTAGCTGGGCATGGTGGTGGGCGCCGGTAATCCTAGCTACTCAGGAGACTGAGGTAAGAGAATCACTTGAACCCAGGAGGCAGAAGTTGCAGTGAGCTGGGATCGTGCCATTGCACTCCAGCCTGGGAGACAGAGCGAGACTCTAGCTCAAAAAAAAAAAAAAGGGGGCCAGGGCAGTGGCTTACGCCTGTAGTCCCAGCACTTTGGGAGGCCGAGGCGGGTGGATCACTTGAGGTCAGGAGTTCGAGACCAGCCTGGCCAATATGGCAAAACCCCATCTCTACTAAAAAAAAAAAAAAAAAAGCTGGACGTGGTGGGGGGGCACCTGTAGTCGTAGCTACTCGGGAGGCTGAGGCAGGAGAATCACTTGAATCCAGGAGGCGGAGATTGCAGTGAGCCAAGATCGCACCACTGTACTCCAGCCTGGGTGACAGAGTGAGACTCTGTCTCAAAAAAAATAAAATAAAAATTAAGGCATATCTATGGCAATATAATGCAGCTAATATGTTAAATATAAATTGATAAGAGAAAATAGTCAAGACAAAATCCTCAGTGGAAAAAATTCAGACAGCAAAAGAGAATAAAGGTATAATAGTATTTTATGTTAAAAATACATATACAAAAAAAATACATATACAAGCTGGGCATGGTGGCTTATGCCTATAATCCCAGCACTTTGGGAGGCTGAGGCAGGTGGATTGCCTGAGGTCAAGAGTTCGAGACCAGCCTGGCCAACAGTGAAACCCCCTCTCTACTAAAAAAATACAAAAAATTAGCTGGGCGTGGTGGCGGGCACCTGTAATCCCAGCTACTCAGGAGGCTGAGGCAGGAGAATCACTTGAACCCAGGAGGTGGAGGTTGCAGTGAGCCAAGATGGCACCATTGCACTCCAGCCTGGGAAACAAGAGCAAAACTCTGTTTCCAGAAAAAAAAAAAAAAAAAAAAAAATATATATATATATATATACATGTGTATATAAGAGAGAAAAATGAGAGTATCATAATGACAAATACAATGGTTATAATGGATAGTGTGATAAAAGAAAGATGTGTGGTTGATTTCACTTTATCTATTTCTAAATTTTCCAAGTTTTCTACACTGAGCATATATTATTGATGTGGAAAGAAATATTCCTTAAAAAGCCTTAACCCAAGTTAGCATAGTCCCTATAATTCCCTTAGTTATCCTGGTTTTATAGCATCCTTAGTTATAATTCCCTTAGATATGATAACTAATATCCTTAGTTACAATTCCCTTAGTTATCCTTGATTTATAGCATCCCAAATGACTCATCCATGCCTCTGCTTCTTTTAATTCAAATCAACTTAAAAGCATTTTATTCTTCTAGACAAATAACTAACTTTTAATTTTATAAGATTCAACTTTCTTGTCATATGTTTACAGTAGTCCCCCTTTATCCACAGGGGATACATTCCAAGTCCCCCCCAGTGGATGCCTGAAAACACAGATAGTACCGAACCCTACATATATTATGTTTTTTCCTATAAATACATACCTATGATAAAGTTTAATTTATAAATTAGGCACAGTAGATCGACAACAATAATAATAAAATGGAACAATTATAACAATATACTATAATAAAGGTTATAGGACTATGGTCTCTGTCTCTCAAAATATCTTATTATATATAATATTTTCAGACCATGGATGACCTTGGGTAACTGAAACCATGGAAAGTGAAACCATGGATAAGGGAGGACTACTGTATATTATTTAGGACTGTGCATTTAACATATGTAATGTTTAATTGAATTCACTTACCATGATATAGTGATCAGTACGGAGAATAAATGATGCCAGGGGATCAAAACTGAGATGATTATTCTCTTGAACAGAAAATATGTGGTGAACACTCTTACTTCTTCCAGCAGAATCCTAGTAATAACCACAGAAGAAAAGTAACTTTTATGTACATGGAAATATTTATAATGTTCTAAATTAAAATAAGAATAGGTTTCTAATAACTACACTTTGTTGTTATTATTGTTGTTATTGTTGTTGTTGTTTTTCCAAGTTTCTCTCTGTTGTCCAGGCTGGTGTGCAGTGGTGCAATCACAGCTCACTGCAGCTTTCATCTTCTGTGGTCAAGTGATCTTCCTGATACAGCTGCGGGACTATAGGCACACACCACTATGCCTGGCTAATATTTAAATTTATTTTAGAGATGGGGTCTTGCTATGTTGCCCAAGCTGGTCTTGAACTCCTGGCCTCAAGCAGTCTTCCTGCATTGGACTCCCAAAGTGCTGGCCTTATAAGTACTTTTAATAATATTTCTTAGGCCAGGCAAGGTGGCTTACACCTGTAATCCCAGCACTTTGGGAGGCCGAGGCAGGTGGATCACTTGAGGCCAGGAGTTCAAGACCAGCCTGGCCAACATAGTGAAACTCCATCTCTACTAAAAATACAAAAATTAGCCAGGCATGGTGGTACGCACCTGTAATGCTAGCTACTCAGGGGGCTGAGGCAGGAGAATTGCTTAAACCCAGGAAGAAGAGCTTGCAGTGAGCAGAGATCACGCCACTGCACTCCAGCCTGGGTGACAGAGTAAGACTCTGTCAAAAAGACAAAAAAAAGTTTAAAACCTATAATTCTACATTTAAATAGTAAATATTAGCATGCACTCACATGTATTTTCCCTTTAAAAAAAAATTTGTATTTCCTCTCTGTTCCCTAAAAAGGCCTAGAAATAACAACAAAGCTAACAGTAATGAGCTACCTAGGCTGGTGCCCAGGTTGTGGTCTCAAAATAGTATTTCTCACTACAAGAAACCAGTGCTCTTTAGGGAAACAGCTCATTCCAGTTTTTGAATAGGAAGTGCACAAGAAGATATATCTGCACTCCCACGTTTGTTGCAGCACTGTTCACAATAAGATTTGGAAGCAACCTAAGTGTCCATCAACAGATGAATGGATAAAGAAAATGAGGTACATATACATAAGAGAGTACTATTCAGCCATCAAAAAAGAATAAGATCCTGTCATTTGCAACCAATGGATGGAACTGGAGATCACTATGTTAAGTAAAATAAGCCATGGACAGAAAGACAAACATCACATGTTCTCACTTACTTGTGGGACCCAAATACCAAAACAATTGAACTCATGGACACAGAGAGTAGAAGGATGGTTACCAGAGGCTAGAAAGGGTAGTAAGGGGGCATTGGGAGGGAGGTGGGGATGGTTAATCAGTACAAAAAACATAAAAAGAATGAATAAGACCTACTATTTGATAGCAAAACAGAGTGACTAGAGTCAATAATAACTTAATTGTACTTTTAAAAATAACTAAAAGAGTGTAATTGGACTGTTTGTAAAACAAGGACAAATGCTTGACAGGGTGGATACTCCATTTTCCATGATGTGATTATTATGCATTGCATGCCCGTGTCAAAACACCTCATGTAACCCATAGATATACACACCTACTATGTACTCACAAGAAGTGAAACTTTAAAAAAAATTTTTTTAAAGAAAAAAATGCATAAGAAAAGTTTGGAATATCTTGTCAAATCAGAAAGCAAGAAAACGAACAAAGACTACTGGAATTGTGTCAAAGGGCTTAGTAGTCAACATGAAGAGGCTTCCACTAGCCAAAGGTGGAACAATTTGAGCATGGAAAAGAATAAATGCAATGGACTGAAATACATCAAGTATTTTTTTATACATCAATATATTTTTTAAACTTTGAATTTATAATAATACTAAATGTAAAAGATTCAGTCACGTTTGGCAGATACTAAAGAACCAACTCATTATTCTGAAAACTGGTTCAGTAAAGGGGCAATAGGGAAAGAAGAATTTATCTTGCATTTTCTGTGTGAACTCTATATCTGGGTACCAAATAGATGAGATAATTTTTCCTTCATAGGACTGTTCTAATTAATATTCCTATAATAAAGAAAGAAAATGTGAATATCACCATTTTATAACTCTAATAAAAAATGGATTTAGGTAAGTATCATCAATGGCTACTAAAAACCGTTAGGTGAAAAGATAATGGAGGGATGAGCCAACAGTGTGCTGGAGCTGGCTTGATTGCTCACAAGAGCCAACTGTTAAGTTTTCAGCAATTTTGCAGGCCACTTAGCATGGCATTGGTAGCTTAAAACCAGCTATGGTAGAAATATTTATATTATGGGGATTGGTACAAATCAGGGAAACGCTACAAATCAGAATCCCCTCTCCTTGACCCCTGTAACTTGCCCCAAGCTGGTTACTAAATATTTACCAGCACACCAGCGGATAAGGCTACCAACAGCTGAATACACTGATCCATCTTAACATTATAGAAAGAGAGACAACCAAATATTATGCGCATCCTGTTAAAAGCATAAAAAACCAGATAAAGTACTCTTGCCAAAAAACAAACAGATGTAAATCTGATGAAACCTCTAAATCTAACTACCAATTATAGAAACTAAGGGGGAAGGGGACAGAGGAACATGTTAAATGGTACCACAGGGATGTAAACAGCAAAAATCCAGAAAACAGGGAACTCCACAGGACCAAAGATTCAGTTTCCAAAACAAATAAATTTTAAGGGGAAAAAAAAGAGGGGAGAGGTAAGGGAGGCAATCTATACAGTAAAAGAGACGAAAGAGACAAGTCGGTTAAATAGAATATATGAGCCTTGATTGGATTCCAGTTTGAACCAACCAAATGAAAATATACATATCTATTTATCTATCTATCTGCCTGTCTATCTATCTATGTGACATATTGGGATAACCGAACATTAGCTGGGTAGTTTGATATTACAGAACTACTGTTAGTCTTCCAGGTATGATATGGTATCATGGTTAAGCTTTTAAAAAATAGTCCTTATCTTTTACTGATACATATTGACATATTTACAGATGAAATGACATCATGTTGCAGGGAGGGGAGATAGGGATAAAGAAGGAACAAGACTGATCATGAGTTGATAATTGTTGAGATTGGCTGATGGATACATGGGAGTTCATTATAATATTACCTCTTTTGGATATTTAAAATTTTCCCATTATAAAAAAACTTTAAAAATAACAAGAACTAACATTTGTGTTTTTTAAGCTTTTATTGCTCAAAATGTGCTTATATTAAACTATGTTATTGTTTTAAAGCAGGAATCTAGATTTCTCTAATGTTTGAGATTAGACCTTTCTAGGGTCTACTCTTTAAATTGGCAAAGTAGGCACAATAATCTTAAACTACAGGTACTCAAACTTTAGTGGACATCAGAATCACCTGGTGAGATTGTTAAACTAGATTGCTAGGTCCTATCTCCAAAGTTTCTGATTCAGCAGGTTTCGGATGGGACCTGAGAATTTCCATTTCTAACAAGTTCCCAGATGATATTGATGCCACTAGCCCAGGACCCACATTGAAAATTGATCTAAAGGTCTAGTTGCTACTAGACTGCGGGGAACCTATAGATATTCAATAAATACAATGAGTAGGTAAAATATTAGATAATAAACAAATGTCTTCTCCCACAGATTTTGAGTTTCAAATCTGACTTATCTACAGTTTATTGTATTTAAAAGGACAGAACTTTCCCATGAATGAATGAGGGGACCAGGTTCCCTATTTAATACTCAGTAGGTTGTTTAAGGTTATACATATAAGAAAACAGAAAACAGATCAGTCCTTGCCTGAGAATGAGGATGTAAGGAAAACAGATTGCAAAGGATACAAGAAAACTTTTGAGGGAAATGTATCATATTGCTTGTAGGTGATGACTTCAAGGATGTATACATATGTCAAAACTCACCAAATTGTATACTTTAAATATACACAGTTTATTATATTATTATGTGTAAATTATACCTTGATACCATTGTAAAAAAATGTTAAACATACAAAAAGTATGTGATTTTACATTTGTACTAAGGATTCAACTAAGCAGCCAGAAATGTTTCAAGGAATATAAGCTATGGTTTTTTTTCTTCATAAAACTACAGAAGTTGTATGTATATCTTATTAAGAAAATAATACACTGGGGTTCTGAGGCACTCCAGGCTGTAGTGACTGTAAAGACAGGGAATAATTTATTCTAGGTGCACATGAACCTTCAAGTCTCTTTAAAATGATCCAACTTCTTCTAATATGAAAGACCTTAAGGGTTCATCCGCAGCTATCTCTCCTTCTACTTCTTCTATAAGTTTTTTCTTCCTTCTACACAGAACATTTTAAAGATGGGTGGCGTAGCAGAGTGTCTTCTTTTGTGCAGATGTACAAGTTTCTCCATTTACAAACCAAGGGTAAAACTACCCCCAACAAAGGATTGTTTTGTGGATTGAGTAAAAAATTCTAAGTGCCTAGCATCTCCTTAGAGGGAGCTCAGTAAATAGTTTCTTCCTGCTCAACCTGTCTCTGTAGGGGGGATAAAAAAGATAATGAAAATAACTACATATGTTTTCTGAAAAATTATTTGGTGTTTCAAATTAAATCTTAATATTAGAAGATTAAATAGTTAACAACTGTCATCAAAACATAAAGTTGCAGAAATTGACAGGCGTGTGTGTGTGTGAGTGTGTTTAAGAAACTAATTTCTGAGCACAGCTTATCGCCTTAAGAGTTTAATGAAACTGCTCTATTTTGGTAATGATTATTACTTTCTACTCTGACAGGTGCTAATAAGTTAAATGCCCTAAATTGAATCAGAATAAGAAAAGGCAAACTGGTACTGCAGATGCTAACAATGCTTATTCCTCTAACAAAGAAGTGCCTCTGATGCACTGAAAATTCTGTCCTGAAGCTTTCAAATAATGACACAATTGTCCTACAATTAGAGACAGCAATCAAAGACATAGATACATAATACATGTTTTCTGACTTATTCTATTACTTTTGGGTATACTGGGGAATTTGCCCCTATTATGAAAAGATTCTGGGCAAAGTTGGAAGAAAACAAAAGAATGATTTCCTGGGGCTAAAAAAAAGGGAGTCTATGGCCACTCCTCTTCTCCTCTGCCTAGTTTTTAATCTAATATTAGAATTATTCCAAGTGCCCATTTTCAGAATATACTAAATACAGTGTATTCAATTTATTTTTATTTTTATTTATTTATTTTTTGAGATAGGGTCTCGCTTTGTTACTTAGGCTAGAGTGCACTGGCACGATCAGAGCTCACTATAACCTTGAACTCCTGGGCCCAAGCGATCCTTCCATCTCAGCCTCCCAAGTAGCTAGGACTACAGATGCACGCCACCATGCCCAGCTAACTTTTATTTTTTTGTTGAGATGCGGTCTCACTATGTTGCCCTGGCTGGTCTCAAACTACTGGCCTCAAGCGATCCTCCAGCCTCAGCCCAAATTTTTTCACTTTTTTTGTTTATTTTGAGACAGGGTCTGGCTCTGTTGCCCAGGCTGGAGTGCAGTGGTGCAATCTCAGCTCACTGCAACCTCTACCTCCTGGGCTCAAGTGGATTCTCCTGCCTCAGCCTCCTGAGTAGCTGGGACTACAGGCACATGCCACCGTGCCCAGCCAATTTTTGTATTTTTTTGTAAAGACAGGGTTTCACTGTTTTGCCCAGGCTGGTCTCGAACTCCTATGCTTAGGTGATCCCCCTGCCTTGGCCTCCCAAAGTGCTGGGATTACAGGCGTGAGCCACCATGCCCAGCCCCCAATTTTTTTTTAAACATGGTTTCATTACCAATTAACTAAAAAATTCCAAACCAGAATTCATTGTGGCTACAGCTTAATCATTTACATAGTAAATATAAATTACTAACTTACCTGGACGACTACTTCTATGTTATGTGTCCCACTATTGTAGTTTCTAGGATTCCACTTCAGTACGAAAATGGGACCAGACACATGAACAGCCTGGCCTAAATGAACTCCATCAATCTTAACTGTGACAGAAGTAATGGAGGATAAGGAAAAGGCCAAGACTCTAAAATGAGAGCATATATAAAACACATGGTTTGAGGTTTGTCATTGTTTTTGTAAAGGAGAATAACCTTATTGTAACTTGCAGATATATACGTATAGGCAGAACCATCATATTGTACAACGGCAGGAGCCACTATCCATATGATCTGGTTTCTTTCTGAATGGTGGCTTCTGGAGTTGGACAATTAGCAAAACTGAACTGGTAAGAAATTCAAAACTATTCTTTTACTTTTTAGAAAGAAAAATCAATTTTCTTTTGACAAATCTAGGTAAGGTAGTTTCAAAGTTCTTTCTGAAGAAACTCCAGAAGTACTGCTTTTTCTCTTAGGAAAATAATATAGGGTGGAAATCTCATTTTGTTAATCCAATGTCAATCCTACCATCTACTCATTTGGTACCAGGGTGTCTGTCCCAAAGAAACAGGGTTATAACCAGGACTAGGCTACCAAGCCCTTTCAGAGAGTATGACACCTAAACCTGATATCCAGCTCCCACCAAAAAACCTGACTGATGGCTGGGCGCGGTGGCTCACGCCTGTAATCCCAGCACTTTGGGAGGCCGAGGCGGGCGGATCACGAGGTCAGGAGATCGAGACCATCCTGGCTAACACGGTGAAACCCTGTCTCTACTAAAAATACAAAAAATTAGCCAGGCGAGGTGGCAGGCGCCTGTAGTCCCAGCTACGCGGGAGGCTGAGGCAGGAGAATGGCGTGAACCCCGGGGGGCGGAGCCTGCAGTGAGCCGAGATCGCGCCACTGCACTCCAGCCTGGGTGAAAGAGCGAGACTCCGTCTCAAAAAAAAAAAAAAAAAAAAAAAACCTGACTGACACATGTGCATTCCATTTCATTAGTGATGAAAACAATAAATGTAAACATCTTGGTACCATCTTTTACAAGTTAATTAGTAAATACTTTTTTAAGTATAATATCCAATAATAATAAGAGTACTGTGAATTTGGCACTCATATTGCTTGGTAATGTTATAAATTAGCATCTGTTGTTGAAAATAATTGGATACCTGATACACTGCTGGTGGGAGTGTAAAATGGTGCAGCCACCATGGAAAACAGTATGGCAGCTCCTTAAAAAATTAAACAGATAATTACCATATGATCCAACAATTCCACTTCTGGATATATATCTAAAAGAAGTGACAGCAGGGACTTGAACAGATATCTGTACACTCATATTCATAGAAGCATTATTCAATATAGCCAAAAGTTATAAGCAATCCAAGTGTCCGTTGAACACATAAACAAAATGTGGTATGTGTGTATGTGTGTATTCATATGTGTGTATATATATGTGTATATATACACACACACACACAATGTGCAGTGGAATATTATTCAGCCTTTAAAAGGAAGGAAATTCTGACATATGCCACAACATGTATAAACCTTGAAGACATCATGTTAAATGAAAATAAGCCAGTCACAAAAGTATAAATATTGAATGGTTCCACTTATATGAGTTAGCTAGAGTAGTCAAATTCATAGAGACAGAAAGTACATTGGTGGCTGCCAGGGACTGTGGGAGAGGGAAGAATGGGAAGTTATTGTTTAATGGGTAAAAGTTTCAGTTTTAGAAAATGATAAATGTTCTGAAAATGGATAATGGTGATGGTTGCACAACAATGTAAACTTAAAGCAAACTTAATGCTACTGAACTGTACACTTAAAAATGGTTAAAATGGTACATTTTATGCCATGTGTACTTTGTTTAATCATGCTTACCATGATTAAAAATAGTGATTTTAGCTCCAAAAAAAAGGGATTGGGCAATTTTTATCAACAGTCATAAAAGAATTCAAGCTCTTTCACCTAGAATCCCACTTCTAGAACTCTTTCTTAAAGAAATTATTCAAGTGAAGGAAGAATATATATGTACCAGATATTCATCCACAAATAAGAAAAACCTTAAAAGTTCACCAATGAGATATGAAAATGGTTAGAAAAACTGTGGTACATTCTTTGTGCTGAAAGAAAACAAATCAGGAATTAGAATAGACTGGGCCTTATGATTATAATTATATAAAAACATGCTTAAGAGAGAATGCCTGAGAAAAAATACTCAGAAGTGCTAACAATAGTTCTATTAGAAGTGGAGAAAAACATACTTAAAATCCCATTACCCTATTTTCCAAAGGTTGTTCTGTTGTATTACTTTTCAAAATAAATTGTAAAAGTATATTTTAAAAAGTGCTCTTATATTTGAAAGAAGTTATATGTCTCTTTGCAAAAAGAATATTAATGTCCCATTTGGATTCTATTAATCTATATAATCAAATTCACGGCCAGGCATGGTGGTTCAAGCCTGTAATCCCAGCTCTTGGGGAGGCGGAGGAGGGCAGATCCCTTGAGGTCAGGAGTTCGAGACCAGCCTGGCCAACACGGTGAAACCCTCTCTCTACTAAAAATACAAAAATTATCCAGGCGTGGTGGCACACACCTGTAATCTCAGCTACTCCAGAGGCTGAGGCATGAGAAAAGCTTGAACTCGGGAGGCGGTGGTTGCAGTGAGCCAAGATCAGGCCACTGGACTCCAGCCCAGGCAACAAAGCAAGACTCTGTCGAAAATCAAAACAAAACAAATTCACTTGCCAACTGAATTTTCAATTCTGTAAGGATTATATATATAGCTTTTGCTTTCTTAGAAAGCTACATAGCAAAATGAAAAAAATTTTGATATATAATGCAAGTTTTAAAAAGTAGACTATAAAGGAATGTGTACATTATGCTTATAGCAATGTAAAAGCATGCAAATAAAAAGGCTGGAATAAAATAAAACAAAAATAATAATGGTAGAATTATGGATTTCTGAATGGTTTTTAAAATTTCATCAGCTTAAAAAAAGATATGCTTTTTAACTTAATAGGAACAAAACAGTAAGCAATCTATCTTATATAATGTTTAGGTTGTTGAAAAAACTAAAATGGGGCATCTCATAGCTTTCACATGGGAATGCAATCACAATGACTTATTCTTCATCATTATCAAACTGAAAGTAAATTCTGAAAAATTGCTACATACCTGATGTGTGTTGAGTGAAGAAGTCTTTCTAGTGGTTCATGTTTACCACAACTATAAAGGAGTGATTTAGGATTGGTGATAAGAACCACAGGCCACTTGCCAAAGATCAAATCTGCAAAGCTAAAGAGGTCATGATCAAAAGCAAAAATCCGGTACCTAGAGACCAGATAATGATAAGGTAATTTAGTCACTTCACATTGTAAGAGGTCATGAAGGTAATATACAGAACAAATATAAAAATACGTAACTAGGACTTTTTTACATGATTAATTTGAATACAGATTAAGTAATATTTTCTTTCTTTCTTCCCTTACCCCATCACTTTATCCTTCACATTTGTCACATAACTGCCTCTGACTGGGCAATGGATTCAACTGTGCTCTTGAACAACACCTGGTACATGGCATGTACTCTTTAATTTTTAAATAAATACTTGTTGAAGTAACTCATCTTATCCCTGTACTTTAAGACAATTTTGAACCTAAAACATTTATTATAACCCTAATACCTGACATTCTTCATCCCATCAACAATGCTACATAAAATATTAAAATGGTTGATATGAACAAAATTAGAAATCTTTCATGCTTCTTTTAAACCTTTATTTCTTTTTTTTTTTTCTTATTTTTGAGATGGAGTCTCACTCCGTCACCCAGGCTGGAGTGCAGTGGCGCAATCTCGGCTCACTGCAACCTCTGCCTCAGCCTCCCAAGTAGCTGGGATTACAGGTGCCCACCACCACGCTCGGCTATTTTTAGCAGAGACGGGGTTTCACCATGTTGGCCAGGCTGGTCTCGAACTCCTAACTGCAGGTGATCCCCCTGCCTTGGCCTCCCAAAGTGCTGGGATTATAGGCGTAAGCCACCGTGCCTAGCATTAAACATTTATTTCTATAATTTCAAAGAAATTAAAGTTGTTTTCATTTTCTAAATGCAATAACAAAAGGTATAAAATATTCATTAAAGAATAACCAAAGTTTTATATTTTCTAACTTTTAGAACTAAAAAAAGAAATGATTCACTATGGCAGAAACAATAGTGCTCACGAAATTCTCTACACATTCCCCTGAATTTCTCAGTCTCCTGGTATCAGGTTGGGACCATGTGACTAGTTTTGGCCAATGGGCTGTGAACAGAAGTGAGACATATCATGCCTGTGGTCCAAAGTACTTAAGAGTGGGTGTGAGTTCTCCTTGCTCTCTTCCCTGCCCTGGAATTGACATGTCGAAATAGGAATGTTAAGATGGAGGAAGTCGGAATTACTGACTCATCCCATGGATAAGAGTTGTTCTGACTCATATTGAATTTATACAAATGAAAAACATTTGTGTTAAGCCACTGATGTTTCTGGATTTATCTGCATCTACAACAAGGCCTAGCCTAATATTTCCAATATACTGTTTTTAAAAATTATTCTATTGTAACTAACACAATTTAAGTGTTTATAAGGGCAGGTAAAGTTTAGGTCCTTTTATCTGGGATACACTCCAAATAAAACCCCAGGGTTGGAACACAGGAAAGCTGGTGGAGAGAGAAAGGAAATGGCTTCATAATTAACATCACAACTTGTAACTGGAGCACTTAGAAGAAATAAAGAAGCTGGTCAAGGCTTAGTAACACTATCTCACAAAAGGCAATCATAGCCCAGCCCACAGCCTCACAGCCATGAACAGACAACTCTTAGCTCAAAGTAATTATAGTTGCCAAATAATTACACGTTTCAAGCATAACTCATACAGTTTCTAAAAAGTCAACCAAAATGAGGAAGTACCTTCCAAGATGTAAAGTTCCTTTTTAATTAATGGAAGTAGTTAAAAATAAAAAGATAGGCCGGGCGCAGTGGCTCACACTTGTAATCCCGGCACTTTGGGAGGCCGAGGCGGGCGGATCATGAGGTCAGGAGATCGAGACCATGGTGAAACCCCGTCTCTACTAAAAAATAGAAAAAATTAGCCGGGCGTGGTGGCGGGCGCCTGTAGTCCCAGCTACTCGGAGAGGCTGAGGCAGGAGAATGGCGTGAACCCGGGAGGGGGAGCTTGCAGTGAGCCGAGATTGCGCCACTGCACTCCAGCCTGGGCGACAGAGCGAGACTCCGTCTCAAAAAAAAAAAAATAAAAAAAATAAAAAGATAACATATTCAGCTCAACAAATCTTTGTTGAGTACCTATTATCTGAGAGCACAGGGTTTGTGTAAATTAAATAACTGTAATAGTTAAACAATAAGATGATACTCCTCAAAACTTGATAAACTATTTCACTTAAATACTTCTTTTAAAAAAGAAGAAAAACCATATATTTAACTACACTACATGCTTTTGATAAACATATTTTCTGTTAGAGAGACTTTAATCTAAAAAAGCCAATTATCATCTATTTGAAGAACTTAAATCACTACCATCTTGTAGCAATAACCAGTATGGTAGATACAAAATTCAGGAGGAAAAAAATGACACTTCTAGTCCTAGTATTTCTCAAATTGTCATGCATAGACCACCCAGAGGGCTTTTTAAAAAGGCAGTTTGGGCCAGGCGCCGTGGCTCACGCCTGTAATCCTAGTACTTTGGGAGGCCGAGGCGGGTGGACCACCTGAGGTCAGGAGTTCAAGACTAGCCTGGCAAACATGGTGAAACCCCGTCTCTACTAAAATACAAAAATTAGCTGGGCATGATGGCGGGTGCCTGTAATCTCAGCTACTCTGGGCAGCTGAACATGGCTCTGTCTCAAAAAAAAAAAAAAAAATGTAATTTGTTGGACCCTAATCCAGACCAACACAATCAAAATCTCTAGAGGTAGCGCCTGAAAATTTTTATTTTTCATAAGCTCCTCCATAATTCTTGTGCACACTAGAGTTTGAGTCCATTTCCTAATGGACGTATCTTGAAAATCCAATGTAACATAGTGATAGTAAACGTCACAGCTATGACAAGGTTTCTGCAAAATGACAATGATTGCAGAGACATATATTACTTTAAAAAAACAGAAATATCACAAGTTTTTCTTTAACTGTGATCACCCATGGTATCAGTAAGAAAACTATTATTGCTTTGGCAAAACTTATGTGTATAAGTTTTATTCTGTGGGGAGGTTCCCTTACCTCCTATTATCCTTCCAGTCTCCCACCTCAAGTTCCAAAGTGCCCTGGAAGTGACGAGTGTGCAAAACAGGCATCAGTCCACCAAGTGTATGGAGATGTCCACACAAATAAGCTATAGCCGAACTAACCAATGAAAAATAAATGAAATAAATGAACAAGGATAACTTGTGAGGCCAAACCAATAAAAATGTCTTGCCAGAAAAGCAGAATAAGTAACAGCAAAATAAAAAAACTAAAAACAAATTAATTCTGATTTTGGAAGCTTGTCTCACCTCATTATTGACCGGATTCCTGGTGACGGAGAAAGAATAGTGGATGTTGTAAAGTGTCCAAACCAAATTGTATGGTTGCTCCGACTGCTTTCCTTGGCCAGTAATAAGAGCTCCTCCATCTTTTTCTGAAATGGGAGAAAAATGGAAGGATCTTAAATTAGGGCTCAGGCTAAAATCTAAAGTCAACAGATTAGAAAACTCCTCTGAAGATTTATAATAATTATTATATGTGTCTAGGCCTTAAACCTTAATAGTTAATGACCTCTATGGACCTATGTAAGTTTCAAATTGTTTTCACATACATTATATTTCATTTGATACTAAAAATAGCTCTGCAACAGGTAGGGTAGGTATTATCCTCTTTTAATAGATAAGGAAACTGTGAAATAAAGAAGTCATCACTAATCTTTACAGCTTTGTATAACACATTGCAATTAATAAAGAGGGATATGGAAACTAAACTTCTACAATAATATCACGGAAAGACTTCTACCTAAATGTTTATAACAGCTCTGATAATAGCCAAAAACTAGAAACCATCAACAAGTTGTAATACATCCACATGACAGAATACTACTCAGCAATAGAAAGGAAAGAACTACTGATACACACAATCATATGGATGGATCTCAGAAACATTATACTGAGCAAAAGAAGACAGACCCAAGAGTACATACCATATGATTTCATTTATACAAAATTTTAGAGCAAACAAAATGAGTCTATACTGATAGAAAATCAATCAGTGATTACCTAGGAAGTGAAGACAGACTGTACAAGGATGACAAGACTTTAGGATGATGGAAATGTTCTATGTCTTAACTGCGGTGACAGTTATACCAGTATATACATTTGTCAAAACTCTTCAAACATTTAAAATGAGGGTATTTTATAGTACTCAAATCATACCTCAAAAGTTGATTTCAAAAAATAACTGGTACATATGTAAATATGCATTAATATTATATGTAAGGTGCTTATAGCAATACATTTCTGGAATCTACCCTCAGGGTTTTTAATTTGATAAGTCTGGGGCAAGGCAAGGGAATCTGCATTTTGTAACACTCCAGTTGGTTTTCATGTACATGATCCTTGAATTCTACCTTAAAAAACACTATACTAAGGAATGGGATTTAATATAAGTTCATCAACCCTGACTAAAGACACTTGATAGATAGGAAACAAAATAGAACCTAATTAAATAAAATGCCTAAAGTAACACAATGCATTTGACAACATTCTGTTCACTTGATTTCACATTCTTTCGAACTCTTGTATAACTCTGAAACTCTTAGTTCTAATTTAGCAAATTCTGCTCTTTATTATATTTATTTCTATACTGGTCTTATACCTCACCACTAGATTAAATACTCTTAAGAGTTTGCGAACTTGATCTTATCACTTTTGTATTCTTTCATATGAGCACATATGTCTTACTTAGGGGCATATGCTTATTAAATAATGAGTTGGCATTTACTGTACCAATAAATAATAAGAGGTTCTCAAATGAGACTTTCCACACAGTTTAAATCCAGCAGTCACCTAGCCTTGTCAAAATACTTGAAAATAAACTTACTGATTTCAATAGTTGTCCTTCTCTTGTTAAAAAAAATATAGACCAGCTGGGCACAGTGGCTCATGCCTGTAATCCCAGCACTTTGGGAGGCTGAGGCAGGTGGATCACTTGAGATCAGGAGTTCGAGACCACCCTGGCCAACATGGCGAAACCCCCTCTCTACTAAAAATGTAAAAAGTAGCTGGGCATGGTGGCACGTGCCTGTAATCTTAGCTACTTGGGAGGCTGAGGCACAAGAATTGCTTGAGCCTGGGATGTGGAGGTTGCAGTGAGCTGAAATCATACCACTGCACTCCAGCCTGGGCGACAAAGCAAAACTCCGTCTCCAAAAAAAAAAAAACACTAGTTACAACTGGCAATTGTGGGAACTTAGGAACATACCGCACAAAGCTGCATGTCCTGTACCTTGCAAAGTGCATCCTGTACTCAGTACCTATTTAATAAATGTTTACTCCATTGCTTTTAACAAGTCCAGCCTAGGCATTTTACTCTGCTCCTCAAACAGGAAATTTACCATATGTGCTGTTTAGGTACAGTTTCCGCTTTCTGTAATTATACATTCGTGAAAGCCACACATATGCAAAATAAATAAAAATATTTCTGTTAAAAAAAAAAAAATGTTTACTCCAAAAAGTGTGAGGTACTTCTTTCTCAGATTTTGGGACAAGAAAAAGGATAGCAAAAATAGTGCTGAAATAGCCAGTAACTTCTAGCCATACCTATAACTAAGTTAAATTTCTCTCAAGCATTCCTAGATAACAGCTAGTTTACTTTTGATAACTTTAAGTGAACCACATGTATCCATGAAAAAATAAGTAAGCTACAAAGGGAAGTAAGATTTTTACTGCACCTTATCTAAAATTCCAAAGAAATTATAGGGTCTCTTAGGCCCTGGATTTACAGTGGCATCTACACAGATGAACGAATAGTTGCCAAAGGGAGTACTGTGGACATAATGGAAAGAGCCATCTCTACGTACAGCAGAATATTTCCTAAAAAATAGAAGACAGGAGGGTGTTAGTGTAATCATAAAAAGACAGTGCTTTAAAATTCCTTCCCTAATACGCTAGGTTTTACCTTCCTTTGAAAAAGAGATTTGCTGATCTGACAAGAGAAATATACTAAGCTAGATCCACAATGGATAAACTGATGAAATTTCAAAGTTTTTCTCCCATTGTCCCCAAAGACTCATGCAAACTAATTCATCAGTAACCAAACACAAGTTCACCAAGTTCGGAAGTAAGACGGCTCTTTTAGGGAGTCCATTAAATGTTCAAAAAGAAACAAATCAAAATCCAGTGGAACAGTATTTATCAATCATTTGCAGATTTAGTGAGGGCCTACTAAGTACCTAGAATTCTTGGTGTAGTGAGATACAAAAGCTGTCTATCTACTTCTTGAAACAGGACTACGGAGGCTTAATTCACAAGAAAGACTTGCAAAGATGAAGTCTTCAAGGAAGGAGAAAAAATATTAGTCTAGGTCTGGGTTGTTAAATCTTTTTCAGTTCCTAAAGATATATTGATAACATACACATGGTCTATATCCACTAATGAAAGTTTACCACCTTAAGTGTCAACAGTGTTCAGGTGTCCATAAAACTGCAGAGTGAAGACCAGGAAGAAAGGATGAGTAACACAGTACAGAGCAGGCACTCATTAAGTATGTGTTGAATAAATAAGAAGGAAAGTATAGATTTTATTGGAGGACATACCTATATTATTCAAATGTCAGAACATTATAAGAAAAGTTAGTATTATCTTTTATCTAAGTGTCTTACATGATTTTTACCTAACAGCATATATTTAAAAATACAAATAAACTCCTGAAATTTAATATGCTAGTGGGCCACAACAGCCATCAAATATAATGTAACCGAGTAAATATATTATATAGACATTACAACTAATACTCAGAAATTAGTCAAACCCAATTTAAACAATGTCAATTAGTTATATTGCCTTTCTTCTTGGGATTTTTTAAATTTCTATTTCAGGGCTGGGTGCAGTGGCTTGCACCTGTAATCCCAGCACTTTGGGAGGCTGAGGCAGGCAGATCATGAGGTCAGGAGATCGAGACCATCCTGGCAAACATGGTGAAACCCCATCTCTACTAAAATACAAAAAATTAGCCGGGCGTGGTGGCAGGCGCCTGTAGTCCCAGCTACTCGGGAGGCTGAGGCAGGAGAATGGCGTGAACCCGGGAGGCAGAGCTTGCAGTGAGTGGAGATCATGCCACTGTACTCCAGCCTGGGTGACAGAGTGAGACTCTGTCTCAAAAAAAAAAAAAAAATTCTATTTCAGGGTTTTATTCTAAATTAAAATTTTTACTTATATTTTTTCTTGCTTATTTTATGTTCAGTTATTCCTCAGAATCTTATAATCTTATATATGTTGTTTCCTGCATTTTTGATACATTAAAATCCAACTGTCTAAAAATAAATCCAACTATTTGAAAACACAAGTTAAAATATATGATGTTAACATAATATGGGATTTTGGCATTCTCTGGGGCTTATTTTATTTTTTTGAGACAGGGTCTGGCTCTGTTACCCAGGCTAGAGAGCAGTGGCATGATCTCGGCTCACTGCAATCTCAGTCTTCTGGGCTCAAGCGATCCTCCCACCTCAACCTCCCGAGTAGCTGGGACTAAAGGTGCATGCCACCATGCCCAGCTAATTTTTGTATTTTTGTAGAGATGGGGTTTCACCATGTTGCCCAGGCTGTGATGCACCTGCCTCAGCCTCCCAAAGTGCTAGTATTACAGGCATGAACCACTGCACCCAGCCTCTCTGGGTCATTTTTTTTTTTTTTTTTTTTTTTTGAGATGGAGTCTCGCTCTGTCGCCCAGGCTGGAGTGCAGTGGCGCGATGTCAGCTCACTGCAAGCTCTGCCTCCTCTCTGGGACATTTTTAAGATCAAGATTTAACTTCAATTTTTTTCTTCAGATTGATATTTCTGTAATATTTATATTTTTAGTAAAATGCCATTTATTAAATTCAGATAAACTTTAGGTGGCTAAAAAAAAAAATACAAAGGTAAGAAACTTTAGACTATTCACTTTACTTTCTCAATAACCACTCAGCCCCAAGTCCTGTTAATTACTTTTGAACATGTCTCCTAACTCCCCACAGTCACCATCAAAGATACAAACAGTTAACAGGAAGTGAAAGATTTTCATCTCTGTCCTTTTCCTTTCTCACATTAACAGAAGAGAACAGCCTTCTCTTCCAATGTATGGTGACTCTAATTATACAAACTCAGTTAACCAGTGCTTTTTGACCTACCATCCTCAAATTGATGTCACCATCTCCATATCCAAGAACTTAGTTCAGATGGGTATGACTTTTCATATCATGACTGGACTATTGCAGGACCCTCCTATTTAGTCCACATAACTCCAATATCTGTTTTTTCCTTTTTATCCCATCTTTTTCCTTTTTTATTGTGGGATTGCCATTTATAAAACACTATTTTAATTATGTTACTTGCCTCCTTAAGAACCTATGCTGAATTATGAACTATTACCCATCACATCTCAATTTCTATGCTTGTTACTTAAGACCTCCATAAATCAGCCCTAAGCTACCTATCCAGTGTCATACTAGTCCTCAGTATGAATGTTAATTCTGGTGATACCAGTTTGCTTACTGCCCCTGCAAAGTTCAGTTTTTGGTTTCCCAGTCCGTAGCTTTTAAAGATCTCTCTTCATACCTATCTTTTTGCCTAAAATATCCTCCTTGGCATGTCTTACATCTTCAAATGCTACTCATCTTTTAAGATTGTACACACTTTTTGCTTCTTTTATAAAGTCTTCTCTATGTCCACCCCCATGCTTTTCTGATTTCTCATAGTGATTATCATGTGTACCAAATAATCTAGCATTTCATCGGCCATTTCTTCATGTTCTTTTCTAATTGTTTCCTAAATAATTCTGATGTCCCTTAACTACACTATCAGTTCCTTGAAGGCAAAAGCCAAATTTTTAACATTAGCTCATGTAGCTCTCACACTATCCAACTAGGGATGGACTCTCAATAAATATTTGCTACATGATTGATTGACAATGCAGAACAAAGCTACTGAATACCGAGGCTGAAAAGTGCACTGCAAACAAAAGAGGAATCTAAACATAATGAAACTAGAGAATTGGTTTCTAATTCAGAGATCCCTTGCCTTTTCACATTCATGACAAATAAAGATAATTTTAATATTTGTATGACACAGGATGAAAAGAGAAAGCAGCCAGGTGACTAACTGGGCTCTCCAGCCACCACAGAGGCCAGGAGAATCAGTATCTCAGGATTCTGAAAACCCAGTGACCTCAGTAGTGTGGCTGACAAGCTCTGATATAAATGAATTTTCCTATGTATCAATGACTTAAACAATTTTTTAAGCCCGTGTGGAATATTAAAAGTACCATTAGCGAAAACAAAGCATTAAACTGCATGCATATTTCAGAGATATTGTGGTTCCTGACACCACAATAAAGCAAATACTGCAAAAAAGCGAGTCACACAAATTTTTTGGTTTCCCAGTGCGTATGAAAGTTATGTTTACGGCTGGGCGCAGTGGCTTATGCCTGTAATCTCCGCACTTTTGGAGGCCAAGGCAGGCAGATCACTTGAGGTCAGGAGTTTGAGACCAGCCTGGCCAACATGGCAAAACTCTGTCTCTACTAAAAATACAAAAATTATCCAGGCATGGTGGCACATGCCTGTAGTCCCAGCTACTCAGGAGGCTGAGTCAGAAGACTCGCTTGAACCAGGGAGGTGGAGATTGCAGTGAGCCAAGATGGTGCCACTGCCCTCCAGCATGGGCAACAGAGCAAGATCCTGTCTCAAAAGAAAAAAAAAGTTATGTTTACACCATACTATAGTCTATTAAGTGTGCAATTGCATCATGTCTAGAAAAACAATGCACATACCTTAATTTATAAATACTTCTACTGACTGGGCATGGTGGCTCACGCCTGTTACCCTAGCACTTTGGGAGGCCGAGGTGAGTGGATCACTTGAGCCCAGGAGTTCAAGACTAGCCTGGGCAACACATCGAAAACCTGTCTCTATAAAAAACACAGTAATTAGCCAGGCATGGTGGCTCACGCCTGTGGTCCCAGCTACCCGCGAAGCTGAGGTGGGAGGATCACTTCGAACCTGAGAGGTGGAGATTGCAGTGGGCTGAGATAGCGCCATTGCACTCCAGCCTGGGTGACAGAGAGACCCTGTCTCAAAAAAAAACAAAAACAAACAAAAAAAACCCTTACTGCTAAAAATGCTAATGATCATCTGAGCCTTCAGTGAGTAAAAATCTTTTTACTGGTGGAGGGTCTTGTTTTGATGTTGGTGGCTGCTGATCAGGGTGGTGGTTGGGGTGGCTGTGGTAATTTCTTAAAATAAGGCAACCATGAAGTTTGCTACATCAATCGACTTTTCCTTTCACAAGAATTTCTTGGCCGGGTGTGGTCGCTCACCCCTGTAATCCCAGCACTTTGGGAGGCCAAGGTGGGCAGATCATGAGGTCAGGAGTTCAAGACCAGCCTGGCCAATATGGTGAAACCCCATCTCTACTAAAATACAAAAATTAGCGGGGCATGGTGGCAGGCGCCTGTGGTCCCAGCTACTTAGGAGGCTGAGGCAGGCGAATCGCTTGAACCCGGGAGGCGGAGGTTGCAGTGAGCCAAGATCGTGCCACTGCACCCGAGCCTGGGTGACAGAGCGAGACTCCATCTCAAAAAAAAAAAAAGAATTTCTCTGTAGCATGCAATGCTGCTTGATAGCATTTTACCCAAAGAAATTCAATCCTCTCCAACGCTGTCATTGCTTTATCAACTAAGTTTATGTATAATTCTAAATCCTTTGTTGTCATTTCAAAAATGTTCACACCATATTTAGAAGGAGTAGATTCCTTCTCAAGAAACCACTTTTTCTGCTCATCCATAAGAAGCAACTTGTCATCCGTTCAAGTTTTATCATAAGATTGCAGCAATTTAGTCACCTCTTCAGGCTCCACTTCTAATTCTAGTTCTCTTGCTATTTCCACATTTACAGTTACTTCCTCCACTGAAGTCTTGAACCCCTCAAAGTCATCCATGAGGATTGGAATCAACTTTTTCCCTCCTGTTCATGTTGTTATTTTAACCTCCTCCCATTAATTGCAACTGTTCTTAATGGCATCTAGAATGGTGAATCCTTTCCATAAATTTTTCAATTGACTGCCCACATCCATCAGAGGAATCATAATCTAAGGCAGCTATAGTCTTATGAAATGTGTTTCTTAAATAGTAAGAGTTGAAGGTTGAAATTACTCCTTGATCCATTGGCTACAGAATGAATACTGTGCTAGCAGGCATGAAAATAACATTCATCTCCTTGTACATCTTCCTCAGAGCTCTTGGGTGATCAGGTGCATTATCAATGACCATTGATATTTTGAAGGGAATATTTTTTTCTGAGCAGTAGTTCTCAACAGTGGACTTAAAATATTCAGTAAACCATGCTGTAAACAGATGTGCTATTATTATCCAGGCTTTGTTGTTCCATATATAGAACACAGGCAGAGTAGATTAAGCATAACGCTTAAGCACCCAAGGATTTTCAGAATGGTAAATGGGCATTGGCTCCACTTACAGTCATCAGCTATGCAGCAGGAACCCACATCCAGGAACAGAGCCCTTTGCTCCTCCCTCAGAATGAATGGAGACCAGAAATCAGACATTTCTGTTCAAGAAAAGCAGGATTTTGTTCAGTGCTTCTCCCAGATTGTTAGGGTGCTGACTGAGGATGAGATGGGGCACCCAGAGACAGGAGATGCTATCACCCAGCTCAAGGAGGTCCTGGAGTACAATGCCACTGGAGGCAAGTATCGCCGGGCTTTGGTGGTGCTAGTAGCATTCCGGGAGCTGGTGGAGCCGAGGAAACAGGATGCTGAGAGTCTCCAGCGGGCCCTGACTGTGGGCTGGTGTGTGGAACTGCTGCAAGCTTTCTTCCTGGTGGCAGATGACATCACGGATTCATCCCTCACCCACCGGGGACAGATCTGCTGATATCAGAAGCCAGGCGCAGGTTTGGATGCCATCAATGTTGGCATCTGGAAGGGAAGCATGTATGTACCACCTGCTATAGCTCTATTGCCAGGAGAAGCCCTATTACCTGAACCTGATCCAGCTCTTCCTGCCGAGTTTCTATCAGACTGAGATTGGGCAGACCCTGGACCTCATCACAGCCCCTCAGGGCAATGCGGATCTTGGCAGATTCACTGAAAAGACGTACAAATCTAGTGTCAAGTACAAGGCAGTTTCTACTCCTTCTACCTTCCTGTAGCTGCAGCCATGTACATGGCAGGTATTGATAGAGAGAAGGAGCATACCAATGCCAAGAAGATCCTGCTGGAGATGGGAGAGGGAGAGTTCTTTCAGATCAGGATGATTACCTTCACCTCTTTGGGGACCCCAATGTGACCGGCAAAGTTGGCACTGACATCCAGGACAACAAATGCAGCTGGCTGGTGGTTCAGTGTCTGCAACGGGCCACTCCAGAACAGTACCAGATTCTGAAGGAGAATTTCCGGCAGAAGGAGGCCGAGAAGGTGGTTCTGGTGAAGGCACTATATGAGGAGCTGGATCTGCCGGCCGTGTTCTTGCAATAATAGGAAGACAGTTACAGCCACATTATGGGTCTCATTGAACAGTACGCAGCTCCCCTGCCCCCAGTCATCTTTCTGGGGCTGGTGCGCAAAATCTACAAGTGGAAAAAGTGACCTGGAGACTGCAAGGGTTGGGAGAGGAGGCCCTAAATAAATTACTGTGTAACTTTCTAAAAAAAAAAAAAAAATCAGCTGCATGGACCTCTAGCAATAGTCAGCCTGTCCTTTGAAGCCAGGGATTGACTTTTCTCTAGCTATAAAAGTCCTAGATGGCATCTTCTTCCAAAAGAAGGCTGTTTCATTTACATGGAAAATCTGTTGTTTAGTGCAGCCACCTTCATCAATTATCTTAGCTAGATCTTCTGGGTCACTTGCTGCAGCTTCTCCATCAATCAGCACTTGCTGCGTCACACTGCATATTTATGTTATGGAGTGAACTTCTTTCCTTAAACCTCATGAACCAAACTCTGCCAGCTGCCAACTTTTCTTCTGCTGCTTCCTTACCTCTCTCAGCCTTCATAGAATTGAAGGGAGTTAGGCTCTTGCTCTGGATTAGGCTTTGGCTTAAGTGAATGTTGTAGATGGTTTGATTGTCTATCCAGAACACGAAAACGTTCTCCACATCAGCAGTAGGACTGTTTCACTTTCTAATCACTCATCTGTTCACTGGAGGAGCACTTTTAATTTCCTTCAAGAACTTTTCCTTTGCATTCACAACCTGGCTCACTGCTCCAGCTCAAGACGCCTAGCTTTCAGACTATCTGAAAGCCTTTCAACAGCCTTCCTCACCAAGCTTCATCATTTCTACCTTTCAATTTAAAGTGAGAGATGTTGGGCCCTTCCTTTCACTTGAACACTTAGAGGCCATTGTAGGGTTATTAACTGGCCTAATTTTAATATTGTTGTTTCTCAGGGAATAGGGAGGCTGGAGGAGAGGGAGAGAGATGGGAGAACAGCTGGTTGGTGGAGCACTCAGAACACATACAACATTTATTGATTAAGTTCCTGGACTTATATGGGCGAGGTTTGTAGCACCCCAAAACAATTACAATAGTAACATCAAAGGTCACTGATCGCAGATCACCCTAACAGATATAATGAAAAAGTTTGAAATATTGTGAGAATTACCAAAATGAGACACAGAGACACGAAGTGAGCACATGCTGTTGGAAAAGTGGCTCCCATAGACTTGCTCAAGGCAGGCTTGCCACAAACTCAATTTGTAAAAAACGCAACATCTGCAAAGTGCGATAAGGCGAAACACAATAAAACGAGGTATGCCTGTATATGAAACAGAAAGAATTAAAGGAAAGAAAAACTCTAAACAAAAAGAAATGCATCTGTCACAAAAAGACAAAAAGGCTCATTTTTTAAATTACCAGAGATTCTTTATAGAAAAATTTTATCTGTTAAAAAATGTTTTCAGCTAGGCACAGTAGCATGTGCCTGCAGCCCCAGCTACACAGGAGTCTGAGGCAGGAGGATCGTTTGAGCTCAGGAGTTCAGAGCTAGCCTGGGCAAAATAGCGAGACCCCTGCCTCTTAAAATTTTTTTTTTTTTAAGTTTTCTCTCATTCATTGAATTGACCACACCCTCCTTATAACACTGACTCTACACAGTGGTCTGTCTTCTGTTTCTTACAGTACCTGTAATAATTCTTGACGCTGTCCAGACTTGGAATATTGAATGCATCTAATTTAAAAAAAAAAAAAAAAGCAAACATTCATCCACATTAAAAAAAGAACACAAACATTTTCTTTAATGACTAAGGGAAAATAATTCTTTTTATAACAATTCTCCCACACACACCCCCAGGGTAGAGCCATTCCATTTATTATTCAGCAAATAGTGGGAAGGCTAAGAGAGGGCCCCATCCTGGACAATCTCCTATTATTGCCATGGGTTTCAGTTTGCTTCCCCCACCTAGAAGTGCTTAGCCTAAGGAAAGGGTAGACTCAGCCCCTGACTCAGAACAGAGTCCAGATGGCCCTGGCCCTACCACCAACTCATGAACTCCCACCATGGCCCATCTCTCTAGGGCCACTGAGCCTCTCCTAGAACAAGTATGGCTAGACTCTGGGTTGCTGAGTCCAATCCAAGCAGGTTAGGCTCCAAGTTCTAGACCCTAGGCTGGCTAAATCCCCGGAATCTTGATTCCAGGATGTGAGTGGGATGGACTTAGGTCCCAAGCTCCAGGCTAAGCCAGGGGCCTTCAGGGCTGCAGCAGGTAGCTGCCTTCATGGCTAGGTTTCTTGGGCAGTGGTACCTTTTCAGGATAGGGGCCAGGGCTAGAGTTGGGACTAAATCTGTAGAGACAGTCAGTATTGGCAGAGCATGCGTGTAGGCCCAGCAGAGAATGACTCGGAGCAGAAGCAGCAAGAAGCCTATGAGGCGTTGCAGATGACGGCAATGAACACCCCCCTGGGAAATGGCTGCCCCCATGACAGGCAGCCCACCCTCAGACCAGCACAGAGAGTAGAGCTGCCTCAATGGCAATGCCTATGCCAAGGTGGGACTCTGGTATGACCAGCCTTCCATGGAGGCTGTCCTGTCTACACACTCAATGATTCCCGAGCAGTGGAGATGTCCACCTGCAGTCTTAAGCCAAAGTACAGCCCGGTGCACATCTGTGGGAGGGTTGGGACAGTGGGATGTTCAGATTTAACTGAGGCTCCAGCAGGGGCAACTGGCCCACCCCAAGCTCTCTGCCTCTGCTGGCACAGACTTAGCTAGCCATGGTGTGACTGTAGCAGCCTCTGTCATCTTTCTATAACACTTTTAATGGTAGAATGCCAATCAATTAGATTGATACTTTAAAATTTTGATATCTTAACAAAATTCAGATTATCTAGAAACTTATTTAAGGCACTTAGTATACTAGAGAAAAACAGGTACTTTGAATTCTATACCACTCGGAATAAATAAGTTTGAAATTATAAGATTGAACTGTAGTTGCTCTTGTCTTAATCATGTGATTCTAAAAGCCAGCAAGAAGTGGATTCATGCCTGATCTACTGATCAAATAAAGTAGACAAATGAAGTACTTGGCTAATAAAAAAGTCAACCTTTGTAAATCAAACAAATACACTACCATCAGGACTCTTGGAGAAAAGTTCATTTCCTTACCAACACAACAATAATCTAAAAAAGGGAAAGGATTATCTGTTTCCCTGTTCATGCCTATGGAGATTTGTTTGCAATTTAAAATTTTTAGGCTAGGTGCAGTGACTCACACCTGTAATCCCAGCACTTTGGGAGAATGAGGTAGGAGGATCACTTGAGCCGAGGAGTTTGAGATCAGCCTAAGCAACATAGCAAGACCCCAACTCCACAAAAAAAAAACTTCAAAAATTAGCCGGGTATGGTGATGCATGCTTGTAGTCCCAGCTACTTGGGGGGCTGAGGTGGGACGATCATTTAAGCTTAGGTCAAGGCTGCGGCGAGCTATACTCACACCACTGCACTCCAGGCTGAGTGACAGAGCAAGACCCTGTCAAAAAAATAATAATAAGCCAGGAGTGGTGGCTCACGCCTGTAATCCCACCACTTTAGGAGGCTGGGGGGTGGGGGGTGCAGATCATTTGAGGTCAGGAGTTCGAGACCAGCCTGGCCAATGGGGTGAAACCCTACCTCTTCTAAAAATACCAAAAAAAAAAAAAAAATTAACTGGGCAGGGTGGTACCTGTCTGTAATCCCAGCTGCTCAGGAAGTTGAGGCAGGGGAATCGCTTGAACTCGGGAAATGAAGGTTGCAGTGAGCTGAGACTGCACTACTGCACTCCAGCCTGGGTGACAGAGTGAGACTCTGTCTCACAAAATAATAATAATAATAATAATAATAATAATAATAATAATAATTGTAAATTTTAAAAAGAAAAAATAAAAGTAAAATTTTTAAAATTTGCACACAGTAAAATTCATTCTTTGTGACTTACGGTTCTATGGATTTTGACAAATATATAGTGAACCTGAAGTCCACCACCACAATCAAAATACGGACTAGTTCCATCACCACCAAAAATTCTCCATGATGCTTGTTTGCAGTTAATCTGTCTCCCAATCCCTATGCTCTGGTAACTACAATCTGTTCTCTGTCTATTGTTTTGCCATTTCCTGAATGTCATATAAATGAAATCATACAGTATGCAGACTTACGGGTTTGGCTTCTTTCACTTAGCAAAATGTATATTTATTAAAACATCTGTCTGCATGAGTTTTGCTAAAACTCATATTTTTTCCAGGTACAGAAGAAAGGACTGGGGGATAGAGGGCAGGGGGAGGGATAGCATTAGAAGAAATACCTAATGTAGATTTCTCTGCACCCAGGTTGATGGGTGCAGCAAACCACCACGGCACATGTATACCTATGTAACAAACCTGCACATTCTGCACATGTATCCCAGAACTTAGAGTATAATAATAATAAAAGCCGGGCGCGGTGGCTCACGCTTGTAATCCCAGCACTTTGGGAGGCCGAGGCGGGTGGATCACGAGGTCAGGAGATCGAGACCACAGTGAAACCCCGTCTCTACTAAAAATACAAAAAAAATTAGCCGGGCGTGGTGGCGGGCGCCTGTAGTCCCAGCTACTCGGAGAGGCTGAGGCAGGAGAATGGCGTGAACCTGGGAGGCGGAGCTTGCAGTGAGCCGAGATCGGGCCACTGCACTCCAGCCTGGGTGATAGAGCAAGACTCCGTCTCAAAAAAAAAAAAAAAAAAATAAAAATAAAAAATAAAAAAAAGCAGCATATGTCACAAAAAAGGACCATACCAATTGTCATCTCAAAGGCTAACAATGACATCTGAAGTTTTAAAACCACATTATATAGTTGTATTTCAGAGTTGTGACCTTTAGTATATGTAAACCTATGTTACAATGTCCCACTTCATAATTTTACAATCTAAGTTGGAAAATCTAGGCTCCTGAAGGGGGAAAAAAACTCTTGTCTTTATTATATCTGTCTCTTGTCTCTTACCATGATTTCCTTTGATATCCAGCCACTTGGTTTTTTCCATGACTCTTGTCTTCGTCAGAATACTCTGGTAGGTTTGCCATTCTACCTCATGCTGCCTGGATCCCAACTGTTCCTTTGTTTTGGCATCTGTCAGGTCTCCTGTAGGTTTACACAAGAATTGAATCACAATGCAAAATAAACTCCTGGGGGTTCCATTTTTTTTAGATATGTACACTGAAGGAACAAGGATACTTAAAGCACTCAACGTGTATAAGCATAACTGCTCACGAGACCACCAATGTCCAAATCAAGCCATCTAAACTAACAAGATTTTCTCAGCAAGGGCTTTGTTTCTTATAGGTTAGCAAATGCCTGTTTAATGTCCTGTGATATTCAAAATGGGTTGTGAAAAAAAAATCTTTAAAGAGAACAGTACAAAATGCATCAATAGACTCTGATAAAATGAAAATTTTTTATAAGAAATTCCAATGCTCTGAGTGGGTGCCTAACATCTATGGCAACCATATTTTCCTAACCACAAAATCAGAATATGTGATTTGACCAAGTATTATTTTTACAGCAAGAAGCAATGTGGCAGGTGCAATTGGACAAAAAAATACCAAAATTTATAGGGAACTAAACAGAAAACATTTTATGGGGGCTCATCCATTAAATGAGAACTGATACCCTTTCATGTCAGCAGAGATGCTTCAATGAGGTGGATGAGTGATGAATTCCCCAGTAAGCAAGATAGATAGATGCTCCTTTAGCTTCTTCTCCCCACTACAGTTTGGAAGCAAATAAGGGGTTTGAAGAGTCTAGAAAACTCAAGTCATAAAATTATCAAAGGATGAAGAAAAAGTGCCCTGGGTCACCGGAAGCCTCAAACAACTGAAAATATAAGATTAATAATGTAAAGAAAATAGAAAAGTTAGCAAAAGAGGAGAACTTCTGATTCGTGGTTACAGGCTTTTCCCTAATTCTCACAACCAGAACTGTAACAACAACAAGAACAAAAACCAGATACAAATATTTCAGACAACAGACTGACGTGAGAATCAGGAGCCTTGCTTCTACTGCTTTGACAAAACCTTGCTACGTCAAATCATTTTGCCTGGATCTTGACTCATTCAGTTATCCATAGGCTACGGGGTTAGAATGTCCAATCTCTTCCACCTCACAGGGCTCATCTGGGGCTGTGGCTATACTGCTCCCAACGTCCCCAAAGTGAAAAGCCACAGCCCTAGCTAGAGTTCTACCATGCGGACCACAGAACACCACCACAGCACGGCAAGCCTCCCTACCTGTTGCTAGGACGAGAGCTGGTTGAATGATGTCAATAGTTTCAGAACAGAATTTCTCTAAGTCTACCGCTCTGCCTGGATCTCGAAACCTGCTCAGGTGAATGTCGGATATCTGCCGAAAACAGGTATTGAACAGAGAGATCTGAGCCAGGAAGAGGGAGCATGGGGAGGGGCGGCTCAGCGGCTTTCTCGGGCAGAAGGAAAAGGCAAAGAGGAAGTGCATAACGAACCCCCCAGATAAGGACACGGCCAGCACTAGACAGAGCCTCGAGTTACAACCTGGCTGAGGTCCCCAGCCTGGAGCGTGGGGCCCAACACCCACCAGGATCCCACCGCACGGTGCCCGATCTGCACTCGCCTCCCGGCCCGGCTTCCCGCCGCGTCACCTGCAGGCCCCAGAAGATGTTGCTGTCTCCGGGACCCGGCGCGGGATGCGGCCTCCTGGGGGGCGCGGGGCGCGGCAGCGGCGAGGGCTGGCCCGCCAGGCCGTAGTGCTCCAAGAGCATGGCCACCAGCCCTGCGGCCGCCAACCCCGCGACCACCCTAAGAGCCAGCACTGCAGCCATGCCGCCCGCCCGCCGGGGCGCGGCCCTCGCTGATCCCGCGCGGAACCGCGCGGCGCTCCCGGGAGCCGCTTTGCCTGCACTTCCGGACTCTATTGTCGCAAGGCCAGAGCCGGATGCGGGACCGGCGCCGGATGCGGGGCTGGAGCCAGACACTGGGCCTAGGGTGCTGCGCCCGTCAGCCGCCGCCCAGCACCTGCCCCTCTCTGGCCGCGCAAGTGACTGGGCTCGTTTTGCGTAAGTAATACGATCAAAGAAAAGGGAACTGAAACTCTGAACATCAATGACGGTGGCCGAGTGGTGGCGGGGAAGGAGACCGGGACCAGTGGCCGGGAGGCGGGGGCTAGAGTCCTGGCTCCGCCTTGGTCAGTCACTCGTGACCTCAGTGGGTCGATCTCCTTACCTGTAAAACGGAGTTAATAACACCTTCCGTGCGCACTTTGCAGGGTTGTTGTATCAAAGTGAGAATGTATGAGGACGCCTTTTAAATTGTCCCACAAATGTGTCAGGTGGCTTCCTCTGGCCCCTTTTGATTATTAACGTGCCTCCATAGGTTTTTTTTTCTTTCCCTTCCCCTTCCCCCTACCGTTCCCCTTTCCTTCACTTCTCAGACAGGGTCTCTGTCACCCAGGCAGGAATGCAGTGGCGCGAGCATGGCTCACTGCAGCCTCGACCTCCCTGGCCTCAAGTAGCTGGAACTACAGGCTCGCACCACCACGCCCAGGTAATTTTTTAAATATAGTTTTTGTAGAGAGTGGGGTTTGTCTGTGTTTTCCGGGCTGGCCTCGGAACTCCTGGGTTCAAGCGATCCTCCCGCCTCCGCCTCCCAAAGTGCTGGGACTACAGGCTGAGCCACCGCACCCGGCAGCATAGGTTTTCTATAGATGTAATTCCTATGTTTTGTGAAAGTTATTTTTCCCTTAACCTGATTTCACATGCACCTGATTAAATAATATTACAACACGGTGGTATACCATTCATTTAATAAGTATTAAATACTTCCTATGGGCCAGGCCCAGGAGGATTAGATTCAGCCCTACCTTAATTTATCTAACCACTCCCTTATTGTGGATTTTTTAATTGTTTATTATATATTGCTGTTCTGAGTAATTTTTTTCACGTCTTCCTTCCTTTCATTGAAAAAAATTTTAGAAAATGGCAGTTAATAAAAAGCACAAACAAATCAACAGGGATGGCCGGGCGCGGTGGCTCACGCTTGTAATCCCAGCACTTTGGGAGGCCGAGGCGGGCGGATCACGAGGTCAGAAGATCGAGACCACGATGAAACCCCGTCTCTACTAAAAATACAAAAAACTAGCCGGGCGTGGTGGCGGGCGCCTGTAGTCCCAGCTACTCCGAGAGGCTAAGACAGGAGAATGGCGTGAACCCGGGAGGCGGAGCTTGCAGTGAGCCGAGATTGCGCCACTGCACTCCAGCCTGGGTGACAGAGCAAGACTCCGTCTCAAAAAAAAAAAAAAAAAAAAAAAAAAAAAAAAAAAAAATCAACAGGGATATACTAGTGGAAAACACAATATAAAACTAAAATGTCATTGGCTTCTTTAATTGATTAAGAGCACAAAATGTAACAGGCAGAAGGTCCGTTTCAAACAAATTAAAAAGCTATTTTTTTAAGAAAATATGTGCTTTTATTTTTCCGTGATTACAAACACAACTGAATATCAAATGCACAAAGTAAGAATTATACAGGGAAAAAAAATCAGATACGTTCACATATATATCACCTTTTCAAGGCTATTTCCATCCAGAATAACCTTGGTTTGCCAGGGCCAATAGAAAGAAGTCACAAAATCGCCTTTAGTCAAATTTGTGTGTTTGCTTTCTTCTATAATTCCAATACCTACCCCATCAACGACTTAAGATAGCTGCCAAGGTGTTATATAATCAGTGCCAGTGTCTTCATTCATTCTACAACGAAGGCTGTCACTTCACACTTGGAAGGTTGCACAGCGGCCAGGCAGAGGCGCTCCTCACATCCCGGACGATGGGCGACCGGGCAGAGGCTCACTTCCCAGACGGGCTGGCCGGGCAGAGGCGCTCCTCACTTTTCAGACGGGGCAGCCGAGCAGAGGCGCTCCTCACTTCCTAGACGGGGTGGCGGCCGGGCAGAGGCGCTCCTCACATCCCAGATGATGGGCGGCCGGGCAGAAGCGCTCCTCACATCCCAGACACGGGGCGGCCGGGCAGAGGCGCTCCTCACTTCCCAGATGGGACAGCCAGACAGAGGCGCTCCTCACATCCCAGACGATGGGTGGCCAGGCAGAGACGCTCCTCACTTCCTAGACGGGGTGGTGGCCGGGCAGAGGCTGTAATCTTAGCACTTTGGGAGGCCAAGGAAGGCAGCTGGGAGGTGGAGGTTGTAGCGAGCCGAGATCACGCCACTGCACTCCAGCCTGGGCAACACTGAGCATTGAGTGAGCGAGACTCCGTCTGTAATCCCAGCACTTCGGGAGGCCGAGGAGGGCAGATCACTCGAGGTCAGGAGTTGGAGACCAGCCCGGCCAACACGGTGAAACCCCGTCTCCACCAAAATTACAAAAACCAGCCAGGCGTGGTGGTGTGCGCCTGCAATCCCAGGTATTCGGCAGGCAGAGGCAGGAGAATCACGGGAGCCCGAGGCAGGGAGGCTGCAGTGAGGCGAGATCATGCCGCTGCACTCCAGCCTCGGCAACAGAGGGAGACCGTCTCAAAAAAAAGGAAGGAAGGAAGCAAGGAAGGGAGGGAGGGAGGGAGGAAGGGTTATGTTTTTTTTTAAATTCTCCCCAAATCAGATATATACACACCCACAAAAATAGTGTGTGAAGGAAAACTGTCATACACAAGAAGTCATATCCTGAATTCTTCAAGGAAATACATGTGGAAATAGGAATGAACAGAGTCAGCAACAGATTGATTTTTTATTAATTGAGACTTAAAATGCTACATGGCCCAAAGCTATCCTATATAAAGTACTACTACGTACAAAGGAAAGTCTGTACAGCTTTTAGCAAAACTACTTTCCCAGAAAAGCAAATTAAAATAATGCAATCAGCAGACCAAGGAGACTACAGCTAGACATCAGAGCTACAACTTCTCATATCTGTGTCAGAAAATCCTATTTATCCAGAACAGACTAAAATTTCAGGACAAAACAGTGATTTTTAAACTTTTTTTTACTTTATCCATTTTAAGTTCTTTCTATCTCCCCCCACCCCACAAACCAGTAATTCAGCAAGATCCAACAGAAAGAGGGCTACTTTTAGAATTGGCTCTTTTTTCTTTTCTTTCTTTCTTTTTTTTTTTTTTTTTTTTTTTAGAGATGGAGTCTCACTCTGTCACCCAAGCTGGAGTGCAATGGTGCAATCTCGGCTCACTGCAAGCTCCGCCTCCCAGGTTCACGCCATTCTCCTGCCTCAGCCTCCCCAGTAGCTGGGACTACAGGCGTGTGCCACCACACCTGGCTAATTTTTTGTATTTTTTAGTAGATACGGGGTTTCACCGTGTTAGCCAGGATGGTCTTGATCTCTTGACCTCATGATCTGCTCACCTTGGTCTCCCAAAGTGCTGGGATTACAGGCGTGAGCTACCGCGCCCGGCCATTATTTTTCTTTCTATGGCGAGACTGCCATGGAGCTTGGATATTTCAGGCTCATGTGCATCCATAACCAGTGTCCCACTGTGATCAAAAAACTTAGCAATGGACTTGGTGAACTCGGCTTCCCGCTGCTGCTTTGTTCTCCCACTGATGAAGGTCAGCTTCGAGGTGTATTTGTCATCAAACCTTTTAAGACTGGAGGACAGTTGCCAAATATCATCAGGATCCATTCCTATAGGATCTTTCCTGTGGACCACGAGAAAGATGCTCCTCTCCTTATATGAGGTATAAATGGTCAGAATCCCCATCATCATAAAATAGGATATGATGCACAAAGCCAAAATGGGTTTGGACTATGGAAAGGGGTGCATATAATCCCAAATCAAAGCCACTATGGCAAAGAAACAGGAGATTGTACAGATGGTGAGGCGACCATCAATGAGACCAAAATTCTCCACATATTTTTATTTTTCCAGAAGTAACTTTTTGGCAGAATCATCCAAAGAGTTTTTCACAGCTAATCCATCCCACTTGTCAATTTTTACAGGCTTATCATCTATCTTCCACTTATCCAGCAAGCCGCTATGGCCACTGCCTGTCCCGCACCTGGAACCACCGCCAGCCCCACTACTGCCTCCACTACCACCACTTCTCCCACCCTGATCAGCTGCTGCTGCCATTTTATCCACTTCTGCCTGTTCTGAGTAAATATATATATTTATATATATATTTTTTTCTTTTTTCTTTTTTCTTTTTTGAGACAAGAGTCTTGCTCTGCCACCCAGGCCGGAGTGCAGTGGCGCCATCTCTGCTCACTGCAAGCTCCACCTCCTGGGTTCACGCCATTCTCCTGCCTCAGCCTCCTGAGGCGCCCGCCAGCACGCCTGGCTAATTTTTTTTTTTTTTTTGAGACAAGAGTCTCACTCTGTTGCCCAGGCTGGAGTGCAGTGGCACGATCTCGGCTCACTGCAACCTCCGCCTCCCAGGTTCAAGCAATTCTCCTGCCTCAGCCTGCTGAGTAGCTGGGATTACAGGCACCCGCCACCAAGCCCAGCTAATTTTTGTATTTTTAGTAGAGACAGGGTTTCACCATGTTGGTCAGGTTGAGTCTTGAACCCCTGACCTCATGATCCACCTGCCTCGGCCTCCCAAAGTGCTGGGATTACAGGCGTGAGCCACCGCGCCCAGCCAATTTTTTGTATTTTTAATACAGACAGGGTTTCACCATGTTAGCCAGGATGGTCTCGATCTACTGACCTTGTGATCCACCCCCTTGGCCTCCCAAAGTGCTGGGATTACAGGCGTGAGCCACTGCGCCCAGCTGAGTAAATATTTTTACACAAATAGTGCTCTTTAAAAAAAACTCCCTTTGAGTTTTTTCCTTGGGATATGTTGTCAGTTTTGGATTTATGCCAATTTCAATTAAATTGAATTTTCAATTTAAAATTTTCAGTTAAATTTTGGAGTGCCTTTGGAATGCAATACATTGGTCTAATCAGAAAACATAAAGAAACATAAAGGTAAGTAGGCAAAGAGCTATATAGTTCATTATCTTAAGAGCTTATGTAGGAGAGAGACATACATAAGTAAGTTTAATATACGAAGAATATGCTTTTTGCCGCAAGAGATGACCAGATATAAAAGGCAGGGGGAAGGTTAAAACTAGGAGAGAGAAGCTGGGCACGATGGCTCACGCCTGTCATCCCAGCACTTTGGGACGCTGAGGCGGGCAGATCACCAGGTCAGGAGATCGAGACCATCCTAGCTAACAGGATGAAAGTCCGTCTCTACTAAAAATACAAAAAAATTAGCCAGGCATGGTGGTGCGTGCCTGTAGTCCCAGCTACTCGGGAGGCTGAGGCAGGAGAATCACTTGAACCCAGTAGGTGGAGGTTGCAGTGAACCGAGATTGGACCACTGCACTCCAGCCTGGGTGACAGAGCGAGACTCCGTCTCAAACAACAACAACAACAAACTAGGAGAGAGTACATCTTTGGAAAGAATCAAGAAAATTTAATTATGGAGGCCACATATAAAGGATGGGTAATATTTCTTGGCTGGCAGAGATTGAGGTTGGGGTGGGTAAAAGCACTTTGCACTAAGACCTAACAACAGGAACCAAAGCATTAGGATGAGAAAGTGCAGGGCATGTTGCAGGGACAGTGAGTGTTTCAGTTTGGCTAGGCTATGCCAAGAGGAATAATGGTAATTAGACCAGACCCTTGGCTTGAGGCACATTGAGGAAGGCCTTTGTAAATGCCAAGAGTGAAGACAGCAGAGTTCTGCTTTGGCAAGATGGATCTGGCAAGGGCATAGAGAACTGGCTGTCCAGAGGATAGGTGTAAGAGAGAATCCTGTTGGAAAGAGATTGCAATAATCCAGGTAGTGGGGTAATTACAAAGACCTGAAGAAAAAAGATGGGAAAATACGACATTGAGATTAGAAAGGAATCATCAGATGTAACAATAATTTTAAAAATAAAAACTATAGAACATGGCACCTAATTGGATATTCAGGGGAAGAAAATAAGAGTTTTTTGTTAAAATAGTGCCAAAATGTGGAACCTAGTGACTGAGGGACCAGGGCCATAATGTATGAATGGAGCACATTACCCATATCAATAAAATAAAATTTTGGTTTTGGTTTTATCTAATACTACACCACTAGAAAACATGTGGAAGGATATTTTAAAACCAAATTTGGGAGACATGATTGAGATGATCTAATTTAAAACCCAAGCAATGTGGCATATGTAAAATGCATTTGAAAAACCTTAGAGTATTGGGGGAACCCACCCCTGATATTTCAACGTAGGTTCTTTCTATTTCCATAAGTGTCAGCTGGCTGTGAAATAAAGAGAAAGAGTACAAAGAGAGGAATTTTACAGCTGGGCCACCAGGTGTGACATCACATATTGGGAGGACCATGATGCCCACCTGAGCCTCAAACCGCAAGTTTTTTATTAAGGGTTTCAAAAGGGGAGGGAGTGTAAGAACAGGGAGTAGGTACAAAGATCACATGCTTCAAAGGGCAAAAAGCAGAACTACTAATAAGGGTCCAACAAAGATCACAAGGCAAAGGGCAAAAGCAGAACTATGTTCAGCGGTGCACATATTGTCTTGATAAACATCTTAAATAACAGAAAACAGGGTTTGAGAGCAGAGAACTGGTCTGACCACAAATTTACCAGGGCAGAGTTTTTCCCCACCCTAGTAAGCCTGAGGGTACTGCAGGAGGCCAGGGCATATCTCAGTCCTTATCTCAACCACCTAAGACAGACACTCCCAGAGCCGCCGTTTATAGACCGCCCTCCAGGAATGCATTCCTTTCCCAGGGTATTAATATTAATATTCCTTGCTAGGAAAAGAATTTAGTGATATCTCTCCTACTTGCACATCCGTTTATAGGCTCTCTGCAAGAAGAAAAATATGGCTCTTTTTGCCTGACCCTGCAGGCAGTCAGACCTTATGGTTGTCTTCCCTTGTTCCCTAAAAATCGCTGTTATTCTGTTCTGTTTCAAGGTGCACTGATTTCATATTGTTCAAACACACATGTTTTACAATCAATTTGTGCAGTTAACACAATTATCACAGTGGTCCTGAGGTGATGTATATCCTTAGCTTATGAAGATAACAGGATTAAGAGATTAAAGTAAAGACAGGCATAAGAAATTATAAAAGTATTATTTGGGAACTGATAAATGTCCATGCAATCTTTACAATTTATGTTCCTCTGCCATGGCTCCAGACAGTCCCTCCGTTTGGGGTCCCTGACTTCCCGTAACATTAGAGAAACCTCAGAGATACAGGAAATCATTTTCTAGAAATGGGGCACAACAAGAGGAAGAATCATGCTGTTAAAGTATTTGGACAAGGTCCGAAGTCACAAAGGCCAGCAGTCTCAATTTCACACACTGTACTCCAACCAAGCCACTTCACTCATGGTGTTCAAAGTGAATAGGAACAGGAAATTATTTATTTATTTGTGGTTAATGATTCTCCAGGGAAATACTGGTTTGATCAGCTAATCACTTCAATTCAGCAAAAAAAGGTGTCTCAGTTCCTGACAGTCAAAGCAGAAAGGTAAATAGAGTTATTGTTATAAGGAAAGCAGGCAGCAATTCACCATGAAAGCAAACTTACCTAGAACCAAAGTCAAGGGAGAATGTATCACTCAGACATTTTACAGTACAATGTACATTGTCACCAACAGCCATATATCGAATTAAGTGACTCTCATAAACATAAGATGCAGAAATTGTCTTTTTTTGGGGGGAGGGGTCAGGGGGTGGAGGATAGAGTTTTGCTCTTGTTGCCCAGGCTGGAGTACAATGACGCGATCTTGGCTCACTGCAACTTCCACCTCCTGGGTTCAAGCGATTCTCCTGCTTCAGCCTCCCAAGTAGTTGGGATTACAGGTGCCTGCCACCACACCTGACTAATTTTAAAAAATATTTTTAGTAGAGACAGGGTTTCTCCATGTTGGCTAGGCTGGTTTCAAACTCCTGACCTCAAGTGATCCACCCGCCTTGGCCTCCCAAAATGCTAGGATCACAAGCGTGAGTCACTACACCCGGCCATAATTGTCTTCAAATCACTGTCTTACTGACTTTGTTAAAAATACAAAAATATAGTATTAAATCGTTTTGTGAAGTCATTTATATAGAGAGCTAAAGTAATGTAATTAAAACAGGTTGCGTATGTATAAAGTTTGTTTGTTTGTTTTTGTTTTTGAAACAGAGTCTAGGTCTGTCTGTCATCCAGGCTGGAGTGCAGTGGCACAATATGGGCTCCCTGCAACCTCCACCTCCTGGGTTCCAGCAATTCTTGTGCCTCAGCCTCCCAAGTAGCTGGGATTGCAGACATGGGCCACGACGTATGGCTAATTTTTGTATTTTTTAGTAGAGACGCGGTTTCCCAGGTTGGCCAGGCTCGCCTCAAACTCCTGGCCTCAAGTAATCCGCCTGCCTCGGCCTCCCAAAGTGCTGGGATTAAGATTTTTTTTAATTATTTTTTTAAACTGTGGTAAAATAGGCTGAGCACAGTGGCTCACCCCTGTAATCCCAACACTTTGGGAGGCCAAGGCAGGCAGATTGCTTGAGCCCAGGAGCTTGAGACCAGCCTGCACAACATGGCAAAACCCCGTCTCTACTAAAAATACAAAAAATTAGCTGGGTGTGGTGGGCACATGCCTGTAGTCTCAGCTACCTGGGAGGCTGAGGTGGGAGGATCACCTAAACCCTGGTGGTCAAGGCTGCAGCGAGCCGAAATTTTGCGCCACTGCACTCCAGCCCAAGCAATAGAGTGAGACGTTGTGTAATTCAGTGCAATTAAGTACATCCATATTGTTATGCAACCATCAGCCCTTAACATAATGGCTTCAATCATCCGTGTTGTAGCATATGCCACAATTTCCTTCCGTTTAAGGCTGAATAATATTGCATTGTATGTATAGACCACATTTTGTTTATCCATTCATCTGTTGATGGATACCTGGGTTGTTTTCCCCTTTTGGCTATTGTGTATGATGCTACAATGAACACTGGTGTGTACTAGACATTTTTAAAGCTTTTTTTTTAACTTTTATTTTAGTTTTAGGGGTACAGGTGCAGGATTGTTATTCAGCTAAACTACATGTCACAGGGGTTTGGTGTACAGATTATTTAGTCACCCAGATAATAAGCACAGTACCCAACAGGTATTTTTTTTTCTGATCCTCTCCCTCCTCCTACCTTCTACCCTCAAGTAGGTCCGTGTCTGTCATTTCCCTCTTTGTGTCTATGTGTTCTCGTTGTTTAGCTCACACTTTTAAGCGAGAACGTGTGGTATTTGGTTTTCTGTTCCTGCATTAGTTTGCTTAGGATAATGGTCTCCAGATCCATCCATGTTGCAGCAAAGGACATAATCTCATTCTTTTTTATGGCTGTGTAGTATTCCATTGTCTATGTGTACCACATTTCCATTATCCCATCTATCATTGATGGGCATTTAGGTTGATGCCATGTCTTTGCTATTGTGAATAGTGCTGCAGTAAATATTTGCATGCATGTGTTTTTATGGTAGGATGAACTATTTTACTTTAGGTATATACGCTTTTTAAGCTTTTGAAGCAGCACTCCTTTTATTCCTTAACAAAACAGAAATTTGGGAAGAATTTCATCTAGGTAATCAATGCTCTTTACAAGAAACCTGAAACACCTGCAAAAGTAAAAAAATCACAGATCAAGGAATTTCTGACTTATTACAGCATGGATCAAACTTAAGGACATTATACTAAGTGAAATAAGCCAGTCGCAAAAAGATAAATACTGTGTGATTCCACTTATATAAGGTACCTAGAGTAGTCAAATTCACAGAGACAGAAAGTGGAATGGTGGTTTGCAGAGACTGGGAGGAAGTGGGGATGGGGAGTTAATGTTTAATAGGTACATTGTTTCAGTTTTGCCAGGTGAAAAAAGTCTGGAGATGGATAGTAGTGATGGTTTTACCGTATGGATGTACAATCGGCCCTCCATATCCATGGGTTCTGCATCTGTGGATTCAACCAACTGTGGATCAAAAATATTCAGGAAGTCTGGGTGCAATGGCTCGTGCCTGTAATCTGAGCACTTTGGGAGGCTGAGGTGGGCAGATCATTTGAGGTCAGGAATTCAAGGCCAGCCTGGCCAACTTGGTGAAACCCTTGTCTCTACTAAAAATACAAAAAATTAGCTGGGCCTGGTGGTGCACACCTGTAATCCCAGATATTCAGGAGGCTGAGGCAGGAGAATCGCTTGAACCCAGGGGGCGGAGGTTGCAGCGAGACAAGATTGTGCCACTGCACTCCAGGCTGGGTGACAGAGTGAGACTTTGTCTCAAAAAAAAAAATTTTTTTTTCAGGAAAAGACTAGACTCAGTGGCTCACACCTATAATCCCAGCGTTTTCAGAGGTCTAGGCAGGAGAATCCCTTGAGGTCAGAAATTTAAGACCAGCCTGGGCTGGTCTTAACAAAAAAATTAGCTGGCCATGGTGGTGCACTCCTGTAGTCCCAGCTACTTGAGAGGTTGAGGCAGGAGAATCACTTGAACCCAGGAGGCGGAGGCTGCAGTGAGCCACCATCATGCCACTGCACTCCAGCCTGGGCAACAGAGCAAGACTCCATCTCAAAATAATAATAATAATAATAATAATAATAAATGTATACACTATTTTTCTATTTTTCTCCATTAAATGTTTTATTTATTTATTTATTTATTGAGACAGAGCCTCGCTCTGTCGCCCAGGCTGGAGTGCAGTGGCACGATCTCGGCTCACTGCATGCCTCCTGGGTTCATGTCATTCTTCTGCCTCAGCCTCCCCAGTAGCTGGGACTACAGGCACCTGCCACTGCACCTGGCTCATTTTTTTGTATTTTTGGTAGAGACGGGGTTTCACTGTGTTAGCCAGGATGGTCTTGATCTCCTGACCTCGTGATCCTCCCACCTCGGCCTCCCAAAGTGCTAGGATTACAGGCATGAGCCACCGCGCCCGGCCTGAAATGTTTTAAAATATACATTTCTTTGACCTGTTATTTGTACTTAGAATAACTTATCCTAAGGAAAGATGTGTGTGGAGAGATTTACCAGTAGGTACATTTATTAAGGCAAAGTTTATAATAGAAGAAAACCAGAAACAAACTACAGTAAAGACTCCACAATAAGGGTCATAGAAAATAAAATGGCACATCCATACATGGGTGTAAAGGTGTTTCATGTTTACACCGGTGTTCCAATACTTCAAGATTCAAGTTGCTGCCATTTTAAAGTCATGCTCAAGGGTTCTCAATATCTACATTACCAACAGACCAAAGATGAAGCAAAATGAAAAACAGTCTTTAATGTTAAAGATGCCTGTAATCCCAGCTACTTGGGAGGCCAAGGCAAGAGAATCTCTTGAACCCAGGAGGCGGAGGTTGCAGTGAGCTGAGATCGCGCCACTGCACTCCAGCCTGGGTGACAAGAGCGAAACTCCAACTGAAAATACAAAAAATTAGCCGGGCGCGGTGGCGGGCACCTGTAATCCCAGCTACTCAGGAGGCTGAGGCAGGAGAATGGCATGAACCTGGGAGGCGGAGCTTGCAGTGAGCCAAGATAGCGCCACTGCAGTCCAGCCTGGGCGAAAGAGCGAGACTCCGTCTCAAAGAAAAAAAAAAAAAAAAAAAAAAGGAAGGCAATGTTTGTACACAAGGGATATACTAGTCCCATTAGAGATAATCTGGGAACTCTAGTCAATGAGCAAGATGAATAAAAGGCAAAGAATTATCACCTTTGCAAATGAAAGAGTAACAGGAAGCTGGGATATGATTTTACTAGAAACTCTAAAAATAATTGGCAACTTTTACAAATGGAAACCTCCAATTCCAAATGCTTAATACCATATTTATAATATTTTTACCTTTATATTTATTCAAGTCCTATCTGCCATCATTTACATTTTCTCAATTTTCTGAAGTAGTCTTTAAACACACACACACACACACACACACACACACACACACACACGCAATGTGTTTTCCCATAATCTAAGATAAATTCATTTTATCCAAGAACTTGGGACTGGATTATGATTCTCTTTAGAGGACAGTCAAGTCCTGACAGTCTATACTGTGGAGCCAGGAGATGCCTCTCATTAAGCAGGGGAAGACACCGGGGCCAGGAGAGTATCACCTACTCACAGGACCTCGCGAGTTCGTGCCCGTGTAAGGACACGCCGCCCTGTTCACCAATTTGCGCTGCCTCCTCCTGGGCGAGCGCTTCTTAGCAAAAGCCCCAGAGCGTCGGTGACATTCCCGGAGCCGGGCGGGATATTCGAGAGGGGACCCGCCCCTTCCCGCTGGCCACGCCCCCGGTCGGGGTTGGCGCGGTTTCCGTGGGGACTCACACTGAGCTAAGGTTTCTCTCCCGTCATTCCCATCAGCCCATGATATGATGATACCTCCTGAACACTGAGCGTGAGGAGCCGATGCTGGTGAGCTGGAGCTAGGTCCCAGGGAGGCGGCCAGGAAAAGGAGAGGCAGAATACCACATTAAAGGAGCGCAAGTCAAATACCCGGGCGCCAAAAACTGGAAGGATTTACGTTTGGACTTCAATGCTTAGGGAAGTGGGTGGGAGGTGAGTAGGGCAGAGAGGGCAGAGCCAGGAACAGGGAGAAAACCACGGAACTAGGTGGGACTCAGTAGAAGCTGGACTGATACACCACGGACCTGGGTGGGACTCGGTAGAAGCTGAACTGAACTTCACTATTCAGGGATGAATCGGGCGCTCTGGATAAGTGGCAACCCTCTTTACTCAACCCAGGCACTGGAGGTATGTGAAGAGAGGTCTGGACTCTCCTGTCAGGAACACTGTCAGGGGGACAAGGCCATGCCGTGTGGGGAAACTAGTGGCTCTATTTCCCAACACTTTTATTTTACTCAAACTATCCATACATTCAGTTTAAGGGGGCAAGTATTTCAACACATTTGCCGCTAAAAAGAAACCCCTGTTGTTTACTACAAAGAAACTGTCTCAAGTGTTCCCCATTTACACCTACCAGAGTAGTCTTTTGAATGCTGGAGCTCACTCTTGTTTTTGACCTCCTTATCTCCCTTGACCTGCCAATAGTGATAGCTGTGGGCTTTCAGGATCAAATGATATCTACCAATTCCCACTAAGGAAGAGGTGAGATTAACCCTCTCACAACGACCGCAAGAAATGCTGCAAGGACCACTTTCATTCGTACTCCCACACCCCATCCTTCCAAAACAATTTGTATCAGCTTTGGTTAGGTCAATATTCAGAGTTGACCTTAGTGTGACTGTAGAGTTTCTATTCAGAGTAGAGCTGAATTCTACCCTGAGTTCTGATTGTATAGCTAAATGATGATTATATTACAGGAAAAGGGGTAAGTAAACCTTTTCTGTAAATGGCCAGATAGTACGTGAGCCTTGTTACAAGTACTCAGCTCTGCCGTTGCACTGGGAGAGCAGCCATGGTAGTAGTATCTCTATAAAACTTTATGGACACTGAAATATAAATTTTGAATAACTTTCTTGTGTCACAAAATGTTACTATTCTTTCGATTTTTTTCAACCATTAAAAAACGTAAAAACTATTCTTAGCTCAGGGAAGTCAAAAAACGACCATAGTTGGACTAATCACAGTTTGTCAAAATCTGGCATAAACTATTAGCAGGTAGTTGCCTAAAATCTCTTTATCGCATCAAATTACTGTGAAGAGTTGTAGGCAAAAAGGTATATTTTATTATGTAAAGGTAATTATATTCAAAGATAAAGTTATTTTGAACTTAAAATCTAGTATTTTCAGACCAAACTATTCAAACACAACTAGAATTCACTAAGGAAAAGTTACAGTGAACATTGAAGAAAAAAAATTAACACTTTACTTTTTTTTGTTTGTTTAACACTACTCTTAATAGTTACTGAAAATTTTGGTATAACCAACCAACACACACACACACACATGACCCCCTCACACCACCCCGATTTATGTTAGTAAGACATGGCAGGGGGAGGGATAGCATTAGGAGAAATAACTAATGTAAATGACGAGTTGATGGGTGCAGCAAACCAACATGGCACATGTATACCTATGTAACAAACCTGCACGTTGTGCATGGGTACCCTAGAACTTAAAGTAAAATAAAAAAAAATTTTAAAAGACATGGCATAAAGGATCACTTGAGCACAGGAGGTCTTGCTCAATCACCCAGGCTGGATTGCAGTGGCTCGAACATGGCTCACTGCAGCCTGGACCTCCTGGGCTCAAGCAATCCTCCCACCTCAGCCCCCTAAGTAGCTGGGATTACAGACACACACCACCACACCAAATTTTTTGTTTTTTTTGATAGAGAAAGGGTTTCACTATGTTGCCCAGGCTGGTCTTGAACTCCAGGGCTCAAGCAATCCGCTGGCCTCAGTTTCCCAAACTGTTGGGATTATAGGTGTGAGCCACCCCATTGGGACCAAAGAGACTTTCACACAAATTGTTGCTATGGTCTGAATGTTTTATGTTCCCCAAAATTCATATGTTGACACCCTAACCCCTATGGTAGATGGTATTAGGAGGTGAGCCTTTGGGAGGTGATTAGGTCATGAGGGTAAAGCCCTCACGAATGGTATTCATACCCTTATAAAACAGGCTCCAGAGAGGTGTTTTGCCCTCTCTACCATGTGAGAACACAGCTAGAAGGCGCCGTCCATAAGCCAGAAAGAAGACCCTCACCAGACACTGAATCTCCCTTGATCTCGGACTTCCCAGCATTCAGAACAGTGATACATAAATTTCTGTTGGTTATATGATAGTCAACTTATGTTACTCTGTGATAGCAGCCTGAACAGACAAAGACAGTTGGTTCCTTGGGAAACTGGATGCCTGGGAAAAGATTATATAGTTGAACCTTGAACAACAGGTTTGAACTGCATGGGTCCACTTACATGCAGATTTTTTTCAACCAAGTGAGGATCGAAAATACAATATTCAGGCTGGGTGTGGTGGCTCACACCTGTAATCCCAGCACTTTGGGAGGCCTAGGCAGGCGGATCGCCTGAGGTCAAGAGTTTGAGACCAGCCTGGCCAACATGGTAAAACCTGTCTCTACTAAAAATACAAAAAGTAGGCAGGTGTGGTCGCACATGTCTGTAATCCCAGCTGCTCAGGAGGCTGAGGCAGGAGAATCGCTTGAACCTGGGAGGCGGAAGTTGCAGTGAGCCGAGACTGGGCCACTGCACTCCAGCCCAGGCGACAGAGCCAGACTCCATCTCAAAAAAATAAAAAAATAATAAAAATAAAATACAAAAATTAGCCAGGCATGGTGGCGCATGCCTGTAATCGCAGTTACTTGGGAGGCTGAGGTATGTGAATCGCTTGAACCTGGGAGGCAGAGGCTGAAGTGAGCTGAGATTGTGTCACTGCACTCCAGCCTGGGTGATGGGGTGAGACTTTGTCTCAAATAATAATAATGTTAATAAAATAAAATAAAATATACTATTCAGGGGAAACCTGAGCATAGAGAGGGCTTTTTGTACATGCAGGTTTTGCAGGGCTGACTGTGAGACGTGAGTATGCATGGGTTTTTATATACTCTGGGGGTCCTGGACCCAATCCCTGGCATTTACCAAGGGACAACTGTATATATTAAAGTGACATGGCATAAAATAAGTTATAATATCTCTTCTTTGTTACTATAGGTTCTGGTGCAAAGTAGTTCCTGGGACTAAGCTGTCACTCAACTTATGCCACTCAACTGAGTTTTGTGTGTGTGTGTGTGTGTGTGCATATTTATGACAGGAACATGACCATTTGAATAAATTTACCCAATTGTGTCTTCATTTAAACTGTCTGAAACTAATGAATGAATGTCATGTTCCTTTTCTCTTCTTTCCTCCTCACATTGAGACTTATCTTTCTATTTCCAATAATTTCCCCTTCTCCCCTTCTTCCCTTCACTCTTTTCTAGTCATTTCCCTTTTTACTTTGTCTCCTGCCTGGAAGGATGTTAGACTCTTCTTTAACAACTCCATTTGCCCTTCCATAGAGATCACAAGTCCTTGCTTTCTTCACTCACTTCTTTTGTTCTTTTCTCCTCTTCCAAAATTACAATAAGATGAGAACAATTAACTATGTTCTCATCTTTCTCATTCTTGACCCTCAGTTGTGGCATTAGCGAAATGATAGGGCAGTTCTGGAAATTGTAGGTAAAGGTAGCACATCCATTTAAATCTTACTCAGTCTTTTCTAGGTCTCCCTGTTTCTTTATCCATATGATTAACCCCACCTAGCCAGATCCTTTGGGTCACTGTCTTTTATTACTTTATTCATAGAGTTATTTTTCTACCACCCTTCCTTTGTCATTATCTCTCTGCTAGGAATACTCCCTTAGTTTCAGGTTGAAACCAGGCTCTTCAGGCAGTGTGGCTAAGAACTTCAGACTAACCTGGGTTGAAACCAGTTCTGACACTTACTGTGTAACCAGACAAATCTTTAACTCCTATGACTCACTATTATCTTACCTCTAAAATGGCAATTATAGTGGTCTCTCTTCCACAAGGTTGTTTTAAGGGGTAAATGAGATAATGTTTTGGGGCTAATGATTTTCTTTTTTTTGAGACAGTCTGGCTCTGTTGCCCAGGCTGGAGTGCAGTGGCGCGATCTCGGCTCACTGCAACCTCCACCTCTCGGGTTCACGCCATTCTCCTGCCTCAGCCTCCCGAGTAGCTGGGGCTACAGGTGCCTGCCTCCGCGCCTGGCTAATTTTTTGTATTTTTAGTAGAAACGGGGTTTCACCATGTTAGCCAAGATGGTCTCGATCTCCTGACCTCGTGATCCACCCGCCTCGGCCTCCCAAGGTGCTGGGATTATAGGCGTGAGCCACCGCGCCCGGCCGGGGCTAATGATTTTCTTACGGGATGACTGCCTAAGCCCTTTCCATCTCCATCAGCTTATTATCCGCTTAGATCTGTCATTCCCTCCATCTCTCAAATCCTCTGTACCTTTGTCCCCTGTCATCCCCCTCCTGAGTTCCTAAACTTCCTTCTGTTGTGAGATCACCAGTTCCCACATGCAGACCTTCATGTTTAGGCCATCAATTATTTATCTCCTTGGAAGATGTTAACATAGAATAGCTCAAGTATAATTCAACTACATTAAAATACCTCTGACCCAACACAATACTACTGCATCATAAGCATCTCTCAGGAATGAGTTTATTTTATCTAAATAAAAGTAAAAAGCATGTTAGAATAGGCATGTTGGTAGCATCTTGGATCACTGGAGCATACCCAGCAAGAGCTAAAGAGGAAATAACACAAAGGAATACCGTTCAGTGATGCTTTACACAAAGCAGTCATAACAAATCTGGAGAACTGTATTTCATCCTTGCCTTGGCTTCAGCCAACCAGATAGCAGTTTTACTATCCCTATCATTACTAGCTTTAATCAATAAATCAACTATTTATAACAACACCATACATTTGTATGGCATTTGATAATTGACAAAGTAATTTCATATACATTTTCTTGTGTAATTCTTATAACCTCCTTATCGGATAAATTTTATCATCACAGTTACAGATGAGAAAATTGAGGTTCAGGGATTGTGACTTGACTTTGTAAGGAAATAGTGAAATCAGGATTCAAACCCAACCTCTCGAGTGTAGACCAAACTCAAGAAGATGTCTTTGGCTTTTGTTTTTTGTTTGTTTGTTTTTTAGATGGAGTCTCACTCTGTCGCCAGGCTGGAGTACAGTGGCACTATCTTGGCCACTGCGAGGTTGCAGTGGCGCCCAGGCTGGAGTGCAGTGGCGCAATCTTGGCACACTGCAAGCTCCGCCTCCCGGGTGCATGCCATTCTCCTGCCTCAGCCTCTCCGAGTAGCTGGGACTACAGGCGCCCGCCACCACGCCCGGCTAATTTTTTTTGTATTTTTAGTAGAGACGGGGTTCCACCGTGGTCTCGATCTTCTGACCTCGTGATCCGCCAGCCTCGGCCTCCGAAAGTGCTGGGATTACAAGTGTGAGCCACCGCGCCCGGCTTTTTTTCTTTTCTTTTCTTTCTTTTTTTTTTGAGACAGTTTTGCTCTTGTAGCCCAGGCTGGAGTGCAGTGGCACGATCTTGGCTCACTGCAAACTCCACCTCCTGGGTTGGAGCAATTTTCCTGCCTCAGCCTCCTCAGTAGCTGGGATTACAGGCACCTGCCATCACGCCCAGCTAATTTTTGTATTTTTAGTAGACATGGGGTTTCACTGTGTTGTCCAGGCTGGTCTCAAACTCCTGACCTCAGGAGATCCACTCACCTTGGCCTCCCAAAGTGCTGGGATTACAGGCGTGAGCCACCGCCTCTGACCTATTTCTGAACATTCTAGTCTATTTCATTTATCTAGGAATGAAAGAAGAAAAAGAGAGTGGGGTAGCACAAGAGAACTACAGGAGTAAAGGCATAGAGACAGGAAGAGAAAAGGTAACTTTTAGGGCAATTTTTGTCAAAATGTGGGACAATACCTATTGTGGGTTATAGTATCACTTTAATAACTACGACCAGTATTTTGGCTTAAATGCATAAACATATTGCAATTGAATAGAAAATATGACATATTGGAAGTATTGTTTCAGAAAATATAAGTTTCAGTATATATATACATATTCTATATATACTCATTTAATTTTGTATAGGTGTACCGTGATAAGATGTATTTACTGTGGTTGTTGGGCAAAAAAGGCTGGAGAAACAGTATTTTAGCATCCAGGAGGTAGTTCATTTGAGCAGAAACATTGTTTAGGCAGGAAAGTTCAACAAATCAAGGTGGACCACAGCATTTGGAAAGCCTCCTCTACTTTTCACATTGTTTGGAGCTTTATTTTCTTCCCTTTGTTAAAAATATACTTTAAAATTATTTGTTTTGTAAACAATTTAAAATACAGATGAAGGTAAAGTAGCTCTTGACCACCTTCTTCCTCCAATCCGAATCCTGGCCCTCAGAGTTACTACTTTGTCCTTTCCCCTTTCAGACTTATTCCTTCACATTTAAATGCCTATGTGTGCAAATATATAGTTTGCGGCAACTTGGCTTTCTTTCTCTCACTTAATTTATCTTGATCTTTTCACGCAGATTTATCTTGCTCAAGAGCTGCACAGTATTTCAAAATGCGGATGTACCATAGTATATCTTGTCTTTCCTCTATCGATGAATGACTAGGTTTCCAATTTTTTGTTATTTCCCCCCGTGCCCCCCAATAAAGCTGGATCCCGAGCTTTTTTGTACACATGTGCAAGTGCCCACGGGGTAGAATCCTAAAAATAGAAGATGTGTGAGTACTTTCTTTTTCATTTTGTAGGCTCTGGGGAACTACTGCAGGGAGGTTGGGATACAAAACACCCCCAGGCCAACAACCGGCCAGCTAGGATACGTTCTTGCTTTGGCCCCTGACAAGTTTTCTTCCTTTCGTAATGGACGCTGACTTTGTTTTTTTTACCTCGTAGATGCAACAGTTCCCAGCACCAAACCCAGATATACAACTATTCAGCTACCAAGCGCTACGCCTAATCAGAGGGAAAAAAAAAATCTCCAGTCCTTTCACGTCGTGACGCTTGCTTCCGGGAAGCGGGCCGGAAGCCGCTCCTCGATTCTGCGTCAAACCCGACTTCAGGGGCCGTCGTAAAAGTGTCGTCCCTGTCTCTCCGACCGGCCACAGGTTTCCGCTTGCCTCTGGCCGGGGGTCGGCAACTGTGGGCGTCAGTTTCCCTCAAAATGGCGGACGAGGAGGCTGGAGGTACGGAGAGGATGGAAATCAGCGTGGAGTTACCCCAGACCCCTCAGCGTCTGACATCTGTAAGTCCCTATAGGCAAGTCTTTTTGTCCTCCCCCCAGTCCCTCCCTACTGCGCTTAGGAGGATGTGGGGCTTCACCCCTTATGGCGGCTCTGGGGAGGGGGAGTTATCTGGATTGATCTGGAAGGAAGCCACCGAATAAAAAGTTAGTCGCAACCCACATTTCTGCCAGCCAAGTCTACGGAATATAATGACTTTGTTATGTATTATTCTTGATGATCTCAAGCATGCATGTCTCTATTCTGAAGTAGAAAGAACCAGTGATGTTATTAGACGGTTTGATGTGGGGGCTGAGGCGGGGTTGGAGCGAGAGCCATTTTCGTATAGAAGCAGTACTAACCCTTTACTCTTGATGATGGGAACGTAGCACCTGGTATTGTATTGCATAGCCTGCTGGCCGGGACCTGATATTGGTAGGGAGTGCTGCCACTGTCAAGTCATGTCTAGATGTGAGGTGTAGTAATTGTCCTTGCCTATAGCATTTTGGGAACCCCAGGCCTAACCCTCAGTGGAGAAACCCATCATCTGTCGCTACTTTTTAAAGGTGAAGAAAGGACTCCCAAATATTTTAAGCCAGAGCAATACCATTAATTAATGTCGGAATCTATACTTTGCTCTTGCATTTTGAAAGAATGGGAAGGCAGAGATAATGAACAAATTTGAGTCACTAGCTACAGGGAGAAAGCTGCCGAGGAAGATAAGAATAGGGAGCAATGTTAGGGAATGTTCTGGATGCCCAGGGCATCTCGTGTGGAGATATGTAGAAAATATTCAAATATCTGTCACCGCATAATGTTTTATTAGTTTGTCTTTCTAAATAGCAGCATTTAGAGATTTGGAATATACACATTTTTTCTGAAGTTTCTTTGGCTTGTAGTTTAATAAAAGCATTATTTTATTTTATTTATTTTTTGAGACAGAGTTTTGCTCTTGTTGCCCAGGCTGAAGTGCGGTGGCACAATCTCGGCTCACTGCAATCTCCGCCTCCCGAGTTCAGGAATTCTCCTGCCTCAGCCTCTTGAGTATCTGGGATTACAGGCGCCTGCCACCATGCCTGGCTAATTTTTTTTTTATTTTTATTTTTGGTAGAGACGGGGTTTCACCATGTTGGCCAGGCTGATCTCGAACTCCTGACCTCAGGTGACCAACCTGCCTCGGCATCCCAAAGTGCTGGGATTACAGATTAAAAGCATTCTTGAACTTTTTTTTTTTTTTTTTTAACCCTGCATACAATTGAGCATTGTTTTACCCAAGAACAGAGGGAGCTACAGAGGGAGCTACAGAGGGAGGTACGGAATGAGTCAACTCCAGGGACTGGAATGAGTCAACTCCAGGGACTGAAGAGACTGTCTAGGAGGTAGGAACCAGGTAGGGAGGGAGTTGGGAAAAGGGTTTGACCACTGACTATGTCAGTGCTTGCCTTTTTCCTCCACCCCAAATAGCAGTTCAAATTCACTTCACTACTGGTCATGAAGGAGGAAGCATCTTATTTGAGATGATAAGGAATGAGGAGGTAGGACAAATTTAAAAGCAACTGAAACATTTTAATGGTAGTTTGTGAGTTTTGCTTGTTACAAGGAGTGGGGAAATTGTGCTGTGGTCAGAAGAATTGTTAGAGTTTTGTATCTGAAGACTAATATTTAAAGCTTTGATACATTAATTTTTTCCAGATAATGCAATAAAACCCCATCATTCTGGACGTCACTAATTTGGAATTGGAGATAATGATACAGGAATTGAGCTAGAATTTATGTGGCAACTCTTTACCTCAGGAAATATTATTAGATTTCGTTGGGCAGGGCTTTGGGTTTTGCAAAGTAGTAGGTAGATTGTGTAATATAGCCTCAAGGAACTCGCAGTCTGGTGACACAGGTAATATAAGGGCCCAGATAATTTTAATTCAAGGTAGAGTAATGTCAATAGATGAAGACCTGTGACTGTTAAGCTTTATAACACCTTTTTTGGCTTTGATCTCTGTATCTGCTGAAGACCCTACAGATCATTCTACCTTTCTGTCTTTCTCTTTTTCTCTTTTTAAAGCTACTACTGTTGTTAATTTTATTCTAGCCATGGTGTGACACTGGCTTCCAAGTTTACTACTTTGCTGTTAAGCAATATAAGCTCAGTTGTTCCCCCTACTCCTTATTGTTTATCCTTAGACAAAGATAAATAGTATGGGACATTTATAGAGGTTTAAGCAATCGTACAATTTCCGTTAGAGTCTAATCCCTGGTTATAGTCTGTGATTTCCTTAAACTTCCTTCTTAGTCTGCAGATCCTTTTTCATTCATATTGCTGTTAGTAAGCATGAAGGCTGTAGTATTCCTAACATTATCTCACATGCAATTCAAATAAAATAATACGTATGAATTAGTGGACATTGATAAAAGCCATTGCTTAACAATTACCAGGGGAACTGATACTGTAGGTCTGAGGTGAGGTCCAAGAATCTGCATTTTCACAAGCATGTCCTGCTGATTCTGTAATAGTGGTGTATGGGCCACACTTTGAGTAACACTTAGCTAGGTATTTGGAAGTTATCAGTAAATTTACAGTTGAGGTTGTGGGAATAGGTAACATCTTTTTTGTTTTGGGACAGGGTTTCGCTTTGTCACCCAGGCTGGAGTGCAGTGGCACAAACATAACTCACTGCAGCCTCAATCTCTTGGGCTCAGGTGATCCTCCCACCTCAACCTCCTGAGTAGCTGGGAATGTAGGCATGTGCCACCATGCCGAGTTAATTTTTTGCATATTTTGTAGAGACAGGGTTTTATTTAATTTATTTAAGACAGAGTCCTACTCCATCACCCAGGCTGGAGTACAGTGGCGCCATCTTGGCTCACTATAACCTCCACCTCCCAGGTTCAAGCAATTCTTGTGCCTCAGCTTCCCAAGTAGCTGGAATTACAGGTGTGTGCCACCACACCCGGCTGATTTTTGTATTTTTAGTAGAGACGGGGTTTTGCCATATGGCCAGGCTGGTCTCGAACTCCTGACCTGAAGTGATCCATCTGCCTTGGCCTCCCAAAGTGGTGGGATTACAGGCGTGAGCCACTATGCCCAGCCCAGATAAGATCTTTGAGGAGGAAAATGTGTGCATATATAGACACACACACAGAGGAAAAGAGAGAGTGAGACAGAGATGATGAGAGAAAGAGAACAGGAATGATTGAAACGGGTAGAAAATGGAAGAACGAGGTAAGAACGTGGAAACAGAATAGGCAAGCAGGTAGGAGGTGAGAGTAGTGCGATGGCATGGGATATTGTTTTGAGGAGAGGGTGGTTTATTGGGTCCATGGTAATGAGGACTGAGAAAAATTGGGAATCAAGAGGGTTGTGAGGTAGTCTGCCAGAACTTCTGCCTTCTGTCTTCCTCAACTAATTTTCTTCCTTAAGTCAATTTCAGAAGATACCTCTTGGCATGATACTCAGCTCTTTTCTGTTGCCTGTTTATAACCTCTACCTAGGGGATTTCACCCAGTTCTGTGACTTTAAATACCATCTGTATGTATTCAGTTCCCAAATTTATATCTCTGTGTCATCTCACTTCTGAACTCCAGAATCATAAATCCAACTGCCTACTTGACATCTTCACTTGGATATCTGGTGTTTCAAACAGTGGGAGCAATTAAGAAGTTGCTGCTGTAACCCAAGCTGTAGTTGATGGTAGCTTGCACTGGAAAGGTTATCCTTGGAGATAGAGTGAAGAGGATAAATGTGAGAAAGATTTTAGAAGTGTGGAAGAAGCAGAAAGACTTGCTGATAGATTAGGCATGAGGCAAAAGGGAAGGAATAGATGACATCTGCATCCTCAGTTTTTGGTTTAAGCATTCATGGCGGTAGTTGTGTTGTTTCCAGCGGTATGATCTTGGCTCATTGCAACCTCCGTGTCCCAAGTTCAAGTGATTCTCCTGCCTCAGCCTCCCGAGTAGCTGGAATTACAGGCATGCACCACCATGCCTGGCTTTTTTTTTTTTTTTTTGAGCCAAGGTCTCTGTCACCCAGGCTAGAGTGCAGTGGTGAGATCTTGGCTCACTGAAACCTCGCCTCCTGGGTTCAAGCGATTCTCTTGCCTCAGCCTTCCAAGTAGCTGGGATTACAGGTGCCTGCCACCACGCCTGGTTAATTTTTGTGTTTTTAGTAAAGAGAGGGGTTTCACCATGTTGGCCAGGTTGGTCTTGAACTCCTGACCTCAGGCAATCCGCCCACCTCAGCCTCCCAAATTGCTGGGATTATAGGCGTGAGCCACCGTGCCCAGCCAGTTTTTTTGTATTTTTAGTAGAGGTGGGGTTTCACCATATTGGCCAGACTGGTCTCGAACTCCTGACCTCAAGTGATCCACCCACCTCGGCCTCCCCAGTTGCTGGGATTACAGATGTGAGCTATCGCGCCTGGCCTTGGTTGTGTCATATATTGAGAGGAAAGACAAGATTTTAGGAGAGGAAAAGAGAAAGGCAGATCAAGAGTTTTGTTATCCGTGTCTCAGTAGATGACACCTCCATCATAGCTCTTGAACCCAAATAATTCTGTCTCCACCCATGTAGTCCAAGTCACTCTGTTGTCTTGGCTACTGCAGTGACTTCTTAACTGGTCTCTTTGCTTCCACTGTTGCCCTCTTCCTGTCAATTCTGCACAGAACAACCAGAGTAATCTTTTAAAGATTAAATGAGATCATGGCAGTCTCCTACCTAAATCCTCAGTGGCTTTCTCTTATACTTAGAATAAAGTCTAAACTCATTACAATCCTTCAAGACTTTGCCTGGTCCAGCCCCTACATCTCCACCTCATTTCCTATTACATTCTCCTCACTCATCCTGGCCTGTTAGTACAAGCCCAAGCTGTATTTTGCTTTAGGGTCTGTGCTGTTTGCTTTTCTTAGAGTGTTCTTCTTCTGCTTTTTCTTAACACACACCCTGTCTAAAAGATGGGTTCCTCTTATTCTCTGTCGAAGCAACCTGTTTATTTCTCACATTTCAGTTATTACAATCTGTAATTACTGTGTTGTCTTTATTTACTTAGCGAAATGTCTGTTTCTTCCTCCAGAGGGAGAGGTAAGTTCCATGAAGGGAAGGATCATGTGTGACTTGTTCATTGATGAATCTTTTTTTTTTTGAGACGGAGTCTCGCTCTGTCGCCAGGCTGGAGTGCGTGGTGCGATCTCGGCTCACTGCAACCTCCGCCTCCCGGATTCAAGCGATTCTCCTGCCTCAGCCTCCTGAGTAGTTGGGACTACAGGGGCATGCCACCACGCCCAGCTAATTTTTGTATTTTTGGTAGAGACTGGGTTTCACCGTGTTGGCCAGGATGGTCTCGGTCTCTTGACCTCATGATCCACCTGCCTCAGCCTCCCAAAGTGCTGGGATTACAGGTATGAGCCACCGTGCCTGGCCACATTGATGTATCTTGATATGTGATTGACACAGAAGACACTTAAATATTTTTAAATGAATGAATAACTGAGGATCAACATTAATGATTTATTGTAGTAAGATTAGTAGTGATTGGTGGGTGGAGGTTGTGGATGGAAAAAAGAGGGAATGAGCTGGCATGTTAGGGTAGTGGCTAACCTTGGAGCCCAGGCTGAACAGGGAGGTAATAAAAGCCAAAACAGGAAATCTGGAGGGAATTGGTGGGATTGAGGTGTTAAAGGGCATGAGGTTGACATAAGTAGCAGGACTGAACTTTGTGGTCAGAAAGGGGCATTTTAGAATTTGAGGACATGGGGGCACATCAAGTTTTTGTGATGTTAGAGCCAGGTTAAAGGCACCTCTTGGCCTGGTGTGGTGGCTCACGCCTGTAATCCCAGCACTTTGGGAGGCTGAGGTCGGTGGATTATGAGGTCAGGAGATCGAGATCATCCTGGCTAACATGGTGAAACCCCTTCTCGACTAAAAATACAAAAAATTAGCCGGGCATGATGGCGGGCACCTGTAGTCCCAGCTACTCAGGAGGCTGAGGCAGGAGAATGGCGTGAACCTGGGAGGCGGAGCTTGCAGTGAGCTGAGATCACACCACTGCACTCCAGTCTGGGCGACAGAGTGAGACTCCGTCTAAAAAAAAAAAAAAAAAAAGAGGCACCTCTTATGTGTTGCTATAGCACCCTTTCCATACTCCTGTTTTATGTAGCGTGTCTCAGGCTGTACTCTACGTTATCTGTTTACTTTGTGTCTTTCCTTCTAGACAGTGAAGTTCTTGAAGGCCTGAACTGTTTCTTGTTCACAGCTGTATCTCTAGTTTCTAGCACATTGCTTCAAAGTTTTTATTGAATGCATGAATGAATGAATGAATGAGAAGACACCGAGGCAGGAGGTAGAGGTAGTAGAAGCTGAGAATGTTAAGAGATACTAACATTGTTGAGATATAATTTACATACAATAAAATGTACCCATTTAAGGCGTTTCTTGGATAAATTTTAACAAATGTGTATACTTGTGTGACTACCACCGAATCAGGTTATAGAATATTTCTGTTATTTCCCAAACTTGTCTCCTGCTCAAATGAGAGGATTTTTTAAAAATTTAATATTGTTATGCTTATGCAATAATCATTATGGAAATCAAAGAAAAATGTACCCATAATCTCATATCTATCGGGGAACTTTTTTTTGTTTGTTTTTTTGGAGACGTCACCCAGGCTGGAGTGCAGTGGCACAATCTTGGCTCACTGAAACCTCAGCCTCCCGGGTTCAAGCAATTCTCTTGCCTCAGCCTCCCGAGTAGCTGGGATTACAGGTGTGCACCACCATGCCCAGCTAATTTTTGTATTTTTAGTAGAGACGGGATTTTGCCATGTTGACCGGGCTGGTCTCAAACTCCTGACCTCAGGTGATCCACCCGCCTCAGCCTCCCAAAGTGCTGGGATTACAGGTATGAGCCACCATGCCTGGGCTATAGGGGATCTTTAAAATATAATGTAATCTCTTGACCTCAAAATAGAAGTGAGGAGTTATATGTGATTTTAATTGGAGATGATTTTCCTTAGAAATTTGAATCTATATTGTTTTAGGCCAGAGGACAGTTTTGTGTAGTAAGGACACACTCTGAGTGGGAAAACTGATGAAAATGTAGGTCTTTTGAGTCCTAACTGAAGTACTTTGTCACCAGATCTTAGCATGTCACCAGATCTTAGCAAGACCTAATGGCTTTTGTTTTTTCACCATCTCATAATTTCTATTTTGGGGAGTTAGGGAAATTTTGATTTTTTAATGCCAGATTCTATAGAATTAGATGTGAAATTGAGTTCTAAAACCCTAAGTCAAAATGACTGATTCAGCCCCACTAACTAAGAGTCTAGGGAAGGAACAGTAACTTAATGTAGATGTGCTAGTGCTGGAAACTGACTTCTTATAATACCAAACATTATCTTGCAAATGAAAAGGTTTTTGTCCTCAGTACTGCACAAAGAGTGTGTCTGGATAGATACTTTTATAAATCAGTGATACAGATGAATCAGTGAAATACAGGTATACCTTATTTTATTGAGCTTCATTATTGTGCTTTGTAGATAATCAGTTCTTTACAAATTGAAAGTCTATGGCAACCCTGTCTCAAGGAAGCCTTTCAGTGCCATTTTTTCAACATTGTGTGCTCACTTCGTGTCATTGTGTCACATTTTGGTAATTCTCACAATATTTCCAACTTTTTCATTATTATATCTGTTATGATGATCTGTGATCAGTGACCTTTGATGTTACTATTGCAATTGTTTTGGGGTGCCATGAACCACATCCATAAAAGACAGCAAACGTAATAAAAAAATGTGTTTGTTCTGACTGCCCCACTGACCAGCTACTTGCCCATCTCTCTCCGTCTCCTTGGGCATCCCTATACCCTAGGATGGGACAATACTAAAATTAAGCCAGTTAACCCTACAATGGCCTCTAAGTATTCTAGTGAAAAGGAAAGTTCAACATTTCTCAGTTTAAATCAAAAGCTAGAAATGATGAAGCTTAGTGAGGAAGGCTGTTGAAAGCTGACATAGGCCAAGAGTTATGCCTCTTGTGCCAAGCAGTGAGCCAAGTTGTGAATGCAAAGGAAAAGTTCTTGAAGGAAATTAAAAGTACTGCTCTAGTGAACAGACAAATAATAAGAAAGTGAAACAGCCTTACTGATGATGTGGAAAAAGTTTTAGTGCTCTGGATAGAAGATTGAACCAGCCACAATATTCCCTTAAGGCAAAGCCTAATCGAAGAGCAATGCCCTCACTCTCTTCAGTTCTCTGAAGGCTGAGAGAAGTGAGGAAGCTGCAGAACAAAAGTTGGAAGCTGGCAGAGGTTGGTTCATGAGGTTTAAGGAAAGAAGCCATCTCCACAACATAAAAGTGCAGCATGAAGCAGTAAGTACTGATTGATGGAGAAGCTGCAGCAAGTTATCCAGAAGATCTAGCTAAGATAATTGATGAAGGTGGCTACACTAAACAGATTTTCCATGTAAGTGAAACAGGCTTCTGTTGGAAGAAGATACCGTCTAGAGCTTTCATAGCTAGAGAGAAGTCAATGCCTGGCTTCAAAGGACAGGCTGACTCTCTTGCTAGCAGCTAATGCAGCTGGTAATTTTAAGTTGAAGCCAGTTTCCATTTACCATTCAGAAAATCCAAGAATCCTTAAGAATTATGCTACTCTGCGTATGTTGAATAAATGGAACTAGAAAGCCTGGATGACAGCACATCTGTTATAAAATGATTTACTGAATATTTTAAGTCCACTGTAGAGAACTGCAGAGAAAAAAAGATTCTTTTCAAAATATTACTGCTCATTGACAATACATTTGGTCACCCAAAAGCTCTGATGGAGATAGACAAGGAGATAAATGTTATTTTCATGCCTGCTAACACAACATCCATTCTGTAGCCCATGGATCAAGGAATAATTGCAACTTTCAACTCTTACTATTTAAGAAACACATTTCATAAAACTATAGCTTTCATAAATTATGATTCCTCTGATAGATGTGGGCAAAGTCAATTGAAACACTTTTGGAAAGGATTCAGCATTCTAGATGCCATTAGGAACATTCATGGTTTGTGGGAGGAGGTCAAAATATCAACATGAACAGGAGTTTGGAAGAAGTTGATTCCAGCCCTCATGGATGACTTTGAGAGGTTCAAGACTTTAGTAGAGGAAGTAACTGCAGATGTGGTAGAAATAACAAAAGAACTAGAATTAGAAGTGGAGGTTGAAGTTATGACTGAATTGCTGCAAACCCATGATAAAACTTAATGGATGAGGAATTGCTTCTTCTGGATGAGCAGAGAAAGTGGTTTCTTGAGATGGAATCTACTTTTGGTGAAGATGCAGTGAACATTGTTTAAATAAGAACAAAGGATTTAGAATATTCCATAAACATAATTGATAAAGCAGCCGCAGAGTTGGCAAGGATTGACTCCAGTTTTGAAAGAAGTTCTGCCGTTGGTAACATGCTATCACATGCTACAGAGAAATCTTTCGTGAAAAGGTCAATCAATGTGGCAGACTTCATGGTTGTCTTATTTTAAGAAATTGCCTGGCTGGGCGCGGTGGCTCACGGCTGTAATCCCAGCACTTTGGGAGGCCGAGGTGGGCGGATTGCCTAAGGTCAGGAGTTTGAGACCAGCCTGACCAACATGGTGAAACCTCATCTCTACCAAAAATACAAAAATGAGCCAGGCGCCTGTAATCCCAGCTACTCAGGAGACTGAAGCAGGAGAATTTCTTCAACCCAGGAGGCGGAGATTGCAGTGAGCCCAGATCGTGCCACTGCACTCCAGCCTGGGGGATAGAGTGAGACTCTGTCTCAGAAAAAAAAAAAAAAAGAAAAGAAATTGCCATAGCCATCCCCACGTTTAGCAATCACCAACCTAATCAGTCAGCCATTAATATTGAGGGAAGACCCCCCTATCAGCAAAAAGATGACAACTTTCTAAAGACTCAGATGATCATTAGCATTTTTTAGCAGTATTTTAACATTAAGTACATTTTTAAAGACTTCATACTATTGCACTCTTTGTATAGTGTAGTATAAACATAACTTTCATGTGCATTGGGAAACCAAAAAAATTTGTGCGACTCACTTTATGTTCACTCTATTGTGGTAGTCTTAAACTGAACCCGAAATGTCTGAGGTATGCCTGTATCTTGCCCATCCTTTCTTTGGATGCTGACTTTGAGGGTTACCTCGGAGTTCCCTTGCTGCCACTTTATCCATTTCTGTAAAGGTATTAAGCATATGCTGTGCTCTGTGAAATAATTTTCCTTAAGCTTTTAACCCCTTGCCTCAGATGACCTAACAAAATATTAAGACCTCTAATGCCAGGTGATTTACTATGACCGCCTATATGTTCTTTCAAGATATTTTCAGTTAATATGCTTCCTCTTGAATAAACCATAGTTGATGAGCTTAGTTTTTTTAAAGCATTTAGTACAGCCTTTTTTTGTTTTTAATGTTGCCACTCTAATACTAATCTGAGTGCTTATGGAAATATGCTGTCGTAAATAAACGTTACTGATAAGACTCCAGTAGAGTTAGTGCACTTTCCTAAGTGCCCACTTGCTGCCCAGGAATGACACAGACCCTGTCCAGAATGGAGTCTACTGTTACTCACTTGAATATAATTCTCTCTCTAATAGTACTTAATGCCACTCTTCAGAACAAAGTCTGTTTGACTTGTTTGGAGGAGTGAAGCTATAACTACTTAATGTCTTTATGGACTACCTTTTAAAATGCCTTTGAAGTTTTGGTATTTATGGGTAAGCTAGAAATGACTTTAGCCACTGGAGGGAAAGTCTGTTAATTTATCAATTTTTTAAAAATACACACATGTTCTGCCTTGTAATTTAAGAGAGGATTTTAGTTGGTTTGCAGATATATATATTCCATACAGCAGAAAGAGAATATGAAATAGATACCTCAGAGTTTATGAAAGCAGATTTTACTTATCCAGATACGTCAAGGAAAGCCTAGAAAATTGGGGCATGACCTATGACAGAGGCGAAAAAGAGAACAACAAATAGGAGAAAGAGAATTTGTCCCTTAGGAGGGACAAAATGTTTTCAAAAACCAAATTCTGACAGCATGCTTACACGTTATCTCAACAGGAAAGAAAAGAGAGTGGACTTGTTCGTCATGTGGCTCTATATTTGACTCTGGCTTATTTTATCAATGCCGTAAAGACATAGACGACTTATCATATTTACAGACAGCACAAGGCTGGTAGGGATAACAAGTAAAGAATAAATCCTATATAGCTGAATATTGTGTCAAAACTAACTTAATTGTGATGAAAGTAAAGCCTTATATCTAGGTTCATTTGGTATAGGACTAGGTCTCTTACATGTGATTGATCTAAGGGTTTTAGTTGTCTGCACTTTCACCAAGTCATGTGATGTGGCAGCCAAAGAATGCTCTGCTTGCAGGAGCTAGGAAAAAGAGGATTTAAAATATATATAAAAAGGAAAATAAAAAAAAGAAATAGGAAAAAATTTAAAAAGAAAAAAGGAATGTGAGAATGTGATGTTTTTATTGTTTGTTTGTTTGTTTGCTTTTTTTTTGAGATGGAGTTTCACTCTGTCGTCCAGGCTGGAGTGTGGTGGTGCGATCTCAGCTCACTGCAACCTCTGCCTCCCAGGTTCAAGCGATTCTCCTGCCTCAGCCTCCCGAGCTGGGACTACAGGCATGCACCACCACACCCGGCTAATTTTTTTGTATTTTTAGTAGAGATGGAGTTTCATCATGTCGGCCAGGCTGGTCTCGAACTCCTGACCTCAAGTAATCCGCCCGCCTCAGCCTCCCAAAGTGTTGGGATTACTGGCTGAGCCACCGCACCTTTTCAGAATGTGATCTTTTGAAGCAGTTTAGTGCTCAGGATAAGGAAGGTAATAAATAGTCCTGTTCCTCTTTATGGAAGCATGTTGTGCAGTTTCATAAGGGTAATCAACTTGGAGAGTGGTCAGGATACCATGTCTTTAGGGCTGGCCAACTTTCTTTATTCTCTTTGTTTCAGTTTAGCCATGAAATGAAGAGACTAGAAATGAGAGACATAATAGTTATCTTCATTTATTTGAAAAGACTGATGAAAAAGCAGAGTGAATTATATTGGTTTATTTCAGTAACAGGATAAAAGTTACAGGAAGGTAGATTTTAGCTTAGTTATGAGCTTGCTTTTTTTTTTTTTTTTTTTTTTTTTTGAGTCAGAGCCTCACTCTGTTCCCCACGCTGAAGTGCAGTGGCATGATCAGGGCTTGCTGCAGCCTCAGCCTCCTGGGCTCAGGTGATCCTCCCACTCAGGTACCCAGCCTGAGTACCTGGGACTACAGGCTCATGCTACCATGCCCAGCTAATTTTTGTTTTTTTTTGTAGAGATGGAGTTTTACCATGTTGCCTACGCTGGTCTTGAACTTCTGGGCTCCAGTGATCTGCCCGCCTTGGCCTCCCAAAGGGCTAGGGTTATAGGCATGAGCCATTGTGCCTGGTTGCGGTAAACCTTTGAGTCTGTAGAATAATATTAGAAGAAAACATTGTATAATCAAAGATTTTTGGTACCTAGAGATGCTCTAATTATTACTAATCCATAGTGGCTGTGAAAAATGGTAGCACCTCCAGGTTTTGTTACTTTAAAAAGAAGAATTAGAAAAACAATTACAGGGTTCTAAAGGCTCTGTAGATGTCTAGCAGTTGTTTAAGGAAGGTCAAATTGTGGTTTAAACAAAATAATCTACTTAAGTAAGTTCCTTTTTCGGAATGATGTTCCCAAACAGGCGTCTAAGCCCTTGGGTCAGAGTTGAAAACATATCTCTAGTCTCCTTGGGGATGAGGGAAATGTTTGGAATGTTTGGGAATTTTAATGTTGAGAACTTGTTAAGAACTTGTTTTTTACAGAATAGTCAGTTAGGAAAGCTTTCGTTTAATTCCAAACAGTTATTTTTTTTCCCCTGGACTTGGTACTTAAAAATTCTTAATTTTATTCCTGTTGAAAATGGAGGAAAAATTTAAAAACAACCAACCAAAGGCAAAAAATCAAACCTATTTTAGTTGAAAAAAATTTTCCACAGTTTGGCAATAATGGAAAACATTTTTGTGAAGAGTGTAACTGAACTTTATTTCCTACAAAAATTCTAGGTTGGGCGCCGTGGCTCACGCCTGTAATCCCAGCACTTTGGGAGGCCGAGGCAGGCGGATCACAAGGTCAAGAGATTGAGACCACCCTGGCCAACATGGTGAAACCCCGTTTCTACTAAAAATACAAAAATTAGCTGGTTGGGGTGGCACGCGCCCGTAGTCCCAGCTACTTGGGAGGCTGAGGCAGGAGAATCGCTTAAACCTAGGAGGCGGAGGTTGCAGTGAGCCGAGATTGTGCCACTGCATTCCAGCCTGGCGACAGAGAAAGACTCTGTCTTAAAAAAAAAAAAAAAAAAAAGAATTCTATACACAAAGTTATAGAAGGCTTAATGTTATCAAAATTTGCTTTGTTTTCTCTGGCAAGAAATGTGTAGCATTTAGCAATTAACTGATAACTTTTATTGTGTACTTGTGCTAGGCCTATAGGATACAGGGATTTGAAGGGCAAAGTTCCTCTCAGGGAGCTTACATTCTAATTGAAGAGGCTAGATGTACACATTTAAAGGTAATTAATGGTATCAGCCAGTGGTATAAGTACAGAATGAGTACCACCTTCAAATGCTATATTAGAATTAACAGAAGAAAAATTTTCTTGGGCTGATCAGTGAAGGATTCACTAAGGTTGGCCTTGAGCTGGGCCTTGAGGGATAAATAAGTTGGTGTGGGGGTGGAGGGACAGAGAGCTAGTAGTGAGACTGATGGAGAGGGTATTTAAGGCATCAGCACCCAGACATTCTGCCCAAATCAGCCAAGAGTATAATTTGTTTTGTTTTTTGAGATGAATCTCACTCTGTTGCCCAGGCTGGAGTGCAGTGGCATGATCTCCACTCACTGCAACCTCTCCCTCTCTGACTCAAGCAATTCTCCCACCTCAGCCTCCCGAATAGCTGGGACCACAGGTATGTGTCACCATGTCTGGCTAATTTTTTTTGTTTGTTTTTTTTTTGAGATGGTGTGCAGTGGCATGATCTCCGCACACTGCAACCTCTCCCTCTCTGACTCAAGCAATTCTCCCACCTCAGCCTCCCGAGTAGCTGGGACCACAGGTATGTGCCACCATGTCTGGCTAATTTTTTTTTGTTGTTTTTTTTTTTGAGATGGTGTGCAGTGGCATGATCTCAGCTCACTGCAACCTCCACCTGCCGGGTTCAAGTGATTCTCCTGCCTCAGCCTCCTGAGTAGCTGGGATTACAGGTGTGCACCACCACACCCGGCTGATTTTTGTATTTTTAGTAGAGACGGGGTTTCGCCATGTTGCCTAGGCTGGTCTCAAACTCCTGAGCTCAAGTGATCCACCCACCTCGGCCTCCCATAGTGCTGGGATTACAGCCACCATGCCCAGCCATGATGTTTTAAAATATCAATTATTCATGATAAAGCATGTGATGACAGATATAATTTAAGAATATTTAGTAGCCTTCAGTTATGTTCGGTAGTTGTTAGCTAAGAGGCTTCATTTGTAGTTGTAATTACAAAGAAGGCAATAGTTAAAGCAAAAATTAAGAAGGCAAAACTTTATTGTTTTGTTTTACCATTACTGGTTGAGTATCCCTTGTGTTTTGGAATTTGGATTTTTTGAGATTTTGGAATATTTGTATTATACTGGCTGAACATTCCAAATCCGAAAATCTAAAATCCAAAATGTTACAGTGAGCATTTCCTTTGAGTGTCTTGGTTTCTGATTTTTGGGTGTGGGATGCCCAACCTATAATGTGAAATTGAACAAGCCAGTAAAGGTAGATTTTAAAAGTTTATATTTGGCCAGACACAGTGGCTCACGCCTGTAATCCCAGCACTTTGGGAAGCCGAGGTGGGCAGATCACCTGAGGCCGGGAGTTCAAGACCAGCCTGACCAACATGGAAAAACCCCGTCTCTATTAAAAATACAAAATTAGCCAGGCGTGGTGGCACGTTCCTGTAATCCCAGCTACTCAGGAGGCTGAGGCAGGAGAATTGCTTGAACCCAGGAGGCGGAGGTTGCATGAGCCGAGATCGTGCCATTGCACTCCAGCCTGGGCAAGAAGAGCGAAACTCCACCTCAAAAAAATATATAAATAAATAAATAAATAAAATAAAAACTGTATATTTATGTTTGGTTTAGTAGAATGGGCACTGAACTTTAGGACTTAGGATACCTAGTTCTGTTCCTGACATTGATACCAACTGGTTATTTGATGATTTTTGGACAAGTCAGTTTACTTCCCTGTGATTCAGCTTTCTCATCTATAAAATGTGAGGGGCTTGTACTCTTTTTACTCTCAAATTTCTTGTACTCTTAACAAGAGAAATTGAAAAGAGCTAGTTCTATGCCTCCTATAATTAGAACAGTAAGGTTTTTTGTTTTTTTGTTTTGTTTTGTTTTTTCATTTAGTGCTGTTGATGAAAAGAACCTTAGGTATAACATAGAACATTAGATATTATCTCCATGTTAGTTGTAGTTGTTGCCAGGTATGTAGAGAAAAGTTGTTTGTGTATGAGTACCCCAGAAAAGTTGGAGTAGGAATACTGGAAGGTATATTTATTTTTAAAAGGTATTAGTAAAATAAATTTTAATTTTAAAATTATAAAATTACTTCCAAAATATGGACTCACTGTAAGGATATTACTCATCAGATAAGCAGAGTAATGAATTCCATGAAAATATGCTAAAATCACACCACACATTTCTGTTAACATTTTGTTAAATAATCCTCATGATTTTTCTCTATGTAAATGTAAATATAATATTTAACCAAATTGAGATTTTATATATACTGCTTTGTAACCTACTTTACTGAACTGTTTGTTATTAATGCCTTTCCATATTAGTAAATAAACCTCTTCAGCATCATTTTTTTGTTTTAATCTTAGACTATAAAAAAAGTTGCATAAATTGTAGCACAGTTCTTTTACCTCCCTCTTCCTGTTTCCTGTAATGTTAACATTTTACATAACCATAGTATAATTATCAAGGACAGGAAATTAATATTAATACTAACTACAGATCTGATTTGCATTTCACCAGTTTTCCCACGAATGTGCTTTTTCTGTTCTAGGATCACACCCAGGATCCCAGTTACATTTAGTTGTCTCTCTCTTGTCTCCAGTCTATAACAATGTCTTGATCTTTCCTTGTTTTCATGACCTTAACACTTTTAGTGTACTTTGCAGTTATTGTATGGAATGTCCCTCATTTTGGGTTTGTATGATATTTTCTCATGATTGGAATTAGATTATACATTATGGGCAAAAATAACACAAAAGTCAGCCAGGTGCTGTGGCATGAGGCTGTAGTCCCAGTCAGATCCATGTCCTTGGGAGGTGGGGAGGATTGCTTGAACCAGGACCAACCTAGGTGAGAACCCTTCTCTATTAAAAAGAAAAAAAGCATAATACAATAATGTTGTGGTGTCTTTCTCTCTGTTACTGTCTTTCCCATTGGAGATACTTTGAGACCATTTGGCATCATTATTTATTTATTTATTTATTTTTGGTTGAGTTGGAGTCTCGCTCTGTCGCCCAGGCTGGAGTGCAGTGGCACAATCTCAGCTCACTGCAAGCTCCGCCTCCTGGGTTCACGCCATTCTCCTGCCTCAGCCTCCGGAGTAGCTGGGACTACAGGCGCCCGCCACCATACTCGGCTAATTTTGTTTTGTATTTTTAGTAGAGACGGGGTTTCACCATGTTAGTGAGGATGGTCTTGATCTGACCTCGTAATCCGCCCTCCTCAGCCTCCCAAAGTGCTGGGATTACAGGGATGAGCCACCACACCTGGCCAGCATCATTTTTAAATGGGCGTATTATCTCATGTAGTTTATTGTTGTTGTTGTTGTTGTTTTTTGAGATGGAGTCTCACTCTGTCGCCAAGGCTGGAGTACAGTGACGTGATCTCAGCTCACTGCAACTTCTGCCTCTCGGGTTCAAGCAATTCTCATGCCTCAGACTCCCGAGTAGCTGGGATTACAGGTGCATGCCACCATGCCTGGCCAATTTTTGTATTTTTAGTAGAGATGAGGTTTCAGCATGTTGGGCAGGCTGGTCTCGAACTCCTGACCTCAAGTGATCCGCCCGCCTCGGCCTCCCAAAGTGCTGGGATTACAGGCATGAGCCACCATGTGCACCAGTCCTCATGTAGATTTTTTAGAAGTTTTTTTTTTGTTAGTTGCAAAAGTATTGACACTTGTCTAACAAAGTCAAACAATGTAACATTGTTGAAAGTAAAAATGTGACAATCCCTAATTCTTTTCCCCAGTTCCTTCCCTCTGTGTAGCCATTACTAATAGTTTGTTGTTTCTCCTTCCAGAACCTTAGTCTATGTTTAGGGAAGCATAGGCAGAGATGTGCCTCCACATGTATTAAATTAGAAAACCCAGCTACTTAGGAGGCTGAGGCAGGAAAATCGCTTGAACCCAGAAGGTAGAGGTTGCAGTGAGCTGAGATCGTGCCATGGCACTCCAGCCTGGATGACAAGAGCAAAATTTCATCTCAAAAAAAAAAAAAAAAAAAAAGAAAGAAAACCCAAATGTGTTGAAATTTTAAAAGTATATATAATTTTTTACTTTTTACAAAAATGAAATTATATTTAAAGCTTCTTTTTCCACTTAACAGTATTTATGACATTCTGACTGCATTGAGTGGTATGACTATACCACAGTGGATATACCTTTATTGATAGACATTTAGGTGGACTTCATCTTTTCAGTTACAAGTGATGTTAAATAGCGCACATCTGGTGGATGTATATATATTTTCACACTTGGACAAGTATGGCTAAATGACAGATTATTACCCTGTCTTCACGGACATTCAGGTTTTTAATTTTTTGCTGTTATGAATAACTGTACATGAAATGTATAGGATTGAAAAAGTTTTTAAATGATTTCAAATAGATAATGTGTATATACAGTAAAAAATTAAAACAGTAAAAAAGTTAACACAGTGAACGCTAAGTCTTTCCCAGGCTCTTTCTACTGCTAACAGTTTATTTTGAATCCTTTCAGAGATTTTTGTATTCAAATATAAACATATACAGATACATCTCCTTCACCTCTTTTTTTTTCTTTTCCTCCCTTCTCCCAGTAATAAATGGTAGCACATTATACTCACTGTTCTGAACCTTTTGCTTTATGTTCCATATCAGGACATAGATCTGTGCCCTCTCCTTTTTTATAATGTCCCATGATTTATTCAGCTCTTGTTTTGGGACATTTCGGTTGTTTCCAGTCTTTGACAATTAAAAATAGTCATGCTGCAAAAAAAAAATACTTTCTTTTTACATGTTTATTGGAGGAATAAATTCCTAGAATGGGCATTTCTGGGTCAAAATATATGTAAATCTAAAATTTTAATAACTATCTACAAATTGCCCTTTAGAGAATGGACTAATTTCTTTTTTTTTTTTTTTTTTTTTTTTTTTGAGACAGAGTCTCGCTCTGTCGCCCAGGCTGGAGTGCAGTGGCGCAATCTCGGCTCACTGCAAGCTCCGCCTCCCGGGTTCACGCCATTCTCCTGCCTCAGCCTCTCCGAGTAGCTGGGACTACAGGCGCCCGCCACCACGCCCGGCTAATTTTTTGTATTTTTAGTAGAGACGGGGTTTCACCGTGGTCTCGATCTCCTGACCTCGTGATCCGCCCGCCTCGGCCTCCCAAAGTGCTGGGATTACAAGCGTGAGCCACCGCGCCCAGCAAGAATGGACTAATTTCTATAGTAATATCTAATGTAAACATATTTTCCATAAAGTTTTCATTGTGAATGGAATATTGATGTTGAATTTATTTGTGGATGGAATATTGAGGTTCATTAGTGCAAACTAAAAAAGCCTTATATGTAAACAAATATCTGTAACTTTCCTTAATGACCTGTTATGGAACCTTATCTAAAATCTTAATTCTAATTATATTAGCTTGTAAAACTCCTTGGATACGTTTTTGTTATTGTTTTTAAATGATATGCCTTGAGTCATATGTGTTTTGTTTTTGTTTTTGTCTTTTGTTTGTTTTTTAAGAGACAGGGTTTCCCTATGTGTTGTTGAGGCTGAAGTGCAGTGGCTATTCACAGGCACGCCTCACAGCCTTGAACTCCTGGGCTCAAGCAGTCCTCCCACTTCAGCCTCCTGAGATGGGACTATAGGTGGGAAAGCACTGTTGGCCTAGTTAGCATATGATATTGCCAGTTTTTTATTTTAGCCGCTATACTAGGTTGTGCAGGGGTATCTCATTGTCATTTTAATTTGTGCTTCCCTAATGACTAATAATGTAAGCATATTTTCACATGCAAATAAGCCATCTGTAACAGTTTCTTTTAAAGAGCAGAAGGTTTTACTTTTGCTGAGGTCCAATTTATCTAGTTTTTTTCCTTTTATGGTTAGTGCTTTTTGTGTTTACGAAACTTTGGCCTATGTTCATTTCGATCACTAGTTAAATACTCTGGTTTCCTAAAACAAAGTGTTTGATGAATGCATTGTCTGTATAGCCTGTGACTGATAATAGAACCACCTTCACATAGCAGGAACTGGCCATTTCAGAAGGGCAGGATAATTCTTACTACAGCTACTCCTTCTTCTTCTTCTTTTTTTTTTTTTTTTTCAGATACTGGTGGTATGTGAGCAGTTGCTTATTTCCAAGCTTAATTTTTTTTAATCACCCACTTTCCCTCTGTATTGGTGAAAGATGAAATATATTGTAAATTACTTTGAAATTATAGAATTATGTCATTACTTGTGCCTCTAGATGATTAAGAAGGAACTTGTAAGTCAGTCTAATTTTCATCTTCTTTTCTTTCAGTGGTGGGATCAGCAAGTTGATTTTTATACTGCTTTCTTGCATCATTTGGCACAATTGGTGCCAGAAATTTACTTTGCTGAAATGGACCCAGACTTGGAAAAGCAGGAAGAAAGTGTACAAATGTCAATATTCACTCCACTGGAATGGTACTTATTTGGAGAAGATCCAGATATTTGCTTAGAGAAATTGAAGCACAGTGGAGCGTTTCAGCTTTGTGGGAAGGTTTTCAAAAGTGGAGAGACAACCTATTCTTGCAGGTAAGAATTAGAAATTTACGGGATTGATTATAATTATTAAAATCTTTTTTTTTTTTTTTTTTAAACAGTCTCGCTGTGTGACCCAGGCTGGAGTGCAGTGGTGTGATCTCCGGTCACTGCAGCCTCTGCCTCCCAGGTTCAATCAATTCTCCTGCCTCAGCCTCCCAAGTAGCTAGGATTACGGGTGCCCGCCACCACGTCTGGCTGGGATTACAGGCACCCACCACCATGCCTGGCTAATTTTCATATTTTTAGTAGAGACGAGGTTTCACCATGTTGGCTAGGCTGGTCTCAAACTCCTGGCCTCAAGTGATCCACATGCCTCAGCCTCACAAAGTGCTGGGATTACAGGCATGAGCCACCATGCCCTGGCCAAGTATTACAGTCTTGGTATTTTGTATCTATTTCATGATGTACTTTTCTTGGTTTATTGCTATTTATAATACATTTAATCTTATTAACTTTCTTTTATTATACCGTTATAGTGTGGTTTTTGCTAGTACAGCTTGTTTCTGAATATATATGTCTTCCAGTTAAATAGTGCTCACTGTTTCTTCCTGTTCTCGAACAGAATGTGAGTGATAGATTTTTGCCTTGTTCATAATATATCCAGCACACTCTTAACTGAAACTCTTTGGGGCCATTTCAGAATTCTGAATACTTCCCCAGCAGAGTCAGGGCGGGACACTGTAATCAAACACAATCTTTCTTTAAGAAATCTGTGAATATTCATAACAAGTAGTATAAATCATGCCTGTAGTCTCATGTCATTTAAAGTAATTTTTTGCCACCAAGTGAGATTTGTTGCCAAACCTACAAAAATCCCAAAACCTTTCAGTTTTGGAGCTATTTGGATTTCAGAGTCTGGCATAAGGGATTTTGAACCTGTAGAAACAGTTGTAATTTAGTTGAATAGAAGAGGCCAGTGGTAGGGAAACTGAAAGCAACTTAGGCTTTTTATTCTTTGTGAGAGCAGTGCCTTAAACTTCGTGACAGCACAGAGAATGTTTTTACTCCCTACCTCTGCCTGAAATTTGAAATTTAGTTTTCCTTCTTTATTAGAGCTAGTTTAGGTTAGGAGTGTAAAGTTTTAGACTTTATAAATACAGAGAATTGTTTTTACTTCCTTATAATTCTACTCCTGACTGGTTTATGTACAGTTAACAGTTGTTTAGAACATACTATCTTTCTTTATCCCGTTCTTTTCTCAGGGAAAAAAAAATAGCCTTGGCCAGGCGCTGTTGTCATGCCTGTAATCCCAGCACTTTGCGAGGCCAAGGCGGGTGGATCATGAGGTCAGGAGTTCAAGACCAGCCTGGCCAAGATGGGAAACCCCGTCTCTGCCAAAACTACAAAAATTAGCCGGGCGTGGTGGTGGGCGCCTGTGATCCCAGCTACTCAGGAGACTGAGGCAGAGAGTTGCTTGAACCCGGGAGATGGAGGTTGCAGTGAGCCGAGATTGTGCCACTGCACTCCAGCCTGGGCAACAGAGTGAGACTCCATCTCTAAAACAAACAAAAAAAATAGTCTTTGCATTTTTTGTACCGTGTTGCTATATAGTATAGTAAGGGTCATTTATATTCTTACATATTTTTAACTAAAGCCCAGTCAGTTTCAACTAAAGCATACTAGACATTTGCAGACCTCATATCTCCAAAAGTTTCATGGAGATATTTTTAGTTGTTACAACTGGGGATGAAGGTACTGGCATCTAGTGTGTAGAGGCCAAGATTCCTGCTAAACATCCTAATGCACAGGACAGTCTGGTTCACCCCCGACAAATGATTATCTGGCCCAAAATGTCAGTAGTATTAAGGTTGAAAAATCCTACTCTAAATAGGTCTATAGATCATATATATTTTACAGAATATTATTAGACAACCTATATTTCCTGTTAGCCTTTTAAGTTGTTGTTGTTGTTTGTTTGTTTGTTTGTTTTTTGAGACAGAGTTTTGCTCTTGTTGCCTAGGCTAGAGTGCAATGGTGCTGTCTCAGCTCACCCGCAACCTCCACCTCCCAGGTTCAAGCAATTTTCCTGCCTTAACCTCCCGAGTAGCTGGGCTTGCAGGCATGCACCACCATGCCTGGCTAATTTTTTGTATTTTTAGTAGAGACGGGGTTTCTACATGTTGGTCAGGCTAGTCTCGAACTCCCGACCTCAGGTGATCCACCCACTTTGGCCTCCCAAAGTGCTGGGATTACAGGTGTGAGCCACCAAGCCTGGCCAGCCTTTTAAAATCTTTTTAAAATTCCCCAATTTTATCTCTTCAATTCTTCTAAATAAGATATTTAAAAAATTAATCCTGGCTGGGCGCAGAGGCTTATGCCTGTAATCCCAGCACTTTGGGAGGCTGAGGTGGGCAGATCACTTGAGGTCAGGAGTTTGAGACCAGTCTTGCGAACATGGTGAAACCCCATCTCTGCTAAAAATACAAATAATTAGCTGGGCGTGGTGGCGCATGCCTGTAATCCCAGCTACTCGGGAGGCTGAGGTTCGAGAATTGCTTGAACCTGGAAGGCTGAGGTTGCAGTGAGCTGTGATTGTGCCACTGCCTTCCACTGCATTCCATCCTGGGTGACAGAGTGAGATTGTCTCAAAAGAAAAAAAAATAATAATCCTGCACTTTGCACTAATTTATATTGTTCTTAATGTCTCCTCCAAAATGTTAAATAAAACAATACATTTAAGAAGTTGTTATTAAGGGAGAGATGAAGAGGGATTGAATTTCTTTCATTTGTTCAATGAATATTAAGTGCCCACTATATGCCAGGCACCATTGCAGGTGTTTGGGACACTTCATTGTACAATGAATAAAAATCCCTGCCCTTATGTTGCTTGCATTCTAATGAACTTTGTCTTTATCCAAGCCTCATTTAACAATGAGCAATCAGCTTTTGTAAAATATATTTGTTTATGTAATAGGATGAGATGATGGTAGTTAATGGAAAAAGTGGATTATTTTTTACAAAACTATTTTTGAATTGTAATCTAACAGTTCGAAACCAGGTCAAGGCCCAAAGTTATGAGAATGATTTCAGAAAGAAAACCAAACATCCAGACCTACACACTTAAATGTGGCTAAAATGAGACTAAAGTTATGCTAGCAATATTATCTTTGTTGAAAACATTTTAACAATTCAGCTTTTGAAGCATTTTCATATTCAGTTTGTGTACCATACAGGAAACTTGTTCATATTATATTATAGTCATACCTTGAGCATCAGTGGGAGTCATCTAAATTTTGGAATCTGATTTCTGATCTTTTTCAGGGATTGTGCAATTGATCCAACATGTGTACTCTGTATGGACTGCTTCCAGAATAGTGTTCATAAAAATCATCGTTACAAGGTATGAAAATATAACCATAAAACCTCTGAATAAGTAGGAATCTGATGGCCATCTAGTCCAAATTCTTGAGTAGTATCCACGTTCCTGCTATAACAGCTCTGATATGTGAACATAGCCATTTTAAAGAAAAGATTGAAAGAGATAAGGAATGTGTGTTTCTTTACAGAAAAGAAAAAAAGAGTAATTTTAGGGAGACTGAAGATCAGATATTATGTGATGAAAGGACCAAGATAAACCTTCAGTTGCGGAATAGTCCATAACAACTTTTGAGAACGAGAGAACAAACAAAATTTTGAGCTCTTTGCTCTACAGTGTGTAATATGACCCTTCTTTGTGATCTCTAGCCTTTCAGTAGTTTACTGCTAAAAAAAAAAACTTACAGTAAACCTCTGTGTATTCTTTCTCAAAAATACATACATACAAACGAACATACACTTACTGTTAAAGATTGTTTTTAATAGAAATGTTTTTTTCATGTTGTTAAATGAGAAAAATGAGCTATAAAAAGAGTGTATTTCTGCAACTATCTCTTTTAATCAGGAAAAAAATGTAGTTTTCAAAGGAAGTTTGTGGAGTTATAAAAATAAAATTTTGTTATACTTTTAAATGTAAAAAGCAAAATATATAAAATTATACATTGTGCTTTTTTAAGAACATATTGTGTATATAACATTTAACCATATTTTATTTTTATAATTTACCTATTATTGGAGTATTTATTTGGGTTTCAGTTTTTTTAAAATGATAAACAGTGTTACAGTAAATACCTTTATGTGTAAATAATTTTTCTATATGTAAGATTATTTCCTTAGGATAAGTTCTCAGAAGTGGAATTACTGGATTAAAAAATATGGATCTTTAAGAGAATAAAAAGGCAAGAGATTGAGCAAAAAATCTTTGCCAAACATACATCTTTAAAAAAGGCCAGTGCTAAAATTATACAAAGAACTCTTAAAATTCAAGAATAAGAAAACCATCCCTTTAAAAAATGGACAAAATATCTAAATAGACACTTCATCAAGAATATATACAAATGGTCAGTAAACACACTAAAAGATGCTCAATCAACATCATTTGTCATTAGGGAATTGCAAATTAAAACAATGAGATGTTACTATACACCTATTAAAATAGTGAAAATCCAAAGCACTGACAGCACCAAATGCTGGTGAGGATGTGGAACAACAGGAACTCTTCTTTTTTTTTTTGAGATGGGGTGTCGCTGTTGTTTCCCAGGCTGGAGTGCAATGGTGTGATCTCGGCTCACCACAACCTCCGCCTCCTGGGTTCAAGCAATTCTCCTGCCTCAGCCTCCTGAGTAGCTAGGATTACAGGTGTGCGCCACCACACCTGGCTAATTTTTGTATTTTTAATACACACGGAGTTTCACTGTGTTGGTCAGGCTGGTCTTAAACTCCTGACCTTGTGATCCATCCGCCTCGGCCTCCCAAAGTGCTGGGATTACAGGCGTGAGCCACCGTGCCTGGCCAGGAACTCTTACAACTCTTGGAAATGCAATATGGTATAGCTACTTCAGAAGATAATTCAGCAGTTTTTTACAGAAGTAAACATACTTTTATCATATGATCCAACAACAGCACTCCTTGGTATTTACACAAATGAATTGAAAACTTATGTCCATACAAAAAAACTGCACACAAAATTTTTTTTTTTTTGAGATGGAGTGTGGCTCTGTTGCCCATGCTGGAGTGCAGTGGCACAATCTTGGCTCACTGTAACCTCCGCCTCCTGGGTTCATGCATTTCTCCTGCCTCAGCCTCCCAGGTAGCTGGGATTACAGACGTGTACCACCATGCCCAGCTAATGTTTGTATTTTTAGTAGAGACAGGGTTTCACCATGTTAGGCTGGTCTCAAACTCCTGACCTCAAGTGATCCACCCACCTCGGCCTCCCAAATTGCTGGGATTACAGGTGTGAGCCACCGTGCCCGGCCAGTGAATGTTTTATAGCAGCTTTCTTCATGTTTCCCAGAACTTGGAAGCAACCAACATGTCCTTCAATAGGTGAATGGAAAAACTGTGGTACATACATACAATGGAATATTGCTTAGTGCTATAAAGAAAGGAGCTATCAAGTCATGAAAACACATAGTGAGACCAGTACATATTGATAAATGAAAGCAACAATTCTGAAAAGGCTACATACTGTATGATTCCAACTGTATGACATTTTGGAAAAGACAAAACTGTAGAGGCAAAAAAAAATCAGTGGTTGCTAGTGGCTGGGGGATGATGGTGGAAGGGAATGATAAACCACAGCCTGTGGGTCAAATCTGGCTCACTATTTTTGTATGGCCTCAAACAGCTGAGAATGTTTTTATATTTTTAGATGGTTAGTTTAAAAAAATGTTTCATGATACATTAAAATTATATGGAATTAAAATTTCAGTGCCTGTAAATAAAGTTTTATTGCAGCAAAGCCATGCTTATTCACTTTTGTATTATCTGTGGCTGCTTCTGCAATACAGCAGTAGCGTTGAGTAATTTGACAGAGGCTATGTGGCCTGCAAAACCTAAAATATTTATTGTTTGGTTCTTCATACAGAAAGTTTGCTGATTTCTTGCTCAAATAGACACCTCAAGAAGGGCACATGTGTAGTGTTCCCTGAGTCCTGACGTGTTCAAAATCAGACCTTTATAGCTTGGCTGGAAATAATATCCTCAGTTTGCATTTTCTTTACTTAAAAATACTACTCTGCTATTTTCTTGTTTCATATGTTGTTACTGAGAAGCCTAATGCCAGTCTGATTTTCTTGTCATTATGATATCTCATCTTTTTGCCTGAATACCCTCAGGACTTTTATTTATTTATTTATTTATTTATTTATTTATTTATTTTTGAGACGGAGTCTCGCTTTGTCGCCCAGGCTGGAGTGCAGTGGTGCGATCTCGACTCACTGCAAGCTCCACCTCCCAGGTTCACGCCATTCTCCTGCCTCGGCCTCCGGAGTAGCTGAGACTATAGGCGCCCGCCACCACGCCTGGCTAATTTTTTTTTTGTATTTTTAGTAGAGACGGGGTTTCACTGTCTTAGCCAGGATGGTCTCGATCTCCTGACCTCGTGATCCGCCCGCCTCGGCCTCCCAAAGTGCTGGAATTACAGGCGTGAGCCACCATGCCTGGCCACCCTCAGGACTTTTATCTTTAAAGTCAAATAGTTTTACTAGGATGTATTTTGGAGCTGATTAGTCACTCAAGAATTCATGGGCCCTTTTAGTGTACAGATTCAGGTGTTCTTTTATTTCCGGAAAGTTTTCTTAGTTTATAGTCTTATTTTTAATTTGTTTTTAAATTTTAATTTAATTCGATTTTTTTTTGAGGTTTCACTGTGTTGCCCAGGTTGGTCTCAAACTTCTGGGCTAAAACAGGTCTCCTGCCTCGGCCTCCCAAGGTGTAGGATTACAGGCATGAGCCACTGTGCCTGGTCTATGGTTTTAAATGTTAGCTGTGTTCCGTTGTTTTGATTTCCTTCTTCAGTGACTCCAGTTATAGTGGCTTTCTTATGCCTATTCCCCATTTCAATGACTTTCTCCCTGATCCTACTTTTTACTTCATCTCATTTTCATTCTCTTGTATTCCTGCTTTGCTTCAATGTTATTCATTAACTTTTCATTTGAGTCTATATTCTGGACACTTTGTAATCTAAAATTCATTTCTGGTATGATTTTCTCATCTTCTTGTATTTTTTTTTCCTGAGTTCAGTTAAGTCTCATTTATTCCTGCTTTTTTGTCCATTTCTGTTTTTAGTTTTTGTATTACTTACTACAGGTGCATGCCACCACACCTGGCTAATTTTTAAATTTTCTATAGAAATGGGATCTTGCTGTATTGCTCAGGCTGATCTCAAACTGTTGGCCTTTAGTGATCCTCCTGCTTCAACCTCCCAAAGCATTGGGATTACAGGCATGAGCCACTGTGCCTGGCCAGTTTTTCTATTTCTGATAAAAGGTGTTTTAATCTGATTCAAGTCATAATCACCAAATGCTTGTTTGACTCTATGTAATTGAGTTTGGAGCATTGTGTTATAGTTTTCTTTAGCTTTGTGATTCGGTTTTGGCTCTTACTTGCATTTTTGCCCCTCCCCCTTTTAATTTTTACATGTTTATGTGAATATGGGCTGCTTTTTCTGTTCTTTCTCATTTCATGCTCAAGGGTCACAAGTGCTCTCTTCTGTCAGTTCTTCCATTTTCTGTGTAATTTCTTTTTTTGTTGATGATATTAGTGGTGGTGATGTGAAGGGAGGGTTTGGCATGTCTTGTTTCTCTCATTTCTATAGAATTTTCCATTATATCCCTTTTTCCTTCATTGCCACATCTTTAGGGGTTTCCACTTTGTAAAAATGTATCTGACTTTCTTCCAAAAGTACTGCTTCTCTGAGGTTACCACCTCTGGTCCTGCTCACTTTCCTTGTGAATCAAGTCCCAACTCATGTTCAGGTTTCATCCCTTAGCATTGGGCTTTCTCTTTTGGGGGTGATTTTTTTTCTGTGTTTCAGTGTTTCTTCTAAGTCCTCTGCACCTTTGCACTTTTTCATGGAGTCTTTTAAGCTCCCTTCTCTTGCTATCTGCACCCACAGGCTTGAAGGGATAGGCAATGGGAATTCTTTTGGAGTATGTCATATGAACGTTGTGGTATTTTTTTTGTTGTTCTCCTAGTAAATGCTGAAAGTATGCATAATGTGTGGTTTTAGTGTTCTCCTTATTCTTTTTATGTTTTGGAGGAAGTTTTGGGGAAGATTTAAAATCAGGTTGTTGCCATCATCCTCTACCTGAGGTAGTATATTTTGGATAATTTTTTTTCAGCAACACTGAAAGGATAAAGTTTATAAATAAGTTTTAGTTGTTATGGGACATTAGTGTAAATTAAAATACTTTATACATTTCTTAAGTACTATGTAATCATCATAATGAGTTTTTTTAAGTTTGTTTAATTAAAAAAATCTTATCAGGCTGGGCATGGTGGCTTATGCCTATAATCCCAGCACTTTGGCAGGCTGAGGCGAGCGGATCACCTGAGGTCGGGAGTTTGAGACCAGCCTGACCAACATAGAGAAACCCTGTCTCTACTAAAATTACAAAATTAGCCAGGCGTCGTGGTGCATGCCTGTAGTCCCAGCTCCTTGGGAGGCTGGGTCAGGAGAATTGCTTGAACCCGGGAGACAGAGGTTGTGGTGAGCCAAGATCGCGCCATTGCACTCCAGCCTGGGCAACAAGAGCGAAATTCCATCTCAAAAAAAAAAAAATCTTATCACTCAAAAATTCTAGAGTTGTACAGATTATTTTCGCACACTTAGCAATCTATTCTTCTCCATTAGTCAAAATTTAAACAACTGTTATTTGAAAATTAGAGTTATGTTTCAAAAGCTTATCAATTTAGGCAGTTCATTTTTGTTATGATGAAGTATTCAGAATTTGGAAGTTTTTGGTTTGTTGGTTTGTTTTTTAGGTAACTAATCAACAATGGTTTTTGTTACATCCAGTTAATATTACATTGAACTCAATTAAGGTTGGAGTATTGGTGAGCATTTATTATTTGAGTCATCTTTATCATTCTTCATGCTTAGTAAAATGTTTGAAGTCATGACAGACTCATTTTTCCTTTATCAGATGCATACTTCTACTGGAGGAGGGTTCTGTGACTGTGGAGACACAGAGGCATGGAAAACTGGCCCTTTTTGTGTAAATCATGAACCTGGAAGAGCAGGTACTATAAAAGAGGTAAGAATGCTATTTTGTTAAAAATTGTTAACTATTTTAAGTTTGCTGAAATTAGATAAGAATAACTGTTATGTGTATAGATTCCAGTTAGAACCCTGATATTTTTATTCTCATATTTAGGTGTAAGGAGGTTTTTTTTCCAGCTCCAAAGAAGTTAAGGATTTGGTAATGTCTCTAAAGAGAGAATGAATTTACAATGAAAAGATGAATTCAGAATATGTTTTGTTAAGCAATCAACTTGATACATAAGAGTACACAGGTCGGGCGCTATGGCTCACGCCTGTGATCCCAGCACTTTGGGAGGCTGAGACGGGCGGATCACCTGAGGTCAGGAGTTTGAGACCAGCCTGGCCAACATGATGAAACCCTGTCTCTACTAAAAATACAAAAATTAGCCAGGTGTGGTGGCACACACCTGTAATCCCAGGTACTTGGGGGGACTGAGGCACGAGAATCACTTGAACCTGGGAGGTGGAGGTTGCAGTGAGCCAAGATCATGCCACTGCACTCCATCCTGGGCGACAGAGTGAGACTCTATCTCAAAAATGAAAATAGTACACAACATATAAGCCTAAATGAACAAAAGCAATTATTGATAGATAAAGGAAGTAATTATTGATAGATAAGAGTAGCATATAGTGAATTAGAAGAGTAGAGGTGATATATAAATTCAGTAATTGCTTTTCTTAAAGAAAATGTCAATTAAATAGATACATCCCAGTCAAGGAAATAAAGAAGTTTGAGCAAGCCCAGATATAGACAATTAGAAATGAGAATAGGGAAATAACCATAGAATCACAGATACAGAAGGAATCACGAGGATTATAAAATACTTTTTTAATGATTTTGTGCAATTACACTAGAAAATGGATTATCTTATCAGATAGTATAGACTGCAATATTTTTATTAGAAAGCAGAGAGAAAACTTGGTCAGTTACATTGAAGAAATTCAGAAAATTGTCACAAGAAAGTGCTTGCCCCAGAATGCCATGTTCAGAAGTTTTACAGATGAATGATTTCACAACTTCAAGGAATAAATAGTTTTTGCGCTCTTTAAACTGTTGTGGATATCCCTAAAGCAGCAAACACCTGTAGGGCACATATGTTGATCTTTTAAGTACCATTCCGCTCTTACAGCAATAACACTTGTCAGAAATACCTGGTTCCAGGTCTGGGTCAGGGAAAGTATAAGGCAAGCTCATGCAAAAGAACATAGGACCCAGCTTGAAAAGGTTCACATTGACCTTACTTGGATAATTGAAGCATCAAAAGAAAAAACAATAAATAACCAATATAATTGATTGAATCACATTGAATATATAAAAATCCGTGAGTTCCTAATGAAACCTAAATGAGAGCTAGATGAAGTAAAACCTGTTGGTCACAATGACAAGTAGCTGTACTATCAATTTCTTACTATTAAAATTGGTAAAGGGAATGAAGTAAGCACTTATCCTGCCTTTTCAATAAGAATTGTATTTCATGGTAACCAGGTATCTCTAGTTCATTAGGAAAAGCTTTTCTTTCTAGAGAAATGCTAGTTAATAGACAAGGAATGATAGAACTAGAAAAATCAACATTTTGTCAACCATGAGGAAATATTTGATTCAGACAAGGGTGCTAAAATTCTTAAGACTTAGGTCGATGAGGAACAATATTTACATTTACATACTTCTAAATTATTGATTATTTGCTAGTCATAAGGGGAAAAAACCGAAACTTTACAATGGGGTTATCATACTGTCATCACCTGAAATCAGTCATTAATGTTAACATCATCATTAATAATGAAGTGATATGGCATAATAAGCCTTTTTTTTTTTTTTTTTTTTTTTGAGACAGAGTCGCCCAGGCTGGAGTGCAGTGGTGTGATCTCGGCTCATTGTAACCTCTACCTCCTGGGTTCAAGCAGTTCTCATGTCTCAGCTTCCTGAGTAGCTGGGATTATAGGCGTACGCCACCACATCCGGCTAATTTTATATTTTTAGTAGAGATGGAGTTTCATCATGTTGGCCAGGCCGATTCGAACTCCTGGATTCAAGTGATTCACCTGCCTTGGCCTCCCAAAGTGCTGGGATTACAGGTGTGCACCACCACGCCCTGCCAGCATAATAAGCTTTTCATGGGATATACAATGAAGTACATAGTTTTAACATTTGAAAACCAGTCAATGTAATACACCATATAAATATAATAAAAACCACATTATCATCTCAGTAGATGTAGCAAAAACATTTGACAAAATCCAGTACCCTTTCATGATAAAAATATTTCAACAAACTTAGAAGGGAACTTCCTCAACCTGATAAAGGACATCTATGAGAAACTCACAGTTAATATCATAGTTAATGCTGAAACAGTGGATGTTTTCCCCCGAAGTCAGAAACAAGACAAGGATGTCTGCTTTTGCCATATCTGTTCAATATTGTATTGGAGGTTCTACCAAGGAATTTAGGGAAAAAAAGTAGTAAAAGGCATCCACGTTGGAAAGGGAGAAGTAAAACTAGCTCTGTTTGCAGAGGACATGATTTTGTTGATACTAGTCTGTTTTATCAATTACAACCATAAAATACACACATCTTCGGCCATAAAATACACACAACTGGTGGCTCACGCCTGTAATCCCAGCACTTTGGGAGACTCAGGCAGGAGGCTTACTTGATACCAGGAGTTAGAGACCAACCTGGGCAACAGTGATTTTTTTTTTTTTTTTTTTTTGAGGCGGAGTCCCGCTCTGTCGCCCAGGCTGGAGTGCAGTGGCGCAATCTCGGCTCACTGCAAGCTCTGCCTCCCGGGTTCTCGCCATTCTCCTGCCTCAGCCTCCCGAGTAGCTGGGACTACAGGCGCCCGCCACCACGCCCGGCTAATTTTTTGTATTTTTAGTAGAGACGGGGTTTCACCGTGGTCTCGATCTCCTGACCTCGTGATCCACCTGCCTCGGCCTCCCAAAGTGGCAACAGTGATTTTGTATATGAAAAATCCTAAAGAATCCATAAAGAGTCATTTTTTATTCTATTTATATGGTGTATTACATTGATTGATTTTTAGATGTTAAAACTATGTACTTCATTTTATATCGTATGAAAAGCTTATTATGGTGGCTGGGTGCAGTGGCTCATGCCTGTAATCCCAGCACTTTGGGAGGCTGAAGTGGGTGGATCACTTGAGGCCAAGAGACCCCATCTCTACAAAAATTTAAAAATTAGCTAGGTGTGGTAGCACATGCCTGTAGTCCTAGTTACTCAGGAGGCTGTGGTGGGAGGGAAATACAAGTAATTTTTTTAACATTATCTTGTATCCTGCAATCTTGCTGATCTTTTTACATTATTTTTTACATCTTGGCCAGTATTTGTTGTTTTCTGCATTTTTTGTTATGGCCACCTAGGTAGTTGTGAAGTGGTATCTCATTGTGATTTGGGTTTGCATTCTCTAATGGCTTATGATATGGAGCATTCAAATGGATTTTATAACTGATTGGCTTGAACAAGCTTTTTATTAATGTTTTGTAATGAAAAGAACATTGCTTTTTTGTGGGAGTCAAAAGACCCAGATTTTAGTCATGTTTCTGCTGTTTGTAAGCTCTGTGATCTTAGATGGGTTCCTTATCTTTTGTTTTTATGGTTAAGCACATGACATTGATTTATCATCTTAACTGTTTTTAAGAATATAGTTCAGTAGTGTAGATATAGAGTTCAGTAGTATTAAGTATATTCACATTGTTGTGTAACAGATCTTAAGAACTTTTTCATCTTGTGACACTGAAACTCTATACCCACTAAACAACCTTCTGCCTACCCCCAGCCTTTGTCAACCACCTTTCTACTGCTTCTATGATTATGACTACTTTAGATACCTCATATGAGCAGAATCATATAGTATTTGTCCCTCTGTGACTGGCTGGGTTCCATTTCTTTTCAATGTCATTAGTACCTGTTCTGCCTTAGAGAGAGCCATGAGGATCTGGGGAAACAAGTCGTGAGAAAAGTCTTTTTAAGCTATAAGGGATAAACAGTTGTTACGTGATATCATCATAATTAGCTACTCAGAAAGGCAGGTAGGAGCATTCATAAGCGAGTATATCACTAATGGGGAGACTCCATGGTTCTGCCTCCTTTCTGTCATCAGTAACACCAACTTGGCCACAAGGGATTAAGTTAAACTGATCTAAATATATAGCAACCCTCTTGAGCTCAACTTGAATTCATTCCTGGACGATGTTGTAATGAATTCAGCAAAGTGATTATTTTAACTTAATATTACCTTCCTTATCCATTTATTTGTATACAATCTTGACTAGTATGTTTTTCTCGGCTTTTTTATAGAATTCACGCTGTCCGTTGAATGAAGAGGTAATTGCCCAAGCCAGGAAAATATTTCCTTCAGTGATAAAATACGTCGTAGAAATGACTATATGGGAAGAGGAAAAAGAACTGCCTCCTGAACTCCAGATAAGGTGGGGAAAACTGTCAAACGGAACAAGTTTTAGTGATGGTTATTTGTATTGCAAAATGTGTGTTTGATAATTGTTTTTATTATTTACTGCCTAATTATCATTATGAAAAATTCTTAGTGACTTACCTCTTGGGAATATTTCAAAATGTCCGTTTGTGTGAGCTACTTTGCTAGGCACCATCCAGAAGCTAAGGCAAAAGAGTAGTCTATCAGGAGCTTTGAATTTTTAGGAAAAAAAAAATCAACATTTTTAGGGTCTTGTTCTAAATGATTTATAAGGACCTAGCAGCCTCTCATCCCACTAGATAAGTAAATTGCCCAGTTTGATCCTGGCCTAGACTAATGTCCAGTTTCCTCAGGAGGTTCATTAACAAAGATAGGGACTTTGGAACAGTGTATCTCCCTTTAGCCCAGGTTTTTAGCTCTTGTCCTGATCAAGGAAAGTTTGATGGGAATGAGGAAATGGCCCTTTCCCCTGTGCCTTGGTGGTGTCTAGGATTATTGAAATTATAGGGATGTAGCTTTTTTTTTTTTTAGCTAGAACTCAGCAATTTCTGGTAGCCATAAGTCTTTCAGTGACAGTAATATTTGCTCTTAATTTACAAATGCAAAGAGGAATTCTGGACCTGATATGAAGATAACTTTGAGTTGTGTGAGAATTTTTCTACCTGTGTAATATTAGGATTTTCACAAAATTGCAGCCCAAATCTAAATGGTCATTCTTTGAGTTTACTGGCTATTTTCATTTGTTTTGTTTTAAAGGGAGAAAGAAGTAAGAATTCTAATCAATAGCGACATTGAATGTACTATTTTGACTCTTAATTAGGCTAAAAACCACTTGTGGAAATAAATGTCATGACAAACTGCGTCCACGAATATGTTAATTTCCAACAGGTGTTACTGTCAGTTAAATCTTTTAAGTAACTTTATGTTGGTAAACATAATATGAGCCATCTGCCTGTAAAAAAACAAGGATTGCTTGAGTGCCATTGTATATGTGGGTAGCATGGGTCTTTGGGTTCACACATCTGAGTTCTAGGCCCTCTCACTGCCTGTTGGCATTGTGACCATGACATATTGGCCTTTTAACCCCTTTAGGTCTCTGTTTTCTAAAACATAAGAGGGCTGAGAAAATATGCACCTCAGAGTTTTGAGGATCAATTGAGTGCATTGTGAAAGTATATTATATATCGTTTAAAACTGGGAACATAGGCTGGGTGCGGTGGCTCACGCCTGTAATCCCAGCACTTTGGGAGGCCAGGGCGGGTGGATCACGAGGTCAGGAGATCAAGACCATCCTGGCTAGCATGGTGAAACCCTGTCTCTACTAAAAATACAAAAATTAGCTGAGCATGGTGGCGGCCGCCTCTGGTCCCAGCTGCTTGGGAGGCTGAGGCACGAGAATGGCGTGAACCTGGGAGGCAGAGCTTGCAGTGAGCCGAGATTGTGCCACTGCACTCCAGCCTGGGCAACAGAGCAAGACCGTCTCAAAAAAAAAAAAAAATACTGAACATATATGTAGCCTGTGGCAGCTGTTTTTACATATCTCTTGAAATCCTCATAACACTCTTGAATGTAGATATTATGTTCTTTTTGGAGATGAAAAAGCACTGTCATCTCAGTAAGATTAAAAGATTAGGTGACCTGTCTAAGGTCCTCTTGCCAAAATGGCAGTGCTGGCGCTTAAGTCTATACTGTATACTTTTTAAAACTAACTTAAATGTACATTAATACCAGTATCACTTAAATAGAAGGTAAAAAACAAAAATAAATTCAATAAAAACTAAATGTTAATAAAATCTGTTTATCATTGCTTGCTTCAAGGTTCTAAGCCTGAGGCCTGTCTCCTTTTGTCAGAATAGGAGATAAGCAAGAGTTAAGGGTAGTATTAAAAACATACAGTCAGGCCGAGACAGGCAGATCGCCTGAGGTCAGGAGTTCGAGACCAGCTTGGCCAACATGGTGAAACCCTGTCTCTACTAAAAATACAAAAATTAGCCAGGTGTGGTGGTGGGCATCTGTAATCCCAGCTACTCGGGAGGCTGAGACAGGAGAATCGCTTAAACCCGGGAGACGGAGGTTGCAGTGAGCTAAGATTGCGCCACTGTACACCAGCCTGGGTGACAGAGTGAGATTCCATCTAAAAAACACAAAACAAAACAAAAATCAAAAACATACGGTCACTGAACTGAGACTTTTGAAAGTAATATGAAAAATTGGGGGAAAAACATGGAAAAGAAAACATTTTTATCAGTTTTAAAAAGTGATGGCACTATACCACTTAAAATCAAATTCTGGGCTGGGCGTGGTGGCTCACGCTTATAATCCTGGCACTTTGGGAGGTCGAAACAGGCGGATTGCTTGAGCTCAGGAGTTTGCAACCAGCCTGGAGAAAATGGCGAAGCATCTCTACAAAAAATACAAAAGTTAGCTGGGTGTGGTGACACGTGCCTGCAGTCTCAGATACTTAGGAGGCTAAGGTGGGAGGATTGCTCGAGCCTGGAAGGGAGTGGTTGCAGTGAGTCAAGTTTGCGTCACTGTACTCCAGCCTGGGTGACAGAGTGAGACCCTGTTTCAAAAAAAAAAAAAATCAAACTCTATATTACTTTTATGGTGTTACTTTCCCACAGGTTGGAAACTACACAGATGTTATATATTAATTTTTTTTTTTTTTTTACTTTTCCTTTATTTGTTGTAGTATTCAAATACATATTTTTTTTTTCTAACAGGGAGAAAAATGAAAGATACTATTGTGTCCTTTTCAATGATGAACACCATTCATATGACCACGTCATATACAGCCTACAAAGAGCTCTTGACTGTGAGCTCGCAGAGGCCCAGTTGCATACCACTGCCATAGACAAAGAGGTTTGTGGTCTCCTTTTGAATTACGTTTCTGTTTTCTATCAACTTCCTGGCAGCCAGGTGTTGACTGAGCCTTTGCTCAGTATTGTGCTAGGTCTGACCATCCTCTCCATTTATTCCTTACATCCTAGGTAAATTGGTTAGAACTTCAGTTTTGTGTATGTATCATAATTTTAAATAACTATTTATAACTTTCATCTTTTATTTTAAATAATTAGAAAGTTACTGAATTTATTTGGCAAAGCGTAGGTAAGAATGTCATCTCAACTTTAGTCTGGTCCTATAATTATTTATTGAATGAATGAATAAGTGTATGAATTATGAAAAGTTGATCATTTCTGAGGTCTTAACATGATTTATTTAAATTATTTTTAGAGTAATATAAATTCTATGGCTCAGTTTATTTAACATCCATCTAGAGCAAAATGGGTTCTTCAAGTAATATAAGTATATAAAAGGAATATTAACTTCATCCCTGCCCTTGGGTGCAGTATAATCTAGAGTAAGAAATAGTATGACATTAGTCATTTAAGTTTTTCATTTTTAATGTACTTTTTAAAAACACATGGTTTAATATAGAATTAGAATAGGTGGTTAACTTTCTCTGTGTTTCGTGTGTATAGCTTATGTGATCACAAATTATTAATGAAAGAGCAAATGAAGTCAAAAAAACAAAAGGGTACGAACAGCTAATAATAGCTAACATTTACAAAGTATTTACATATGTCAAACATGGTATACTTTATATGTAATATCTCATTTAAGCCCTATAGCCGTAAGTCAACTCTTTGATGCTCATATTATTATCTCTATTTCATAAACCTGTGTTTATACCTGGAAAACTAAGAGGATCAATATCTTGGCACACCAGTAACCCATTCTGAGTACATAAGAATTCTGGTTAGAATGGCATTCTTCAAAGTTTAATGTTCACATGAATAGATCTTATTAAAAATGCAGATTCTAGGGGCCAGGTGCTGTGGCTCATGACTGTACTTCTAGCACTTTGGGAGGCTGAGGTAGGAGGATCGCTTGAGGCCAGGAGTTTGAGACCATCCTGGCCAACATAGAGAGACTCTGTCTCTATAAAAAAACTAAAACAAAACAAAATGCAAATTCTGATTCGCTATGGGGTATGCAGTTCAGTTCTTCATTTCTAACAAGTTCCCATTCACAGTTGCTACAGAGAGAATAAAATACCTAGGAATACAGCTAAGAAGGGAAGTGAAGGACCTCTTCAAGGGGAACTACAAACCACTGCTCAACAGGACACGAACAAATGGGAAAAAACATTCCATCTTCATGGATGGGAAGAATCACCATTGTGAAAATGACCATACTGCCTAAAGTAATTTATAGGTTCAATGTTATTCCCATTAAACTACCATTAATGTTCTTCACAGAATTAGAAAAAACTATTTAAAAATTCAAATGGAACCAAAAAAGAGCCTAAATAGCCAATATAATCCTAAGCAAAAAGAACAAAGCTGGAGACATCATGCTATCCTACTTTATACTACTAGTCTGTAGTAACCAAAACAGCATGGTACTGGTACAAAAGCAGACACATAGACCAATGGAACATAATAGAGAACTCAGAAATAAGACCACACACCTAGAACCATCTGATTATTGACAAACATGACAAAAACAAGCAATGGGGAAAGGATTCCCTATTCAGTAAATGGTGCTAGGATAACTGGCTAGCCATATGCAGAAAATTGAAACTGGACCCCTTCCCTATACCTTATACAAAAATTAACTGAAGATAGATTAAAGACTTAAAGGTAAAACCCCAAACTATAAAACCCTAGAAAAAAATCTAGGCAGTACCATTCAGGACATGGGCATGGGCAAAGATTCCATGACAAAAACACCAAAAGCAATTGCAACAAAATAAAAAATTAGCAAATGGGATCTAATTAAACTAAACAGCTTCTGCATAGCAAAAGAAACTATCATCAGAGTGAACAACCTACAGAATAAGAGATTTTTGCAATTTGTCCATCTGATGAAGTTTTAGTACCCAGTCTACAAGGAACTTAAATTTACAAGAAAAAAACCAACAACCTCACCAAAAAGTAGGCAAAAGACATGAACAGACACTTCTCAAAAGAAGACATACATGTAGCCATCAAACATGAAAAAAAGCTCAACATCATTGATCATTAGAGAAATGCAGCCATAAAAAGGAACAAGATTATGTCCTTTGCAGGGATGTGGATGGAGCTGGAAGCCGTTATCCTTAGCAAACTAACGCAGGAAAAGAAAACCAAACACTGCATGCTGTCATTTATAAGTGGAGCTGAATGACGAGAACACATGGCCACTTGGTGGGGAACAACACACACTGGGGCCTGTTGGGGGTATGGGGGGAGAGAGAGTATCAGGAAGAATGGCTAATGGATCATGGGCTTAATAGCTAGGTGATGGGTTGATCTCTGCATCAGACCACCATGGCACACTTTCACCTATGTAACAAACCTGCACATCCTGCACGGGTACCCTGGAAATTAAAAGTTGGAGAAAAAAAGGAAAGGAAGAGAATAGGAAAGGAGAACCAATCAGAGGAAAAAAGAGAAAAGTGGGCAAAGGAAGAAAAGGCAAAAAGAATAGAGATAGGAAAAGAAGACAGAAAATAATAGAAGAAAAAGAAAGTGAAATGGGGTATTTAGCAAACATTTTTTAGTTCTTCAGAATGGTACTAGATTTGGTCAGATGTCAATACCTATATTACTATTGCTACATTGTAGTTATAGGTCATAGAAGGAACTTTAAAGGTTAATCAGGCTTATGATTTTCAACTACAGTACTAGTTGTACAAAGTAAAATCTACTTGGAATGTTAGATTTTCACAACAATTATTAAATATATATTTATACCCTGTCTCATTCAGAAAACGTTAGGTGGCTGTAATCACAAAGACCTTAAAAGACAATCTTTAAATATCCTTAGGAGAAAAATGGAGCCTTTTGTTTTTGTCCTAGTAGGACCCTGTTTGATGATAAAGATGTAAGATAGGGCCAGGTGTGGTGGCTCACGCCTGTAATTCCAGCACTTTGGGAGGCTGAGGCGGGCGGATCACCTGAGGCCGGGAGACTAGTCTGGCCAACCTGGTGAAACCCTGTCTCTACTAAAAATACAAAATTAGCTGGGCGTAGTGGCACATGCCTGTAATCCCAGCTACTCAGGAGGCTGAGGCAGGAGAATTGTTGGAACCTGGGAGGTGGAGGTTGCAGTGAACTGAGATTGCACCACTGCACTCCAACCTGGGCAACGGAGCGAGATTCTGTCTCCAAAAAAAAAAGATGTAAGATAGGAAATGGTGAAAAACAAGTGAAATTGGCCATGCTTGTATTGAGAGCACAGTATCCCTGGTCCTCTAACTTGTGCTTTTAGCACTTAGAAAGTTTGTTTCTCTGACTGCTTTGCTTGTTGGACAACTCTCATTCTTAGAAAAATTTTTTTCCTGTTTTCAGCCAAAATCTGCCTCCATGTGTTTTCAGACTAATTTCTTATAGAACAAACCAGAAAAGCTCTTCTTTTGCTTTCAGATGGCAACCCATCAAATAGTTTTAAAAAACTAATTTCTTATGTTTGGTTTCCTCTATTTTCTTCAACTGTCCTATGATAATAACCTCATACTGATCAAGCTCTATTTCATTCTCTCCACCTCCTCCCCCAGGTAAATAATAGTTTATCAAAGATTTTCTTAAAATGTGGTACTCTAAATGAGTTCACTAAACATTTATTAAAGCACTTTGAGGAAATACCAAGATGAATCAGATTGAATCTACCTTCAAAGGATTATTCTCTACTGCTCTTATGAGAGAAACAGGCATTCAAAGGCCAGGCACGGTGGCCCACGCCTGTAATCCCACCACTTTGGGCGGCTGAGACAGGCGGATCTCCTGAGGTCGGGAGTTTGAGACCAGCCTGACCAACATGGAGAAACCCCGTCTCTACTAGAAATACAAAATTAGCTGGGCGTGGTGGTGCATGCCTCTAATCCCAGCTACTTGGGAGGCTGAGGCAGGAGAATCACTTGAACCCAGGAGGTGGAGGTTGCAGTGAGCTGAGGTCACACCGTTGCATCCATTGCATCCAGCGTGGGCAACAATGAACGAAACTCCATCTCAAAAAATAATAATTAAAAAAAAAAAAAGAAACAGGCATTCTGAAAAAATTTAAAGATGTAATGGTGCTCTTTTTAAGTTCATACTTTTAAAAAATTAATTTTATTTTAAGAGACAGGGTCTCAGTATGTTGTCCACACTTGTCTTCAACTCCTGGGCTCAGGTGATTCACCCACCTTGGCCTCCCAAAGTGCTGGGATTACAGGTGTGAGCCACTGCACTCGGCTCCTGGGTCACATTTTTGCCGTCTTATGTACAAGGTTAATATTGCAGATTATAAGAGAAAATCTTGGTAGATATCAAGATACATTATTGTGGTAGGATTACTGTGAGCTATCATGATCATAGGACTCTGAAAAGACACATACCGGTAGGATAAACCAGTGTCCCAGGAGAAGAATTGCTTGGGAAAGCGTGGGGCTGTTCTTTGTCAGTTTTCATATGGAATGGAAAGATCTGTGTCTCCCAGTGTTTGCCCTGTCTCTTCCTAGCCTTTATTCCTGTTAGTGCTCTCCTCTGTAGTCAAAGTGGAGAAGGCCTGTAGCTACAGCTAATCTATCTACTGATAGGTTGTCTTGTTTTGGGGTCCCAAGGCTCCATAAGGTGATGGTGATTGCAAGAAAAGCTTTTTAATAAATGATTATTCAAAAGGTAAAATAGGACATGAGATCATGTTGTACACCCAATTGAAGTGAAAAATGTACTCCTTGGCTAGAAGAAACTGTTGCAGTTAGTCTGTTTTACAAACTCTTAAAGATACACCCTTGTAGTTCTGTGTTTTCAGCTATAGTATGAGGATAAAGGTAACCTATTTAGAAATCACTTGGAAAGAATTTTTTTTTTTCAGAGTAGACATGCCAGCCCAAGCCTAGGAAATCAGAATTGGGAGTATGGGGAAGAGAAGAGGAAAGAAATGCCCGCGTATTTTGAAAACACTGCCTCCCTTCAGTTGATCTACTCTCACCCCCGTATTTTTTGGTCATTAAGAAAGGTTATTTTTGTTGGATTCCTGTAGTCCCAGCTACTTAGGAGGCTGAGCCTGGGAGTTCAAGGCTGTAGTGAGCTTTGATCACACCACTGCCTTCCAGCCTGAACAACAGAGTGAGACCCCATCTCCATTCAGTCAATCGATAAAATTTTTAATGGTGGTAAAATCTACATAACATAAAATTTACCATTTTAATCTTTTTCTAGGTGTACCATATACTAGTGTTAACTATCTTGTCGTGCAACAGATCTCTAGAACTTTTCCATCTTGCAAAACTGAAACTTTATATCCATTGAATAATTCCCCCTTTTCCCCTCCCTCTATCCCCTGGCAACCACCAATTCTACTTTCTAAGAGCTTGACTATTTTAGATATCTCATACAAGTGAGATCATGCAGTATTCGTCTGTTTGTGACTGGTTTATTTCACTTAATATATATGTCCTCAAAGTTTATCCATATTTTATCAAGTATATGACATGTATATGGTATATGTGGTGTGTGTGTGTGTATATATATATGTACGGTATTGTACTGTATACAGTATATATACACACACCATATTTTGTTTGCCTGTTCATCTTGTCAGTGGACGCTTGGGTTGCTTCCACCTTCTGCTATTGTGGATAATGCTCTTATGAACACAGATACACAAAAGTCCGTTCAAGTCCTTGCTTTCAATTCTTTTGGGTACATGCCCACAAGTGGAATTGCTGGATCATATGGGAATTCTATTTCTAATTTCTTGAGGAACCACCATTTTGTTTCTATAGCAGCTGTACCATTTTATGTATTCTCCAGCAATGCATAAGGGTTTCTCCACATCGTTGTCATTACTTGTTATTATTATTATTTTTTTACAGCCAACTCATTTTTTTCCCTAGGTTATTGGGGTACAGGTGGTATTTGGTTACATGAGCAAGTTCTTTAGTGGTGATTTGTGAGATTTTGATGCACCCATCACCGCAGCAGTATACACTGCATCCTATTTGTAGTCTTTTATCCCTCTTCCCCCACCCACCCTTTCCTCAAAGTACCCAAAGTCCACTGTATCATTCTTATGCCTTTGCGTCCTCATAGCTTAGCTCCCACATGTCAGCGAGAACATATGATGTTTGTTTTTCCATTCCTGAGTTACTTCACCTAGAACAATAGTCTCCAATCTTACCCAGGTTGCTGCATATACTGTTAATTCATTCCTTTTTATGGCTGAGTAGTATTCCAGCCTGTGTGTGTGTGTATATATACATATGTATGTGTATGTGTATATGTGTGTGTTTGTGTATATATATCTATCACAGTTTCTTTATCCACTCTGATGGGCATTTGAGTTGGTGCCATGATTTTGCAATTGCAGATTGTAACTGCCATAAACGTGTGTGCAAGTATCTTTTTCGTATAATGACTTCTTTTCCTCTGGAAAGATAGCCAGTAGTGGGACTGAGTATTTGGGGTGTCTCCCAGGTCCTGCAGGAGCAGTCCCCTTGCTTCAGAAGGTCTGTGGGTCCTCTCCGGATTCCTGGTTTGTTCTTGCAGTCGTTCTGGAGCCAAAATTTGTGATATGAGCCTCTGTGCGCTGCTCTGTCCATCTGAGTCGGAGCTCGGAGCTCCAATCTAGTCCTGCCTCCCATCCACCATGATCAGCAGCTAACTCCCTTGTTATTTTTTGATAGCAGCCAAAAAATATGGATGTGAGGTGGTTTTCCTCCCCACATTTGTTGAGATCCATTGCTTTAGGTTAATTGCCAGCATCACATACATACAAGCTGATTGAGCTCAAGTTTATATAACTATTCTTGTCCTATCTGTTCTTTTAACAATCTCTTATGGCCTGGCTTTTTGTACATTTTTTTTTTTTCTGTAATGGCAACCTTACTGGTGTAATTAGTAGTCCAAATATATTTGGATAGTTCTTATGCTTATGTACTAAGGAGCTAAAGAGGGAATATTACAGGATGGTTAGAAGTACAGACTCTGGAGATGAAATGCTTGTCATAGATCTCTGAATCTGCTTGCTAACTTTCTGATTTGGGGGCGAATTAACTTCTGTCTTATTTTTCTTTTTATCATCTGTAAAATGGGGTATACCTTCTTCATAGGGTCATTGTAAAGGTTAAATGAGGAAGACAGTGCTTCCTGACTTTTCACATGGCACACGTAGAAAATGATAAATTTTTACAGGTGGGTAAAAGAATGAGCTACAAGGAAATCCTACATAGACCTTGCATGACCGCCTCCAGGACTGGTGGAATCAGTAGTCCAGCTATACTTCCCTCTCGTTAATGGGCCACAAGTATATTATAGGATACATGTTGAAGAGCTGTGAATTCATTCATGAAAAATATTTTAAATACATAACAGAAGTTTAGAAAGCCTGAGTCATTGTTTCATATAAGTAGAGAGGACACTGCAGTAACTAAAGAACTGCCATTCTTGCCAGGCAAGAAACTCAGCATCTTAAATTATAGACTTTCTCTCCTACAGGTATTAACGTTTTCATACTTCATAAAGGTGTTAAACATTTGCATCTGTCTTTCAGGTATTGTTCCGGTATCTTACAACTTTTAGTCAACACGTGATTAGAGCTCAGTTAAGAGCTCATTAAGTCTTTGGGCTACATATTGCTTATTGATTGTGGTTATCATTTCACTATCTAATTCTCACTTTTGTCTATAATTAGGGTCGTCGGGCTGTTAAAGCGGGAGCTTATGCTGCTTGCCAGGAAGCAAAGGAAGATATAAAGGTAACTTTATGAATTGGGGGAAAAAGAGAAGTTAAAGGCGAATGTACATTACAAAAGCCCAAGTAGAATAATTTGAGTGATGATGTCGTTGAAGTGGTTTGGGGCACCTAGATGCAGAGATTTGGAACTGGCAGGGTTATGTGATTTCTTTATTTGCAGTATAAATCCCTTAACTGAAAGCAAATTTTAAATGCTATTTTTTTGGTTTGTTCCCTTCATTTGTAGAGTCATTCAGAAAATGTCTCTCAACATCCACTTCATGTAGAAGTATTACACTCAGAGATTATGGCTCATCAGAAATTTGCTTTGCGTCTTGGTTCCTGGATGAACAAAATTATGAGCTATTCAAGTAAGCATACCTCCTGTTTTTCTTGTTTCTGATAAAATACTATGTTTTTTGTAGCCACAAATTTTAAAATGTCATTGAGTATGAAATAAAGTTTTTCTTTTTTTTTTGGTTTATACACTTTGATTAATTTTCAGGGTTGCTTTTCAAACGTATAATATCTTAGGATATTATTTCAAGTGCATAGTATCAAATAATATCTTTTTATTGGCTGTTACGTCTTTGATGTTGACAGAATTATTCTTTACCTTGAATGTGGGAGGATTAATGTTATTCTTTTCACATGTTATAGGAAATGTACTTTTAGGGAAAAATATTATAAGAATAAAAATTATGGCTGAGTACAGGCGCTCATGACTGTAATCCCAGCACTGTGGGAGGCTGAGGCGGAAGGATCGCTTGAGCCCAGGAGTTCAAGACCAACCTGAGCAACAGAGTGAGACTCATCTCTATTTAAAAAGAAAAAGAATACAAGTTGTGTAACTGTGTGACCTCTTTTGTTTGTAGGTGACTTTAGGCAGATCTTTTGCCAAGCATGCCTTAGAGAAGAACCTGACTCGGAGAATCCCTGTCTCATAAGCAGGTTAATGCTTTGGGATGCAAAGCTTTATAAAGGTAAGTAGACATTTTCTTATGCTGTTTGTCAGGAAGCAAAGGAAGATTATGACCTTAAAGTGGAGCTGTAATATCTTTTGTTTATTAAATTAGTTATTAAATCTGTAATCTTGATTGATAAGATATTACATGTGAATATAAAGTTTAACCCTTCAGTATATATTCTTTGGTGTTAAAACCCAGGGATGTTGTCTTTTAATTATAGAGTCTTTTCATTTAGTGAGAGCCAGTCAAAAAGAGTATATATGTATGTATCTATACATGTATCTATATATTCAGGTAGTAGTGCCATTACTGAGTGTCAAAAAAGATGCTGCTTTCATTGTAAAAATCTAAATGAAGAACAAAATGTAAAAGTCAAGAGAAAGGCTAAAAGCATGGAGAAGGAAAAGTACAGAGTAAGAGTACTTTTGAGTGAAATAGAAAAAGAATGAAAAGGTTGGAAGAGAATAAATTGAAGTATAAGATGAAATGGTGGGAGGGGTGCAGATAAAGAGGGAAAAGGCAATATATGTGTGTATTTTAAATTCCAGTTATTAAATATTAATACAATAAATACTATTTGAGGTCTGTTTGCATATGAAATAATTTTATAATATTCTGCCACTCTAATAGCCGGAATGTTTTTGGTTTTTGCCTTGGTGATTCTCCTCATTCCGCCACCCTCCCCAAAATAATCTATAGGTGCCCGTAAGATCCTTCATGAATTGATCTTCAGCAGTTTTTTTATGGAGATGGAATACAAAAAACTCTTTGCTATGGAATTTGTGAAGGTAATTATTTATTTATTTATTTATTATTTTTTTTATTTTTTTGAGACAGAGTATCGCTGTCGCCCAGGCTGGAGTGCAGTGGCGCGATCTTGGCTCACTGCAGGCTCTGCCCCCCGGGGTTCACGCCATTCTCCTGCCTCAGCCTCCCGAGTAGCTGGGACTACAGGCGCCCGCCACCTTGCCTGGCTAATTTTTTGTATTTTTAGTAGAGACGGGGTTTCACTGTGTTAGCCAGGATGGTCTCGATCTCCTGACCTCGTGATCCGCCCGCCTCGACCTCCCAAAGTGCTGGGACCACAGGTGTAAGCCACCGTGCCCGGCCAGGTAATTATTTATAAATTAGATATCAAATAGAAATAGGCAGTTTTTATAAATGAATTAATAGAAACAGGGATAATTATGAATCCAAAATTAAATGTTAAGATTTATTTCTTTCTCAAAAGTTTGTTCTTGGCCCTGCGGGTTGGCTCACGCCTGTAATCCCAGCACTTTGGGAGGCTGAGGTGGGTGGATCATTTGAAGTCAGGAGCTCGAGACCAGCCTGACCAACATGGTGAAACCCCATCTCTACTACAAATACAAAAATTAACGGGGCATGGTGGCAGGTGCCTGTAGTCCCAGCTACTCAGGAGGCTGAGGCAGGAAAATCACTTGAACCTGCGAGGTGGAGGTTGCAGTGAGCCAAGATCGCGCCACTGCACTGTAGTCTGGGCAACAGAGCAAGACTCCCATCTCAAAACAAAAAAAAGTTCCTTCTCATACATTATATAAATATTTTCACAAATGTCATTTGCTAGTATAGAAACAGCATTCTTAGAGAAGAGATAGGTGGAAAATGACCTACTGACCCAGAGCAAAGGGAGGTTATCACATTCACATAGGCATTCAATCTTCCTAATCATTTATTTGCCTGTTAGTAAAATTACAATAAGAATAGAGGTGACTAATTGAAAAGGATAGCAGGAAAGAAGAACAGATGTGTATGCTAAAGTGGGGGGCAGGAATTAGGTGGCCAAGAGTTCTACTTAGTTGTTGGAAGCTAAAATGTAAGGCTAAAATTTACAGCTTTTTAATGTTTTATTAATCTATCATATATCTCTTATCTTACTGTATCTTTTTGTCTATCTACCAAATTAGATTGCAAGGTTATAAAGATGAAGGACTCCTTTGAATCTTTTATTTTACCTTATGTAAAGGTATCCAATCATACTTGTTGATTTCGTCTGATTTTGAATTGCAGTCAGTTCTGTAAGACTTAAGATAGATATAGGACCCAAGATGGAATTGGAAGCAGAGAAAGAAATAATGATTGTTGTAGGCAAATGACACCGTGGGATAAGATACCTGCATTCCCTGGATTGTATATGCAGACTTAAAAGGAACTAAGACATTTGTTGTATGTCTTATCCTTCAGCAGTGATGGCAACTCAAGATGTTCTCTTCTAAAACTCTTTAGATATAGAATATTGGACCATATGTGTGATCTGAAATGAAATTTTGTTTTCTTATACAAAAGCTAATCTCCCTACTTAGATGATTTTTTTTGTACACCATGGTTACCCCTTAAACTTTGTAGGAATTCTGGAGGGTAAAGTATCTAACTTAAAGTAGGTAAATAGGTTAAGTAACCAACTTTGTGCCTTACACATAATGGATGCCTATTATGTGACTGAGTATATTCCTATTTTTGTTCTCCCAGTATATCAGGGTTGTTTTGCAGCTGTTATGTACCAGTATGGGAAAGAAGTTATTTGCAGCCAGCATCCATTCTGTTTAAGGCTGGATTCAATCTGATTGGTTGGTTTTTCTGGGTCATATCAGTTGTTAAATACTTTGAATATATTCCCTGCCCAATACCATTAGAGTGAAAGCTGCTAAAGATTGCCCCAGATTCTGTTTGGAGAAAGGATACACTATACCATTGCAGTCCTCTGTTTGTTTTTTTTGTTTGTTTGTTTGTTTTTTAACCTGTGTGTATGTTTTAATAGTTTCCACTTCTATCTCTGCTAAATTGAGTAGGTGAATTTTTACTTGATTTGTTGTTTGTTATTCTCCTTCTAAGATATTTTTGCTGATCATAATATCTTGCTTTAATAAATAGGAATTATATTACTTGACATTTTATAGATAGAAACAAACCTGCAGCAGTTATTAAAATTGGGATTTTTTAAAGGTCTTTAGTAGTGATTTATAATTGATTCTCTACTTATATATTTCAGTATTATAAACAACTGCAGAAAGAATATATCAGTGATGATCATGACAGAAGTATCTCTATAACTGCACTTTCAGTTCAGATGTTTACTGTTCCTACTCTGGTATGTATTGATTATTCCTTTTCAGTCTTTCTAAGTAAAACTTGTTTTGCTTTGCAAGAATTCCACTTAATGTTGAATGAAATTAGAACAATGTTAGAATCACTAAGTTGGGCTATGTGAATACTTTAGTGCTACCCAAGGACTAATTAACTAGGCGCTGCCTTGGTTCAGATGTCCTCATCAATGCAGATGACACCTAGAGCTGGTTTCTTACTTTGTAGAGTAACTTACGAACGCTGCCTTTTCAATACCAAAAATATTTTATTTTTAAGTTATTGTTTGTAGGCAGATAGAATAAAACTAAGAAGTGGGAGGGTGTGCCTGTCAAGCATTTGGGAGAGATGGTGCTACATAGGCCTGGGAGGAGAGTGAAAGATTCTGCTTCCTTTGTATACCACTTCTTTTCTTTGTTTTTTGTTTTTTGAGACAGAGTCTTTCTGGGTTGCCCTGGCTAGAATGCAATGGGACGACCTCGGCTCACTGCAGCCTCCGCCTCCCGGGTTCAAGCGATTCTCATGCCTCAGCCACCCAAGTAGCTGGGATTACGGGCATGCACCACCACTCCTGGTTAATTTTTGTATTTTTAGTAGAGACGGGGTTTCACCATGTCGGCCAGACTGGTCTCAAACTCCTGACCTCAGGTGGTCTGCCCGCCTTAGCTTCCCAAAGTGCTGGGATTACAAGTGTGAGCCACCGCGCCCAGCCCTGCTTCTTTTCTTGTTTGGAATTAGATAGTTATCCAAACTTGGTTAATTGTTTCTACTTTACCTTTTCAAAAGGATGGAGAGGAGAATTTAGATTGGGGTAAGGAGGAGATTTCAGAATAGATCGTAGTGTGCTAGAAGTCATGAAGTATATCTTTGTTGTACTTGCTCATTGTGTGATTTTTTTTTTTTTTTGAGATGAAGTCTCGCTCTGTCACTCAGGCTGGAGTGTAGTAGCACAATCTCGGCTCACTGCAACCTCCGCCTCCTGGTTCAAGTGATTCTCCTGCCTCAGCCTCCTGAATAGCTGAGATTGCAGGCATCGCCACCACAGCTGGCTAATTTTTGTATTTTTTGTGGAGACGGGGTTTTGCCATGTTGACCAGGGTAGTCTCGAACTCCTGAATTCAGGTGATCCGCCTGCCTCAGCCTCCCAAAGTCCTGGGATTACAGGCATGAGCCACCACACCCAGCTTCATTGTGTGATTACTGATGATAAACATTTATCTAAATAACCTGTCTAATGGGCTTGGGGTATCCAGATAGGTGTTGTCTAGTTACTGAGGAGTAGGGAATTTTTTCTTTTAGAAAATAACTTCTTAGTAGTTGCTATTCAGTGAAACTAAGGACTATGTTTAACATTCAATAACAAACATTTATTAAAAATGACATACTGACTAATCAAATGAATGAATAAATTAAGTCCATACCACAATGAGTTAATGCTAAAGAAAATATTCTTGAAATATTCCGCAGGCTCGACATCTTATTGAAGAGCAGAATGTTATCTCTGTCATTACTGAAACTCTGCTAGAAGTTTTACCTGAGTACTTGGACAGGAACAATAAATTCAACTTCCAGGGTTATAGCCAGGACAAATTGGGAAGAGTATATGCAGTAATATGTGACCTAAAGTAAGTTGTTCAAGTCAAAAGGTAAGGGCACCTGTTAAACTCAGTGTGCTTATTTGCTCTGTCTTGTAAGTAATCCTGTGATCATTTTGGTTATCCAGAATTCTCTTTATAATGATGGCAAGTACAAAGAACTGTTACTGCCTTGCGTTAATAAATGTCTTCAGTGAAGGCTTCTTATTGAGTTGTAAAACCTGGTTAATAAAGAAGGTATTGAGGAGAGGCCTGTTACAGGAACTTGGGATCTCCTGGGGTCACCAAATGCATTGCCATTGTAATTACCATACTTTTCACTCACTTCCACTCACACACTTTGGTTCTGTCCTTCCTATATAGTCTCTTTATGCATAGTTTCAGATAATCTATTGATGTTAATTTCTTTCTTTTTCTTTTTTTTTTTTTTTCTTTTTTGAGACAGGGTCTCACTGTGTTGCCCAAGCTGGAGTGCAGTGATGCAAACATGGCTCACTGAAGCCTCGAACTCCTGGGCTCCAGTGATCCTCCTGCCTCAGCTTCCCATGTAGCTGGGACCACAGGCACGTGCCATCATGCCTGGCAAATTTTTTATTGTTTTGTAGAGACGGAGTCTCACTTTTTGTTGCCCAGGCTGACTTCGAACTCCTGGGCTCAAACATTCCTTCTGCTTTGGCCTCCCATAGTGTTGGAATTACAGTCATGAGCTACTGTGGCTGGCTGTTAACATTTTTTTAACTCCCTTTTTGCTATACAGTTGATCCTCCGTGTCTGTAGGTTCCACATCTGTGGGTTCAACCAACCACAGATTGAAAATACTCCATTTTTAAAAAATTGCCGGGAGGCTGAGGCAGAAGAATTGCTTGAACGCAGGAGATGGAGGTTGTAGTGAGCCGAGATTGTGCCACTGCACTCCAGCCTGGCAACAGAGTGAGACTCCATCTCAAAAAAAAAAAAAAAAAAAAAAAAAAAATTGCGTCTGTATCAGACCAGCCTGGACAACATAGCGAGACCTTGTTTCTACAAAAATAAAAATAAAAATTAGCCAAGTACAGCAGTGCAAGCCCGTATTCCTAGCTATTCAGGATGCAGAGGTGAGAGGATCACTTGAGCCCAGGGGTTTGAGGTTACAGTAAACTGTGATCATGCCACTGTACTCCAGCCTGGGCAACAAAGCGGGATCCTATCTCTAAAAAAATAAAGTTTAGTAAATTATTATGTTTTATCTTCAGTATAAGTGGAGGTGGTAGGTAAATTCAGTAGTGAATCAATATATGGCCATTGTAATTGAAATTTGTTTCTCAGCCAAATTATGCAAAAATTACACGTTGTACAAAACAAAAACTCCTAATGGCAGTACTTAAAGTTATTGTTAGGTCAGTGAATATAGAAAAAAAATCTCTCTACCGTGGGTATCATTTCTGTGAAGTATTATAACTGAGTTATTTTTATACCCAGTTAAGTGGTACATAATCACTTGTTTTATCATATTTTATGAGTCTCTGACTATAGCTAATCTCTACGGTGAATAATTTAGAGCCAGCACATCCCTAAATACCTACCCTTATAGTAGAACTTTAAGGTGTCTGGTTTGGAAGGCAACTTTAAATCTTCTGATGCTTACAGTTCCTCCCCTGTATCCCAACCTGAATATAGATATCTCCAGTGACCATGGGAAGGGAAAATTAACACCTGTTCTGCAGGTACTGTGTAATTCACTCTCATAAGAATCTTGTGAGATTTATTAGTAACTGCTATGTGCCAAGGAGCTTTGCTTATCTTACCTGATTATATTCTTGGACCATTCTTAGAAGGTACTTGATATAATCTTACTTTGTAAATTGTAAATATTTGCCTCAGGTCACAAATCTAGTAAGTGGCGGAACTGAGATTTGATTATAAACACCGTTTATTTGTAAAACTCATGTTCCTTTCTCTATGTCATATAGCCTCACAGGATACATAAACAGAAACACAAAATCTACTCTGAAACCTGGCCTAACACACCAATCACTAAAACTCTTTATTTAGCAAATAATTCGTGTTCATTGCTTTCTCAGTCTCTAATTGTAGAAATTCTGTAGTCACATCTTACTCTTTCCCTACATATTTATTTACTAATTTCCCCTGAAACCTTGTTTTTAAATTAGTTAGCAATCACCACATTTAATATATTTTCTTTCCAGGATAAAGTCTAAATTCTGTCAGAATTTGTAGGTCTTCATAGTTTAGCTTTATGTTTATCTGACTGTACCTCAGCATGAAATAAGTTTGTTGGTACTGGTAGGTACTCTGTTCAGCCTGCCTTAGGAAATTTTCATTCTCTCAAAGCAGCACATTCCAACTTTGAATAGCTTCTTCCAACTATTAGAAAGTTTCCTATTGTATATTGAACTCTTGTCTTTTTTTGTAGCTTTCATTTTCTGGTTCTAGTTCTCTCTTTGTCCATCCAGAACAACTTCAATTCTCATTTAACTTGAAGAAGTATTTAAAGGCAGCAGTTGTATCTGCCAGGTATTTTCTACATTGAGTTGCATTTATTTCTTTAACTGGTCACATTTCATGTTGGTTAAAATTCCTTCTAAATCATTGTCCTTCTCTACTGAACCTGTTCCAGGTGCATGTATACCATTTATGTGCCAAGAAATGAACACAGTACTCCAACTGAGATCTACCTAGTAAAACATAGAAGGGAGGGATTGCTACCTCTCTTATTCTAAAAAATTTATGTCTATTACTTTAGTTTTGTCACTTGCTCTTTGGGAGGTATCTCATGGGGTACTTCGTTTCTCAGTTGCTAATTTATTGTGGAAATGCAACTTAGAAAAGAGATGCAGTTGAACCTTGGTGCTATTGAGGAAAAATATTATTCTTTTATTACTCCAACCTGTTCCTTTGTTCCATTTCCAGAAAGCGTAGCACACTCTCAAACCAAATCACTCCCTTACTGTCTCACCCTGTCTACAATTTTCTCCCTCTTTTCCCATTGCTTTTGCCACCTATTTTTATCTACAGACTTCTTTTCCTTCCCTTCCTTACCCTTTTGTTTGTTCCAATCCCTTATGTGTTCTTTACTTGGTAAGTCATCTATAGAGGTCACTCATTAGCTATGTGAGATTGGTAGAAACCAAAAATGTAAATTCTCTTCTAGATCAGTGCTTCTCAGATTTTAATGTGAATGCAAATCATCTGGGGAGCTGCTTTTTAAATTTTTATTTAACTTTTATTTTGAGTTCAGGGTACATATGCAGGCTTGTTACACAGGTAAACTTGTGTCATGGGGGTTTGTTGTTAAGATTATTTTGTCACCCAAGTATTAAGCCTCGTACCCATTAGCTATTTTTCCTGATCCTCTCCCTCCTCCCAACCTCAATCCCCTGATAGACCCCAGTGTGTATTGTTCCCCTCTATGTGTCCATGTGTTTTCATCATTTAGTTCCCACTTGTAAGTGAGAACATGCAGTATTTGGTTTTCTGTTTCTGCGTTAGTTTGTTAAGGATAATGGCCTCCAGCTCCATCCACCTTCCCAGAAAAGACGTGGTCTCATTCTTTTTCTGGCTGCATAGTATTCCATGGTATATATGTACCAAATTTTCTTTATCCAGTCTATCACTGATGGGCATTTAGGTTGATTCCAAGTCTTTGCTATTGTGAATGCTGCAATGAATGTATGTGTGCATGTGTCTTTATAATAGAACAATTTATATTCCTTTGGGTGAATACCCAGTAATGAAATTGCCGGGTTGAATGATATTTCTGTTTTTAGGTCTTCAAGGAATTGTCACACTGTCTTCCATAATGCTTGAATTAATTTATGCTCCTACCAACAGTGTGTGAGCATTTATTTTTCCCTGCAACCTCCCCAGCATCTGTGACTTTTTACTTTTTAATAGTAGCCATTGTGACTGGTGTGAGATAGTATCTCATTGTGGTTTTGATTTGCATTTCTCCAATGATCAGTGATGTTGAGCTTTATTTCATGTGATTATTGGCAGCATGTATGTCTTCTTTTGAAAAGTGTCTGTTCTGTTCCTATCCTTTGCTCCCCCGACCCGCTTTTTTTTTTTTTTTTTTTTTGAGATGGAGTCTGGCTCTGTCGCCCAGGCTGGAATGCAGTAGCGCTATCTTGGCTCACTGCAACCTCAGTCTCCTGGTTCAAGTGATTCTCCTGCCTCAGCCTCCTGAGTAGCTGGGGCTACAGGCACATGCTATCATGCCTGGCTAATTTTTCGTAATTTAGTGGAGATATTTTAGTGGAGACAGGGTTTTACCGTGTTGCCCAGGGTGGTCTTGAACTCCTGAGCTCAGGCAATCTGCCCACTTTGGCCTCCCAAAATGCTGGGATTACAGGTGTGAGCCACTGCACCCAGCCTCACTTACTAATTTTTTTTTTTTGTAAATTTATTTATGTTCCCTATAGATGCTGGCTATTAGGCCTTTGTCAGATGCATAGTTTGCAAAAATTTTCTCCCATTCTGTTGGTTGTCTCTTCACTCTGTTGATAGTTTCCTTTGCTGTGCAGAAGCCTATCATCTGGGGAGCTTCCTTAAATTCAGATTCTGGGGCTGATTGTGTTGGCTCATGTGCTTTGGAAGGCTGAGGCAGGAGGATTGCTTGAGGCCAGGACGTTGCAACCAGCCTGGGCAACATGGTGAGACTTTGTCTCTACAAAAAATAAAATTAGCCACTTTGGTGGCACGTGCCTGTAGTCTTACCTACTGAGGAGGCTGAGGCGGGAGGATTACTTGAGCCCGAGAGTTTGAAATTGTGGTGAGCTATGATTGCACCACTGCACTCCAACCTGGGCAACACAGTAAGGCCAAGTTTTAAAAGAAATGGGGGCAGGGGTGCTTCTTATTCAGCAGATCTGATTAGAGCCCAAGATGTTGCATCTCTAAAGAGCACCCAGGTGAGGCTGGTGCTGCTGGTTAGTGGACCACATTTTGAGTAGTAGTGCTCTAGAAAGCAACGAAACATGAATGCCATTTGTTCAGTGTGACAGATTTTAAACTTTAATCTTTTTTATCTTTTACTTTAAAAGAAAGATTTAGATGGTAATTAGTGCATTTGAATTAAACCTTTGATAAGTTTCTTTGATGATTGTATTTCTAATGTACATCTGCATGTTAATGGGTATCTAAAGAGTGAGAAAAATTAAACCACAATCCTATCTTTACAGTTCAAAAAAAATGTATTTTCTTTGTTGCTTTGTCTTTATGTACCTACATTACTTCTTTTTTGTGTGTGTCGTTCTGTCGCCCAGGCTGGAGTGCAGTGTCGTGATCTCAGCTCACTGCAAGCTCTGCCTCCTGGGTTCACACTGTTCTCCTGCTTCAGCCTTCCGAGTAGCTGGGACTACAGGCGCCCGCCACCACGCCCAGCTAATTTTTTGTATTTTTAGTAGAGATGGGGTTTCACCGTGTTAGCCAGGGTGGTCTCAATCTCCTGACCTCGTGATCTGCCTGCCTCAGCCTCCTAAAGTGCTGGGATTACAGGCATGAGCCATACATTACTTCTTTTATACATTATTTTAGTGTTTAACATTGAATTTCTGTCTACTGTATGTATCTGTTTTTCCCACTATACTATGAACTTCAGGACAGGTGTGTCCATGTTTATGTTCCCAATACCTGCAATATAACAGGAATTTATTCTCATTGGTCAAGTACAAAATAGTGTTTTATACTTGTTAATAATTACTTCCTGATAACTCATTTCATGATAAACGTTGTTCCCATTGTATATGAAACCAGTCATTGTCTTTACAGCCAAAAGAAATATTAATCATACAAATTATAGGCTAAAATGAGTTTATCTCTTGAAACTAGTACATCCTGATGTGCAAGTCAAGATGACAGGTGCTTACATCCTTCTTCCTTCCAAGTTCTGGGTTATGAAAAACTGGAGGTAGAAAATCTGTTCCAAATCTCCTGAGGCTGAAAGAATTTCAGCTGGCCCTTTGGCTGATGGGTGTGAACAGTTCTAGGGAATCTGTACTGTGGTTGTCCAGAGTTAGCTGTGGCAGGCTTGGTCTGTTCTAGGTTCACTTAATCAGACTAACCTCTGAGAATATAGTGTGTGAAGTCAGGTTTAGCTTGATATCTGCCTCTTCTAGAGCATTCTTGTTTTACTGGTTGTATTTAAAATAAGGCAGAATAAATAATTCTAGCTCTACTCAGAGCTTCTAATTATTGTGAGAAATTACAATCCATAATTTTTATAAATCAACATTGTCTATAACCCTGAGAACCTTAAAATTATCTCAAAATAGAGAAGTGAAATATTTCTTTCTTTCTTGAAACGATAGGTATATCCTGATCAGCAAACCCACAATATGGACAGAAAGATTAAGAATGCAGTTCCTTGAAGGTTTTCGATCTTTTTTGAAGATTCTTACCTGTATGCAGGTATGATCATTTTTCTGTACATCAGTAAGAGAAATTTATTTTTAAAAATTGAACCGCAGTCTTTTTAAAGCAGATTTTGGTTTTAATACAAGAAAGAATTTATCTAGCAAAGTAGAAACAAGATTTAAACATTGACTCACTCATCCTGTTTTTTTTTTTTTGAGATGGAGTCTCGCTCTGTCGCCCAGGCTGGAGTGCAGTGGCACAATCTCGGCTCACTACAAGCTCCGCCTCCGAGGTTCACGCCATTCTCCCGCCTCAGCCTCCTGAGTAGCTGGGACTACAGGTGCCCGCCACTGCGCCCAGCTAATTTTTTTTGTATTTTTAGTAGAGATGGGGTTTCACCATGGTCTCGATCTCCTGACGTCGTGATCCGCCCGCCTCAGCCTCCCAAAGTGCTGGGATTACAGGCGTGAGCCACCGCGCCCGGCCACTCATCCTGTTTTGATAGATCCTTTTATATACCTTAGTTTACTATTGCTACTTTTTTTTTTTTTTTTTTCCGAAGACAGAGTCTCCCTCTGTTGCCAGGCTGGAGTGCAGTGGTGCGATCTCGGCTCACTGCAACCTCCGCCTCCCGGGTTCAAGCGATTCTCCTGCCTCAGCCTCCCAAGTAGCTGGGATTACAGGCATGCGCCACCACACCCAGCTAATTTTTGCAGTTTTAGTAGAGGCGGGGTTTTACCATGTTGGCCAGGATGGTCTTGATCTCTTGACCTCCCAAAGTGCTGGGATTACAAATGTGAGCTGCCACGCCCGGCCTACTATTGCTACTTCTGTTAATGTTTGCTGAATACTTACCATGTGATAAATGTGTAGTAAGCACTTTTCATGCATGATCTCTTTTGAGCCTTATAGCAATCTTATTAAGTAGTTACTATTAATACTCTCCCTTTACATGTAAGGGTTACTTGCATGTGCAGCAAGCACAACACATATTTTTTCGGCTCCCTCATCCTTATGGAAAGCATGCACAGTTGCTGGGTGATGAGGTTAAGGTGCTTGTTTTCACTTGACATCTCCTAAATCCTCTGAATTCATCTACATTTAGTATCTTCACTTGTTAGCTTCTAATAATTCTTTAGAGTCTGACTTATGCCCTTATCAATTGACAAGAACTGCGTTTAGAAAAAAATCTCAAAGGATCCATTTAGTAACCAAGCTTAGAAATAATTTGCCCAGGGTCACACAGCTAGAAATACCAGACAGAGCTGGGCTTTGTGGTTAATGTTCTAACCCTGAGCATATACCTGAGAGCTGGGAATTGAGCCCATGCATTCTGACCCAGTGTAACAACCGTGTTAAAATGTTATGAATCCTGACAGTTTTATATTTTGTGAAGAGCAGGGCAAAGAGAGAGGGCTCAGATAGGTATATGTTGACCAACTTTTAATTGCAGGGAATGGAAGAAATCCGAAGACAGGTTGGGCAACACATTGAAGTGGATCCTGATTGGGAGGCTGCCATTGCTATACAGATGCAATTGAAGAATATTTTACTCATGTTCCAAGAGTGGTGTGCTTGTGATGTAAGTAAAATTTGTTAGTAGGATCAGTGCCTTTTTAAGTTCTTAGTAATTATTAATAGTATAGTTTTATGTTGCAGTTTCCTTGATGTAAAGTTTTTATTATTTATAGTAGCTTTTTACATATTTGAATTTGTCTTTTTAAATTTAGGGGGAAACTGTATATACTTGAGTAGAAAATGTGCCCTGTGGTAGTTTTGCTTATTTTGGGGAATAGCAGGGTTTATATATGTGTATATATGTATTTATACACATGTTTATTCCCTGGAAAATGCATATTAATAATAATATAATTAGGACCGTCTTAGACTTTTAAATATTCCAGGAATGGAGAGGGGTAGATTATTCATTCAAGAGCTTTGTTATATGTGTTAGTTTCAAACTATAGAACTAATGTATTTCCTTAAGCAGCAATTTTAGACCATAACCGTCTTTAAATATGTAATCCCACCCTAGATTCCCTTTAAGAATGATGACCTCATTTATTTATTTTCTGAGAAAATTGCCGTTATCTAAGTTAAATTCCCTCATCATCTCTGCTTTCTCTGTGTCTGTTACCATAACCTATTCAGTGACTAAGTTTTTCTGTGTCTTCACTATTGGTCTTTTCCTTTTTGTCTCTTTCTAAGTCTAATGCCTCTACCTAGGCTCTTGGTTCTGACTTATATTACTTTTTCCTGGAGTTAGCTTCCTGAATTATCCGGACTTTTAGTCAACTGTCTGTAAACACATAGGACTCCCTTATTTTTAAAAACAACAATAATAAAAGCCTCCTTTCTTGGCCTTTGCACCCCTGTGAACTATAATCTCTTCTGCTTCACCACCAGCAATTGGTCATAGGTTCAGAGTGGCAGCCATACCCACAAATGTAGTAGACTTTAATCTAGCACTGTAGCTTTTTAGTACACTCACCACAGGAAATACTGTCCAGCAAGCACAGCACGTATTTTTTCGCTTCCCTCACTTTTGTGGAGGGCATGCACAATTGTTAGGTGATGAGGCGAAGGTTTCATCTTGACTTCTTCCAAACCTTCTGAAGTCATCTACATTTAGTATCTTCACTTGTAGCTCCTAACACTTCTTTACAGTCTGGCTTCTGCCCTTATCAATTGACAAGAACTGCATTTAGAAAAAAATCACAGAGTATCCATTTGATAACCAAATTCAGAAGTCTTTCCTTAGTTTCCATCTTCCTTGAATTATCTGTAGCATTGTATTTTCTTGAGTACTTTAATCGTCTTGAAACTTTGTTTCCCTCTGGTTTTCACAAACATGCATTATCCTAACACATTTATTATCGATTACCTGTTTCAGTCAATGATTACCTTTTTTTCTGGTGCCTTCTGCCTGCTAAACGAGACATTCCCCAATATTCTCTTTCTTACAGAAATATGTTTTCACAAATATGTCTTCCTAATTGTTTGTGATTCTTTTCTTTGCTGTCTTAGGGCAATTAGCTTGTCCCATTTACATGGTATTTAAAATTTTTTTACTTTGATGGTAAGTGTGTGTGTGTATATCTTACATTCTTTTCTCTTCTCTTGTATTTCTACCACTTAGTTAAAAGTTCATAGAGATGACTCTCCTAAGCTACAGTGTCACTTCTGTTTGTGGGCCAGACATTCCTGTTTAGATCTTACACGTGTGTGTGTGTGTGTGTGTGTGTGTGTGTGTGTGTGTGTGTGTTAGAGATAAGGTCTTACTCTGTCACCCAGGCTGGAGTATAGTGGCGCTATCATGGCTCACTGCAGCCTTGACCTCCTGGCCTCACATGGTCCTCCCACCTTAGCCTCCAAAGTAGCTGAGACTGCAGACACATGCCACCACACCTAGCTAATTTTTTTAAGATTTTTTTATTTTTTGCAGAGACAGGGTTTCTCTGTGTTGCCCAGGCTAGTCTCAAACTCCTAAGTTCAAGTGATTTTCTTTGGCCTCCCGAAGTGCTGGGATTATAGGCATGAGCCACCACACCTGGCCTCAAACTCAAAATATTTTAAATGGACCTATCATCATTTCCTTCTACTTCCAACTTGCGTTTTCTCATTTTGATTATCCTTGTTTTATTAATGACATTACTATTAAATTCATCCATATGGGAAATCTCAGAGCTGGTTTTCTGTATGTTCAACATTAACTGGTGTTTTGAAGGGAAAAATGTTCTGGGTTCACATAAGATTCAGAAATGTTAGGTTAAACAAAAAGGATTTTTTTTTTTTTCTTTTAAAGCTACTGAATTTCTTTCTTTTTTTTTTCCTTTGAGATGGAGTCTCGCTCTGTCACCCAGGCTGGAGTGCAATGGCACGAACTTGGCTCACTGCACCTCCGCCTCCTGGATTCAAGCGATTCTCCTGCCTCAGCCTCCCGAGTAGCTGGGACTACAGGTGTGCGCCACCACACCCGGCTAATTTGTTTTGTGTTTTTTAGTAGAGACGGGGTTTCACCGTATTGGCCAGGCTGGTCTCAAACTCCTGACCTTGTGATATGCCCGCCTCGGCCTTCCAAAGTGCTAGGATTGCAGGCATGAGCCACCACGCCCAGCCGCTACTGAATTTCTAAAACCCTTTAGTTAGTCAGTATGCTGATTTCTGAGAGGAATGTTTCCAAATCATCTGTTTGACCTTGGAGTTCCTTTTTCAAGATTAAATTAGAAACATTATCTTAAAAGAATGGTCTTTAACTTCTCTCTTCCTTCTATATTCACCCAGATTTGATTCTTCCTTATCTCAAATATATTTTATAATCCTAAATTATTTTCTATGGGTTCATTCTTTTTTGTTGTGATGGCCCCACCCTAGTTCAGACCCTTATCACTTTACTTTATAGTCATCTTCCTGTTGGTTTCTCTGTCTACTAACTTTATCCTCTCTAATCTACCATCTTCAATGACCCACATTAATTCTTCTGAAGCAGTGTGTTGACTACATTATTACACTGCAGACCCCATCAGTGTATTCACATGCCTGTGCCAAGGCACATTTCCAGTTCAAGTGCTTGTTAATTTCATCCATAAATTCTTTCATTTTATCTACTCTTTATTCTCCACTGCCTGAATAGGAGTTGTATTTCTCTTATTTTTGTCTTTATTTATTCTATATCTCTGCTTAGAATGCCATCTTCTCCTTATCTTTCCCCATACTTAAATTCTGCATATTCTTTTAGGGCCCATCAGAAGCTGCTTTCACAAATGTGTCTTCCCAGTTCTTTGTGATTCTTTTTTTTTCTCCCTCTTAGAGCAATTAGTTTATACTATTTACATGGTACTTATTTTTTACTTTGATTATAAGTGCATATATGGGTATATCTTATGTTTCCTACAAGTTTGCAGATCCTGTGGAGGTAGACTTAGTAATACATAGAACAATTTCCCACTCATATTTAGTAAATATTTATTGAATGATGCATGTTATGCTAGGCATGGTGGCCCACACCTACAATGCTAGCACTTTGGGAGGTCAAGGTAGGCGAACCACTTGAGCCCCGGAGTTCAAAACCAGCTTGGGCAACATGCAGAGACCCTGCCTCTACAAAAAATACAAAAACTGGGCATGGTGGCATGCGCCTGAAGTCCCAGCTACTCAGGAGGCTGAGGTGGGAAAATCACCTCAGGTGACTGAGCCCAGGAGGTTGAGGCTGCAGTAAGCTGTGATTATGCCACTGTACTCCAGCCTAGGCCACAGGACAGGCTGTCTCAAAAAAAAAAGTATTAAAGTAGAAAACTTGTCAACTTTTTGTATTCTTATTTTCCTCTTAGGAAGAACTGTTACTTGTGGCTTATAAAGAATGTCACAAAGCTGTGATGAGGTGCAGTACTAGTTTCATATCTAGTAGCAAGACAGTAGTACAATTGTGTGGACATAGTTTGGAAACAAAGTCCTACAGAGTATCTGAGGATCTTGTAAGCATACATCTGCCACTCTCTAGGACCCTTGCTGGTGAGTGTTTGTTTTTTCTTTTTGCATAGACCTATTAGCTTTGTTTCTAGGTATTCATTTAGTAGAATCATTTCTATTTTTGTTCTGTGCTCAATATGTACAAACATGCTCAGGTCAGATACTGCAGTTAAGGGCTGTCACTGTCCTTCAAGGAGCTGTCACCAGAACATCTATTTAAAGATGCTTATTTACCGGGGCTTTGTTTTGTCTGGGTCTACTTATGGATCCTTATAGTATATACTTAAGGACTAACATGGTAACTAATCTCCCACCCAAATTTAAATATAATAAAATCTGGTTGCTGATTTCTAAACCTCCTCTCTGACCTATTTCACTAGTGTATTATCTGTATCATTCTTTATCATTAAAAGGAAGTAATCATAGATTCTCCTTAATCATTTGCATTTCCATGTAAATTGGCCATTCATTTGTCAGGGTTTTTAAAAAATAGCTTTATTGAAGTGTATATATTTCTATTTTCAATAATAAGAAAATGTACATGACATAAAGCTTATCATTTCAGCCATTTTTAAGTGTCCAGTTCAGTGGCACTAAGTATATTCACATTTTCTACAACTATCACCACCATCCTTCTCCAAAAGCTTTTTATCTTCTAAAAATGAAACTTCCAAAACTGAATATAATAATAATTTATTAAACAATTATTATTATTAAACAATGCCTCCCCATTGCCTCCTCCCCACACCCGCTAGCAACTACCACTCTCTGTGTCTATGAATTCGGCTACTCTAGGTACCTGTTATAAGTTGACTCATACAGTATTTGTCCTTTTGTGACTGGCTTATATCACCTAGCATAATGTCCTCGGGTTTATGTTGTAGTACATGTCAGAATTCTCTTTTTTTTAAAGGCTGAATAATATTCCATTGTATGGATATACCACATTTTGTTCATCCATTTATCCATTGATGGACACTTCTACCTTTGGCTGTTATGAATAATGCTGTTATGAACATGGATGTAGAAGTATCTGTTCAAGTCCTTGCTTTCAGTTTTTTGGGTATATACCCAAATGTGGAATTGCTGCATCATTTGGGAATTCTATGTTTAGTTTTTTGAGGAACCATCATATTGTTTTCCTTAGTGGCTGTACCATTTTACATTCCCACCAGCATGCACTAGGATTCCATTTTCTCTACACCTTGCCAACACTTGCTATTTTTCCTTTTTTCCCCCCCAGATAATAACCATTCTAATGGATATTAAGTGGTATCTCATTGTGGTTTTGATTTGCATGTCCCTAGTGATTAGTGATTTTGATTAGCTTTTCACATGTTTATTGGCCATTTGTATATCTTCTTTGGAGAGCTATCTATTCAACTGCTCTGCCCATTTTTTAATCTGGTTTACTTTTGCTGTTCAGTTGGAGTTACTTATATAATTCTAGATATTAAGTGTTTATCAGATATGTGATTTACAAATATTTTCTCCCATTCTGTGGGTTGCCTTTTTTCCCTGTTGATGGTCTCATTTGAGACACAGGAGTTTTTGTTGTAGTCCAATTTATCTATTTTTTTCTTTTGTTGCCTGTGCTTTTGGTGTCATATCCAAAAAACTCATTGTCAAATCTAATTTTTTTTTGTTTTTTTGTTTTTTAATTATGCTTTAAGTTCTAGGGTACAGGTGCACAATGTGCAGGTTTGTTACATATGTATACATGTGCCATGTTGGTATGCTGTACCCATTAACTCGTCATTTAATGTATAGGGGGGTCCCTATACATTGGGGGTCCCTCCCCCAACCCCACGACAGGCCCCGGTGTGTGATGGTCCCCTTTCTGTGTCCAGGTGTTCTCATTATTCAGTTCCCACCTATGAATGAGAACATGCGGTGTTTGGTTTTTTGTCCCTGCAATAGTTTGCTGAGAATGATGGTTTCCAGCTTCATTCATGTCCCTACAAAGGACATGAATTCATCCTTTTTTATGGCTGCATAGTATTCCATGATGTATATGTGCCACATTTTCTTAATCCAGTCTATCATTGATGGACATTTGGGTTGGTTCCAAGTCTTTGCTATTGTGAATAGTGCCGCAGTAAACATACGTGTGCATGTGTCTTTTTTTTTTTTTTTTTTTTTTTTTTATTATACTTTAGGGTTTTAGGGTACATGTGCACAATGTGCAGTTTTGTTACATATGTATCCATGTGCCATGTTGATTTCCTGCACCCATTAACTCATCATTTAGCATTAGGTGTATCTCCTAATGCTGTCCCTCCCCCCTCCCCCCACCCCACAACAGTCCCCGGAGTGTGATGTTCCCCTTCCTGTGTCCATGAGTTCTCATTGTTCAATTCCCACCTATGAGTGAGAACATGCGGTGTTTGGTTTTTTGTCCTTGCGATAGTTTACTGAGAATGATGTTTTCCAGTTTCATCCATGTCCCTACAAAGGACACGAACTCATCATTTTTTATGGCTGCATGCATGTGTCTTTATAGCAGCATGATTTATAATCCTTTGGGTATATACCCAGTAATGGGATGGCTGGGTCAAATGGTATTTCTAGTTCTAGATCCTTGAGGAATCGCCACACTGTCTTCCACAATGGTTGAACCAGTTTACAGTCCCACCAACAGTGTAAAAGTGTTCCTATTTCTCCACATCCTCTCCAGCACCTGTTGCTTCCTGACTTTTTAATGATGGCCATTCTAACTGGTGTGAGATGGTATCTCATTGTGGTTTTGATTTGCATTTCTCTGATGGCCAGTGATGATGAGCATTTTTGCATGTGTCTGTTGCCTGCATAAATGTCTTCTTTTGAGAAGTGTCTGTTCATATCCTTCGCCTGCTTTTCGATGGGGTTGTTTGTTTTTTTCTTGTAAATTTGTTTGAGTCCTTTGTAGATTCTGGATATTAGCCCTTTGTCAGATGAGTAGATTGCAAAAGTTTTCTCCCATTCTGTAGGTTGCCTGTTCACTCCGATGGTAGGTAGTTTCTTTTGCTGTGCAGAAGCTCTTTGGTTTAGTTAGATCCCATTTGTCAATTTTGGCTTTTGTTGCCATTGCTTTTGGTGTTTTAGACATGAAGTCCTTGCCCATGCCTATGTCCTGAATGATATTGCCTAGGTTTTCTTCTAGGGTTTTTATGGTTTTAGGTCTAACATTTAAGTCTTTAATCCATCTTGAATTAATTTTTGTTTAAGGTGTAAGGAAGGGATCCAGTTTCAACTTTCTACATATGGCTAGCCAGTTTTCCCAGCACCATTTATTAAATAGGGAATCCTTTCCCCATTTCTTGTTTTTGTCAGGTTTGTCAAAGATCAGATGGTTGTAGATGTGTGGTATCATTTCTGAGGGCTCTGTTCTGTCCCATTGGTCTATATCTCTGTTTTGGTTCCAGTACCATGCTGTTTTGGTTACTGTAGCCTTGTAGTATAGTTTGAAGTCAGGTAGTGTGATGCCTCCAGCTTTGTTCTTTTGGCTTAGGATTGTCTTGGCAATATGGGCTCTTTTTTGGTTCCATAAGAACTTTAAAGTAGTTTTCTCCAATTCTGTGAAGAAAGTCTTTGGTAGCTTGATGGGGATGGCATTAAATCTATAAATTACCTTGGGCAGCATGGTCATTTTCACAATCAACGTATGCAAATCAATAAATGTAATCCAGCGTATAAACAGAACCAAAGACAAAAACCACATGATTATCTCAATAGATGCAGAAAAGGCCTTTGACAAAATTCAACAGCCCTTCATGCTAAAAACTCTCAGTAAATTAGGTATTGATGGGACATATCTCAAAATAATGAGAGCTATTTATGACAAAGCCACAGCCAATATCATACTGAATGGACAAAAACTGGAAGCATTCCCTTTGAAAACCGGCACAAGACAAGGATGCCTTCTCTCACCACTCCTATTCAAGTGCTGTGTTGGAAGTTCTGGCCAGGGCAATCAGGCAGGAGAAAGAAATAAAGGGTATTCAATTAGGAAAAGAGGAAGTCAAAGTGTCGCTGTTTGCAGATGACATGATTGTATATTTATAAAACCCCATCATCTCAGCCCAAAATCTCCTTAAGCTGATAGGCAACTTCAGCAAAGTCTCAGGATACAAAATCAATGTGCAAAAATCACAAGCATTCTTATACACCAATAACAGACAAACAGAGCCAAATAGTGAGTGAACTCCCATTCACAATTGCTTCAAAGAGAATAAAATACCTAGGAATCCAACTTACAAGGGATGTGAAGGACCTCTTCAAGGAGAAATACAAACTACTGCTCAACGAAATAAAAGAGGACACAAACAAGAGCATGGAAATGGAAGAACATTCCATGCTCATGGATAGGAAGAGTCAAATCTAAAGTTATGAAGCTTTTCCCTACATTTTCTTGTATGAGTTTTATTTTTTAGTTTTAGCACCTATATTTAAACCTGTGTTTAAGGTCTTTGATCCATTTTGAGTTAATGTTTGTATATGGCATAATTGACGTCATGTGATTTTATATTGCTTCTATTTTTATTAAAAATGCCTTTTTAATAAAAATAAAAATTTTTGTTAAAAATAGCTTTTTTAATAAAAATAAAAATTTTTGTTAAAAATAGCTTTTTTAATAAAAATAAAATTTTTTGTTAAAAATAGCTTTTTTAATAAAAATAAAAATTTTTGTTAAAATAGCTTTTGTAATAAAAAAAATTTTTGTTAAAAATAGCTTTTTTAATAAAAATAAAAATTTTTGTTAAAAGTACCTTTTTAATAAAAATAAAAATTTGTGTTAAAAGTACCTTTTAATAAAAATAAAAATTTGTGTTAAAAGTACCTTTTTAATAAAAATAAAAATTTATATTAAAAGTACCTTTTTAATAAAAATAAAAATTTGTATTAAAAGTACCTTTCTGATAAAAATAAAAATTTGTATTAAAAGTACCTTTCTGATAAAAATAAAAATTTGTATTAAAAGTACCTTTCTGATAAAAATAAAAATTTGTATTAAAAGTACCTTTCTGATAAAAATAAAAATTTTATTAAAAGTACCTTTCTGATAAAAATAAAAATTTTATTAAAAGTACCTTTCTGATAAAAATAAAAATTTTATTAAAAGTACCTTTCTGATAAAAATAAAAATTTTATTAAAAGTACCTTTCTGATAAAAATAAAAATTTTATTAAAAGTACCTTTCTGATAAAAATAAAAATTTTATTAAAAGTACCTTTCTGATAAAAATAAAAATTTTATTAAAAGTACCTTTCTGATAAAAATAAAAATTTTATTAAAAGTACCTTTCTGATAAAAATAAAAATTTTATTAAAAGTACCTTTTAATAAAAATAAAAAGTTTTTTTAAAAATACTTAGATTAATTTTCATTTCTTTTGATACATGGCTAAAGGCAGAATAAAGATATCTTGAGAGACAGTTTGTTATTTTTAAATAAGGTATGAGCACACCTTGCACAGTGTAGGATTTTAAATACGTTAGTAATATTGTGTTTCAAAATTAGAAATCAACAGTCTGCATTCTAGAGTGTCACTTCTAAACTCAGTAAACATACATTTAACTCACACAAGTTTCTTTTTTTTTTTTTTTTTTCCAAGACGGAGTCTCACTCTGTCACCCAGGCTGAAGTGCAGTGGCATGATCTCGGCTCACTGCAACTTCTGCCTCCCAGGTTCAAGCGATTCTCCTGCCTCAGCCTCCCAAGTAGCTAGGATTACAGGCCCGGCTAATTTTTGTATTTTTGTAGAGACGGGCTTTCACCATGTGGGCCAGGCTGATCTTGAACTCCTGACCTCAGATGATCCACCCACCTCGGCCTCCTAACGTGCTGAGATTACAGGCGTGAGCCACCGTGCCCAGCCAAATCAAATCGCACAAGTTTCTAAACTTGATGAGTTAACTGGTTAACAAATTGGGTTTGTTTTCTCATTTTCTCTCTCGTTTTTTTAACTTTAGGTCTTCATGTACGTTTAAGCAGGCTGGGTGCTGTTTCAAGACTACATGAATTTGTGTCTTTTGTAAGTGATTCTACTAAGTGTTGATTTGCTTATATTCTGTTTCTGAATACCTCTTGGTTGATGGACTAGAAGGAAATAATATTTAGAAACCCACCTGAGGAATTCCCATTTAGTAATTTTACATCTTCCTATAGTACATTGTAATCTGAGTCACAGGGACTTAGATGTCATCTATTTCAAGCTCTTCCATTTTACACGTGAGAAAACTGAAGAATATGTAGTGGCATAACTTGGAGACACATCTAAGCTCTGTGAGAAATGATAAAATTGACCTCACTCTATTTCAGGAGGACTTTCAAGTAGAGGTACTAGTGGAATATCCTTTACGTTGTCTAGTGTTGGTCGCCCAGGTTGTTGCTGAGATGTGGCGAAGAAATGGACTGTCTCTTATTAGCCAGGTACAGCAAAGCCTATTATTCATATTTATGAATATGTTCATTTTCTAATTTTTTTCTCTTACATAATTTTACCCCGTGTTCCTAGATGTTACTGAGTGTATGTTACTATTCTCTTGTATAAACTCTTAGAAATGAAAGTTCTAGGAACTATATAGACATTTCTCCTATCCTGTTCACTGTGTATTCCATCTGAATTATAAACTAGGATGCTTGTGTGATAAATTAGGTGAAAGCCGGTAGTACCACCAGAGGCCTCCCCATTAACACAGTTCTTTTCTGAGAATTACCTTACTTAGAGGCCTTTAGTCTTCCCACCATCTGTCTTAATTGAAGGCCGCCTTGTAATTTTTTCTTCTGTTTTGGAGTAAATATGGAGCAGTGCTTTTCTTTTCTTTTTTTCTCCTTTTTCTTTTTCTTTTTTTTTTTTTTGAGACAGAGTCTCACTCTATTGCCCAGGCTATGGAGTGCGGTGGTGTGATCTCAGCTCACTGCAACCTCTGCCTGTGGGGTTTAAGTGATTTTCGTGCCTCAGCCTCCCAAGTAGCTGGGACTACACACATGCACCACTATTCCTGGCTAATTTTTGTGTTTTTAGTAGAGATGGGGCTTTACCATGTTGGCCAGGCTGGTCTTGAACACCTGACCTCAGGTGATCTGCTCACCTCAACCTCCCAAAGTGCTGGGATTACAGGCATGAGCCACTGAGCCTGGCCTTGCATTTCTTAAAAGGTAGAGAAATAGGTCTTGTAAAGTTAGCACTTGGAAGAAAAATGGTATTACGCGTTTACCTCTGTAACAAACCTACATGTCTTGCACATGTATCCTGGAACTTAAAATGAAATTTAAAAAAAAAAAGAAAAAAATGGTATTATGATTGAGTGTAGAAATTGGTTTACTTTTATTGAAGTAGGTATTTTAAACTTAGGGAAAATAAATTATCTTGTTATACATGACAGTAATAACTAATATAGAACATTTTTAACACTGGAGTGATTTCATGCCGTATGTCTTCACTTCGTCCTCGCTATTCCCTTTAAATGATTCATGGATTTACAACTTATTTTTTGCCACTAAGGATTTTTAGGGGTTTCTAGCTTAGAGAAAGTTTTAAGGATAGGTTTTCTTGAGAATTTTGCTTGAAATAAAATAATTCTTTTGGGATTTATTCTACCTATTACTTTATAGGTGTTTTATTACCAAGATGTTAAGTGCAGAGAAGAAATGTATGATAAAGATATCATCATGCTTCAGGTACCTATTTAAATTGTTTCTGATATTTGTGTCTTCATCTTCCTTCTTGAATTGTTTCTAATAAGAGAAGATAATGTAATAATTTTTAACTTAAAATACTCTCACCGTTAAACTGAATATGACACATAGAAATAGAAGGGACTACTACATTATCTTCTGCAAACTTACTTTTTAATTTTTGACAGTCCTACATGAGACAAAATGTTTCTCCATATAATAGACAAGAAATATGATGCTAGATTTCTTTCACAGATTGGTGCATCTTTAATGGATCCCAATAAGTTCTTGTTGCTGGTACTTCAGAGGTATGAACTTGCCGAGGCTTTTAACAAGACCATATCTACAAAAGACCAGGTATACCACCTGTAAATTATGTGAATTAATTTTAAAGGAAATATTGTTACTATTTCAGTCATATTTTATTTCAGTCGTATTTAGCTATATTTTAAAAGTTATTTCTTAACCATACCTCCTGAAATGACATGTATACATGTGGCACACATATATACACATAATCTTTTTAATCTAGAAAAATTAGAATATGTAGATTAACAAAGAAAAAAATCACATGAAAAACACTGCTTCCTAGAAATGATCACTTTTAAAGTTTTAGTGTCTTGCTTGTTTTGAAAACAAAAATTGTATCATTGTGTATGTGCTGTTTTGTAATCTGCTTCCTATGCTTAACAACATATTGTGAAAAGTTTTTCTTGTCATGAAATAAGTATACAATTATATCATCATTTTTAATAACTATGTAGGATTGCACTATATGATGCATTATACTTTAAAGTCTATTACTGAAGAGGTCTTTCTAGTTGGTTGGTCTTATAAACATTTGTAGCTCAGTATTTAAATACTTCTCTATTTTGTTAAGACACATTTTTAGAAGTGGATTTGTTGGATAAAACAACATGTTTTTCTTCCTTTTTTTTTTGAGATGGCGTTTTGCTCTTGTTGCCCAGGTTAGAGTGCAATGGCGCAATCTCGGCTCACTGCAACCTCTGCCCGCCCTAGGTTCAAGCGATTCTCTTGCCTCAGCCTCCTGAATAACTGGGATTACAGGCATGCACCACCATACCCAGCTAATTTTGTATTTTTAGTAGAGACAGGGTGTCTCCACGTTGACCAGGCTGGTCTCGAACTTCTGACCTCGGGTCATCCGCCTACCTTGGCCTCCCAAAGTGCTGGTGAGCCACCGTGCCTGGCCAACAACATGTTTTTCTTAAGGCTCTTAATACATATTGTCAAATTGCTCTCAGAAAAAAGTCCTATTTAAGCTCTCTCTTGCAGTGTGTACATCTATAATGACATTGGTCTTTTTTATCTTTGTTGTCTCAGAGGTAATATACAAATTTTATTTTATTTATTTATTAATTGTTTTTGAGACAGGGTCTCACTCTGTCGCCCAGGCTGGAGTGCTGTGGCACGATCTTGGCTCAGAGCAACCTTCTCCTTCCATTCTAGTGATTCTCTTGCCACAGCTTCCTGAGTAGCTGGGTCTGCAGGGAGGGATGAGCCACCACGCCTGGCTAATTTATTTATTTATTTATTTATTTAATTTTTTTGAGATGGAGTCTTGCTCTGTCACCCAGGCTGGAGTGCAGTGGCACAATCAGCTCACTGCAGCCTCCGCCTCCTGGGTTCAAGCCATTCTCCTGCCTCATCCTCCCCAAGTAGCTGGGATTATAGACGTGCACCACCATGCCCAGCTAATGTTTGTATTTTAGTAGAGACGGGGTTTCACCATGTTGGCCAGGCTGGTCTCGAATTCCTGACCTCGTGATCTGCCCGCCTCGGCCTTCCAAAGTGCTGGGATTACAGGCGTGAGCCATTACACCTGGCCAATTTTTTGTATTTTTGGTAGAGTCGAGGTTTCACCATGTTGGCCAGGCTGGTCTGAAACTCCTGAGCTCAAGTGATCTGCCTGCCGTGGCCTCTCAAATTGCTGGGATTCTAGGCGTGAGCCAGCGTGCCCGGCCACATCTTTGTTGTTTGAATATTTGAAGTACCAGCCTATAAAGTAGCCCTTAACTACTTTGAATTCATGAAATCACATTATTTTATTCTTTCAAATTAGAAGTTACTCCTGCTAGTAAAATTTCTTTGGCAAAATAATAAATAAGTATATAATTTTTTTTTTTCCTTTTTGAGATGAAGTCTCGCTCTGTCGCCCAGGCTGGAGTGCAGTGGCTCGATCTTGGCTCACTGCGACCTCTGCCTCCTGGGTTCAAGCGATTCTCCTGCCTCAGCCTCCTGAGGATTACAGACGCTGTAATTACAGCCTCCTGAGCATCACAGGCACGCGCCACCACGCCTGGCTAATTTTTGTATTTTTAGTAGAGATGAGGTTTCATGATGCTGGTCAGGCCGGTCTCAAACTCCTGACCTTGTGATCCACATGCCTTGGCCTCCCAAAGTGCTGGGATTACAGGGGCGCACCACCACATCCGGCTAAGTTTTGTATTTTTAGTAGAGACGAGATTTCACCATGTTGGTCAGGCTGGTCTCGAACTTATGACCTCATGATCCTCATGCCTCGGCCTCCCAAAGTGCTGGGATTACAGGTGTGAGCCACCACGCCTGGCCTCATATAAAATTTCTAAATCAAATTTAAGAATTAAAGAACTCTGGGATAGCCAGGAGCAGTGGCGCATGCCACTGCGCCTGGCCAAAAAATGTTTTTAAATGAAAAATATAGAAGTTACTTGCAAAGGGCTAACATGAATAGGATATAAAATACAGAGCTAATTTTTAGTTGTTTTATACTTAGTGAAAATCAGTATCTGATTTAATAGTTTAAATGAGGGACATGTTAAGAGAAGGATACTCTCACCATATAACTGTTAGGAATCTATTTGAAGGCACTTTCTCACTAACCCAGGTAAGAAGGCAGCAAATAATAGAAGAAGAGTTGAAGATTAGCATTAGTGTGCTTATTTATGACTATGTGGGGGATAATGATAATGAAAACGATGACAGTATTTAGCAATTATATGCCAGGTATTGTTGAATTTTATGTAAAAAAAGGGAACTATTGTAACTATTTGTGCTGTGCACACACACACAAAAAATACTAGACTGGATGAAAAATACTAGACTGGATGGACCATGAGTCTCATCCCGAAATGCATGTTTTATGGAGGTTTTTGGTTCTTCCATAACTAATTTACTCTTTTTCGATTCTATAGGATTTGATTAAACAATATAATACACTAATAGAAGAAATGCTTCAGGTCCTCATCTATATTGTGGGTAAGATTAAAACACAATGTTTTGAAATAGAACATGGGTTACTTTTTAGAGAGACCATTTATATGAACTATAATTGATCATTTTACTCCTTATTCATATACTGCATTTAGAAAACCACCTTCACAAAAGTACAGATTTTACATTTTTATTTTTCAGTACCTGATGTGTAAATGTTTTGACTTATTTGGAGGTCATTTAGTGCTAAAATTTTTATATATATTATAGGTCTAATAATATATTTTCATTGTGTCATTCTGTTTAGTTATTTTTTGCAAATATTGGTCATACATAGCTTTGTTAAGGTTACTTAGAGAAGAGAAAAAAAGTGTTCTTTGCCAGAAATAATGTTTATCAAGTTATGACATTGACCCATAGAAATGTGTCTTATAATTTAGTTGAGATTAATATAAATATTCGGTGCAGAAACACTATATTCGAACCTATTGAATACAAATATATGCTATGTTATAGTCTGTGTTGATTTTACCAGCTGGTACATTCATTGCCATCATCTTGTTCTGTTTTGTTTTTTTGAGAAAGAGTCTCACTCTGTCGCCCAGCCTGGAGTGCAGTGGTGTGATCTCAGCTCACTGCAACCTCTGCCTCCTGGATTCAAGCAATTCTTCTGCCTCACCCTCCTGAGTAGCTGGGACCACAGGCATGCGCCACCACACCTGGCCAATTTTTGTATATATATATATATTTTTAATAGAGATGGGGTTTCACCATATTGGCCAGGCTGGTCTTGAACTCCTGACCTCATGATCTGCCTGCCTTGGCCTCCCAAAGTGCTGGGATTACAGGCGTGAGCCACCGCGCCCAGCTGTCATCTTGTTTTTGACTTCTCATTCTGGCTTTTGTTATTTACTTTACTGCACCAAACGCTGTTTGGTTTGAATAGTTCTTTAGTTGGGGATTCTAGCTGTTACCTAAGTCTGTAAACATGGATTCATTTTTACTTATTGTTTGTCAGAGAGCTAGTTGCTAGACTAGCTACATGTCTCAGCAGAAAGGGTAGTAAGCCTTTATTGCTGAGTGAGACTTAAACCTTCCTGTCCAGAATATGCCAGTTAGAAACAGATGGGAAAAAATGGGCAAATTAAGAATGTGTAAAAGATTTTAAAATTGATTATATACTTTTTCAAATTATGAAAACTCAAGGGAAATTTTTGCATTTGTCTTTAGAGTACTATGTAAAGAATTTCTAATATTGTAGTATAATTTTGCTGTTTTATTTTTACTGTTTTATTATTCCTACTGTTATTTTACTATTATTGTGTTTGCCCAAATTTATTGTTTTTTTTTTCTTATGATTTGATTTTTAGTTAATACTTGCTCTGCTCCTGAGTTTAAGTTCATTACTTTCAGGAGTTAACATTTTTGTTTAAAAAATTATATTTCTGATCTATAGTGGAAAATCATTAAGAAATAGAAAAATATTTGGATTTAGTGTCAGGAACTCTAGTCTTGGCGTTGCTACCAGCTTTCAAGAGCATGCAGTTGCATTCTTTGGGCCTCAGATTCCTGATTTGTAAAATGTGGAGGTAACCTACATGATCTCTAAGGTTTCTTCTAGCACTAAAATTCTAGGGGATACTGTTTTTGGTGAAAAGTTATGAAAATTACAAAATGCTTTACAAATGTAAAGAGGAATGAATGTGTTGGAAACGAATTCACTTAACAAAAAGTCGTTCTTTGGCAAATTTGTAGAATTCATCAAATCTCTTAGGCAAGGGGTTTCTTTGTAACCCTCTGATAGATATCATAGGACTTCGTACAGATACTGTAGTGTTGAAAATCAGTGGTGACATAAGGCCACATATTGTAAGCCTTCTTAAGGCAATCGGAATTAGATGCTGTTGACACCAGTGAAGTTCTCATACTTATTTTAGCTATTTTCTCTCCTCATTTGGCAGTTTATTGTGATGAAAAATGGAAATCTGACCTTATGGGTATTTTCACAGCACCAGTCATTTTTAATACATATTACTGTTTTGTCATTTAACACATGAAGACATTTTAAAGTATTTTGTTTTTCAGTTTTCACTTTGTTCTTTGTTAAATAACAAGTAGAGACAAAATTGAGAAAGATCTTGAAAGAAAAGCTATTCAGTGATGGCCACTGCTCATTCAGATGCCATCAACCATGTGTTCTGGGTTAGAAACACATGCTAATTTATTTGAGGGGCCTTGTTTATAATGTGTGAGTATGTGTATGTGTATGTATACGAATGTGTATGTATATGTGTGTGTGTGTGTATGTGTGTAAGTAAGCTAAGACAAGGCCTGGATTCTCCTTCAGGTCACAGTTTTCTGCCTCTTTCAACATAGATTCTTATTCAGATTTGGGAACACATTCAAATAACTTTTGCACCTCTCTCACAGATTTAATTTAATGCAGTGTTCTGTGTGTAAGTGCTTCTGATGGGGAGAGATTTAAATAGAAAATAATTATTCTACTTTTTTTTGTTTTAAATTATTTGAACTAGGTGAGCGTTATGTACCTGGAGTGGGAAATGTGACCAAAGAAGAGGTCACAATGAGAGAAATTATTCACTTGCTTTGCATTGAACCCATGCCACACAGTGCCATTGCCAAAAATTTACCTGAGAATGTAAGTCTGATTTTGGTTTTATCTCTATTTACCTCAAGATGGGGTAGATTTTTCTTTTTCTTTAATTGGAAACTACTTCAAAATTTTAGGCAAAAAGTCCTATATTATTACCTTATAGATGTAAACCAATCACCTTCATCCTTTAGTGGTATAAATTTTAATTCTGGGAGAAACTCCTTTACTTTTTGTTTACTTTAAAATAAAGATTACTCCAGAGGAAAAAAGGGAACTTCTCGAAATACTGAAACTGGGTGGTGTGTTAATCTGGGTCTTCTGAGAAGCAGATCTTGTGACAAAACATTAAGATTTTTATTAAAGACAATGGTGAGGGATCTGGAAACAACAAGGGGAGCCATCAGATTCTGATGCAAATCTGATTCCCAGTGAAATAAAGAGAGAAGAAAAGTTACATAGAAGCATCCCAGACTGCTGGGCTTCAATGGCCTTTCCATCTGTCCCTCCCCATGTCTCCCAGAATGAGCCTGCATTAGTATCTCTGCCTTGCTCATTGTCTGGGAATGACTGGTGAGAAGCTTGACCTTAGTTTCACCAGAGCACAGCAGTTGAGGCACGTGGTCATTTACTCCCTGTAATTGGATGTCTGCAAGGTGCATTCTCATGACCACCACAGGTGGCATTTGTTTTTTTTTTTTAATTATTATACTTTAGGTTTTAGGGTACATGTGCATAATGTGCAGGTTTGTTACATATGTATCCATGTGCCGTGTTGTTTTGCTGCACCCATTAACTCATCATTTAGCATTAGGTATATCTCCTAATGCTGTCCCTCCCCCCACCCCACAACAGTCCCCGGAGTGTGACGTTCCCCTTCCTGTGTCCATGAGTTCTCATTGTTCAATTCCCACCTATGAGTGAGAACATGCGGTGTTTGGTTTTTTGTCCTTGCGATAGTTTACTGAGAATGATGTTTTCCAGTTTCATCCATGTCCCTACAAAGGACAGGAACTCATCATTTTTTATGGCTGCATAGTATTCCATGGTGTATATGTGCCACATTTTCTTAATCCAGTCTATCGTTGTTGGACATTTGGGTTGGTTCCAAGTCTTTGCTATTGTGAATAGTGCCGCAGTAAACATATGTGTGCATGTGTCTTTATAGCAGCATGATTTATAGTCCTTTGGGTATATACCCAGTAATGGGATGGCTGGGTCAAATGGTATTTCTAGTTCTAGATCCCTGAGGAATCGCCACACTGACTTCCACAATGGTTGAACCAGTTTACAGTCCCACCAACAGTGTAAAAGTGTTCCTATTTCTCCACATCCTCTCCAGCACCTGTTGTTTCCTGACTTTTTAATGATGGCCATTCTAACTGGTGTGAGATGGTATCTCACTGTGGTTTTGATTTGCATTTCTCTGATGGCCAGTGATGATGAGCATTTTTTCATGTGTTTTTTGGCTGCATAAATGTCTTCTTTTGAGAAGTGTCTCTTCATGTCCTTCGTCCACTTTTTGATGGGGTTGTTTGTTTTTTTTCTTGTAAATTTGTTTGAGTTCATTGTAGATTTTGGATATTAGCCCTTTGTCAGATGAGTAGATTGCAAAAATTTTCTCCCATTCTGTAGGTTGCCTGTTCACTCTGATGGTAGTTTCTTTTGCTGTGCAGAAGCTCTTTAGTTTAATTAGATCCCATTTGTCAATTTTGGCTTTTGTTGCCATTGCTTTTGGTGTTTTAGACATGAAGTCCTTGCCTACGCCTATGTCCTGAATGGTATTGCCTAGGTTTTCTTGTAGGATTTTAATGGTTTTAGGTCTAACATGTAAGTCTTTAATCCATCTTGAATTAATTTTTGTATAAGGTGTAAGGAAGGGATCCAGTTTCAGCTTTCTACATATGGCTAGCCAGTTTTCTCAGCACCATTTATTAAATAGGGAATCCTTTCCCCATTTCTTGTTTTTGTCAGGTTTGTCAAAGATCAGATAGTTGTTTTTTGTATATACAGATACTGTGGTAATAATCCTACAGATTATGAGTCTCATATTTTTTCCCTCTGAGATTTGAATATGAATTAGAAAAATGAGTCTTAAAAAAAATTATACTTATCTGTGCTGTCAAGGCTTTCCAAAGAGGTAGAATAGGGATATATGTGTGTGTGTGTGTGTGTGTGTGTGTATTTTTTTTTTTTCCTTGAGACGAAGTCTTGCTCTGACACCCAGGCTGGAGTGCAGTGGCACAATCTTGGCTCACTGCAACCTACGTCTCCCAGGTTCAAGTGATCCTCTTTCCTCAGCCTCCCGAGTAGCTGGGATTACAGGTGCATGCCACCACACCTGGCTAATTTTTGTTATTTTTGGTAGAGATGGGATTTCACCATATTGGCCAGGCTGGTCTGGAACTCCTGACCTCAAGTGATCCACCCACCTTGGCCTCCCAAAGTGCTGGAATTACAGGTATGATCTACCGCGTCCGGCCAAGGAATATATATATATATATATATTTTTTTTTTTTTAGACAGAGTCTCGGTCTGTTGCCCAGGCTGGAGTGCAGTGGTGCCATCTTGGCTAACCGTAACCTCCACCTCCCGTGTTCAAGTGATTCTCCTGCCTCGGCCTCCCAAGTAGCTAGGACTACAGTTGCGCACCACCATGCCTGGCTAATTTTTATATTTTTAGTAGAGACAGGGTTTCACTATGTTGGCCAGGCTGGTCTCGAACTCCTGACCTCATGATCTACCCACCTCGGCCTCCCAAAGTGCTGGGATTACAGGTGTGAGCTGCTGTGCCCAGCCAAGTATATGTATTTTTAAGGGAGGTTACATTTCTTATCTTTACGAGACTGCAGGAATCTGTGAGCTTAGGGTAGTAGTTTGACTAGGTCCTTATCTTAATTTTAAATGACTTTGTAAAAAAATAGTGTTCCCTGTTTAAGGAAAAGATCAGGTCAATCAGAAAAAAAATTGCAGAAGGTAGAATATATTAGGACATCTAGATGTGTATTGCTATAGATTACTAGTTGGAGCTCATTAATTTTGTTACCTTGGTTTTAGGGATTAGTACAGCATGGACATGTACGTAAATGATGGGGGTGATGAACATACTACATAAAGAAGAGCTTCTTTTCTTTGAAGTATTGGTAATACTATGTGTGTATGCCGTATATGTACGTGTGTACTTATACACACATATGAAGGCAAACTTAGATAACCTTTCTTAAACAGTTTATACATACATCTTACCTCTTACGAAGTTGGTCTCCCAAAACATAGATAATTGGTTTTAGACCTAATTTTTTAATAGTGGAAATTGATCTTTTTAAAATTATTTACAAAGTACTTCAGAGATGCAGCTGAAAATGTATTTCACTTCACAGAGAAGTGGAAGTCATTATATGAAGGTAAAAATGACAAAAATATTGTTTCAACAGGAAAATAACGAAACTGGCTTAGAGAATGTCATAAACAAAGTGGCCACATTTAAGTAAGTGCTTAATATTTATACTTATTCTAAAAGGTAGATTGATCTTTGTTCTTCTACTTTGGATACTTTGTAGAAGCTCTGAAGTTCTTGCCTGAACTCCCAAGAATAAGAGTAGAATACAGATTAGAAAGGGTGAGAATGAGGGGCTCACAGTAGACACTTAGCACCTGTTTGTTGAAAAAATGAGTGTTTTGGGCAAGTGAATGAGAAATACTCATTTATGATATTAGATGATTGATTTAGATAGTAAGTAAATGAACTTTTCTGATACTCTCTTTCCCATTAATCTGAACCCATGATTTCATTTATTTTATAAATTTTTATTTAATATACTAATTTTGGATTTTTCTCTGGTAGAATTAAAACAGTATTTTATAATATTTTCATTTCAGTGTATAAAATGGAAATACAAATTTAATTGTATTAATCTTTGAAATTTGAAAAATCGATACTGATGGCGAATTTCTACTTGTTACAGTATTGTGTTTACAGATACATTACTAGTTTCAAATAGCTTTTAAAATAGGGTGTAGCTTTTCTTATGATCTAGTAATGTTCGTTGAAATACTTGACTTAGAGATTGGATAGAAACCAAAAGCTATTTAATGTTTAGAACAAATACGGAGTACTCCTTTTGACCTCAATGATTTTCCTTATAGTACTATATAAAGGATTCAGTACTATATTTTCATTTGCAAATTACTAAGGTTATGATGTCTCCCTACTGTTTTAGATATGACCTTAGACAATGAAGTGTCTAAGGGCAATGAAGTGTTCTTTAGTTGAACAGACAACCTTTAGGCATCAGAGACTCTTAAATCTCTAAGAAGCTTTAGAGATAGGGCATGGTATCAGTTCTAGATAGTATAAAACAAACTTCTCCAGATTTGTTTGAATTTCATTATTAAAAACACAGCTTAGCTGTTATCAGGCTTTGTGTTCACAATGTAGGTTTTTAGTTTTATTATTGCAATGGAACTTTTCATAAGCTAAATGAGACAATTTTTTTATGTATATTTGACTTCTGGATTAATTTTTAGGTTTTTATTTTGTCTATATTTTATACTTCAAGAACACTGCAGTTCATCTTGTATTTTCCATCTATTTAGGAAACCAGGTGTATCAGGCCATGGAGTTTATGAACTAAAAGATGAATCATTGAAAGACTTCAATATGTACTTTTATCATTACTCCAAAACCCAGCATAGCAAGGTAGAAAAAAGTATCCTTTTCAGTAAATAAACCTAAATGCTTTATGCTTTCTAACTCCACAGAAAATTTTCTGCTTTTTCTATAGTTTCATGCTGGTTCTTATTAATAGAGGTCATTATGTCACCCAAGAATTAAAATTGAATCAATAATGTTATCTAGTATACAGGCAATATTCAGATTTTCCTGATTATACTACATATGTCTGTAATAGCTGTCTTGGGAAGAGGATTCAATCAAGCATCATGGACTTCATCATCACACGCTCATTTGATTGTCATGTTTCTTTAATTTTTTTTTTTGTTTTTGTTTTTGTTTTTGTTTTTGTTTTTTGGTGAAACGGAGCCTCACTGTTATCCAGGCTGGAACGTAGTTGCACGATAACAGCTCACTGCAACCTCCACCTCCCAGGTTCAAGTGATTCTCCTGCCCCAGCATCCTGAGTAGCTGGGACTATAGGCACATGCCACCATGCCTGGCTAATTTTTGTATTTTTAGAAAGACAGGGTTTCACCATGTTGTCCAGGCTGGTCTCAAATTCCTGACCTCAAAAGATTCCACCCACCTCGGCCTCCCAACGTCCTGGGATTACAGGCGTGAGCCACCTCGCCCGTCCAATAGTCTCCTTTAATTTAGAAGATAATTCTTTTGCATTTTTTTCTTTCATAACATCAACATTTCTATAGAGTACCAAATAGATTCAACTTAAACAGTTTTTGGCAAGAATACTATGTAAGTGATATATTGCATCCCATTATTAGGCACATACGTCTTTTTGTCCCATGAAGGATCATGTTAAGTTTGATCAGTTAGTTAAGGTGATGTCTGGCTTTATCCTTATCAAGTAAATACTTTACAGCCCATAGCACAGTACCCTGTACATAATAGGTACTGGGTAAATATTTTCAGTAGAAAATAATGGAGACGAAGTTTTTGACCAGGGATATTCCTCATCTATTTTGCATTAGTTTTCTCTAGAACACCATTTTATTTCTAGGACAAAGAGGCATTTTGAATACATGCTTCAGTATATAAAGTATTTTAATAGGTGGTTGGGTCTTTCCTGACTGCTTTAAAGTATTTGATTTGTTTCATGCTTCCAAAGCAGTATATTTAATGATAGATTTTTTTATAGGCTGAACATATGCAGAAGAAAAGGAGAAAACAAGAAAACAAAGATGAAGGTAAAAAGTGAGATTCTGAATTGACTCATTATGACTATTTTCTGTGGTTTCGTATCAGCAAAGCATATAGTTTTTTGTTGTTGTTGGTTTTTGAGAGTGGGCAACTCAAGGAAGTGCAAAGAGCTTTTTGCTTCTTATTCACATATTAAGATATGGTATATATCAGTAGTGTTTGAATTTAAAATTGATAGCAAATGTAGTTCATTTTGGGTGACTGATATAGTACTTATATTACATTTAATATTGATATTTTCAGTACTAGAAAGGTAGCAAAAAAGCATCTGTTGTTTTGCATGTAACCTATTATGTTTTGACATTTGCACTTTAGTATGTAGGATAACCCAAATAAAAATGTACCTGTTTGTCTCTTTCCCCATCCATTCCCCACCTCCTATAGCATTGCCACCACCACCACCTCCTGAATTCTGCCCTGCTTTCAGCACAGTGATTAACCTTCTCAACTGTGATATCATGATGTACATTCTCAGGACTGTATTTGAGCGGGCAATAGACACAGATTCTAACTTGTGGACTGAAGGGATGCTCCAAATGGTTTGTTTACCTGAAATATTTTCTCTACATCAAGTCCTAGAGTTCTTGGGGATCTAGGGAAGATCTCGGGTCTAACTTCAGTTGGAACCACATCTAGAGCACTGGAAACGTAGGGGTCATTAAAAGTGCTTACACACAGCACAAATTTTTTTTAGTGATATGTTCTCGTGTTTTTAGCATCCTTACTCTTGGGAACCGTTTCTGTTTAATAAAACCCATGAAAACAAAAACAGGTGTACTTATGCTAATAAATTGACATGTTATTATTGTGTCACGATTTTTTATATTTTTAATTTTACTTGAATTATAAGGAGACAGTATAATAAAGGTTTGAAGATAGGTCTAGACTTTAGTCTTGGGTTTCCCCACTTCCTATTTAAGGAGCAAATAATAATTTTCTCATTAGTAAAATGGATAAAAGTGTAATTATTCATAGAGGTAGGAGAATTAGCTAAAGTGAAAGCAGCTATTTTTCCTTGTTACTGTTATAGATAAATACATGTTACTTAATTATGCCACATCATGGAAGTTGTAACACCATATTTATTTATACCTGCCTAACTAAATGTTCCTTTTTCCTTTAGTATTGTTGGTCTGCAGGTTCTAAATGCTGTCATTGCCATATGTGTACCTCAATTTTTGTTATAACACTGATAAATTCATTCACTAGTAAATTTCAAACCATAGAGATATGTTTGAAACCAAGTTAAAATTTCTCTTCCTGAGTCCCAGTATGCTATATAGGACATAAGCATTGTTAAAGTTTTGTATATTCTGGAAATCATTGCACATTAGCGCATATAGATCTACTTATTCTTGATAGCTGCGTAGTCCATTCTATGGGTATAATGTGTTTAAGTAGTCTCCTATTAATAGACATTCAGGTGTTTCTAGGTCTTTGCTGTAACAAAGAACAATAAAATGTACGTTCTTATACAAATGTTTTTGCATACTTAAGGGAGCGTATTTGTCATACTAATTCCTAATAGTTGGTATATACCTTTACATTTTTGATAGATGTTTTCAAATTGGCCTCCAAAAATGTTGTACCAGTTTACTTTCCCGTCACCACTATGATCAAAAGTGCCTACTTCCCAATACCTATGCCAGCTCTTATCTATAACACCAAAATTTTTGCCACTGTAATAGGTGAAAAATAGGATGATCTTGTTTCAACTCATTTTTCTTTAAGTGAGGTTGAACTTTTTTTTTTTTTTTTTGAGATGGAGTTTCACTTGTCACCCAGGCTGGAGTAGGCTGGAGTGCAGTGACACAATCTTGGCTCACTGCAACTTCCACCTCCAGGTTCAAGTGATTCTCCTGCCTCAGCTTCCCAAGCAGCTGGGATTACAGGCACCCACCACCACGCCTGGCTAATTTTGTATTTTTAGTAGACACGAGGTTTCACCATGTTGACCAGGCTGGTCATGAACTCCTGACCTCAGGTGATCCACCCACCCCAACCTCCGAAAGTGCTGGGATTACAGAAGTGAGCCACCAGCGCTGGGCCAGGTTGAACATTTTTCATATGTGTATTCATCATTTCTCTTTCTGTAAACTGCTTAATGTGAACTGCTGAAACCTTTGCGTGTTTTTTACCTATCAGCTTTCTTATTTTTATACTTCTACTTAAAATAGATTTACCTTGCTAGGCATGGTGGCCCATACCTGTAATTGCAGCACTTTGGGAAGCTGAAGCAGGAGGATCACTTGAGCGCAGGAGTTTAAGACCAGCCTGGCCAACATAGTGAGACACTGTCTATACCCCCCGCCCCCTCCAAAAAGAAATTTAGCTAGGCGTGGTGGTGTGCACCTCTAGTCCCCAGCTACTCAGGAGGCTGAGGCAGGAGGATCACTTGAGCCCAAGAGCTTAAGGCTGCAGTAAGCTAGGATTGCCCCACTGCACTCCAACCTGGGTGACAGAGTGAGACCAGTCTCTGAAAAAAATAAAAATTAAATTAAAAATATATTTACCTGAAGAAGCCCAATTTTAAAGATCTCTTATTTTCCTCCTTCAGGCTTTTCATATTCTGGCATTGGGTTTACTAGAAGAGAAGCAACAGCTTCAAAAAGCTCCTGAAGAAGAAGTAACATTTGACTTTTATCATAAGGCTTCAAGTATGTTTGAGTATCACTCTTAAACACATTTGTCGTTGGAAGTCTAGATCTTAAGGAGTTTTAATTTGTCAATCCTGAAAGTTTATATCTTACAGAGTTTTCATCTGTCAGTCCTTAAAACATAGGTAACCCTGAAATAATTTTTTTCCTGGCATTCTTAGTTTGTAACTAATATTTTCAGATATACTAATATATTTTTTAATCCCTTACTGTCATCTTTACTACAATTTTTTTACTACATGATCTCCCCACTTTTTTTTTTTTTTGGTTGCATATATTGGTGTTTTTTTACTTTCATTCCTCATCTCAGTATTATCAAATATTTGCTGCTGTGTCAACCATAGCATTCATGTGACATGTCTTAATAAGATATTAATGTTTCTGAATTTTAAATGATAGAAATCTGAATGATAACATGTTCATTTTGCATTGCATTCAACTTGGAAGAAAAGGATAGTTTTAAATTAGATTTCTAATAAATGCTACCTGATTAAGATAGTTTTTTTCAAAGCACATTCCAGGCATGTTGATTATAAAAACAATAGGAGACAAACATTTTCTATTTACATGCTGTATTTTTTAGATCCCTGAAGACATCAAAAACCTATTCAGTTTATGGATATAAAGTCCCCCACTTCAATATTTTTGGCAATTTTGTTTCTCATTAAGCACTTTTGCTTAGATGTTGAGTCAAGTGGAGCAAAGACCAGAGACAGATATTTAGGGTAGCTGTCACTTAGCAGTGCCAGTAAAAGATGTAAGAAAGAGACTTAAAGTCATTTTTAAATTTAATAGATCATATCATTGTAACCCAGTACTTCATATAATTGCAGATTCATCCATTGAATAATTAAGTTAAGGGATTGATTGGCAAACCTTGGTTATCAATGTAAATAACATTAACTAGAAATTGTAATTTGTACATAATTATGAAGACATAATTGACCCTCCATATCTGTGGGTTCCATATCTAGGGATTCAACCAGTCGCAGTTTGAAAATATTCAGGGGGAAAAAGGAAAAAGGATGGTTGTCACTGTACTGAACATGTACAGACTTTTTTTCTTGTCATTATTCCCTAAACAATATTATCTAACAACTATTTACATAGCGTTTACATTGTATTAGGCATTATAAGTAATCTAGAGATGATTTAAAGCATACAGAAGCATGTGTATAGATTTTATGCAAATACTACACCATTTTATATAAGGGAATGGAGCATTAGTGGACTTTGATGTCCATAGGGGTCCTGAAACCAATTCCCTGAGGACACCAAGAGATGACTATATGTATTTATTTATGATGTGTGATTTTGTGTTTTAAAAAAGGATTGGGAAGTTCAGCCATGAATATACAAATGCTTTTGGAAAAACTCAAAGGAATTCCCCAGTTAGAAGGCCAGAAGGACATGATAACATGGATACTTCAGGTAAACTAAAAAAGTAAAGTGATCATATCTTGGTTTAAATATTTAAGAATTCTCTGCTTGCCTCCAGAATTAAACCACTGTACCACTGTAGATGTTTACTACTGGTTTTCATAATCACTTATTTTTCATGTTAATAATTCTATTTTCCTATATTTTAGTGTAGTTTTAAAAATTAAGATTTATTCATTTCTTTTGTCGTTATTTAGTAAACTTTACTGAAAACCTACCATGTGCCATGCTCACTTATAGATTTCTAGATGGAACAAGACAGACAAGGTGCTTACTATCATGGAACATATACTCCAATTGAGGGACAGACATTAAACAAATAAATAAACAAAAATATCAAGGTAATTCAATAGATGAGTAAGGGGTTACTTTGGGTAATTAGGGAAGGCCTCTCTCAAAACACGACATTAGAGCTAAGACCTGAATGACATGGAGTCAGTCTTAGAAGAGTCTGGAAGAGTACTCCAGGAAGAGGGAACAGCAGTGCAAAAGCTCTTTGGTGGCCAGAAAGAAGGTCAGTATGGCTGGAGCATAATGGGTGAGGGATGGAAAAGTAGGCAGTGAGATCAGAGGGGTAGTCAGGGGCCAGATCTTGTAGGTCTTTATAAGTCAGTGTAAAGTGATAATTTTTGAGGACAATGGGAAAATATTGGAGGATTTTAAGTGACCTAATCTATATTTGTACAAGATGATATTGGCTGCTGTGGAGTAAATGGATTATGGGGGATAGGCATACAAGTAAGGAAACTGTTAGGAGACTATTGCAGTAATCTTGATATGAAATAAATATGACCTAGGCTGAGATGCAGATAGTAAGAATCTGAACTGATTAAGGTGCATGTCGAAGGTGTGTGAAGATAAAATCTATAGTACTTCTTAATCAGTCTGATGGGACAGATGAAGGAAATAAATCAAAGATGAGGCTGGGCACGGTGGCTAGCGCCTGTAATCCCAGCACTTTGGGAGGCCAAGGCAGGCAGATCACCTGAGGTCAGGAGTTTGAGACCAGTCTGGCTAACATGGTGAAACCTCATCTATACTAAAAATACAAAAAATTAGCCAGGCATGGTGGTGCACACCTGTAGTCCCAGCTACTCGGGAGGCTGAGGCAGGAGAATTGCTTGAACCAGGGAGGTGGAGATTGCGGTGAGGCGAGATCGCACCACTGCACTCCAGCCTGGGTGACAGAACAAGACTCTGTCTCAGAAAAAAGGAAATCAAAGATGACTCCTGGATTTGGTGCTTGAGCTATTGGGTAGATAGCATTGCCTTTGGAGACGAGTGAATTAAATAAGCAGGGGAGAGAGAGAGGCCAGGAATGTTACTTTAATGGAAAACCCTCCACATAGAAACAAAACCGGCCAGGCATGGTGGCTCACGCCTGTAATCCCAGCACTTTGGGAGGCCGAGGCGGGTGGATCACAAGATCAGTAGTTCAAGACCAGCCTGGCCAAGATGGTGAAACCCTGTCTCTACTAAAAATACAAAAAAAAAAAAAAAAAAAAAATTAGCTGGGCGCGGTGGCAGGCGCCTGTAATCCCAGCTACTCAGGAGGCTGAGGCAGGAGAATCGCTTGAACTCTGAGGGCAGAGGTTGCAGTGAGCCGAGATCGTGCCACTGCACTCCAGCCTGGGCAACAGAGTGAGACTTGTCTCAAAAAAAAAAAAAAAAACCTGAAACCAGGATTATGGAGCTTCTGCACTCATTGCATTCATTAAGATATTCTGATGTTTATAGCTAAGTATTGTTTTGATAATCAGAATGTATAGAGTAGTTATTTTTCACATTCTTATCAACTGGAAATCTTGGTACTGATTTGTACTTTTAAGAGGGCAGCTCTTCTTACTACTTTATTAGAAACAGTCCTTAAGCATGATGTAATGATGTAACTATAAGATAATGATATTATTGGCCAGGCGCGGTGGCTCACGCCTGTAATCCCAGCACTTTGGGAGGCTGAGGCGGGAGGGTCACGAGGTCAGAAGATCGAGACCATCCTGGCTGACACGGTGAAACCCCGTCTCTACTAAAAATACAAAAAACATTAGCCGGGCATGGTGGCGGGTGCCTGTAGTCCCAGCTACTCGGGAGGCTGAGGCAGAAGAATGGCGTGAACCCGGGAGGCAGAGCTTGCAGTGAGCCGAGATTGTGCCACTGCACTCCAGCCTGGGCGACAAAGAGACTCCATCTCAAAAAAAAAAATAAAAAGATAATGATATTATTAAAATTCTTCTTGAAGTAGATTTTATGAATATTTAGCATTTGTGTTAAACTAGCCAATATTATTTTAAGATATAAAATCAAACGAAAGTAGGTAACTATTAAGAAAGTAAATCGAGGTACCATTTAGTTCAGCATTCATATCCCATAGAGATGGTGTTACGAATTGCAGATCTAGTCCTGAAAATTCATTTTCAATTAGAATACTAAATTTTATTATCAAAATATCTGAAAAGCACATGTATCTGCTGTTAAAAACATTAGATACTCTATCCAGATGGTTGATTTAAAGCTATGTTGTAAGTGTTCATTGTGGGAAATTTTTCCTCATGAGACCAAGGTTCCTTCAAAATATAAATAAATTTTACTGGGCACAGTGACTCACACCTATAGTTCCAGCACTTTGGGAAGCCAAGGTGGGTGGCTTGCTTGAGCCCAGAACTTCAAGACCAGCCTGGACAATGTGGCAAAAACGCCATCTCTACAAAAAATACAAAAATTAGCCAAGGGTATGGTGGTGTGCGCCTCTAGTCCCAGCTACTTGAGAGGCTGAGGTGAGAAGATGGCATGAGCCCAGGAGACAGAGGTTGCAGTGAGCCAAGATTGTGCCATTGCACTCCAGCCTGGGCGACAGAGTTTCACTCTGTCGAATGAATGAATTAATGAATTAATGAATGCATTCATGCTGAAACCATGAGCTTTGTTAATAAGAATGAGGCAGTTCTGTATAAGCTGTTGTGGAAATGTCTCTGAAGATAGCTGGGTGTGATGGCTCACTCCTGTAATCCCAGCACTTTGGGAGGCCGAGGTGGGCAGATCATGAGGTCAGGAGATCGAGACCATCCTGGCTAACACGGCAAAACCCTGTCTCTACTAAAAATACAAAAATTAGCCGGGTGTTGTGGCGGGCACCTGTAGTCCCAGCTACTCAGGAGGCTGAGGCAGGAGAATGGCGTGTACCCAGGAGGCGGAGCTTGCAGTGAACCAAGATGGCACCACTGTGCTCTAGCCTGGGCGACAGAGCAAGACTTTGTCTTAAAAAAAAAAAAAAAAAAAAAAAAACCAAAAAAGAAATGTCAAAATGTCTCCGAAGATAAATGATTAAGTGAAAAGAGGATGTGTGAAAACAGTATGTATGGTAGGATCTCTTTTTATGAAAACAGATGTAAATATAAAAATTATATATTCTCATAGAGGTGTTGCAATCAGGGAAAGGAGGATTTTACTTTCCATTTTATATCTTTTTTTTTTTTTTTGAGACAGGGTCTTGCTCTGTCACCCAGGCTGGAGTGCAGTGGCACGATCTCAGCTCACTGCAACCTCCACTTCCCGGGTTCAAGCGATTCTCCTGCCTCAGCCTCCCAAGTAGCTGGCATCACAGGCATGGGTCACCACACCCAGCTACTTCTTGTATTTTTAGTAGAGACAGGATTTTGCTGTGTTGGCCAGGCTGATCTCTAACTCCTGACCTCAGGTGATCCACCCTCCTTGGCCTCCCAAAGTGCTGAGATTACCCGCCTCCGCCTCCCAAAGAGCAGTCACCATTTTGTATCTTTGTTTTTATGTGTTTTTGCACAAAAATATTATTTTAAATTAAAAAAATTTTGTTTCCTGGCAAATCTCTTGAAAGCTAACAGATGCATGCCCCCAGCCTACTGAATCAGCTGATTCTGCTACCAGTGGCCTCCTCCTCAGCTGGATTGCTCATTGACCAGGGGAGGTGTTTGTCACAGTCAGAGTCACTTTTTTTCTTCATATATCAAAATAGTTTAAGTGAAAGACATTTGGAGATATGATGCCAAAATCAGATTAGTGAATGTTTCTGTTCCTGGTCAGTCTAACGGTCTAACTAACTCTTAACGTTTCATCTGTTTTTCACAGATGTTTGACACAGTGAAGCGATTAAGAGAAAAATCTTGTTTAATTGTAGCAACCACATCAGGATCGGAATCTATTAAGAATGATGAGGTATGACACTGTAGTAACACTGTAGTAATGGTGACATTCATCTCTGTCTTTGAACTTTACTGGTATAAAGGAGCTGCTGCTTTTTTATTAGGAGAAACCTGTTGATTGTAAAGTATATGAGATCTGTCCATCTTTTATTCATTATGCTTCTATATTGTAGAGATTAATGGTACATGACAATTCAGTATAATTTTTATATTTTGCAAAAACAGGAGAAATTGATATATCATAGAGCTCTGTTAGAAATCCCAGCTCTTTGAGAGGCGGAGGTGGGTAGATCACTTGAGGTCGGGAGTTCAAGACCAGCCTGGCCAACGTGGCAAAACCACGTCTCTAGTAAAAATACAAAAATTAGCCCAATGTGGTGGCTTGCTCATGTAGTCCCAGCTACTCGGGAGGCTGAGGCACAGAAATCACTTGAACTCAGGAGGCGGAGGTTGCAGTGAGCCAAAATCACGCTACTGCATTCCAGCCTGGGTGACAGAGCAAGATTCCATCTCAAAAACAAAAAACCGAAATACCGTATTTTATTAACTTTTAATATATTTTAGTGACTTAAATTGGGATATGTCTCACAATAAATGACTTTCATCAACAGCATTTTTTAGAGAAATATAAGATAATGGTACATCTTAGATTCAATGAAATGCAATAATATTTGTGTTATTGCTATAATATAGTGAATCAGGTTTTGATGATTCTAAAATTTATATTATTAGAATAATAATATTTGTGGTTATTACGTATTCAGTAAAACACTGGATGTAAATTTGAATAGAAAATTAACGTGCACCAAATATATCTCAGTAATATTGTTAAAGTTAAAAAATTGTTAAATTTCTCATTTTTAACAATTCATTTAGAAGTAACTGTTAGAAATCAAGATTATTTAAATTGTCAGTAATTAAGTGATTGACAAATGATTTTAAAATTTTGTTTTGTCTAATTTTATTTCTTAAGGTACCTGCATTGAGTATAAAAGGCAGTTAATTGGATATTTAAGGTTCTTAGCTTCTTGCAGTAAATTATTTAAATAACTAAAGGAATAATTAGTTGTATGATGTCATGCAGCCTGTAATGCTAATTTTGAAACATTAAACTGAATCCAGGATGTAAGGTGTAATCAGGGTTTCAGAATCTTATTCTAAGGAATTTTGCCATCCAAACAGCGTATGTAAATGTTTAACAGTGGATCTTACCTAAATTTGTCATTTCTTAATACCCAGATTACTCATGATAAAGAAAAAGCAGAACGAAAAAGAAAAGCTGAAGCTGCTAGGCTACATCGCCAGAAGATCATGGCTCAGATGTCTGCCTTACAGAAAAACTTCATTGAAACTCATAAACTCATGTATGACAATACATCAGAAATGCCTGGGAAAGAAGACTCCATTATGGAGGAAGAGAGGTAAAATAAAGCAAACCAAAAATTACCAACTCAATTTTTGGAGGAAAGGTTAAATAGTCACTTTAAATTATGCTCTTCCAAAATGCATTTTATGGCAAGAGAAATTCAACTATTTTCATTCTAGAAAGGTCAGAGTGAAGACTCTAAGGTACTTATTGAATATAATTTTATACTGATAAATGCATTGAGTGTGCAGTAAACTTATGTTAGGAACCTTTATGCACAAAAAGATAGCCAACCTGTTATTTTGTATGCATTAGCACTTTTAGGTATACATTTACACATCAGTTCACTTATTTCACATTATTATTTCTAATAAAAATGACTGCAGTTATTACATTATTAGAAACAAATTCTTTGCCTGAAAAAGGTGGCTTATATGAGTTTTTCTTTTTTTCTTAAAAGAGAAGAAAGACATTGCCTATAACTACAGGTATGGATAGCACCTTGGAATTGGAATCAGTAAATCTGGTTTTCTGAGTTCTGACTGTGGTATGCTCTTAGAGAAATTGGTTAATTTTCTGAGCTGTGCTTTGTGGGCTATTATACAGTGATAAAAGGGAGGAGACATAACAATGTTACTTTGAGAAGCATTCCAAGAAATTTAAAATATTGAAAGTACCCACTTTGGCCCTTTTTAAAGACAAGCTTTCACTGCTGTTTAAAACAATATGTGTTGAGGGCTGTGAGCAGTGGCTAACCTCTGTAATCCCAACACTTTGGGAGGCCGAGGCAGGTGGATCACCTGAGGTCAGGAGTTCAAGACCAGCCTGGCCAACAGGCAAAACCCCGTCTCTACTAAAAATACAAAAATTAGCCGGGTGTGGTGACGCATGCATTTAGTCCCAGCTACTCAGGAGGCTGAGGCACGAGAATCACCTGAACCTGGGAGCCAGAGGTTGTAGTGAGCAGAGATTGTGCCACTGCACTCCAGCTTGGGCAACAGAGCGAGACTCTGTCTCAAAAAAAAAAAAAAAATGTTGTGGATACTTTTAGAAAATTGTGGTTTTGGAATAATAGTAGGCACAATACATCCTATCTGATATGTATGTTTAATCTTGAAGCTGAATATGCTAACAAGGACCATAAAGAATCATGATTATATTAGTGATTAAAAATAAAAAGATATGAAGGTATGCTTTCCTTGGCTGACTATAGTGTAATAAAACTGGAAATTTTAAATAACAAGCCAAAGTCCCACCTCTAGATATTATATATTAACAACATACTATTGAGAAATAGTGAGAAAGAAACTACTGACAATAAAATAAGAAGGTGTAAGCAAAGGTGTACTCAGAGTTCATTTATGGCCTTAATGCTTTCATTATTTATTTTTATTGCTTGAGTAATTGGACATGTGATTTTTGAATGTGTTCTTATTGAAAGCAGTTTAAATAATGCAGGAAGTCCCCCTTTGACCATCTCTGCATTACTGATCTTTCTCCACACATAACCATGATTACAAATTGCCATTGTTCTTAGACCTCTTTCTATGCATTTATAAACATGTATACATGAAGAAATAGTGAGGCTTATTTCGTGTTTTCTAGTGGTTTTTCTTTTTTAACCATACATTTTTTCTGCAGCTTGCTGTTTCAATGTCTTAGGAATCTTTTGATATCAGTACATGTCACTCTATAATGTAGATTCTACATCATTGTTTATGACTGCCGCATAGTGGTCTCTGATGTGGTTATATAATAGTTTATTTATCTGACTTTAGACATTTAGGTTGCTTCTGATTTTTCCTTATAACAGTTCGTGAGAACCTTTTTGTATGTGTCTCCTTGTACAACTCTGCAAGTACTTAGTCAAGGAGTCCAGTAAGTGAAAGGGCTGGGTTAAAATTTTTATAGATATGGCCACATTACCATCCAGAGTGGTTTTACCAGTTTCTGCTCCTGAGAGTGTATATAGGTGCCTAATTTACCTTGTTCTCACTAATACTTAACTATTTTCAGTACTTGAAAATGTGATATTATTAAAATTACAGATTTGTGCCAATCTGGCTGAATTTCCCCAATTGCTGCTTAGTACTAGGTTGAGCAACTTCTCATGTGATTATTCACTGACCTTTTACATTTTATCCTCCGGGAATTGCCTATTATTATTCTTTGCCTATCTCTATTGGGTGCTTTGCTCTTGTCTTATTGACTTATATAAGTCTTAAAATTATTAATACTTATCTTTGTTACATATGTTTCCCATATTTTGTCCCTGTTTCTTTAACATTAATTATGGGGTTTAGCCATAGAGAAGTGTTCAGTGTTGATAAAGACAAATTTATCAGTCTTTTAGAGTTTTAACTTTTTGTATTAATATCTTGTTTAAGAAAGCTTTTCCTATCCCAAAGTCTCAAATATATTCTCTCATATTTTTTTAAACCAGTTTTTTTTTTAAGAGATGGGGTCTCACTGTGTTGCCCAGGCTAGAATGCAGTGGCTCTTCACAGGCATAATTATGATGCACTACAGCCTCAAACTCCTGGGCTCAAGTGATCCTCCTGCCTTACCCTCCTGAGTAGCTGGGACTACGGGCGTGTGTCACCACACCCAGCCAAAATTTTAATTACATAGTTTTACATACACACACTTGAGATGGAGTCTTGCTTTGTCACCTAGACTGGAGTACAGTGGCGTGATCTTGGCTCACTGCAACCTCCACCTCCTGGGTTCAAGTGATTCTCCTGCCTCAACCTCCTGAGTAGCTGGGATTATAGGCGCCCGCCACCACACCTGGTTAATTTTTTTTTTTGTATTTTTAGTAGAGATGGGGTTTCACCATGTTGGCCAGGCTAGTCTGGAACTCCTGGCCTCAAGTGATCTTCCCACTTCAGCCTCCCAGAGTGCTGGGATTACAAGGCGTGAGCTAGTGTGCCCAGCCAAATTACATAGTTATATTAATAATTTTCCTCTTGAAAACTGAATGTCAGAGATAAAGCTAAAGTTCCATTTGAGTACCAGCCCAAATCCTGGACTTTTTTCTGCTCCTCCTCAGAGGTTCTCTGGTTATAAGTTTTAAGTGTATCTTGCCAGAATTTTTCCTATGTTATTAATACAAATATATGTAGCCACAGAAATTATAGCATGTCATTCAGCCTTTGGTTTTATTTGCATTGATAGTATTATGTACATATCACTCTACAACTTCCCATTTTCACTCTGTAGTATGTCTTGGAAATCTATGTATGTTCTTATATACAAAACAAGCTCAGCGTTTTTCAGTCTTGGCATTTAGGCAGCTTTTTTTTTTTCATGCAGTACTGTCCTGTGAATTGTGGGACTGCATCTTGTGCCCACTAGAACCTTGTGACAATCAATAAGTAAACCTTTCATAATTTATTGCTAGATGCCTCCTATGAGGTGGTACCACACTTAGTGAGTCCCACCTTTTAAAAACTGCACAGTAGGCTGGGTGCGGTGGCTTACACCTGTAATCCCAGCACTTTGGGAGGCCAAGACAGGCAGATCACGAGGTCAGGAGTTCGAGACCAGCCTGGCCAACATAGTGAAACTCCGTCTCTACTAAAAATACAAAAAAATTAGCTGGGCATGGTGGCAGGAGCCTGTAATCCCAGCTACTTGGGAGGCCAAGGCAAGGAGAATCACTTGAACCTGGGAGGCAGAGATTGCAGTGAGCCGAGATCACACCACTGCACTCCAGCCCGGCAACAGTGCAAGACTGTCTCAAACAAAATAAAACAAAACAAAAAAGCTGCAGAGTATTCTATATTAGGTAAGTTCATTTATATATGATGATTAATATTTATTTATTGTTCAATGATATACTATAGTTCAGGGAGCTTCTTGCACAGACAGAGACACCATTGTAGAGTAGTTCAGAGCACGGACTGTGAGCCTAGATTACCTGGATTAAATCCTGGTCTGCTACATACTATTGATGAGTCATTGGATGAGTCTCTTGTTGTCACTAGGCCTCAGTTTCTTCATCTGAAAAGTGGAAGTGTCACAGGATCCTTAGAGTGTTGCTTTTCCAGCCAGAAACCTCTGGCCAGTGGCACCTTTGCCAGAATTTTGCTCGGTCTCTCTGGGCTCATCCTGCCCACTTGGCCTGGCAGGCTGCACTTGACTGACACTACCAGCCTGGATCCCATGCCTGCCGAAGGCGAGCCAGGTGTGGAGTGACCAGGGGTGCATGAGTGGGCACCTGCAGGGTCCGACCACTGCGCACAGCCAGACACGCCAGCTGCTGCGGCAGGGCAGGGAGCTCTAGGCACAGGGACAGGGGCCAGCTCTGTGCAAGCCTGCAGCTGGATCATATGCACCAGCAGCTTCCGCTGCAGGGACTCTTGTCTGGACAAGGGGAATGTGGTGGCACCTGGCAGCTCAGAGATGCCAGAAACTGTGAAGCCCCAAAGAGAGTGTCACAGCCCTGGCTCAGGGAGCCCCTAGGTCTGGGCTCCCTGAAGGACCACAGCTCTTCTCTCCTTCTTGTCACCTGCAACGTGGCAAGCGGTGGGTGTGGGCGTTTCAGCCCTGTTTATGTTACTAGCTCTTTCAGTCCTGCCATTTGGTGGTTCCCAAGTTCTTGTCCTGCATCCAGGAAGAATGAGGTACACGGACAACTGGAGGGTGAGCAAGGTGGAGAGCTTTATTAAGCAACAGAACTGCTCTCTAGGGACCCGAAGTGGGTAGCTCTTTCTGCAGGCAGGTCATCCCAATGAGTGTCCAGCACTCAGTGGAGAGGAGATCCAGAGTGGGTATCTCCTTTCCACAGACAGGTCATCTCAGCAAGTCAGGAGACTTGAATTGGGTAGCTCCTTCCTTCAGCTGGTAGTCCCCAAGTGAGTCTGGCTGAGTCTGGGGTTTTAGGGGCTTCAGAAGGGAGAAAGTGTGTGCTGACTGGTTCATGGACAGACCCGGAGAAAGCACCATAAATTCTCACTGCAGGCTGTGGACTCCACCTGTAACTGACATACTGGTCCCCAGGCTTCAGGCCATTCCTGGCTTGAAGATGGGACTTCACTGGGGACCCACCCCTTTCTGCCCAGGAACCTGTCTGCCTCCTGCCGCCATCAACATGTGTCATCCACAAGTCTCTGGCTGTTTGTGCCAAGGGGCACCTGCAGGCCCATGCTGAGCCACTTGTTTCCCCTTGGCCTTCCTTCCATGCTTATCAGCACCCAAAGACCAGAGGGGGCCAAGGCAGCAGGGAGCTGACGTGTCAGCACTGCCCTGAGTGTGCACACACCTGGCCGGGGCCGTGGCAGCGCCTGGGCTTGGCCACAGCTTTGCTCCAAAATCGGAGCAGGCATTGGGAGTGGGGAGAGGCTCAGAACAGGCACTTCTGAGCTAGGCAGTTGCAGCTGTCCCTGGGAGCGTGGGGCTCCTGCCCTGCAAACTCGGAAGGGGTGGGGCTCCCTCCTGTTCCCAACCCAAGGGCTCCATGGAGCATGTTGCCCCAGCCGCGCCTCCATTGCTGCAGCAGACGTCTTTGCAGCAGCTGCTCTAGATGGAATAATAATACCTACCTCATAGGATTATTGTAAGGATTGAGTAAACATGTAAAGTATTTGAAACAGTGCCTAGCTTCACAATCAGCATGTTATAAATATTTGCTATTATTTAAATATTACTGTATGCATCAGTAGATCCTGAGTTTTGCCCAGTCAGTAAGAGTAGATTCTAAGAATTGCTGGATCATTAAGGTGTAAGTTTTTTAGTTTGAATAGCTACCAAAATAGAATAGAAACCTAAATGCGTAATGACAGGGAATGGATAAAACTATTATGGCACATACAGTAAGAGCTGTGCATCCATTTAAAAATGTTTCTGAAGAAGTTTTAATGATGTAAGATACTATAAGTGAATAGAGCAGGATGCAGATTTGTGTAATGTGATCTTATTTATATGAAGAAGTATATTATAAATAGAAAGCAGACCTACAAGGAAATGTACAAGGTTACTAGTAGGTATCTCTAGGTTGTGGGAATATAATACTTATTTATACTATTACAGATTTTCCAAAATTTATTCAATAAGCCTGTATTACTTTTATATCCAGAAAAAAAAATAACCCAGCTTATTGGTATAGTAAATTAAGTAAAATTATAATATACATTCCATTTTATCATCTTTTTTTTGCACTTAGCGACACTTGTATTTTGTAATAAGCAAATAACTGGTAAAAGCCACAAAGGAAGGGGGGAAGCTTTTAAGTTAATATTGCTAAATATCATTTTTATTTTTATTATCTTTGTTATATTTCTTGCCTATAGTTACTTAAAATCTACCAAAATACAAAGACAAGTGACCAAAACATGTGTCCTCATTTCTGATCATTTCTTTTGGTAGCACCCCAGCAGTCAGTGACTACTGTAGAATTGCTTTGGGTCCTAAACGGGGTCCATCTGTTACTGAAAAGGAGGTGCTGACGTGCATCCTTTGCCAAGAAGAACAAGAGGTGAAAATGGAAAATAATGCCATGGTATTATCGGCCTGTGTCCAGAAATCGACTGCCTTAACCCAGCACAGGGGAAAAGCCATAGAACTCTCAGGAGGTATGTATTATTTAATAAATATCCTTTTGTGCATTTCTTTTCATGCCTGTGTAATTAAAGAAAATACTATTTGAAAAACATTTGGAAGTAAGGGTTATATATCTACCATACCGTTACCATATTTAAGAAAGTAATAATAATCCAGGAATATTATCTAATATAAAATAAATTTTTCTCCAGCAGTTCTCAAAATGTCTTCAATTGCTAGACTTTTTTTTTCACTCAGGATCCAAACACATATCATGTGTTGCTTTGGTTATATTTCCTTTACTCTATTTTAATCCAGATTAGTCCCTCCTTTTTTTATGATAGTAGCTTTTTTGAAGAATTCAGGCCACTTGCTTTGTATATGTATCACATTCTGAATTTATCTGATTGTTAAGTTGCCTCCTGATTAGAATCATGTTAAAGATTTTCTTGGCAGGAATGCTAATTAGATAATTTATTGCACTTGTTACATCAGGCGTTAGCTGCTTTAGCATCATTATTATTTTAAAATGCCCTTGGAATAGGCCAGACATGGTGGCTCATGCCTGTAATCCCAGCACTTTGGGAAGCCGGTGTGGGTGGATCATGAGCTCAGGAGTTTGAGACCAGCCTAGGCAACATGGCGAAACCTCATGTCTACAAACATATTAGCCAGGCATGGTTGCATGAGCCTGTGGTCCACAACAGGGTGAGACCCTGTCTCAAAACCAACAGACAAAACAAGCTCCTTGGAATAATAGTGATAATAAAGACGAACATTTATTGAAAACTTAACATTGCCAGGCACTTGTTAAGTGCTTTATGTGTATCTACTTACTTAATCCTCACAACAGCCCTATGTGTTAGTTATCACTATTAGTTCCATTTTATAGATGAAGGACCTGAGGCACAGAGAGGTCAAGTAACTTACCCATGGCCATGAGTTACAAGTGATGAAACCAGAATTTGAAATCCTCAATCTGTGCTTTTCTTATCCCTTAAAATTATTATTTATCAAATTACTATTAAAATTTAAAAAATAAATTATCTTAGAAACATAGATCACTTAAATAACCAAGATAATGCAGATTAAACCCAATATTCAAGGTTAAAAAGTAAATCAAAGATACAGTTATTAATCCATACTAATTTTAGAATCATATCTGACAGGCTAGCTTTATGCTTTTCTCTTTTGTTACTATTACTTTTCTCTTTTTGTTACTATATATCCTCCTATCATGATATTGTGACACTTTGCTTGGACATACATAAGACAGTTTGTGATTAGACTTTGGACCTGATAACCTGTCTCTCTTTTTCCCTCCTTTTTATACCTTGTACCAGAAACCCTAGACCCACTTTTCATGGATCCAGACTTGGCATATGGAACTTATACAGGAAGCTGTGGTCATGTAATGCATGCAGTGTGCTGGCAGAAGTAAGTTGTCCTTCTGACATGTTCTTGAAAGAGACTAGGAACATTGAAGTTCACTCAAGGCCACAAAAAGGCATGTTTTCTCATGTCTTCTTTCCTTTCTTATTTGAATAATTGAAACAGTTTTAATTACTAATTCTGTTTGCATGAATTATTATTATCAGAGTTGGAAAGTGGTATTAGATTTTCACTGTTCCTTTGTGCTTGCTCTCCATAAACTAATCAGTTGCTCTTCATCAGTATTCATGTAAAAAAAGTAATAATTGGCCGGGCGTGGTGGCTCACACCTGTAATCTCAGGACTTTGGGAGGCCAAGGCAGGAGGATCACCTGAGGTCAGGAGTTTGAGACCAGCCTGGCCAACGTGGTAAAACCCTGTCTCTACTAAAAATACAAAAATTAGCCGAGTGTGGTGGCACATGCTTTTAATCCCAGCTCCTCTGGAGGCTGAGGCAGGAGAATCGCATGAACCCAGGAGGCGGGGAGGTTCCAGTGAGCCAAGATTGCGCCATTGCACTCCAGCTTGGGAGACAAGAGCGAAACATCGTCTCAAAAAAATTAATAAATACAACAAATAAATAATAAAAAAGTAATCTTTATAAAAATCTAATTTCTCTCAAAACATACAGCTGTGAAAAGTACCTTTGAAATAGAATAGGATGAATAGGACAAGAAGTTCTCATTCTATCTCCGGAAAATATAAAAATTCAAAAATGTAATTCCTGAGAAATCTTTTGCGTAGAGTTTACCCATTTGGCTTTAGATTACAATATATAATTTTTCCATGATAGCCCTCACTACTTCAGTTCATCATTAGAAACTGAGGAAAGTAGTGTCCATGCTGTTACCACCATGCTGTTGAGGCATGAGATGAGTTATGATTCAGTAAACTTATTTTAAATTTATATCTGCCCTGATGTATTTTCCAATTTGTTCCCAAAATAATGGGCAACCTGTTTCTTCTATAATTACAACTTGTGTGTTTTTGCATGTGTGTTCTAAAGATGTTTATTGGGGCAAAAATTCCAGATTTTTAAAACTTGGATTAGAGCAAGTAGAGATACACATGTAGAGATGCACGTGTAGTTCTGAATGGGCCTGTGTCTTTGTAATTTTGCAGGTATTTTGAAGCTGTACAGCTGAGCTCTCAGCAGCGCATTCATGTTGACCTTTTTGACTTGGAAAGTGGAGAATATCTTTGCCCTCTTTGCAAATCTCTGTGCAATACTGTGATCCCCATTATTCCTTTGCAACCTCAAAAGATAAACAGGTATATTTTAATTTATGTTTTGGTTAATTTTTAAAAAGTTGGCCAGGTGCAGTGGCCTGTGATCCCAGCACTTTGGGAGACTGAGGTGGGCAGATTGCCAGAGCTCAGGGGTTCGAGACCAGCCTGAGTAACATGGTAAAACCCCATCTCTACAAAAAATACAAAAAAAAACAAATTAGCCAGGTGTGGTGGCACACACCTGTAGACCCAGTTACTTGAGGGGGCTGAGATGGGAGAATCACTGGAGCCCAGGAGATTGAAGCTCCAGTGAGCCGAGATTGCCCCACTGCACTCCAGCCTGGGTGACAGAGCGAGACCCTGTCTCAAAAACAAATAGAAAGTTGTCTTTAGTTCTTTAATTTGTGCCTATTTTTGTTAGATTACTGTTTTTTATTCTTTAAAGGAATTAATACTTTTTCATTTTATATCTTGTATTATACTTTTAAAATGTGATCAAAAGCCTAATTTTTGGACTCTAAGAGAACTAGACTGTTTACTCAAATCTATATATTGTGGTTATATTTTCCAGCAGCCATTAAAGCAATAGAACTCTGACCTCTGCCTTAGCACTCACAAAAGGAGAAAAGATGCAAAAAAAACTCATTCCTTTCGTATGGCCCTTTGCCGTCATCAGAGTTGCCAGTTGGAGTCTGATAGCTCTAATGATCTTTGTATTATTTTTAATTTCATTTTTCTGAAGATCCAAATGCTATAGCTTTAGACATATGGACAAATGTTAACGAAAAAAATTAAATAGAAACACTAGATTCATTTTTATATATCTCTCTTTGGATAGTGTTTTAAGTATTTTGAGTTTTTAAATTTTTATATTCTGATCTGTAAATGGAATTAACAGCAAATTATTAGTTTTTGTATGACAACTTGGAAATTTAATTATATATTTCTATATTCTCACTGTTCTACATGATGATAACAGTACTATAATATTTATATTATTTCAGTTGCTTTAAAATGCAATGAATTTGTAATGGTAAACCTAAATTCTGCTAAAGAAAATGGTTTTGTTGATAAAAATACCTTTATGTCCCCCATAAAAGTTCAAAGGTGATAGGTTGGGTGAGAAGGGTCAATATAAAGACTTGCTCTGGTGGGGCGCCATGGCTTACACCTGTAATCCCAGCACTTTGGGAAGCCGAGGAGGGTGGATCACGAGGTCAGGAGTTCAAGACCAGCCTGGCCAACATAATGAAACCCGTCTGTACTAAAAATACAAAAAAATTAGTTGGGTGTGGTGGTGGGCGCCTATAATCCCAGCTACTCGGGAGGCTGAGCCAAGGAGAATCGCTTGAACCTGGGAGGTGGTGGTTGTAGTGAGCCGAGATTGAACCATTGCATTATAGCCTGGGTGACAACGCGAGACTCCGCCTCAGAAAAAAAAAAAAAAAAAAAAAAGAATTGCTCTAACCTTGGCTGGGCACAGTGCCTCACGCCTGAATCCCAGCACTTTGAGAGGCCGAGGCAGGCAGATCACCTGAGATCAGGAGTTTGAGACCAGCCTGGCCAATATGGCAAAACCCCATCTCTACTAAAAATACAAAAATTAGTCTGGCGTGGTGGCACACACGTGTAATCCCAGCTACTCAGGGGGCTGAGGCACAAGAATTGCTTGAACCCGGGAGGTGGAGGTTGCAGTGAGCCGAGACCTTACCATTGCACTCCAGCCTCGGCGACAGAGCTACACTCTGTGTCAAAAATAAATAAATAAAGAGTTGTTCTAATCTCTAATATTCCATGTCATTGATAAACCTAAATTGAAAGTGTCTTCTTCAACATATGTGGTAACATGAGAAAGAATTATCTTTGATTTGAGTAATTAATATATTTTAGGCATTCTACCAAGCAAATGCTGCATTATCTTATTTAATTCTCACAGTAGTCTATTGAAGTAGGTACTGTTATTTCCATTTAAAGATAAGGGATTGGAGACTATGAATAGTTTTTACTTGTCCCAAGACAGACCTAAGATTCAAACCCAGACCTGACTCCAAAGCCTTACCTAACTATACAGCAGAAGACAAAGATAAAGGAAATCATAATAAAGTGACTTTCCAACTTCTTGTACAAGCCTTTTTTACACAGTGGCTCCCCCAAAATAGGATAATTAAACTATGTAAATTGTTCTCTAACAGAATATTTAGCTACTTCTTTCCTTGATGTCTTTAAGGATCAGATGCTTCAGAGCAGTTCTTTCTAAATTCAGAAAACTGATCCTTAAAACTAGGTCTCTTAGAACTCTGGCACACTTTTAATCTATAGTAACAATTCTGTTACTCAGGATCTGAAATACATGATTATACATAACAGTTTTATTAGATACTTTGACTTACCCATATAGTTGATTATATTTGCCTTTTTTGGATTTTAGAAAATCAGCATGAATATAATCTAAGATAGTAAAGATAAAAGCATATAAAAACTGTCAAAACTAAGATTTTGATTAAAAATTTATAATATGAACTTACCAAAAAATTTAAAACTAATAAACTGGTATCTGTAAAGAAAATTGGTTATAACCAGTCATAGTACATTTCCATTTTTTGAGAACAAAAAAAAACCTTCTTAGGTCAAATTTGTGCCCAGATATGTAAATTTTGGCACAGTTCATTATATATTTTACCTTTGCTCAAGACTATTCTTTCAATAAATAAATTCCTATTTTATTTTTAATAACACTGTTTCTGGTCCTTCTTGGTTTTTTTTTTTTTTTTTTTAGATAGGGTCTCACTATGTGCTGGAGTGCAGTGGTGTGATCTTAGCTCATTGCAGCCTCAACCTTCTTGGGCTCAGATGATCCTTCCACCTCAGCCTCAGCCTCCCAAGTAGCTGGGACCACAGGCATGTGCCACTACACCCCACTAATTTTTGTATTTTTTGTAGAGACGGGGTTTCACTACGTTTCCCAGGCTGGTCTCTAACTCCTGGGCTCAAGCGACCCACTCACCTCAGCCTCTCAAAGTGCTGGACTACAGGCCTGAGCCACTGCGCCCAGCCCTTCTTTGTTCTTAATAACCATCTGTCTCAAGTCCCTGTCCTTATGTCCATTTTAGGAAGGAGAGACTGGCAATAAAAAAGTAAGACAAAATGTTGAGTAGTGAGGAATACTATGAGAAAGCTAAAGCAGTAGGTTAAAGGGCTGAAGACAGACTGGGGCATGAGGCTATTTATAGACAGAGTTGTCAGGGAGCTCTTCTCTGAGATGGTGACATTTGAACAGAGACCTGAATAAAGTGAGGAATAATCACTGCTTTTCTCTGGGAGAAGAAAATTCTAAGCATAGGCTGTATCAACAGCAAAGGCTCGGCTGGGTGTGGTGGCTTACGCCTGTAATCCCAGCACTTTGGGAGGCTGAGGCAGGCGGATCATGAGGTCAAGAGATGAGACCAGCCTGGCCAACATGGTGAAACCTTGTCTCTGCTAAAAATACAAAAATTAGCTGGGCATGGTGACAGGCACCTGTAATCCCAGCAACTCGGGAGGCTGAGGCAGGAGAATCGCTTGAACCCAGGAGGCAGAGGTTGGTTGCAGTGAGCCAAGATGGTGCTACTGCACTCCAGCCTGGCGACAGAGCGAGACTCCATCTCAAAAAAAAAAAAAAAACAAAAAAAAAGCAAAGGCTCCAAGTTTGGAAACCCCTCATCATGTTTGAGTCACAATAAGCAGGCAACATGGAATGGAGCAGGCAAAGACCAGATCATAAAAGGGATTATGAGCAAAGACGAGAAGTTACATGATTCTATTTAAATTTTTAGAAAATTCTTCTAGCTGCTGTATGATGAATTCATACTTACAATGAAACACAAGGGTAGAAGCAGGAAGAACACTTACGAGTCTATTTAAGTAATCCAAGTGAGGGCTGATGTGACTTGGATTAGGGGGTAGTAATGAGAGGTAGGAAGAAGTGATGAACTTGGGATATATTTTTAAAAACCTGCAAGGTTAATTAATAGATTAGAATGTGGGGTGTGAGGGAATCAGAGAAATCAATGACAACACCTAGTTTTTGACTGGAGCAACTAGAATGGTGATTCCATTTACTGACATTTACTACCTGTGGGTGATTGGCATGTGGGTGGTGACTTATTTCTTCTAAGTTTAAAATTTCCTTCCCCTTCCAAAAAGCTACATTTTTAGACACATGTTTCTGTGACCTAGGAAATTAATCTGGAGGAACTTAACTTTTTTATATGACCATTTATCCAAGGAAATAATACAAATTCAGCTTTTCCATTCGACTTTGTACCCATGGTTGTAATAATTTTTAAATATCATTTTTCAGTGAGAATGCAGATGCTCTTGCTCAACTTTTGACCCTGGCACGATGGATACAGACTGTTCTGGCCAGAATATCAGGTTATAATATTAGACATGCTAAAGGTTTGCTTAAATTTATTTTATATTAGCTGTGTGAAGATGGTGTCAGAATCTGTATTTTTTAAAATAATTATTGTGCTAAAATATGGTTTGCAAGTACAGATTTCTTGAATATCAGGAAATAGAAGTTTTTGAAGCTAAGAATAAGTGGCTTAAGTTGCTTTATTAAATTTAATCGTTTTTCATACTAGGAGACAATACAGACAGTGATTATACTATCAAGTCCGTCTATCTGATTATTCCGAGCAGTCAAACTGCTTAGATTTAAATCTTAGATCCAAGATTCATCTAAATCACTAAGATCCACTTACTGATTATGTGATCTTGGGCAAGTTACTTAAGCTCTGTGTGCCTCAACTTCTTATTTGCAAATTGGGGATAATAATATTATAATAGTGCCTATTTTATTGGTTGAAGGATTAGCAGAGTTATTATATGTAAAGTAGAATAGTCCATGGTACATAGTAAGTGCTACATGTTAGCCATTACTATTACTAATACTATTAATATGTGGTTAGTAATGTTCGTAATAATGAAAACATTTTAAAACTGTCATCTTATTTACATATTCTTTACAGTTGTGAGACAGGTATGGCTACTAATGGAGACGTGCTTAAAAGGATAAAATGGGAATTTTTAAAATACAGTGAGGAAAAGTTGTCTTTTGTTTAGGCCAATGGTCCCCAACGTTTTTGGCACCAGGGACCAGTTTTGTGGAAGACAGTTTTTCCACGGATGAGGGGGATGGTTTTGGGATGATTCAAGTGCATTACATTTATTGTGCATTTTATTTCTATTATTATTACATTGTAATATATAATGAAATAATTATATAACTCACCATGATGTAGAATCAGTGGGAGCCCTAAGCTTGTTTTCCTGAAACTAGATGGTCCATCTGGGGGTCATGGGAGACAGTGACAGATTGTCAGTCATTAGATACTCATAAGGAGTGGGCATCCTAGATTCCTCACATGGGCAGTTCATAGTAGAGTTTGCGCTCCTATGAGAACGTGATGTGGCTGCTGATCTGGCAGGAGGTGGAGCTCACGCGACAATGCGAGTGATGGGAAGCGGCTGTAAATTCTGATGCAGCTTTGCTCACCTGCCACTCACCTCCTGCTGTGCAGCCCATTCCCAAGGTTCCCAACAGGCCATAGACTGGTACTCATCCGTGGCCCCAGGATTGAGGACCCCTGGTTTAGGCAGTGAAATCAACAGGGTGAAGGCAAAGTCCAGTATTTTAAAAATTATCTTCTCATCCCCTCTTTGGATCTAAAATTGATGAAAACTATACCTAGAAAATATTCAAGAATATTTCTAGGTATTCTACTCAAAATATTTATGTCTTATTTCTACAATTCATATCTTTCTGTATTTATCCACATTTTCCCTGATTATTTTACCCTCTGTTATGCTTTAATTATGTCTTTTCAGTTACATACTTCTAAGGAAAATGAAGGATGTATACAAAAGCTACAGAGGAAGAAATAGGGGTGATGGTTTTATTTCTCATCACTATAGTCTAAGTTACAAAGGTTTTTTGTTTGTTTTGTTGGGGGGCGTTTGTTGTTTTTTTGTTTGTTTGTTTGTTTGTTTGTTTGGACAGGTCTCACTCATCACCCAGGCTGGAGTACAGCTCACTGCAGCTTCAACTTCCTGGGCACAAGTGATCCTCCCACCTCAGCCTCCCAAGTAGCTGGAACCACAGGCTTACACCACCACACCCAGCTAATTTTTAAATTTTTTGTAGAGACAAGGTCTCGCTATGTTGCCCAGACTGGTCTCAAACTCCTGGATTCAAGCAGTCCTCCTACCTCAGCCTCCCAGAGTACCAGGATTAATTACAGGCATGAGCCAGTGTGCCCAGCCTAAGTTATCATACAAAGTTTTATGTTCCCTGCCTTGTTGACCTCATATGTGTGCATGTTATGCAGTTAAGAATGATACAAGAGGAAATAGCATTAACAGCCAGATTTTATAGTATAAAACAATAGGACTTATAGGATTTTTAAGAAGGAATTGATCAGTAGGAGCTGAAGTAGTAAGGGAAGATGTCATGGAGAAAATGAGACTCGATTTGACCTTGTATAAAATTTGGATGTGTGGTAGGGATAAAGGAGAACCCAGGTAGAAAACAAATGTTTTTAGGGAACTGTGAGCGTGGCATTTTCAGAGACATTGAAAAAGCCTGGGCTACCTTAGTTGAGAGTACACAGTGGGGAATAGTGGAGAATATGGGGCAGTTGTGGAGGTTTGTAAGAATTTGGACTTAGTCATTTAGAAACACAGAATGATGGAAGACAACAGTCAGCAATGAATGAGTCTGGCAACGTCCTGTCAGTTTCCCCTCCTCCTTCATTTTATGACAAAACCTTTTCCACAAGTGGTGCTAATAAGATAACAATCTGTTAGGTGGAAAACTCTTCTAACAAAAGACCTTATATTTGCTAAGAAGTGATTTTTGGCATGTACTTAACTACTTCGCTACTTGTTTTAAGCACCGAGAAGCAATTCAGTACAAGAGATTCTTCTTAATTTTTATAATAATTTAAAATGACTTTGACGTATGTGAATTTAGTTTCTTTTTATTTAAAAAAAATATAGATTGACATGTTGGTTTTACATCCTGATTTTTAGGTTTCAAAAATTCAGCCTTAAATCAGTTTTTTTATTGTTATTTTGGCCTCTAAATGTTTAATTGGAGGTCTCAAACATGGCATTAAGTAGAAAGATCACTTTATTAGCAGTAGGACCTCTGTGACCGTCTAAAGAAGTATAAGAGTGATTAGTATCTTTTAAACATATTCACTAATTTACTTAGAAGCCTATATTTTTAAGAGAAGAAAATACTGAACATAAGCTGAGGAAAAACTATTGAAATAAAGAACTTTAAAAAAGAAATCATGGAATGATTAAAAATTTTTGAGCAAGTGACTAGCATTTATTCTGGTAGCTTTTTAGTGTGGGAGTGGTGCCGCAGATAGATTGGAAGAATGAGGAGATAACTCAAGAAGGTTAGTCAGGAATCAATTGCACTGGTCCTACCATGAGATAGTAAGAGGTAGTGATATTAATAGTAAGCATTGACAAGTTTGCTCTGAATGCTTATTGAGTAACTAATTGTTTGGGGGAAAGAAACAGCCAAGAGATTGTAAAGGAAGGATTGCAGAAAATGTGTAAGCATTTTATCTATATTGCCTACAAATATGGGGAGGTTAGGAGAAACAACAGATAATAAATTCAGTTTCTATTTATTTTCATGCTGTGTTGTTTTGTTACATAAGTAGGATTAAACAAAAACATAGTGATAGTGGGAGATAGTTTTATGGCTGGTCAAGTCATCCTAATAAAGAAGGACTTAGAGAATTTTTAAAATTAAGCTTGATTTAGTAATATGTTCTACAGAAGTTTGTTCCTATTGGAAAATATATTTTTATCAAATGCCCATGGATTTTTTTTTTTTTTTTGAGACAGCATCTTGCTGTGTTGCCCAGGCTGATTTGGGATGAGACAGAACTTGTTGAACCTGAGTTTATTGCCTTCTAAAACACTTTAAAAGTGTTCATTTTTCCAGAGGTTTTTAACAGGACCAGAACCTCCCAATGTAATATTCCAAATATGCAAGATAATATCCAGAATTACTTGACATACAAAGAACCAGAAGAATCTGACCAATTCTCACGGGAAAAACAACCAAATGCCAATCCTGAGATGTTTTAAATGTTAAACTTATCGAAGAGTTTTAAAGCAGCTAGTTAGCCTTGAAACATAAGGTGAAGATAAACACTCTTGAAAGAGTTGAAAGATAGAAGTTATCAGAAAAATAGGAACTAAAAAAACCAACCGTATGGAGATAATAGAATTGAAAAAATACTGGATGAAACAAAAATTAACTGGATGTGCTCAATAGTAAACTGGAAGGCTGAGCATAGTAGCTCGGGCCTATAATAATAGCACTGTCAGAGGCTCAGGCAGGAAGATCACTTGAGGCCAGGAATTCAAGACCAGCCTGGGCAATATAATAAGACCCCATCTCTAAAAAAAAAAAAATTAGCTCTGTTTGGTGGTGTGTGCCTATAGTGCTAGGTACTTGGGAGGCTGAGGAGAGGATTGCTTGAGCCCAGGAGTTTTAAGTTATGGTGAGCTATAATCATGCCACTGCAGTCCAGCCTGGGCAACACAGCAAGGCTATGTTGTTTCAAAAATATATATACTAGACTGGAGATGAGGTAAAGTGTCCATGAATGTGAAATTAGATCAGTGGAAATTATTCAGTCTGGAGAACAGACAGAAAAGAGATTGGGGATAAAAAAATATAACCTTAGGGATCTGTGGGACAATTTTTTTTTTTCAATCTGACATTTGTGTCATTGAAGTCCCAAAAGGAAGGGAAAAATAATGCAGAAAAAATATTTGAAGAAATAATTGGTTGAAAATTTCCCAAATTTGGTGAAAGACAAATTTGCAGATTCAGGAAGTTCAGTAAATCTCAAGCAGATAAGAAAACCACACTCAGACACATCATAAAGCAAACTGCTGAAAACAAAAAATAAAGAGCCAGGCACAGTGGTGCGTGTCTGTAGTCCCAGCTATTTGGGAGGCTGAGGTGGGAGGATCCTTTGAGCCCAGGAAATCGAAGCCAACCGGCAAAACATAGCGAAACTTCATCTTTTTTTTTTTTTTTTTTTTTTTTTTTGAGACGGAGTGTCGCCCCGTCGCCCAGGCTGGAGTGCAGTGGTGCGATCTCGGCTCACTGCAGACTCCACCTCCTGGGTTCAAGTGATTCTCCTGCCTCAGCCTCTCAAGTAACTGGGATTACAGGCACCCGCCACGACGCCAGGCTAATTTTTTGTATTTTTAGTAGAGATGAGGTTTCACCACGTTGGCCAGGCTGGTTTTGAACTCCTGACCTCAATTGATCTGCTCACTGCGGCCTCCCAAAGTGCTAGGATTACAGGTGTGAGCCATCATGCCCAGCTGAGACCTCATCTCTTAAAAGAAAAAAAAATAAAAAAAATAAAAATCTTGAAAGCAACCAGAGAAAAACAACCCATTTCATGTTGGGAAATAGCATTTGAATTTGACAAGGAAATGGAGCTACAGAGAGGTTTAGTTTTCACACAAGGTTGCAGTAACAGTAAGTGGCAGAGCTAGGATTCAAACCCAGGCAGCTTGGCTTCAGATCATTTACTCTTATTCACTAATGTATGCTGCCTTATCAAGAGAACATTTATGCAGTCATTAAAAATGGCAAAATATGAGGGAGAGTTACTGATATAGAAAGATGTTCATGATCTATTAGGTGCAAAGGCAAGATGCAGGCTAGTATTATGTCATCCTCTTAAAAAAAAATCTATATATGTAATATTTATGTAGGGAACAGAAGAACATCACTCAAATGTTAACTGTGGTTATCTGGATGGAGAAACTTCAGTTAATTATTCATTGCTTATTAGCATATTCCAAGTTTCCTAAAATGATCATGTGTAATCCCAGCACTTTGGTAGGCCAAGGTGGGAGGATCTCTTGAGGAGTTCAAAACCAGCCTGGCCAGCAAATGAAGACCCCATCTTTACAAAAAAATTGTTTAAAAACTAGGCAGGCATGGTGGCACATGCCTGTAGTCACTTGAGAGGCAGAGATTGGGAGGATCGCTTGAGCCTGGGAGATGGAAGCTACAGATGATCATGCCACAGTATTCCAGCATGGGTGACAGAGTGAGACTGTCAAAAATAAATAAATAAATGCTAGAAAACTGTATGTCAGACTAAACTCATTCATGATTTTTCTTTCTTTTTCCTTTTAATTTATAAGGAGAAAACCCAATTCCTGTTTTCTTTAATCAAGGAATGGGAGATTCTACTTTTGAGTTCCATTCCATCCTGAGTTTTGGCGTTCAGTCTTCGTAAGTATCTAAATAGTTAAGAGAACTTTGTAAATCATTGTGAAAATAAGAGTAGGAAACAGTGTAGGCTTCCATCTTTCCTTACTTTTTTATTTGTAAAATAGTTTATCCCATTATCTTGTTCCTTTCTCTTGTTTGTTTTATTTGTATTAACAAAATGAAGGGGTTTGAGATATTAAAGTAATATATATTAAGGTGAACTATGCCTCTGAGTAAACATTTTTAACCAACAAAAATGCCAGTTCTCTGTGGCCCTGCAAGAGGACCAAAAATGCCAATTCTGTCTGGTCCTACAAGAGGACCAGAATTATGAGACTTCATTTAAAATTACATCTAACTTGCTTTGTGACTTTCTGAAAAGTCTCAGGTCACTCCATGCCACCACCAGTTCATTTTTTGTGTATGTAAAATTGAGGCAATGGCCTTCTATCCTGCCTCATTAGGTTATTGGAGAGATGTAATGTACCCAAATCAGGTATTATTATTTCATTAATACTGAGTATCCAGGGTAGTTTTTCTAGTTGTGATCCTTGTTTATCTATCCCATTGCTACTGAAAATACTTGTTACAAATGGAAGTTCAGAAAACTGGAAATTATCACTCCAGGTACATGGTATTATCACACATACACACAACACAAACACATACACATACCCATCAACACAAAAGTACTTCTTTGGTTCCTTTCCCAAGCACCAAAACTTGTTAGGTCAGATCTGTTCCTCTGAATTTTATTCCTTCTGTGTTCAGTCTGGTTTTTAATTAGAACCTGAACCCCTTCTAGCTGTGAGCATTTGCTGCATCTTTTATAGGAAGTGAAGTTATATAGGTCATTAGTATTTTATAAGAGCTATTTCTCTACCTTTAGAAAATACAGTTCTGCTCTTCCAATTTTTTTCCAACTCAATAAATCTTTGGAGGCTCTAATCTCTAATTTGGCAAAGAGCAGTTTACTTATGTTGAAAGCAGTTAAATTGTTTCTATTGCTTCAAGACTTAATTGGACTTCTTACTAAGTAGCTCCTTTTACTAAATCATACAAATTTTCTTGTTTTATTTATAGGATTAAATATTCAAATAGCATCAAGGAAATGGTTATTCTCTTTGCCACAACAATTTATAGAATTGGATTGAAAGTGCCTCCTGATGAAACAGATCCTCGAGTCCCCATGCTGACCTGGAGCACCTGTGCTTTCACTATCCAGGCAATTGGTAAAGCTCATAAGAAAACTGGTTTGGAGGTTTCAGTGAGACAGAATTAACTTTGATCATTCATTCTTAAATTCTTTTTTTCACTGATGGCCCAGAATAATTTGACTTGTATGAGGACTATTAGTATTTCAACGTATTAGTGTGGCTCATGTCATTTGGTCTGATAATTTTTTTATGTTGATGTCTTTTTAACTATGATTGTGGCCATATGCAATAAAAGTTAAAAAAAAAAATTTTTTAAGCTGGGCACGGTGGATTATGCCTGGGAGGCTGAGCTTTGGGAGGCTGAGGTGGGAGGATAACTTGAGGGCAGGAGTTTGAGACCAGCCTGGGCAATATAGCAAGACTGTCTACAAAAAATTAGCCAGGGATGGTGATATGCACCTGTAATCCTAGCTAATCAGGAAGCTGAAGTGGGAAGATCATTCGAGCCCAAGAGTTTGAGGCTGCAGTGAGCCATGGTTGCACCACTGCACTCCAGCCTGGGCAACAGAGTGAGACCCTGTCTCTAAAAAGTGTGTGTGTGTTCACACACACACACACACACACACACACGCATATATATTCCTTTAGTATCTATATTAAAGGAACAGCATGATGTAAGTTTTAGAGGTTCAAGGAAAAAAGAAAAGAATCAACTCAGAAATGTTGAGTAATTTTTCTTTCTTTTATACTTTGAGAGAAGAAGTGAGGGGAAACCAAAGTCACCTAAAAATTAACAGAAAGGGGAAAGGAAGACTGAGGCAGTTTAAGAGAGATTAGCAGGCAGAAACCAGCTCTAAAGGGAAGCCTACTATCAAATTCGCTGCCATATTGAAAATTTCCCATAGAAAAATGTAGCAGTGAGGGATCACTTAGATTTTTTAAGTTAGTGCATTTGTTCATTATAGGGACAAGGTCCATTATTACATGGAAAAAATTAAGAATGGTGATTCTTCCCTATCTTTATCCAAGTCAACTTTGAATTCCCTTTCCAATATATATATTTTTGGTAATTGTTTTTAATGGGGTCCATTATATTTTCTTCATTTAAATATATTTTTGTAACAAGACACTTATATTTCATAATTTGAATTAAGTAGCATGAAGCCACTTTTTTTTTTTTTTTTTTTGAGATGGAGTCTCGCTCTATTGGCAGGCTGGAGTGCAGTGGCACAATCTCGGCTCACCGCAACCTCTGCCTCCTGGATTCAAGCAATTCTCCTGCCTCAGGCTCCCGAATAGCTGGGACTACAGGTGCGCGTCACCACACCCAGCTAATTTTTGTATTTTTAGTAGAGATGGGGTTTCACCATGTTGGCCAGGATGGTCTCGCTCTCTTAACCTCGTGATCCTCCTGCCTTGGCCTCCCAAAATGCTGGGATTATAGGCGTGAGCCACCACGCCCGGCCTTGAAGCCACATTTTTTCCCAAAGCCTTCCTACATACTATCATTAGTTTCTTAATAGAGTTTAAGAGTCACTTTCAGTGCCTTGGCAAAGGCAGGTTCCAGGCCACGGGCACCTGCCCTGAGCAGACCTCCTACCGGTGCCCTCAGAGGGCTCCTACGAGTGGGTTCATTGGCCTTGGCCCAGTGAGCCCCCGCCTACATTGATCTTAAGCCCGTAGAGAAGGCCCATCCCGGCTCTGCCCCTGCCGGGATCCAGTTGCTGCCCCAGAGGGACTGATGGGCAAAGTCGTCCCTGTGGCTAGGCTGTGACCATCCTTGTCAGAGCCAGACTGCAGTTGGACATCTTGGGCCGAGCCCAGCACCATGCAGGGGCATGGGAGCTGAGGAAGTGCCGCTCAGGAACTGGGGTCACCACTCCACCATGTACCTTCCAAGGATACCCAGGGGGGCAGTGGGCTGGCGGCTTCCTGCTGCTCCCTGTCAGAGTCAAAGCACAGATCCTCAGGGTGGGCTCAGGGGCCGAGGCAGCCCAGGGAAGCTCCGGTTGGGGACCGTGTCTTCCTGGGGTTGGTGCCCTCTGGCTGGGACTCTTTGCTGGCCCGTGGTCCCCGGGTGCTGCCGTGGCGTGGCCTCCCACCTGTCTGCCTGGTGGAGGGAGCTGTGGGGGTGGGGACGTGACTGAATAAAGCCACCGTGGGTGGATGTGCTTGGGGGAAAAAAAAGTCACTTCCAAACCTGTTAGACTTAAATCATGGGTATAGGATAATACATCAGTTTATATTTGCTATGATTGAATCAAATGGGATATAGGAAATGTGAGGTTTATATAAAATAGAATCTGAACAAATCGATAAGAAATATAAAACATTCTTTTGGAGTCATGACATGCTAAGTCTCTTCAGACTTTCAGTGAAGCTATTTCACACTTTACTATTTTGGGGGAGATAAGCATTAGGAAATCAAGAATTTATATTTAGATCTTGAACATTGAAAAGGGGGCAGAGTCTGTTATAAAGGAGATAAGAAATTCACTGCTGATAGAGGTGAATCTTTTCATATGTGGTTCTATAATCTAGTAATTGGATTCCATTTGATTAATATCATATTGTGTTCACTATCGTGCTTTTTCTATCAAGCAGGCATAATGCTCTACTTTATTCTTAGTACATAAGCAACTAACTTATCTCAATCCCTGTGAAGATGGAGAGACATGTACAGAATGCATTGGCATAGGATAATAGTTGAGGAATCAAAACAAAGCGTCCTTTGAATTACTGTTTATGCAAAGATGAAAAAAATGCTTCCACACTCATATCTGCTGCTAAAGATCAGTGAAAATAAGAGTAATTTAGGAATAAATACCATGGACAACAAAACACAAATCTGTGGTTTTGGTATTTTAATTTTCTCCTTTTCTTTCTCTCTTTTTTTTTTTTGAGACAGGGTCTCACTTTGTTGTCCAGGCTGGAGTGCAGTGGTGCAGTTATGGCTCACTGCAGCCTGAGCCTCCCCAGGCTCAGGTGATCCTCCCACCTCAGCCTCCTGAGCAGTTGGGACCACAGGCATGCGCCACCACGCCCAGCTAATTTTTGTATTTTTTGTAGAGACAGGGTTTCACCATGTTGTCCAGGCTGGTCTTGAACTTCTGAGCTCAAGCAGTCCTCCTGCCTCAGCCACCCAAAGTCCAGGGATTACAGGCATGAACCACTGCACCCGGTCTCATTTTCTTTTTTTCCTATTGATCTTTTCTAATTCTTTCAAAATTGTACCCGAGGTTGGGTGCAGTGGCTCACGCCTGTAATCCCAGCACTTTGGGAGGCTGAGGCGGGCGGGTCACCTAAGGTCAGAAGTGCGAGACCAGCCTGGCTAACAAGCTGAAACTCTGTTTCTACTAAAAATACAAAAACTTAGCCGGCGTAGTGGTGCATGCCTGTAATCCTAGCTACTCAGGAAGCTGAGGCAGGAGAATCACTTGAGCCTGGGAGTTGGAGGTTACAGTGAGCCGAGATTGCGCCATTGCACTCCAGCTTGAGCAACAAGAGCGAAACTCTGTCTCAAAAAAAAAAAAAAAAAAAAAAAAAATTGTACCCAAAAGAGCAATGAAGTTATTTGTATCTGCCTTATATATTATTTTTAAACAAAATAGGTTATAATTACATATATAAATTACTTATTTTAGAATTTTTTGCATAAAAAAGATGCTGAAATGAGAAGAAACAATCCAGGCTGCTTTGTTTTTCCCAAGCATTCTTATAAGATTGCTGCAGGGACTTTATTTTTTATGCTAGTAATTTGTAAATGGTATACATTTGATTCTCTAATATTCTCTCACTCAAAAATTGGAAAATTTTGGCATAGACTTAAAACACAAGACTTTGAAGGGGAAAAATGCAAATCATCTCATCAAAAATATAATTAAAGAACATTTGATAAAAAGTACAGTAATTATAACACCATTCAGGATTTATTATTTTTATTTTTTTTTATTCTTTGAGAAAATCTATTGGGAGATGAAGGAAAACCTCTGTTTGGAGCACTTCAAAATAGGCAGGTATGTATATTCCAACAAGGTACATGTAACTCATGGCATGCCTTTTTCCGCCCCCCCCCCCCACAGTTTATTATTAAAAAAAAAAAAAATCTTTATTCCTTTTCTGTAAAAATTAGCCGAATTCCATAGTGGGGAAAAAAGGAGCTGCGTCAGTCTTATAGGAAACTGAATAGCATGTGCACTTTACAGAGCTTGCTCAATCTCAGAGGTTAAGTGTAATTCATACAGAGATTTCATGTGATGACTACTTTTTCTCCCTTTGTTTGTTACACTTCAAAATCCTGGTGTTTCCTGTATTTTTCCTTCTCGCTAATTTTACACCATTGTATAACATTGAGTATTAATGCTGGCTTAGCTCTGGATGAATCATCATACTGAATTCAAAAATAAAATTAAGACATGACTCCTTGATGGGCAGATACTGACACTACTGTAGGACTCTACTCCTGCCCTGGGCCTAAACCTCTTAACATAGTGATCCCTGGAAAACAGTACTAAAGAAATATGCAGAGTAGCCCTGTGAAGACAAAAGGGGTAATTGAGGTTGCCATTCCTTCCTTGCCATTTCCCTCTTATTTTTCCTACAGCTGGCACAGAAGACTAGAAGACTTGTGGTCCACAGTGTGCTCAGCTCTGGGGAAAATACTTTTTACATGAAAATTAAAATAATTATAGCTTTAATACCACTTTTTTATGAGAAAATCTGTTTAGAAATTTAGCAAGGCCATAAAACCTTGTACAGGTATTAAGAATATTGTAATTTATTTGCAATGATATAAGGTATGTAATGAGTCTGCCGCTAATTCCAACAAACTAGAATTGGTTTTTACCAACTCTTAAGTGGATGACTTAGGTCTCTCATCTTTCCTCATCTTTTTATCTTCCTTCTCTCTTACAATCTAGCATAATGGTCTGAAAGCATTAATGCAGTTTGCAGTTGCACAGAGGATTACCTGTCCTCAGGTCCTGATACAGAGACATCTGGTTCGTCTTCTATCAGGTAGAGTCTTCTCTGAACTATTATTATGTATTATATTATTTATATGTCTTTTTCTATTGCATTTCTGGCAGTATATTTCATTAGGAAACAACACACACTGCACTAATTTTGAGCACTCACTAATGAAATTTTACCACCTACAGAAGCCATGCAAAAAACAGATAAACACATAGCTGCCTGTGTAAAACTTGTGATGTTATTATTATTATTATTATTATTATTAAGAGGGAGTTTCACTCTTGTTGCTGAGGCTGGAGAGCAATGGCGCGATCTCGGCTCACTGCAACCTGCACCTCACGTGTTCAAGTGATTCTCCTTTCTCAGCCCTCTGAGTAGCTGGAATTACAGGCGCCCACAACCACGCCCAGCCAATTTTTGTATTTTTTTTTTTTTTTTTTTTTTTAGCAGAGATGGAGTTTCACCATGTTGGCCAGGCTGGTGTTGAATTCGTGACCTCTGGTGATTCGCCTGCCTCCACCTCCCAAAGTGCTGGGATTACAGGTGTGAGCCACCACTCCCGGCCTTCATGACCTTATTTTTTAAATCTATATTTTCCAAATATTTTCAACTTATGTTTCTTCTGTCTACCTAGGTTATCGAACCAATGTCTACAACCACTAACATCCATGTATCCCCAATCCAGTTAGAAAAGGGAGCAATGATGTGGATAGATCATTTAAAAATATGTTTAATTTTGTTTGTGGGTCAAATTCTTATGAAATAATGGAAATGCTATATTCAGTAATCTCAGAACTCAGTTCCATGCCCATTTCTTTAACAGGCTGGCTATAACAGCAATCTTCTCAGATTTTAACAAGTTAGAAATTTACTAAGAGCTCATATGGTGATCTCAATTAGTATAGAAATAAAATGAAGGATAAGTCATTACACAGCATTAGAGTGATTTTGCTTTCCTTTTGGTAATCTGCATTTCCATCTGGGCATTTGAAGTCTACTATAAGCTCCTCTGCACCCAAACAGACCAGCCTTAAAGAGAGTTGTTTGTAAATCTGTTTGTTCATAAGTCCCAAATATGAGTAGGGTAGTTTCAGTGTGCACTTCCCAGATATATTTCTACCAAATAAGAGTTATTCAGATTTTTTAAGCTTTAAAGCCAGGCATAATTTTCTTGTAGCTGAACTAGCAGACATTTTTTTTTCAGCAAAATAGACCTACTTCTTTACCTTGAAAATTGATTGAAACCAATAGTGTTTTTCCTTGTCAATCCCCACAAGCTTCTTAGGGGAGCTCTTCTTGAGCAGCTTTCTGCTCATCCTGTTGATGTGGAGATTCCACAACTCCTCCCAAAGCTACCATCCAAGTTTTGTTTGAACTTCTGCCATGCTTAGCTTTTATATTTTCAAATTAACTTCCAGGTGTCTCCTGAATTGGCTTCATGCTAATAGAAATCTAATGTTGATGCTGTTCCCCTAGTCACACACGTAGAAGTTTTCCCTTCTTTCACTTACTTTTTTCCCTTCTTGGTCAGTTGCACAGGCCCAGAACCTTCCATATGTCACATGTGCCTCTTTTTAGGACCTCTTTCTGTTGAACAGTTTATCCTATTTGCATATCACTATTTTGTTTTTGTTTTTTAATTTTTTGGTATCTGTTTCATTTCGGTCATAATTTAGATATTTACTAATTCTTCCAAATAGTTTCACTGCTTTTGCACTTGTTACACATTATGAGATTTACAATGTTTAAAACAGCTTGTTGCCCAGCATAGTGGCACACACTTACAATCTCAGCTTCTCAGGAGCCTGAGGGGGAGCATCCCTTAAGCCCAGGAGTTTGACACCAGTGTAGGCAGTATAGTGAGACCTTGTCTCAAAAAAAGCACCAAACAAGGAGACTAACATTATCACAGATGGTAGAGACTAAAATGATGGTGTATAATCTCTAATTAGCAATACTGGAGGAATTTATGTCATGTAGCATTATGCCTATATATGAAAGTTTTTCTTTTTTTTTTTTTTTTTTTTTTGAGACGGAGTCTCGCTCTGTCACCCAGGCTGGAGTGCAGTGGCGCAATCTCGGCTCACTGCAAGCTCCGCCTCCCGGGTTCACGCCATTCTCCTGCCTCAGCCTCTCCGAGTAGCTGGGACTACAGGCGCCCGCCACCATGCCCGGCTAATTTTTTGTATTTTTAGTAGAGACGGGGTTTCACCGTGGTCTCGATCTCCTGACCTCGTGATCCGCCCGCCTCGGCCTCCCAAAGTGCTGGGATTACAAGCGTGAGCCACCGCGCCCGGCTGAAAGTTTTTCATATGAACATCTATTAGAGGAGCATTTTTATTTGTAAGATGTTAGGGCTATCAGATATGTTCCTTGCCATTTTAATGCTTATGATCGAATTAAAGAAGCAGAACCTCTATAAAAACAAACATAAAATAGCCAAATGCCAGATATGTGCTTCACTAATACATGCTTAAAAAATTGAGACAAGTGGCCGGGTGCGGCAGATCATGAGGTCAGGAGATCGAGACCATCCTGGCTAACACGATGAAACCATGTCTCTACTAAAAAATACAAAAAATTAGCCAGGCGTGGTGGCGGGCGCCTGTAGTCCCCACTACTCAGGAGGCTGAGGCAGGAGAATGGCGTGAACCCGGGAGGCGGAGCTTGCAGTGAGCTGAGATCGCGACACTGTACTCCAGCCTGGGCGACAGAGCGAGACTCCATCTCAAAAAAGAAAAAAAAATATTGAGACAAGGAAGAAATCACTTTGGGATTCTGCTGTTATCTCCTCTAACAGGGTAGGATTTGAATTGAGCCTTGAAGGGAGTACACATAATAGATAAATTGAGAGGAACAGAAGCTGCATTCCAAAAGACACAGGGCACATTTGAACAAAGATTGAGGAGGTAGGAAAGTGTGTGATGTGTTCAAGTAGATAGGTTTGATAGGAGTAGTGGCATCTATAGATAGACAAGCATGAAGTTTTTTTTTTTTAATAAAATTACAGTGGCTTAAATGCCCCAGCCGTAAGTTTGAACTTCATTCTTTAGGTAATCGGAATTTTTTGAAACGTTTTGGACAATAGTATTCTGAGCTTAATTTGATATTGAATAGGTTGGATTGAAGGAGGGAAAAATTAGAGGTAACATATGCATCTGAATGTGATAACAAGAATTAGGGAAGACATTGGAGTGGGCTGGGTCAGGGGCAAGGTTTTGAACTAAAATGAATAGCAGAAAAATTGAGAGAAATAAGGAAGTCTAGAATAGGAGCTATTTTTTGTGTAAAGTGATGAGTATTGTTTTAATATGTTGATTTCTGCAGTAGCAATAGGACAGGCCGGGTGCAATGGCTTACACCTGTAATCCCAGAACTTTAGGAAGCCAAGGTGAGCAGATCACTTGAGCTCAGGAGTTCGAGACCAGCCTGGGCAACATGGTGAAACCCCATCTCTACAAAAAACTTAGCCGGGTGTGGTGGTGCACACCTGTAGTACTGGCTACTCAGGAGGCTGAGTCAGGAGTATCACTTGCACCCAGGAGGTCAAGGTTGCAGTAAGCCATGATCATACTACTGCACTCCAGCCTGGGCAACAGAGAGAGACTTTGTCTCTAAATGGATGGATGGATGGATGGATGGATGGATGGATGGATGGATGGATGGATGCAACGGAGAGAGACTTTGTCTCTAAATGGATGGATGGATGGATAGATAGATAGATAGATAGGACATACAATGCTCACTGCCATGTGCTATGCCTTGTACTAGAGTTTTTTAATAAAATCTAATTTCTAGTCACCATCCTTCAAAGAAATTATTCTCCTGATTTACGAGAAAACTGAGGCACAGGGAAGTTACATGATTTGCCCGTGGTAATAAAACCAATAAGAAGTAGAACTAATATTTAAACCCAGGCCTGACCATAAAGCCCATGATTTTCCTACTCTATCATGTAAAGTTTGCCGAGGTGTTTAATTGTGCATAAAGAGTTGGCTTAACCCATAGATAAAATGAAAATATGTATACCAAAATTGACTTTTGATTTCAAAAGAATTTTAAATATTTTTAGCAATCAGGAAAAGAAAAATCATTTTTAAACTGCTTGTAAGAAAAATTTGATGACACAAAGAGTATTCTTTTGGCTGAAAAGATGATGGAAATTAGGACAAGGGATCAGGAATTATTTAAATATTTTGAGTAAGCTGTAACATTGAGAAAAAAATAAGATAGGTAGTATCATGGACATGCTAACTGAAATATCAGAAATATTACTAAAAGATAATTTGAGGAAATGGGACCTAGAAACAGCAAATGACTTGTCGAAGTCACATAGCTAGTTAATGTCAGAGCCCTATGATCACTTTAGTTTGTTTTATGTAGCCAATATTAATAATATTTATTGAGTGGTTACATATGCCAAGCTTGGATAAGTGCTTTCAATTCATATGTTGGCCTGGAGCGGTGGCTCACACCTGTAATCCCAGCACTTTGAGAAGCTGAGGCAGGCGGACCTCTTGAGGCCAGGAGTTCAAGACCAGCCTGGCCAACGTGGCGAAACCCCATCTCTACTAAAAATAAAAAATAAAAAAATTAGCTGGGCATTGTGGCAGGTGCCTGTTATTTCAGCTACTTGGGAGGCTGAGGCAGGAGGATTGCTTGAACCCAGGAGGCGGAGGTTGTGGTGAGCCAAGATTGCGCTACTGTGCTCCAGCCTGGGGGACAGAGTGAGACTCCATCTCAAAATAAAATACATAAATAATAAATTAATATGTTAATGAACCTCCCAACAAACTTGTATATACTGCATGTAAACTTAGAGAAGTTAAGTCGCCTGTCACTTGCCTATGACCAGTAGTCACAGCCAATACTGGAAGCCATTTTAATCTGACTTCAAAGCCCCTGATCTTAACCTTTATGCTTTTTGTTTAGAATCTTGGGATTTGAGGTTAAGAAATTGATCTAGTTACATGGCCAGGCATGGTGACTCACGCTTGTAATCCTAGCAATTTGGAAGGCCGAGGCAGGTGGATCACCTGAGGTCAGAAGTTCCAGCCTGGTCAACATTGTGAAACCCCCTCTCTTAACTAAAAAAAAAAAAAAAAAAAAAAAAAAAAAAAAAAAAAAAAAAAATAGAAAAAATCGGTCGGGCGTGATGGCTCATGCCTGTAATCCCAGCATTTTGGGAGGCCAAGGCAGGTGGATCACGAGGTCAAGAGATCGAGACCATCCTGGCCAACATGGTGAAACCCCATCTCTACTAAAAATACAAAAATTAGCTGGGCGTGGTGGCATGTGCCTGTGGTCCCAGCTACTTGGGAAGCTGAGGCAGGAGAATCGCTTGAACCCGGGAGGCGGAGATACCAGTGAGCCAAGATTGTACCACTGCACTCCAGCCTGGCAATAAAGCGAGACTCCATCTCGAAAAAAAAAAAAAAAAAAAGCCGGGCGTGGTGGTGCGTGCCTGCAATCCCAGCTACTCGAGAGGCTGAGACACAAGAATCACTTGAACCTGGGAGGCGGAGGTTGCAGTGAGCCGACATCATGCCACTGCACTCCTGCCTTGGTGAGAGAGCAAGACTCTGTCTAAAAAAAAAGAAAGAAAAGAAAAGAAATTTACCTAGTCTGAAAAGAGTCTTCTCCCTCATTTTAAAAAATAACAGCTTTATTTATGTGATGTTGAATCTTCTGAGCCAGAGTTCGGAACCAATATCTAGACCTACAATAATTCCCTCATTTTTATATAAACAAAACCATTCCTCTTGTCCTGACTTCTTAATTTCACTTTGCCACTCTTGCTCTCACTTTTGGAATAGAGCTTTTCCTTAGGCACGGACCAGATTAGGAAGATGGTAGCTTTTGAGCCATTTGCATTTCCTCCAGATGACCAATCTATATAAACCATTATCTAATTTTGTTCAGGATGATCTCCATCCTCATTTCACCTACTCTGTCTTGCATGTTCTTCCCACTCCACAACCCCAATTGTGTTCACATTTTATATATCACAGAACATTTAGAAATGGAAGTCAGAAAACAAATGATAGAAGGAACATTGTATAAAAGTAACTCTTCTCATTCATTCAACAAATGTTTCTTTAACAATCTCTGTATTTCAGTTGTCCTAGTTTACATGCCATTTTCACCTAGATTTTACCTTTTAACCCTTAAACTGTATCCAAGGCTTTCTAGCAGCCTTTTCTCAGTTCAGTTTGTCTCTCATGGTTTCCATATCTCAAAGGTGTGATGTATTAGTTTCTGTATTTTATAACCCTGTTATATGTTTGGTTTAGGTGTTTTTAGCTTGCATTTTATTTAACTACACTGCTGTCTTACTGACTGAATTACATTAACTTTTTGTTTGTTTTAGTTGTTCTTCCTAACCTAAAATCAGAAGATACACCATGCCTTCTGTCTATAGATCTGTTTCATGTTTTGGTAAGTGTTCAGTAATTTTGTTTAAGTCACTCATGTTGATAATTTCTTGTATTTTCCTCATTCAAATTCATGCCCTTTGTTCAAGATTAAAATTATTTGTGTTTAATCTATAAAGTTTGGTCTCTCCTGTCCATTGTTTACAAATAGGTACAGATTTGATGGAGACCATCAAAATCATTAAAAAAAAAAAAAAGCACTTCAATTTGTAATAGGTCTTGTCCTGGTTGATTACATTAGTGGGTGTCTGTACAGACAAACCTTTTCTAATTCATATTATGCTCCCCTTCTGGCCTTTTTCTTAAGTTGTATATGTGATATACAGTCAATGACTGTGTGAGCTCTCTTAAAATCCTTAATTATTTGGCGATAAGGACCAGACCATGGGTGTATCTAGGCTTCCTCAAAACACCTATGGATGGATGGCAACAGCCCTTAGTTTTCTGCAGAGATTTTCCATTCCTGTGATGATCTCATTCCTTCAAACCAAGTTCTGTGGAGAAAGCAGTATTGAGATTGGGAGCATGGAGTTTATGGATGCAGGGTTAGCCAGTATCCTCATCCCTCATTATCTAGGCCTCTACCCAGTGGTCATCAACCCTGACTGTCTTTTGGAATCTCCTGGGGAACTTTGAAAAGAATGCTATTAACTAGGCCCTACCCCAGGAGATTCTCATTTGATTGGACTAGGGTAGGGCCTGTGTGTCAGTATTATTTTAAGAACTCCTGTAATGTTGAATCTTTGAGCCAGAGTTCAGAACCACTACCTAGACCTACAATAAATAGACACAGCAAAGGGATAACCTATTTGGTGGTGACCATCGTCCTCCATTTATAGTATATTATATTCTAAGATATTCTATTGAATAAATAAGAAAAATACGGTGTTTATTAAAAAACACACACGCAAACACTGCGTAGCATCTGGTGCCCTTCACATTTAGTTATGACATTAATTTATGTTAGTCTTTTATCATTAGCCATGTTGATGTCCATTTTCTCTCATAGGTGGGTGCTGTGTTAGCATTCCCATCCTTGTATTGGGATGACACTGTTGATCTGCAGCCTTCTTCAGTTAGTTCTTCCTATAACCACCTTTATCTCTTCCATTTGATCACCATGGCACACATGCTTCAGATACTACTTACAGTAGACACAGGTAAGGTTTTCATCTGGGTGTTGACTGTGAATAACATTTTGCCATGCTTTACTGGCAAAATTAATTATGCTTGTGATTATATAACGTATTTCTAGGTTCTGTGTTATGTTTTTTGCTGAATGATTATTCATCTGTTTTTTAATGGATACTGTTTAAGCAAGGAAAGGTAGAATAAGCTGTGAAAAAGATAATTAGGTGAAACTACCTAATTATTAACTGCTCTGCAGATATGCAGGGAGACCACTTGGACCTGCTTTTCCCTCTTTTTCAAATTCCCCATCCTCGAGGTCTGTCCCTACATGAGTTTTTTCAGCCTTTTCATAAGGAGGTCCCTAAAATCATTCTTAATTCCTTCAGCTAGAATGATAGTACTTTCTTCCCCTTGTAGCATTTATCATTAGTATCTTGTTTTATGCTTATTTGTGGTTATATCTTACTGTTGTTCTGCTCCTTTCCCTGTTTCTCCTCTCTCTCTGCTCCTTTGTCCTCAGTGTAAGTTTCTTGATGACAGGAAACAATGAAATTTCAACATCTTCCCTCTAAAGCTGCAAGTATCTGGTAACACTTGTTAAACCCAGTAAACACTCATTAAATGTCTTTTGAATTAATGTTCATTTGAAGATACATTAGTAATACAACATTATGGAATGATGATACAGTTGTTCTTTTAGAGTCTGGTTTTTAATAGGAAGCAAAGTCTGGGGGCTAGGTGCAGTAGTTCATGCTTGTAATCCCAGTACTTTGGGAGGCCAAGGCAGGAGGATCCCTTAAGCTCAGGAGTTCGAGACCAGCCTGCGCAAGATGGTGAGACCCCATCTCTACAAAAAAAATTTTTTTTAATTAGCTGGGCATGCTGGTGCGCGCCTGTAGTCCCAGCTACTTGAGATGCTGAGGTAGGAGCATCGCTTGAGCCCAGGAGTTTGAGGCTGCAGAGAGCTGTGATTGCACCACGGCACTCCAGCCTGGGCAACAGAACAAGACCTCATCTCTTAAAAAAAGAAGAAGAAAAAAACCCAAAGCAAAATCTGGTCCTGGGTAACAGTGACCAATAAGGGCTACTGAAGATTCATATAATTTAGAGGACAAACATAATTAAAGCGATGTCAGAATAAAATATGGCAAAATTACGTGTGCATTTACCCTGTGGTACACCAACTCCATTTCTAGGAATTTATCCCGAAGCTTTACCAGCAAAAATATGAAATGATACAAGCATGACATTATTTATTGTGATATTACTTGGAATATCAAAAAAAAGGAGAAACAATTTAGCTGTCCATTGATGGGGGATTCGTTGAATAACCTATGATGTACCATATAATGGAATTCTATGCAGTTTTAAAAAGGAATGAGCAAGATCTGGTATGAATTGATCTCCATGACACGATAAGTTAAAAAAGTAAGGTACAGAATAGTGGCTATAGGATAGCATTTTTCTGTAAGGTATTTTCTGCATATATGTGTTTATATACATTTTTGCTTATGTGTTTTATAAAAGAGACAATAGAGGCCGCGTGGTGGCTCACACCTGTAATCCCAGCACTTTGGGAGGCTGAGGCAGGCAGATCAGCTGAGGTCAGGAGTTCGAGACCAGCCTGACCAACATTGTGAAACCTGTCTCTACTAAAAATACAATAATTAGCCGGCGTGGTGCCAGGCGTCTGTAATCCCAGCTACTCGGGAGGCTGAGGCAGGAGAATTGCTTGAACCCAGGAGGCAGAGGTTGCAGTGAGCCAAGATCATGCCATTGCACTCCAGCCTCCCAATGAAAATCCATGCAGGTTATTATTGTGGATATCAACAAACTGATTCTAAAGTTTATGTGAGCCAAGCCCAGTGGCTCATGCCTGTAATCCCAGTCCTTTCAGAGGAGTTTGAGCCTGGGCAACATAGTGAGACTCTTGTCTCTAAAAAAAAATAGGAAAATTTCCTGGGCGTGGTGGCACATGCCTGTAGTCCCAGCCATTTGGGAGGCTGATGTGGAAGGATTGCTGTAGCCCAGGAAGTCAAGGCTGCAGTGAGTTGGGATTGCACCACTGCAGTCCAGGCCAGGCAACAGAGCGAGACCCTGTCAATCAATCAGAAAGTAATAAGTAAACAAACAAGTACATAAATAAATAAATGAAGCATATATGGAAAGACAAAAGTCCTAGAATAACCAGCTCAGTGTTGGAGGAGAAGAAAGTTGGAGGGTTGACACTACCCAACCTTAGGACTTACTATAAAGTTACAGTAATAAAGACAGTGTGGTTGGCAAAAGATTAGACAGATAGATCAATGAAATATAAAACAGCCCAGATATAGACCCACATATATGTAGTCAACTGATCTTTGACATTTGAGCTAAGGATCAAAGGTAGCCTTTTCAACAAATGGTGTTGGAACAAGTAGACATCCGTGTCCAATAAAATGAATATAGACACAGACTTTACACCCTTCACAAAAATTAATTCAAAACAGATCATAGACCTAAATGTAAAATGCAAAACTATAAAACTCCTACAAGATGGCCGGGCACGGTGGCTCACGCCTGTAATCCCAGCACTTTGGGAGGCCGAGGCGGGTGGATCACAAGGTCAGGAGATCAAGACCATCCTGGCTAACACAGTGAAACCCCGTCTGTACTAAAAATAAAAAAACTAAGCCGGACGTGGTGGCAGGTGCCTGTAGTCCCAGCTACTTGGGAGGCTGAGGCAGGAGAATGGCGTGAACCTGGGAGGCGGAGCTTGCAGTGAGCCGAGATTGCACCACTGCACTTCAGACTGGGAGACAGCACGAGACTCCATCTCAAAAAAAAAAAAAAAAAAAAAAAAAAACTCCTACAAGATAACATAGTAGAAAACCTAGATGACCTTAGGTATGGAGATGACTTTTTAGATACAAAACCAAAGGCATAATCTGTGAGAGAAATAATTGATAGGCTGGACGTCATTATAATAAAATTAAAAACTTATGCACTTGAAAGACAGTGTCAAGAGAATGAGAGACAAGCCACAGTCTGGGAAAAAGTATTGCAAAAAACACTTCTGATAAAGGACTGTTATCCAAAGTATACAAAGAACCCTTAACACTCAACAATAAGAAAACAAACAACCCAATTTTAAAATGGGCCATGAGGATGGGTGCTGTGGTTTATGCCTGTAATCCCAGCACTTTGGGAGGCCAAGGTGGGCAGATCACTTCAGCCAGGAGTTTGAGACCACCCTGACCAACATGATGAAAACCTGTCTGTACTAAACGTACAAAAATTAGCCTGGCATGATGTGCACACCTGTAGTCCCAGAAGCTGAGAGATAAGAATCAGTTGAACCCAGGAGGCATAGATTGCACTGAGCTGATAGCATGCCACTGCACTCCAGCCTGGCAATGGAACAAGACTTCGTCTCAAAAAAATGGGCAATGAGCCAGGTGCAATAGCTCATGCCTGTAATCCCAACACTTTAGGAGGCCAAGGCAGGAAGACTGCTTGAGCCCAGGAGTTTGAGACTACCCTGGGCAACATAGCAAGATCCCGTCTCTAAAAAATAAAGTGGGCAAAGCACTTGAAAAGACACCTCACCACAGAAGATATACAGATGGTAAGTGATCATAATGTTCACCATCTATATGCCATTAGGGAATTGCAAGTTAAAACAATGAGATGCCACTATACACCTATTAGAATTGCCAAAATCTAAAACACTGACACCACCAAATGCTGGCAAGTATGTGGAGTAACAGGAACTCTCATTGTTGTTTATGGGGATGCAAAATGGTACAGTCACTTTGGAAGACAGTTTGACAGTTTCTCACAAAACTAAATATACTCTTACCATATGATCCAGCAGTCATGCTTCTTGCATTTACCCAAATGAATTAAAAACTGAAGTTCACACAAAACTATGCACAAGGGTGTTTATAGCAGCTTTATTCATAATTGCCAAAACTTGGAAGCAACCAAGACATCCTTCAATAGGTGAGTGGATAAATAAATTACAGTATATCCAGAGAGTGGAAATATTATTCAGTGCTAAAAAGAAATGAGTTATCGGCTGGGCACAGTGACTCACACCTGTAATCTCGGCACTTTGGGAAGACAAGACGGGTGGATCACCTGAGGTCAGGAGTTCAAGACTAGCCTGGCCAACATGGTGAAATCCCATCTCCACTAAATAAATACAAAAATTAGCCAGGCATGGTGGTGCACACCTGTAATCCCAGCTACTCAGGAGGCTGAGGCAAGAGAATCGCTGGAACCCAGGAGGCAGGGGTTGCAGTGAGCCAGGACTGCACCACTACACTCCAGTCTGTGTGACAGAGCGAGACTCCATCTCAAAAAAATAAAAAAAATAAAGAAATGAGTTATCGAGTGATGAAAAGATAGACAAAACTTAAATGCCTATTACTAGCTAAAATAAGTCAATTTGAAAAGGTTGTATACTATATGAATCCAACTATATGACATGCTAGAGAAGGCAAAACTATAGAGTCAGTAAAAGGATTAGTGATTGCCGGGGTAAGGGTGTTGGGGGAGGGCTGAATAGGCACAACATAGAGGATTTTTTTTTTTTTTTTTTTTTGAGACGGAGTCTCACTCTTTCACCCAGGCTGAAGTGCAGTGGTGCAATCTCGGCTCACTGCAGGCTCTGCCCCCCAGGGTTCACGCCATTCTCCTGCCTCAGCCTCCCGCGTAGCTGGGACTACAGGCGCCCACCACCTCGCCCGGCTAATTTTTTGTATTTTTAGTGGAGACGGGGTTTCACGGTGTTAGCCAGGATGGTCTCGATCTCCTGACGTGATCCGCCTGCCTCGGCCTCCCAAAATGCTGGGATTACAGGCGTGAGCCACCGCGCCCGGCCAGCATAGAGGATTTTTAAGGCAGTGAAACTGTTCTGAAAAATACTACAATAGTGCATACATGTCATTATTACACATTTGTCCAAACTCATAGAATGTAAACACCAAGAATGAATCCTAATGTAAACTGTGGACTTTGGGTGATAATGATGTGGCAATGTGGGCTCATTGATTATAACAAGCGTACAACACTGGTGCCGAATGTTGATAGGTGGGGGATGTTGTGTGTGCATAGGGACAGAGGGAATCCTCTGTATTTTCTGCTCAATTTTGCTGTGAATCTAAAACTTCTCTTAAAAAATAAAGTGTATTAATTAAAAAATAAAAATCTTATTTTATGGGTGTATGCATTTGTCAAACTCATCATCAAATAGAGCACTTGATATTTGTGCATTTAATTGCATGTAAAATTTACCTCAAATTTATAAAGAATCCCTTAGAATTATTGAACTCTCTTACATTTGAATTGAAAAAATCAGTATGAATTCATGATATGTTTTTTAAAAGTATAGGAAAAAAGAGATGTTATTTGGAAAATGAAAAGGACTAGCAGTATTCATTCAAGATATGTTAATTACTGAGGGCAACTTGAATCCGTGACCTTCCAGATGAATTAATACATAAACAAAAGCATTTTTTTTTTCAATTTGAGAGCAGATACTGCTTATTAACCAACCAGCTTAGAAAAATAATCATGGTAGACACCTTAGTTCATTCTTCTAATAAGCCTGTTGATCTGGTCCTCCCTGTTGCCAGCATCTCCACCTTCTACAAAATGAGTGGTCTTTTTCTTCATTCCACCTCGTGGAGAAGACGATTTGAAGGGCCACAGGAAGTTATTTGCCTCTTTGAAGCATTTTCCAACAGTATAGATCTCATGAATCAGATCCTCCATGCAGATGATGCCGTATTTATCAAGAGATTGAGCAATCAAAGCATTATCTGTCAAAGCCTTCACTTCTTATTGATTTTGCCATAACCACGCTTGTAGATTAGTTCATTTACTGACTTCAGATTGGGGTACCCCCATGCAATATATGGCTCTACAATCCTCAGCATGTTAATCGAAGCCTTGTTGAGCTTCACAAAGGTTCCATTGAAGATTTGACGAAGGTGAAGAAGCTGCAACACCTTTCGAACCTTTGGGCTCACGCCATTGATACCTCTGATTCTGATGACAAACGCCAATTTGGGTTCTGCAGGTACATAGAAGTTGCCAGCTTTTCTTGCCATCCTCGCCATTCGAATTTCAGTTCTGTACATCTGCCTATATTCCTTGTGATAGTGCTTTGCTTTTTCATAGATAAGCTTCCTCCTTGCCTTTCGAAGCATCTTTGGGGCAAATTTCTTTCTTAGGCGCTTGATCTTCAGCTCTGCGAAATTCCTTCACTTTTTCTTAAGGGTTTCTGGCACAGCAGGAACCTTCTTCTTCTCTTCTACACCCTCCATGGTTCCAGCCGGGAAAAGAGAACAAAAGCATTTTTAAAACAACAGAGCACTACTCAAATGTGCTATAACTATACCTCACAGCAAAGTACAAGGTAGACATTTCTATATCAATTTTAATACAATGATTATGAAGTTCAGAGAACTTACATAGCTTATCCAGAGCCTTAATGTAAGTGGGAGAGTTGGCAGTTGCTGGAAAGGTTTAGGATGGTCCTCCTTAAAGATAGGTTGATGGAGGAAAATAACCTCACAAAGTTCTCTTTATGGGACCCTTTGCTTGAGCATGAAGGCAGGACCGACACCTACTTCCCTTTCTAGAGGTTGAATTTCTATCTGCTGGCTTAGATTCCTAGGAATCCAAAGCAGGTTGATAACAATTTATTTCCATGGTCATATTATGATGAAGTAAGTATTTACATGTTTAGCAAGTAAATATTAAACATCCATGTTTAGTGATTCTGCCCTATTTGTTTCTCCAGCTAATATATAAAGTTTACCTAACAACTTTAATATTCAGCATCAACTACTTAAATTAAAAACAGGTGGGGCTGGGCACGGTGGCTCATGCCTGTAATTCCAGCACTTTGGAAGGCCGAGGCAGGTGTATCACTTGAGGTCGGGAGTTCAAGACCAGCCTGACCAACATGGTGAAACACACTAAAAATAAAAAATTAGCTGGGCATGGTGGCACACGCCTGTAATCCCAGCTAGTTGGGATGCTGAGGTAGGAGAATCGCTTGAATCCGGGAGGTGGAGGTTGCAGTGAGCCAAGATCGCACCATTGCACTCCAGCCTGGGCAACAAGAGTGAAACTCTGTCTCAAAAAGAAAAAAAGGAAAGAACGTCAGTTGAATGAATCTACATTGTTTATTGTCTTGGAACAATGAAATTAAAGTATAATTTTTAAACTGAATAGCAAATACCTAATTCATCTTGCAGAATTTCTTTTTCAGGCCTACCCCTTGCTCAGGTTCAAGAAGACAGTGAAGAGGCTCGTTCCGCATCTTCTTTCTTTGCAGAAATTTCTCAATATACAAGTGGGTGAGTAACAATCCATTAGTTCAGTCTATTGTAATAATTCCATTTCTTGTTCAGTTGTTTGGCAGTGTAACATTTGAATCATTTAAATTCCAGTTAAAAATAATCGATTACTGCCTAGGTTTTCTTCTAGGGTTTTTATGGTTTTAGGTCTTACATTTAAATCTTTAATCCGTCTTGAGTTAATTTTTGTATAAGGTGTAAGGAAGGGGTCTAGTTTCAGTTTTCTGCATATGGCTAGACAGTTTTCCCAACACCATTTGTTAAATAGGGAATCCTTTCCCTGTTGCTTGTTTTTGTCAGGTTTGTCAAAGATCAGATGGTTGTAGATGTGTGGTGTTATTTCTGAGGCCTCTGTTCTGTTCCATTGGTCTATGTATCTGTTTTGGTACCAGTACCGTGCTGTTTTGGTTATTGTGGCCTTGTAGTATAGTTTGAAGTCTGGTAGCATGATACCTCCAGCTTTGTTCTTTTTGCTTAGGATTGTCTTGGCTATGTGGGCTCTTTTTTGGTTCCATATGAAATTTAAAGTAGTTTTTTCTAATTCTGTGAAGAAAGTCAGTGGTAGCTTGATGGGGATAGCATTGAATCTGTAAATTACTTTGAGCAGTAGGGCCATTTTCATGACATTGATTCTTCCTGTCTATGAACATGGAATGTTTTTCCATTTGTTTGTGTACTCTCTTATTTCCTTGAGCAGTGGTTTGTAGTTCTCCTTGAAGAAGTCCTTCACATCCCTTGTAAGTTGTATTCCTAGGTATTCTCTTTGTAGCAGTTGTGAATGAGAGTTTGCTCATGATTTGGCTCCCTGTTTGTCTGTTATTGGTGTATAGGGATGCTTGTGATTTTTGCACATTGATTTTGTATCCTGAGACTTTGCTGAAGTTGCTTGTCAGCTTAAGGAGTTTTTGGACCATTCAGGACATAGGCATGGGCAAAGACTTCATGACTAAAACACCAAAAGCAATTGCAACAAAAGCCAAAATTGACAAATGGGATATAATTAAACAAAAGAGCCTCTGCACAGCAAGAGAAAGTATCATCAGAGTGAACAGGCAACCTACAGAACAGGAAAAAATTTTTGCAATCTATCCATCTGACAAAGGGCTAATATCCAGAATCTACAAGTAACTTAAACAAATTTACAAGAAAAAAAACAAACAACTCTATCAGAAAGTGGGCGAAGGATATGAACAGACACTTTTCAAAAGAAGACATTTACGCGGCCAACAAACATGAGAAAAAGCTCATCATCACTGGTCATTAGAGAAATGCAACTCAAAACCACAATGGGATACCTTTTCACTCCAGTTAGAATGGCAATCATTAAAAAGTCAGGAAACAACAGATGCTGGAGAGGATGTGGAGAAATAGGAACACTTTTACACTGTTGCTGGGAGTGTAAATTAGTTCAACCATTGTGGAAGACAGTGTGGCGATTCCTCAAGGATCTAGAACTAGAAATACCATTTGACCCACCAATCCCATTACTAGATATATACCCAAAGGATTATAAATCATTCTACTATAAAGACACATGCACATATATGTTTACTGCAGCACCATTCACAAGAGCAAAGACTTGGAACCAACCCAAATGCCTATCAGTGTTAGACTGGATAAAGAAAATGTGGCACATAACACACCATGGAATACCATACAGCCATAAAAAAGAATGAGTTCATGTCTTTTGCAGGGATATGGATGAAGCTGGAAACCATCATTCTCAGCAAACACAGGAACAGAAAGCCAAACGCCACATGTTCTCACTCGCAAGTAGGAGTTGAAAATGAGAACGTACGGGCACAGGGAGGGGAACATCACACACCAGGGCCTGTCGGGGGCTGGAGGAAAAGGGGAGGGATAGCATTAGGAAAAATACCTAACATAGATGACTTGTTGCTGGGTGCAGCAAACCTCCACCGTGGCACATGTATACCTATGTAACAAACCTGCACGTTCTGCACATGTATTCCAGAACTTAAATTATAATAAAATAATAATCAGTTATGAAGCTAGGTGCGGTGGTTCATGCCTGTAATCCCAACACTTTTAGAGGCCAAGGCAGGAGGATTGCTTGAGCCCAGGAGTTTGAGACCACACTGGGCAACATAACAAGACCCTGTCTCTCTATTTAAAAAAAAAAAAATCTGTTAAGGGCTTTTAGCATGACTTTGTTTGCTACAGGATAGGCTTACAGTGAAGAAAACTTATTTTGATGATTTTACTTTGAAGTAAAAGATAGTAGGTTGGAATAACAGCTACCCACTTGTTTCTGAGACTGAAACAAGTTCAACACATCTGTACTTTTGTAAACTGTTCTGGAAGCATAGACAAAAGATGATTGGATTTTTTAAAAAAGGAGTATTTAGAATTAAAATAAATGTAGAAAATGGAAAATAGATTTTCCTTTTACAGTGATCCATACAATTGATGCACTCAGTGCATGCATGTAGTTACAGGTTAAGGTTCTTATGAGTAATATGGAAAATACATTGGCATTTGTATTTTAATATGCATGTAATATATACATAACATACAATATGGACATATATTGTGTAACATAGTACATAATACGTATATAATTTATACATATATTCATAATATATATTTAAAATCTTATATATATTTAACCTTTGTGTAGAGGTTATAGTAGGAGTACAATAGGCGTGCTCTGCTGAACTACATCTGCTGCCAAGTTCCCCTCATCAGTCACCTTTACCAGTCTTTTTTTTTTTTTTTAAGTTAATAGATTTCGTTTTTTAGAGGCATTTTAGGTTTACAGAAAAATTGAGCAGAAAGTATAAAGGGTCGCCATTTGCTCCCTCCCCCTACCAGTTCCCATATTATTAATACCTTGCATTAGGGAGGTACCATTTGTTACAATTGACGAACCAATATTAATACATTATGATTAACTCAAGTTCATAGTTTACATAAGATTCGCTTTACAGTATCATACAGAATAATTTAACTGCCACACACATCATAAATATAAAAACCAGGAAATTATTAATTTTGTTTTAGCTAACAAGTTGCTTTGGTTAGTTATTGATAAATTTTTTTCTCCACATTTCTTTACAAGGTTTTAATCTAAACAAAAAAAAAAAAAGGAAGCTTTAGTAACCTTTAACTTTCATGTTGAAGAATATACTTTATTTTAGGCCAGTCATGGTGGCTCATACCTATAATCCCAGCACTTTGGGAAACTGAGGTAGGAGGATTGCTTGAACCCAGGAGTTCGAGATCAGCCTGAGCAAGATAGTGAGACCTTGTCTCTATTTAAAAAAAAAAAAAAAAACTAGTTGAGCATGGTCACTCAGACCTGTAATCCCAGCACTTTGGGAGACTGAGGCGGGCGGATCACCCGAGGTCAGGAGTTCGAGACCATCCTGGCCAACATGGTGAGACCCCCATCTCCACTAAAAATACAAAAAATTAGGCATGGTGGCGTGTGCCTGTAGTCCCAGATACTTGGGAGGCTGAGGCAGGAGAATCACTTGAACCTGGGAAGCAGAGGTTGCAGTGAGCCCAGATCGCGCCGTTGCACTCCAGCCTGGGTGACAAAGCAAGACTCCATCTCAAAAAATAATAATAATAAAAATTTAAAAATAAAGAGTATACTCTATTTAAGAGTCAAGTTCCTTTAAAGTAGATTTTTTGGTTGCCTCTTTGTTTTTGTTTTGCTTTTGTTTTTTATCACCACCTAGGAAAAAGAAGAGTAGTTCCTCGCCTTAAAAATCCACATGGTAGGGGTCGGGCGCGGTGGCTCACGCCTGTAATCCCAGCACTTTGGGAGGCCGAGGCGGGCGGATCACGAGGTGAGGAGATCAAGACCATCCTGGCTAACACGGTGAAACCTCGTCTCTACTAAAAATACAAAAAAATTAGCCGGGCGAGGTGGCGGGCGCCTGTAGTCCCAGCTACTCGGGAGGCTGAGGCAGGAGAATGGCGTGAACCCTGGGGGGTGGAGCCTGCAGTGAGCCGAGATCGCGCCACTGCACTCCAGCCTGGGCAACAGCGAGACTCTGTCTCAAAAAAAAAAAAAAAAAAAAAAAAAAAATCCACATGGTAAAAGATGTAAGATTTGTGATTTTCTTGAGGAAATTATTAGGAGATTTAAACACTGAAACTATTAGCTACTCAAATTTTTTTTTATTTTTTTTTTGAGTCAGCGTCTCGCTCTGTTGCCCAGGCTAAAGTACAGTGGCACAATTTCGGCTCACTGCAGCCTCCATCTCCTGGGTTCAAGCAGTTCTCCCGCCTCAGCCTCCCGAGTAGCTGGGATCACAGGTGCCCACCACCACGCCCAGCTAATTTTTGTACTTTCAGTAGAGACTGGGGTTTTGCCATGTTGGCCAGGCTGGTCTTGAACTCCTGACCTCAGGTGATCCACCTGCCTTGGCCTCCCAGAGTGCTGGGACTGTATTTTGTTTTAAATGTTTAAAAATTGCATGGATAATAAATTACCTAAATGTTTAACTTTGTATTTGAAAAGGGGGATATGTTTAAATCTAGGGCTTTAGTCTGGTACGTATTCTGTTCTCTTCTGGAATTATTGTCTCCTAGCTCCATTGGGTGTGGTATGCCTGGCTGGTATTTGTGGGTCTCACTGAAGAATGGCATCACCCCTTATCTTCGCTGTGCTGCATTGTTTTTCCACTATTTACTTGGGGTAACTCCGCCTGAGGAACTGCATACCAGTAAGTAGAAAAATGAAATCATGGAGTGGAAAATGGGAGATTTTCTTTGTTCTTACCTTCAAGCTCATGAATACAAGGTTAAAGCATACAACACCACTTCTCCTCTCCCCATTTTTTTCATGTGTGTTCCCTTCAAACATGAGCCCTGGTGTAAGTTAAAGGTGAGGCCAAAAAGTATATTAGCTTTTTTAATCTTCAAGACCTACTCTTAGCTCCTATCTATGTGTAGGTTATGTGCTTGAGCTTATAAAATACCTGTATGCAGAATATAACTGATATGCTACACAAGAAATTAGAAACATTGGTTGTCTTTAGAGAAGAGAATTGTTTGGCTAGATAGGAGGAAGACTTTACTGTATGCTCTGTTATTTAAATTTTGGACATACAGGCCAGGTGTGGTGGCTCACGCCTATAATCCCAACATTTTGGGAGGCCGAGGCAGATGGATCACTTGAGGTCAGGAGGTCGAGACCAGCCAGGTCAACATGGTGAAACCCCATCTCTACTAAAAATGCAAAAAAATTAGCTGGGCATGGTGGCCTATGCCTGTAATCCCAGCTACTCGGGAGGCCGAGGCGAGAGAATCACTTGAACCTAGGAGGCAGAGGTTGCAGTGAGCCGAGATTGTGCCACTGCACTCCAGCCTGGGTGACAGAGCAAGGCTCTGTCTCAAAAAATAAAATAAAATAAAAAAATAAAATAAAATAAAATAAAAGTATATACGACTACATTAAAGAATGAAAGTGCTGCCAGGAAAGGCCTACTAGAACCAACCTAGGCCATGTATATTTAAGCAATAGGATCGTCTTCTCATTTACTTGCCTCTAAATCTAGACCAAAGTAGGGAAGCCTTCCTGTGGCTTTGTATGGGTAAAAATCAGAATATTTATATGATTTTGGAAGAGTCATCAGAATTGCTCAGAGATTCTTCCTTGTGTCCTTTGAGAATAAGCAGACCAGGTTACCGTTACTGGCTATCAGCTTCTTTATCTTGAACTCAGTTCAGTAGAGTTTATCTGATCTAGGTTTTTCATGGTCTTGTATAAAATAGGAGTCCACTTTCCAAGTAATTGCCAGCACAGATCTGTTGTTTGCTCACACACAAAAAAGTCATGTATTTATCTCATAGGTGCTACAGTACAGTTGTGAGTGAAATAAAGTCCTTTTTATTGGGAGGAATCTAATTATAAACAAATAGAGAAATATAATGTAATGTCAAATGCTGATAAATGTTGCAAGGCAGAATGAAGCGGTTCAGGAATACAGGGTATTGGGGCCAGAGTGGGGAACTCTCTGAGACAGTTTTCATAGAATGCTTCTCTGTGAGGAGACATTGAGCAAACAGCTGCATAGATGGGGTTGAGTTGGACAGACAGTTGAAGGAAGAATATTCCTAGGTAGAAGAAGTTATAAATGTCAAGGCTTTGTTTGACGTAGTCACAGAATTGCAAAGAGATGAGTATGGCTGAAGCCTAAGGGGAGGGTAACAGGAGATGAGGTCTAAGAGGCAACCAGGGGCAGCTCACACAGGGCCTTTGGGCCACAATAGGGACCTTGTATTTTATACTAAGTGTGGTTACACATTAGAGCCATCTGATCGGGAGAGTGACTCAATACAATTTATGTTTTAAAAAAATCACTGTGACTTACTTGCCACCCATGCAGTTTTTTTGTTTGTTTGTTTGTTTGTTTTTTGAGATGGAGTTTCGCTCTTGTTGCCCAGGCTGGAGTGCAATGGCACAATCTCAGCTCACCGCAACCTCCACCTCCCGGGTTCAAGCAATTCTCCTGCCTCAGCCTCCCTAGTAGCTGGGATTACAGGCATGTGCCACCACGCCCGGCTAATTTTGTATTTTTTGTAGAGATGGGGTTTCTCCATGTTGCTCAGGCTGGTCTTGAACTCCCGACCTCAGGTGATCCACCCACCTCGGCCTCCCAAAGTGCTGGGATTACAGGCGTGAACCACCGCGCCCAGGCTGCCACCTATGGTTTTATAGAATAAGCAATATACCCTCTACAAGGAGAGTGTAGAAATGAGCATAAACAGTGAAGAAACTCTAACACCAGATTGACCAGGTAGGAATAATGTGCTTATTAAATGTATTTTTATTCCCTTGCAGATTCTGCAGAAGGAGAGTACAGTGCACTCTGTAGCTATCTATCTTTACCTACAAATTTGTTCCTGCTCTTCCAGGAATACTGGGATACTGTAAGGCCCTTGCTCCAGAGGTACTATGGGGGTAAAATGTTGTTGTTGGGTTATTATACAATTTGAAATTTTAAAATTACAATTACTTGCTAAGCTTTTAGTTCGATCAGCACTGATTAAAGGAGTGGCAAAAGTATAGGAGATTCCTAAGTTACACACTTAAGAAGTGGGGATAAGATCAACAGCCATAGGCAGTTGGAATTTCTGCTTGCTCCACTGTAACTATCATTCATTTTATTTACTTTCCCCACAGCTGGTGTCTCATCTGTTTTAAATTGGGGGTGGGGGGTGGGGATTTTGCTAGCAGGCATAAAGTCACAATTAGTATCAAAAGAACCCAAATTGGAACTGTATCCAAAATAGGAGCATATCTCACATGGTAGCACATGTATCAGGAGAGTGACTGAGAAAAGAAGGAAGGTCATTTGGTAGATCAAAAAAAATACTTCAGTTAAATTTCCAAGAGAGATATGTGTCCTTCTTTCAGAAAAACTTTCTACCCCATTAGTTACTGGCCCTCTTGTTCACTGTCAATGCTCCTAACCTCCAATCTCCTTACCTTATCTTTGCCTGCACCATTTTCCATCATTTTTATAATCAGCTCTCACTGTATTACTTTCCTTGCCCATCATTTCCTTTATTCTCCTTGCTTTCTACCTTTTTCTTTAATTATCTTTTTTTAAAATACCCAGGTCAGTATTTGTGTGAATGTTGGCTTCTGTCTCCTACCACCCTTCTTGTGCAGTAGGTTCTCTGTGTTGGGTTCTTTTCTTTGCTTGCTCATTTCTCTCGAAATATTCTGATCTCTAGTGTGATCAAAATGAATTGTTTAAGAAAATCAGTATCATGCTTTGTGTTGAGTACAATCACAGTAGGTTGAACTAATTTTACTTTTATATTCTTGGAGTAGATAAGTCTTAATTGCTGTTCTAGTTCAGTCAAGTATTAAAAATTCACACTTTGAAACAGAAAGTCCTTGCCCTCTGTATCTTTCCAGACCCTCCTTGTCTGAAAGTCTTCTCTCATCCTCTGCCCTATGTTGCAGGAAAATGACCCTGGGAATTTCCCAGTCTACCTTGTCAGCTGACTTCTGCATGGGTTCAGCCAGTGGGAGGGGAGGCACTAGCAAGATTTTGGTGGCCAGGAAAAAGGGAAGCCCCAGTGTTGGCCAGGCTTCGTGGCTCGTGCATGTAATCCTAGCACTTTGGGAGTCCAAAGCAGGTGGATCACCTGAGGTCAGGAGTTTGAGACCAGCCTGGCTAACATGGTGAAACCCCGTCTCTACTAAAAATACAAAAATTAGCCAGGCGTGGTGGCAGGTACCTGTAATCCCAGCCTCTGGGGAGGCTGAGGCAGGAGAATCGCTGGAACCCAGGAGGTGGAGGTTGCAGTGAGCCGAGATCTCACCACTGCACTCCAGACTGGGTGATGGAGCAAGACTCCATCTCCAAAAAAAAAAAAAAGAGAGGCCCCAGTTCAGGCTACCTCTGTCTGTCTTGTGGGGCATCTCTGGTGGTGACGGCAGCTCTTGTCTGGCTCCAGTTCCCACCAGACAAGCCTACTGTGATTCCAGTATCCACTGGTGTCCCTAGCCTCTGGGGTCCGTGATTCTGCTGTTTCCTTTTGTTCCTCCAGCCTAGGGGAGTGGTGATCTTTAGTTTGCCTTGCCTTTTTGTCTCATGGTTGGCTTCTCAGCCCTTCCATCACTTTTATTACTAACTCCTGTTAAATTCTCTCTTGTTTAAATACTTAGAATGGTTTCTGTTTTTCTAGTAAGACCTTCGTTGATATACTCTTTAAAAAATAAATGAATAAGAGAAGGAAAAATAATTAGACAAAACAAAGAAAGAGAGGAAAGAAAGGGAGAAGAAAAGGGGCAAAATGATAAATATAAATAAGTTAAATATAAGGCTGGGTGCGGTGGCTCACACCTGTAATCCCAGCACTTTGGATCCCGAGGTCAGGCGTTTGAGACCAGCCTGGCCAACATAGTGAAACCCGATTTCTACTAAAAATACAAAAAAAAAAAAAAAAAAATAGCTGGGCACGTTGGCGCACGTCTGTAGTCCTAGCTACTCGAGAGGCTGAGGTAGGAGAATTGCTTGAACTCTGGAGGCGAAGGTTGCAGTGAGCCAAGACCACGCCATTGCACTCCACTCTGGGCAACAGAGGTAGACTCCATCTCAAAAAAAAAGATAGGTATAGAAAGAGGAACATAGAGCCAGGCACAGTGGCTCACACCTGTAATCCCAGCACTTTGAGAGGCCAAGGTGGGCAAATCACCTGAGGTCAAGAGTTCAAGACCAGCCTGGCCAACATGGTGTGAAACCCCATCTCTACTAAAAAAAAAAAAAAAAAAAAAAAGAAATACAAAAATTAGCCAGGCATGGTGGCGCATGCCTGTAATCCCAGCTTCTGATTCTGAGGCATCAGAATCGCTTGAACCTGGGAGACAGAGGTTGCAGTGAGCCGAGATCACGCCATTGTACTCCAGCCTGGGTGACAGAGCAAGACTCCATCTTAAAAAAAAAAAAAAAAGAGGAACATAGGCCGGCACAGTGGCTCATTTGTGTATAATCTCAGCACTTTGGGAAGCCGAGGCAGGCTGATCACCTGAAGTCAGGAGTTTGAGACTAGCCCAGCCAACATGGTGAAACCTTGTCTCTAATAAACCAGGCATGGTGGTGCGTGCCTGTAGTCCCAGCTACTGAGGATGCTGAGGCAGGAGAATCACTGGAACCCGGGAGATGGAGGTTGCAGTGAGTGGAGATCACCACTGCACTCCAGCCTGGGCGACACTTGCAAAACTCTGTCTCAAAAAAAGAAAGGGGAACATAGAAAGAAGGGACAGAAAGAATTGAAGAGAATGGCAAGGCCAGGCACAGTGGCTCACGTCTGTAATCCCAGCACTTTGGGATTGGCTGAGGTGGGCGGATCACTTGAGGTCAGTGGTTTGAGACCAGCCTGGCCAACATGGGAAACCTCATCTCTGCTAAAAATACAAAAACTAGCCAGATGTGGTGGTGGGTGCCAGCTACTTGGGAGGCTGAGGCAGGAGAATTGCTTGAACCTAGGAGGCAGAAGCTGCAGTGAGCCGAGATTGCTGCCACTGTACTCCAGCCTGGGCGAAAGAGTGAGACTCCATCTCAAAAAAAAAAAAAAAAAGAGAGAGAATGGCTTGTTGACAAATCATGCACTGAAGCTGTGATAATCCATTTGTCTTTTCTCTTGGTTCCACATACAGGTGGTGTGCAGATCCTGCCTTACTAAACTGTTTGAAGCAAAAAAACACCGTGGTCAGGTTGGTTTTACTACTTAATCCTTTCTCCCTCATCCACAAGTTGTGTTTCCTAAAGTAGTTTTGTTGAGCATTCTTTCTAGTCTGCTTTCTTCATTCTCACTCAGTACAGTGTTCCTGATTTCTGTTAGGTCTTTGCCAGAAATCAAATTCTTCCTAGCAATTTTTTTTTCTCTGAGTGGCTGTCCTTTTCCTCTTAGATTATTAGAAGCCAGCAGTTCCTCTTAAGAGAATCTTTTTTAAGCTAGCACATGCCTGTCAAAAGGCAAAGGTGGAGGAGGCATCATGCAGCTGCTGGTATATTAACTTCCAAAGGTAGTGGTTTACAATATTTCTATAAGCCACTTTTGTTTTTGATTTTTTTTTTTAGAATAAAGCAAGATATACATAGAACTATATCCTTTTTCCTTCCTATGTCCTTAGAAACTACCCCAAAAACTTTTCTTCAGCCTTTCTATCTCCCTTAAATTATGGCTCTAACAAAATCTACTTCTTTCTTAAGTACTAATTTAAATGCCACCTCCTCCATGAAGCCTCCCCTAATATAGTCTCTCACATAAGTGTCCACTTGTTTGCACCCAGAATAACTGACGAATAAGAACTGCGTGCTTATTGTCTTTGTGTCCCCTCCAAGGGCCTGACTGGTATTGTATATGGTGTCTAATTTTACTCACTTGAATCACATCTATAAACAAGTGGAGGAATTGACTCCCGGCTTTAAATACCAACACTACTACCATTTTCCTGTGGATAAAGCAAACCTCAAGACAGTATACATTTGCCTTCTTTTCTCATCTTCTCTCACCCTGGAACTCCTTTCACCTCCACTGTACATGTGCATATGCAGCTTTCACTTGTAACACATCTTTAGAGATTTAGTGATAATAGATCCAGCTCCTGTGCTCAGATGCAGTAGGAGTCACATCACCAGGAAAAGATCTTCGAGTAGAGAAAAAAGAAAAGTTTAAGATATGAATACATATTTTTAGACTGTTAATCTCACACAATTTTTCCTTTATTTCAATTCACTGTATACCTTTTATACATCTGCTGTTTACCCAGCATGGTACTGAAATACTCTGGAAAATTTAAAAGAGGTGACATAGCTTTTGGTCATGAGTCATCTACAATCTAGTTATGAACATAAAACTTAAGACATTATAACATAAAGTATAATGGTGTATGGAATATACCGTTAGTGCTATAGAAATTTAAAGAGGAAAAGATTGTTAATGAGGCAAGGTTAGTCTTAGAGATCATTTTTAGCTGAGTATAGAAATAATTATAAAATTTAAGCCAGGCACAGTAGCATGCACCTGTAGTCCCAGCTACTCAGGAGCCTGAGACAAGAGTATTGCTTGAGCCCAGGAGTTCAAATCCAGCCTGGGCAACAGAATGAACACTGTCTCTAAAAAAACAAACAAAAAAGTGTCTGAGTTTGCCAAATAAATGTTGTGGTTGCACTAAATATAGACAACTGAATTGAAGATGAAAAGAATTACAGAATTTAAATTGATTGGGGCCAGGCACCGTGGCTCACACCTGTAATCCCAGCACTTTGGGAGGCCAAGGTGGGCGGATCACCTGAAGTCAGGAGTTCGAGACCAGCCTGACCAACATGACGAAACCCCGTCTCTACTAAAAATACAAAAAATAGCCGGGCATGGTGGCAGGCGCCTGTAATCCCAGCTACTCGGGAGGCTGAGGCATGAGAATTGCTTGAACCCAGGAGGCGGACATTGCAGTGAGCCGAGATCACACCATTGCACTCCAGCCTGAGGGATAGAGTGAGACTCTGCCTCCAATAAATAAATAAATAAATTGGTTGATTGATTGATTGACTGGGGTTTGAGGAGAGAATTTCACATTATTCAGATGATCTTCCCCAATACATGCAAGCAAGGCTTTTATTGTATCTAGTTTGGTGAGAATGAGTAACATTTGCAAGCATGTATTAAGTACTAAGTATATTGTGTTTTACTTCAGTATCTCGTTTAGTCCTCAACCGCTCTATATGTTTCCTTAATGCTAATATTCATATTTAATTTGACATTTCTTAAGTCAATATGAGCCTTTTAATTGATAAGTTCATTTAACGTAATGTTTCTCTCCCTCCCTTCCCCAGAACCTGATTTGATGGTGGCCCCATGATTGGAGGATGGTATATTTTATCCCTAGTTTACAGACAGGGAAATACAGGCTTAGGTTCAAAGACGTGTGAAGTGTCAGAGAATTTAGGATTTGTAACCAGATCTAATTTCAAAGGCTGTGTTCGTAACTACTACTTCATGTTACTTCCCTATACAGTATAGAAATCTAGCTAGAATAGTTTAGTCCTAGAAACTAGTGGAAGTTAAGTTTGGAAAGGAATCCAGCTGATGAAAGATTTGGAATTATAGGCTGAGAAGTTTGGATTTGATCAAGTCAACAATGGGAATTACTTTGGATTGCAAGTGTAGATCCTTTTGTTATTTTAAAGACATTCTTCTTTCTATCACTTTGGGCAGTTTTTGATCTGGGTTTATTTACTCTAAAATAAAATTGCCTTTTAAATTACATTGTAGGTACCCTAGAAAAAGAAATAGTTTGATAGAGCTTCCCGATGACTATAGCTGCCTCCTGAATCAAGCTTCTCATTTCAGGTAAGGAAAGTGTGTATATATATGTGTGTAATTTTAAATCATTTTTTGAACTTGGAATTGGTATATGCCATAACTAGTGTATATATATGTGTGTAATTTTAAATCATTTTCTGAACTTGCAATTGGTATATGCCATAACTAACACACTTCCTTGTTTTTGTTTTTTTGTTTGTTTTGGTTTGGGTTTTTTTGTTTTTGTTTGTTTGTTTTTTAGACAGGATCTTGCTCTGTTGCCCGGGCTGGAGTGCAGTGATTTGACTGTAGCTCAATGCAGCCTCAAACTCCTGGGCTCTTCCCACCTCAACCTCCCAAGTAGTGAAACTACAGGCAGGCGCCACCATGCCCTGCTAATTTTTTTAAGTTTTCATAGAGACAGGGTTTCGTTATGTTGCCCAGGCTGGTCTCGAACTCCTGGGCTCAAGTGATCCTCCTACCCACTGGCCTCCCAAAGTGTTGGGATTACAGGCCTGAGCCGCTGCGCCTGGCCACAAACTTCCTTTTTTAGCCGTGACCTCTGAGTATCCTTCATAACAGTGGTTGTCAATTTTTTTTAAGTTGAGGAGAAATCCATATAACATGCAATGAACCATGATAAAGTGTACAGTTCAGTGGCATTTAATGTATTCAAAATGTTGTACAATCACCACCTCTTTAGTTTGCAAACTTTTTCATCACCTTGTACTCACTAATCACTTCCTGTTCCCCTCATCCCGTACCCTATGGTAATCTGTAGTCTACTTTCTGTCTCTATGGATTTGCCTATTCTGGATATATTATATGAAAGGAATCATACAATATATGACCTTTTGTGTTTGGCTTCTTTCACTTAGCATGTCTTTAATATTTATCCGAATCATAGCATATGTCATTACTTTTTTCCTTTTTTGACTAAATAATATTCCATTGTATGTATATATAAGAGTTTGTTTATTCCTTCATCCATCGATGGGCATTTAGGTTGTTTCCCCCTTTTGACTATTACAGATAATGCTACTAAAAAAAATACTCATCTACAAGTTTCTTTGTGGACATAAAGTTTTCATTTCTTTTGGATATATGCCCAGGAGTGGAATTGCTGAGTCATATGGTAATTTTGTGTTTAACTTTTTGAGGAGCTGCAAACTGTTTTCCACAGTGATTGTACCATTTTACATCCCAACCAGCAATGTGTGAGGGCGCCTTTTTTCTCACATCCTTGCTGGCCCCTCAGTGAACCACCAGAGAGATCTAAACATATAGCCTCAATTTTTGGGAGACAAGGTCTCTGTTGCCTACCCTGACACAAGCAAGCCACACCAGAAAAACAAGCCATCATCCCCATGGCTACCTGCCATGGCATTGGGGGACAGAGGATGCTAGCCACTACACAAAATGCCAAAACTCACCAAAATTTACCAGCTTCTTCCTTTATTAAGCATTCCCTTGGATGCTTCAAGTATTTCACCAGGCTCCAGAGTTCCAAAATAGTTGCTTCAGGCTGGGCACAGTGACTCATGCCTGTAATACCAGCACTTTGGGAGTCCATGGCGGGTGGATATTTGAGGTCAGGAGTTCAAGGCCAGCCTGGCCAACATGGTGAAACTCCGCCTCTGCCTCTGTTAAAAATACAAAAATTAGCCGGGCGTGGTGTTGCGTACCTGTAATCCCAGCTACTTGGGAGGCTGAGGCATGAGAATCACTTGAACCCAGGAGGCAGAAGTTGCAGTGAGCTGAGATCGTGCCACTGCACTCCAGCCTGGGCGACAGAGTGAATGAGACTATGTCTCAAAAGAAAAAAAAAGTTGCTTCAGACAGTTCTTGCTGGCTCAACAGTTGTTTCATTAGAGTGACTGATTCCTGGAGCTACCATTTTCTATGATACCACTCCTTAATCTTATTATTATTTTTTTTTTTAAGCCACAAGAACCCTTATTAAACAAAATCTTACATGGAAGTCCATTAAACAGCAGAACAGGTAATAGCATCGTGACTCAGGTTCAAGCTTGAAGAGTGGAGTACAACCCCTTAGGCTTTTTTGGCACCATCCCCCCACCTCAATCAAACCACTCTAAAGCAGTGGTTCCCAAACTTTTTATCTCTTTCACCCCTTTCACTGATCATTTCAAGTGGAAAAAGAACTGGATGATAACAAAGACTGGTGAAAACAAAATAGGTTAACAATATACAGGTACTCATTTTTAACACTGTGTGTGAGTTACCTATTAGTTACTTCTGGAAGAGAGCATAAGCCTAAACATGTGTCTACATGATAAAATAATGTCCTGTAGCTTAAACATAATTTTGTATCTTATTATGCTTACCTTGCTATAATATGTTGTAAGTTATTTGAGTAGCATGAATCATGACCACCACCAGTGAGATGTCACTGAATGGAGGAATTATATTCACATCTGCTTTCACCACTGGGGGGTGAATACTTCATATTTGAATCATAATGCATTATGTCTTGAAAATACTAAGCCAAAACTTCTGTTGATGTAACTATGTATTCTGGATACTCAGGAGGCATCATATCACCTCCCATAGCAAACCACATTGATAATGATGACATGAAACGAGTAGTAACTTGTAATTAAAAGACAAGAATCTCAGTAGCCTGAAAAACAAAGCCTATTCAAGACTTTATTGATTCACTAGTAAGTAATCATCCTTTTTCCAAATTGCAAGAATTCCAAAGCTCCTTTAAGAGTTTTGTGATGTTACTGAGCATTATGGAGCAGCCAGACTTTTTAGTAAAATACTTAAATTAATTCAAGATCTCAGTAAATACACATAACTCTTACATTTTGTTTTAAGGATACCAGTTAGTAGTCATAATTAACTGCTTTCATGTAGTAGTCCTTAGTCATATGTAAAATAACTTACTGTCATTTGAAGGAACCAAAAAAAAGGAGTGCAGTTTAAATTTGTTTTTGTTTTGTTTTGTTTTTGAGACGGAGTCTTGCTCTGTTGCCCAGGCTGGAGTGCAGTGGCACGGTATCAATTCACTGCAACCTCTGCCTCCTGGGTTCAAGCAATTCTCTGTCTCAGCCTTCTAAGTAGCTGGGATTACAGGCACCCGCCACCACTCCTGGCTAATTTTTGTATTTTTAGTAGAGGCAGGATTTCACCATCTTGGCCAGGCTGATCTTGAACTCCTGACCTTGTGATCCACCCGCTTCAGCCTCTCAAAGTGCTGGGATTACAGGCGTTGAGCCACCGCACCTGGCCAGTTTAAGGTTATTTTGAGGCCAGGTGCGGTGGATTATGCCTGTAATCCCAACATTTTGGGAAGCCGAGGTGGGTGGATCACTAAAGTCCAAGAGTTCGAGACCAGCCTGGCCAACATGGCAAAATGCTGTCTCTATTAAAAATACAAAAAAATTAGCCAGGTATGTTGGCGCATGCCTGTACTTCCAGCTACTCAGGAGGCTGAGGCACAAGAATCACTTCAACCTGCAGGCACAGGTTGCAGTGAGCCGAGATCACGCCACTGCACTTCAGCCTGGGCAACAGAGTAAGACTGTCTCAAAAAAAAAAAAAAAAGATAATTTGAGGTCTTAAAGAGCCCCTTTTTGACTCGCTCTGAGAATCACTGCCCTGCAGAATGACTCAGGAAATTCTCTTATCTAGTTATAACCATTGTTTTAAGCCATGAAGTTGGGGAAGTTAACTGGCCCAATAGAGTCTTCAGTAGCTCACACCCTAGCCACTGTTACAGGTTAAAATTGACCTTCCTGTTCTAGCTCCCTTTCTAGTCAATCATCTAAAGGAATGGTTGGGTCACTTTACCTTTCAGCCCTCAAACAATTAGCTAATTAATTTCAAAGATTGCATCCATCTCTGAATTCAGTAATTCTCCTAATCTTGGGACTACATTGCTACCACAAAAGCCTGGTGAATAGATACTATCTTCCAGGCAGTAAGAATATCAGGTTGGCCGAGTACAGTGGCTCATGTCTGTAACCCCAGCACTTTGGGAGGCTGAGGTGGGTGAATCTCTTGAACTCGGGAGTTCAAGAACAGCCTGGGCAACATGGGGAGACCCCGTCTCTACAAAAAATACAAAATAATTAGCTAGGCTTGGTGGCATGTGCCTGTAGTCTCAGCTACTCGGGATGCTGAGGAGAGATTACTTGGGCCGAGGAGGTTGAGGCAACAGTGACCCGTGACTGTGCCACTGGGCTCCAGCCTGGGTGACAGAGCCAGACCCTGTCTCAAAAAAAAAAAAAAAAAAAAAGAATATCAAGTTGTTGGCTCCTCAGAGGATCTGAGGAGAGTGTTGGTCTTTATTAATCACAGTGAGGATCCTTCTGGATGATATTACTACTTACAGGTTTCACATAAGAATGAAAATCAATCCTATGATCTCTTCCAGTTTTATTGTCACCACCAATTTCCATAAGACGGAACCATCCCTAGTGTTGGAGGGTGGCTGCTCAGTCATATACTTTGGGCTCCCTCCCAGCTTTTCCTCTGTAGGATGGCTAATGACTCAGACTCAGCCATCCTGTGTTAAAGTTGAAAGAAGATGTTGGCTTTATCCAAAAAGGGCTATAATTATGTTCTGGAGCAACCTCCTGGAAGTGAAAATAGTCCTCTCATCCTATGCGCAGAGTCCCTCTGCTCCTGTGGAGACAGATGTTTTTCGTTTTGTTTTTTATCTTGTCTGAGAAACGGGATCAGAAAAAAAGCTGTCAGCACCCTATTGGAGATTCTTTCTGACGTTCTTTATTCCAACCCCAGTGTGGGCCTAGTTGGATCTCTCCTTTGGTTGCATTTATCTTCTACTTCCCAAATTAAGGAATTTGATATTTCCCATTGTGTTCAGTATACAGCATAGATGGGAGGAGCATGGGAAACTCATTTTTAAAAGATAACCATTATCCCCCTTGGTGGGGCATTACAGCACGCCTCCAGCATACTATGTAAAATGGCCTCATCATAAAACACTAGTTGACTCAAGCAAGTCAGCACTATCACTTTGTCCTTCCTAAGACTTACTGTGATTCCCAGATGGAAGGGTGGGCCAACTCAAAGGCTACAATCTCTCATTTCAACCCCAGCTACTCAGGAGGCTGAGGCAAGAGAATTGCTTGGACCGGGGAGGCGGAGGTTGCAGTGAGCCAAGATCATGTCATTGCACTCCAGCCTGGGTGACAGAGCAAGACTCCGTCTCAAAAAAAAAAAAAAAAAAAAAGAAGAAGTAGGGGGGATGTTTGGACCCTTACTGTAAAATGTAATTTTTTTTCTTTTAAACAATTGCGTACTTACGAGGTCATATTCCTTCAACGTTGAAGACACAAGCTTGACTAACCCAATACAGAGGAGGCAGGTAACTGTAAATTGGGCTTGTCAGATGAAGACTGGAGTCTATCAGTGAATCTCAGTCACAAGGCATATTCAACCACCATACTTTATGAGAATTATCAGGACACCATTTATGTAATATAGATTTTCTTACTATGGATTAATTGGAAGATTTTCCATGAAGCCCTTTTAGGGGGCATATTAAAGAGGAATTAGCTAATTAAATATTTCCTTGTGTTTTAAGAGCTTCCTTGCTGGAAAGGGGTCAGTGATGAAAGCATGCTTGATTGCTAACAGGATATATGGTACTTATTTGTTTTGTTTTGTTTTTCCACCATTCTCTAAATGTTTTTTTCCCTCTTGAGGTGCCCACGGTCTGCAGATGATGAGCGAAAGCATCCTGTCCTCTGCCTTTTCTGTGGGGCTATACTATGTTCTCAGAACATTTGCTGCCAAGAAGTTGTGAATGGGGAAGAGGTTGGAGCTTGCATTTTTCATGCACTTCACTGTGGAGCTGGAGTCTGCATTTTCCTAAAGTGAGTAGTTAGTGTTCTGGAAGCTTCATGATGAACTTAAGGAATCTGGATCCAATCTGGGGGTCACTATGGTGGGACAGTGTGTTGATAGCAAATAATCAATCAGTAGTTAGAGTGTTAACCTGTTATTGACATACAATTGCATTTGAGAAGATACTGTGAAAAAAGAATAAGTTTCTGTTCACATTTCTATTATTTATGGAAAATCTTAAATAGGATAGTTTGTATTAATTGCTCTGGTATTATATAATACTCAGGTATAATGAAAGAACTTCAAGTCCTAAAACGTATATTTAAAAAGTACTCTTCCTGGAAGATGAGCTCTTTAAAATAAATAAAAATAAATAAAAGGTACATGTAGGCCAGGCACAGTGACCTATGCCTATAATCCCAGCACTTTGGGAGGCTGAGGCAAGAAGATCACTTGAGGTCAGGAGTTCAAGATCAGCCTGGGCAGCATGGCAAGACCCCATCTCTAAAAAATTAGCCAGGCGTGGTAGCACATGGCTGTAGTCCCAGCTACTTGAGAGGCTGAGGTGATGGGCTGCTTGAGCCTGGGAGTTCAAGGCCATGATCGTGCCATTGCATTCTAGCCTGGGCAACAGAGTGAGATCCTCTATCAAAAAAAAAAAGTACCTGTAAATTGTTATTTTAGATTGTCCTGTGATATCTTTATTTCGTCTATCAACCCACCATTTCTCCTGGTCTTTCAGCAAAAGATTGAGGATAGAAAAATAGTCACTTATGGCCGGGCGCGGTGGCTCACGCCTGTAATCCCAACACTTTGGGAGGCCCGAGGCAGGTAGATCACAAGGTCAAGATTTCAATACCAGCCCTGCCAACATGGTGAAACCCCATCTCCACTAAGAATACAAACATTAGCTGGGCATGGTGGCTCATGCCTGTAATCCCAGCTACTCGGAAGGCTGAGGCAGGAGAATTCGCTTGAACCTGGGAGGTGGAGGTTGCAGTGAGCCGAGATCACACCACTGCACTCCAGCCTGGGCGACAGAGCAAGACTCCGTCTGGGAAAAAAAAAGAAAAAAGAAAAATGGTCACTTATATTTATGAAAGAAGAGTTTAAGTTGCCTGCAGAGAAATAAAATTCAAAGTGGATATATATCCTTTTTCTTTGCACTCTCCTCATGTAACACAGTTTCTGTTACATAAACCCAAATGTCTTTCTAACTGTGAAATATGTAATCATTGCTCATAGGCATCTTTTGAACCAAGGGGAAAGAATGTATAGAAGCCAAACCCAAACACCTATTTTTAGGGAACCCACAGCAAGTAAACCCACTACCTTATCCCAGCTGTTTATTTTATAATTTATCTGTAAAGTACTTATCCCCCATACATATGTATGCAAGCCTTTTTTATGTCTATTTCCCAAGAGACATAAAAGTCCCAGGTGCCTTCAGGGTGGTAGTGGCTCTTTCTAATCTGCAGTGTTTCAGGCCAGCTCTAACCAGAAAAGCTGGCATACTTCCCTAGTTGATACTCTGTCTGGCTTGAGGTTATTAGACTAGGAGATGTGATTCTGTTCTTCTGTGAGGTTCCCTCCCCTCTCCAGGTTGTGTCAGGAATTAGAATAGAAACAACCCCAGCCACCGTTTTCCAAGGTGTCTGTGGCTGAAGTAGGACAGCTTCCTCCCTTCAACAGATTCCATCAGTATCAATGATCTCATTTCACCAAATCCACTGCTCCTTTTCTATAGCTTCAACAGAAATAGCAATATGTGTTTTCTTTTATTTAGACAAAACATAATTTAGTCTATTTGTCTGTTTATATTGTCCTTATACTGAATTTCTAACAGATATTGGCCATGTCTTCTCTCTAGATTAACATTGATGCAGTGCCTATCATTTGCACACATACACTTAACCATATTTCCTATTGATTTTCTCTTTCAGAATCAGAGAATGCCGAGTGGTCCTGGTTGAAGGTAAAGCCAGAGGCTGTGCCTATCCAGCTCCTTACTTGGATGAATATGGAGAAACAGACCCTGGCCTGAAGTAAGATTTCTTTTTATAATAGGAAGGTTTCAATAAGTTCTCTTTTATATTGTTTGTTTTCTATTTCAGTCATATTATTGTATGTAAACGGTAATAGTTCTTTAATCACAAAAGGTAATTGAGGCCGGACACCATGGCTTATACCTGTATTCCCAGCACTTTGGGAGGCCGAAGCAAGCAGATCATTTGCGGCCAGGAGTTTGAGACCAGCCTGGCCAACATGGTGAAAACCCATCGCTACTAAAAATACAAAAATTAGCCAGGCATGGTGGTGCATGCCTGTAATCCCAGCTACTCGGGAGGCTGAGGTAGGAGAATCACTTGAACCCAAGAGGTTGCAGTGAGCCAAGATCACCCACTGCACTCCAGCCTGAGCAACAGAGGGAGATTCTGTCTCAAAAAAAAAAAAAAAAAGTAATTGAGAGCTACTTTTTATTTTTATTATTTATTTATTTATTTATTATTTATTTATTTTGGGAGACAGAGTCTCCCTCTGTCACCCAGGCTACAGTGCAGTGGTGCTATCTCAGCTCACTGCAACCTCTGCCTCCCAGGTTCAAGTGAATCTCCCACCTCAGCCTCCCAAGTAGCTGGGACTACAGGCATGCGCCACCACGCCCGGCTAATTTTTGTATTTTTAGTAGAGACAGGGTTTCACCATCTTGGCCAGGCTGGTCTGGAATTCCTGACCTCAAGTGATCCACCCATCTCAGCCTCCCAAAGTGCTGGGATTACAGGCATGAGCCACCATGCCTGGCCGAGAGCTATTTTTTAAATGGCTTCAAATTTAAAAAATATGATGTCATTCTTTAGCACATAATTTTCAACAACTTCTCCAAAATTTGAAGGTAGTATTTCTCCAAAATTTTTAAAGACACACCAGCCATCTTAATGTTTCAGTGTTCTATTATTTGTAATCAACCTTTCTTCAGAATTACTTAAAAGGATTGACACTGATAGTATAAATTTGTAGTGTCCAGTGATGAAATTTGGTTTAGAGATATTGTTTCCATTGCAATACTTGAAACTTTTTTTTTTCTTTGTTTTTTGAGACAGTCTCTCACTCTGTCACCCAGGCTGGATCTTGGCTCACTGCAACCTCTACCTCCAGGGTTCAAGCGATTCTCCTGCCTCAGCCTCCCAAGTAGCTGGGACTACAGACATGCACCACCACAGCTGGCTAATTTTTTTTGTATTTTTAGTAGTAATGGGGTTTCACTATGTTGGCCAGACTGGTCTCAAACTCCTGACCTCAGTTGATCGCCCACCTTGGCCTCCCAAAGTGCTGGGATTATAGGCATGAGCCACCGCACCCAACTGAGACTTTTTATTAGCCAGCTATATCAGCCTTCTTTCCTTCTGAGCATTAGCAAAATATTTAGAATCCTGAACTTTTCTGTATCCTTCCCTGGTGGTAGGAACTGGGGTGCTACTGATGGCTTATGAAAATGAGGAGACTGACAGTGATCTCAAAAGTACATATAGATAAACATTAGACCTCCTTACAATAAACTCTTTTTGGTTCACTGAAATTTTGTTCCTTTGACATATTGCTCAGAAAAAATAGGCTTATTAAATGGGACTTGGGACCTTGGATCATACAGAGCTTTCTTTTTATTGGGATGACATTTGACCTGTCTTTAGGTTTAGGGAGAAAAGCAGAGTGGTGAAAGTAGTTAATGACTGAGGATAATCTTAGTTGTTCCACAAGGGTGCAAAGCAGAGTTTTAACATTAATTTGGCAGTTTAAAAATCCCCAACCAGGCGGCCACGTGACTCATGCCTGTAATCCCAGCGCTTTGAGAGGCCGAGGCGGGCAGATCACGAGGTCAGGAGTTCGAGACTAGCCTGGCCAACATGGTGAAACCCCGTCTCTACTAAAAATACAAAAAAAATTAGCCAGGTGTCGTGGCAGGCACCTGTAATTCCAGCTACTCTGGAGGCTGAGACAGGAGAATTGCTTGAAACCAGAAGGCAGAGGTTGCCCTGAACCGTGATTGTACCACAGCACTCCATCCTGGGCAAAAAGAGCGAAACTCCATCTCAAAAAAAAAAAAAAAGAAAAATCCTCAACCAGCTGAGACACTTGAATGTCTCAAGGAATTAGGATCTCACAGTTCTCCATTACTGGCAACAGCCAGACTTAAGTCATTTTGGATTAGCTGTTATACAGTGTTAAAAACTGTGCAACTCTAGAATTGAAGTATAATTATTTTATTAAATTATTTGCTAATAACCAGCCAGTTTTTCATATCATAAGGACAGTTACAACCAAATATCTCTGAATAGCAAAATGTAATTTTAGGGCCTAGTGTTATACGTCAGGCCTAACCTCTACTGTGCAAAGATCATAAATTGAAGCTAGATAACAATATGAAGCCAAAAAGCTATTCAAGCTAACCACCAAAAAAGAATAGTGCTGCTTCAAGTTATAAACCTCACTGACCATTTAAGTGAGGTCCCATAATGCCATAGTATACCTGACCTATTTTATGAATGGTCAAGGAGTACATTTCTGTTTTATTAGCTAAGTAGCCTGTCAAGTTCTTAGTGATCACTGGTGAAGGGAAAATATCCCTTTTTAAGCCCTGTACTGGTGAGTCCTCCCGGCTCCAGGAACATCTCAAGAGTGCATACTAATTTAGACAATAAAGATGTGGCAGTTACTAGATTCAAACTTACATGTTGTTTTTTCTTTTTTCCCTAAAGGAGGGGCAACCCACTTCATTTATCTCGTGAGCGGTATCGGAAGCTCCATTTGGTCTGGCAACAACACTGCATTATAGAAGAGATTGCTAGAAGCCAAGAGACTAATCAGATGTTATTTGGATTCAACTGGCAGTTACTGTGAGCTCCAACTCTGCCTCAAGACAATCACAAATGATGACAGTAATAAAGGCTGATTCAAAATTATGGAAAACTTTCTGAGGGCTGGGGAAGTATTGGAGGGTCTTTTGCTCCATGTCCAGGTTCACTTACATCAATAAAATATTTCTTAATGGAGTATTGCTTTCAATTAGCAAACATATGCTTCACAGGAAAAAAGGACATAGATAAATCTGTTTTATGTGCTAGTATTTCCAGGAAATTTATTCCCCTTCTTAATTTGTCTCATTTCATTTTATTTCATCCACTTGGTAGATGAAGTCATGTCAAACAGTTCTGGACATTTTTATATGTTGGTTAACTCTTCTGCAATTTTGTATTTGGTGTTTTCCCCCCAAGTTTAGTTCAGCTGACATTGGATCACTGACAAAATTCTAATAATCTGTGATAGTCTTCCTTGCAGCTAAAGAAGAATTGCAGAAACCATTCGATATACTTGAGAAAGATTCCAAAAATAAATTTTTTTTATTTCTCTTTTAAGGAAATACCCCTAATGTGCCACCTGCTGCTATCACCACAAATTAAACTCAATCTCTATGTGGACAGAGGATGATTTCTGCCAATGTGGAAAAGCTTTTTTCTCACCATAGGCCTCAAGAAAAGTTAGTTAGGTAATGTATTTGTTATTCATTCCTGACGGTACAAAGAGCTTGCAGTTCTCACCTCTGACTACCAGTAGCTTTGTTGAGTTTTGAAATAATAGTTGACATTTTCCAAAGGCAAATCTCATTCTGCAAGGAGATTGTGGCACTATCCTATTTGACTCTCAGAAACCTCTTATAATTCCGATGTAAAAACTGTAGAATGAAGATAAGAAAATTCTCCCTATGTGTGGATCATGACAACTGTAAACTAGAACAATCAGATTTAAGCCAATTCTGCAATCTTCTATATCTTTGTAAAAGACAAATCCTTGATGTTGTCTGTGTGCAACCTTTTCATAAACTCTGGTTTTATGACTAGTACAAACCACCAAAAAAGCCATGTGATCAATAGTCTGTGTCCTGTTATAACATGCTGTGGGTGAGCCATCTTGTTTATAAATAATAGAGCTCTCCTGAATTTGTGCATAGACTTCTTGGTTCCTGGCTTTTGTTTTTTGTATCAATAAATTGTGATATAAAACAGCAGACAGAAGATAAATGGAAACGTTCCATTTTAACTTATGTTGTTTCTGGGATAATGTTAGAACCTTGAAAGATGCATTCAAAGACTGTATCTTATTTTGCCCTTGGCTATTAGTGTCTCACATATGTGTGTAAATGTTTTCCTACCTTCTTTTTGCTCAGAAAAGGCAAGCAAGTAAAATATATTTGCTAAGTGATTAGTGATGCATATTTGGGGCTAGATTTTTTTGGTACTTTTATGTAAAGAAAAGTGGATTTTGCAGTAAGGAATTGGCATGAGCAGGCATCAGAATCACAATCATGATTTTCTACTTGAATAATTACAATTCAGAAGATATCCGGATAAATAGATACATCTCTAGTGAACAATTTGTAACAATAACAGGTAAGGATCAGGAAATTCAGTACTCAGTTTGTCAGATTTGCCAGAATGATTAAAGTATTTGAACATGTGTGTTTGTTTCTTATGTAATTGTATTGAGTGGATTGTTTGACTGGGAAATCTGGGCTAGAATAGGAAACAGAAGATACTGACTTCTGCCCTAATAGATGGGCCCCAATTTAGCAAAGATAAACTGACTTTAGTTTTAGTCCTTTTTATATTAACTTAATAAATTCTGGAGTTAGGCTCTCAAGAGGACAGAGGGACTATCTGGCAATGGCCAGCCAGACCTTTACTGCCAAAGAACCCATTTCATATTGCGTTCTACTGATTGAGATTGATGCAGATTTTTGCACTGTAGATGAGCATATGTCCCAGTGCTGCCCCAAGCCCCAGGGATCTCTCATTATGTTCAAATATCCTAGTGATTTACCTTAATCGTTGCAAACAATTATGCTTATGAAGTTTACTTACAAACAAGCAACTGAGTCACTTTATTTTCTTTAGTGTAGTATGTGAAGGCACTGGTTCAACAGGATGGCTCCAGAACTGTGTTTTTCTAATGTTTGGTGAGGGGCTAGTGAGAATTTTAATGATATGGTGAAGAAAAACATATCTGTATAATTAATTTATTATATTGGTGTATGGGCTGTGAGTTCACCTTTTAGTGGTCATTTGTCATTTCATAACAACTATGCATTTTGGTTCACTGTGATGATGATCTATATTTAGTGACTGCAACATGTTTATACCACTGATTCAAATTCCATCCATGATGAAGTTATACAAATAATACATATATTGATAACTTTTGTTGCAAAAATGTAAATTTAAAACTTGTATAATGTTCTTGTGCTTTTTAAAATAAAATATATGTGTATATTTAAAAAGAAAAAAAGGGACTTCTCATGTTTGGGGATTTGGGTTTGAAGTATAAAAATCTGCTTAGGAAGACTCTCCAGTTGAAACCTTTGTCAGCCCAGGCAAATGTTGTAAAAGACGTAGGTGTTTAGTATACATGGGTCTCCGAACTTTTTAGCCATATACTCCATCAATAAATAACTTTTAGCATGCATACCAAATAGAATATAAACACATACACATATTCTATATTCTATGTGCAGTGCTTTACTAATACATCATGCAAATTATAAAACATAGCTTTAAAAGGAGATTTAAAAATCAGTTAAAAATAGAAATAGGTATTTAAATATCTTCCAATCCAATCTGCATCCTTTTGGGTATGCACGCTCTAATGTGGAGACAGCTGTCTAGAGCAGCAGTATCCAGAAGAGTTTTGCAATAATAGAAATATTCTGGCCTGGTGCAGTGGCCCAAGCCTGTAATCCCAGCACTTTGGGAGGCTGAAGCGGGCGGATCACGAGGTCAGGAGATCGAGACCATCCTGGCTAACACGGTGAAACCCCGTCTTTACCAAAAATGCAAAAAATTAGCCAGGCGTGGTGGCGGGCGTCTGTTGTCCCAGCTACTTAGGAGGCTGAGGCAGGAGAATGGCGTGAACTCAGGAGGCGGAGCTTGCAGTGAGCTGAGGTCGCACCATTGTACTCCAGCCTGGGTGACAGAGTGAGACTCTGTCTCAAAAAAAAAAAAAAAAATGTTCTGTGTGTATTTACCATACGGAATGGCAGTCACTATTCTCATGTGGCTATTGAACACTTGTGATGTGGCTAGTGCAACTGAGGGCCTGAAATTTTAATTTTTAGTTAATTTAAATGTAGTCATGTGTGGCTGGTGGCTACCATATTGGGCAGCATACATCTAGTGTGATGGTTCGCAACCTTAACTGTGCGTTAAAGTCACCTAGAGAGTATTAACAAAATAGAAATGCCCAGTTCTCACCCTCGATCTGGAATCAATCTTGTGGGATTGAGCCTTAAAATAAGCAGGGTGGTTTTCTTCCATTTCTGAGCCATGACTCTTCACATAAAATGAAGAGGTTGCTTTCTTTTTAGCTTGGTGATTTTCAGACTAAGTGCCAAAGATTCTGGGAGAAACGTAGGCCCGAGAGGGGAAAGAGTGCCAAAGCTGGATAGTTGTGATTTTTCATTTTGAGTTTCTGTGTAAGCTTTCGTTTGAGAAAAGGGTACCTGGAATTTTTAAAAAGTTAGAAGCAATTGCTTTAGTTTTAAGCTTTAAAATATTCTATGAGGCGGCCGGGCACAGTGACTCATGCGTATAATTCCAGCACTTTGGGAGGCCGAGGCGGGCGGATCACGAGGTCAAGAGATCGAGACCGTCCTGGCCAACATGGTGAAACCCCGTCTGTACCAAAAATACAAAAATTAGCTGGGCATGGTGGCGTGCACCTGTAGTCCCAGCTACTCAGGAGGCTGAGGCGGGAGAGTCACTTGAATGCGGGAGGCAGAGGTTGCAGTGAGCTGAGATTGTGCCACTGCACTCCAGCCTGGCGACAGAGTGAGACTCCATCTCTCAAAAAAAAAAAAAAAAAAAAAAAAAAAATTCTATGAGGGGCAACACTGAAGGCAAAGAAGAGTTTTTGTTTGTTTGTTTGTTGTTTTGAGTCGGAGTCTGGCTCTGTCACCCAGATCAGTCAAGCGAAATTTGGGGAAAAAGTAGAAATGAAGACTAAGAAGGAAGACAAAAATGAAAAGTTACCAATGGAATGCACAGTAAGGAAAAGCTGGAAAGACCTGGACATTATGGCGCACCTGTAGTCCCAGCTACTTGGGAAGCGGAGATGGGAAGATCCCTTGAGAAGGAGGTCAAGGTAGCAGTGAGCTGACATCACACCACTGCCCTCCAGCCTGTGTGACAGAGTGACACCCTGACTAGAAAAAAAAAAAAAAAAAAAGCAGGGGGCAGGGAAGGAGAAAAAAAGGATTTAGGATAAAGAAGATTTGGTATATATTCACTGGAGTCCCTGAAGAAAGAAAAAGCAATGGAACAGAACACAAATGGAAAACTATAATTAGGCTAAAATTTCTTGGGGAAAAAAAAAAACTTGAATACATTTTGAAAGAGAACATTGTAAAAACCCAGAAGAGTCAACACCAAAGGATTTTCACATCCAGACAAACTGTCCAAGTATAAAGTCCACACGGATAGTTCACAGCATGCTAATACTCAGGGAATATTTTTTCCCATGAGCCTTTCCTAAGAAATTTACCAGTGAGCAAGCTTCAGACAATCATAAATGATTATAGAAGCCTTGGCATAAGGTCTGGGGGTGAGTGTTGCATATGTTTAATTGTACAGATGGGGGGATGAGAGACAAAATTGGATGCTCTAATGATGTAGAATTATTACAACTAACAAAAAACAGGAGAAAAAGGGCAAGTGGGTGGAAAGTTAAACAAGCTCGCTGATTACATCAGTGGTTTTAGCCAGAAGTAAAAAGGTATCAAGCAGAAACCCGCATCCAGGAACAAAGCCCTTTGCTCCTCCCTTAGAATGAATGGAGACCAGAGATCAGATGTTTATGTCCAAGAAAAGCAGGATTTTGTTCAGTGCTTCTCCCAGATTGTTAGGGTGCTGACTGAGGATGAGATGGGGCACCCAGAGACAGGAGATGCTATCACCCAGCTCAAGGAGGTCCTGGAGTACAATGCCACTGGAGGCAAGTATCGCCGGGCTTTGGCGGTGCTAGTAGCATTCCGGGAGCTGGTGGAGCCGAGGAAACAGGATGCTGAGAGTCTCCAGCGGGCCCTGACTGTGGGCTGGTGTGTGGAACTGCTGCAAGCTTTCTTCCTGGTGGCAGATGACATCACGGATTCATCCCTCACCGCTGGGGACAGATCTGCTGGTTTCGGAAGCCGGGCGTGGGTTTGGATGCCATCAGTGATGCTATCCTTGTGGAAGCATGTATCTACCGCCTGCTGAAGCTCTATTGCTGGGAGCAGCCCTATTGCCAGAACCTGATCCAGCTCTTCCTGCCGAGTTTCTATCAGACTGAGATTGGGCAGACCCTGGATCTTGGCAGATTCACTGAAAAGAGGTATAAATCTAGTGTCAAGTACAAGGCAGTTTCTACTCCTTCTACCTTCCTGTAGCTGCAGCCATGTACACGGCAGGTATTGATGGTGAGAAGGAGCACGCCAATGCCAAGAAGATCCTGCTGGAGATGGGAGAGGGAGAGTTCTTTCAGATTCAGGATGATTACCTTGACCTCTTTTGGGGACCCCAGTGTGACCGGCAAAGTTGGCACTGACATCCAGGACAACAAATGCAGCTGGCTGGTGGTTCAGTGTCTGCAACGGGCCACTCCGGAACAGTACCAGATTCTGAAGGAGAATTACAGGCAGAAGGAGGCCAAGAAGGTGACCCAGGCGAAGGCACTATATGAGGAGCTGGATCTGCCGGCCGTGTTCTTGCAATAATAGGAAGACAGTTACAGCCACATTATGGGTCTCATTGAACAGTACGCAGCTCCCCTGTCCCCAGTCATCTTTCTAGGGCTGACATGCAAAATCTACAAGCATAAAATGTGACCTAGAGACTGCAAGGGCGGGGAGAAGAGGCTCTCAATAAATTATTGTGTAACCTTAAAAAAATAAAAATTAAAAATAAATAAAAAGGTATCACTTGAAGGTGACAAATCAAGAAATAAAAACAAGTGGCCGGGTGCGGTAGCTCACGCCTGTGATCCCAGCAGTTTGGGAGGCTGAGGTGGGTGGATCACGAGCTCAGGAGATGGAGACCATCCTGGCTAACACAGTGAAACCCCGTCTCTACTAAAAATACAAAAAATTAGCCGGGTGTGGTGGCAGGCGCCTGTAGTCCCAGCTACTCAGGAGGCTGAGGCAGGAGAATGGCGTGAACCCAGGAGGCAGAGCTTGCAGTGAGCCGTGATTGTGCCACTGCACTCCAGCCTGGGTGACAGAGCTAGACTCCGTCTCAAAAAAAAACAAAAAACAAAAAAAACAAGTACACACATTGACACTAGGATAAAGCTAGTGGCTAAATGGTGAGAGAGAAGGAGCAGGATAAGAAGCAATTTCAAAATTGGTCATGTATTAAGAAACCAACAGTATTTAAGGAAAGAGAATATTACATAAAGATGTTAGTATAAAATGTACTGCTAGAAGTACACCACCAAAGAGGAGGAAAAAGGCAAATAGACTACATAGTGAAACAATGTGGTTCCCACCCTGTGCCCTGAGCTGCAGCCAGGATAGGCTCTGGACACCTGAGACCCTGAGCTGGAATAAGCAGATAAATAATTATTTTACTTGTTTTTATCAATCTTTCTTAAATGTATGTATAGTTCACATTTATTTCACTGTTTAATATTAGAAGTGTTTTCTTCTTCACTTAGAAGTTTGGGCCGGGTGCGGTGGCTCAGGCTTGTAATCCCAGCACTTTGGGAGGCCGAGGTGGGTGGAGGATCTGAGGTCAGGAGTTTGAGACCGGCCTGACCAACATGGGGAAACTCCATCTCTACTAAAAATACAAATTAGCTGGGCGTGGTGGCACATGCCTTAATCCCAGCCCCTCAAGCGGCTGAGGCAGGAGAATCACTTGAACCCGGGAGGCGGACGTTGCAGTGAGCCGAGATCACGCCACTGCACGCCAGCCTGGGCAACAAGAGTGAAACTCTGTCTCAAAAAAAAAAAAAGAAGTTTGGTGATGTTTTTGTGATGAGAAGTGTGCCATACGAACTTAACTCTTGTTTATAATAATTAGCCTATGGTAAAACTGGCTTTGTTATTCATCATTTTGCTTAAAGTCACAGTTCCCAAGGGTTAATGATGTTAAATGAAGACTTATGTACTGCTTCACACCTACCAGAATGGCTATAATCAAAAAGATGGGCAATAATGTGTTGGCAAGGATGTGGAGAAAGTGAAACCCTCATACATCACTGGTGAGGATATAAAATGATACACCTGCTTTAAAAAACAGATGGGCAGTTCCTGATAAGATCTGCTACCAGATGACTTAGCAATTCTTCTCCCAAATTCAAATTCTTCAAGAGAATTTGAAACATCTTCACACACACACAAAAAAACTTATACACAAATGTGCATAGCAGCATTATTCATAATAGCCCACAACTGGAAACTACCCAATTGTCCATCAACCAATGAGTGGATAAATAAAACATCTATCCATACAATGGAATATTATGCACCCATAAAAAGGAATGACATTCTGATGCATGCCATAGCATGGGTAAATCTTATAAACATTATGCTCAGTGAGAGAAGCCAGTCACAAAAGACCACATATTGTATGATTCCATTTATATCCAATGTCCAGAATTCGACAAATCCATAGAGACAAACAGTAGATGAGTGGTTGTCAGGGGTTGGGAAGACAGGGGAGTAGGGGATGACTGCTAATGGGTATGGGGTTTCTTACTGGGTTGATGAAAATATTCTGGATTAGATAGTGTTTCTGATTCAATGTGTCCTGGAGCATGGCACCCACCTTCAAAGCTGACACTTCCACTGTACCTTCAGCAGGCCATTCCAACATTGTATTAGCTCAGCTGCTCCTGAGTGGTGCAGTATGCAGTACAACCAGGGTAGCCCATAGTCATTGGGCCCACTGCAGCACTTTCTTACTGTGGAATGGGTTCCCTGGTTACGTGCTATGCTGAGTGGAATTCCATGTTGTAGAATAGGTACTCGACAAGCCCCCAGATACTGGTGCTGCCTGAAGCTCTGTGGGCAGGGAAGGCAAACCCATATGCTGAATATGTATCTGTTCATATGAGAATGAACCAGTGACTCTTCTAGGATAGAAACATCCTGGCCAGGCACAGTGGCTCATGTCTGTAATCCAAGCACTTTGGGAGGCCAAGACAGAAGGATTGCTTGAGCTCAGGAGTTTGAGACCACCCTGGGCAACATAGTGAGACCTTGTCTCTACTAAAAATAAAATAAAAAAATAGCCACGTATGGTGGTACACACCTGTAGTCCCAGCATTCAGGAGACTGAGGCAGGAGGATTGCTTGAGCCTGGGAGATTGAGGCTGCAATGAGCTATGATTGTGCCACTGCACTCCAGCCTGGGTGGCAGAAGGAGACTGTCTCAAAAAAATATATATAGTCAAGTTGCTGCAAGGTAGCTGGTTGATTTTGAAAAACAGTGCCACAGACTGGACGAGGTGGCTCACACCTATAATCCCAGCACTTTGGGAGGCCAAGGTGGCCAGATCATCTGAGGTCAGGAGTTTGAGACCAGCCTGACCAACATGGCAAAACCCTGTCTCTCCTAAAAATACAAAAATTAGCCAGGCATGGTGGCACGTCCCTGTAATCCCAGCTACTCGGGAGGCTGAGGCAGGAGAATCACTTGAACCCAGGAAGCAGAGGTTGCAGTAAGCCGAAATTGTGCCACTGTACTCCAGCCTGGGCAAAAGAGTGAGACTCCGTCTCAAAAAAAAAGAAAGAAAGAAAAACAAAAATAGTGCCACATCCGTAGAGCATTGGTCTCTGTGGCTGACAGGTGGGATGTTCAAAGATGGCAGTCTTGATGAGTGGAAGTCCATGCCACTGGGCCCATGCCTAACCCCCATCTGTCCATTTGTGTACCCATTGTGCCAGCTTCCAAAGGGTGCTAAAACATTAGCTTGAGCATTATTTTGATATTTGATTGTTTTGGTCCCTCTTCTGTAGTGGATGCTTTCTGGTGGCTGTTAACATGTAACACAGAAATCTTCAGTGTGCACTATATGCACTCACTTAGCCCATCCACGGTAATGTACAGTATCTATTCTTTGTGTTCAGGTTTTTCACCTTTGAGATTCATCCATGTTGTATGTTCCAGTAGGTCTTTCTTCTTATTGCTGGTTAGTATCTAGTTGTGTGAGTACATAATTTACCCACTCTCCTATTGATAGACATCTGGGTTGTTTCTAAATTTGCCATTTGGAATAAAGCTGTTATGAGCTTTTTTTTTTTTTTTTTTGAGACAGGGTCTCACTTTGTTGCCCAGGCTGAAGTGCAGTGACGTGATCTCAACGCTCTGCAGCCTCAACCTCCTGGGCTCAAGGGATCCTCCCACCTCAGACCCCCAATTAGCTGGAACTACAAGCGTGTGCCACCATGCCCAGCTAATTTTTTTGTATTTTTTTGTAGAGTCAGGGTTTCACCATGATGCCCAGTCTGGTCTTGAACTCCTGAGCTCAAGCAATTCACCCACCTCGGCCTTCCAAAGAGCCACCACGCCTGGCCAAAGTATGGACTACAGTGATTTCCTTCCAAAGAATACAATATGAAACGGAGAAAAAAGGGTAACTTTACAGTGAAGAAACCTAACAAACATGACCTCAACCAGGTGAGCAAGGTAAGTATCAGTAGTGATAGAATCACGTTGATGGTATGTAACCTTGATATGATATGATGAAATGGTACTTTATGTGGTTTTCCTCCGTAAAACCCTTAACTCCAGTCTAACAATAAGAAAAACATCACATTCCAATAGAGAGACAAGCTACAACATACTTAACAGTATTCCTCAAAGCTGTCCAAGTCATAGCCAAGTCATAGATGTGAGGTGGTACCCTGGATGAGATCCTAGAACAGAAAAAGGACACTAGGTAAAAACTAAGGATATTTGGACAAACTATGGACTTTAGTTAATAATAATTATCCATTTTATTATTTTTATTTTATTTATTTATTTTTGAGACCAGGATCTCACTCTGTCGCCCAGGCTGGAGTGCAGTGGCACGATCTTAGCTCACTGCAACCTCCACCTCCTGGGTTCGTGATTCTCTTGCCTCAGCCTCCCAAGAAGCTGGGACTACAGGCACACACCACCATGCCTGGCTAAGTTTTGTATTTTTTAGTAGAGACGGGGTTTCACTATGTTGCCCAGGCTGGTCTCAAACTCCTGACCTCAAGTCATCTGCCCACCTCGGCCTCCCAAAGTGCTAGGATTACAGGCGTGAGCCACTGTGCCCGGCCTTATTATTCTTTTTTTTTAGAGACAGGGTTTTGCTAGGTCACCCAGACTGGAGTACAGAGGTGAGATCATAGCTCACTGTAACCTTGAACTCTGGGCTCAAGGGATCCTCCCTCCTCAGCCTCCTAAGTAGTTGGGAATACAGGTGCACACCATCATGCCTGACTAGTTTTTAAATTTTTTGTAGAGACGGCGTCTCACTATGTTTCCCAGGCTGGTCTTGAACTCCTGGGCTCAAGCGACCCTCCTGCCTCACAATATACTCTTTTCATACCTTTTGAATGTTTTAATGCCTTTTGTTTGGATGTTTTAATACTGTTTGAATTTTGCATGCAGCAACAAATAAAGATTCTTCCGAGAAGAGGACCCTGTCTATACCAGGGTGAGAAAGCAGTCCTTATCACCAGAGACGGAACTGGAGGCAATACACATGTAAAACTAACAAAATTTGTACACTTTTCTCTGGTTAACCACAGGTCAATGTGGTTTTTAGATCCAGCTGAAGAGTGCATTAAGAGCTAAAAGAGAAGCGGAGGTTATCTCTGGCTCCCATACAATATATAAGAAACCAGTAATAAAAGTCAGGGAACATCCATGGGAGACGTGGATGGAAAGGAGGCTTACTCTTCACTATAAATATAAATATATAAATATATAAATATATATATATATATATATATATATATAATTTGTTTATTTATTTTCAAGACAGGGTCTCACTCTTTTGCCCAGGCTGGAGTGCAGTGACAAGATCACAGCTCACTGCAGCCTTGACCTCCTAGGCTCAAGCAATCCTCCCACCTCAGCCTCCCGAGTATCTAGGACTATGTCCAGTTAATTTTATTTTAAGTTTTATTTTTGTAGAGACAAGGCCTCACTATGTTGCCCAGGCTGGTCTCGAACTCCTGGGCACAAGCAGTCCTCCTGCCTCACAATATACTCTTTTTAATACCTTTTGACCTTTTGAATGTTGCACTATATGACTATATTTTCTATTAAACAAATAAATAAAATCAGAAAAAAAAGAAGATGGTCTACCAAATCCTCCTCCTGACATTTGTAGTTGGAGTGGACTAGAATTTTTCCTGTCAGGAAAGAATAGGCAAGGGGTAGCTGAGAATAACCCAAACTGTTCGGAGATCCTTCCAGGAGGAGCTTCTGGGTAAAAGTAAGCACAGCGAAGCAAGAGGCAAGGAAAGAGGATCTGGGAGCTCAGCAGGAACACTTTTCACACAGGTCAGACTGTCTTATCCAATGGCCTCTCCTCAATCCTGTCCTTCCATCTTCCTTTCAAATGTTGGCTTTTATCCAGGTTCCAGTCTTGCCCTCTTGCCTTCTTGCTTCCTATGTACTTCCTTGTGGATTTCATCCATCAAGGTCATTGATTCTAATTAGGGCCGGAATCAAATGAGAGAGAGAGAAATACTGAAGCTATTTTGAACAGCAGCTACTATTGTTTTGAAACTCAGTTTTATGGTCTATGAGGGATTAATGCTTAGGTGAGTTAACATGGTTTAAAGTAGGGAAATCCCTATGTTTACTATTTATTTATTTATTTGAGACAAGTCTCAATCTGTCTCCCAGGCTGGAATGCAGTGACACAATCTTGACTCACTGCAGCCTCCGCCTCCCAGGCTCGAGCAATCCTCCCACCTCAACCTCCCAAGTAGCTGGGACTACAGGCATGTGCCACCATACCTGGTTAATTTTTGTATTTTTTGTAAAGCTGGGGTTTTGCCATGTTGCCCAAGCTGGTCTCAAACTCCTAAGTTCAATTGATCAGTCTGTCTCAGCCTCCCAAAGTACTGGGATTGCAGGCATGAGCCACTGCCCCCAGCCTAGTTTTTATTTTTATTTTCTCCTAATTATTGTCTGTGCATGACTCTAGGCTAGGTGGCATGTAAAAGTTAATAAATTTGCTCCTGCAGAGTGGGATTTATAATTTGCAAAAGACCAACACAATTAGTGTCCAGTGTATGAAATGGCACAAGGTCAAACCAACAATTAAAGGAGCATCAAAATAAGCCTGTATTAGTCCCTTCTCACACTGTTCTGAAGAAATACCTGAGACTGGGTAATTTACAAAGGAAAGAGGTTTAATTGACTCACAGTTCCACATTGCTGGGGAAGCCTCAGGAAACTTACAATCATGGCAGAAGGCAAAGGAGAAGCAGGAGGCACCTTCTTCACAAGGCGGGAAGACAGAGTGAGTGCAAGCAGGGGAAATGCCAGATGCTTATAAAACCACCTGATTTTGTGAGAACTCACTCACTATCATGAGAACAGCATGGGGGGAACTACCCTCATGAACCAATCGCCTCCACCTGGTCCCGCCCTTGACACGTGGGGATTATGGGGATTACAGTTTGAGGTGAGATTTGGGTGGTGACACAGAGCCAAACCATATCAAAGCCTGATTTGAGTTTTTCAAATGTTTTGTTAGCATTCTTAGCAAAGATAACACAAACCATAGGAGATTTACAGCCATTTCTTGAAGAAATTCCCAAGTTCTAACGTAGAAATAATTAATGCAGAAATGACAAAAGCAAGGATATATAAATGAATAATATTATGAATGCAAATTCAAAGATGCAAGAAAATTTAAGAGTGGAACTCAAGCTTTACTTCTTGGAGGAATGTTTTTTTTTGACGCTCCCTGTGGCAGGCACACAACAATGTCCACTTGCCTCTACAGGATGTCCATGTTCTACCCTGTAACCTGTGAACATGTTTACCTTACATGGCAAAAGGGACTTTATAGATGTGATTATGTGTGCAAACCTTCAGATGGAGAGTTTTCTGGATTATCCAGGTGGGCCCAAATTAATCACATGGATTTTTTTTTTTTTTTTCTGAGACGGAGTCTTGCTCGGTCGCCCAGGCTGGAGTGCAGTGGCACAATCTCGGCTCACTGCAACCTCTGCCTCCCAGGTTCAAGCAATTCTCCTGCCTTAGCCTCCTGAGTAGCTTGGATTACAGGCACGCACCATCAGGCCCGGCTAATTTTTGTATTTTTAGTAGAGACGGGGTTTCACCATGTTGGTCAGGCTGGTCTCAGACTTCTGACCTCGTGATCTGCCTGCCTTGGCTTTCCAAAGTGCTGGGATTACAGGCGTGAGCCACCACGCCAGGCTAATCACATGGATTCTTAAAAGGAGAAGAGGCTTGCAGAAGCCTGGGTCAGAGAGACGTACCATGAGGACTTGGCCCACTGCTGCTGCTGACTTTGAAGATGGAGGAAGTGGGCCATACGCTGAGGAATACAGGCAGCCTCTAGAAGCTGGAAAAGGCAAGGGATCAAATTCTCTCCTTGCGCCTCTAAAAAGAAAGGCAGCCCTACCAACTCCTTCATTTAAGCCCAGTAAGACCCATGTTGGACTTCTGACCGACAAGGCTGTAAGATAAAAATGTTGTGTTGTTTAAGCCACTAGGTTGGTGTTCATTTGTTACATCAGCACAGAAAGCTGGTGTGCACTGCCCCCAGCCCTGGTAGAACTGAACACTCTGCATTTACAGCCCTGCTGGATCCTAAGTAGATGTTGATCAGAGGACCTGTTTCCAAGATGGCTCCCTCACATGGTTGTGAAATATTTTTTTCCAATATTTTACTACGAATGTTTTCTTTTCTCTTCTTTTTTTATAGACAAGGTCTTACTCTGTTGCCCAGGCTCGAGTGCAGTGGTGCAATCACAACTCATTGTAACCGTGAACTCTTGGGCTCAAGTGATCCTCCCACTTCTGCCTCCCAAGTAGCTAGGACCACAGGCATGCAACTCTATGAAAGGCTAATTTTTTATTATTTTTAAATTTTTTGTAGATATGGGGTCTTACTTCGTTGCCCAGGCTGGTCTTGAACTCCTGGCCTCAAGTGATCCTCCCATCATAGCCTCCCAAAGTGCTGAGATTACAGGCACAAGCCACCAAAACTGGTCTATTATGAGTATTTTTAAATATACAGCAAAGTTGAAAGAACTTTATAGCGACCATCCATATACCACCACCAAGATTCTACCAATAATAATTTGGTATACTTGCTTTATTGCATATCTATCCACCTATCCATCTCTCTATTCATTCATCAATCCCTCTTATTTTTTGGAGGAAATTCAAAGTCAATTGCAGTAATTAATACATATCCCCCCCCAATGTATTTTGCATGCATATAATTAACTAGGGCTCAATATTTTTTGCAGGTTTTTTCTTTTTCTTTTTTCTTTTTTTTTTTTTTTGAGACAGGGTCTCACTCTGTCGCACAGGCTGCAGTGCAGTGGTGCAATCACACCTCACTGCAGCCCCAACCATCTGGGCACAAACAATCCTCTCACCTCAGCCTCCCAAGTGGCTGGGACTACAGGCGCATGCCACTATACCCAACTAGATTGTTTTTATTTTTGTAGAGAAGGGGTCTCACTATATTGCCCAGGCTGGTCTTGAACTCTCTGGCCCAAGCAATGCTCCTGCCTTGACCTCCCAAAGTGCTGGGAAAGGCATATAAGCCACCGTGCCTGGCCAGTTTTTTCTTTTGATATAAAATGTATATTCAGTGAAATGCACAAATCTTAAGTGTTCATTCATGGAATTTTGACAAGTGCATGCACCTGTGTAACCCAAAACCCTATTAAGATATAGAACATTATTATTACTCTCTATACTCTTACCAGCTAATCCCAGCCCCTGTCTGCTCAGAGGCAACTATTGTTCTAATTTTTTCTACCATAGATTAGTGTGTCTTGTGCTAGAGTTTTATATAACTGGAATAATCCAGTATGTTCTCTTTTCCATAAGACTTCCTCACATAAATAGAATCATATAATATGATGCTTTGGCAAGGTTTATTTCATTCAGCATACTGTTTTTGAGATTCATCCATGTTGTTTTGTGTATTAGCTTATTTTTAGTGTTGAGTGATATTCCACTTATGAACATAGCACAGTTTGTAGTCTGTTCTCTTTCGGACCTGAGCTGTTTCCTATTTTGGGATATTATAAATAAAACTACTTTGAACATTCTTGAGTTAGTCTTTTTGTGAAAATATGTTTTCATTTCTTTTGGGTACATATCTTGAAGTCAAACTGCTGATTCATAGGATAGATATACGTTTAGTTTGAAAGAAATGTCCAGATCTTTTTTTCAACATGGATGTACCATTTACATTCCCACCAACAATGTATTAGAGCTCTGGTTGCTCCACGTCCTCACAAACATTGGATACTGTTAGTCTTTTTAATTTTAGCCATATAGTAGGTAAGTTATATTTTTTGCCCACTTTTCTATTGTTTTAAGTTCTATTTTCCCTTGATTTTTAAGCATTTTTAATATATCCAAGATATTAGCTCTTTATCTGTGAAATATATTTTAAATATTTTATCTCACTGATTTTGACTTTATAGTTTTAATTCCATAAAAAGTTGTTTCAATGTTTTGTAGTTAAATTTTTCAATCTTTTCAAAAATTACATCTGAATGTTGAATTATAATTAGAAAGCCTCTTCTCACACCCAAGTTTAAAGGAATTCATCCATGTTTTCTTCTAGTACTTGAATGATTTCATTTTTTACATTTAGATCTCTGATCCATTTGGAGTTTATTCCTGTTTGTGGTTCAATTTTATTATTATTTTTAACCATCTAATCTGGTTCTCTGGACACTATTTCTAAGAGGGTCCATCTTTGTCCCAACTATCTGAGATGTCACCTTTATCATATATAAAATGTACTTGAGTTTATTCTCAACTTCCTGTTACATGCAACTAGAATTCAAAGTTTAAAATTTTCATTTTTTCCAGTTGTTTTTATTTTCCGAGCAACGAATTTTTTCAAAATCTGTGTGAGTAAAAAAACGAAGTTTCAGTTTACTAAGAAAAGAGGAGGCCAGGCGAGGTGGCTCACACCTGTAATCCCAGCACTTTGGGAGGCCGAGGTGGGAGGATCACCTGAGGTCAGGAGTTTGAGACCAGCCTGGCCAACATGATGAAACCCCGTCTCTACTAAAAATACAAATAAAACTAGCTGAGCTTGGCGGTGGGCACCTATAATCCCAGCTACTGCCTCCTACTGAGGCAGGAGAATTGCTTGAACCCAGGAAGCGGCGGTTGCAGTGAGCCGAGGAGGTTGCACTCCAGCCTGGGCAACAAGAGCGAAACTCCGCCTAAAAAAAAAAAGAGAAGAGAAAAGAGGAATAAGTATACTGTCCTTCCGCAAGGCTAGAACTCATCTTCAACTGGATCTGGATATTCCCCCACAGACTTGCAACCCTGACTTGTTTAGAGCAAGCTTAATATGCGAACACACAGTGAGATGCCATGCTAAGAATAAGCAGGGACTCTATTTGAATGCTGTGTATCAGACAGACTGACCCAGGAATGCAAAAAGCCCAGTTTCTAGTTCCATACTGCTGTTACCACTCCTAAGGTAAATTTCCTAGGATTGTTCTCTCTTCTTTCTCTTCTGAGGTCTCCACACTGAAGGATTTTCTTTGTTGTTTTAACAATCACCCTTGCTGTGTTTCTGGATAAGAGTCGAGGAAAATAAAAAAGCATTTTGCTAGGCGCAGTGGTTCAAACCTGAAATCCTAGTGCTTTGGGAGGCTAAAGTGAAAAGATACCATGAGGCCAGCAGTTCAAGACCAGACTGGGCAACATAGTGCTAGCCCTGGCCCTACAAAATAATAATAATAAAAAAGATGAGGTGGTACATTGCTGTAGTTCTAGCTACTGAAGAGCCTGAGGTGGGAGAATTGCTTGAGCTCAGGTGTTCAAGGTTACAGAGAGCTATACTGGCACCATTGCACTCCAGCCTGGGCAACAGAGTGATACCATTTGTTTTCTTTGAAAGCATCTTAATACAGAAAAATGCAGAAAAAGGCAAACCCAGAGGTGTTGATAGCACTTGTTTGAAAGGCAATACAATGCGACATCACTTGTATTTTTGTACTTATTAGTATTTAACTTTTTGCATTAATTATTTTAAAATACCTACTGAGTGTACTTAATATTTACAGAGTGAAGAAGGTATGGGGAATACACAGTATAAGAAATTATCCCTCTGCATTCTATAAAAATAAGACGTACAAAAACTATAATTCACAATAGCATATATAGGAACCACATCTTATAAATTTTTATTTATCTATTTATTTTTTATTTTTTTTATTATACTTTAGGTTTTAGGGTACATGTGCACAATGTGCAGGTTTGTTACATATGTATCCATGTGCCATGTTGTTTTGCTGCACCCATTAACTCGTCATTTAGCATTAGGTACATCTCCTAATGCTGTCCCTCCCCCCTCCCCCAACCCCACAACAGTCCCCGGAGTGTGATGTTCCCCTTCCTGTGTCCATGAGTTCTCATTGTTCAATTCCCACCTATGAGTGAGAACATGTGGTGTTTGGTTTTTTGTCCTTGCGATAGTTTACTGAGAATGATGTTTTCCAGTTTCATCCATGTCCCTACAAAGGACATGAACTCATCATTTTTTATGGCTGCATAGTATTCCATGGTGTATATGTGCCACATTTTACATCTTATAAATTTTTAATCCTCCATAGGATATCCTAGGGTAACCTTGATGTAGGTACTCAATACATTTCTGGAGATTTTTATCTGCCATCTACGAATATATTTTATTCTGTAGAACATACAATTCCCAAATAACACCACCAGAAAAATACTTTAAGATCATCTTTGGCCCGGCGCAGTGGCTCATGCCTGTAATCCTAGTACTTTGGGAGGCCGAGGCAGGTGAATCACCTGAGGTCAGAAGTTCGAGACCAGCCTGGCCAACATGGCAGAAACCCGTCTCTACTAAAAATACAAAAATTAGCCGAGTGAGGTGGTGCATGCCTGTAATCCCAGGTACTCGGGAAGCTGAGGCAGCAGAATCACTTGAACACAGGAGGCAGAGGTTGCAGTGAGCTGAGATCGTGCCACTGCACTCCAGCCTGGGCGACAGAGTAAGACTCCATCTCAAAAAAAAAAAAAAAGATTATCTTTTTCTTGAGCATAATCAGGTCTTTAAAAATTACTAAAATCTTTAGCCACTGGCTAGTCGGCTTTGATTAATGTCAAAAATACAAGACCAGTTTTGCTTCAATACACCTTGCAGTGGAACACTTTTATCACTAGGGCGCGCTATTAGCATTGCTAGCCAGTTAATGATCCTGCCAGAAGAGCCTGAAAATCACAGAAAGCCGTCCAGCGTTTGGAGTGGAGTGGCAGGCTCCTGAACTAGACTGAAAGTCACTGAACTTTTTCCAGACTGTCACAGGCACACCACTACTTTCTCATTTTAAAACTATGAGTATACAACAATAATATATTAATGGGGCCAGGCGCGGTGGCTCACACCTGTAATCCCAGCACTTTGGGAGGCCGAGGCCAGTGGATCACCTGAGGTCAGGAGTTCAAGACCAGCCTGGTTAACATTATGAAACCCTGTCTCTACTAAAAATACAAGAAAATTAGCTGGGCGTGGTGGCAGGCACCTGTAATCCCAGCTACCAGGGAGGCTGAGGCCGGAGAATCGCTTGAACCTGGGAGGCGGAGGTTGCGGTGAGCTGAGATTGCACCATTGCACTCCAGCTTGGCCAACAAGAGCAAAACTCCTTCTCCGAAAAAAAAAAAAAAAATTATATATATATATATATATATTTATATGGATGACCTTGCAACAAAAATATGAGCAAATATGTATAGCTATAATTCACTCTTCTAATAAAACTTGCAAAAAGTTAGCAGTTAATGATATAATTATTCTGTGTTTCATAAAAGGCCTAAATGGGAAGCAGATCAAGAAATAACTACAATTAGAATTACTTTGTGAATGTAAACTCTTAGTTTCTTTTCTCACTTTACTAGGTCTAATCAACGTCAATCTTCTCTGATATTACGGTCTATTTTAGTCATCATCATTAAACACAAATTGATATCAATAGGTTAAAAGGCAATAAACTCATATCTCCCAAATTGAGAGTTTTTTGCCTTACCCCGTCAACACCGTTTTCTCTTACCAAATTCTTTTTGCTTGAAATTTCTTTAATTAGAAATCAAGGCCTGGTGTGGTGGCTCACACCTGTAATCCCAGCACTTTGGGAGGCTGAGGCAGGCGGATCACGAGGTCAGGAGTTCGAGACCAGCCCGGCCAACATAGTGAAACCCTGTCTCTACTAAAAATACAAAAATTAGCCAGGTGTGGTGGCACATACCTGTGGTGCCAGCTACTCGGGAGGCTGAGGCAGGAGAATCGCTTGAACCTGGGAGGTGGAGGTTGCAGTGAGCCAAGACGGTGCCATTGCACTCCAGCCTGAGTGACAGAGCAAGACTGTCTTTAAAAAAAAGAAAATAAATCAAGGCCGGGCACAATGGCTCACGCCTGTAATCCCAGCACTTTGAGAGGCTGAGGGGGATGGATCACTTGAGGTCAGGAGTTCAAGACCAACCTGGCCAACATGGTGAAACCCCGTCTTTACGAAAAAAACAAAAATTATTCTGGTGTGCTGGCAGGCGACTGTAATCCCAGCTACTTGGGAGGCTGAGGCGGGATAACTGCTTGAACCTGGGAGGTGGAGGTTGCAGTGAGCCAAGATCGTGCCACTGCCCTCCAACCTGGGTGACAGGGTGAGACTCCATCTCAAAAAAAAAAAAAAAAAAAAAAAAAAAAAAATCAAGCCTTTTACTTAAAAATAAGCTTTTCACTAAAAAAAAAAAAAAAGAACGAAGTTTCAAAAACACAAACACTTGAGGTAGTGAATATATTTGATGTGGATGCCTTTCTGTCGGAATCAGAATGCAGCTGATACTGACTTAAAGAAATGAAGCTCTCAGAGAACCCCAAGGATTTGGCCTTTGAGTATCTTTATATGCTGTATACCTCTCTTATAGCAGTTATTACAATGTATTGTAATAAGATTTGCATGTTTGCTAATCATTACATTGTGAAACCCTGAGGGACAGGACTGAATTTATTCAAATTTGCTTTCCCAGTGCCTACCAGAGTAGATGGCATTAGTAGGCTGTATAAAAACTTGTTTATGGGGGCCGGGTGTGGTGGCTCATGCTTGTAATCCCAGCACTTTGGGAGGCCAAGGCAGGTGGATCACGAGGTCAGGAGATTGAGACCATCCTGGCTAACACAGTGAAACCCCAACTCTACTAAAAATATAAAAAAATTAGCCAGGCATGGTGGCGGGCACCTGTAGTCCCAGCTACTCGGGAGGCTGAGGCAGGAGAATGGCTTGAACCCGGGAGGCGGAGCTTGTAGTGAGCCGAGATCGCGCCACTGCACTCCAGCCTGGGTGACAGAGCGAGACTCTGTCTCAAAAAAAAAAACAAAAAAACTTGTTTATGGGGATTTTGTTTGTGGATTAAGTAACGTTCAAATAGAAACTTATTTGACGAAAAACTGAAAAACAGGGCTGCTTGCTGGTTTGCAGAAATGCTTGAGCACCAGTTCACTATTGAGTTTCATGTTTCAAAGCACTGTGTAATGAGTTTAAAAAAGAGATTTATTGAGATATAATTAACATAACATATAATTTACCCACTTCCGTGTGCAACTCTGAGATTTGTTTCTAAAGAGAGATAGAAAGAGAAAAGGGCAGCAGTCTCTTTTCCTTGAGTTGCACACTGATTCACACTGTGGTGCTGTCCTAATAACAATGTGATGTAAATGACACATCTAGATCCTTTTCTGTTTGGATTATGAGAAGAAGGTTACAAAGTGGTACCTAAAGATAGGCAGAAGAGGACATAAATGGAAGGAAAGGAAAAGAAGGAAGAGATTCTTCAATATGTTCTTTATTTCATGCTAGGACAAAAGAAGCTGTGTTGAAAGGGGGTTTATGTCCTGTGTGGGGACTTTTTAATGTAAATCTGAACTTTGGACATTGTATCTTTGAATATGCTATAAGACTGATCCTAGAGTCTGTCTGATTCCTTTAGACTTATCCAGGGACACATCCTTAGACTTGAGTGACTCCTCTCTCTTATTTTCCCAAGTCTTACTGTATTCGTTATCTCTTGCTGCATGACCAATTATCCCCAAAATTAGTGCTTAAAGCAATAGTAAACATTTACTATATCACATAGTTTCTGTGATATAGTAACACATTTTAGAAGTGGCTTAGCTGGGTGGTTCTGGCTTGGAGTGTCTCACAAGGTGGTGGTTAAGAAGCCAGCTGGGCTTTCAGTCATCTGAAGGCTTGACTGGGGCTGGAGGATTCATTTCTAAGAATGGCTCACTAACATAGATGGCAAACTGGTGCTGATTATTGATACGATGCTTCAGTTCCTTGCCAGGGGACCACTGCATGGGACTGCTAGAGTATCTTCAGGAGAGGACAACTGGCTTCTCTCTAAATAAGTGATCCAAGAAGGCATAAGGCAGAAGCTATAATGTCTGTTATAACCTGGCCTTGATATTCCCACACCATAATTTCTGGAAAATCCTATTGGTTACACAGGTCAGTCCAATTCAGTATGGAAAGGAATAAATAAGAATGAGAGTAAGTGAGGTAGGGATCATTTGGGGCCATCTAGAAGGCTGGCTACCACATTTATTTATTAGAGACAGAGTCTTGTGTTGTCACCGAGGCTGGAGTGCAGTGATGCAATCATGGCTCACTGCAGCCTCGACCTTCTGGGCTCAAGCAATCCTCCCGTCTCAGCCTCCTGGGTAGCTGGGACTACAGGGGCCAGCTAATTAAAAATATATATTTTTTGTAGAGACAGAGTCTCACTATGTTGCTAGGGCTGGTCTCCAACTCCAGGGCTCAACGGATCCTCCTGCCTTGGCCTCCCAAAGTGCTGGGATTACAAGTGTGAGCCACTATGCTCAGTTTATTTCTTAAAAGAGATATATACATATATATTTGAGTTTTATATATATACTTGAGATCTCTCTACATCTATATCTCAAAGGGGATTCCTAAACTCTAGTACCAGCTCTTGAATAACATATTACATTGACATTTAGCCTGACTGAAAGAGTATCTCTGGGGACAGCTCAATAATTCTTGAATGGAAAAGACTAGAGAAAAGGGGAGGCTTTTATTGCTAAGCCTAATTTCAATGAATCTGGACATTTTTTCCCTATAAGCTTTTTTTTTTCTTTTTTAAAGACAGGATATCACTGTTGCCCAGACTGGAGTGCAGTGATGTGATAATAGCTCATGCAGCCTTGACTTCCAGGGCTCAAGCAATCCTCCTGCCTCAGCCTCCCAAGTGGCTGGGACTACAGGTGCGTGCCACCACACCTGGCTAATTTTTGTATTTTTAGTAGAGACAGGGCTGGCTAATTAAAATTTTTTTGTGTGTAGAGACGAGGTCTTGTTATGTTGCCCAGGCTGGTCTTGAACTCCTGGGCTCAACTGATCCTCCTGCCTCAGCCTTCCAAATAGGTGAGACTACAGGGGCATGCCACCATGCCCGGCTAATTAAAAAAAAATTTAAATCCATGTTTCCATGATAACTGTGTGTGTGTGTGTGTGTGTGTGCAGAAGGAGTCTCCTTATGTCTCCTTACATTGCCCAGTTTGGTCTTGTACTCCTGGACTCAAGTGATCCTCCCACCTCAGCCTTTCAAAGTGCTGGGATTGCAGGCATTAGCCACTGTGCCTGGCCCCTAAACATTTCTTTAATTTTAAAGAAAAATATTTGCAGAAACCCTAATGTTTTCTTATTCAAATTACATGATTGGGTCAATACTCTGAAATGAATGAAATACTCTATTAGACATAGTAATAGAAAAAGTAACTTGTGGTTTTAATCAGTAGAAATAAAAAACAATTTGGCAACATCTTTATGTTTGCATAGAACAAGATCAGCTACATCATCACTTGCCTTTAATGTACAGTTTGTCCTGCTTTTAATCCAAGGATCTGGACATGACAGACAGTAGAGATGCCTGCTGTTTTTAAAAAGAATAGCAAGAGGCTGTTGCACTTCCTGAGCAAGAAGAAACAGATTCTATAGGAACAGTTCCAAGATTGAATATAGGATTAGTCATTTACCTTTCTATATTCTTAATCAGCTTTAATGACAATGTCACTTGAGTGAAGAAAAGGATTTAAAGTAAAAATGAAGTTCATAATTCATTACATTCTTTCCATTCATGGCAGACCCCTGGGGATCATTGTGATTCTTAAGTAGAAAGGACATTAGATGTGGGGCGTATGAGAGACCTGAGTTTTGGTTTTGCCACTGATTAGTTTTATAACCTTAGGAAAGCTGTTTAGCGTTTTTCATGGGTTTTCTCTACTGTACATTGGTGGGCAAAGATGGGAGAGGGGCTTAATCTTAAGGTTTTCCTTCGCCAAAGCGGCTGACACAACACTAAATAGAAACGCATCCTGCACAGCGTCCTTGCTCCGCCCTCCTCGCTTTTCTCTGAAAGTCTTTAAGCACCTCCCGCATACACTTGCTCAGCATCGCATATTGGTGTGCACCGGGGCTGGCCATTGAGTCTTTAGCTGGTGGTGTTTCACAAAGGGAATGAAATCTTGTTATTGGGTTGTGAAACCGTAAGGTCACTCCGGTCTCCAGGCTGACATTCGTTTATGGAAGTGCCCATCTCCTTTCCTCGTCACACCTAAGGCCCTTCCCCGGTCCCCCGAAGATGATTAGCTTCACGTTAGGCGGTTCTGGGGACGGCGCCAATTTGCGGGATCCTGTCAGCGCTGATGCTGAGGAAGAGGATGGATCCTTAAGGCTTGCAGGGCCTCACGATTTGGGCCCTTCATCGCGACTGCCTCAGTGTGTAATTTCGTATCGTGACAAAGCATTTCCGATTTTATTCCGAAAAGCCCAACCCTGGGATCCCAACCATCCCTCTATAACCAATTTAACTGTCACGCTAGAAGAACACCTATGTGCTCAAACTACTTGTCTCAGAAGCCCTACTTCTCTCCTCGGGACAGGCGGGGAGTTGCGGCTATGGCTGGAACTACGAGGCCCAGAATTCCTATGCGCATGCGCGCTGCCATTGTGATGCTCCTTTCCCGGTAACTCGCCCTCTCAGGCAAACCTGAAGATAGCGGCAATTCTCCGGTGGGGGGCGGAGACGGTTTCTGCCCGACTCTCCGCCCCCTTCGTGATAGGCAATGGGACTAGCCAACCGACGCTGTGAGTTCGGAACGCACTCTCCAATCAGCACCTGTAGCGGAGAGGAGGGCGTGCCCGCTGGCAGGGCAGGTGGGCTAGGCTGTGTCGGGTTACGAGGGGGGAGAATAACGTCGGGTCGGGTCAGCGGGCGCTGCAGTAGTCGCCGCAGCGGCGATGGGAGCGGTGGGGACGAGGCGGCGGCGGCGGCAGGAGGGGGAGCAGGTGCTGGCACAAGAGCAGCGGCTTGGGGGAGCCGGCAGCAGCAGTAACAGCAGCAGCCGCCGCCGCCGCCAGTAAACGCAGACCGTACCCCAGGGGACTACCCAGCCGGCCAGCCCTGGAAGCCGCCCTCGGGTCCCGCCGCAGTCGGCGGTGGGGGATGGGCAGGCAGTGGCGGTCCCGCCTGCCGAGGGTTAACCCTCGCCGGTCCCGGTCCTGAGCTGGACCAGAGCCCTCCTCCAGAAACCCCTGCGTCCGCCACGGCCCAGGTAGGACACACCCCCCCGACCCCCCAGGGCGCCGCCCTCCCCCAGTCCTGACCCCCTCCTCCGGCCGCACCCCTCGCCGAGTGACCGAGCCTGCTGAGAAGGGGAGGGGTACCGGGGACTCTCAGGTCGCTGCAAGCCCCGGGCTCGTGCCAGACCCCGTCACTCTCCATCTCGGAGATCGTTCTGGTTCTGCCCCATTTCCCCGAAGGCTGCCGCCCCGTTTTGCCCTAGGCTTTGGGTGTCTTCACTGAACTTAGAGGGTCGCGAAGCTTCGTTCTGCGTCTCTCTCTGTGGGTGACCCACATATCACTTGTACTCATGCCACTTCTGGTACCAGCACCGAACACGAAGGATTCCTAGGAAATCTGAGCGCTTATTTCCCACCCCGCCTCCCCAACTATAATGGAAAGGAACATGGGACTACTGAATCTGTTTGCCGTGTTGTAACGACAGTGAAGGCCGCGACCTACTTGTACTTAGGATGCTGAAGTAATGATCTGAGGGATTTGCTCGTCATTTGCTGTGGCAGAGATGATGTTGACACCCTGGGATGCTGTGGGAGGGACAAAAGACTCACGTATATGTTCTGTCAAATCGGAGAAGTAAATAGTCCATTGGGATGCCAGGATACTTTATTCTACAGCGAAGGTAATTTTGTTTCCATCGAGGCTACAGTAGAGGTAAAAATGACATTGAGTTGTACTTTGAATTGAAGTTGATGGGTAGCAGCAATCCTGGTATTAACTCTTCTCTCTCATCGCTTTAGAAATTGTTCTTTCTTTGAACATTAAAGAGGACAGTTTTATTATACACTTTTAATAATGTGAAGATGTTTTGTTATTCAGTAGAAATTGAGTTTCTGTGTGTGTAGGAGGGTCATGTTATGAATGGGCACATGTAGACACACATACACGCAGAGGGAGGATCCACTCAGTGTGTTTTGTTACAATGTTTGGTTCTGAGCCATTGATAACAGTTGCATTGATATCTAAACCCTGATTTGCCACAGTATACCACGAAGATGTGTTGGCTGTGTACCTTTGGCTAAATGGACTAGAATAACGTTCATTTGGGGGTAGAAGGCGGACATGATTTTAACTTATCAAGGGAATTGAATGCTATATATTGCTTGCTTGCTTGCTTTCCTTTTTTTTTAAATAAAGAAGCAGTAATGACAAATACAGCTTCGTATGATTAATCTTGAGGCATTTGTCTGAAGTCAAAAATGTTTCAAATAATAAGTGTGTGTTATATTGTGATCTATGCAAATTGAAAACATTGAAGGAAATCTTTGATTTAGAAGCTTACGTTTTCCTGTATGATAACATTTTATCAAGACACCGAAGGGGACATATGAAGCATGGTTTTAAAGGAAAGTTTCTCTTAACATTTTTCTTTTATGATAGAATCTTAGGAAATGCTTTTTTCCCTCTTCCAGTTTTAGACACAGAAGAAATTAAAGTCCATAGCTTCATTAATTTAATATATAATATCAAGTTGATGCAAATTTGTACATTGGTAGGGGGCTGACTGAGAATAATATATCTTGCTCATTATCTTGTACTATGGTTAATACATAATTTAGTAAATTCTCTATTGCATTATATATGACTTTAGATTGTTGTATCTTCTTTTGATTTTAAGTGTTGATTATTTTAATACTTCAGGAAATCTTCAAGAGGTTAGACCTCATTTGCTTTAGCAAATTGAACTCAATTATGTGGGGCTTCAAATATCTTTAAATGCAATACTAGAAGGGAAGTTTGCATAATTTAGACCATTTTTGAGGATATTTTACTTCTAAAAAGTGCACTAAAAATATGGCAACGATAAGTTATTGGTTTTTCAAAGTAAATGAATATTACAAATACGAGTTAGCTGTGATCATGGAATTTAAATTTCACTTTGGTGGGGGCAGCCAACTTTTTATATGCTTTATAACTTTAAAAAGTAACATATATCCAGATGACTGCTTGATTGCAACTCATGAGAGACTCTGAGCCAGAACCACCTACCTAAGACACTTTCAGATTCGAATCCTGAGAAACTGTGTGAGATAATAAATGTTTGCTGCTTTAAAAAAAAATAACTCATGCCTGTAATCCCGGCACTTCGGGAGGCCAAGGCAGGAGGATTGCTTGAGCCCAGGAGTTTGAGACCAGCCTAGGTAACATAGGGAGATCCTGTCTCTACAAAAAACAAACAGAAATTTAGCTGGGCATGGTGGCTCACACCTGTGGTTCCAGCTACTAGGGAGACTGAGGGGGAGGATCGGAGGTTGAGGCTGCTGTGATCTGTAATCACTCCACTGCACTCCAGCCTGGGTGACAGAGCAAGACCCCATCTCTTAAAATAAATAAATAAATAAATAAATAAATAAATAAATAAATACAAATCTATGACAAGGGAAAGTGTTTATGATCATTATTGATCTAGTAAGGACTGTGTTGATCAGCAAAATAAAAAGTCTTTGAGAATTATGGAAAATATAGCTATAGCTTACTTCTTTCTGCACTTAAAAAAAATCCTATAGGAAATATTCTTTTATAAATATATAGCAAACAGTGTTTTCAATTTGAGGATATGCTACTCAAAATTACTCTAGTCATGTATTCATTTTTTGCTCTTATTGAGGTTTCTGAGAGACACTCAAAATGTAGCTGGAGCTATTTCTGTTTGATTAGTAATATTGCAATATACCTTCAATATTTATGGATTTTTGAAATTAAATACATTTTATTCAGTTTTATTTCCTAGTCTTTTTTTTTTTTTTTTGTCATCCAGCATATTGTAAACAATGTGTGGTAGTGGAAGTTTTTTCCCCAGGCTTCAGTGGATAGAACCTTTTATGCTGAAAATACGGAAAGCTTTCAAGTTAAATATCATATGTCTATATTTGGTGAAAGAGCCTTTAAGTTCATATGAAAAACTTCAGTTTTTTAGAACTAAATTTTGAGCATAAGGACAACACATATTACTACTCAAAACTGCCTCATTAAAGTCTGGTGATCCTTGATTATAGGTTTATAATACAGATTGAAATTATATTATAACATAATATGAATGTCAGTTTTGCTAGATAGTTTCATCTTTTCAGTAGGTTATTTTTAAATAGACTTTAGTATATTTTCATTAATGTCACGCGACTTTATTCTTGATGCTTAAGTGAACATATAGTACTTACAAACTTTTGTGAACATTTTGGATTTTTTTCCTGTGATTTTTTTTTTAACCTTTGTCTATATAATCCTTGGTGTTTTGGAGTGTTTATAGCTGTTTTTTATTGTATATAGGAATTTGCTTTCACTTCAGTTAGGGTAAAGCTTCCCAATGTAAAAAACTTAAGTGTCCTTCGAAAAGAATCTGGGATGTAATAGTGCCTCCTAAAGAGTGGAAGTTAGTAAGTAGCTTCTTAGCTTCCTTTGGTAAGCTATTGAGACTTAACCGTGTTTTCAGAATCGTTATTTTTTTAAACAGAGAATTAACATCTTTATTGAAAACAAGAATCAACATTTTAAAATGTTTGAATTAGAAAACATATTTGCCATTATATTTGTTTTTACCAAAATGCTTTTATAATTAATATTTTTATATTTGTCTTTTTATTTCTGCAGTTTCAAAGTAGTTGCCTTTAAAAAAATGAAGTTGCAGTTTCCCTCATCTTTTTCTAGCCATATGATCATTGAAAGACTGTATTTTGTTCATATTTTTCCAATATTTAATTTTCCACGTTATATATTATAGATGAAGTTTGTAAAGTCTTTTTAAATTTCTTAATCCTCCAAGTGCTTCAGTTTCAAAAATATCTAAACTAAAAACAGAAAAATTAGCAGGGTGTGGTGGCATGCACCTGTAATCTCAGCTACTCGGGAGGCTGAGGCAGGAGAATTGCTTGAACCTGGGAGGCGGTGGTTGCAGTGAGCTGAGATTGTGCCACTGCACTCCAGCCTGGGTGACGGAGTGAGACTCTGTCTCAAAAACAAAAACAAAAAACATTTTTCAATGACCAATAAGGCAAAGATGAGGGGAGGAAAATAGGAAAAAATGAATAACCAAAGAAAAAAATGTGAGCCTTGCCTCTCGTGGAAATTTGATTTAAGAAAAATCATCTGGAGGCTAAATTGTATGGTAGATAATAAACTAGATTAGGACTTCATTTCTGCTGGACTTCCCTAGCACTTAAAAAATTCAGCATATCCAAGATAATAGTCAGTTCTCTTTTTAACTTCCTTAATTGTATAAGTAAAGGCATTATCATTTAGTCATACAGGATCAAAACACACATTCTCTCTCTCTCTCTTGTTTTTTCTTTTTTCTTTTTGCTACCTATTTTCTCCTGATCTTACCCACACAAAACCTCTGCTTTCTTTCTTTTTTTGGAGACAGGGTCTTGCTCTGTTGCCCAGGCTGGAGTGCCATGATCATAGCTCACTGCAGCCTTGACCTCCTGGGATCAGGCAATCCTCCCCCCTTAGCCTCCTGGGTAGCTGGGACTACGGGCATGTGCTACCACTATGTTGCCCAGGCTGATCTTGAACTCCTGAATTCAAACAATCCTCCCACCTCAGCCTCCCAAAGTGCGGGAATTATAGGCATGAGGCACAATGCCTAGCCCTCTGCATTTTATTTCCATTGCTAACACCTCACTTTGGTCTCTGTGAAACTTTAAACTACTGTAGTCATCCCCATCTAAGGGGCATACATTCCAAGATCCCCAGTGGATGCCTGAAACCTCAGATAGTACCTTACCCTATAGATAATTATGCTTTTCCTATACATACATAGCTATGATAAAGTTTATAAATTAAGCATAGTAAGGGAGTAACAACAATAGCTAATAATAAAATAGAACAGTTATTGTAATATGCCAGCATCACTAGTCTTGTGTTTTAGGGCCATTATTAAGTAGAATAAGAGTTAGTTACTTGAATACAAGCACTCCTGTACTGAGACAGTGATGTAACAACCGAGATGGCTCCTAAGTGACAAGCAGTAAGGCAGCACAGACAGTGCGGATACGTGCTGGACAAAGGGATGGTTCACGTCCTAGGTGCAACACAGCTGAACAGCTTGAGATTTCATCACCATACTCAAAACAATATACAATTTAAAACTTATGAATTGTTTATTTCTGGAATTCTCCATTTAATATTTTTGGACTGTGATTGACCATGGGTAACTGAAACTGCAGAAAGTGAAACCATGGATAAGGGGGATTACTGTATAACAGTAGCCACATTTCTTGATTAAATACTTGCTTAGCATCTACCATGTTACTGTGCTAGGGGTTGGAGATTTAACAGCCAACAAGACAAATAATCTACTCACTTTTGGAGCTTACAAATAGTGGAAGCAGACATTTGCAGAAGAAGAAATTACAAATGTTCCAAGTATTATGAAGGGAAGATGCAGACATGAGCATTTAACAGACCTAACAGTGAAGAGGTTGGTTCAGGGAAGAAGTTTCTGTTTCATCAGCCACAGTTCATTCTACATACTTCATCAGATTCAGAGCTAGTGGATATATTATCCCTATAATTAGTTAAATAATTAAATAAATAATGAAAAAGTAAATGTTTTTAAATTTAAAAGGCTATTTGAAATTAAATGTCCACACAACCCCTGAAACAGCTTTAGACAAGTTCTTTCAGAACACAAGAACACTTGGAAGAGTTTTATCCTAAAGAGTCCCCACTCTCCCTTCAGTATGGGTTTCTACTTTGGATTCTCCCAAGCCTCAATTACTTGAATACTGACAGAGTTCCTATGTTATGTTTTTACACTCTGTTTGAACCATGAGAAGTTAGGACTGTGTTACCAGAAGCCAGAGTACAAGCCATGGTTACAAGAAAGAGGTGTTCCAAGTAGATGGCTATAGTGTCTCTGTAGCTAGGGCCCAGCAGCTTATAGGTGATTCATTAAATGTACAAGTGATTAGGATATAGTATATTAGGATATATTATACTGTGGCTGGCCAGTTTTGCTGTTTTTGAAAAAGGAAGTTAAGGCCAGGCGTGGTGGCTCATGCCTGTAATCCTAGCACTTTGGGAGGCTGAGGCGGGCAGATCACAAGGTCAGGAGTTTGAGACTAGCCTGGCCAATATGGTGAAACCCTGTCTCTACTAAAAAATACAAAAATTAGCCGGGTATGGTGGCACGCACCTGTAGTCCCAGCTACTCGGGAGGCTGAGGCAGGAGAATCGCTTGAACCTGGGAGGTGGAGGTTGCAGTGAGTCGAGACAGCACCATTGCACTCCAGCCTGGGTGACAGAGCAAGACTCCATCTCAAAAAAAAAAAAAAAGGAAGTTAATATACTTAAAATGTTATTGCAATGAAAGGACAGAAAAGGTTCTGTATTGATTTTTCTTTGTGTTAGTGGGAAGATCATAGACATAATGCTTTGCTCGGTTGATTTGGTTATAGTAGATTTTACCCGAGGAATGATTTTGTTTACCCAAGGAATGTTTAATGTTTTCCTTAACAGTCTGGTCATGTAAGTTACACTGTACTTCCTATAAGGGAAGAATTTGTTTATGTGTTGCTAGTATGGTAGCCAGGGAGAGGAAAACTAGGTTGTTTACACTTTTATTTTGTTGTCAGTAATTGTAACCATAACCATACTGACTTGTAAAGCTTCTCTTTCCTTTTTTTTTTTTTTTTGAGATGGATTCTCGCTCTGTCGCCCAGGCTGGAGTGCAGTGGCGCAATCTTGGCTCACTGCAAGCTCCACCTCCCGGGTTCACGCCATTCTCCTGCCTCAGCCTCCCGAGTAGCTGGGACTACAGGTGTCCACCACCACGCCTGGCTAATTTTTGTATTTTTAGTAGAGACGGGGTTTCACTGTGTTAACCGGGATGGTCTCGATCTCCTGACCTTGTGATCCGCCCGCCTCGGCCTACCAAAGTGCTGGGATTACAGGCGTGAGCCACCGCTCCCAGCCTCTCTTTACTTTTAGTAGATATTTTACTTAGATTTATTGAGCTCAGAGAGATTTCCGGTTGCCCGAAGTATAATTTACCTCCCCTCAAAGTTGATAAAGAACAGTTGAAGTGTGAGTGGTGAATAAACTTACCTTCTCTTCTTTTGCCATCAGCAAATGGGGTTCTGTACAAATCTTCATTTCTTTTTACTAACTCTTCAGAGGAGCTCTTGCTAAGATCTATGGGATAAAAACAAAAACATAAACAAAAACAAAATCCCATTGGGTTTTTCCTATCCTTGCACCTTATTTCTGTTGCTTATTAGTATATTAGATGCCTTGAAAAATGTAGCTGGTGTGTACTCTTTGTAAACTTGTTTCTACACATGGTCTTGTTTTATTTTAAAATGTAACAATTTAGATACTTTTTTTTTTTTTTTTGAGATGGAGTTTTGTGCTTGTCACCCAGGCTGGAGTGCAGTGGCGCGATCTCGCAATCTCGGCTCACTGCAACCTCCGCCTCCCAGGTTCAAGCAATTCTCCTGCCTCAGCCTCCCGAGTGGCTGGAACTACAGGTGCCCGCCACCAGGCCTAGCTAATTTTTTTCGCATTTTTAGTAGAGACGAGGTTTCATCATGTTGGCCAGACTGGTCTTGAACTCCTGACCTCAGGTGATCCACCCACCTTGGGGCCTTCCAAAGTGTTGGGATTACATGTGTGAGCCACCAAGCCTGGCCAAAGAGTAGAATCTTATATAAACTATATGACAGTTATAAAACTGTGCTATTTGGTGAATTATCTAGTTTCCCTCCTAAATGTAGGAGTTTATTACTTTAGCCTGAGAGATAATAGTGATAGTAATAGTCTTCTAAATGGACTCTTTTTCCTCTTACATTATATCATCCTCCAGCTCCTGAAGGGGTGCCTTCAGGCCCACCCTGTGCCACCTTGCCGACTGAAACAGAATGATGTCCATCCTCTTCCTAGCCTGGTTTTTGCAGTTTGAACTCAGTTTACCTTTCAGGCCTATGTATTCTTTCTCCCAATAAGCACCCTTTTCACGTAGACCAAGCTTGTCCAACCTGCGGCCCATGGGCCGCACACAGCCCAGGATGGCTTTGAATGTGGCCCAACACAAATTTGTAAACTTTCTTAAGACATTATGAGCTTTTGTAGTGTGTGTGTGGGTTTGTGTGTGTGTGTGTGTATTTAACTCATCAGCTGTCGTTAGTGTTAGTATATTTCATGTGTGGTCTAAGACAATTCTTCCACTGTAGCCCAGAGAAGCCAAAAGATTGGACACCCCTGATGTAGACTAATCTTATCATTTATTTTCCCATGCACTTGTATGTTATGCTTATTTCCTCTTCTGTGCCTTTGCATACCTCCTTGGTTAACTTTTGCCTTGAAACAAAGCACCTCAAAATTTAGAGGCTAAAACAATAATTATTCATTAACTGTTCTGTGGGTTGGCAGTTTAGGCCCAGCTGAATAGTACTTGTTTTGGTCTTGTTCGTTCTCATTTATATGAGGCAGTTGGCTAGCTTGAGTTTCTTCTCATGAGTCTGGGCTCCAAAAGTAGCAAAAGAGGGCAAGTCCAGTGTATAAGTGCTTTTCAGGATTCTGAGTCATGTTTGCTAATGTCCCATTGGCCAAAACAAATCACATGACCAACCCCCATTTCAGAGAAGGAGAAAGGAACCAAAGGAATGATCTACCTCTTTTGTTAGAGACCAGGTCTTGCTATGTTGCCCAGGCTGGATTTAAACTACTGGGCTCAAGCAATCTTCCTGCCTCAGCCTCTCTAGTAGCTGGGATTATAGGCATGTGCCACAGTGCCCAGCACAATCCTACCTCTTGATGGGATATGTATCAAGGACACATTGCAAAGTATCAAGGACACATTGCAAAGGAATATATGTATGGGAATGGGAGAAATGTGTGGCTATTTTGCAATCGACCAGACGTCTTCTACGAATCATATCCACCTCTTGTAAGAAACTTTGTATGACAATCCTAGCTAGTATTAATCTCCCTGTTCGATTTTTTGTATGCAGTTGGCCCTTACAAATTGATGTAGGTTAACTTTTTCTATTTTTTTACCTTTTTTTTTTTTTTGAGATGGTGTTTCACTCTTGTCACCCAGGCTGGAGTGCAATGGCGCAATGTCAGCTCACTGCATCCTCTGCCTCCTGGGTTCAAGAGATTCTCCTGTCTCAGCCTCCTGAGTAGCTGGGATTACAGGCACCTGCCACCATGCCTGGCTAATTTTTATATTTTTAGTAGAGACAGGGTTTCACCATGTTGGCCAGGCTGGTCTCGAACTCCTGACCTCGTGATCTGCCTGCCTCAGCCTCCCAAAGTGCTGGGATTACAGGCATGAGCCACCGCACTGGGCCCCTATTTTTTTACCTTTTAAACCCAGATAGTTACTGTTAATTTCTGTTTTTATATTATGTATTCTCATTCAAAGATTATTTTGGAAATAATTATTTTTTGAAATAATAACTTTTCTTCCCCTGATTGTTAACTCATTGAGGGCAAAGCTATGCATTATGCTTCTTTTTTCTCTTCCCTGTATTCATGACAATTTATTGAATGAGCATATGTTAAATTTTCAAATCAACTGTCCAGTTATTTGCCAGAGGGCTATTTAGTTTCATTCAGCTGTATGGGAGGTGAAAGATATTTCATTTAGTGAAAGGTTCTATGGTAGGTGTTAGGCTAGATGCTAGATGAGTAGAAGTGAATGAGTAGATGCTCTTGACCTCAAGAAATGTGTACTCTGTTAGGAGGACGCAAATTGTGTGCGTGCTTCTAAGGTTGTTTCTTTACTCCAACCTATATTTCTGCTTCATGCTCAACTCACAGGTTAGCTGGCTTTTTTTTTTTTTTATTGTGTAGATGGGGCACTCTTCTGCTCTCTCTCACACTGCTAGATTATTGTTGCCTAATCTATTCTATGTCTGGCTTTCTCTGTTTCTGGTTTATATAACTATTATCTGTTACTGTTCTTTTTATAAGATATATTAATCATGGTGTATATAAAACATATATGTGCAGTTTAAGGAATAATTATAAAGCCAGTGTTCAATAAATAAAACGTTGCCAGCATCTCAGAATCTCGTTCCTGATCTCACCTGCCTTTTTTGTTTTGTTTTGTATTGTTTTGTTGAAATGGGATCTCCCTGTGTTGTTTAGGCTGGTCTCAAACTTCTGGGCTCAAGTGATCTTCAGCCTCCCTAGTAGCTGTGATTACTACAGGTGTAAGCTGCCTGGCTTTCACCTGCTTTCTTTACCCCAAAGGTATCCATTCTTATGACATTTGTGATAATAATATTTTTGCTTTTCTTTATAGACTTACTATCTATGTTTGCATCTCCATTTAACGTAGTTTAGTTTTGCTTATTTTTGGACTTTATGTAAAAGGGCTCATATTGTGTATATTATTTTGTCTTGCTTAATTTTTTTCAGTGTTGTTTGTGAGATTCATTCATGTAGTTCAGTATAGCAATATTTTCTTCGTTTTCTTTTTAGTGTAGTTTTGCGGTAAGTGGAATAATGGCCCCCCAAAATGTTCATGTCGTAATCCCCAGCACATGAATATGTTAACTTATGTGGCAGAAGAGACTTTGCATATATGATTAAATTAAGGCTCTTGCGAGAGGAGGATTTTCCTTGATTATCTGGGTGGGTCCGATGTAATCACAAGGGGGTGCTCATAAGAGGGAGGCATATACTTTGTCAGAGAGAGATAAGCAGATGTGACAATGGAAACAAAAGTCAGAGAGAGATTTGAAGATGCTATACTACTGATATTGAAGGTGGGGGAGGAGGCTGTAAACCAAATAATTCAGGCAGGCTGGGCCTGGTGGTGCACTTGTATTCCCAGCTATTTGGAAAGCTAGGCAGGAGGATTGCTTAGGCGCAGGACTTTGAGACTGTAGTGTGTAATAATTGAGCCTGTGAATAGCTAGCTACTGCGCTCCAGCCTGGAGAACATAGTGAGACCCTGTCTCTTAAAAAACAAAACAAAACAAAACAAAGCAACAACAACAAAACAGAATTCAGGTGGGTTCTAGAAGCTAGAAAAGGTAAGGAAATAAATTCTCCCTACAGCTTTAGCCCAGTGGAAGCCCAGACTTCTGACCTCTAGAGCTATTAGATTACAAATTTGTGTTGTTTTTGCCACTAAATTTGTCATATTTGTTACAGCAGCAGTAGGAAGCTGCTATATGAATATATATACAGGACAAATATACTATAATTTATCCATTCTTTTCTTGCTGGACACTTGGGTTGTTTGTAGTTTTTACCATTTATGGACAGTGTGACTATGAACATTCTTGTACCTGTTTGCTGGTGTGCATGGGGAAAAAGTATTTCTAGAATGTATACCTAGTAAAGGAGTTGCTGAGTCACAGGGTAGGCATTATCTTCAGCTTTCCTTTATAATACAGTACAATAGCATTTTCAAAGTACATTCCCTTGGCATGTACACTGGACGATTAGCAAGCAACAACAAAGTATATTCCTACTAGAGGTGTACAAAAGTCCTCACTTTTTAATTTAAATACTTTCTTCTTTGATATTAACTATGATAATGCTTCCTTTATATGGGTGAGTACTCAAAATTTGCTTAAAGTTAAAACACATTTGAGAACTAATCTATACTTTTTTTTTTTTTTGAGACAGGGTCTTGTTCTGTTACCCAGGCTGGAATGCAGTGGCACAATCATGGCTCACTGCAACTTTGAACTCCTAGCCTCAAGCAATACTCCGGCGTCAGCCTTCTGAATAGCTAGGACTATAGATGCACACCACCACACCTGACTAATTTTTTAAATTTTTACAGACGGCATCTTATGTTGCCTAGGCTGGTCTTGAACTCCTGGCCTCAGGCAGTCTTCCCACCTCGACCTCCCAAAGTTCTGGGATTACAGGTGTGAGCCACCTTGGCTCTCCTAATCTGTACTTTTGCCAGTCTAAAAATAGTAGATGGCATTGGTTTATTTTTATTCCCTTTTTGATCAACTAATTCTATTAACTTTATTTTAAAAGCTTTGTTTTTTTGAGACAGGGTCTCACTTTGTCATCTAGGCTGGAGTGCAGTGGCATGATCTTGGCTCACCACAACTTCTGCCTCTTGGGCTCAAGCAGTCTTCCCACCTCAGCCTCCTGAGTAACTGGGACCACAGGCACATGCCACCATGCCAGGCTAATTATTATTATTATTATTAATTTTTATTATTATTTTTTTTTTGTAGAGATGGGGTTTTGCCATGTTGCCACGGCTGGTCTTATACTCCTGGGCTCAAGTGGTCCATCTGCCTTGGCCTCTGAAAGTGCTGAATTTACAGTTGTGAGCCACCATGCCCAGCCAAAAAAATTTTTTAATTGAGATAAAACATGCAAATAAGATTTACCATCTTTACCATTTTATATGCGCAGTTTAGTAACAATAAATACATTTATATTCTTTTTTTCCCCTTTCTTCCCCTTCCCCCTCCCCTTTTCAGCCTCTGATAACCACCAATCTACTCTCTATCTTCATGAGATTACTCTTTTAGCTCTGGCATGTGAGTGAAAACATACAACATTTGTCTTTCTGTACTTGGCTTATTTCACTTAATGTAATGGCCTCCAGTTCCATCCATGTTACTGCAAATAACAGCATTTCATTCTTTTGAATGTGTATACACATAGTGTATACCACATTTTCTTTATCCATTCATCTGGATAGACACTTAGGTTGATTCCATTTTGGCTGTTGTTAATAGTGCTGCAATAAACATGGGAGTGCAGATATCTCTTTGCTATATTGATTTCCTTTCTTTTTGCTATATACCCAATAGTGGAATTGCGGGATAATATGGAAGTTCTATTTTTAGTTTTTTTTTGGGAACCTCCATAGCGCCTCCATAGTGGCTGCACTAATTTCCATTCCTACCAGCAGTGTATGAGGGTTTCCCTTTCTCCATATCCTTGCCAGCATTTGTTACTGCCTTTTTCATATAAGCCATTTTAATTGGGGTGAGATGATATCACATTAATCTCTATTTTGTGAGGTTTTGATTTACATTTCTCTGATGATTAGTGATATTAAGCATTTTTTCATATATCTGTTGGCCATTTGTATTTCTTTTTATTTTCTTTTAATGAGACAGGATCTCATTGTGTTGCCCAGGCTGGCCTCAAACTCCTGGGCTCAAGTGATCCTTCTGCTTTGGCCTCCCAGAATGCTGAGATTATAGGCATGAGCCACTGCTCTTGGCCCATATGTCTCTTTTTTTGAGAAATGTCCATTCAGATCTTTTGCCCATTTAAAAATCAGATTATTTAATTTTTTTTGCTATTGAGTTGTTTGCACTCTTATATATTCTGGTTAACTCCTTGTCAGATGGATAGTTTGCAAGTGTTTTCTCCCATTCTGTGGGTTGTCTACTTTGTTGATTGTTTCCTTTGCTGTGCGGAAGCTTTTTAGTTCGATATAATCCCAATTATCTATTTTTGCCTTGGTTGCCTGTGCTTTTGAAATTTTACACAAGAAATCTTTGCCCAGACCAGTGTACTGGTGTGTTTCCCCAGTGTTTTCTTCTAGTAGTTTCATAGTTTCAGGTCTTAGATTCAAGAAGTCTTTAATCCATTTTGATTTGATTTTTGTGTATGGTGAAAGATAGGGGTTTTTCTATTACAAATAACTTTAAAAGCAAAATTATAACAATGCAAATGCTGTAATTTGTAATCATATTAGTACGGTAATTTTCTTTTGCTGACAAAAATATTTTTATATGATTTGATAAGTAGTATTTGTATAATAGGTTTCAATTCTGGGCCTCTGTGCAAATATGATAATTTTCTTTAATATTCAAGTGGTACAGGAACTGTTTTGGACAGTATTATGTCTGTGAATGTGACTGTTTCTCCTCTGTTGTTTAGGAAACATGCAGAATTACGTAAGTAATGACTACTTTTTTTTTTTTTTGAGACAGAGTTTTGCTCTTGTTGCCTAGGCTGGTGTGCAATGGCATGATCTTGGCTCACCACAACCTCCACCTCCCAGGTTCAAGTGATTCTCCTGCCTCAGCCTCCCGAGTAGCTGGGATTACAGGCATGCACCACCATGCCCAGCTAATTTTGTATTTTTTTTTTTTTTTTTGAGATGGAGTCTCGCTCTGTCGCCCAGGCTGGAGTTCAGTGGCGCAATCTCGGCTCACTGCAAGCTCCGCCTCCCGGGTTCACGCCATTCTCCTGCCTCAGCCTCTCCGAGTAGCTGGGATTACAGGCGCCCGCCACCACGCCCGGCTAATTTTTTTGTATTTTTAGTAGAGACGGGGTTTCACCATGGTCTCGATCTCCTGACCTCGTGATCCACCCGTCTCGGCCTCCCAGGGTTTCTCCATGTTGGTCAGGCTGGTCTCAAACTCCCGACCTCAGGTGATCGGCCTGCGTTGGCCTCCCAAAGTACTGGGATTACAGGTGTGAGCCACCATGCCTGGCCAATTTTATTGAGCACAGTCAGTGTACTAGGCACTGTGATGAATAAACACTTTACATATATCTTAGCACTTTTAATGCTTAGTGATTGTCATTACCCTTTTTTTTCATAGATGAGGAAATTGAGGTACAGGGAAGTTAAGTAATGGGCCCAATAGCCAGAATTTGAATCTAGGTACAGTAGTCTGGTCTTAATCTCTATTTTATGAGGAGTTCCTGGAGTTAGAAGACAATAAACTTACTGTAGTGTTATGTTAATATCTCAGATAATACTCTTTTAGGGAGTTCTTTTCATTAAGTCTTGTTTGGTCTGGCTTATGTTTCTTGAAGTTCCTATACAGTTTAAAAGATATTTCCTGGCTGGGCATGGTGGCTCATGCCTGTAACCCCAGCACTTTGGGAAGCCAAGTTGGGAAGATCTCTTGAATTCAGGAGTTCGAGACCAGCCTGGGCAATATGGCAAAACCTGTATCTCCAAAAATTTAGCTAGGTGTGTGCCTGTGGTCCCAGCTACCTGGGAGGCTGAGGCGGGAAGATCATCTGAGCCCAGGAGGTCAAGGCTGCAATGAGCTGGGATCATGCCACAGTATTCCAGCTTGGGTGACAGACTGAGGCCTTGTCTCAAAACAAAACAAAAAACTTCCCTTTGTGCCTCTTATCGTTCTTATTTTTGTTGTACTTTTTCTTTTTTACTCTATTTGTATATGTGAATCTATATGACTTAAATTACATAGAGTTTAGGGCCAAGCGCAGTGGCACAGGCCTGTAATCCCAGCACTTTAGGAGGCCAAGATGGGCGGATAGCACTTGAGTCCAGGAGTTCAAGACCAGCCTGGCCAACATGACGAAATCCTGTATCTACAAAAAATACAAAAATTAGCCGGGCATGGTGGCGTGTTTCTGTAGTCCCAGCTACTTGGGAAGCTGAGGTGGGAGGATCACTTGAGCCCAGAAGGCTGAGGTTGCAGTGAGCCGAGATTGCACCACTGCCCTACAGCTTGGGCGACAGAGTAAGACCCTGCATCACAAAAAAAAAAAAAATTATATACAGTTTGCTTGTCTCATTTTGAGCCCTTTAATTAACTTCGCCAAATATCTATTGATAAACTGCAAAGCTCAATACTTGGTTATGGCAGAGGATAATGATTATGATATAGGTCTTCATCTTCAAGGAGTTTATAATCTAGGGGATTGTCAGTGTTTACTTATTAATTTGTTGGCTATTTTCTTAGTCTTTTTCTACCCAGCAAATTTTTTCAAATGACTTTTCACCACATGTTATTCTACATTTACAAATTGAATCTCCATTTAGTATGTTCTGTCCATATTGTGATCTTCTTTGGGTCTGTTTGGCAACACCTCCAGGGTTAGCATCTTTGTCCGAATTCATTAGCATGCGATTTACTTCCTGTGTTAGGTCATTAAGGATATTACCAAGGAGGAATTTATTTAATTTCTGTCTTGCAGTATCTAGTGTTCTTGCACCAAGATTTTTTTTTTATTGTAAGTCTTACTGAAAAAATAAATATAAAATAATTCTTGGCAATATTGGTACTGTAGCTAAGTTATTAATTTTTCAGGTATAATCCATAATCTAGAACAAAAAAGGAACCTGTGGTCTTGCATAACTTTGAGAAACTATCACCCCATTACCAGTGAAGGCTGGTATATAGTTATCTATTGCTGCATAACAAATTATTCAAAACTTAGTGTTTTAAAACAACAACATTTATTATCTCACGATGTTTGTGGGTCAAGATTTTGGGTATGACTCAGGTGGATACTCTGTTTCAGGGTCAGTCATAGGCTGCAATCAAAGTATGCTGCAGCCATCACAAGACCCAGCTTGGGAGGGTTCTATTTCCAAGCTCATTCTGATGGTTGTTGGCAAGATTCAATTCCTGTAGTTTGTTTGAGAGCCTCAGTTCCTTGCTAGCTATTGGTCTATTATAAGCAGAATCATGTAATATTCTAGCAGAAGCTGCCTCAATTCTTTGCTATGTGGGCCTTTCTATAGGGTGATATGGCAGCTCGCTTAATCAGAGCAAGTAAGTGGAAAGAGCCAGAGAGAGAGAATGTGAGCAAGATAGATGTCACAGTCTTTTATAACCTATCTGGGAAGTAACATCCTATCACTTTTGCTGTATTCTGTTCATTAGCGGTAAGTCACTAGATACAGCCCACACTTAAGGGAAAGGATCAATAGCAGGAGATGAGGGTCATTGAGAGCCATTTTTAGAAGCAGTCAGCCTCAAACCTGGGTGTCTTATAGAGTTCCTGGTCTTTCTCCTAGTGTTCGGTTCCTAATTGGGACAAGTCTATTCTTAGATTTATTTCAGTGTACTGAAGGACTCTACCCATTTGTCACATGATTTTTCCACTGGTAATTTAGAGTGAGATAGTGAAAATTATTTGGCTTTTATAGTTACATCAGAGGAGTGCCTAGTAGTCTTATTTAAAATTTAAACTTTCTTTTTATTATGGTAAAATATACATAAGGTTTTCTTTTTAAGCATTTTTAAGTGTACAGTTCAGTGGCCTTAAGTACATTTCCATTGTTCTGAAACCATCGTTACCATCTATCTGTAGGACTTTTTCATCTTCCTAAATGGAAACTCCACACCCATTAAACACTAATTTTCCATACCCCCTCACCATGGCCCTTGGTAACCATCATTCTACTTTCTGTCTCTGAACTTGATTACTTTAGATACCTATTATAAGTGGAATCATATAATATTCATCCCTTTGTGCTGAATCATTTCACTTAGTGTGATGTCTTTAAGGTTTATCTGCATTTTAGCATGGGTAAGTATTCCCAGCCGGGCACGGTGGCTCATGGGCGACAGAGCCTGGGCAACAGAGCGAGACTGTCTCAAATAAAAAAATAAATTAAAAAGAATTCCCTTTCTTTCTTTCTTTCTTTCTTTTTTTTTTTTTTGAGAAACAGAGTGTCACTCTGTTGCCCAGGCTGGAGTGCAGTGGCGCGATCTCCGTTCTCTGCAACATCCACCTCCTGGGTTTCAGTGATTCTCCTGCCTCCCGAGTAGCTGGGATTACAGGTGCATGGCACCACGCCTTGCTAATCTTTGTATATTTTGTAGAGACAGGGTTTTGTCATGTTGCCCAGGCTGGTCTCAAACTCCTGAGCTCAAGCAATTCTCCCACCTCTGCCCTGCAAAGTGCTAGGATTACAGGCTTGAGCCACTGCGCCTGGCCCTGTTTGGTTATTTGAGGAACTGCCGCACTGTTTTTCATAGTAACTGTCCCATATTATATTCCTACCAGCAATGCAGAGTGGCTCTGATTTTTTCACATCCTCACCAGCACCTGCCGTATTTATTTTTTATAATGGCCATATTAATGAAAGTGAACTGGTGTCTCATTTTTTTTTTTTTTTTTAATATATATAAGATGGAGTTTCACTCTTGTTGCCCAGGCTGGAGTGCAATGGCACAGTCTTGGCTCACCGCAATCTCCACCTCCTGGGTTCATGAGATTCTCCTGCCTCAGCCTCCCAAGTAGCTGGGATTAGAGGCACCTGCCATCACGCCCGGCTAATTTTGTATTTTTAGTATAGATGGGGTTTCACCATGTTGGTCAGGCTGGTCTCAAACTCCCGACCTCAAGTGATCCACCTACCTCGGCCTCCCGAAATGCTGGGATTACAGGCGTGAGCCACCACCCCCGGCGGTGGTTGTTTTTTTTTTTGGAGATGGAGTCTCACTCTGTTGCCCATGCTGGAGGGCAATGGCACGATCTTGGCTCACTGCAACCTCTGCCTCCTGGGTTCAGGCAGTTCTCCTGCCTCAGCCTCCCTAGTAGCTGGGACTACAGGCATGCTCCACCATGCCTGGCTAATTTTTGTATTTTTAGTAGAGATGGGGTGTCACCATGTTGGCCAGGATGGTCTCCAACTCCTGACCTCAGGTGATCTGCGGGCCTCAGCCTCCCAAAGTGCTGGGATTACAAGTGTGAGCCACCGCCCGGGCCCTCATTGTGGTTTTGATTTGCATTTCCCTAATGATTAGTGATGTTGGGGCTATCTTTTCATGTTTATTGACCATTTGTATATCTTCTCTGGACAAGTGTCTATTCAAGTCCTTTGTTCATTTCTTCCAGGTTGTTATTTTGTTGTTGATTGAGTTTTAGGAGTTCTTTATGTATTCTAGATGTTAATCCCTTATCAGATATATTATTTGTAAATATTTTTTCCCATTTGTGGGTTGTCTTTTCACTCTGTTGATAGTATTCTTTGATGCACAAAAGTTTTAAATTTTTTTAAATTAAATTCTTTTTTTTTTTTTTCCAGAAACGAGGTCTCACTATTTTGCCCAGCTGGACTTGAGCTTCTGGGCTCAAGAGATCCTCCCACCTCAGCCTCCCAAGTAGCTGGGACTACAGGCACATGCTACTATTCCTGGCCAAAAGTTTTTAATTTTGATGAAGTCCAAATTTATTTTTTGTTTTGTTTTGTTTTGGTATTATATCCAAGAAATTATTGTCAAATCCAATGTCTGAATACATTACCCCTATGTTTTCCTCTAATAATTTTTTTTTTTCAAGACAGAGTCTTGCTCTGTCACCCAGGCTGGAGTGCAATGGTGTGATCTCAGCTCACTGCAACTTCCGCCTCCCAGGTTCAAGTAATTCTCCTGCCTCAGCCTCCTGAGTAGCTGGGATTACAGGCACGCACCACCACGCCCGGCTAATTTTTTGTATTTTTAGTAGAGATGGGGTTTCACCATGTTGGCCAGGCTGGTCTCAAACTCCTGACCTCAGGTGATCCACCTGCCTCCGCCTCCCAAAGTGCTGGGATCACAGGTGTGAGCCACCATGCCCAGCCTTCCTCTAATAATTTTATAATTTTAGCTCTTAGGTTTAGTTCCTTGCTTCATTTTGAGTATGTTTTTGTATATGGTATGAGGTAGGAGTCCATCTTTTTTCTTTTACATGTGGGTATCCAGTTTCCCCAACACCATTTGTTGAAAAGACTTTCCTTTCCCCATTGAGTGATCTTGGGACTCTTGTTGAAAATCATTTGACCATGTTTGGGAGAGTTAAATATTTTAACTTTTAAAAAGTTTTCCTTCTAATTGTAAAAATACACGTTTTCTGTAGTAAATTTACAAAAGAGGAATTCCCCCATCTGCCAGAAAATAACCATACTACATAGAAATAACTACTGTTTTTTTTGGTGGGGGGATGGAGTCTGGTTCTGTTTCCCAGGCTGGAGTGCTGTGCCGCGATCTCGGCTCACTGCTGCAACCTCTGCCTCCCGGGTTCAAGTGATTCTCCTGACTCAGTCTCCCGAGTAGCTGGGACTACAGGCACGCACCACCATGCCCAACTAATTTTTGTATTTTTAGTAGAGATGGGGTTTTGCTATGTTGGCCAGGCTAGTCTCAAACTAGTGACCTCAAGTGATCGGCCTGTGTCAGCCTCCTAAAGTCCTGGAATTAAAGGCGTGAGCCACCATGCCCAGCCCTATAACTACTGTTAATAGTTGGTAAATTTCAGTTCAGGTTTTTTCTGTGCATAATTTATTTATGTGTACACATTTTTAATAGAAATGGGATCATACATATGTACTGTTTTATGTTTTTAATTTAAAACATAAAGAACTTTTCTAGGCTGGGTGTGATGGCTCACGCCTGTAATCCCAGCACTTTGGGAGGCTGAGGCAGGCAGATCATGAGGTCAGGAGTTTCGAGACAAGCCTGACCAACATGGTGAAACCCCATCTCTACCAAAAACACAAAAATTGGCCAGGCGTGGTGGTGGGTGCTTGTAATCCTAGCTACTCAGGAGGCTGAGGCAGGAGAATCGCTTGAACCCGGGCGGTGGAGTTTGCAGTGAGCTGAGATCATGCCATTGTACTCCAGCCTGGGCAACAAGAGTGAAACTCCATTTGAAAAAAGAGAAAATAAAAGTTCTATTTTTTTTTTTTTTTTTTTTTTTTTTGAGATGGAGTCTCGCTCTGTCACCCAGGCTAGAGTGCACTTTTCTTTTTTCTTGAGACGGAGTTTCGCTTTTGTTGCCCAGGCTGGAGTGCAGTGGCGTGATCTTGGCTCACTGAAACCTCTGCCTCCTGGATTCAAGCGATTCACCTGCCTCAGCCTGCTAAGTAGCTGGGAACTACAGGCGCCCACCAGCACACCTGGCTAATTTTTTTCTTTTTTTATATGGAGTCTTGCTCTGTCACCAGGCTGGAGTACAGTGACAGATCTCAGCTCACTGCCACCTCCGCCTCCCGGGTTCAAGTGATTCCCCTGCCTCAGCCTCCCAGGTAGCTGGGATTACAGGCATGTACCACCACGCCTGGCTAATTTCTTTGTATTTTAGTAGAGACGGGGTTTCACCATGTTGGCCGAGATGGTCTCGATCTCCTGACCTTGTGATCCACCTGCCTTGGCCTCCCAAAGTGCTGAGATTACAGGCGTGAGCCACCATGCCCGGCCACACCTGGCTAATTTTTGTATTTTTAGTTGAGATGGGGTTTCACTATGTTGGCCAGGCTGGTCTTGAACTCCTGACCTCAAGTGATCCGTCTACCCTGGCTTCCGAAAGTCCTGGGATTACAGGTGTGAGAAACTTTTTATGTTTAAATGTTCTATAAATTGTCCAGGCACAGTGGCTCTCGCCTGTAATCCCAGCACTTTGGGAGTCTGAGGCAGGCAGATCGCTTGAGCTCATGAGTTCGAGACCAGCCTCGGCAACATAGTAAAACCCATCTGTACAAAAAAAGATATGAAAAAAATTAGCCAGGCAAGGTGACATGTGCCTGTAGTTGCAGCTTCTCAAGAGGCTGAGGTAGGAGGAATGCTTTAGCCCAGGAGGTGGAGTTTTCAGAGAGCTGAGATCACACCACAGCACTCCAGCCTGGGTGACAGAGTGAGACCCTCTCTCTCTCCCTTGCCAAAAAAAATTCTACAAATTGCTTTTTAAATTTAGTTTTTATTATTAGAGTTTTAACAGCACATAATTTTAAAAGTTTAATGGTTATATATAAGTTGTTATTAAAAAAGGAGTCTTCTGGCTTCTCCACTGTGTCCCATTTTCATCCTTTGGGAAGTATTCACTTTCAGTACTTTTGGTATTTACCTCCACATCTCAAACTAAGATGCTTGTGTTACTACTGATTAATTTTTCAGTTTTAGTCATTATGTACCAGCTTTCCACTATGGAAGATGATTTAACTTTTTCGCTGCCCATCTCATTCCTACTACACATGCACAGTTAGATCCTTTTATTTTTCCAATAATGTTATATCTTAATTTTGGTTAGGCCAGTAGTCAGAGTTTAGGCCAGTACTCAGAGTTTAATATTGGTTAGGCCAGTACTCAGAGTTTAAGTTATTATGACTCTGTCAATGCTTTTTTTTTTTTTCTTTTTTTTGAGACAGAGTCTCACTCTGCCGCCCAGGCTGGAGTGCAGTGGCGCGATTGGCTCTCTGCAACCTCTGCCTCCCGAGTAGCTGGGACTACAGGTGCATGCTACCGTGACTGGCTATTTTTTGTATTTTCTTTAGAGACAGAGTTTCGCCGCGTTGGTCCCAAACTCCTGATCTCAGGTGATCCTCCTGCGTCAGCCTCCCAAAGTGCTGGATTACAGGTATCAGCCTCTGCACCTGGCCAGAAGTGCAGTATTTTATGTTTGGTCTGGTCATGGATCAGTTATGGCAAAATGAGTGGTTTAAATGACCATTATCATGACAACTTGAACCTTGATTACTTATTTGAGGAGTTGTTTTTCATCCCCTTACCCATTTACTTGAGAAGGCCATCATAAGCAGTTAGCCTCGACATCCCTGGCTCAGCCTCCTAAGTAGCTGGGACAACAGGCATGCACCATCACACCTGGCTAATTTTTTATACTTTTTATAGATATGGAGTTTCACCAAGTTTTCCAGGCTGATTTCAAACTCTTGGGCTCAACGGATCTGCCTGCCTTGGCCTCCCAAAGTGCTAGGATTACTGCCATGAGCCACTGTGCCTGGATGGTTGTCTCTTTTTTTAAGAGTAGTGAAGCTGATTGGAAGTTCCGTGTGTGTGTGTGTGTGTGTGTGTGTACCACTACTGGTATAAGTTCAGTTTTCTCGGATTCATTAAGTAAGTTAACTCTTGTACATCTTCTGTCCAACTTGCAAATTTTTATCATTGTCTCCTGTCTTGTATGGGTTTTCCTTGTGAATTTATTCTAAAGAAAAATGCCTAAAACACATCATATGTTCTCAATAAATACTTGTCGAATGGATGAATGTTGCCATTGTCCTTCCAAGACCGACTAACCAATAATGGCATCCTTTCCTTTTAGCCCAGACTTTGCTTCAGGATCCTTCTCAACTTAGTGTGTCAGGCTGCCCTGGAGATCAGATCTTTTTCCCACCCTGTCTAAAAGGCTAGGGAGCATGACTTACTCATCTCATATTTCCTTCAGCTATTGTCGGTGTTCTTGTCAAATGTTTGTTTATTGAAAGAATGATTGGTAAAACTTCAGATAGTAGAGTATTTAAAAAGTGTTCACTCATTCAAATATATACCATAAATCAAGATTATTAATAGTAAAAAAAAAATTATAGATCTCTATTACATAATCTAGCCATTCCCAAACTCTCAGGACCTCTTACTAATCTTAAAAATTATTGGTTCTCTAAAGATTCTTTTTCTTTAACATAGATTTATATCTATTGATAGTTACTATATTAAAAACTAAAACTGACCAGGCGCAGTGGCTCACACCTGTAATCCCACCACTTTGGGAGGCCGAGGTGGGCGGATCACGAGGTCAAGAGTTCAAGACCAGCCTGGCCAATATGGCGAAACTCTGTCTCTACTAAAAATACAAAAATTAGCCAGGTGTGGTGGCGGGCTCCTGTAATCCCAGGTACTAGGGAGGCTGAGGCAGGAGAATCGCTTTAACTCGGGAGGCGGAGGTTGCAGTGAACTGAGATCATGCCATTGCACTCCAGCCTGGGCGACGAGCAAGACTGTCTCAAAACAAAAAAAAAAACTAAACCTTAAAAATTTAAAAATTTTTAATAATAGTAAACCTATTACATGTTAAATCTTTTATTTATTTATTTATTTTATTTTTTTGGAGACAGGGTCTCACTCTATTGCCCATGCTGGGGTGCAGTGGTGTGATCATGGCTCACTGCAGCCTTGACTTCCTGGCCTCTAAGTGATCCTCTTGCCTTAGCCTCCCAGTAGCTGGGACTACAGGCACGTACCACTATGCCTGGCTAATTGTTTTTATTTTAATCTTTTGTAGAAATGGGGTCTTGCTGTGTTGCTCAGGCTGTTCTTAAACTCGTGGCCTCCAGCGATAGTCTTTCCTCAGCCTCCCAAAGTGCTGGGATTGCAGGTGTGAGCCACCATGCCTGCCCTAGAAGTTGTATATTTACATTTAGGTCTATGATACATTGTGAGTTACATTTTGTGTAAAGTGTGAGATTTAGACAGAGGTTCTGTTTTTTACATATGGCAATACAATTGTTTCAACATAATTTGTTGAAAAGACTATCTTTTCTGTATTATTATTATTACTATTATTATTATTATTTTGAGACAGAGTTTTGCTCTGTCACCAGGCTGGAGTGTAATGGCACGATCTCAGCTCACTGCAACCTCTGCCTCCCAGGTTCAAGCGATTCTCCTGCCTCAGCCTCCCAAGTAGCTGGGATTACAGGCATGTGCCACCATAGCCAGCTAATTTTGTATTTTTAGTAGAGACAGGGTTTCTCCATGTTGGTCAGGGTGGTCTCGAACTCCTGACCTCAGGTTATCCACTTGAGGCCTCGGCCTCCCAAAGTGTTGGGATTACAGATGTGAGCCACCACACCCGGCCTGTCTTTTCTGTATTGAATTGCCTTTGTATCTTTGTCAAATATCATTTAGCCCAGAATAGGCAAATCCATACAGACAGAAAGATTTAGTGATTGCCAGGGGCTGAGAGAAGAAGGGAATGGGGAGTGACTGCTAATGGGTATGGGATTTTGTTTTGGGATGGTGAAAATGTTCTGGGATTAGATAGCGGTAATGGAATCTTTTTGATGGCCGGGTGCGGTGGCTCACGCCTATAATCCCAGCGCTTTCGGAGGCTGAGGCGGGTGGATCACAAGGTCAGGAGATCGAGACCATCCTGGCTAACACGGTGAAACCCCATCGCTACTAAAAATACAAAAAATTAGCCGGACATGGTGGCAGGCGCCTGTAGTCCCAGCTACTTGGGAGGCTGAGGCAGGAGAATGGCGTGAACCCGGGAGGCAGAACTTGCAGTGAGCCAAGATCACGCCACTGCACTCCAGCCTAGGCGACAGAGCGAGACTCCATCTCAAAAAAAAAAAAAAAAAAATCTTTTTGATGTATAGGTTCTTTTTTTTTTTTCTTTCTAACTTTTGGTTTAGGTCCAAGGGGTACATGTGTAGATTTGTTCCATGGGTAAATCTGTGTCTTAGTGGTTTGGTGTACAGATTATTTTGTCACCCAGGTAATACACATAGTATCCAATAGGTAGTTGGTTGATCCTGACCCACTTCCTACCCTCTACCCTCAATGGACTGTTTTTCTGTTTCATGTGTTTATATTTCTATCCTTTTGCAGATAGCTCACTGATCTGATTACTGTAGCTTTATACAGTAAGACTGAAAATCATGTAGTGTGTTTCCTCCAACTTTATTTTTTAATAAAGATTTGGGTAATTTTTGTTTATCCACATAGATTTTAGAGTCAGCTTATTTATATGAAACATTCTGCTTAGATTTCAATTGGAATTGTGTTAAAACTGACAGTTTGTGTGAACTTTGTTTTTTTAGATGCCCTTTATCAGGTTTAGAAAATTCTCTTCTGTTCCTAGTTTGCTGAGAGTTTTATACCGTGAATGAATATTGAATTTTGTCAAATGCTTCTCCTGTATCAAATGATAGGTCATGTGGTTTTCATTTTTAGACTATTAATCTGCTGTACTGCATGAATTGATTTTTGAATATTGAGTCAGCCTTGCATCCCCAGGATAAACCATACCGGATTGTGGTCTATTATTCATTTTATGTATTGCTGGATTCAGTTTGCTACTACTTTATGAGGAATTTTCATGTCTATGTTTATAAGGGATATGGGTCTGTTATTTTTTGTTTTCTTTTTGAGACAGGTCTCACTCTGCTGCCCAGCCTGGTGTGCAGTGATGGTATCTTGGCTCACTGCAACCTCTACCTCCCTGGGCTCAGGTGATCTTCCCACTTTAGCCTCCTGAGTAGCTGAGGCTACAGGTGTGCATCACCATGTCCAGCTAATTTTTAGTATTTTTTGTAGAGATGGGGTTTTACCATATTGCCTACGCTGGTCTCAAACTCCTGGGCTCAAGCAATCCACCCACCTTCGCCTCCCACAGTACTAAGATTACAAACATGAGCCACAATGCCCATCCTTTGACTAATTTTAAGATCAGGTTAGTGCTGGACTCATAAAATGAGATGGGAAGTGTTTTTTCCTCCTCTTTTTTGGAGAGATTGTATAAAATTTGTTTCATTTTTTCTTTAAATGTTTAGTAGAATTTGCCATTGGAAAAAAAATCTAGGCCTATATTAGTCCGTTCTCACACTGCTAATAAAGACTTACCTGAGATTGGGTAATTTGTAAAGAAAAAGAGGTTTAATGGACTCATAGTTCCATATGACTGGGGAAGCCTCACAATCATAGTGAAAGGCAAAGGAGGAATAAAGACACGTCTTACATGGCAGCAGGTAAGAGAGCATGTGCAGGGGAACTGCCTTTTATAAAACCATTAGATCTCGTGAGACTCACTCACCATCATGAGAAGGGGGTAGCCGCCCCCATGATTCAGTTACCTCCTACTAGATCCCTCCCATGACGTGGGGATTATGGGAACTACAAGATGAGATTTGGGTGGGGACACAGCCAAACCATATCATGCCTATATTTTTTTAGTAGGACTATTAAGGAGGTCCCTTTCACCTTGGGTGAATTGTGGTAGTTTGTAGTTTTTGATGGTTGTCTATATTCACTTTCTGTGTATAATGTTGTTCATTATGTTTCCTAATTATATATTTATGTCTGTGGAGTCTATAGTGATAACCCCTGTTTCATTCCTAATATTGATTATTTGTGAGTTCTTTTTTCCCAGTTTTCCTAAAAGGTTATAAATTGTATTGATCTTTATAAAGAGCCGGCTTTTGGTCTCATTGATTTTTTTTTTCTATGACATTTCTGGTTTTAATTTCAGTATTATTATTTTGTCTTTTGTTTCCTCTGCTTGTTTTGAGTTTAGTTTGTTTGTTTGTTTTCCCCTAGGTGGAAGCTTATAGTTTTAATTTGAAACTTTCTCACTTATTTTCAATTTAAAAATTATTTTAGTATTATATATATATTTTAAGAGACAGCATCTCTTTCACCTAGGCTGGAGTGCAATGGAGCGATCATACCTCATCGGAGCCTCAACGTTCTGTGCTTAAATTATCCTCCCACCTCAGCCTCTTGAGTAGCTAGGACTACAGGCACCCACCACATGCAGTTAAGTTTTTAAAAAAAATTTTTGTAGTAACAGGGTCTTGATAGGTTGCCCAGGCTGGTCTTGAACTCCTGGCCTCAAGTCCTCCTGCCTTGGCCTCCCAAAGTGTTGGGATTACAGGCCTAAGCCACTGCACCTGGCCTCATTTTTAATATAAGCTTTCAATGCTATAGTTTTTCCTCTAACCATTGCTTTAGCTGCATACCATATGTTTTATTTTCCTTTTTGTTCAATTCAAATATTTTCTAATTTGCCTGGGGACTTTGTCTTTAACAATGGCTTATTTGGAACAGGCATTGGCAAACATTTTCTTTTTTTTTTCTTTCTTTCTTTCTTTCTTTTTTTTTTTTTTTTTGAGACAGAGTCTTGCTCTGTCACCCAGGCTGGAATGCAGTGGCATGATCTTGGCTGACTGCATCCCCCGCCTCCCCGGTTCCAGAGATTCTCCTGCCTCAGCCTCCCAGGTAGCTGGGATTACAGGCACACACCACCACGCCTTGTTAATTTTTGTATTTTTAGTAGAGACAGGGTTTCACCATATTGACCAGGCTGGTCTTGAACTCCTGACCTAAGATGATCCGCCTGCCTCAGCCTCCCAAAGTGCTGAAATTACAGGCGTGAGCCACCGTGCCCAGCTTTTTTTTTTTTTTTTTTTGAGACAGGGTCTTGCTCTGTCATCCAGGCTAGAGTTCAGTCTTGCAATCCCAGCTCACTGCAGCCTCAACTTCCTGGCTCGAGTGATCCTCCCACCTCAGCCTTCTGAGTAGCTGGGATCACAGATGAGTGCCACACACCTGGCTAATTTTTATATTTTTTGTGGAGACAGTGTCTTGCCATTTTGCTTAGGTTGGTCTTGAACCCCTGAGCTCAAGCAACCCACCTGCCTCGGCCTCCCAAAATGCTGCGATTACAGGTGCGAGCCCCTGTGCCCAGCCAAACATTTTATTAAAGGTCCAAATAATAAATATGTTAGGCCTAAGTGTAATACCATCTGTGTTGCAGTTATTTAACTCTGCCCTAGTAGTATAAAATCAGCCATACACAACATATAAATGAATGAGCATGGCTTAGTTCCAATAAAGTGTTATTTATATAAAAATCAGGCACCTTGCCCTGTTGTTACAGTTTAATTTCCAAGTGTTTGTATTCTTGTTATCTTGCCGTTATTGATTTCTAGCTTAATAACATTAAGCTAGAATATACTAGCTTGTTATCAGAGAACATAGTATTAAAAGAACTTATTTCAGTTCTTTTAAATTTGCTAAAATTTGTTTTGTGACCTGGGATATTATATAGTCTCTTGGTGTACGTTCCTTGTGAGTTTGAATGTGTATTCCGCTTTTGTTGGGTGGAGTGTTCTATAAATGTCAGTTCCAGTTGTTTGGTGGTTGTGTTTGATTAAGTTCACTGACATCATCTGGGTGTCCTATAATTCACTTTAGTTCTGTCACTAATTGCTTCAAGTTAATGCAGACCTCACAGGTTACAGGGCTCAGTCCCACAAAGCTGCCTTCACTTCAGACTGGAGCCACAAGCCACTCAAATTTTCCCTGGTTGAGTATAAGTTTGGGCCTTCCCACAATCCCCTTTGGTTTAATAATTTGCTTAGAATGACTCACAGAGTTCATGAAAGTGCTATACTTAAAATTACCTTTTTATTATAAAGGATACAAATGAACAATCAGATGAAGAGGACTATATGATAAGTTTGTAAGGCTCCCAAGCACGGGAGCTTCTATACTTGTGGAGCCAGGGTGCACCACCCTCTTGGTACATCAGTATGTTCATCAACCAGGAAGCTCCCTGAGCCTTGTTGTTCAGAGTTTTTTGTTTTTTTTTTCTTTTTTATCCAGCTGAATTTAAGATTTACAGAGTTTTTAATACACAGAGTTCAGGGCTGGGCACAGTGGCTCTTGCCTGTAATCCCAGCACTTTAGGAGACTGAGGTGGGAGGATTGCTTGAGTCTCGGAGTTCAAGACCAGCTTGGGCAACATACCCAGACCCTGTCTCTACAAAAAGTAAAATGAGCTGGGTGTGGTGGCACATGCATGTAGTCTAGCTACTTGGGAAGCTGAGATGGGAGGACTGCTTGAGCCCAGGAGTTCGAGGCTGTAATGAGCTATGTTTGCACGACTGCACTCCAGCCTGGGTGACAGTGAGACCCCATCTCTTAAAAAAAAAAAAAAAAAAATGCCCAGCGTGGTGGCTCATGCCTGTAATCCCAGCACTTTGGGAGGCCGAGGCGGGTGGATCACCTGAGGTCAGGAGTTCGAGACCAGCCTGGCCAAACATGGTAAAACCCCCGTCTCTACCAAAAATACAAAAAAATTAGCCGGGTGTGGTGGCGCAAACCTGTAATCCCAGCTACTCACAAGGCTGAGGCAGGAGAATTGCTTGAACCCGGGAGGCGGAGGTTGCAGTGAGCCGAGATCGCACCAGTGCATCCCATCCTGGGCAAGAAGAGTGAGACTCCATCTCAAAAAACAAACAAAAAGAGCTTATTACGTAGGCATGGTTGATTAAATCATTGGCCATGTGATTGAACTTAATCACTAGTAACTCTTTTCTTGCAAGTTGGGAGGTGGAGATGAAAGTTCTAGTCATGTAGTCATATGCTTTCAGGTGACAGCCCCCATCCTGAAGCTTGGAGTCACTTCATTAGCATAACAAAAGCATTCATGTCACTTAGGAAATTCCAAGCACTGCCAGGAATTTGGAGATGAATACCAATTCTCTGACACCAAAATGTAAGATAGGAAAAAATAAACTGTTCTTACTACTATACTGAATACTTCTGGCAAATGACAGAGAAGTGCAATTTGGTAGAATGGCTCTCAGAACTCAGGGAAACACTTTATTTATGCTTACTGGTTTATTATCTAATAAGGATATAAACGAGGATACACAGATGAAGAGATACATAGGGCAAAGTCTGAAAGGATCCTCAGAGCAGGAGTTTCTTTCCTCATGAAGTTAGGATACACTACCCTCACAACATATGGATATGCTTATTGTCTCATGTCCGTGTGAAGAGGCCACCAAACAGGTTTGTGTGAGCAACAAGGCTGTTTATTTCACCTGGGTGCAGGCGGGCTGAGTCCAAAAAGAGTCAGCAAGGGTAGTGGGATTATCATTAGTTCTTACAGGTTTTGGGATAGGCGGTGGAGTTAGGAGCAATGTTTTGCAGGCAGGGGGTGGATCTCACAAAGTACATTCTCAAGGGTGGGGAGAATTACAAAGAACCTTCTTAAGGGTAGGGGAGAAACAAATCACAATGGTGGAATGTCATCATCTAAGGCAATTTTCACGTCTTTTGTGGATCTTCAGTTGCTTCAGGCCATCTGGATGTATACGTGCAGGTCACAGGGGATATGGTGGCATAGCTTGGGCTCAGAGGCCTGACATTCCTGTCTTCTTATATTAATAAGAAAAATAAAACAAAAAGTGAAGTGTTGGAGTGGCGAAAAATTTTGGGGGTGGTATGGAGACATAATGGGCGATGTTTCTCAGGGCTGCTTCGAGTGGGATTGGGGTGGCATGGGAACCTAGAGTGGGAGAGATTAAGTTGAAGGAAGATATTGGGGTAAGGGGTGATATTGTGGGGTTATTAGAAGGAGCATTTGTCGTACAGAATGATTGGTGATGGCCTGTATGCGGTTTTTGTATCAATTGAGAAACTAAACGGAAGATACAAGGTCCGAATAAAAGAAGGAGAAAAATAGATATTAAAGGACTAAGAATTGGGAGGATCCAAACATCCAATTAGAGAGTGCCCAAGGGGGTTCAGCGTAATTACTTGCTTGGTTGGCGAGTTTTTGGGAAAAGACCATTAGTCCGTTTTACCTTTCCTAAAGATTGAGGACAGTAAGGGGTATGAAGTTTCCACTGAATACCAAGAGCCTGAGAAACTGCTTGGGTGATTTGACTAATAAAGGCCAGTTTGTTATTGGACTGTACAGAGGTGGGAAGGCCAAACTGAGGAATTATGTCTGACAGAAGGGAAGAAATGACCACGGTGGCCTTCTCAGATCCTGTGGGAAAGGCCTCTATCCATCCAGTGAAAGTGTCTACCCAGACCAAGAGGTATTTTGGTTTCCTGACTCAAGGCATGTGAGTAAGATCAATTTGCCAGTCCTGGGCGGGGGCAAATCCCTAAGCTTGATGTATAGGGAAGGGAGGGGGCCTGAATAATCCCTGAGGAGTAGTAGAATAGCAGATGGAACACTGAGAAGTGATTTCCTTGAAGATAGATTTCCACGATGGAAAGGAAATGAGAGGTTCTAAGAGGCGAGCTAGTGGCTTGTAACCTACATGGAAGAGATTATGAAATGAAGACAATAGAATGGGCCTGTGAGGCTGGAAAGAGATATTGTCCTTGGTCCAAGGACCATTTGCCTTGTGTGGGAAGAGATTGATAGGTGGAAACTTCAGTAGGAGAGTAAATAGAAGTGACCAATGAGAAGGAGAAAAACTGGCCATGAGGGACAGAAGTAGGAACGCTAGCGCTTCTCTAGCTACCTTATCAGCATAAGTGTTGCCCTGAGCGATGGGATCTGATGCCTTTTGATGGCCCTTGCAGTGAATGACTCCAGCTTCCTTTGGAAGAAAAGAGGCCTTGAGAAGAGTTTCTATTAAAGAGACATTAGTGATGGAGGACCCTTGCATAGTGAGGAAACCCTGCAGCCCATAAAACAGCATGGTGGTGCAGGATATGGGGTTAGTATAAATACTGATGCATAGTCCCTTTGCAAGAGTGAGGGCCCGAGTTAAGGCAATGAGTTCAGCTTGCTGAGAGGTAGTGGAGGGGGCAGAGCAGTAGCCTCAATGATAGATGTGGAAGCCACTATAGCATAGCCTGCCTTTGCTTGTGAGTGGCGATTAGGCCTGGTGGAACTGCCATCGATAAACCAAGTGTGTTCAGGGTGAGGAACAGGAAAGAAGGAAATATGGGGAAATGGAGTGAATGTCAGGTGTATCAGAGAGATACAGTCATGGGGGTCAGGTGTGGTATCAGGAATAATGTGGGAGGACGGATTGAAGTCCGGGCCAGGAATAATGGTAATTGTGGGAGACTCAACAAAGTGTGAGTATAGCTGAAGGAGCCGGGGAGCAGAAAGTATATGCGTCAGGTATGAGGAAGAAAATAGATTTGGGAAGTTATGAGAACTGTAGAGAGTGAGCTGAGCATAGTTTGTGATTTTGAGGGCCTCTAAAAGTATTAAAATAGCGGTGGCCGCTGCACGCAGAGATGAGAGGTAGGCTGAAACAGTAAGGTCAAGTTGTTTGGACAGAAAGGCTACAGGGCGCAGTCCCGGCTCTTGTGTAAGAATTCTGACCGCACTAACCATGCCTAGGAAGTAAAGGAGTTGTTATTTCATAGAAGGGATTGGGGTTTGGGAGATTAGCCAGACACGATCAGCAGGGAGAGCACGTGTGTTTTCATGAGAGTTATGCCGAGATAGGTAACAGATGAGGAAGAAATTTGGGCTTGACTGAAGTAATGGGGGCTATCTGTGAAGCTTTGTGGCAGTACAGCCCAGGTAACTTGCTGAGCCTGATGGGTGTCAGGGTCAGTCTAAGTGAAAGTGAAGAGAGGCTGGGTTGAAGGGTGCAAAGGAATAGTAAAAAAAAAAAGCATGTTTGAGATCTAGAACAGAATAATGGGTTGTGGAGGGAAGTATTTAGGATAGGAGAGTATATGGGTTTGGCACCGCGGGGTGGATAGGCAAAACAATTTGGTTGATAAGGTGCAGATCCTGGACTAACCTGTAAGACTTGTCTGGTTTTTGGACAGGTAAAATGGGGGAATTGTAAGGAGAGTTTATAGGCTTTAAAAGGCCATGCTGTAACAGGCAAGTGATAACAGGCTTTAATCCTTTTAAAGTGTGCTGTGGGATGGGATATTGGCGTTGAGCGGGGTGAGGGTGATTAGGCTTTAATGGGATGGTAAGGGGTGCATCATTTGTTGCCAAGGAGGAAGTAGAGGTATCCTATACTTGTGGATTAAGGTGGGGAGATACAAGGAGAGGATGTGACGGAGGCTTTAAACTGGGGAAAAAGGCAGCAATGAGGTGTGGCTATAGCCCAGGAACAGTCAGGGAAGCAGATAATTTAGTTAAAATGTCTCGACCTAATAAGGGAGCTGGGCAGGTGGGGATAACCAAAAAGGAGTGCATTAAAGAATGTTTTCCAAATTGGCACCAGTGTTGGGGAGTATAAAGAGGTTTAGAAGCCTGGCTGTCAATACCCACAACACTTATGAAGGCAAGGGAAACAGGCCCTTGAAAAGAAGGTAATGTGGAGTGGGTAGCCTCCGTATTGATTAAGAAGGGGACGGACTTACCCTCCATTGTAAGAGTTACCCAAAGCATCTGAGGCTTCCAAGGAGTTTGGGCAGTGTGTCTTCAGCCGCTAAGCCAAGAAGATCTGGGAAGGAGTAAGTCAGAGCCTTGGGCCAGTCGGACAGTCCAGTTTCCAGTGGTGTCCCTCACAGATGGGACACGGCTTGGGAATCCCAGGCTGTGGGCATTCCTTGGCCTAGTGGCCAGATTTCCGGCACTTGAAGCAAGATCCTGGGGGAGGAAGTCCTGAAGGAATGCCTGACCGCTGTGGCTTAGGCGTTTTGAAGTTTTTGTGTGCTGGAGATATGGCTGGGGTTTTCTCTCACAGCAGAGTCAAGTAATTGCAACTCTTCTCTATTACTGTACACCTTGAAGGCGAGGTTAATTAGGTCCTGTTGTGGGGTTTGAGGGCTGGAATCTAATTTTTGGAGTTTTTCCAATGTTGGGAGTGGATTGAGTAATAAAATGCATATTAAGAATAAGGCAGCCTCTGGCCCCTCTGGGTCTAGGGCAGTAAAGCATCTACGGGTTGCTGCCAAACGGGCCATGAACTGGGCTGGGTTTTTGTATTTGATGAAAAAGAGCCTAAATGCTAACTGATTTGGGAGAGGTCAGATGAAGAAAAAAGGAGCATTAACCTTGACTATGCCTTTAGCTCCAGCCACCTCTTTAAGAGGAAATTGTTGGGCAGGTGGGGGAGGGCTAGTCGCAGAACGAAACCGTAAGCCAGACCGGGTGTGGGGAGGGGAGGTGATAGAAGGGTTATAGGGTGGGGGAGCAGAAGCTGAAGAAGAATTGGGACCTGGCAAGGAGCAGCCTGGGGAGAAGGGGAGAGGTCAGATGAGTCCGTAGAAAAGAAGGATTCAGAGGACTCAGAGCTTGGGGTGGAGACTGAAGGAACAGACAAGACAGAAAGAAGAAAGATTTGGAACTCATCTCATTGGGAACAAAGACTAGGGAGGGACCAATGTGTAAAAGATTGCCTGGATGTCAGGCACCTCAGACCATTTGCCCATTTTTCGACAAACATTATCTAGATCTTGCAGGATAGACAAATCGAAAGTGCCATTCTCTGGCCACTTGGAACTACTGTCGAGTTTGTATTGAGGCCAAGCGGTATTGCAGAAGAAAATAAAACGCTTAGATTTTAGGTCAGGCGAGAGTTGAAGAGGTTTTAAGTTCTTGAGAACACAGGCTAAGGGAGAAGAAGGAGGAATGGAGGGTGGAAGGTTGCCCATAGTGAAAGAGGCAAGTTTAAAGAGAAGGGTAGAGACATGGAGAGAAGGGGTGGGGAGTGTTTGCCCCCCAGGAAAGTGGAGAAGGGGTAGAAACATGGAGAGAAGGGGTCGGGGGGTGCTTGCTGCTAAGGGTGAAAGACCAAGGCAGGCGTCCTCGCGTGGTCAGACACCTCTGAAACATGGGTGAATAATCAGGCAGGCGTCCCTGCAATGATTAAACACCAAGGGAAGGCTGCCTTACTGAGTCCGTGACTGGCGCTGGAGTTTTGGGTCCACGGATAAAATGTGTCTCCTTTGTCTCTACCAGAAATGAAAGGAATTGAAATTAAGAGAAGGAGAGATTGAAGGGTGACGCCAAGATTGAAAGGAGAAAGAGGTTGAGGGATAGTGAGAGAGGTTGGAGAGTAAAAAGAGGCCACTTACCCGATTTAAAATCGGTGAGATGTTCCTTGGGCTGGTTGTTCTGAGGACCCAAGGTCATAGGTGGATCTCTTCACGGAGTGAGGGTGAGGAAAGGGGACTGGTCCCCCGAAGGAGTCCTGCTGACCCAGGTCTTCGGCACCAAATGTCTCACGTGTCTGTGTGAAGAGACCATCAAACAGCCTTTGTGTGAGCAACAAGGCTGTTTATTTCACCTGGGTGCAGGTGGGCTGAGTCTGAAGAGAGTCAGCAAGGGTGGTGGGATTATCATTAGTTCTTATAGGTTTTGGAATAGGTGGTGGAGTTAGGAGCAATGTTTTGCGGGCAGGGGATAGATCTCACAAAGTACATTCTCAAGGGTGGGAAGAATTACAAAGAACCTTCTTAAGGGTGGGGGAGATTACAAAGAACCTTATTAAGGGTGGGGGAGAAACAAATCACAATAGTGGAATGTCATCAGCTAAGGCTATTTTCACTTCTTTTGTGGACCTTCAGTTGCTTCAGGCCATCTGGATGTATACGTGCAGGTCACAGGGGATATGATGGCTTAGCTTGGGCTCAGAGGCCTGACACTTATTAGTTTCCAAAACTTGTCCTTTTGTGTTTTTAATGGAGACTTCATTAAGGCATGATTGATTAAACCATTAGCCACTGGAAATCTACTCAACCTTCAGCATCTCTCTCCTCCCCAGAGCTTGTGAGTGGGGCCGAAAGTTCCAGCCCTCTAATCACAGGGTTGGTTCCCCTGGCAACCAGCCATCTCTCTTTAAAGGTTTCCTAAAGTCACCTCATTAACAAAATCCCAGATGTGGTTGAAAGGGGCTTGTTATGAATAACAAAATCCACTCCTATCATCTTTTATCTATCTGGAGCTATTTCAGGAACCGAGTATAAAAACCAAATATTATACCAAAAGATGCTCCTATCACCCCAATCACTTCAGAAATTACAAGGGCTTTATGAGCGCTGAACAAGAACCAGGGACAAAGACCAAATATTTATATTTCTTATTGTTAATATAAGCCACAATATCACAAACAAATATATTTTACAATTATACCCTAATGGTACTGTTTTAGCTTCTGTATTCTTGCCAATTTTCTGTCTAGTTATTTCTTTGGGGCAGGAGTGAAGTCTTTAGTTATAGCTATGGATTTGTCTACTCCAGTTATAACCACGGATTTGTCTGTTTCTCCTTTCAGTTCATTAATTTTTATTTCATGTGTTTTGATGGTCTTTTTAAGGTGCATACATATTTATAATTTCTTTGTAAATTGGCTCTTCCATGGTTCTGTATCTCTTTTTATCTCCAGTGATTTTCTTTGCCCTGAAGTCAACACTGTCAGATATTATAATAGATAACTCCAGCTTTCCTTTTGTTAATATTTGCATGGTATACGTTTTCCCATTTCTTTTAACCTACATAATAATAATATTATTATTGTTATTATTTTCAGTGGTATTTAAGTATATTCACTTTAACCTACATATTATTTTTGAAGTGAGTTTCTTATAGAATCATATTTACCCTGCTAATCTCTGTCTTTTCAGTGGTGTGTTTATGCCATTTATACTTAAGGTAATTACAGGTAAGTTTAGATTCAGGTCAACCATTCTATTATTTGTTTTATGTTTATCCCTTTATTTTTGTTCTTCTGTTTCTTTCTGCCTACTTTTGGATTATCTTAACATGTTTTGGTATTCCACTTTATTTTTTTATTTTTTATTTTTTTGCTTTTCCTGATATCTCTTTGTGTAGTTTTTAAAGCGGTTGCTATAGGGCTTACAATATATCTACTTTTTACCATCTACTTAGAGTTATTACATTAAATATTAAATATGTTCTATAAATATTATATAATATGAATATTACGTTACCTGAAATAATGCAGAAACCTAACCGCAATCATGAGTCCCTTTACATGAGTCCCTTCACCATTCTACTTTTTTTTTTTTTTGAGATGGAGTTTTGCTCTTCTTGCCCAGGCTGGAGTGCAATGGCACGATCTCGGCTCACCGCAACCTCCACCTTCCAGGTTCAAGCAATTCTCCTGCCTCATCCTCCCGAGTAGCTGGGATTACAGGCATGTGTCACCACACCTGGCTAATTTTGTATTTTTACAAGAGACGGGGTTTCTCCATGTTGGTCAGGCTGGTCTCGAACTCCCGACCTCAGGTGATCCACCTGCTTCAGCCTCCCAAAGTGTTGGGATTACAGGTGTGAGCCACTGTGCCCAGCCCTCTACCTTTTTTTTTGAAGTAGTGTTATGAGTTGTATCTGTTTACATTGGAAATCCCTTCAGCTAGTTTTTAATTTTTGCTTTTAACTTGCAAGCATATTTTTGAGAACTCAAGAGGAGAAAATCAGGCTCTTATACTTCCCTGGATTTCTATTGCTCTTCCTCCATTGCTGTTATTCCAGATTTTTCTGTATTATAATTATCGTTTTCTCAGAAGAACTTTCTTTGACAATTCTTTAAGAGCAGGTCTGCTGACAACACATAGTCTTAATTTTCCTTTATCTGAGAATGTCCTAATCTCTGAAGGATATTTTCTCTGGATATAGAATTCTGGGTTGACAGTTCTTTACTTTTAGTACTTTAAATATGTGTTTCTATTTCTTGCTGGCCTTTATGATTTCTGATGAGAAATCCACAGTCAGTCAAATCACTGTTACCCTATAAGTGATATATTATTTTTATCTAGTTATCATTATTATTGTTATTATTATTTTGAGATGAAGTCTCACTGTGTTGTCCAGGCTGGAGTGCAATGGCGCAATCTTGGCTCACTGCAACCTCCGACTCCTGGGTCCAAGTGATTCTTCTGCCTCAGCCTCCTTAGTATCTGGGCTTACAGACATGCACCACCACGCCCGGCTAATATATATATATTGTATTTTAAGTAGAGATGAGATTTCACTATGCTGGCCAGGCTGGTCTCGAACTCCTGACCTCAGGTGATCTGCCTGCCTCAGCCTTACGAAGTGCTGGGATTATAGGTGTGAGCCACCGTGCCTGGCTGTTTTCTAGTTATTTTTAAGTATATATTTTTTTCTGTTTAATTTTCAGCAGTTTGGTTATGATATGTTTAAGAGTTGTTTTGTGTGTGTGTGTGTTGTGCTTATTGTATTCAGTCAGCTTCATCAATCTGTTGTTTTATTTCCTTCACAAAATTTGTGAAGTTTTAGCCATTTTGTATTTTTTTCTGTCCTAAACTGTTACCTCTTCTTTTACGACTCTAATGGCACAAATATTAGAATCTTTGGTATTGTCCCACTAGTCCCTGGGGTCTATATTCATTTATAAAAATCTTTTATCTTCAGATTGCATAATTTCTATAGATTTATCTTCCAGTTTACTGACTCTTTACTCTGACACTGCCATTTTTCTATTGACCCCATCCAGTGAAATTTTAAAATTTCATTTACTGTATTTTTCACTTCTAAATTTTTTTTTTTTTTTTTTTTTTGAGGCAGAGTCTTGTTCTGTCGCCTAGGCTGGAGTGCAATGGTGCGATCTCGGCTCATTGCAACCTCCACCTCCTGGGTTCAAGCAATTCGCCTGCCTCAGCTTCCTGAGTAGCTGGGATTACAGGCACCTACTACCATGCCCGCTAATTTTTGTATTTTTAGTAGAGATGGGGTTTCACCATGTTGGCCAGGCTGATCTCGAACTCCTGACCTTGTGATCTGCCTGCCTCAGCCTCCCAAAGTGCTAGGATTACAGGCGTGAGCCACCGCGCCTGGCCTAAAATTTTAATTTCTTTCTTTATGTCTCTTATTTCTTTACTGAGACTTTATATCTTTCTATTCATTTCTTGGGTGTTCACCTTTATTTTTTGGAACATTTTTCCGGATAAGTCCTAAATCTATGTCATGTTGGCATTTGCATCTATTGATTGTGCTTTCGTATGTAAATTGAGATATTCTTTGTTCTTGTGTGCTTGGTAATTTTGGATTGTATGCTCAGCATTAAAAGTTTTTTTTTTTTTTTTTAATTTGAGTCTTATTTAAATTCTGTGGAGAATGTTGATTTTTTTTTTTTTTTTTGAGACAGAGTCTCGCTCTGCCACCCAGGCTGGAGTGCAGTGGCACAATCTTGGCTCACTGCAAGCTCCGCCTCCCGGGTTCACGCCATTCTCCTGCGTCAGCCCCCTGAGTAGCTGGGACTATAGGCACCTGCCACCACGCCTGGCCTAATTTTTGTATTTTTAGTAGAGACGAGTCTTGCCATAATGCCCAGGCTGGTCTCGAACTCCTGACCTCAAGAGATCCACCTGTCTCGGCCTCCCAAAGTGCTGGGATTACAGGTATGAGCCACCATGCCCAGCTGAAGTAATTGTTTTCTGTGTAACTGTGGCACAAACTCAGTATGCAATGGATGCAATGGGTTATTATTTTTTTTAAATTTTTTTAGTTCCATAGGTTTTTGGGGAACAGATTGCAGTAGGTTATTGGTTTCAGTTTGTTTTGAATTTTTAGAGATTGTCCTTTATTTTTAGTGTTTTTAAAAAATTTTTGTCTCTTGTCTTGAACATGCCATCATTCATTTTCTGAACAAAATGCTAAATTTATTGTGCGATATACAAGGGAGAGCCATAATTGTAGGACATCATTTCTCTGAATGAAACAAACTGCCCGACCCGGTGCAGTGGTTCATGCTTATGATCCCACCATTTTGGGAGGCTGAGGTGGGAGGATCACTCAAGGCCATGAATCTGAGACCAACCTGGGCAACATAGTGAGACCCTGTCTACTAAAAATAAACAAACAAACAATGTTTTCCAGGTATGGTAGTGTGCGCCTATAGTCCCAGCTCCTTGGGAGGCTGAGATGGGAAGATTGCTTGAGCCCAGGAGTTCAAGGATATGATGAGCTATGATTGCACCACTGCACTCCAACCTGGGTGACAGAGCAAGACTTTGTTTCAAAAGAAAAAAGAAAAGAAAAGAAACTGCTGGTCTTAAATAGGATTTGAAGAATTATGGAGTTCAGGGATTGGTGAAGTAGGAGTATTTAGGAATTGATTGACCTTTTATTATGTAAATGTGGTTATGAATTGTGGCTGTTGCTGACTGGTGACTTGCTGAAGTGATATCACTCATTCAAAGTTTCCTTTGATGGGCTTAGGATGGGTTTAACACCAGTTCTGATGATTACTTGTTGTTACGGTCCTTTCTGGAATTTGGAGTTTAGAACTTTTTTTTAATCATATGTAAAACATTTACATGGTTCAAAAATCAAAACTATATCACGAGATGTATTCACAGAAGCCTGGCTTTCTTTCTTATCCCTTCCATCTTTTTTTTTTTTTTTTTGAGACAGGGTCTTGTTCTCTCACCCAGGCTGGAGTGCAGTGGCACCTTCACAGCTCACTGCAACCTCAACCTTCCAGGCTCATGTGATCCTCCCCGCTCAGACTCCTGAGTAGCTGGGATTACGAGTACGTGCAACCACATCTGCCTAATTTTTAAATTTGTTGTAGAGACGGGATCTCCCTATGTTGGCTAGGCTTGTCTCAAACTCCCAGGCTCAAGCAACCCTCTTGCCTCAGCCTCCCAAGATGCTGGGATTACGGGTGTGAGCTACCACGCCTGGCCTTTTTTTTTGCTATTGAGTAAAGGTTGGTAAACAGTCTGCAGGCCAAATTTGGCCCACTTTTTTTTTTTTTTGTAAATAAGATTTTGTTGGAGCACAGCCATACTCATTCGTTTACATAATTGTGTATGGCTTTTGTGCTGCAGTGGCAGAATTGAGTAGCTATGACAGAGAATACACTATGTGGCCTAGAGACTGAAATATTTACTCTCTAGACCTGTATTGAAAAAGTTTGCTGACTCCTGCTATAAAGAATCAATCATTTTCATTAAGTTTTGGCTTATTTCTCCCTTTTTTCTTTCTTTTTAACAAAGCAGATACTTAAATATACTCAACATTTATCTCCTTTTTCTACAAAGTATAGCACACTATAAACCCTTTACTGTCTTGCCTTTTTCACTAAACAATGTATCTTGAAAGTCACTCTGTATCAGTATCTTTCTCATTCCTGGACTGGTTACAGTTTTCATCTCCTTTAGGCTATATTTTTCTGCTATATCTTCATTTTCTACAGGTATGCTGTTCATCTTATTAGTATCCTCTTTTTCTTACAATGTCATTGAATGAGGTTTAGTCAACAACCCTTTTATTTGTTAGTATTTATTTCCTGTGCATTTTGTAACATTAAAATACTATTAGCTCTAATGATATTAAGCTGCAAGTTACAAACTATAAGCAGTTGTAAATTAGGTACTATGTCTTTTTAGCAGTATATTGTACTCAGGATAGTTGTCTACCTAGTTCAAGTGCCATTGACATCATGCTTGCCCTATAATCTAACAATCTCAGTTATTATAAATAATATCTGTGTTTTAACGGTGTCTTTGTAATGCCTAGCTATTTCACTGGGCATCTGTAATGGAAAGATACGTGGTTTTAAAATTATGCATTAAACATTTCTGGGTCTTTTTCCCCTTCTTCCCAACAAGATAGCCTAATTAATGTATAGTATTAGTAGTGCTTCCCGATGCTGGAATGTTATTTGTGTTGATTAGTTAACCCTAAATACTGCTACTATTTTTTGTTGTTGTTGTTGTTTTAGGTTAAATGGAAACCACCCTTGGGAACTGGATGCCTGTGTAGCTGTTCTACTGTATCAGTGTATTGCAATGAGCGGGGGAGGAGAGCAGCCGGATATCCTGAGTGTTGGAATCCTAGTGAAAGAAAGATGGAAAGTGGTGAGTGTACATCTTAGAGTGTGTGTGTGTGTGTGTGTGTGTGTGTATACATATTGGGGGGTAATTTTTGGTATCCTGATAAAAATAGCATTTCATTAGGAAATATTACATACATTACTTATATGCCTAAAGCAGTTATTTACAGTTATTTTTCTATGCTTAAGCTCTGTTTATACCCTAATTCTCACTCTTGCTTCGTATAGTACTCAATTTTTGAACAGATGAAAAAAATACAGTGTTTGAAAGTACAATGAGCTGGTCGGGAGCAGTGGCTCTCGCCTATAATCCCAGCACTTTGGGAGGCCGAGGCAGGCGGATCACGAGGTCAGGAGATCAAGACCATCCTGGCTAACATGGTGAAACCCCATCTCTACTAAAAAAAAAAATGCAAAAAATTAGCTGGGCGTGGTACGGGTGGCTGTAGTCCCAGCTACTCAGGAGGCTGAGGCAGGAGAATGGCGTGAACCCGGGAGGCGGAGCTTCTAGTGAGCTGAGATCGCACCACTGCACTCCAGCTTGGGCGACAGAACGAGACTCTGTCTCAAAAAAAAAAAAAAAAGTACAATCAGCTGCTCTCCCTTTTTTTTTTATTAAGGAAAATTGTAAGTATATATAAAAAATAGAGACATATAATGAACCTCCATGTACTCATGACTCAAGTTAGTCATCAATGTATGATTAATTTTGTTTCATCTCTCTCCCGGAATATTTTGAAGCGATATTTAACCTTAGCATTTCTTCTGTGTATACTTCAGTATGTATCTCTAAAAAATAATGACTTACTTTTAAAAACATAATCATAATACCATTATCATACCTTAAAAATAATCATTTCTTCCCTGCTGACTCCTCCCCCAAGATTGTGTATCATTTTGTCTGTTAGCATGTAGTATTTTTCAGCTACTTTCTACTGTTATAAAATACTGTAGTAGTACTAAAAAAAAGTAATCATTTCTTAATATCACCAAATACAGTTTTAGTTTTCACATTCTCCTGATTGTAAAGTATTTTGAACAGCCTGAATCAAGATCCAAATAAAATCTGGATATTGTAATTAGTTGCCATTAATTTTCTTTTCATTTCTAGGTTCCTTCCTCTTTATTGCTCTTTTTTTTTCCTTACAATTTATTTACTGAAGAAATTAGGTGATTTGTCTGTAGACTTTCCCATGGTTTGGATTTTGCTATTTGCTTCCATTTGGGGTTAACACGTTTCTCTGTCTTGTGTATTTCATGTAAATTGGTAGTTGTATCTACAGGCTTGATTAGATCTGACTTTAGATTTGTTTTGAGATGGGGACATCTTTTTTTCATAAATGTTATTGTGAGCCTTCACTAGGAGGCATATAATATCTTATTGTCCATCTGTCTTTCTTTTTTGTGGTGTTAACACTATTGATGATCATTGCCTAGGTCTGTTACTTAGGGATTGCAAATTGGTGATATTCCATAATTCATTTTTTAGTTGAAATGTATCTATAAGGACAAGTTTTTTTATCATCAATTATTTGATTATCTTGAGGTACAATTTGATTAGGAAAACAAGATAAATACTTGCTTCTCTTTTTTGATTTATCAGTTTTCAAAACAATGAATTGGTTTCTTGCCATTCTCCAAAAGTGATCAATTAGATTTGTTTTTTAGTATAATTAATAATTCATGGATTTAAACAAATTTGATGTGTTTCAGTCCACGGTAGTTATCCTTATAAATGTTTAAATTGTCTTATTTGACTAAGGGGACACACTTCACATTGTCTTCTGAGTTCTTTTGACAGGATCCTAATAGTCTTTCAATGGCTTTCTTTCCCTAGACCTGGAATCTGCCATCTCTCTAATACTACTTGTTTCTTAAAGGAACTATTTTTGTTTGGGATATATTTAAATATTTTTTATTGCTACACAGTCCACCAAAGTTTTTTTCACAAAGCTATTTTAATGGTTTCCTGAATCTATGAACAGATTGGAAAAATAAGACCCTTTAGAAATAGAATTTTTATTTTTTATTTGTATGGTACAGTGTGTTTTACTGATTAGGTAAGTCAGTAAGCTTTGAAAATTTACTTGACCAAATATAAGAAAACTATGTCATTATCAGGGACTGGTGCAGGGAGATTCAGCAGTTGCTAATCTTTTATGTAAGTCAGACATGAGTGTTGCTTTGGTGAGAGGATTATAGTAAGCACTGTGTTAAGGCTGGTTTGTTCTCCAGTGGACATATCAAAAGGTGACAAGTGAAACTCTTAATTGGCATGGTTCCCTTGTCCTGGTAATTAGAACTATAATATATCTGAGGAACTTATCTCCAAAATTTGGGAGGGCATAGTGGCATTTTTAGTTAAAAAAAAATGACAAGCTCATTGTTATGGATGGTGTTTTAGCAGTTTTGTGCCATAGGAATTTGGGAAGAGTTTGCCTGGGTGATTTGTCTCTTAGCCATGTGGCACTAGCAGGATTGTTTCGGTTAGAGGATCCATTTATACATGGTTTCTTCACTCGTCTGGTATCTTGGGGTTCCTTAGCTCTTCACCCCCAACCCCCAACCCCCAACCTGGTGGCTCATTTTCTAGGGCATCTCCACATGGCTGTGGCTTCTCAGGGTGGTCCCATTTCTTTTTTTTTCTTTTTGAGACGGAGTCTTGCTCTGTCGCCCAGGCTGGAGTGCAGTGGCGTGATCTCAGCTCACCGCAGCCTCCGCCTCCCGGGTTCAAGCGACTCTCCTGCCTCTGCCTCCTGAGTAGCTGGGATTACAGGCACGTGCCATCTCACTGGCTAATTTTTGTATTTTTAGTAGAGACAGGGTTTTGCCATGTTGGCCAGGCTGGTCTGGAACTCCCAACCTCAGGTGATCCACCTGCCTTGACCTCCCAAAGTGCTGGGATTACAGATGTGAGCCACTGTGCCCAGCCAGATGGTCCCATTTCTTACATGGTGGCTAGCTTTCAAGAGACAGGAAATGGAAGCTCCCAGGATGGTTAAGGGCAATCCTCAGAGCTGGCACAGTGTCACTTTGCCCTATTCTGTTGATGGAAACAGTTAAGGGGAAAATGGACTCTACCTCTTCGTGTGGGAGTAGCAAGGTCACATTGTTTTCATCAGTGTGAAAGGTTTTCTTCACATTGAAGAAGAGCAGGAATGGATGATATTGTTGTGTCTGTTGTTGGAAAATAGAATCTTCCACAGACCTTACCTCTGTTCTTCCTGTAATCTGTGTACCCCAATCATACTAAACTGCCTCTGTCTCTTTGCCTCATAAACCTTGATAATTTCTTAGGGCTTTGTCAGGCGAATTAAAAAATGCTCTATTAATGTTTAAATGGCATTATAGGAATAGAAATAGACTAAGAAACAAGAACATTTAGTTAAGCCTAGATGTTTTATTCTGTCATTTGGTAAGGTTTTTTGTGAGGTAAAACATGAAGCTACCTCTACCAGTCCTTAGTTAGAAAGGAATCTGTTTGGTACTGTTTATGAGTTTTTAAAGCTACACTAGGTTTTATTTAATGGACAAAATATAAAGAATCATAAGTATCAATTTTTTTTTTTTTTTTTTTTTTTTTGAGACAGAGTCTCACACTGTTGCCCAGGCTGGAGTGATCTTGGCTCACTGCAACCTCCGCCTCCCAGGTTCAAGCGATTCTCCTGCCTCAGCCTCCTGAGTAGCTGGGATTACAGGCACGTGCCACCATGCCCTGGGATTACAGGCACGTGCCACCATGCCCAGCTAATTTTTGTAATTTTAGTAGAAGCGGGGTTTCACCATGTTGGTCAGGCTGCTCTCAAACTCCTGACCTCATGATCCGCCTGCCTCGGCCTCCCAAAGTGCTGGGATTACAGGTGTGAGCCGCTGCACCTGGCCACTTCTGGAACTTTTAAAAAATCTTGAATTCATCCTGTAGTTTCATGTAGTATTCCTTTCCCATCACCAAATGAAAATAAAGCAGGATCGGCTGGGTGTGGTGGCTCACGCCTGGAATCCCAGCACTTTGGGAGGTAGAGGTGGGCGGATCACCTGTGATCAGGAGTTTGAGACCAGCCTGGCCAACATGGTGAGACCCCATCTCTACTAAAAATACAAAAATTAGCCAGACGTGGTGGCGCACACCTGTAATCTCAGCTACTAGGGAGGCTGAGGCAGGAGAATTGCTTGAACCCAGGAGGCAGAGGTTGCAGTGAGCCAAGATCATGCCACTGCACTCCAGCCCTGGCGACGGTGTGAGACTACCAACTCAAAAAATTAAAAAAAAATAAAATAAAAGAAGGATTATGGCTCACATGTGCAAAGTAATAAATATAGGATTATATTTATAAGTTAGCACATTGCCAAATGCTATGGGGGGCACAAGGAAATAGAATAGAACAAATGGCCATCTCTTTGAAGAGGCTTAGTTTCTCTGTAGCAGGATAGGACATTGACAATGGAAAGTTAAGCAACATGACAGTTTAAAAACAAGTTATTTCATGGACAGGTCTTTAATTTAAAAAATACAAGGGAATAATAGAAGTGCTATCTGAGGTATGGCCTGGTAAAGTGATTAATTGAATGATTAAACAAATAATTACTGTAGAAATTCAGAAGATAAAAAAATTAACCTAGATGTAGTAATCAGTGAAGACCAAGTGGAGAAAGAGGTAGAACATGGAGTGGGGTGTCTTGAGCTGGTTATGATTTAGGACCCTGTGCCTATGATGACTTCCTACATTATATCACATCCTGGATGTTGGATAATGTGATAAGGAAACAACCTAGTTTCAGGAAAAGGAAAAAAATTGCTGTATCTAGCTTGAAGTATCTACCCCTACAACCCAGCTTTCAGACCCTACAGGTGCAGTTGCCACTGACTCTTCAGAACTTGCTTATGATACTCAGACCAGCATCCTGATATTCCCCAGTTAACCTAACATATTTTATCAGAGAGAATAGTATTTGTTGAACTTGCTTAAATTGATTTTTTTTTACTCTTATTTGAATAAATAGATGTATAGTGAATTCTGGGATAGTTTGGTACTAGAGTTCTCTGCCTGCTCTGTGGACCCTGTTAGGTACCTCAGAGAGAATGGTAAGTGGTGGTGAGAGGGCTGGATGATTTTGTAGTGTTTTTTGTTTTTTTCGTTTTTGAGATGGAGTCTCTCTCTGTCACCCAGGTTGGAATGCAGTGGCAGGATCTTGGCTTACTTCTGCCTCTGCCTCTGCCTCCTAGGTTCAAGCAATTCTCCTGCCTCAGCCTCCTGAGTAGCTGGGATTACAGGCATGTGCCACCACACCTGGCTAATTTTTGTATTTTTTAGTAGAGATGGGGCTTTCAGCATGTTGGCCAGGCTGGTCTCGAACTCCTGACTTCAAGTGAGTCGCCCGCCTTGGCCTCCCAAAGTGCTAGGATTACACGTGTGAGCCACTGCACTCAGCCAGTTTTCATAGTTTAAAAAGTTTAAAAAGTCTTCCTTAAAATTAAAACAACAAATCTGGTTGTTGAGTGGCATTTGCAGGAAGTGATTCTTTCAAATACTGTATTGTTGGTGACATTTCTGATGCTGGCTGCTGACCAAATTTTAAAATTGTTTGTGAGTGAAATAATTTCATTACTTTGTTGTGGATAAACCTGTGGGGAAAGGTTTTGATGTTATTTTCAGGCGTATATTTTTTTCTTGGCATATACATAATTAACTTAACAATATTGAAATACTTTATCAAAAAACAGATTGTAAAATTATACATTTTCTAAATATAAGAGATCAATTGCTTTCAAGTTAGAATCTTCTAGTAATTTTGAGTGTGTGTGTTCTTATTTTCTGTGCAGTTGAGAAAGATTGGGGGTGGGGGCTTTGGAGAAATTTACGATGCCTTGGACATGCTCACCAGGGAAAATGTTGCACTGAAGGTGGAATCAGCTCAACAACCAAAACAAGTTCTGAAAATGGAAGTTGCTGTTTTGAAAAAGCTGCAAGGTAAGCCCTTTGTAGAATATACAATTTATGATTTGTATGATAATTTATAATTATTTGTATCTTCCTGAACCTTAATTACATTCTTTAGGTACTAATTGAATGTACTGGTGTCAGCTGGGTATAAATACACTGAGCATTTTTCTCTTGGAAATTTTATAACGAGTTGGTAGTAGTAGAAGTATGTAATTACTTAGAATAATTGGGCTTTGGGAGTTCTTTTTCATGGAGTAAGGATGAGAGAGTGTGAATTAGCAGAATTTTTACTGCTTTGGAAAGTATTGTCATAAGTCCGCTATTTGCCTTTCTTTTTTAAACTACCAATAACAGATACCTCTGAGTTGTCTCTACCCATGTCTTTGGATGTTAAATATATTTTAATCACAGTAAGGAAGCTGCCTTCAAATCACACTGCAGGATGGATTAAAAATAATACTGTTGATTATGTGTTGATTCATATTAACTTCAGTTTCAGAGAATAACTGTTTCTGGCCCTGTCGTCATTTTTGAAGTCCATTTTACTACTTGGGCCCCATTTGTTTTTATTACAAGAATGAATAATTTTTTTTCTGACATGAATCCAGTGGTATAAAACCCTGAATACATTGCTAGTTTGTGTTCACCTTTGTATTTTCAGCTTAATGACATACTCTCTGATATCACTGATATTTAAATGTTTGATCTGAAACCAAATTAAACAGGGATGATCATTTTCCTTTGCCCCAAGCATATCCAAGTTTCTCTACCAGTTGGCTCATTTGATTAGAGAATGATGCTAGTAAAATTATAGATCTGTTTTTATAGTAATTTTTAGCTCAAACTTAGCATCTCCACAACATGGTAAATCAGGAAAACAGTGGATAAATTAACACCTATTGTCAATACTGGAAAAATAAATAATTGGAGAAGAAAGAATAGGTAAAAGGATGGCTCTCTCTTTTTCTGACCTTTTCTATTTTCTCCACATTTCTCTTGAGTTGTTGTTCTCAACTCAGTGGTGTAGAGGCTACAAACAGGTATCGCCAGAGCTACATCTTCCTGGGTTGCGCAGATCCCAGGATACCTGTTTTACTATCAGCCAAGCCCATGAAGGGTATGTCAGCATCAGCTTGGTGTGGATAGTGCCACTTCACCTTTCTCCTACTTGGCCCCAAGGAGATGCTTCCAGGTGAGGCAGGATACAGCTTTGCCACCCCTTCAGGAGGTTCTCCTGTTTGTCTATGGTTTACTCAGGATTCTATTTGATAAAGCTTGAAGATCAGTTTAGTACCTTTTATGAATGAGTTAGAGACCCTTGGATGCTAGCTCTCTCCTTTTCTTGTATTTTATTTTTCATGTTATTAACTAAAATATTTTTCCTATCTGCTTATAACCACATTAACCATTCTTAAGAACCCTTCATTTTCCAAAAATAAATTGATTTTTAATCTTCTGGTCCCTATTTCAGTGAGGCAGTCCTTGACTCTCTTCTCTTGGCTTCCTAACTTATGCCTTTTGCATACTTATTCCTCACAGCTTCATTTTGTTGAGGGTGCTTTGTAATCTGGACCGTTCTGATAACATTTTTATGGAGCTGAGCTGCTCTTGCTGTCGTGTTGGCCTAATGACTTCTTACTGAATGATCCCAATGAAAAGGCTGAGTGTAAGGAAAAGGTATTTAACCAGAGGCTAACCCTTTATAGGATTAGTTGATTTTTAAATTGATGTTCAGTTTTTGATAGCTGGGATAAGGTTTTTTTTGTTTGTTTGTTTTGTTTTGTTTTGTTTTTTGAGACAGAGTCTTGCTCTGTCACCACGCTGGAGTGCAGTGGCACGATCTCGGCTCACTGCAACCTCCACCTCTGGGGTTCAAGCGATTCTCCTGCCTCAGCCTCCTGAGTAGCTGGGACTACAGGCACACACCGCCACACCCAGCTAATTTTTGTATTTTTAGTAGAGATGGGGTTTCACCATGTTGGCCAGGATGGTCTTGATCTCTTGACCTCATGATCTGCCCACCTCAGTCTCCCAAAGTGCTGGGATTACAGACATGAGCCACTGCACCTGGCCGCGGTTTTTTTTTTTTAACAAGATAAAAAGATATTTTATGATGACCCGCCCCTAATTTTGTTCCTTTTAATAAATCAATTCCTCTTCTCAAAATTCACATATTGTCTGTTCTCACATTCCCTCAGTTCTCAATTTTCTTTCTCGCAGCCTTTTCTGTACTTAACAACCCTAGATTTTCTCAGTTCAGGCAAAACTCTCATTACTAGTATATTCCTTTCTCTTTGACCCTAAAGTATGAAGGCCTTAGCATTTCACCCCATATTTTCTTCTGAGTGACCTTCCCCCATGCTGCTGTATCAGATTACTCTCTTTTCAAAGCTTTCAGAAATATTCTGGATGTAACCTGCAATTCTCTAATGAATCAAGCTAGACTCTTGAATTTTATTATTTTTTATTTTTTTTTGTGATGGAGTCTTGCTCTGTTGCCCAGGCTGGAGTGCAGTGGCACAATATCGGCTCACTGCAACCTCTGCCTCCCGGGTTCAAGCGATTCTCCTGCCTCAGCCTCCCAAGTAGCTGGGACTACAGGTGGGTGCCACCATGCCCAGCTAATTTTTTGTATTTTTAGTAGAGATGGGGTTTCACCATGTTGGCCAGGCAAGTAACTCTAGACTTCAGACAATCCTCCTGTCCTGGCTTTCCAAAGTGTTGGGATTACAGGTGTGAGCCACTACACCTGGCCGAGACTCTTGAATTTTACTTGGTTTTTACAAATGTATTTGAATGTTTTAGCTACTTATAAACTAAATTATCTATTTATAAGCCTATTAGGTAGTATTTCTATACCTTATTATTCTTATTCTCTAAAGTGTTCCTAATAAGTAGAGCCCTAAAATTTATTAAGCCTATCCTTTTATTCACAGCATTGTTCAGAGATACATCTCTGTATAAACATTTATGTGTGTCTCTTCGCCCTCTCCATTTGCAACTGTACTATCTTCATCCTTTATTTTTCAGTTTATTTGCTTTGAAACTGCAAAGGTGGTCATTGCCATTCTAATCTGTTAGATTCCTTTTTCTTCAACTTTAAATGAATGTTTTGTAGTGATATCCTGCCAATCTTCACTTCTCCACTTTCTTTTTTTATTACAAAATGTTTTTGTTGTTTTTTTCTCAGTTTTCATGATCTCTTATGCTGTATCTCAACACACCAGTTCTTTTTTTTCTTTTTAATAAGTATAGTTTAGGCAGGTGCGGTGGCTCATGCCTATAAATCCCAGCACTTTGGGAGGCCAAGGTGGGCGGATCGCCTGAGGTTGGGAATTTGAGACCAGCCTGGGCGACATGGTAAAACCCCATCTCTACTAAAAAATTCAAAATTTAGCCAAGCACGGTAGCGTGCGCCTGTCATCTCAGCTACCCTGGAGGCTGAGGTATGAGAATCGCTTGAGCCCAGAAGGCGGAGGTTGCAGTGAGCCAAGATGGCGCCATTGCACTCTAGCCTGGGCAACGGAGCCAGACCCTGTCTCAAATAAAAAAGTATAGATTTGCAGTGCCATTGTAAGAGAAAAAAAACTTCTCTCCTTTGATTTCAAATCTGATCACTAGTAATTTCTATAGTAAAATGATGGTTCCTCAGGAACCATCAGTACTTCTAAAAAAGTTAGATTTCCATTCTAGTCTTAATAGAATTTGGTACACATGTAGAATCCTGAAGTAAGACAGGCAAATCTTTTATTTATTTATTTATTTATTTATTTATGAGACACGCTGTTGTCCAGGCTGGAGTGCAGTGGCCCAAATACAGCTCACTGCAGCCTCAATCTTGTGGCTCAACCAGTCCTCTGGCCTCAGCCTTCAGAGTAGCTGGGACCACAGGTGTGTGCCACCACACTCAGCTAATTTTTTTTTTTTTGTAGAGACGTAGAGTCTGGCTATGTTGCCTGGGCTGGTCTCAAATTCCTGGGCTCAAGCAGTCCTCTTGCCTCAGCCTCCCAGAATGTTGGGATTAAAGGTGTGAACCACCACGCCCAGCCTGAGACAGGCAAATATTAAATTTGCTTTTTTCCCTAATTTTTAAAAGACTTTTTAAAAAAGAGCAGTTTTAGGTTCACAGCAAAATTGAGAGGAAAGTATAGAGGTATCCTATATATTGCCTGCCCTCACACATGCATGTACTCCCTCAGTATCATCATCCCCACAGCTGTACATTTGTTACAATTGATGAACCTACACTGATACATCATTATCACCCAGATCCCATAGTTTGCAATAGGGTTCACTCTTAACTGAACATTCTGTGGGTTTGGACGAATGTGTAATGACATATATCCACCATTATGTGTATACAGGTGCTCCTCAACTTATGATGGGGTTATGTCCTGATAAACCCATTTAAGCTGAAAAATTGTAAGTTGAACCATCGTATGTCAGGAACCATCTCTATTTTCACTGCCCTAAAAATCCTCTATGCACTGTTTCCCTGCCTCCTAAACTCTGGTAATGACTAATCTTTTTACATTCTCTTTAATTTTACCTTCTCCAGATGTCATATATTTAGAATCATACACTATTGGCTTCTTTCCCTTAGTAATATGCACTTAAATTTCCTCCACATCTTTTCATGGCTTGATAGGTAATTTCTTTTTAACATTTAATAATATTCCATTGTCTAGAGGTACCACAGTTCATTTATCCATTCACCTACTGAGGGATATCTTGGTTGCTGTGCAGATTTTTGTATGGGTATAAGTTTTCTACTTGTTTGGGTAAATACCAAAGAGCATTATTGCTGGATTTGATAATAAGAGTATGTTTAGTTTTGTAAGTAACTGCCAAATTTTCTTCCAAAGTGGCTGTATCATTTTGCATTCTCATGAGCAGTGAATGAGAGTTCCTGTTGTTTCACATCCTCACCAGCATTTGGTATTGTCAGTGTTCTGGATTTTGGCCAGCTAATAGGTGTGTAGTGACATCTCATTGTCATTAATTTGCATTTCTCTAATGATGTGTGATATGGAGCACTTTTTCATGTGCTTATTTGCCATCTGTATATTTTCTTTGGTGGGGTGTCAGAAGTTTTTGGCCCATTTTAAAATCAGGTTGTTTGTTTTCTTACTCTTGAGTTTTTAGAATTCGTCAGATATTTGGATATCAGTCTTTTATCATATAGGTCTTTTGCAAATATTTTGAATTTTCTCTATTGATTTTCTATGTTTAATTTGATTGATTTCTGCTCTAATTTTTGTTATTTCTTCTCTTCTGCTTTAATTTGCTTTCTGTTTTCTAGTTTCCTAAAGTAAAAACTTTGTTATTGATTTTAGATCTTTCTTTTCTTTTTTTTTTTTTTTTTTTTTTTGAGACAGAGTCTCACTCTGTCACCCAGGCTGGAGTGCAGTGGTGCGATCTTGGCTCACTGCAAGCTCCGCCTCCCAGGTTCACGCCATTCTCTCGCCTCAGCCTCCCTAGTAGCTGGGACTACAGGCACCTGCCACCATGCCCGGCTAATTTTTTGTATTTTTAGTAGAGACGGGGTTTCACCCTGTTAGCCAGGATGGTCTCGATCTCCTGACCTCGTGATCCGCCCACCTTGGCCTCTCAAAGTGCTGGGATTACAGGTGTGAGCCACTGCTCCCGGCCTAGATCTTTCTTTTCTAATACATGCACTCAGTGCTATAAATTTCCCTTCAAGCTCCTTTTTCAGTGCATTCCAGAAATTTTGATGTTACGTTTTTATTTTTATTTAGTGTGAAATATTTTAAAACTTCTTATGATGGTTCTTTGACTCATGTGTTATTTAGAAGTGCGTCGTATTAATCTCCATGTATTTCAGAATTTTTCCAGTTGTCTTTCTAATATGATCTCTAGTTTAATTCCACTGTGTTCTGAGAGCAGATATGGTAATGATTTCTGTTCTTTTAAGTTTGTTAGGGTATGTTTTATAGCACTCAGAATGTGATCTGTCTTGGTGAATATTCTGTGTGAGCATGAGAATAATGTATATTCTGCTGTCGTTGGTTTAAGTAGTGTATAGATGTCAGTTATATCTAGTTAATTGATGATATTGTTTAGTTCAGCTATGTCTTTACTGATTTTCTGGCTGCTGGATCTGTTCATTTCTGATAGAAGAGTTTTGAAGTCTCCAGCTATAATAGTGCATTCATCTTTCTCCTTACAGTTCTATTGTTTTTTACCTCATGTAGTTTGAAGCTCTGTTGTTAGATGCATGCATGTTTCTAGATATTATGAGGCACATAGTATATGGCCTCTTAGAGAATTGACCCCTTTGTCATTATGTAATACTCTTCTTTTATTATTATTACTATTATTAATTTTCTTGGAGATGTACTCACTAGGTTGTTCAGGCTGGTCCTGAACCCCTGACCTCAGTGATCCTCCTGCCTCAGCCTCCCGAATAGCTGGGATTACAGGTGCAAGCTACTGTGCTTGGCTATGATGCCCTTCTTTATGCTTGTTCATTTTTCTTGACATATAGCCTGCTCTGTCAAATTAATATAGCAATATTTACTTTCTTTTCAGTATTAGTATGGTATATAATTTACATCCATTTACTTTATTTGTATTTACATACTTAAAGTGAGTTTCTTGTAGACAGCATACAATTGGGTTTTGTTTTTTGATTTGGTCTGTCCAGTCTCTTATTTGGTACATTAAGACCATCTATGTTTGAAGTGATTGTTTGTATAGGTAGATTAATATCTACCATTTTTGTTAATTGTTTTCTATTTGTTGTCTTGTTCTTTGTTTCTTTTCTTTTCTTTTTTGAGATGGGGTCTCACTCTGTCACCCAGGCTAGAGTGCAGTGGTGTGATCATAGCTAACTGCAGCTTTGAACTCCTGGGCTCAAGTGATCCTCTTGCTTTGGCCTCCTGAATAACTGGGACTACAGGTGTGTGCTGCCATGCGTAGCTAATTTTTAAAAAGTTGATGGATACAGAGTCTCGCTATGTTGCCCAGGCTGGTCCCCAACTCCTGGCCTCAGGTGATCCTCCTACCTCAGCCTCACAAAGTGCTGGGATTACAAGGGTGTGCACGACTGTGTCCAGCCTGTTGTTGGTTTATTATTATTATTATTATTATTATTTTTGTCTTCCACTCTTTTTCTGTCTTTTGTAGTTTTTGTTTTTGCTTTTAGATAGCGTCTCGCTCTGTCGCCCAGGCTCAATCTCGGCTGTGACAGTGACACAATCTCGGCTCACTGCAACCTCTGCCTCCTGGACTCAAGTGATCCTCCCACCTCAGCCTCCCAAGTAGCTGAGACTACAGATGCGTGCCACTGTGCCCATCTAATTTTTGTATTTTTAGTAGAGACAGGGTTTCACCATGTTGGCTAGGCTGGTCTCATGTTGGCCAGGCTGGTCTAACTCCTGACCTCCATCAATTCACCCACCTTGGCCGCCCATAGTACTGGGATTACAGCCACCACGCCCGGCCTTCTCTCCTTTCTTAACATATCAATTATACTTCTGTTTTTACTTTTTTAAGTGATTGCCCTAGATTTTGCAATACAGATTTATAACTAATCCAAGTCCACTTTCAAATAACATTATACCACTTCAAAGGTAATGTGAAGATATTTTCTTGTTATAAAATGATCCTAATTTCTCCCTCCTGTCTTTTATATCATTGTAGTCATCATATATATTCAGCATACATAAGCATATATATATTTATATGCACAAAATGTATACATAAGCATACATAATTCAGTACATTGTTGCTATTATTATTTTGAGCAAACTGTTATCTGTTAGATCAATTAAGCATAAGATAAATAATTTATTATGTTGCCTTCACTTTTTCCGTCTTCAGATCTGGGTTTCTACCCTATATTACTTTCCTTCTCTCCAAAGAACTTTTAACATATCTTGTAAGAGAAGTCTACTGCCAAAAAATTACCTCAATTTTTGTCCGAGAAAGTCTATTTCTCCTTCACTTTTGAAGGATAATTTTGGGGGGTACAGAATCTAGGTTGGTGAGTTTTTCTCTGAACACTTTTTTTTTCTTTTTTTTAAGGCAGAGTTTTGTTCTTATTGCCTAGGCTGGGGTGCAATGGCGCTATCTCAGCTCACTGCAACCTCCGCCTCCCAGGTTCAAGGGATTCTCCTGCCTCAGCCTCCTGAGTATTTGCGATTACAGGCACGTTCCACCATGCCTGGCTAATTTTGTATTTTTAGTAGATACGGGGTTTTTCCATGTTGGTCAGGCTGGTTTTGAACTCCGACCTCAGGTGATCTGTCTGCTTTGGCCTCCCAAAGTGCTGGGATTATAGGCATGAGCCACCATGCCTGGCCTTCTCTGAATACTTTAATATTTCACTTTGTCCTTTGCCTGTTTTAAAATAGGGTGATTTGTTTTTTATTGTTCATTTGTTCAAGTTTCTTATAAATTCTGATTATTAGACCTTTGGAGGATACACAGTTTGTAAATAATTTCTCCCATTCTGTAGGTTGTCTGTTTACTCTGTTGGTAGTTTCTAGGTTGCTTTGTGGAAGTTCTTTAGTTCAAATAAGTCCCACCTCTCAATTTTTGTTATAGTTGCAGTTACTCTGGGGACTTAGCCAAAATGCCTTTGCCAAGGCCAATGTCAACAAAGGTATATCTAGGTTTTCTTGTAGGATTGTTTACTTTGAGGGCTTACATTTAAGTCTTTCATTCATCTTGAGTTAATTTTTGTATGTGGTGAAAGAAAGGGGTCTAGTTTCAATCTTCGGCATATGGCCAGCAAGTTATCCCAGCACCATTTATTGAATAGGGAGGGCTTTCCACATTCCTTGCTTTTGTTGACTTTTGTCAAAGATCAGATGGTTATAGGTGTGTGGTTTTATTTCTGGGTTCTCTAACCTGTTCCATTGGTCTGTGTGTCTGTTTTTGTGCCAGTACCGTGCTGTTTTGTTTGTATTGTTGCTTTATAGTATAGTTTGAAGTTGGGTAATGTGTTGCTTTGTTCTTTTTTGCTTAAGACTGCTTTGGATGTTTGGGTTCTTTTTTGGTTCCATATGAATTTTAGAATTTTAGAATTTTTTTTTCTAATTCGTGAAAAATGACATTGGTAGTTTGATAGGAATAGTGTTGAATCTGTAAATTGCTTTGGGTAGTATGGCCATTTTAACAATACTGATTCTTCCAGTCCATGAGCATGGAATGTTTTAACATTTATTTATGTCATCTCTGACTTCTTTCAGCAATGTTTTATAGTTCTCCTTCTAGATATCTTTTACCTCCTTGCTTAGCTGTATTCGTAGGTGTTTCATTTATTTTTCATTCTTTTTTTGGTGGCTATTTAAACGGGCTTGTGTTCTTGATTTGACTCTCAGCGAGAACATTATTAGTCTATAGAAATGCTACTGATTTTTGTACATTGGTTTTGTATACTGAAACTTCACTGAAGTTTATCAGTTCTAGGGGCCTTTTGGTGGAATCTTTAGGGTTTTCTAGGCATAGAATCATGTTGTTAGTGAAGAGGGATAGTTTGACTTCTTCTTTTCCTATTTGGATGCTTTTTATTTCTTTCTGTTGCCTGATTCCTCTTGCTGGGATTTCCAATACTATGTTGAGTAGGAGTGGTGAGAGTAGGTAGGCATCCTTGTCTTATTCCAGTTCTCATAGGAAGTGATTCTAGCTTTTGCCCATTCAGTATGATGTTGGCTGTGGGTTTGTCATAGACGGCTATTATTTTTATTAATTAATTAATTTATTTATTTATTTTTGCAACAGAGTTTTGCTCTTGTTGCCCAGGCTGGAACGTAATGGTGTGATCTCAGATTACTGCAACCTCTGCCTCCTTGGTTCAGGCGATTCTCCTGCTTCAGCCTCCCGAGTAGCTGGGATTACAGGCATGCGCCACCACGCCTGGCTAATTTTGTATTTTTAGTAGAGACAGGGTTTCTTCATGTTGGTCAGGCTGATCTGGAACTCGTGACTTCAGGTGATCTGCCCGCCTCTGCCTCCCAAAGTGCTGGGATTACAGGTGTGAGCCACCGCGCCTGGCCATAGATGTCTATTATTTTGAGATATGTTCTTTTGATGCCTAGTCTGTTGAGGGTATTTATCATGAAGGAATGTTGGATTTTATTGAAAAATTTTTTCTGCATCTAATTGAGATGACTATATGGTTTTTGTTTTTAATTCTGTTTATGTGGTGAATCACATTTTTTTATTTGCATGTGTTGAACCAACTGTGCATCCCAAGAATAAAGCCTACTTGATCATGGTGAATTAACTTTTGGATGTGCTGCTGGATTTGGTTTGCTAGTATTTTGTTGAGGATTTTTGTGTCTGTGTTCATTGTGGATATTGGCCCGAAGTTTTCCCTTTTTACTGTGTTTCTGCCAAATTTTGGTATCAGGCTAATGCAGGTTTCATAGAATGAATTAGGGAGGAGCCACTCATCCTCATTTTTTTTTTTTTAATAGTTTCAGTAGGATTGATACCAGTTCTTTGTGCATCTGGTAGAATTGGGCTGTGAATCTGTCTGGTTCAGAGCTTTTTTTGGTTGGTAGGTTTTTTATTACTGATTCAATTTTGAATCTTGTTGTTGGTCTGTTCAGGTTTTCACTTTCTTCCTGGTTTAATATTAGGAGTTTGTGTGTTTCCAGGAATGTAACCATGTCCTCTAGATTTTCTAGTTTGTGTGCTTAGAAGTGTTCATAATAATTTCTGAGGATCTTTTGTACTTCTGTGGGATCAGTTGTCATCCTTGTCATTTCTGATTGTGCTTATTTGGATCTTCTCTGTTTTTCCCCCTTTGGTAATGTAGCTAGTGCTATCAATCTTGTTCATTCTTTCGACAAATTAGCTCTTTATGGCCGGGCGCGGTGGCTCACACCTGTAATCCCAGCACTTTGGGAGGCTGAGGCAGGCGGATCACGAGGTCAGGAGTTCGAGACCATCCTGGCTAACACGGTGAAACCCTGTCTCTACTAAAAATACAAAAAATTAGCCAGGTGTGGTGGTGGGCGCCTGTAGTCCCAGCTACTCAGGAGGCTGAGGCAGGAGAATGGCGTGAACCCGGGAGGCGGAGCTTGCAGTGAGCCGAGATCGTGCCACTGCACTCGAGCCTGGGTGACACAGCGAGACTCCATCTCAAAAAAAAAAAAAAAAAAGACAAATTAGCTCTTTATTTCATTGATCGTTTGTATGGATTTTTGTGTCTCAATTTTGTTCAATTCTTCTCTGATTTTATTTATTTTCTTTTGCTAGCTTTGGGATTAGTTTGTTCTCTTTTTTTTCTATTCTATGCAAGATGTTAGATTGCTAATTTGAGATCTTTCTGACTTCTTGATAAAGGCATTTAGTGCTACAAACTTTCCTCTTAACATTGCTTTAACTGCATCCCAAATATTTTGGTAAGTTGTGTCTCTATTTTATTAATTTCAATGAATTTTTTTATTTCTGCCTTAATTTCATTGTTCACACATGAGTTATTCAGGAACAGGTTAATTTCCATGTATTTTTGTAGTTTTGATAGATCTTTTTGGTATTGATTTCTATTTTTATTGCGCTGTGGTCTGAGAGTGCTAGGTTTTGATTTTTTCAATTTATTGAGACTTGCTGTATGACCTAGCTGTGGCCAATCTTAGAATATGTTCCATGTGCAGATAAGAAGAATGTATATTCTGTGGTTATTGGGTGGAGTATTCTGTAGATGTCTATTAGGTCTAATTGGTTGAGTGTCGAGTTTAAGTCCAGAATTTCTTTGTTAGTTTTCTGCCTCGATTTGTCTAATGCTGTCAATGGCGTGTTGAAGTCTCCCACTATTATTGTGGTGCTAAGTCTTTTCATAGGTCAAGAAGAGCTTGTTTTGTGAATTTGGATGCTTCAATGTTGGGTGCATATGTATTTAGGATAATTAAGTCTAATTTCATTGAACCTATTATCATTATGTAATGCCCTTCTTTGTCCTTCTTGATTGTTGTTGGTTTAAATTCTGTTTTGTCTAAGGATACCCAGCTTTAGGCCAGGCTCAGTGGCTCATCCCTGTAATCCCAGCACTTTGGGAGGCTGAGGCGGGTGGATTACCTGAGGTCAGGAGTTCAAGACCAGCCTGGCCAACATGGTGAAACCCCATCTCTACTAAAAATACAAAAAGTTAGCCAGGCATGGTGGTGCACTTGGGAGGCTGAGGCAGGAGAATCGCTTGAACCTGGGAAGTGGAGTTTGCAGTGAGCCGAGATCTGCCATTACACTCCAGCCTGGGCAACAGGAGTGAAACTCCATCTCAAAAAAAAAAAAAAGAAAGAATGAAAGAATACCCCAGCTAATGTTTAATTTTTTGTGGAGATGGGCTCTCACTATTGCCTGAACTGAACTCCTGGGCTCAAGGAGTTCAGTTGGTCTTGAACTCCTGGGCTCAAGCCATCCAACCCCCTTGACTTCCCAAAGTGTTGGGATACAGGGATGAGCTACTGTGCCTGGGTAATTTTTGTTGTTGTTGTTGTTGTTTTTGTTCCTCTATAGGTAAGGCTTGTTTTTGTTTTCCCTCTAGCTTCATTCAGAATTTTTTCTTTTTTTTCAAACTGCTTCTTCAGAGTCAGAATTGTTTCTTTATCTTTGATTTTTGATAGTTAGAAAATAGTATGTTTAGATGTAGGTTTTTGGGTTTGTTTGTTTGTTTTGCATTTATCCCACTTGGCGTTTTCTGAATTTCCTGGATTTGTGGTTTGGTGTTTGACATTAACTTGGGGAAATTCTTAGTCTTTGATTCATATAGTTACCTGTTTTCCTTTCTCTCTTTCCTTTATGGTGTTCCCATTGTGTATGGTTGTGTTATGTCTTTTATAGTTGTTCCTTAATCCTTTCTTCTGTTGCTTTGTTTTCTTTTTTTGTCTTTGTCCTCTTTAATTTTCTCTTTTGGAGGTTTCTGTAGATACATCCTCAAGCTCAGATACTTTTTTTTCTCAGCTGTGTCCAATCTACTAATAAGCCCATAAAAGGCATTCATCATTTCTGTTACAGTGTTCTTGATCTTTAGTGTTTTCTTTTCGTTCGTTCTTAGGATTTTCTTCTCTGCTTACATTACCCACCTCTTCTTGCATGCTGTCTACCTTATCCATGAGAGCCCTCAGCATATTAATCAATGTTTTAAATTCTTGATCTGATTATTTCAACATCCCTGCCATGTTTGGTTCTGATATTTATTTGCTTTTTCTATTCAGATTGTGTTTTTTTGCCTTCTAGTATTCCTTGTATATTTTTCTTGATGGCCAGACATAATGCACTGCATAAAAGCAACTGCTAAAAACAGACTGTTAGTAATGTGGCAATAGGTGGATAGAGGGGAGGCATTCCATAGTCCTATTATTAGTTCTCAGTTTTTTAGCGTGCCTATATTTCTGGACTGTGAACTTCCTAAGTGCTTCTAGTCCCCCCACACCCCATTAGGTGAGACAGGATGGTTAGAATGTGTTGCATTTGGGTATTTCCTCTCCCCCAGATCAATTAAGCTTCAATAAAACCCCAGGCCAGGTATGGTGCACTGCTCATGCCTGTAATCCCAGCACTTGGGGAGACTGAGGTGGGTGGATTGCTTGAGCCCAGGAGATTGAGATCAGCCTGGGCAACGTGGTGAAATCTCACCTATACAAAAAATACAAAAAATTATCTGGGCATGGTGGTGTGCACCTGTAGTCCCAGCTACACAGGAGGCTGAGAGGTGGGAAGATCACTTGAGCCCAGAAGGTCAAGGCTGCAGTGAGCTGTGATTGTGCCACTGCGCTCCAGCCTGGGCAACAGAGCAACACCCTGCCTGATAAAATAAAAAAATTAAAATTAAAATTAAATAAAAAATAAATAAAACAAACTCCAGCAGGTTAGGTGTAGTTAACTTATTTCTCCTGAGGGCAGACCTTGTTAGGAGGAACAGAATGCTGTGGCATATTTAAAAATGGTTCCTTTTCTCTTCTCCCTGCTGGAAGCATGAGGGAATTTTTCTCCTATATATACTGTAAAAAACTAGAACTCCTGGAGATAAAACTCACAAAAGCATGACTTCTGTCTAATATTTCTGTAAATTTCAGGGAACATACTATGATTAGGTACCCCTGAAGTTTTAAAGTCTTGGGCTTGTTGACACCTAGCCTCCAGCAATCTGTCAGTTGCAATTCAGGTTTTTCTACTCTGGCTCTGGTTCCTGTGTATGATTCTGCTCTGGTATGTCATAACTCTCTGTGTCCGCCCATCTGTCTTTCCAATTTTGGAGGCAGCAGTTTGCTCTAAGAAGAGTTGGTGATTTTTTCACTTGCTCGGCTTTGTACTTGTTGATAGAATGGCGTGGCAGCTTCCATGTTCCTCACTTGTGGAACTGGAAATGAAGTCCCTTACTCTAATTTTTTATTATGAAAAATTTAAATATGTACCAAAATAGAATTATATAATGAACATTCATGTATCCAAAACTCAGCTCAGTCTTAATAAGTATCAACATTTTGGCCAATATTGTTGCAAATATATCCTACTCCTTCAACATTTTTTTCCCCACATTTCTGGAGTACTTTAAAATAAATTATAGACATCATATAATTTTTTGAGTATGTATCTCTGTCTAACAAATGGGGGCTCCTTTTTTTTTGTAATGAAAATATTCTTTATAGATAAATATACTTTGTTTTATAGATTTGTATTCCTAGTTCCTAGTCAGAGAATCTGTAGAGATGGCGTGTTTGGAGATGTGTCAAAATTTGGCAGACATTACTTTGCCTGTGAGAGATTAGTTGATGATTGGTGATTTTGTGAATCCATTAACTTTGGTTTTTGTTGTTGTTGTTGTTGTTTTGGGTTTTTTTTTTGAGACAAGGTCTTGCTCTGTCACTGGACTGTGATCTCGGCTCACTGCAGCCTCCGCCTCCCAGGTTCAAGTGATCCTTGTGCCTCAGCCTCCCTAGTAGCTGGGACGACAGGCATGTGCCACCATGCCTGGCTAATTTTTGTATTTTTAGTAGAGACAGGGTTTCACCATGTTGGCCAGGCTGGTCTTGAACTTGTGATCTCAGGTGATCCACCTGCCTCAGCCTCCCAAAGTACTGGGATTACAGATGTGAGCCACCGAGCCTGGCCCCATTAACTTGTACTTACTAGAGCATAGAAAGTTTTTGCCACTTATCCATTGCCAAAAAAAAAATTGTATGAAAGTTTTTATGTAAGAATGTATTAGAAGTAGCTGTGTTAAGCATTAGGGAAATTTGAGGGATCTGTATTGTTGAAAAGTGAAATAATAGGCTGTAGAATTTCCTCAGGTGACCAGTTTTAAGAATGGATTGGAGAGGAAACCCATGTTCTCAGTTTTTCTTTTTTTTAATGAATGGACTTTTTTTTTCTTTTTTTTTAGACAGGTTCTCATTCTGTTGCTTAGGCTGGAGTACAGTGGCACAATCATGGCTAACTGCAATCTTGAACTCCTGGGCTCAGGTAGTCCTTCTGTTTCAGCCTCTTGAGAAGCTGGGACTTCAGGTACATGCCACTATGCCCAACTAATTTTTTTAAAAAAACTTTGTAGATACAGGGTTTTGCTATATTGCCCAGGCTGGTCTTGAACTCCTGGCCTCACGCAATCCTCCTGCCTTGGCCTCCCAAAGTGCTGAGATTACAGGCATGAGCCACTGCACCTGGCCCTGGACTTTACTTTTTAGAACTGTTTTAGGTTTACACAAAATTGAGTAGAAAGTACAAAGTTCCTGTATACAGACTTCCCATCCAGTTTTCCCTATTATTAACATCTTGCATTCTTGTGATACAGTTGTTACAATTGATGAACCAATATTGATAGATTTTTTTTTTTTCTGAGACTGAGTCTAACTCTGTTGTCCAGGCTGGAGTGCAGTGGCGCGATCTTAGCTCACTGCAACCTCTGCCTCCAAGGTTCAAGAGATTCTCCTTCCTCAGTTTCCTGAATAGCTGGGATTACAGGTGTGTGCCACCACACCGGGCTGATTTTTATATTTTTAGTAGAGACAGGGTTTTTCCATGTTGTCCAGGCTGGTCTTGAATGCCTGGCCTCAGGTGATCCCCCGCCTCAGTCTCCCAAAGTGTTGGGATTACAGGTGTGAGCCACCACGCCTGGCGTTAGATTTTTATTAACTGAAGTCCACAGTTTACATTAGGGGATTCTTTTTCTTTTTTCATGAAAAAATTTTTTTTTTTAAGTAGAGACAAGATCTCACTATGTTGAGAACTTGAACTCCTGGCCTCAAATGATCTTTTTGTTTCGGCCTCCCAAAGTGATTCTTTTCTTAATAATGTGAACACAGTGGTATTGAAAACCTAACAAAATTAACCGTTATTTTACAGTACCATCTCATATCTATCCAGTATTTAATTTCTCCCATTGTCTCAAAAATACCATTTTACAGGTGGCTTTGTTCAAATTTGGATTTATATACAAGGCAGGCACATTGCATTATATTTTGTTGCCATGTCACAGAGTTTGTTCTCACCTACTTTTTTTTTCCCTTGCCTTCCCATTTTTTTGTTGAAGGAATGAAGTTCTTAGTTTGATAAAATAGTCCAAAATCTGGATATGGCTGATTGCATCCTTGTGGTGTCTTTTAATGTGTTCTTCTATCCTTCATATTTCTTGTGAACTCCTAATTAGATCCAGAGGATTAATGAGATTCATGCTGTTGTTATTGTTGGGAAGAATTCATCACCTGCATTCATTGTTTTCATTAGGGGTTGCAAAATGGTGGTTTTCCTAATTCTCTGATTCCTTCTACATTCCTTAACTGGAATTATTCTACAAAGTAGAATGTTATTCCATCATTTGTTTCCCTTGAAATATAGTTAGTATAGGAAGGACAGGATAAAGGGCTTGAGTTTTCTTCTCTTTTATTTATCAATTTTCAGAATAATAAGTTGTGGTCTTGGCCGGGCATGGCGGCTCACGCCTGTAATCCTAGCACTTTGGGAGGCTGAGGTAGGTGGATCACGAGGTTAGGAGATCGAGACCATCCTGGCTAATACGGTGAAACCCCGTCTCTACTAAAAATACAAAAAAATTAGCTGGGCGAGGTGGCGGGCTCCTATAGTCCCAGCTGCTTGGGAGGCCGAGGCAGAAGAATGGCGTGAACCCGGGAGGCAGAGCCTGCAGTGAGCCGAGATCGCACCACTGCACTCCAGCCTGGGCGACAGCGAGACTCTGTCTCAAAAAAATAAAAAATAAATAAATAAGTTGTGTTCTTATATGACCAGTGATTTGTTTTTTGTTTTGAGTATCATTATGAACTCACGCCTTTTACTATATTTTATTTCAAACCATTGAAATCATTATCCTTTTGAAGCTTAAATTTCGTATCTTTGACCAGTAGAAGCCCTTTTGCATTGGCTTCTGTGTTCTTCTTGTATAACTCCAGTATTCTTTGATGTCATCCTTGTTTTCTGGCACAGCAGAGTATTTCAGATGTTCCTTAAACTTTTTCTGTGCCATATTCGGAATCAGGAGACTTGTTTCTCCTAGTAAATCTGTTTCCTTGTATTGGGAAACAATTGAGACCACAGTATGACCACTAGGGTACTAATTGCTATTGGGCTAACACATTTCTCTCAATAGGTTTTAATAAGGACTGTATTTTGCCTTGTTTATTATCTTGTGCACTTTTCAACTTGTGTTATGGTATTTAAAAAAAATAAATTTTCAGGAGGCTGAGGCAGGAGAATAACTTGAACCCGAGAGGCCTGAGGTTGCTGTGAACCGAGATTGCGCCATTGGACTCCAGTCTGGCTAACAGAGTGAGAGTCTATCTCAAGAATAAATAAAGAAATAAATTTGTATTCTCTTTTAAATTGTAGGCCTCTTAAAAAGCAGAGATTATATATATTTAAACTTGACTTTTATATTATGCTTAGTGGCAAAATAACAGCACAAAGTATCTTTATATTCAATTATAGCATACATTTGTAAATTGATGTGGGAAGATAGGATAACATACCTATTCCATTTCTGGTTATTCATAAACTTTATTGTTGATTTTTTTTCTGAGTAAGAAAAATAAATACTGAGGTTCTGTAATAATCTGTTGAAGAGTGCTATAATTACTTGTTGACAGTTACCTTTGGATGACTAGGGCTCCGAGTCCCAAGACCGTGTCATATAGACAGTCAACTCTTTATTATAATGGAAGACAGTCCCTTGGACCTTCCAGAAAATTTTCATTTGGTTAAAGGATTTGAGTTTTTTTTTTTTTCTCTTGCATATAGGTTGGTCTAATGTTTTAGGAATTCAGAATATTGTAAAATTCCTATAATAGTAAGTCCTCACTTAAGTCTCAGTAGGTTCTTGGAAACTGCAACTTTAAGCGAAACAATGTATAACAAAACCAATTGTTTTTCCTCACCAATGTTATGACAGAATGACTTTGAACTCAATAAGGTTTTTCAAGGACTGAATTACATTACATGTTGTTTTGCTTAAAGCCCAGAACCTCTCAATGACATTAAATGAGGACTTGCTGCATTTATATTTAGTGTATCTTTTTATCAAAGGAAGTCTTCTTAGGATCTTTAAAAGTTTATACATCATTTACTGGCTTCTAATTGGTATATACATATTTACTTGAGCATAACAAAACGTTTCTCTTTTAAAAGTATTCTGTAGGCCAGGTGCCGTGACTCATGCCTGTAATCCTAGCACTTTGGGAGGCCAATGCAGGAGGATCACTTGAGGCCAGGAGTATGAGATCAGCCTGGGCAGCATAGCGAGAGACCCTGTCTCTACAAAAAATAAAAAAATTAGCCAGGTGTAATCATGTGCGCCGGTGGACCCAGCTACTTGAGAGGCTAAGGTAGGAGGATCACTTGAACCCAGGAGATCAAGGCTGCAGTGAGCCATAATTATGCCACTGTGTTCCAACCTGGGTGACAGAGTGAGACCCCGTGTCTAAGTAAATAAATAAATAAAAATATTCTGTAGATCTGATTTCTCATTTATTCTTTTTTTTTTCTTTTTTCTTTTTAATTTTTTTTTTTTTTTTTTTGAGACGGAGCCTTGAACTGTTGCCCAGGCTGGAGTGCAGTGGTGCCATCTCGGCTCCCTGCAACCTCCACCTCCTGGGTTCAAGCAGTTCTTCTGCCTAAGCCTCCTGAGTAGCTGGGATTACAGGAGTGCTCATTTATTCTTATGTGTGTTCGCTCCATAGTATGTTCAATCTAACGATGTTGGTTATATTCAAAAATCACTACTTAAGTCAGTGATTGAATAGAAAGTTGTTTGGCCCTTCTTGCCCATCTTAGCTCTTTATGCTGCGAGTGATCAGCATCATCTCTTGTCCTTTTTCATTTTTCAGTGTACCATCCTGAGTAGAACTGATGTTTTTCTGTTTTTTTCCCTTGGATGAGAAGGTAATTAATTCAAGGATTATTTAATTATTTTAAATTTTTCTCCTTTCCATCGTCTGAAGTGAGTGGAGGTCCAACTAATACCAAAAAATAACAGAATAAATGTCATTGTTTGATAATGAAACAATTTTATTCTCAGTTGAGATATTTGGGAATTAATTTGTCTTGCCTCATATAAATTCAGGAAAAACTACATTTTTCTTTATAGGTCATGGAGAGGAAATGCTTTTGTTTTGATTTTCAGGGATTTTTTTTTTTTTTACCCTGAAATATTGGTCCTGGATTTTATTTTTGCCTTTTAGGCTACAGAGCACAAGCTGAGAGTTGGTTACTGTTACAGGAGAAGTAACTGTTACTGTTACAGGAGAGGAACTGCACCTGTTCTGCCTTCCCTGTTTGAAGTCTCCAGCTACTGCTGCAAAGTATGACTGCTCCTTTTTCCCAGTCATAAGAATAGAATCAATATGTAATTTCTGGATTAGACAACTGGTTTATCCAGTATAGAAGACTGTGAAAATTCCTCCACAGGGACCTTTTGTGGGAGAGCATAATAGTTACATACTGGCACCTGAAAGATTAGGAATACATCCTTACCCTTCATTCTATCCTTTAACCTTATGTAAACATATAATCTACTCTTTTGTTTATTTCATCCTGTGCATTTTTTTTCTCCTAAAGTAACTTTTTGCTTGTCCTTGTTGATGTTCATTGTTCCACCAAAGGGTGTATGGGGTTCTCTGAGAACTGTATCTGTTGAATACATTCATTTTCACATTTTTCTCCTTGGAAGATATAACATTATCTGTAGGCTTGGGGATTCGTTTACTCATTACTCTGCTTTTGTTTAGAAAAATGACATGTAGAGAATAGAATAGGCCTAGAGTATTTTAAGGAGCAGAGGTCTATTTCCTTTAAATGAAATAGAATATGTGTGTCTTTGCCTGAAAACACACGTATGTATTTATATATGCCCCATATGCACAAAGAACATTTGGAATCGCATATAACTCAAGAAGCCCCTGAGGTGATTAGAATCAGAGGGGTCAGAGAAGGAGAAGATATTTTACTTTTTCCCTTTATACCCATTGTATTGTAATGTAATTAAAAGCTATTTTGTGTTGTGAACTTAATGTATACATAGTTGGTAATGGCTGGGTGCGGTGGCTTACGCCTGTAATCCCAGCACTTTGGGAGGTTGAGGTGGGTGGATCACTTGAGGTCAGGAGTTCAAGACCAGTCTGGCCAGCATGGTGAAACCCTGTCTCCACTAACAATACAAAAATTAGCTGGGCCCAGTGGTGCACACCTGTAGTCTAGCTACTCAGGTGGCTAAGGCAGAAGAATCACTTGAACCTGGGAGGCGGAGGTTGCAGTGAGCTGAGATCGTGTGACTGCACTCCAGCCTGGGTGACAGAGTAAGACTCCATCTCAAAAAAAAAAAAAGTTGGTAATATCTTATGTGTCGGGACATCTATACTACTTGTTTGAGTGCTAACGATATGGTAGAACAGTGCTACTGAATGTTAGGCTCATTGATACTTTATCTTGTTTTAGTATCATTCATATATAACTAATACCCAGTTCGTGCATAAACCCTCCCTCCATTTCACTAATAAACATTTTTAAGAGTGTAAATGGTCACAATAAGAAACTAATAAATCAACCCAACAGAATAAAGTGAGAAGTAAGTTTCCTTTAAGCCCCCCACTTTCTTCTCCACTGTTAACTGCTGTTACCGGTTTCCTGTATATTTTCCAGAAATGTTCTATTCATATTATAATCAGCTCTATATATGTATAGATATATATACACACATCTATATGCACACATATATAAAATCATATATCTAAAATAATATATATAATCATCCATATGTTTATATATGTATGTATATATAAAATCCCCCTCCATTACCCACCTTCCACAACAACATATGGAATCAAACTATATAGGCTGTTCTGCAACTCACTGTGTCCCTTAAATTCAGTCACTAAGATTTATTTTCTATTCACCTTAATGTTTTTCAGCAACAGTGATCCTTCTAACATACTAAACAGTTATGTCACTCCCCAGCCTTTGCTAGAAACTATTCATAATCTTCTTTTTCTCATGTAGAGTCCACACACTGTAACATGGCATACAAAACACTGAACCGACCCCTGCCTGCTTCTTCTGCTTTTTCTTTTTTTTTTTTCTTTTTTAAATTATACTTTAGGTTTTAGGGTACATGTGCACAATGTGCAGGTTTGTTACATATGTATCCATGTGCCACGTTGATTTCCTGCACCCATTAACTTGTCATTTAGCATTAGGTATATCTCCTAATGCTGTCCCTCCCCCCTCCCCCAACCCCACAACAGTCCCCGGAGTGTGATGTTCCCCTTCCTGTGTCCATGAGTTCTCATTGTTCAATTCCCACCTATGAGTGAGAACATGCAGTGTTTGGTTTTTTGTCCTTGCGATAGTTTACTGAGAATGATGTTTTCCAGTTTCATCCATGTCCCTACAAAGGACATGAAATCATCATTTTTTATGGCTGCATAGTATTCCATGGTGTATATGTGCCACATTTTCTTAATCCAGTCTATCGTTGTTGGACATTTGGGTTGGTTCCAACTCTTTGCTATTGTGAATAGTGCCGCAATAAACATACGTGTGCATGTGTCTTTATAGCAGCATGATTTATAGTCCTTTGGGTATATACCCAGTAATGGGATGGCTGGGTCAAATGATATTTCTAGTTCTAGATTCCTGAGGAATTGCCACACTGACTTCCACAATGGTTGAACTAGTTTACAGTCCCACCAACAGTGTAAAGTGTTCCTATTTCTCCACATCCTCTCCAGCACCTGTTGTTTCCTGATTTTTTAATGATAGCCATTCTAACTGGTGTGAGATGGTATCTCACTGTGGTTTTGATTTGCATTTCCCTGATGGCCAGTGATGATGAGCATTTTTTCATGTGTTTTTTGGCTGCATAAATGTCTTCTTTTGAGAAGTGTCTGTTCATGTCCTTTGCCCACTTTTTGATGGGGTTGTTTGTTTTTTTCTTGTAAATTTGTTTGAGTTCATTGTAGATTCTGGATATTAGCCCTTTGTCAGATGAGTAGGTTGCAAAAATTTTCTCCCATTCTGTAGGTTGCCTGTTCACTCTGATGGTAGTTTATTTTGCTGTGCAGAAGCTCTTTAGTTTAATGAGATCCCATTTGTCAATTTTGGCTTTTGTTGCCATTGCTTTTGGTGTTTTAGACATGAAGTCCTTGCCCACGCCTATGTCCTGAATGGTATTGCCTAGGTTTTCTTGTAGGATTTTAATGCTTTTTCTGTCGAAAATGTTGGACTTATACCCAGAGTGCTGGTCATCCTGAACTATTTTCAGTTTCTTTTCTTTCTTTTTTTGAGACAGAGTCTTGCTCTGTCACCGAGGCTGGAGTGCAGTGGTGTGGTCTCTACTCACTACAAGCTCTGCCTCCCGGGTTCATGCCATACTCCTGCTTCAGCCTCCCAAGTAGCTGGGACTACAGGCGCCCACCACCACGACCGGCTAATTTTTTTTTTTTTTTTGTATTTTTAGTAGAGACGGGGTCTCACCGTGTTAGCCAGGATGGTCTCAATTTCCTGACCTCGTGATCCACCCTCCTCAGCCTCCCAAAGTGTGGGGATTACAGGCATGAGCCACCGCGCCTGGCCATATTTTCAGTTTCTTAAGGCTTACAGCCTCTCACCTGCAAACTGCTTCTTTTTTCTCACACTTTGAGTAATTCCTGCTTTTTTTTCCTTCTTTTAAAAAATGTATAATAGTCCTAATATTTATAAAAGTCCACAGGTCATACAAGATTCAAAGACAAGAAGCAAAGTACAATTAAGAACTTCTGTAAAAAAAAAAAATAAAAAATAAAAAAAAAAATAAAAATAAAAATAAAAATACACATTATCATTAATTGCATTAACTACATAGTATTATGTAAATTTTACTGTATGACCAAAACCTATAGTAGGGTCTGGTTTTTACTGACACCATGGATGAACCAAAAATACTTATTCATTTTTTGTCTTGGCATCCTTCTAAGAGTATTTTAGTGAGGTTAATTTCTAAAAATAAATTGCTATTCAATGGCTATACAGTTGGCCTTTGCACAACAGGGGTTTGAACTGTGCAGGTCCACTTAGCAAAACCAACAATTCTACATCCTTCTCCACATCCTGCCCATGAAAAGGATGAGGATGAAGACCTTTTTGATCATCTACTTGCATTTAATAACTAGGAAATATATTTTCCTTATGATTTTATTTTTCTTTTCTCTGGCATGTTTGTAAGAATACAGTATATAAGAGATATAGCATATTAAATATGTGTTAATTGAAAAAAAAAAAAAAAAAAAAAAGAACTTCACTTTTTTTCACATACATATAATGTCCAAAAGTATATATGCCTTAAAAAAATGTGATTCTACTAACTTGCTTTTTCCCTCTTCCTCAGTAAGATTATTACAGGATTTATTTCTAATTTTTAATTAAGATCCAGGTTATACAAGTAGTGTAAAATAATGAGTTCTACAAAGTTTATTAAGAAAAACTGTAGTCCAGGTTCTGGTTCCAGATAAGATGGAGTAAGCGCACTTCACTCTGTCTCTCCCACTGAATGCAGCTAAAAACCTGGGCATAATTCTTGGAGTGGCTATTTGAGGACTCTGAAAAGTAAATTGTAGGAGACAGACTGGGGAAGAAGACCAAAATTCAAAGTACCATTGAACCAGCAGTGAGTTTACCATTTTTTTCTTCCAGTATGCCCCAGCCTGAACTTAATGTATCCTGCAACTTGGAAGTGAGCATTGACATGGACAGAAAATGCGTCGACAGAAGTCTTCTAGTTCTGACTCAAGGAGGAGGAAAGGGGTCTCCTAATGCCCAGAGAAAGCATGGAAATCCTACATCTTTCTCTCTTTTTTTCTTTTCTTTATTCTCTTATACCCAGGCCTCAAACAATCCTTGACAGTGGCTGCAGTGGCCTCAATGGGGGCAGGCGAGAGCCTAAAATAGAGGGAGAGGATCCTTCTTCTCAGATTGGAGGAACTGTGGTCTGAAGAGAATTGGGCAAATCCCCACTGCTTTTTTTCTCCCTCTGCCGTTCTGTTGCTTGGCCCTGCCTGATGTGAGCACAGTCATGGGAAGTACTCTGCAGAGCGGTGTTAATAAAGCCCCAGAGTTCTGCTGGACGACTGGAAAAGGGGAGCCCCAATGAAATGAAAGATTGTAGAAGAGGGAAGAACTTGGGACACTGACCACCTAAAGTTGCTTTTGGACTCCTGAGCTGACCTCCAATCTGTGCATGCATGGGTCCAATCCTAAACAGCACATATGGACTTTGAGAATTGAATTATGGGATAGACCACTGCCCACATCCCAAATGGGAAACCACGTGGGGTACTTATGGAACACATTAAATAGAACTGCAGAGCCTTTGAAAACTGAATTGACATTAGAAATACAACCTACAGAAGGCCGGTCAGAACTTGAAGCATGAACTCAACTGGGTCAATTACTGGCTGAAGCAAAAATACCAACATTCTTGGTGGGACTTGAATAAGACCTAGAGTCTCATAACATAATACTCAAAATGTCCAGAATACAACCTAGAATCACTCAGCTTAGAAAGAATCAGACAAATCTGAACTCATATAGAAAAAGATAGAACATAGATGCCAATGCTAGTATCATACAGATGTTAAAATTATATTAAAAAGACTTTAAATCAGCCATTATGACTTTGCTACAAGAATAAGCAGGAAGATAGACAATCTTAGCAAGGGAATAGAAGATATAAAGAACAACTAAATGGAACATTTAGACCCAAGATGTACAATTACAGACATAAAAAACCTCACTGAATGGGCTCAATAGCAGAATGGACATGATAGATGAAAGATTCAGTGAACTTGAAAACAGATCAATAGAAATGATCTAATCTGAACAACAAAGAAAAAACATGTAAAAAAATAAACAGAGCCTCAGTGACCTATGAGATAATATCAAAACATCTTACATTTGTGTCATCAGCAATCCAGAATGAGACTGAGTTTGGTGCAGCAAAGATATATAAAGAAATAATGACATACAGACTGAAAAGGAGGAAATAAAACTGTTCGTGTTTGTGGATGACATGATTGTCTATATAGAAAATCCCAAGAGTCATAAAAACTTCCTAGAATAAGTGAGTTTAGCAAGTGATACAAGATCAGGCCACAGAAAGCAACCATATTTCTGTGTACTAGCAATGAACAATTGAGAACTGAATTTTTTAAATTTTCAGTAGCCCCCCAAAAAATACGTAGGGTATAAATGTAACAAAATATATGCAGGATCTGGGCTGGGCACAGTGGCTTACACCTGTGATCCCAGCACTTTGGGAGGCTTAGGTGGGTGGATCACCTGAGGTCGGGAGTTCGAGACCAGCCTGACCAACATGGAGAAACCCCGTCTCTACTAAAAATACAAAATTAGCCGAGCATGGTGGTGCATTCCTGTAATCCCAGCTACTTGGGAGGCTGAGGCAGGATAATCTCTTGAACCCAGGAGGTGGAGGTTGCGGTGAGCTGAGATCGCACCATTGTACTGCAGCCTGGGCAACAAGAGTGAAACTCCGTTTCAAAAAAAAAAAAAAAAGTATATGTATATATTCTGTATGCTGAAAACTATAAAACCCTGATTAAAGAAATAAAATAAGATTTAAATAAATGGAGAGGCATACCATATTCATTAATTGGAAGGTTCACTATAGTAAAGATGTTGATTCTCCCCAAATTGATCTATAGATTTAATGAAATAATAATAAAAAATCCCAGCAGTACTTTTTGTAGTTATAGAGAAGCTGATTCTAAAGTTAATATAGAAAGGCAAAGGACCTAGAGTAGCCAAAACAATGTTGAAAAAGAAGAATAATGTTGGAAAAAAAATCAAACCACATAGAGAATAGATTTTAAGTGTTCTTATTAAAAATGTTGTGTTTATGAGACGTTAGTTTGAGCCATTCCATCGTTTATACATGTCTTCAAAACATCATGTTTATACAATAAAAATGTATAATTTTCATCAATTAAAAAATACATAGTAAGACCCACATCTCTATTAACTAAGAAAAAAAAAATTAACTCAACATGGTTGTACATGCTTGTAGTCCCCTGCTGCTCGGGAGGCTGAAATGGGAGGATTGCCAGAGCCCAGGAGTTTGAGTGCACTATGATTGTGCCACCATACTCCAACCTAGGCGACAAAGTGAGATCCTGTCTAAAAATATAAAATATAAGCAAAGAAACTGTATGATTTTAAAACTTAGTACAGAACTAGGATAATCAAGACTGTGGTATTGGCAAAGGGGTAGACATATAGATCAAGTGGAATAAAATAGAGATTTTGGACATAGGCAGACCCACACAAAGAAGGCCAATAATAATCTACAAAGTTACAAAGGCAATTCAGTGGAAAACGAATAGTCTTGGTGTTGGAACTATCAGGCATCATTTTACAAAAGTAATGAACCTCTGCCTAAACTACACACATTATGCAAAAATTTACTTAAGATGTACCACACATCTAAATGTGAGATATAAAGCTGTATAACTTTTAGAAGAAAATATGGAGAAGATCTTTGTAACTTGAGTTTAGGCAAGAAGCTTGTGAAATGACAACAAAAGCATGATTCATAAAATTAAAAAATTGATAATTTGGATTTCATTAGATTAAAAACTTTGCTTCCAAAAGACATTATGAAGAGAATGAAAAGACAAGTTACAGAGTGGAAGAAAAATATTTGCAAATTACCTGCAAAGGACTTATTTTCAGAATATATAAAGCACTCTGAAAACTCAACAATAAGAAAACAAACAATTAAAAATATTTGATAAGCTTTTACAGGTACTTCAAAGAAGATATAGAGTGTTAAATCAGTTCATGAAAAGATGTTTAACATGACTAAACATTAGGAGAATGCACAGTGAGATACCATGGCACACCATTAGAATGGCTTAAACTATACTTCTGACTGGCTGCAACCTGGGGCTCCCTTGATTCCCCCCTCCTTGGGTTTGATTAACCTGCTAGGATGGCTCACAGAACTCAGGGAAACATGTTTACCAGTTTATTAAAAAGGATATTGCAAAAGATAGATGAACAGCTGGATGAAGAGATGGATAAGTTTGAGGTATGGGGGAGTGGGGAGCTTCTGTGCCCTCTCTGGGTAGGCCACCCCCCCAGCACTTTCACTTATTCAGCAAACCAGAAGCTCACACATCTCATTGTTCAAGAGTCTTTATAGAGCTTAATCTCTAACCCCTCCCACTCACCTTTCCTGGAGGTTGGTGGGTGAGGCCGAAAGTTCAATACTCTCCTCTAAGCACTTTGTCTTTCTGGTGACTGGCCCTGTCCTGATTATATAGGGGCTTCGTCCAAGTTACCTGATTAACATAAACTCAGGTGTTATCAAAAGAGTAATAAATAACAAAGACATTTCTATCACTCAGAAAATTCCACAAGTTTTAGAAACCAGGTGACAAGTACCAGGGACAGAGACTGAATATATTTCATATTATAGTTGGCTGTTCCTGTCAGTGGGTTCCACATCCATGCATTCCACATCTGTGGATGCAACCAACCACAGATTGAAACTATTAGGAAAAAGGCTGGGCATGGTGGCTCACATCTGTAATCTCAGCACTTTGGGAGGCCGAGGTGGGGGGATTATTTGAGGTCAGGAGTTCGAGACCAACCTGGCCATCAGCCTGTCTCTACTAAAAATACAAAAATCAGCCGGGCATGGTGGTGCACGCCTGTAATCCCAGCTTCTTGGAAGGCTGAGACATGAGAATTGCTTGAACCTGGGAGGCGGAGGTTGCAGTGAGATGAGATCAGTCCACTGTACTCCAGCCTGGGTGACAGAGCAGACTCTGTCTCAAAAAAAAAAAAAAAAGAAGAAAAAAAATTAGGAAAAAAATACTGCATCTGTACTAAACATGTATAGACTTTTTTTTCCTGTAATTATTTCCTAAACAATCAGTATGGCAACTATTTGCATAGCATTTACATTGTATTAGGTATCATAAGTAATCTAGAGATTATATATAGTCATGCATCACACAACAGCATTTTGTTCAGTGACAGACAGTGGTCCTATAAGATTATAATACTATGTTTTTAGTGTACCTTTTGCACGTTTAGGTACATAAATACTTACCATTGTGATATAACTGTCTATAGTATGCAATACAGTAACATGCCATACAGGTCTGTAGCCTAGGAGCAATAGGCTATACCATATAGGCCTAGGCATGTAGTAGGCTATACCATCTAGGTTTTTGTAAGCACACCCTATGATATTTGCACAGTGCCTAAATCACCCAAGGATGCATTTCTCAGAACGTATCCCTGTTGTTATGCAAAGCCTGACTGTATATGAGAGGATGTGCCTAGGTTACATGGAAAATAGTGCCCCATTTTTTTTTTTTTTTTTTGAGATGCAGCCTTGCTCTATTGCCCAGGCTGGAGTGCAATGGTGCGATCTCGGCCCACTGCAACCCCCGCCTCCCGGGTTCAAGTGATTCTCCTGCCTCAGCCTCCTGAGTAGCTGGGATTATAGGTGCCCACTGCAATGGGGTTTCACCAGGTTGGCCAGGCTGGTCTTGAACTCCTGACCTCAGGTGATCCACCCACCTCGGCCTCCCAAAGTGCAGGGATTACAGACATGAGCTACTGCGCCTGGCAGGTACCCCATTTTATATCAGTGACTTGAGCGTTGGTGGATTTCGGTATCCAAGGGAGGTCTTGGAACCAGTCCCCCATGGATACCAAAGGACAACTGTATACCACAGTGGCATATAAGGTTTTAGCTTACTTTTCTTGTCTGATCATACTTCCCACCTCAGCCCACCTTAACTCGTATCAAGTCCTCTACCCTGTCAGCTCTATTAATTATTTATCACATGTACTTAGATCCTTTATGACTTTGTGGGTGACCTTCTTTTAGAATACTCTTCTCAAAAACTTGTAAAATCTAGTGATTTAATGCTCATGTGAAGCCTCATAAGCCAAATTTTTGAATCTTCTTTATATCCATAGCAGTTTATGTATAATATTATAGAACTCATACTGTATTACTTTTTCTGTTCACATATCTTGGCTGTGAACTCTTTGAGGGCATGGATCTTACTTAATTTATCTTGTATTTCTAGTGCCTACTTTAGTACTTGGCATATAGTAGGTCATCCTGTTTCTGTGCTGTCACAGTCTTTCTTTCCCTTTTAGTTTTAATACTTACAGACAAGGTGTTACTTGATTTTAAAATCTGTTTCTGTCATTTCCGGGCATAATGGTTAAGAGCAAAGGCTCTGGAATTAAACTGCTTCATGTTCTGGTTGTAATTTTGGACAAAGTAACCTCCCTAAGCCTCTATTTCTATATCTGAAAAATGGAGAATATAATAATACTTACGTTATTGGCAGGATTACATGCATGTAACATGCTTGATATAGAGACTGGCATAAAATGCTTGCATATTATGTGTGCGTATTATGCTTATTTATTTATTTATTTATTTAGAGACAGGATCTCACTCTGTCACCCAGGCTGGAGTCAGTGGCATGATCACAGCTCACTGCAGCCTTGACCTCCCAGGCTCAACTGAGCCTTCCACTGCAGCTTGCTGAGTAGCTGGGACTACAGGCATGTGCCCCCACACCTGGCTAATTTTTGTATTTTTTGTAGAGATGGGGCCTTGCCATGTTGTCCAGGCTGGTAACTCCTGGACTCAAATAATCCTCCCACCTCAGCCTTCCAAAGTGTTGAGATTACAGGCATGAGCCACTACTCCTGGCCCATATTATGCATATTTTATTAGCCATTATTCTATTCATTTATTTACACATATTCATTGAGCATTTAAATCACTCTTTACTGTGCCAGGTATTGTGGGTATTGTGACACGTACTGTTACAGCCTAGCAGGTTCTTCTTGCCTGCTGCACAGAAAAAGCCAATACACTGAGACTGGTGTTGCAGCAGAGAGTTTAATAATTGCAGTGTGGCTCATTGAGGATGATGTGTGATATTTCTCAAATCTGCCTCCCTGAAAATTTGACAACTAGGGTTTTAAAGGATAGTTTGGTGGGCAGGGGGCTAGGGAATGGGCACTGCTGATTGGTTGAGTTGGGGGTGAAATCACAGGGGTATTGAAAATATCTTCATGTGCTGAGTCATTCCCTGGGTGGGGGGGACACCTGGGTGGTGTCAGTTGGTCTGCTAAAAAATACCTCAAACAGCAGTCTTAGGTTTCACAATAGCAATGTTATCAGTAGGGGCAATTGGGAAGTTACAAATCTTTTTTTTTTTTTTTTTTTTTTTTTGAGACCAAGTCTTTCTCTGTTGCCCAGGCTAGAGTGCAGTGGCGCAATCTTGGCTCACTGCAGCCTCCTCCTCCCAGGTTCAAGCAATTCTTCTGCCTCAGCCTCTTGAGTAGCTGGGACTACAGGCATGCGCTACCATGCCCGGCTAATTTTTGTATCTTTAGTAGAGATGGAGTTTCACCATATTGGCCAGCCTGGTCTCAAACTCCTGAACTCATGATCCGTCCACCTCAGCCTCCCAAAGTGCTGAGATTACAGGCGTGAGCCACTGTGCCCAGCCGGAAGTTACAAATCTTATCACCACCAGCTAGTGACTCCTGAGTAGTAGGCAATTACAAAAAGGCAAGTTAGGAAACAATGACTAGTTATTATGTAACTATACCTAAACCTTAACAGAATTCAGGCCCCTACCGTAATCCTGTTTTTGGCCTTTCATTAGTTTTATAAAAGCAGTTTCTGTCCCCAGAGAGTGGGCTTATTTTGAGAAGGGGCCAGTGTCATCCTTGCTTTAAAGTTAAACTGTAAACTAAATTCCTCCCATAGCCAGCTTGGCCTGTGTGTAGGGATGAGCAAAGGCAGTTAGCTTGTGAGGTTAGAAGAAAGATAGAGTCAGCTATGTTGGATGTCTCTCACTGTTACAGTTTTTGCAAAAGTGTTTTTAGTACCAGAACAAGATAGATATGGTCCCTGTACATGACAGAAAAGCAGTCTTAAGGGATGGATAATACAAGGAAAACACTATTTAACTTATTTTTTGTTTCTTTGAAGCTGGAGGAGAAGAGTAAGTTGCTAATGACCATCATTTTATCCTTTCATTCTTACTACAATGTAATAGATAACACTGTTTTGCAAATATATGTAAAATACATGTTAAGTGATCAACATGTACTGTGTACATTGTGAATTATTGTGTTCTCCATTGCACCCATTCTTGCTAGCTTATACCCCCTTTTTAAACAAAAACATAGACAATGATAGAGCAGTCTTATAACTGGTTGATAACACAGGTGCAAAAAAATTAGTCTTTTTTTTTTTAAGGGAAGGGGTCTTGCTATGTTGCCCAGGCTGGTCTCAAACTCCTGGCCTCACGCAATCCTCCCATCTTAGCTTCCCAAGTGGCTGGGATTATAGGGAAAGCCACTGCACCTGGCTTTGCTGAGTCTTAATTGTATTTATGTATTTATGTCAGTTAGGTGGCAAATTTTTTTTAGTGTTTCATCAGTCTACCAAATCTTCGTCTTTAAGCTTTGGCCTGTTACTCTTTCTTACTTTCAAGCAAGCTCCTTCAAAGGCTGTCTGCCCTCATATTTCATATTCTCTTTACTCTTTAACCCATTATAAACTGGCTTCTGCCCCTTGACTCACTAATGACTTCCGGTTTATATTAGTACTTCTCAGCCTTTCTATGTACTTGTCAATGTCCACTTCTGCCCTCATGAAGTGTTCTTCTCCCTTGGTTTCTGTGATACGGCTCTCTCAGTTTCCTCCTATCTTTCAGGCTATTCCTCTATTTCCTTGAGGGACTCTTATTTTTGCTCATGCTTTGAATGTTGCATTTTCTAGGGCAGGCATGGTGGCTCATGCCTGTAATCCCAGCACTTTGGGAGGCTGAGGCGGGAGGATTGCTTAAGCCCAGAGTTTGAGACCAGCCTGGGCAAGATAGTGAGACCCTGTCTTTAAAATAATAATAATAATAATAATTAATGTTTCATTTTCCAAATTATGTGCTTAAGTTTCTTTTCCTCTTATATTACATTCTTTTACTTGTCAATCTTCCGTGTATTGTCCATGAACTAATGGTTCCTCAATGTACATCTGGAGCTCTGCCTTTTGGTCTCAGCGCCAGGCCTGAACTTACAATGTCTACTGAATTCACTTGATTGTCCTAAAATTCAACATTTTAGTATCCCTTAAAATCTATACAGCCTACTATATTCTCTTATTTTGGTATAACTTTTCATTTAATTTTGCCAATTCTAGTAAAAAACTACATCTTTAATATTGGTCAGGTTTATCTTATTTTATCTATCTCTAATCCCCTTATTCTTTCTCCTGGATATTGTAACTATCCCCCAGAGTGACCTTCTCCACTAGAATTGACCCCTTTGTGGTCTACCCTCCTCATTGCTGCCACAGTGTTTTAGTATGTTATTCTTTATCTTAAAATCTTTTCGATACTTCTCATTACCCTGCAGTAGTTTTCAAATATCTATCCATGCCCTACCTGCTTTAGGATCATTTAAAGAACTTTTGAGGTCAGGTGCAGTGGCTTATGCCTGTAATCTCAGCACTTTGGGAGGCTGAGGCGGGCAGATCGCTTGAGCTCTGGAGTTTGAGACCAGCCTGGGCAACATGGTAAAACCCCATCTCTACAAAAAATACAAAAATCAGCCAGATGTGGTGGCACACACCTCCAGTCCCAGCTACTCGGGAGGCTCAGGTGGGAGGATCATTTGAGCCCTCCAGGAGGCAGAGGTTGCAGTGAGCCAAGTTCATGCCACTGCACTTCAGCCTGGGCAACAAAGTGAGACCTTGTCTCAAAAAAATAAAAAATAACAATGAGCTTTTGAAAAGTTCATATTCTTTATCTTTCTCCACAGATTCTGAATCAATATAGAACTGAGGAATCTTTAAAAAGTTTTCCACTGCCTTTGGGTCAGTGGTGTCAGAAAACAAAATAAAGTTTTCCAGCTGGTTTTCATAAGTTGCCAGGGTTGAAAAACACTAACCAATATGTGTGGCTCAGTTCTTTTGGGGAGTCTTTGCATGCTTTTCTTTAATTAGATTTCTGCTGTACCCCTGCTCCCCTCTGTGCCCCAGCCAGCACTTTTTTAGGTTTCTCAGATGGAACTCAGGTTGAAAATCACTGGGCTAATCCACATCAGCGAGGCCCAGAAAGATTGTGTGTCTTGCTGACGTCATAACAATGAGTACCATAACATATCTAAAATTCAGGGTTTATATTCCTAACATAGTTCTTTTTTATTGCTCTTCTGTGGCTTCATATGTATTGTATCTGGGCAGGTTGATCTGAACTGACCACTTAATCTTTTCCTCCCTAAATAAATTACCATACATTTGTTTCCTCATTCATATATTGTTTATTTATTCATTCAAATAATCATTTATTTGACCACCCAAAGGAATAGCACAGTGCCTGGGAGGAGAGGAGGTAGGTAGAAAATTTGAATAATATAAGTTTTCTATCCTTAAGGTTCTCAAGATGTATTTTATGTTCAATCATAAAACACTATACAGAAAAGCAAATTATTAATTTTTTAAGAGAAACCATAGTATATTCTTTTCCACTGTTTTCTTTTTTTATCCAGGGAAAGACCATGTTTGTAGATTTATTGGCTGTGGGAGGAATGATCGATTCAACTATGTGGTCATGCAGTTGCAGGTAGGTTACCTTGAAAATGTATCTTTAAATCCTTCGGTTTTGATCAAAGTATACAATTACAGTGAATATGAATAAAAAGTAACAACATTCTTGGTACCATGTGATAATGTTTTATACTGTGCAGATGGAACTTTATTTAAACAGACTTGATACAGATTTTCCAAAAATGAAATAATTGTCTTTGTCTGCTATTTGAGTTGACCTGTATCTTTACTGATTGTCATCTTTGCGGTTTTCAATCCCTGCATGGATGAGGGGATATAATGTGAATCTTGCCCCTTCCACTCTTCATTACCTTAGGGGTTCCAGTTTTCCATTTGTATTCTAAAGTATTGTCTTAGTCTGTTTTGTGCTGCTGCAGAATACCCGAGGCTGAGTAATGCATAAAGAACAGAGATTTATTTCTTACCATTCTGGAGGTTGGAAAATCCAAGATCTAGGGACCCACATCTTGCAGGGGACTTCTTGCTGCATCATTCCATAGTAGAAGTTGGAAGTGCAAGTAAGTATGCACATGAGCAAGGAAGGTGAAGAAGGGGTCCCAGTTCATCCTTTTTATCAGGAACCTGCTTCCAAGATTACCCCACTTCCACACCAAAATATGTCTCAAAATAAGACATATATATGGCCAAAAAGCATATGAAAGAATGTTCAACATCTCTAATCTTTAGAGAAATGCAAATCAAAACCACAGTAAGACACCAGCTCACACCAGTCAGAATGACTATTATTAAAAAGTCAGAAAATAACAGATGCTGGTGAGATGGTGGTGAAAAGGAAACACTTATACACTGCTGGTGGGAATATAAATTAGTTCAGCTACTGTGGAAAGCAGTCTGGAGATTTCTCAGAGGACTTGAAACAGAACTACCATTCAATCTAGCAATCCCATTACAGGGTATATACCCAAAGGAATAATATCATTCTACCAGAAAGACACATGCACTTATGTGTTCATTGCAGCACTATTCACAATAGCAAACAAGTGGAATTAACCTTACATGCCCATCAGTGGTGAACTGGATAAAGAAAATGTGGTACATGTATACCATGGAATACTACACAGCTATAAAAATGAATGAAATCATGTTCTTTGCAGCAACATGGATACAGCTGGAGGCCATTATCCTAAGCAAATTAATGCAGGAATAGAAAACCGAATACTGCATGTTCTTACTGATAAGTGGGAGCTAAACACTGAATACACATGGACACAGAGAGGGGAACAATAGACACCAGGGCTTACTTTGAGGGTGGAGCAAAGAAGGAAGATGAGGGTCGAAAAACTACCTATTGGATACTATACTCACTACCTGTGTGACAAAATCATTTCCACACCAAACCCCAGCAACACACAATTTGCCCATGTATCAGACCTGCACATATACCCCCAAACCTAAAATAAATATTGAAAAAGAAAAGAAAAACCATAGCAAGTACCAGTCTTGACTACTTGAAACTTTGAGATAGAGGAGAAATGCCATTCCTTTTCTTTTTATTTTAATCAGTAACATAACTCTGTTCCCTATATATATTTTTTTGAGACGGAGTCTTGGTCTGTCACCCAGGCTGGAGTGTAGTAGTGCAATCTTGGCTCACTGAAACCTCCCTCTCCCAGGTTCAAGCGATTCTTCTGCCTCAGCCTCCCAAGTAGCTGGGAGTACAGCCGTGCTCCACCATGCCCGGCTAATTTCTGTATTTTTAGTAGAGGTGGGATTTCATCATGTTGGCCAGGCTGGTCTCGAACTCCTGACCTCAGGTGGTCTGCCCGCCTTGGCTTCCCAAAGCGTTGGGATTACAGGCGTGAGCCACTGCCCCCAGCCTGTTCCCTGTTCTTTAGATGGTAGTGGAGTTAAGTCGAGGGAGCAGAGGAAAGAAATTCAGAAAAGGAATATTGGAATAATGGCTACAGTGGGGAGAAGAGGGAAACCTTTCTGTTTTCTCTGACACTACCTCTAACCCTGAAAACACACATACACACACACACACACACACACACACACTGAACTATAGTCACCCTCAAAGTTTAAAAACCATGGTTCATCTTGATCTTGCTGCCTAGATCTAGAATTCTCAGTATTTCTTTTCATCTTAAGCAAACGTTGTTTTGGGCATTTGGTTTATTTTATTTTATTTTATTTTATTTTATTTTATTTTATTTTATTTTATTTTATTTTATTTTATTTTATTTTATTTTTTGAGACAGAGTCTCGCTCTGTCTCCCAGGCTGAGTGCAATGGCACAATCTCGGCTCACTGCAACCTCCGCCTCCCGGGTTCAAGCGATTCTCCTGCCTTAGCTTCTGGAATAGCTGGGATTACAGGTAGTTGCCACCACGCCTAGCTACTTTTTGTATTTTTAGTAGAGACAGGGTTTCACCATGGTGGCCAGGCTGGTATTAAACTCCTAACCTCAGGCGATCTGCCTGCCTCAGCCTCCCGAAGTGCTGGGATTACAGGTGTGAGACACCGCGCCCAGCAGGTTTCTTTATTTTCTTTCAAGTTATCTAAATAACAGTGATTCTAGAGATATAGATCCTGGCCTAAATGCTTCCTCTTCTCATCAGGAGGCTTCTCTTGTTTCCCTCAGCCATCCTTCAGATTTCATTTAGATTTAAAGATACTAACCTCTGTAGACTATAATCTTAAGGTCTTTCTGAGTCATGTGATTCACTAACTCTTGAGCCAGCCTAGTTTTATTTCTTTAAGCAGCTATCCCTGAACCTTTTTTTTTGAGACAGAGTCTCACTCTGTCACCAGGGAGGAGTGCAGTGGCGCGATCTTGGCTCACTGCAACTTCCACCTACTGGGTTCAAATGATTATTGTGCCTCAGCCTCTCAAGTAGTTGGGATTACAGGTATACACCACCACACCTGGCTAATTTTTATGTTTTTAATTAGAGACTGAGTTTCGCCATTTTGCCCAGGCTGGTCTCGAACTCCTGACCTTAAGTGATCCACCTACCTCGGCCTCCCAAAGTGCTGGGATTACAGGCGTGAGCCACCATGCCTGGCCTTTTTTTTTTTTGAGATGGAGTCTCGCTTTGTCACCCAGGCTGGAGTGCAGTGGTGTGATCTCAGCTCACTGCAACCCTCGCCTCCCAGGTTCAAGTGATTCTCCTGCCTCAGCCTCTGGTGTAGCTGGGACTGCAGGTGCGTGCCACCACACCTGTCTAATTTTTGTATTTTTAGTAGAGACACGGTTTCACCATGTTGGCCAGGCTGGTCTTGAACTCCTGACCTAAGGTGATCTGCCCGCCTTGGTCTCCCAAAGCCCTGGGATTCTAGACATAAGCCACCGCGCCCAGCCTCTGAACCTTTTTAGATCATTAATTTGGATCCTGCTTTCTCTCATTTTGGCTAGTAATAATATAACTTTTTATGTGACATTTTATAGTTTTCATCTGGATTTATCATCTTATTTGATCCTCATTATACCCCCATGGGGAGGAGAGAACAAGTTTTATCCCTCTTTTACACATGGAGAAGCTGAGTCTCAAGGAGGTTCGTGATTTGTCTGGTACTAGCCTACTTGATGGGTATTAAAGCTTGGTGGAAGCCTGAACTCAGTATTCTTTAGGCAGTAATAAGAAAAAACTGTTTTGTCTCAGGTTACTATTGACTGGAGAATTATAGAAAGCAGCTTTTTTTCTTTAGTCTGCAGAGTCTTTCTGAGTCTTAGCGTATACTCCTTTTCATTCTTGTACTTACCTAAATCTGACTTTCTGTAAATGGGAAGGCTCCTGGTACTGGGAAACCTAAGAGACTGCTGTGTATTAGGCAATGATGACTTTTGTGGCCTTTGGCAAGTTCCTATGGATTTGTCTAAGAACTTTTCCATTTGAATTGCATGCTATATTTTTTTCCTGTCACAAGAAAGTTAACCCATTTAAACTCCCATCTGTAGAGTTTGTGGTTGACTTGATTCGGGATTGGGCTAAAGCTGGTATAACCGCTAGAGCATATTTTCTCTTATTTGACATATGGAAGATAACTACTGGGTCTCCTCCATGTATTCAGCTTCCCACAGACAGTCCTAATTTATTCTAAAAACCATAAATTCATTATTCTTAAGATAAACTTGTTCTTTTCCTCCTGCTGATTCAATTACATAATATCTGCCTTAAAAATTTTTAAGGAACAACCTTATCTCTGTTGTAGAAATTCTATTTGCCATTAAAATGTTTTTTAAAATCTTACAGAGCTCAAGCAGTTGTACACATTTTTTTTTCTGAATTCCTCTCGCAAGACCTTGGCCAGGTCTCACCTAATATTTTGTCACCATTGAAGCTTTATATGAGCATCTTTAGTATAGCCAAAGGGTGATATATTGTGATAAGTACATCAACTACAGAGGTGCAAAACATTTTTTCGAGTTCTGTAACCAGTACAACTGTAGATCTAGATTGCCTAACACCTACTACCTTTTAAAAGCTTTTTATTATGGGAAAAATTAAACACACACAAAGTAGAGAGAATAGTATAATTTACACCCATCTACTCATTACCCAACTTCAACAACTATCAGTATATGGCTAATCTTGTTTCAAGTATTTTCTCTTTCTCCTGTCCCTCCCGAAATTATAGCTAATCCAAGGCATATTTAATCTATATATACATTTCTAGAAGACCAGAACTCTTTTTTTCTTAAAGTAACCACAATACCTAATAATAATTCCTTAATAATAGCACAAATATCAAGCCAATCTTCAGTTTCATTGATTGTCCATCTCTTTTTTTTTTTTTTTTTTTACATTTGGTTTATTTGAATTGAGTTCCAAATAGGGTTCACACATTGTTTATCTCTTAAGCCTCTTTTAAGCTATTGGTTCTCTCTCTGTCTTTTATTTTCTTGCAATTTTCTTTTCGTTGTGTTTATTGTTATTGATAAAAATGGAGGAATTTGACATGCGCACATTACCATATTCTGGATTTTGCTGGTTGTTTCCCTGTGGTTGTCTTTAATATGTATTTCTGTCTCCTGTATTTCCTATAAATTGATGATTATATAAGATTCCAGTTTTACTTTGCAAGGATACTTCAGAGGTGGGTTGTGTGCTTCCTCTTGAATCACATCAGGAGGCAGTATCTGGTTGTCCCTCTTTCAGTGAAGTTAAGATTGGTCAGTGGGTTCAGGCATTGTCAGTCTGATCCATCCATTTTAAAGTTACCAGTGGTTTTTCTCCTAATGGTTTTATTAACCCATTTGTAATCATCATCCATTATTTTAATGGGGGTTGCAAATACAGTGTTCTATCATTTTATTCTTCTTTTGTTAACTAGAATTCTTCTTCAGTTTGTAGAATAATGAATTGGTTCCCTAATATAAACACATAATAAATATATCACTATATAATAAATCCATAAATTCATGGATTTAACATGTTTGATGTCTTTCAATTATTGCAGTTTTATTTATTTTTTTGAGATGGAGTCTCACTCTGTTGCCCAGTCTGGAGTGCAGTGGCACGATCTTGGCTCCCTGCAACCTCTACCTCCTTGGTTCTAGCGATTCTCCTGCCTCAACCTCCCGAGTAGCTGGGATTACAGGCTCACGCCACCATACCCAGCTAATTTTTTTATTTTTAGTAGAGATGGGGTTTCCCCATGTTGGCCAGGCTAATCTGAAACCCCCAAAGTGCTAGGATTACAGGCATGAGCCACTGCATCTGGCCTACGGTTTTTTTAATATTCAGATTGTCTCATCTTTTGCTACAGGGGCTTCTTTCATGTTGGATCTGGATTCATTTTGTTAGTACTAGGCTGCAGCAGTCTTTGATAGCATCCTTATTTTTTGGTGCAACACTATGTACCAGGCTCATTCTGTATATTTCATACTCCAGATCTGGAATCAGCCATTTCTCCATTAAGCCTTGGCTCCTTTTAATGGGAAATGATGTTTAGAGACCAAACTCTAGATGATGTGGGTGTCTGTTGAAAGTGGATTGGTCGTTATTTTTAATTCTTTTCAAGTGGATGGATTTAAGAAATACATTTTAAAAAATGAGAAAGTATGCCATGGTTCATATTGATGTTTCTAAATCAAATTTACAATGATGTAATTGCTAATAACTTCTACTTACATTTTTGTCTCTTTCCTTTTATACACCCCACCCCCCCTTTTTTTTTTTGAGGTGGAGTCTTGCTCTGGCTGGAGCACAGTGGAGTGATCACAGCTTGCTTCCGCCTCTACCTCCTGGGGTCAAGCGATCCTCTCACCACACCTTCCTGAGTAGCTGGGACTACAAGTGTGTGCCACCATGCCCAGCTAATTTTGTTTTGTTTTGTTTTGTTTTTTTGAGACAGAGTCTCTCTCTGTCGCCCAGGCTGAAGTGCAATGGCACGATCTTGGCTCACTGCAACCTCCACCTCCCAGGTTCAAGCGATTCTTCTGCCTCAGCCTCCTGAGTAGCCTGGACTACAGGCACGCGCTGCCACCATGCCCAGCTAATTTTCGTATTTTTAGTAGAGACGGGATTTTACCATATTGGCCAGGATGGTCTCAATATCTTGATCTCGTGATCCGCCTGCCTTGGCCTCTTAAAGTGCTGGGATTACAGATGTGAACCACCATGCCTGGCCCTAATTTTTAAATATTTTGTAGTGATGAGGTCTCAGCATGTTGCCCAGGCTGGTCTTGAACTCCTGGGCTCAAGTGATCCTCCTGCCTTGGCTTCCCAAAGTGTTGGGATTATAGATGCGAGCCACCACACCTGGCCTACACTTTTTAATGTATATAGATGAAATTATATGGTTACAATTTACATGAAAATAATTCAGTACGTGTGGGTGGTAGGGGAGAGGATATGGATGGGGAGGTGAATAATAGATGAAACAAGACTGGCCATGAATTGATAATTATTAATTCTGGGTGACCAGTAGATACATGAAGGTTCATTATATTATTTTTTCTCCTTTTGGGTATGTTTCATATCTTCAATTTAGCAATTCACTTGCATTTTTATTGAGATCTTGTAAATTTATAGAGAAATGAACTTGCTTCTTTTATTCATTCCACATTATTATATATAGTCCTCTTCCTTTTTTTTTTTTTTTTTTTTTTTTTACAAACTGTGGTGGCTTGTGACATTTTATGTTATTTAAAAAATTTTTATTTTAGGTTTGGGGGGTACATGTGAAGGTTTGTTACATAGATAAACATGTGTCATGGGTTTTTTTTGTATGTAATATTACATCACCCATGTATTAAGCTCAGTACCCAATAGTTATCTTTTCTGCTCCTCTCCCTCCTTCAGTCCTCCCCCCTCCAGTAGACCCTAGTGTCTGATGTTTTCTTCTTTGTGTTCGTAAGTTCTTGATTCTTCATTTTTTGAATGACTGCATATCAGTCAGTAAGATGACTGTACCATTATTTATGTAACTATTCATTTATTAATGTACTTTATTTATGTAACTATTCATTTATTAATGTACATTATTTATGTAACTATTCATTTATTAATAGTACCCCCTTATCTGAAGAGATGCTTTCTAAGACCCCAAGTGGATGCCTAAAACCACAGATCATACTGAACCCTGGACATCTGGGTAACTGATTGGGCCACTAAGTGATTAATGGGCAGGTAACAACATGTGGATACGCTGGACTAAAGGGGTGATTCACGTCCTGGGCCTGACGGAGCAGGATGGTATGAGATTTCATCACACTACTCAGAATGGCCTGTAAAGTAAAACTTATTAACTGTTTATTTCTGGCATATTCCATTTAATATATTCGGACCACGGTTGACTGTGGGTAACTGAAACCAGTAAAGTAAAACCATGGATGAAGTAAAACCGTGTATAACCATGGACTATTGTATAGGTTGTTTTTAGTTTTTCTTTGTAACAAATAATAATTCATTAGCAGTATTTACTTTAAAGTATAATTTAGTGGGTACCTGCATGTTTTTACCACATGTTAATAACACTTTACCCCATACTCTTATCAGTTTCGTGTTTACCTTCTCAGATTTTGTGAGTTGATATGTTAGGCTTATATTTTAAAATATTTAAATCTTTTAAAGTATTACTAATGTCATAAATAAAATTTAATTGATTTCCTTTTGAAAGTTTTTGTGGTGAAAGCTGTTTACAAATAAAATTTCAATATTAGGTATATTTTCAGCAATCACAATTTTGATTTTTGAAGAAAAAACTATTGGAATGCTAATAAAAGTTATTAGGTACTCTCGTGGTTATACAGTTCACTGCTGTAGATTGGCACTTATTTAACATTTGCTACAGGTGCAGGGAACAACAAATTTCCATTAAAAATAATAACTATGGTAAATCCCAATTAATTTATATTATGAGAAAGCTGCATTTAAAAAAGAAGATACGAAGTATGAAAGGATCCTGACTTTACTGTAACTTTTAAACTGTTACTTGAGGAGTACTTCATATTTTATTTTGAATGATATTAATCTAAGAATTTATTGCTTTTCAAAAGTGAATCAATTGTCTTTAGATGAAGTGATGATATTAGTGGCATAGTACCCCTAAATATATATTATAAAATTGTGGGAATAGATTGGGGTATTTAAATCGCCTTGTGGTAGGAGAGCCAGTCTTTTCTTTGGGAGGTAGTGCTGCAGGGCCATGGTCCTGCTCTCCTTTTCAGATTACTGGTTTGTTACCTAAGCAGCAAGGACCCTTGGTGGAGCAGCATCATGAAAAAGTCTGTAGAAAAGCTCTGTGAAAGAGGACTGTAAAAGAAGAGCACTTTGGGGTCAGACAGAGTTAGATTTGGAAAACAGCTTTACATTAACAGCTTAACGTTATTTAACCTCTTTGAACCTCAGTTTCCTTATCTGTAAAACAGACACAGGAACAGCTTCTATTTAGGGTACTGTGAGGCTTCAGTGCAATCATGAATGGCAGAGGCTGGATGTATTCATTGCTTTTATATACTTGTATAAGTAAATTAAATGTTTGTCATATAATGTTTGGTCATAATAACAATAGTTAGCATATGTTGAGTACCTATTGTGTACCACACAGTATTCTAAAAACTTTATATGGGGCCAGGCATGGTGGCTCACACCTGTAATCCCAGCATGTCAGGAGGCTGAGATGGGAGACAAGGAGTTTGAGACCAGCCTGATCAACATAGCGAGACCCCGTCTCTATTTAAAAAATAAAAAACACACAAAAAATCTTTAAATAGATCTTGTTTAATCCTCACAGAGCTCTGTGAGGTAGGTTTTATTAGCTTGTTTTTATGAGGAAACTGATTGAAGAAAGTTAAGTAGCTTGTATGAGAATATATGTTAGGCAGTAATGAGGAATTAGTGCCCTTTGTATGTATATGCATTATATATACTTGAACACACACACACACATATTTTTTTGAGATGGAGTCTCGCTGTGTTGCCCAGGCTGTAGTGCAGTGGCATGATCTTGGCTCACTGCAACCTCCGCCTCCCTGGTTCAAGTGATTCTTCTGCCTCAGCCTCCCGAGTAGCTGGGACTACAAGCGCGTACCACCACACCCGGCTAAATTTTTGTATTTTTAGTAGAGACAGGGTTTCACTGTGTTAGCCAGGATAGTCTCAATCTCCTGACCTTGTGATCCGCCCACCTCAGCCTCCCAAAGTGCTGGGATTACAGGCGTGAGCCACCGCTCCTGGCCTGATCACATATTTTAAATAAATAAATATAAATGTAAATAATATAAATTATGTATTTGATTACTTATATTTTAAATAATCAAGACTATTTTTTGTTATAACTTCAGAGATAAAGGGAAACATGATGAATCAGAAACATGATATGCCAAAAATCTGGTTTTTCTAAAACTTATCTGAAACATTTGTATGATTAAGAGATCTGTTGAGTGAGAGGATCACGATTTGGGTAAAATTCTTGCTATTGGCTGGGTGCAGTGGTTCATGCCTGTAATCCCAGCACTTTGGGAGGCTGAGGCAGGTGGATCACCTGAGGTCAGGAGTTCGAGACCAGCCTGACTAACATGGTGAAACCCCATCTCTACTAAAAATAGACAAATTTGCTGGGCATGGTGGCATGCACCTGTAACCCCAGCTACTCGGGAGGCTGAAGCAGGAGAATTGCTTGAACCCGGGAGGTGGAGGTTGCAGTGAGCCGAGATCGCGCCATTGCACTCCAGCCTGGGCAACACGAGTGAAACTCCACCTCAAAAAAAAAAAAAAAAAAAGGCCGGGTGTGGTGGCTCACGCCTGTAATCCCAGCACTTTGGGAGGCTGAGGTGGGCAGATCACAAGGCCAGGAGATCGAGACCATCCTGGCTAACACAGTGGAACCCCGTCTCTACTAAAAAGATAGAAAAAATTAGCCAGGCGTGGTGGTGGGCGCCTGTAGTCCCAGCTACTCTGGAGGCTGAGGCAGGAGAATGGCGTGAACCTGGGAGGCGGAGTTTGCAGTGAGCCGAGATCGCGCCACTGCACTCCAGCCTGGGTGACAGAGCGAGACTCCGTCTCAAAAAAAAAAAAAAAAAAAAAAAATTCTTGCTATTTTACTGAAAACATTTTTTAATGGTGAGTAGTTTCCCAGTCTTCTCTTATAATATAGTTTTAGTATTGTATTTGAAAGTGTTTATTTGATTTCCATAGGGTCGGAATCTGGCAGATCTTCGCCGTAGCCAGTCCCGAGGCACATTCACCATGAGTACTACTCTCCGGCTGGGTAGACAGATTTTGGAGTCTATTGAAAGCATTCATTCTGTGGGATTCTTGCATCGAGACATCAAACCGGTAGGGACCTTTTCTATCCAGAGCACAGAATGAGTTTGATACTTTTTTTTTTTTTTTTTTTTTTTTTTTTTTTTTGAGACGGAGTCTCGCTCTGTCGCCCAGGCTGGAGTGCAGTGGCGCAATCTCGGCTCACTGCAAGCTCCGCCTCCTGGGTTCACGCCATTCTCCTGCCTCAGCCTCTCTGAGTAGCTGGGACTACAGGCGCCCGCCACGACGCCCGGCTAATTTTTTGTATTTTTAGTAGAGACGGGGTTTCACTGTGGTCTCGATCTCCTGACCTCGTGATCCGCCCGCCTCGGCCTCCCAAAGTGCTGGGATTACAAGCGTGAGCCACCGCGCCCGGCCGAGTTTGATACTTTTAATGTTATGATGGGACACAATAAATTACAAATGTAGCTTTGTGTATTTGCTGTGGTAAAATATGAGGTAATATTTTCATTCCAGTAGAGACCTGGAAGCAAAAATATAACTTACCTCTTAATTTTTTTAAGTGATAATTACAACTACAACTTATTTTCAGGAGTTTTTCTCATACAGTGAAAATAAAAACTTGAGACTGGGGCAGTGGCACATGCCCATAGTCCCAGCTACTCAGGAGGCTGAAGCAGGTGGATTCCTTGAGTACAGGAGAGGGAGACTACAGTGAGCTACGATCGCTCCTGTGGATAGCCACTGCACTCCAGCCTGGGCAGCATAGTGAGACCCTGTCTCTTAAAAAAGCTTTATGTTTGACTATTATTATGTGTGCTAACATTGCCAGTTACTTAACCTTATGTCTAAATTGGCATTATTCCTTGGTTTCTTTTATAGATATATTGGTTAACAAACTATATATGTTGCTTTTAGTTGTTCATACTGTGTTCTTGAACTATTTGTTAAGTCAAAAATTATAAGAAATCATCAGTTGTGAAAGACGTTATTTTTCTCCTGAGTGCTACTGTGGAAATATAGTGGGGTTTTTATTTACTAATCTTTTTGGCTTAGAAATTGTCATTTCCATAAGTGTGAAATAGGCTTTTTTTTGTGCTTTTTGGTGTTTGATTGTTCATTAGGTGAAATGACCCATTTCTGATATACCATATTTACTATAAATGTATCATATGTTGGTACAGTTGAAAAGTATAACCGTCAGTTGTTACATGACTTCTAAAATTAGTTTATGTGAAAATGCTAACTAAATTTAACATAGTAGAGTCAGTCTATTTCTATGCATCGTTATTTGAGAACCATGGTTGGAAGAGTTTCTATTTTTATCAGAAAGCCCATAAGTAGAACAATATTAAAACAACAACAAAAAAAAACTAACAGTTCTGGTAACAATTTGGCTTTTACCTTCACAAGTCCTCTTACTTACATACTCATCTTTGCATTTGTGGTCATTTAATATCACGCTGATTTTCTTTAGGGGAAGAATACAAAGTGTATTTTCCTTAAGTCTGTTTTGAAATGTTTCTATAAGTTGTATTTTTGTATTTTAATTTTGGACTTAGTGAAATTCAGCTTTATGATGCTTATAGGAAATTCGTTTTTGTTTTTTTTTTGTGACAGAGTCTCACTCTGTCACCCAGGCTGGAGTGCCGTGGCACAATCTCGGCTCACTGCAATCTCTGCCTCCTGGATTCAAGCAATTCTCCTGCCTCAGCTTCCTGAGTAGCTGGAATAACAGGCACACGCCACCACACCTGGTTAATTTTTGTATTTTTTTTTTTTTTAGTAGAAACGGGGTTTCACCATGTTGGTCAGGCGGGTCTCAAACTCCTGACCTCGTGATCCACCCACCTCGGCCTCCCAAAGGGCTGGGATTACAGGCATGAGCCACCGCACCTGGTTAATTTTTGTTTTTTGGTTTTTTTTAGTAGAAACGGAGTTTCACCATGTTGGTCAGGCTGGTCTCAAACTCCTGACCTCGTGATCCACCCACCTCAGCCTCCCAAAGGGCTGGGATTACAGGTGTGAGCCACCACACCTGGCTGCTTATAGGAAATTCTTTTAAATTTCTACGGGTTTTTTCTTTTTTTTTTTTTGGTCCATCTCTGATTTCTCCTATTTTAAAAAGTAGGGATTGAGTTGTCATTTAAGCATTAACTTAGACTAGAATTTCAGGAACTTAGAGTTCCAAGTCTAGTTAATGTTGTTTTGTATGTAACCTTAGTCATTTACATCCTTTTTTGCTCAAAGTTTACCTGATATTAAGCATTAATAGAACCCAAAACTAAATCATATTTTAATACCACTGAACATCATTGACTAGAATAGTATATTTGGAACATGTATGTTATGTAGAGCTTACATAGAAGAAGACTTAAAATGTAAGAATGATAAAATGTAAGGACTATTATAAGAATGTATATATTTTCCTTCTTTATTTTTCTAGTCGAACTTCGCTATGGGTCGCTTTCCTAGTACATGTAGGAAATGTTACATGCTTGATTTTGGCTTGGCTCGACAATTTACCAATTCCTGTGGTGACGTCAGACCAGTAAGATTTTTCATATTATTATCAAATATTTGATAATTACCCTGGTATTTATAGTATCACACTTTTTAAACAATGCTAATTATTTATCCTAATGGGTGTTATCTAAGAAGTGGCATATACATTTAATGATTAAATTATAGAATGACAATAAATTTTATTGTTGAGATTTGTGGCTTCAAAAAATGTACATTAGAGGGAGATTTAGAGTGGTCTTATAGTAAGAACACACGTTGACCCTTTGAGATTAGGGGTCATTTTTGCAGTGTGAGACCCTTTCTACATACTATAATTCTATTTCAGTTATTGTACTTTTTAACTCCCAAATTTCCACTTAGTTCTCTTCATTGATATTCTCTATTTGGTGCCACACTATCATCACATTTTCTTTTACTTGTTTAATCAAGCTGTCCTTTATTTCTGAAAACATACCTATAATGGCTACTTTGAAATCTTTCTCTGTTAAATCCAATATCTGGTCACTCTCACAGACAGTTTCTGTTGCCTGCCTTTTTCCCCCTATGTGTAAGTCATACTTTCCTGTTTCTTTGCATGCCTCATGATTTTTGTGTTGGAAACTGGGCATTTTAGGTAATATATTGCAGCAACTCTGGGTACTGGTCTTCCCCTTCTAGGGCTTGTTGTTATTTTTTGTTTAGTGGCTGACAGGATCATTTTAGTGAAATCTGTTCCGTTCTCCCTTCCTTCCTGCGAACCGTACACACAGTATTAAGACTCTGTTGTTGCTCTTCAGGGAGGTGCATCTTTGGGTATGACCACAATTACACTGTGATGGTAGTGGTGCCAGTAAGGCTCACTTCTGCTCCTTGGCCACATCCAGCTGTTGAACTTCACTAATTGCAGGCCGGTTACTTTATTGTTTATAACAATATCTTGGGGGCATAAATACCTTGACTAACTAATTTAATCAAATTGTGGCTTCTAAAATGGAATCATTTCTGAAGTCAGCGTTTGATCGTTGTTCTGACGTCAGGTCTTTCAGCTATCTTTTCCCCCTACTTCTCTCCTGCCCAGCTATTCTCTAAGCTGTATCTTCAATGAATTTCCTCCCAGTTCCCTTTACCACAACCTCTATTTTTGATAGGGCTTTTAGGTTTGTTAAAACATTAGGCAAACTAAATTGAACAGAGTTTAGTTGAGCAAAGAATGATTCATGGATCAGGTAGCCCCCAGAATAAGAATAGGTTCAGAATGACTCCGGGGCTGCCACATGGTCAGATAACATGTATGAACATAAAAAGTAAAATGAGTACAGAAAATGTAAGTGAGGTACAGAAACAGCTGGATTGGTTACAGCTGGGCATTTGCTTTATTTGAATCTGTTTTGAACAGTTGGCTGATGTGGTTGGCTGAGACTTGGCTATTTGTTACAAGAGTAGTTTACAGTCTATTTACACAAGTTAGGTTACCATCATTACATCTAGGCCAGCCATAAAACATGTACAGAGGCAGTTTTAGGCCAAACTTAATTTAGCAATAAAACTGTAAGGCATTGATGTCACTCTGTCAATATCGTAAATGGGCTTATTTGGTCTCCGTATGGGATTCAAATGAGACCAAGTCTTATTTGGTCTCAGCTCCTGTCTGTTTTGGGATCTGTCTGCTTCTTTAAAGTTTTGGTTTGAAGAAATTAATAATAAATATAAAATAAAAAATAAATATAAAAATAAAAAATAAATATAAAAATAAAAGTTAATGTCATACTTTTTTGGATTGTGGTTGAAATAATTTTCTCATATTGTTCTACTAATATAAAATCAAAAGTTCCCATTGTAGATTTGTTTCATATGTACAATTATTTATTTATTGCTAGGAAACTTGAATTGGTTGTTTGGATTGTCTAAGTATACCGTCATGTTATCTGCAGAAATCTGTATTTTGATTTTGTTTATTTTGTCTATATATATATATATATATATATATATATATTCCAAAAGAGTGTAAAAAACATTAAAAAATTAAGGAAGAATAACAAAACATCACTGGCCTCCATCTAGGTTAAGAAATGGCATGTTACCAGGCCGGGCGCGGTGGCTCACGCTTGTAATCCCAGCACTTTGGGAGGCCGAGGCGGGCGGATCACAAGGTCAGGAGATCGAGACCACGGTGAAACCCCGTCTCTACTAAAAATAGAAAAAATTAGCTGGGCGTGGTGGCGGGCGCCTGTAGTCCCAGCTACTCGGAGAGGCTGAGGCAGGAGAATGGCGTGAACTCGGGAGGTGGAGCTTGCAGTGAGCCGAGATTGAGCCACTGCACTCCAGCCTGGGTGAAAAAGCGAGACTCCGTCTCAAAAAAAAAAAAAGAAATGGCATGTTACCATCTTAGAAGCATGCTGTGGGTCCTTTCCTGATCATATCCCTTTTTCTTCCTCAAGCAGCACTGACAAATAGAGCTTACTATGATGATAGCAATGTTCTGTATCTGTACTGTCTTATATGGTAGCCACTAGCTACATGTGGCTATAGAGCACTTGGATTGTAGCCAGAGCAAATGAGGAACTGAATTTTATTTTATTTTATTTTTTAATTTAATTTAATTTTTTTTTTTGAGATGGAGTCTCGCTCTGTCGCCCAGGCCAGAGTGCAATGGCGCCATCTCGACTCACTGCTACCTCCGCCTCCTAGATTCAAGCGATTCTCTTGCCTCAGCCTCCCGAGTAGCTGGGACTACAGGCGCCCGCCACCACACCCAGCTAATTTCTTTTTGCGTTTTTAGTAGACACAGGGTTTCACCATGTTGGCCAGGCTGGTCTTGAACTCCTGACCTCAACAGGTCCACCCTCTTTGGCCTCCTGAAGTGCTGGGATTACAGGCATGATCCACCACACCTGGCCCAGGAACTGAATTTTAAATTCAATTAATTTTAAGTGGCTATCATATTAGCCAGTGCAGCCCTTGACATACTCTCCATTCTATATTTTGTGTTAACTAGTTTCTTTGTTTTCTTTCTTCTCTCTTCTGCAGATCTTGAGGGTACTTGTTTTGGAGTTAGGGAGCAGATGCAGATAGCTGCCATGACAGGCCTTCATGTTTAGCTTATAAATTTAACCCAATCTACTTTTAATTTTTTTTTCCAGTCCCTCTCTCCCTCTTCCCTCTCATATTCCTTTCCCTCTGCTTTTTACATTTATTATTATTATTTAAAGAGACAGGGTCTTGTTCTGTTGCACAGGCAGGAGTGCAGTGGTGCAATCAAACCCATTGTAGCCTCAAACTACTGGGCTCAGGTGATCTTCCTGCCTTAGCTTCTCAAAGTTCTAAAATTACAGGTGTGAGCCACCGTACCTGGCCTCCTCTGCTTTTTTATTATTTTATTATTATTATTATTTGCTTTTTCCCCTGATTTGATGTATATTGTTGTCCTTTTTTATTATTATTTTTCATTTCTACTTTGGGTTTGGGGCACATGTGCAAGTTTGTTATATAGGTAAACTCGTACCATGGGGGTTTGTTATATAGATTATTTCATCACCCGGGTACTAAGCCTAGTACCCGATAGTTATTTTTTCTGATCCTTTCCTTCCTCCCACTCTCCATCCTGAAGGAGGCCCCAGTGTACGTCGCTCCCTTTGTGCCTATGAGTTCTCATCATAACAAATACTGTTTTATTATCACAGTAAATACTCTGTTGGCTGATCAATATGTAATAGTAGTTGGTCTGTTAATTGAAAAGATTCATTAAGGATGAAGAATCATGACATATTACTTTAAGCATTTTTTATATTTTTCTTTGTTTTGTAAGTCTTTTTGTTTTAAACTAGTTAAGACTCATAAGAAGTTACAAAAATAGTACAGTTACCATGCACCTTCATCCAGCTTCCTCCAGTGATAATACCTTACATAATCATAGTACATTGTCAAAACTGGGAAATTGATGTTGGTATATTATTATTAACTCAAGTACAGACTTAGATTTTACCAGGTTCAACATGCACGTTTTGGTGGGGGAGGGGTGGTATATGAAATTTTATCACATGTATAGATTCATATAACCAACTGCTATAGTTTGAATATTTGTCCCATCCAAATCTGATGTTGAAATTTGATTCTCAGTGCTGGAAATGAGGCCTAATGGGCAGTGTTTGGGTTGTGGGTTGGATCACGCATGAATAGATCACTCCCCTCCCTTGGGAGTGGAGGAGTCGTGAGTTCTCACTCTGTTAGTTCTTATGAGAGCTGGTTGTTAAAAAGAGCCTGGCATCTTCCCCCACCTTCTTGCTTTGTTTCTCACCATGTGACCTCTGCACATGCCTCCTCTGCTTTGCTTTCTACCATGAGTGGAAGCAGCCTGAAGCCCTCACCAGAAGCAGATGCTGGTGCCATGTTTCTTGTACAACCTGCATGCAGAACTGCGAACCAAACAGACCTCTTTTCTTTATAAATTTCCAGCCTCAGGTATTCCTTTATAGCAGGGATGTCCAATCTTTTGGCTTCCCTGGGCCACATTGGAAGAAGAATTGTCTTGGGCGGCACATAAAATACACTAACAATAGCTGATGAGCTAAAAAAAAAAAAAAAAAAATCACAAAAAAAAAATAATGTTTTAGGAAAGTTTATGAATTTGTGTTGGGTTGTGTTCAAAGCCATTCTGGGCCACGTGTTGGGCAAGCTTGTTTTGTAGCAGTACAAATGGACTAAGACATCAACACCATAATCCAGATAAAAAACTATTCTATCACCATGAAGGAACTTCCTCAAAACGTAAATGTATATTTATTTACCAATCTTGTGGTATAGGACCATCAGTCAGAAGGCATTACAGAGGGAATGATGGAGTGTATCTGTTATACCAGTGTGGTGTTTACGAAGTTGGTTTTGACAGCCTCTACTCTTTATCACCTTTAAGATGTATTAGTTACATTAAGTAGGGTTGTGAGGGGCAAAGAAGTCCTAAACTATATATATATATATGCAACACTTTGATTCATAATTTCAGAGTTGAACTTCTGTTTACCTAATGATTTGAATCTGCCTGTTCATTTTTTGTATGTATCCTGCTTTTAAGGCATTCCCCAGTTTCAGCCCTTCAGCTGGCATCTCACACTGGCCCTTTGTGTCTAAGCTCTTGGAGTGACATGTTTTCTCCTGTTGCTCCCTTCTTAACCATTCACCTGAAACTTCCAGTGCCTAGGATTGTAGTAACTTACATAAGAAAAATGTTTAAAGTCTTTTTTCTCTGTTAGTATTTCAGAATTTAGCTGAATTTGAGATATTTTCTTAATTCCATTGGGAGTAGTTGTATTACATAGTTCTCCTTGCATTTTTTCCCCTGATCTTTCCCTTTTGTTAGCAATAGGCCAGGGCTCATTCCTAGAGTCATTCTCTTCTTTCTTGATTTATTCTCCTAGGAGTTCATCCCGTCTCTAACATACATTCACTCCTTTACATTCACACTGCTTCTGCCCTTGTACTAATTTTGTTGTTTCTTGTTTTAATTGTTAAAACAGTTTCCTCACGCATCTCTCTGTTTTCTCCTTTCAGTCTATCTGTTATACTTCCACCAGAGTCAACATCCATCCAGAGCATTTTCTCAATCATTACTTTCCAGCTTAAAAATATTTTATGAATTCCAATTACCTACACGTTATAAACCAAATTAAAGAAGACCTTAATTTGACATTTAAGTCCTTCCTTAATCTGACTTCAACCTATTTTCTGTTTTTTTTTCTCTCATGGTCTGCTGCAGTCATACCAGATTTGTTTCTCTAACACCAACAGTGTTTTCCTCCCTCTTTGCATTGTTCACCATGTTCTTTTTACTTAAAATGCATCTCATTTTTTCTATTGTAATTCTGTCAGCCCTTCAAGGCCCGATTTATTTTTTCTTTTTTGTTTTCATTTGAATATCTAGGTATCAAATAAAATATGCTCCATAGATTGTTAAATACTTTCACTTTTTACTTTCTTTTTCTTTCAAAATGTTTTTAAATATAAATTTCAAATAGGTAATATATTCACGTGATGCAAAAATTAAAGAATTAAAAATGTATCAAAATTAAACACTTATGCTCTTTGAAAGACACTGTTAAGCAAATGAAAAGACAAGTCACAAATGGGGAAAAATATTTGCAGAACGCACATCTGATAAAGGTTTTATATCCAAGATCTGTAAACAACTCAACTCATACAACTCAATAAAAAGAAAACAACACAATAAAAATGGGCTAAAGATTTGAATAGACATTTTATCAAAGAAGAGATACAAATGGCAAATAAGCCTATTAAGAGATGGTCAATATCATTAGTTATTAGGGAAATGCAAATTAAAACCCTGGCAAGAGGCTGGGCACGGTGGCTCACACCTGTAATCCAAGCACTTTGGGAGGCCGAGGCGGGCAGATCACGAGATCAGGAGATTGAGACAATCCTGGCTAACATGGTGAAACCCCATCTCTACTAAAAATACAAAAAATTAGCCGAGCATGGTGGCGGGCACCTGTAGTCCCAGCTACTCGGGAGGCTGAGGCAGGAGAATGGCATGAACCCAGGAGGCGGAGCTTGCAGTGAGCCGAGATCACGCCACTGCACTCCAGCCTGGAGACAGAGTGAGACTCTGTCTCAAAACAAAAAAAAAAAAACAAAAAAAACAAAAAAAAACCCTGGCAAGATACCACTGCCTACCAGGTAGAATGGTTGAAACAGAAACCAGACAATGCTAAGTGCTGACAAGGGACAGAAATCATTGGTTGTCGGAGACTAGGGGTGGGAGGGATTGACTCAAAGGGGCATTAAGGAAACTTGTTGGAGTGATGGAAATATTTGATATCTTAGTTGTGGTGGTAGTTATATGACTTTGTATCAGTCAAAACTCATAGAACTGTGTATACATAAAGTATGAATTTTACTGTAAGTAAATGATGATACCTCAATAATTAAAAGTACAGCAAATTAAACCTGACTTGAAAATAAATTAAAAAGTTAACAGTGAAATAAATCTCCATTTCACCTCTGCCTGTTCCAAATCTACTCATTTCCTATACTGTCTCTGATTCTTCCCCCTATTCCCTACATTCACCTTTAGGTAGCTGTACTGTTATTAGTTTCTTAATATATTCTTCCAGAATTTCTTTATTCACATACAAATACAAATGAACATTCTTATTTTTCCCTTTTTGATTCAAAAGGTAGCATGATATACATTTTGTACCTTTCTTTTTTTTACTTGTCGGTGTATCTAGATGATCTTTCCATGTTGGTATATAGAACTTCCTCATTCTTTTTTTTTTTTTTTTCTTTTAGACAAAGTCTCACTCTGTCACCCAAGCTGTAGTGGAGTGGCACGATCACAGCTCACTACAGCCATGGCTCAGCAGTCCTCCTACCACATCCTCCTAAATAGATGGGGGATTCTCCCATCTCAGCCTCCCAAGTAGCTGGTAGCTGGGGCTATAGGTGTGTGCCACCATGCCCAGCTAATTCTTTAATTCTTTTTTTTTTTTTTTTTTCTTAGAGTTGGGGTCTCACTATGATGTTGCCTGGGCTGGTCTTGAACTCCTGGCCTCAAGTGATCCTCCTGCCTTAGATTCCCAAAATTCTGGAATTATAGCCATGAACTACTGTGCCCGGCCTCCCCCTTTTTTTTTTTTTTTTTTTTTTTTTTGCAGCTTCAGAGTGTATTCCATTATTTGGGCATACTATAATGTATTTAATCAGTGTCTCCTATTGGCAGACATTTAGGTTGCACGAAATCTTTTGCTATCGCAAACACTGATGGTAGTGACTGACTTTGTACATCCACTATTTTTGCACAAATGCAAGTATATCTGTGAGATAGATTTCCAGAAGTGAAATTATGAGACAAAGTGAATATATGCATTTACAATTTTGATAAATATTGCCGAAATGCCATCAATTGAGGAAGTTTCAAGAGATTATTTGTTTCAAGACCCAGTAAAGTGCTGCCTATTCCTAAGACTTGTCCTTCCTCCCTCTTACTGCATGGAACTAATCCTGACCTCTGCCTAGTGTTTATATTTCATTGTGCTTCACTAATGATATTCATTATAATCTGCTTTAAATTGGAATCATTTGCATATGTGGCTGTTTTTCCCCAATTGCGTTTGAGTTGTCTTTACTACATTAAATAAGGTGATTGAATTTCCTTGATATGACATTATTTCTTTTTCTTATTAGAATTAGATGAGATATGCAAACTGGTATTACTTCTTTGACTATGTCAAGATTTCTCTAAACAGCTGATTTCTCTTTATCTCTATTTCAGCCTTTCTATGGCAGACATAAGGTCAGAGCCAGGCCAGGGAAACTCTTAAGTAGAAAGAGTCTCTTGGGCTTGTCTTGGCTAGAATCCATCAGGGAGAAGTCTAGATGCCCAATCAACTGTGGACTAGGCTGCAGAATGTGATAATAAGTCTGGAGATTTTCATTCTGACAGTTACTGGAATGAAAATAATTGGGCAAAATTACATAACGCACAAAAAATTCTATGTTAGCTGAAGGCTCATTGTCAGGTAATGAATAAAAGTACAACCTCTGAAATGTTATTTACCAAAAAAGATTCATAGTAGACTTCCATATGTTCTCTTAGACATTTTTCTTCTAAAAAGAGAACTCTCCAACCTTAGTTCCATCAATCAAATTGAGAATATTAGGTATTCCTGTTAATCATGATGTCTTAGGAAAATATTGAGATCCACTGACTATGATTGTCAATGAATGGCAGCTAAGAAAATAATGGGGATTTTTTTAAAGATTGCAGGAACTTTTAATTACTGAGACTTGCCATTAAATAGAAAATATTTTAAAATAGTTGTCTTAAAAACCAAACAAAAGTAAAGGGAAAGAGAGTATTTAATGAAGAAAGAAATGAAATAGCTAACTTGATTAAACATAGATTATAAAAATGAGCAAGTGGAGGAAGAACACATAGATTGTTTATCCTATGCAATAACATATGACCAAATTATTCTGGTAAGGATTTTTTTCTTTTTTCTTTTTTTCTTTTTTTTTGAGACAGAGTATCACTCTGTCGCCTGGCTAATTTTTGTATTTTTAGTAGAGATGGGGTTTCACCATGTTGGTCAGGATGGTCTCGATCTCTTGACCTTGTGATCTGCCCACCCCAGCCTCCCAAAGTGCTGGGGTTACAGGCGTGAGCCACTGCACCTGGCCAGGATTTTTTAAATAACATTTACTATCTTTTCTGACTACAAAAGTAATACATGTTAATTGAAAAAAATTTGAGGTTACTTAAGAAAAAAAACCCAAAAATTATACTAATGAAAAGTGTGTCTATGATCATTTTCAATTTTGGCAGTTTTCATATTGGGCTACGGTGCCACCCACGAATCGTCAGGGTACTGACTTGATTCTTGTGGAGCAGTAGAATGGAGACAATGTTTGTTTGTTTGTTTTGTTTTTTGGTTTTTTTTTTGAGACGGAGTCTCGCTCTGTCGCCCAGGCTGGAGTGCAGTGGCGCGATCTCCATTCGCTTTAAGCTCCACCTCCCAGGTTCATGCCATTCTCCTGCCTCTGCCTCCTGAGTAGCTGGGACCACAGGCGCCTGCCACCACACTTGGCTAATTTTTTTGTATTTTTAGTAGAGACGGGGTTTCACTGTGTTAGCCAGGATGGTCTCGATCTTCTGACCTCGTGATCCGCCCGCCTCAGCCTCCCAAAGTGCTGGGATTACAGGCGTGAGCCACCACGCCCAGCCGAATGGAGACAATGTTGAAAGACCTTAGTTAATGCTCGGTTTTATTATTTACTGATTTTTGTGTCCTTAGACAAGTTACATACCTCTCAGAGCCTATATATTTGTAAAATGAGCAAGACAAAGACCTCGCCCTCACAGAGTTTATATTCTATGTACTAAAAGAAGACAGGCAGTAAACAAATTAAAATAGATTAGCCCTATGTGGTGGCACATTCCAGTAGTTCCAGCTACTTGAGAGGCTGAGGCAGGAGGATCACTTGAGCCCAGGAATTTGAGGCTGCTGTGAACTATGATTATACCACTGCACTACAGCCTGGGCTACAGAGCAAGACCTCATCTCTTAAAAAAATTAAAATCTAAACAAATGGGCAATAAACAGAATAAGAATATAAATAAAATTGATTTGGGGGTAGTAAAGCTGTTATAAGAAAGAAAGCAGAGTAAAAGAATAGAGTGGCACTACAGATGGGGGGAGCAGTATTTTAGATTAGAATGATTAAGGAAAGTTTCTCTGAGGAGGGACATGTGAGCAGAAGCCTTACAATGGAGTAGAAGAGCTAGCCATTGGAGGGATTCAAGGAGCTGGCATTCCAACTGGAGAGAATTGTGTGCACCTGGAGATGAATTCACAATAGTGACATGTGACCTAGGTGCTTGTTTCTCAAAGTATGATCCCCGGACTGTCATTGGAATCCACTCAAGCCTGTTAGGAATGCAGAATCTCAGTCTCCTTCTCAGAATTGCTAAACCACAACCGGTATTTTTTTTTTTTTTTTTTTTTTGAGACGGAGTCTCGCTGTCGCCCAGGCTGGAGTGCTGTGGTGCGATCTCGGCTCACTGCAGGCTCCGCCCCCGGGGGTTCACGCCATTCTCTTGGCTCAGCCTCCCGAGTAGCTGGGACTACAGGTGACCGCCACCTCGCCTGGCTAATTTTTTGTATTTTTAGTAGAGATGGGGTTTCACCGTGTTAGCCAGGATGGTCTCGATCTCCTGACCTCGTGATCCGCCCACCTCAGCCTCCCAAAGTGCTGGGATTACAGGCGTGAGCCACCGTGCCCAGCCATGTGTGTGCACTGTTTTGAGCTAAAACCAAAATTGGTCATAAAAGAAACCAAGGTAAATCCATTGTGGAAGGAGACAAATGCCAGATCATGAGAAGTCTCGTAGGCTAAGTAAAAAGCTTGGACTTTATTCTAAGTTGAGTTCTCTGAGGACTAGGATCATGTATTTTTCATGTTGGTGTTATTTCTAGTATGTGGCACATACTAAGCACCCGATAACTTGAATTTTTAATACATGAATTGCATATGAAGGTAGGGTACAAGTTGCCACCACCTTTGAATTGAGTTTGAATGAAATAGCCAAGATATGAAGAGCTTGGTATCTCAGGTTTACTTAGTGATTCCTCACCATCTAAATATATTTATTTGTATCCAGAACCTGAATACTAATATATATACTATGATACTTACCATGATTATGGGTATATGAAAGCATTTAATGTTTTCTAATATACAGAATTGTATAGATGTCATAAATGCCTCTGTATTTTAAAATGTAGGTAGGAAAAAAACTGGACTGAAAATTAAAATTTTATCAGCGTTTTTTTTTAAAAGATGTGATTTAGAGATAATCTCTCTAGTTTCTTGTAATTTCATAGTTAAAAGTTAGAAATTAAATAGTATTTTATTGTGACAATAAAGGACATGTTTCTTCCATTTACTTCATGGTTCAAGTGTGCTGAATGTATTGCTGTTTGAAGCTCATTTATTATTCTTTGCATGGCTTTGTTGTAGCCTCGAGCTGTGGCAGGCTTTCGAGGGACAGTTCGTTATGCATCAATCAACGCACATCGGAACAGGGTAGGTATATGAACTAGAGTCATATCTGTATAAGTATGCTAAGAGCTTAAATCAGATTGACTTCTTTTTTATTTTATTATTATTTTATATATATATATTTTTTCAAGACAGAGTCTTGCACTGTTGCCCAGGCTGGAGTGCAGTGGCCCGATCTGGGCTCACTGCAACCTCTGCCTCCTGGGTTCCAGTTATTCTCCTGCCTCAGCCTCCCTAGTAGCTGGAATTACAGGTGCCCACCACCACGCCCAGCTACTTTTTTGTATTTTTAGTAGAGAGTGTTTTACTATGTTGGCCAGGCTAGTCTCAAACTCCTGGCCTCATGATCGCCTGCCTCCGCCTCCCAAAGTGAGATTGACTTCTTTATAAAGTACAAAGATATGGAAAGTGCTTGAGAGTTGAGGATCCCTTTAATAGCTACAAAGTTGCTTGGAATGTTCGTCCTAATTTATTCTTGCGTGGCATTAATGATAACGGAATTGGTAATACTAATGCACGGTATAGTGTATCGTGGATAATAAATATGTGCAGGTGCTTGGAAAATAAAATTGGATTTTCCAGAAAAGACAGTAGCTAAGTATATTTATGTCTATGGGAAATCTGTGTCCTTAATTAGATATAAGTATTAACAAATTTAATATAGAGGTTTGGGAGGCTGAGGTGGGCAGATCACAAGGTCAGGAGTTCGAGACCAGCCTGGCCAGCATAGTGAAACCCCATCTCTACTAAAAATACAAAAATTAGCTGGGCATGGTGGCATGTGCCTGTAGTCTCAGCTACTCGGGAGGCTGAGGCAAAAGAATCACTTGAACCCGGGAGGTGAAGGTTGTAGTAAGCTGAGATCGTGCCACTGCACTCCAGCCTGGGCAACAGAGCAAGACTCTGTCTCAAAAAAAAAAAATGTATGTATATATTTATTTTTTAAATATATATATTTATATATAGAGAGAGAATTTAGAAGAGATTGAACATCTCTTCCAAATTTGAGACAGAGCAAGACTCTGTCTCAAAAAATATATATATACATATACATTTTTAATGTATATGTATATATATAGAGAAAGAGAATTTGGAAGAGATTGAACATCTGTGTACTATTTCAAGAAATTATTTGGGAATATAATACTATCAATACCTAATGAAATGTGGGAGTCATCATTTTATCTGTAATATGTATCTAATCTGTGAGATCCCTCTCCCCACCAAACCTTTTGTTTTCATGGAGATTTCAAGTGCAGACAATTTAAAAATGTTCGTTTTAGTAAATTATCCCTTTCCTCTTGGGTTAAATTTTAAAAATATCTCCCCTCACCCCCTTACTTTGGTCCCTTTGTTCTGCGCTGACTTTTTCCCCTTCATCCCGAACCTTATGAGTAGGAAAACTGGGCATTTTTGTGGATTATCAATCCTTTAACTTTTTTAAATGGAGTTGAGAAACTGAGCAAGTGATTCCTTGATAAAATAGGGAGAAAAGTATTTTTTGTTGATTCTTTTCTTTACCTTGTTCCTGTTCTGATAAGCCAAAATGAGAACTTGACCAATATATGATAGGAAGAGTATACTGTGGTCTTAAATGCTGTGCTGCAGTTAATTTGGCTTCTTATGGCGTGATTATAAATTGAAAATAGTAAAGCTATTTTTCTCGGTGTGTAGCACTCTGCCAAGCATTTAAACTCATTTGGTTTGATTCAGTGTTGCTTTATTTTATGATATCTAGTCATTTACCTTGCCTTGAAAAGAAGCTGTCTTCTTTTCCTGGTAGATTCTTATAAAAGTTTGGAAATACTAGGTTTTCCAATTAATTTTATTAAAGAATTATGTCAACATTGGAATCTGTGAAAATACATTATTTTTAAGATAAACATAAGTATTTTCAGAGACTATAATAGCTACATAAGCATTTTCAAAATAGCTAATAGAGACTACGTACTTTTACTGTTTTAATTTAGACAGTGGCGATTTCTTCTAAAAGCCTTTCCAGCACAGTGTCCTCTAACGGTTACTTTGATAACTTGCTTATTTGTTACTCATCTAACCTTGTAGAGGAATTTGATAGTATATAACAGTGGTTCTTAACCCTCTTTTCTGCTGCCAGCACACCTGAGGGGTAGAATGCTTTTACTCAGTAACATAGTTCACGATTGTTAGTTTGTGAGGTGATGCAGGAGTGCAGCTCTTGGAACTTCCAGAGTTGCTTGTCTAATCTTAAAAGGTTTCCCAGCTAATTCTAACATGCTTCTTTTTTCCATACTCTGAAACCCTGATTTGATAATATCTAAAAATAATACACTCTATTTCTCTTTTTCTAGTTCCTTAAACTTTACTTTTTAGAGACAGGGTCTTGTTCTGTTGCCCAGGGTGGAGTGTAGTGGCAGGATCATAGCTTACTATAACCTTGAACTCCTGGGCTCAAGCAATCTTCTCGCTTCAGCCTTCTCAGTAGCTAGGACCACAGGTGCACACCACTGTACCTGGCTAATTTTTTAATTTTTCATATTAACAGTCTTGCTGTGTTGCCCAAGCTGGTCTCAAACTCGTGGCCTCAAGCAGTCTTCTAGCCTTGGCCCCCGAAAGTGCTGGGATTACATGCATGAGCCACCATGCCTTGCCAAATCTTAAAGTTTTAACATAAATAATTCTTAAATAATACAAGGACTTTTAAAAACACTTGAGCCCGGCCAACATGGTGAAACCCCGTATCTACTAAAAATATAAAAATTAGCTGGGTGTGGTGGCGGGCACCTGTAATCTCAGCTACTAGGGAGGCTGAGGCAGGAGAATTGCTGGAACCTGGGAAGCGGAGGTTGCAGTGAGCTGATAGTGCCCCATTGCACTCCAGCCCTGGCTGACGACAACGAGACTCTGTCTCAAAAAACAAACAAAACAAAAAACAAAACAAAAAAACACTTGAACTCTGTCATACTGTCTTATTGTTGTTTTACATTTTAATTTTGTTAATACTTATCTCAATACTTTGAAAAAATTACTTTCTTCTGCTTCTTGGGTCACTGTTGAGAACCTTTGTCACTTTATTTAATTGTTGTTACATTTTTTTTTTTTTAAGAGACGGAGTCCTGCTCTCTTGCCCTCTCTCGCCCAGGCTGGAGTGCAATGGCATGATCTTGGCTAACTGCAACCTCTGCCTCCTGGGTTCTAGCAATTCTCCTGCCTCAGCCTCCTGAGTAGCTGGGATTACAGACATACGCTGCCATGCCCAGCTAATTTTTTTTAATTTTTTAATAGAGATGGGGTTTCACCGTGTTGCCCAGGCTGGTCTCGAACTCCTGAGCTCAGGCAATCCACCAGCTTCAGCCTCCCAAAGTGCTAGGATTACAGGTGTAAGCCACCGTGCTCGGCCTTAATTTGTCCTTTTTAAAGTTTTATTTTATTTTTTATTTTTTGGGAGAGTCTTGCTCTGTTGCCCAGGCTGGAGTATACTGGTATGATCTTGGCTCACTGCAGTCTCAACCTCGTGGGCTCAAGCAGTCCTCCCACCTCAGCCTCCTGTGTAGCTGGGACCACAGGCATACACCACCACACCTGGCTAATTTTTGTATTTTTTGTAGAGACGGCACTTTGCCATGTTGCCCAGGCTAGTCTCAAACTCCTGAGCTCAAGCAATTCACCTGTCTTGGCCTCCCAAAGTGCTGGGATTACAGGCATGGAGCAACCGTGCCTAACCAATTTGTCCTTTTTATTTGAATACTTTTGGTATCTTCTCTGTCTTTGGAGTCCTGCATTCAAATGTGCCTAGGTGTGGGTTTTTAAATATTTATCTGTTTGGGATTTGATGTGTTTCCTAACCAAAATGTTCATGTCTTTCCTTGATTCTGGAAGATTCTCATATTCCCTTTTTCCCTTTCTCTTTATAGCCTTTTTCCCAGATCACCAAATTGATACTTTAGACTTTCTTAGATTTTCTTATTCTGTCCTTTGTGCTGCCTCTGAAGTTCACTACTGGATTCTCTAATTCTTTGTGTCTCTGTGCTGCATTCTAGATAATTTCTTCAGATCTGTTTTCCAATTGATTTTTTTCTGCTGTGTTTGATCAGCTTTTAAACCTGCCCATTGAGTTTTAAATTTCTATAATTGTGCTTTTTATTTCTAGATGTTCTTTTTAGTCATTTTTCAAATCTGGTTGGGTTTTGGTTGGTTTTTATTGAATATAGTTCTTTTCTGATGACTGATTCCATTTTTCATTTTAACATTTTAAACATTCTTCGTACCCTATAATTCCATTTATGAAATCCTGGGATACTTTTTCTACTGTTTGTAGCTTCTTTTGACATTAGCTTATTAATATACTTTATAAATTTGAATAATGAACATATGTTTGGTGAGGCTTTTTCTATAGCACTTCTATGAGGTCTGAATTCAGGGATGTATTTATCCTGAGAGGATAAATTTGCTTCTGTCATTCCTGCAGGGCATGATCACCCAGAAGTTAATTTCAAGTTAATTTCTAGGCTTGGTTTTTCAGACCACATGGGTATATATTTAACCCCCAAATCTAAATGAGGGACAGGCCTGTGGTAACAAATTCCCAGGACAATTTTTTTAAAACTCATTTTTTTCTTTTGATAGCAGTTCAATTTTACAGAAAACAATTATTACAGTGTAATGTGCACACCAAATAACTGCAATACGGATGTAACCCTTTTAGGGCCCTAGCTATATGGTGGGGGTGGGGTGTATCTCAGTTACAACTCATGTCCTGTGTAGGCCCAAAGCCTTTATGCCTGTCCCCTTCCTGGTTGATAAACTCATGACAGATGCCCCCACAGCAGCCAAAACTTGAGCATCAGCTTGCTTCCCTTATTTCCACCTTTTAAAAAATAGCTTTTAAGAGTTCTCTTTCTTCTAAATGAACACATTAACTAATGGGCTGTTATATTACTTCCAGCATTTCTATGTTTTGGGGTGTCCTTTGTTTCAAAAAGTTTTTCAATTTGTATATTCTGCCATATAGATTGCTATATAGCTATGTAAATTTATATATATATATATATTTACCATATAATTTTTTGGGAAATAAATTTACATTTTTAGCCTAATAAGGTGAAACAAAATGGTTAGACCTTGAACAATGTAATGTACTCACAAGTAATAGTAATGTTATGTGACTGGATTCTGTTTTGTTTATGAAGGAAATGGGAAGACATGATGACCTTTGGTCCTTATTCTACATGTTGGTGGAGTTTGTGGTTGGTCAGCTGCCCTGGAGAAAAATAAAGGACAAGGTAATTTTGGGAATGGAGATGTCAATTTTGGTAGAAGAAATAAAAATTTCTCCTGAATAAACATTTTTGTTGAAAATATACTTATGTATAAGACTTAAAATCTACAAGCATTTTCACTATATCCCAATATATATATTTTTCTGTGTGAGCTGACATTAGAGATCAAATTAATGTTAGGAGATTTTTCTGTGTATGTGGAGAATAGATACTAATTGCTTCTGATTAATTTATAGCCCTCCCTCTTAGCTTTTAATTTTATTAGTTCTCCCCTTTGTTTTTGTAAGTCAAGCTTTTAGTTTTTGATTGTCACATTATGTTGTTTGATTTAGAAAACTGTAAACACGTGTTGATAAAGAAAAGTAGATCAGATTTAAGATAAATTATTTTGAGATGGGTGCAATGGCTCACATCTATGATCCTAGCACCTTGAGAGACTGAGGCAAGAGGATCACTTGAGCCCAAAAATTCGAGACCAGGCTGGATAACATAGCGAGACCCCCATCTTTACAAAAAACTTTTAAAAATTACCTGGGCATGGTGGCATGTGCCTATAGTCCCAGCTACTTGGGAAGCTGAGGCAGGAGGATCACTTGAGTCTCAAAGGTCGAGGCTGCAGTGAGTTGTGATCATGCCATTGCACTTCAGCCTGGGTGACAGAGCAAGACCCTGTCTCAGAAAACTAAATAAATAAATTACTTATTTTGGGGACTATCAATACACTGATGCAGAACTCTGTGCTACTTGTTTGGTTCTGCATTATAGTTTTTTTCCGCTTTAAAACACTGTACATTAAGCTGTTAGTAAGAGCTCAGTTCTTGCTTTATACTTAATTACCCACTATCTCATTCCCTAGTACGTACCCTTGAGACGGTTACTGAGGGGCTCTTAATGCCTAACCGCCAAGAGAAATTGACTATAGCTCTTTTTCTCTTTACTTCCCAGGAGCAAGTAGGATCTATTAAGGAGAGATATGACCACAGGCTCATGTTGAAACATCTCCCACCAGAATTCAGCATCTTTCTAGACCATATCTCTTCTTTGGATTATTTTACAAAACCAGACTACCAGGTAACCATCTTTGTGAGTTCTGTGGGTTAGTTATTTTCTCTCTTAGTCTCTGCTTTCACTCATTGTAGCTTTGAAGGTGTTATAAATGAGTAGGGGAGGTCCTTAGAATAAGACTGTTTTAATACATCCTGAGAAACATGGTGAAATTAACTTATGATGAGAGTGTCAGTGTGTGTGTTTTGTGTTTCATCCCTCTGGATAGACTTAACTTCATTAGAGTTTTAGGTTTATTCATCTTGTGACAGATTTTACTGTTCCTGCATGATTCATTCGGCATATAGAACTGCTGATAGTTGAAATTATGTAAATTCTATAGCTAATTTGTTGATCAGAAGGAAATGTCCAACTAGGTAATGCATCTGTCAAGGGTTTAGGGCAGCATATCATATGTTAATATGCTATGGGACAGCGGTCAGTGAAAATTGGCTCCATTTTGTCTGTGGTCAGAGAATCATTTCCTTAAAGCATCAGTTAATGAGCCTTAGAAGGGTCTACTAGGTTTACTACAAATTGCATCCCTAACCCCAACCAGCGGTATTTCAGAAGATTCTGTTGCTCTCAGGGAGAATTTGGTCAGGGCTTAATACCAAATAATTGCTACCACTGAAAACATAAATGCGGCTACACATAGATTAATAAGAATATGTATTAGTATATCATTCTTAGTTACAAAGGACAACACATAGACTTTACTGCATGTTAATGGTAGTTAAATTCTACGGTGTTGTCAGTGTTGTGCAGTCAAAAGACTAAGAAGTGTCTATAGCACAGTAAATGTATTTGCATATACTAATTATTTATCTGTGAAATTGCTGCTTTTGTATAAGATACAAACAGGATATAAAGCAAAGAGGCAACATACAGCCTTGAGTCCTTAGAGACCTTAAATGGGTGAGCTTGTCTTCTCATGCATATGCCAATTTGTATTGTAAACAATAGGGACTGTCTAACAAATTGAGAAAATACACTGTGTGTGAGTTGTTTTGGAATGTGTTCTTATATTTGTCTTTTGTATTTATTTTCTGAAATGTATAGAGTTCACATTACTTAAAGCAATGAAATTATACCTGTAAGACTAGATTCAAGAGGAGGTGAAAAATGTTCCAACTTTCCCATCTTGAGTGCTAATAGTTTCTTATTGACAAAATTTGTTTAGGGGAATTTAGGACAGTAAAAAACTTTGATCACATTCTCTTCTTAAACCTATATCTAAAGAAGACTATCATATTTACAGCTAAAGTTTGAAACTTCATGATTATTTTAAACTAACAAATTATTGTTCTCAAGTTTTTCAGTTGGACATTCTCCTAGGGGCTTTTCTATCACTTAATAACAAAACAAAGTATGGTAATTTTCCACTTTTGAAAGAAAAAGAACAGGCATAACATTACTTTGTTTCACAGATTCTGTAAATAATCCAGCTCTTTCCTGCTCTGATCTTTCATAAGCAGTGAGTGAGAACGGAGGGCAGGTGGACAGGAGAAGGATAATTGAAAAAAGATGTTATGTAAGTGATGGGTGTGTTCTAATGACTAGTATCAATGTGACATCAGGTTTCAAAAGCCTGAGCTTTGCAGCTTCTGCCTCTTGTTTCTCTACTGAGTCTTCATCTTGAGAAAAATAACTACTTTTAATCTGAATGGTCTCGTGAACTCATGCTGTCCCTGTGATTAATTTTATAGTTTGAGATTCATTCCTAAATTTGATTTTACTTATGTTCTTTCAAGATTTTATTTTGTTTATTTAAAAAAATTTTTTGAGACAGGGTCTTGCTCTGTCAGCAAGGCTAGAGTGCAATTGGTGCAATCATGGCTCACTGCAGCTTCAACCTCCAAGACTCAAGTGATTCTCCCACTTTAGCCTCCTGAGTAGCTTGATCTACAAGTGTGCACCATGCCCGGCTTTTTTTTTTTTTAAAAGCAGAGATGAGGTTTCCCTATGTTGCCCAAGCAGGTCTTGAACTCCTGGCCTCAAGCAATCCTTCTGCCTTGTCCTCCCAAAGTGCTGAGATAACCAGCATGAAGCCACCATACCTGGTCTTTTCTTTCAAAATTTTAGATTTCTCATGGGACAACCAATAAAGTTAAAAAAACCAATAAACCTCCTCCAGCAATAAGCAAAAAGCATGCTTCCCTAGCTACATCAAAGGTCAAATAGCAATGATATGTTTCCAGCTTTGTCTATTCTGAGCTAAGACCAAAGTCAGTTTTTTTGTTATAATCAAAGTGTTAAATGATGCAGTTTTACAGAGCCACTTTCACTTTGTGTATATTTTATAAATCTTTAAAAATTAGAATATCTTGCCATAGAATATTATTACTTCAACACGTTGCACATGGCCAACACCTCATCCAACAGCTGCTGCTGTTCACTCTGACATCAGGTGTGGACCTAGAGAGAATAGCTATTTTGTTTTCTACCAGGAATCTTTTAGGTGTCTCTCACTTTACAATAAAGGCCGAAATTTGCTTTTGAGAAGTATTATATTATTTTGGGAAATTACATCAAGTTTATCTGTACTTAGTATTTATGTATGAGTCTGTTTTCCTAACTAGCTTTTAAATCCTGGAGAAACAGCCATGTCTTATTTTTTTAACCCCATATTACACCTGGCACCTAAATTTTCAACAAATGTTAGGTAAATTTAATTAAGTCTTTACTTTGGACCAACAGTCTCCTACACAGAGAATACAAGAAAAATTAACCCTATAAGTGCATAAATACTGTTTTCTGTCTGTTAAAATAAATGTGAAGATATCAGAATTATAAACAAGATTAAAGCAGATATGTTCCTATAAATATTGTTTTGTTAGATTCTGAGTATTATAACAACTACAAGAGACAGAGTGGGCCAAGCACAGTGGTTCATGCTTGTAATCTCAGCACCTTGGGCGATTGAAGCAGGAGTATCACTTGAGGCTAGGAGTTTGAGACCAGCCTGGGCAACATAGTAACACCCTGTTTCTACAAAAAACAAAACAACAACAACAACAACAAACAACAAAAAAAATTAGCCAGGTGTGGTGGCATGCACCTGTAGTCCCGGCTACTTGGGAGACTGAGATGGGAGGGTTACTTGAGTGAATCAAGGCTGCAGTGAGCCATAATTGTGCCACTGCACTCCAGCCTGAATGACAGAGTGAGACTCCATCTCAAAAATAATAATAATAATTAATAGGATCACATGATCCTGATAACACAAATATCTTTATTAGAGTGTTCAAATTTGTTAAGCATCACTTAGCAAGTTGAGAAGACTAATGAAATCCATAAATATACACACTGTTGGTGGGCCTGAAACTAAAATGTGTATCTCAACCAGTTCACCCACTGCTACAGCGTTGCTAATATCAGAGGATAGGATAGAGAGGAAATGCAAAGCTAAGCAAGCTTCATTAATCTTCTTAATATACTTTCTGGGTTTAGGAATGGGACTATTTAAATGTAGATTACATCAAAATGTAATAGGTTTGCCTCTTGCTTTGGGGGACATAGAGCAGTTGTAGGATCCTCTGACTCTGATAACATCTGAATTAAATTTTTCTGAGGGCATAGATGCTACAAGGTTGAGCTGAAAACAAGGAGGAACCTCTGATCAAATAGAGTGGTCAAGGAAGGTCTCTTTCTAAAGCTACCATGTAAGGCCCAGGGGTGTCCAATCTTTTGGCTTCGCTGGGCCACATTGGAAGAAGAAGAATTGTCTTGGGCTACACATAAAATACACTAACAGTAATGATAGCTGATGAGCCAAAAAAAAAAAAAAAATCGCAAAAAAATCTCACAATGTTTTAAGAAAGTTTACAAATTTGTGTTGGGCCACATTCAAAGCCGTCCTGGGTTACAGGTTGGAGAAGCTTGATTGTAAGCCAAGCCCCAAAAGATGGGATTGTGTTGGCCATGTGAAGAGCAAAAATAAGAGGTAGAATGTTACAAGCCAAGGGAAGAACATGTACATGCATAGGCCCTAATGTGAGAAAGGACTGAAAGAAGACAAGTATGGTCAGACAATAAATAAGGAGAGAGAACAGGTTGAGGTGAGGTTGGAAAGAGTCAGAAACCAGATAATGCAGGGCCTTGTAGGCCTTTTTAAGGAGTTTGGATTTTTATTCTAAGTACAACACAAAGTGCTGGAAGTGTTATAAACAGGAGCATGGTGATCCAATTTGTGCTTTAAGAGGATTACTTTTGCAGTTATGTGCATCCAAATGAAACAAATGAGAATCAGAGACTAGTTGGGAAGGTACTGAGATAAGCTGAGCTGTGCCTTGGAAAGAAATAAATTTTTTTAAATCAGTGTCTTTTTTTTTTTTTTTTTTTTTTTTGAGACATAGTCTTGCTCTGTTGCCCAGGCTGGAGTGCAGTGGTGTGATCTCGGCTCACTGCAACCTCTGCCTCCTGGGTTCAAGTGATTCTCTGCCTCAGCCACCCAAGTAGCTGGGACCACAGGCACATGCCACCACGCCTAGCCAATTTTTGTATTTTTTATAGAGACAGGGTTTCACCATGTTGGCCAGGCTGGTCTCAAACTGCTAGCCTAAAGTGATCCACCCACCTTGGCCTCCCAAAGTGCTGGGATTACAGGCATGAGCCACCATGCCTGGCCTAAAAATCAGTGTCTTAACACCATAAAGCTTCTTGATCGTATAATACATTAGTCAAGTTGTACAGCTCTCCTAGGCAACTCTTAAGAGTAGCTTGAAAATCCAGGCTCTGCCCATATATTGACACTGCTGTCTTTAATACATGGCCTTTTACTATTATCAGGAAAGGGAATAGTGTGGATGATGGCTTAGGGGTTTTACAGCCAGGCCTGGAAGTGATCTACAACACTGGTGTATGCCCAGTAGTCAGAACTCAATCACACTGGCCCAATTCTAACTGCAGGGGAGGCTAGGAGGTAGAGTATTCCCTTGTGGCCAGGAGGCAAGATGATGATGGCCTTGACTTGAGAGAAGTAGTAGAGATGGAGGGAAATGGGTGAATTCTTGCCTCTGCCCCATTACACCTTATCTCCTTTCATTCCCCATTGTACTTATGTGATCTAGTCATATTAGACCCCTTAATGCAGTCAAATGAGACTGCCAGCTCTTCTCCCAGTGTGCCCTGCCTGGAATGTGCCTCTGTTTCATAACACTGCTTGTCTTGTGAAATTGAAAGCCCAACTCAGATGTCAGTTTCTCTGCAGCCTCCTCTGATTCCTTCCATTCCTTCCATATTCCATAGTGGAGTAATTTCTTCTGTTCAACTCTTAGAGCAGCAGTACTTTGTTTTGTCTCTTTATTATATAAGCTCCTTAAGAGCCAGGGCCTTCCTTGCACATTTATCTCAATTTTCTCAAGAACATAGCACAATGATAGGCATTTAATAAAAGTGAAAAATTTAATTAAATCTGCTTGATTATTGCTTCTGTTGAATGTAAACCACCCAAAGACAGGACTGTGTTTTGTTAACATTTGTATTCCCAGCACCCAGGACAGTAGGCAGTCAATGTATGTCTGAAACAAGGAGTGGATATTTGATGTAGCTATGGAATACAATAGAGTCACACTATGTTTACATGACTCATTTAAATTCAGCTGTGTGTTCAGGAGGTAGAAAAATCTTAACATCTGTGATTCTGCCTGCCCTTTGGCTTAGTCATGCCTTATGGTGAGGGTAATGATTTAGTGCCCTCATGCATCTGCTATTCTCTCAGTCTTCTCATTGACAGCAGTTCAGTGGCCCCAAATCAGGCTGCACCAGTATGAGTCCAATAGTTGAAAGCAGAGTACTTTTTTGGTACAAATGTGACTGCTGTCTGCAGCCAGCTTACTTTATCCACATTCATCTGAGGAAAAGACATCTATTCTAGAGCTGGAAGAAAAACTGGTTCTGTTGCACCTATTGAGAAATGGTAGTATTCTGTACTTTATGGACATTTTAAGGCACCTTCAAGAATAATTTCAACTATATGCTGTTTTTACCTTGCCTGCTGACTGGCTGTAACTCTTCTTTAGTAGAAATGGCACCGTACTTAAAAGACCTGTTTAAATTGATGCTTTGCCACACACCGTTTGGATAACCTTTCTAGATCTCAGTTTTGTAGTCTGTGAAATGGTGGAAATACTGACTTCACAGCATTATTGTTAAGATTTTTTTTTTTTTTTTTTGAGACAGAGTTTCGCTCTTGTCACCCAGGCTGGAGTGCAATGGCGTGATCTCAGCTCACTGCAACCTCTACCTCCTGGGTTCAAGCAGTTCTGCCTCAGCCTCCCAAGTAGCTAGGATTGCAGGCATGTGCTACCACGCCCAGCTAATTTTGTATTTTTAGTAGAGATGGGGTTCCACTATGTTGGTCAGGCTGGTCTCGAACTCCTGACCTCAGGTAATCCGCCCACCTCGGCCTCCCAAAGTGCTGGGATTACAGGTGTGAGCCATGGCAGCTGGCCATTGTTAATATTTTTAATGAGGTAATTATGAGAATAATTTGTAACTTTTAAAGTATCATGTAAATGTAAGAAATGTAAGTGGTTTTACATGTACCACAGTGATGCTGCATTTGCTTATAATCATCTCTCTCTCTTTCTCTTTTTTTTTTTTTTCACTCCTGGCTGGAGTACAATGGTACAATTTTGCCTCACTGAAACCTCCACCTCCCAGGTTAAAGCAGTCCTCTCATCTCAGCCTCCCAAGTAGCTAGGACCACAGGCGTGCACCACCACATCTGGCTAATTTTTATATTTTTAGTAGAGATGGGGTTTCACCACGTTGGCCAGGTCTCGAACTCCTGACCTCAGGTGATTGGCCCGCCTTGGCCTACCAAAGTGCTGGGATTACAGATGTGAACCACCGCACCCTGCCTAAAATCATCTCATTTTTCTTCACTCAGCATTACCTTCTATGTTAATAGAACTTCTTTTATTGCCTGTTTGCTGCTTTGTCCTGTCATAGCAATAAGAAAATGTTGTTTGCCTTTGTTATTGGCCTTGTGAGGAGGCACTGAAAAGCCTTAGTGTACTATATTTCCAGGCAGTTTACCATTTGGACTGACTGAGCCCCTGAAAGGGAAGACTGATATCAGCCAGCACTTTTGGCTGAGTAAGTGACCATGTTGCCTTACCCTGCCTCAGGTCCTGGGGCAGCCAACCATGAGGGGCACTTCTGAATCTCCAGTATCTTGATATACAGTCATGCGCCACATAATGATATTTCAGTCAATGATGGACTGCATATACGACAGTGGTCCCATAAGCTTATAATACTGTGTTTTTACTATACCTTTTCTATGTTTAGATACGTTTACATACACTAACACTTACCATTGCATTACAATTGCCTACAGTATTCAGTACAATAACACGCTACACAGATAGGTAGCCTAGTAGCAATAGGCTATACTATATATAGCCTAGGTGTGTAATAGGCTATACCATCTAGCTTTGTGTAAGTACATGTATTAGTCAGGGTTCTCTAGAGAGACAGAACTAATGGAATAGATATATATATAAAGGGGAATTTAGTAAGTATTAACTCACATGATCACAGGGTCCCACAATAGGCCGTCTGCAGGCTGAGGAGCAGGGAGAGCCAGTCCAAGTCCCAAAACTGAAGAACTTGGAGTCTGATGTTGGAGGACAGGAAGTATCCAGCATGGGGAAACATGTAGGCTGGGAGGCTAGGCCAGCCTCACATTTTCACATTTTTCTGCCTGCTTTATATTCACTGGCATCTGATTAGATGGTGCCCACCAGATTAAGGATGGGTCTGCCTTCCCCAGCCCACTGACTCAAATGTTAATCTCCTATGGGAGCACCCTCACAGACACACCCAGGATCAATACTTTGATCCTTCAATCTAGTCAAGTTGACACTCAGTATTAACCATCACAGTACACTCTATGATGCTTGCACAATGAAATGCCTGTCAACACATTTCTCAGAATGTATCCCCGTTGCTATGTGACACCCGACTTAATGGTGAAAACAGGTAAAGGTTGCAGCTTCTTCAACTCATTCTCTTTATTTTAATTTTAATTTAATTTTATTTTATTTATGTTATGTTATGTCATGTTGCGTCATGTCATGTCATGTCATGTCATGTTATGTTATGTTATTTTTGCTAGTTTGTTAGAGGATGGGTGCAGTTAAATTTTTTTCTTTACCAATGTTGCTAAAATCCCCAAGAAGAGCAGAGAAGTAAAGACTGTGTGCAGACCAAGAAGCAGCTTCTCCACTCCTTCTGGGATTCCGTCTGGTTTGGCCCGCCTGCCTCCACTCCTGCCTCCACCATGCCCATCAGGGTGACCCAGAAGTCCTACAAGGTATCCACCTCTGGCCCCCAGGCCTTCAACAGCCTCTCCTACACGAGTGGGCCTGGTGCCTGCATCAGCTCCTTGAACTTCTTCCGAATGGGCAGCAGCAGCTTCTGGGGTGGCCTGGGCGCAGAATATGGTGGGGCCGGTGGGGCCAGTGGAGGAATCACTGCTGTCACTGTCAACCAAAGCCTGCTGAGCCCTCTTAACCTGGAGGTGGACCTCAACATCCAGGCGGTGCACACCCAGGAGGAGAAGCAGATCAAGACCCTCGACAACAAGTTTGCCTCCTTCATTGACAAGGTACGGTTCCTGGAGCAGCAGAACAAGATGCTGGAGACCAAGTGGAGCCTTGTGCAGCAGCAGAAGATGGCTCGGAGCAACATGGACAACATGTTCGAGAGCTACATCAACAGCCTTAGGTGGCAGCAGAGACTCTGGGCCAGGAGAAACTGAAGCTGGAGGTGGAGCTTGGCAACATGCACAGGCTGGTGGAGGACTTCAGGAACAAGTATGAGGATGAGATCAGTAAGTGTACAGAGATGGAGAATGAATTTGTACTCATCAAGGAGGATGTGGGTGAAGCTTACATGAGCAAGATGGAGCTGAAGTCTCCCCTGAAAGGGCTGACTGCTGAGATCAGCTTCTTCAGGCAGCTGTATGAAGAGGAGATCAGGAGCTGCAGTCCCAGATCTCAGATACATCTGTGGTGCTGTTCATGGACAACAGCCGCTTTCTGGACATGGGCAGCATCATCCCTGAGGTCAAGGTGCAGTACGAGGAGATTGCCAACCGCAGCCGGGCTGAGGCTGAGAGCATGTACTAGATTAAGTATAAGGAGCTGCAGACGCTGGGTCGGAAGCATGGGGATGACCTGTGGCGTGCAAAGACTGAGATCTAGATGAACCGGAACATCAGCGGGCTCCAAGCTGAGACTGAGGGTCTCAAAGGCCAGCGGGCTTCCCTGGAGGCCGCCACGCAGATACCAAGCAGCGTGGGGAGCTGGCCATTAAGGATGCCGACGCCAAGCTGTCTGAGCTGGAGGCTGCCCTGCAGCTAGCCAGTCAAGACATGGCGCAGCAGCTGCATGAGTACCAGGAGCTGATGAAGGTCAAGCTGGCCCTGGATATCAAGATCGCCACCTACAGGAAGCTGTTGGAGGGTGAGGAGAGCTGGCTGGAGTCTGGGATGCAGAACATGAGTATCCATATGAAGACCACCAGCAGCTATGCAGGTGGTCAGAGCTTGGCCTATGGGGGCCTCACAAGCCCCGGCCTCAGCTAAGGCCTGGGCTCCAGCTTTGGCTCTGGCATGGGCTCCAGCTTCTTCAGCCGCACCAGCTCCTCCAGGGCCGTGGTCGTGAAGAAGATCGAAACCCGTGATGGGAAGCTGGTGTCTGAGTCCTCCGACGTCCTGCCAAAGTGAAGCCCCTCCCAGCCTGCCCCTCCTGCGGCTGCCGCGGAGCCTAGGAGGGAGGCCACTGTGCAGGGGAACACAGGGAACGGGAGACCCACCTGAGGCTCAGCCCTAGCCCTCAGCCCATCCGCGAGAGAGTTTACTACCTGGGGATCCCCCTTGCCCATGCCTCCAGCTGCAAAGCAATTCAATTGCTTTTTTTTTTTTTTTCCCAAAATAAAACCTCGGCTAGCTCTGCCAAAAAAAAAAAAAAAAAAAAGACTGTATGTATTTCTTTCCCTCTATTGCATCTACTTATTACTGAAGTGGGGCAATTTCTTTTGCAGTAAATAATCTGCCCTTCAATCAGCCAAGCCAACATTGCCATTGTGCTCTCCTGCTTAAGTGCTTTATTGATCCACTAATTTACCATTTATTAACTGAGAATTCAGGAATCAGGATTCTTAGTGAGTTCTTAATATCACCTTATAAATAATTCTTGGTTTTGCAAAAGCTGGACTTGGTCTACACTCTCTTTGAAAGGGCAAACTGGGATTTCATATGGAGGTAAATATGATACAGTTATTTATTGCATTTTGTGCCAAGGATAAGAGGAGTGCTTCCCTAAGGCATTATGTGTATGTCAGATGACTTATTGCCATAAAGAATAAGGGTATTTTAGGTAGTAGGAGCTGGCACCAAGCATCTATGTAAGCTGTATATAGGTATATAGTCGATTTATTTTAGAATAATATGTTTTTGTTGGTTAATTTTTTCTAGTTATTAAAAGTAATATGTGGTCATTATAAAAGTTTTAGAATTACAGAAAAATAAAAAATCCAGATTACTCAGAATCTCATTATCCTGACATAATAATTGACTTTTATTATTTATTTATTTATTTTGAGACGGGGTCTCACTCTGTTGCCCAGGCTGGAGTGCAGTGGTGTGATCTTGGCTCACTACAAACCCTGCCTCCCCAGGCTCAAGTAATCCTCCCACCTCAGCCTCCCAAGTAGCTGAGACCAGAAGTGTACACCACCACACCTGGCTAATTTTATGTATTTTTGGTAGAGATAGGGTTTCACCATGTTGCCTAGGCTGCAATTGACTTTTATTACTTTGTATCTTGAATAATTTGCTTTTGAAAAATCATTGTATTGAATATCCCATCAGATTTAAAATGGACTGCTTCTTATTCATAAGTGCAAGTAGAAGAGGGATTGACACAAATAATCCACACAGCGGCCAAATAAAAAGTAATGCAGGGCCGGGCGCAGTGGCTTACGCCTGTAATCCCAGCACTTTGAGAGGCCGAGACAGGAGGATCACTTGAGGTCAGGAGTTCAAGACCAGCCTGGCCAACATGGCAACACTCTGTCTCTACTAAAAGTACAAAAAAATTTAGCCGGGCATGGTGGCACATGTCTATAGTCTCAGCTGCTTGGGAAGTGAGGCAGGAGAATCTCTTGAACCCAGGAGGCAGAGGTTGCAGTGAGCCGAGATCACACCACTGCACTCCAGCCTGGGCAACAGAGTGAGACTCCATCTCAAAAACAAACAAACAAAAAAAAGTAATACAGGTTGAATATACCTCATTTGAAGTGTTTTGGATTTCAGATTGTTTGTTTGTTTGTTTTTTGAGATGGGGTCTCACTCTGTTGCCCAGGCTGGAGTGCAGCGGCATGATCTCCGCTCACTGCAAGCTCTGCGTCCCAGGTTCACACCATTTTCCTGCCTCAGCCTCCCGAGTAGCTGGGACTACAGGCGCCCACCACCACGTCTGGCTAATTTTTTGTATTTTTAGTAGAGATGGGGTTTCACTGTGTTAGCGAGGATGGTCTCGATCTCCTGACCTTGTGATCTGCTCGCCTCGGCCCCCCAAAGTGCTGGAATTATAGGCGTGAGCCACCGCTCCTGGTGGAGTTCAGATTTTTTAGGATTTTGTAATATTTTGCATTATATTGGTTGAGCAACCCAAATCGAAAATCCGAAATGCCCCAGTGAGCATTTCATTTGAGCATCACGTCAGCACCCAAAATTGTGTTTTGGAATATTTTGGATTTTCGATTTTCAGATTTGGGATGCTCAACCTGCGTAGCATTTTTGCCTGTTGATTACCTTCTTCAAGTTCTCCCTCCTCTTCACACAACTTCCCCTTCACTTAACTGCCTCCCTTCCCTACATCCATTTACAGAAGATTCACTTTCCCGAAGATGATTGCTTCTGGTGTTTCTCACACTGTTTCACCAGTTACTCCTCTGGCAGCCAAGTATAAGCATATTTCTCAAGAAGTCTGGGAATAGCCTTACAGTGTCAACCATAAGTCCAAAATTTCTTTGTATTCTCTTGATTTATCTTAAAGGTTCATTTAAATTTTGCCTTCCAACTTCTTTGTGTTCATTGTATTATAAAATATTGTAATAAATGTCATACATCTGTGTAAAATACTCCAGGAAGCTGTGCCACATTGTCAAATGACTTTAAATTCTCTCTGGCATATGGCTGCATCCCCTGGGGGTACATGTTACCCTAGTTTGAGAAACTTAGACTCTAAATGTAGATGAATTTGTATTTTCTAAGAATGTATTATTAAGTAAAATAAGGAGTCAGATGTATACTAGATTTTCAGAGGTTACCAATGAAGAGATATGGGACATGCCTTTTAGAGGGAAGCGTTGGAATCATTTGGAAGATTTTTTTCAGATTTTTCCCTTCTCCCTTTCCAGTTTGAGAATTACTGCCACAGTGAGTCCCTGTTCTGATGGGAAAATGCTTTGTTCCCCAATGACATTGGGATATAAAAAAGAATGAGAGGCCGGGCATGGTGTCTCATGCCTATAATCCCAGCACTTAGGGAGGCCGAGGCGGGCGGATCACCTGAGGTCAGGAATTTCAGACCATCCTGGCCAACATGGTGTAACCCCATCTCTACTAAAGATACAAAAATTAGCTGGGCATGGTGGCGTGTGCTTGTAGTCCCAGCTACCCAGGAGGCTGAGGCAGGAGAGGCGCTTGAACCCGGGAGGCGAAGGTTGCAGTGAGCCGAGATCGCACCATTGCACTCCAGCCTGGGCAAGAAAGTGAGACTCTGTCTCAAAAATAAATAAATAAAAATAAAAACAATAAAAAATAAAAAAGGCATGAGGACTATTCAAATTTAACAGTCACACACGTATATATATACACAGACATATATTCACACACTACGTATACTGTATATACTATATAGATGACTTACAAGGTAATTTTTATTCTAAAATCTATTTGACTCACTGAATTAAGAGTTTTCTGTTTTTATTATTTATCATAACCAAATGTGATGTAACATGTTCAGTTACCAAAAAAAGTAAGTCCTTGACTTGTCCTGTTTCTACTATTCCAATCTGAGGAAGGTTAGGATTTAGCGCCACCCTGCTCCCGAATTAGAAAATTATTTTGCTAGATTAGAAATGTTTTTCTCTAAAATATCTGCAGAGCTCTGCCCAGTCTGACCATTTGTTCCCACTAGGGTGCCTTTAAGTGCCTCAGTGCTTTTAGCTTTCCTGTTTCTTTTGTTCTGTGTCCTCCATCTTTCTGCCTCCTGCTGCTGATGTCTAATATCACCATCATAGTAACAAACTGTTTCTAATTTGAGGTCCAGTGCCATAGAATACATTTTCTAAGACATACAATACTGTGATAGATGTAAGAAAATAATTCCATGATAAAAGGACATCTGACATAAAAACCATTTAGGATCATTCCTTTTGCAGCACAGTGTAGACAGAGAATTTACCAGTGGCAGTCTAAGTGCTCACATAGCAAGGCTCCCCTGGATGGGGATTCCACCTTCCAGGAAGCATGCATCTCACTCTGTGAGAATCTATGAGAACCTTGATTTCAGAGTTAGGAGAGAGGGTCAAAGGTCTGGCTCTTCAATTCCCATATCCTAGGTTCCAGTCCATCTTTATTTCCTCCTTTGCGTTTTCTACAGCCCTCTACCTCTGACATTTGGAGAAGTCTAAGCTATGACGTAGGTGACTTACATGAACAAAAACAGGACCCAAATAAAATTTCTCAGATTTTATAACCATGTCTTTTCCAGTTCCCTTTATCTTTTTAGTTTCTTTTTCTGTATTTACAATTCTTCCTTTTGGAACTTAAATGAAAGATCAAATCATGTGAGTCAGTAAATATTATTACAAATTAACATGTATTATTGGAATGTTTTTAGAGTAAATGTTATGAGTAAGGTAATGTATGAGATCCTGGAGACACAATGATGAGTAAGATCAGATTAATATCAGCATCTTGGAGCATATAGTCTGGGTTGAAAGAGAGAGAAATTAATTAAATACAGAACTAACTATACATTTACAACTGATAACATTTGATCATCCTCCTTAGTGAAATGGTTTCTTCACTTGTAGTCTAGAATACCAGACTCGTGGTTTTCCTGCCTCACTGGCCATTCCTTTTTTGTTTCCTTTGCTGAGTCTTTCTCTTCTTTCACCTAAATATTGGAGTACTGTAGGCTATAGCCCTTGGATCTTTTGCTCTCTATTCTTCCTCAATAATACCAGCTGGTTGTATGGCTTTAAATAATATCTCTCTCTCTCTCTCTCTTTTTTTGAGACCCGAGTCTCGCTCTGTCACCCAGGCTGGAGTGCAGTGGCACAATCTTGGCTCACTGCAGTCTCTGCGAGGCTCAAGCAATTCTTGTGCCTCAGACTCCCGAGTGGCTGGGACTACAGACACCTGCCACCACGCCTTGCTTATTTTTGTATTTTTAGTAGAGATAGAGTTTCACTATGTTGGCCAGGCTGGTCTTGAACCCCTGACCTCAAGTGATCCGCCCACCTCAGCCTCCCAAAGTGCTGCGATTACAGGTGCGAGCCACCGTGCATGGCCAGTATCTCTTGATATCTATATGCTGATGACACCCAAATTTATATCTGCATTTCCTATTCCTCCCTAAACTCACTGCTTTCCATGTCACTGCATTGACCCAGTGGCTCAGGACAGAAATCTGTGTCCAATTCTTATCACCTTTACTGTTACCATGCTGGTTCAGCTGACAGTAATCTCTTAACTGGTCATCTGTTCCAAGTACCCTCATTCCCATCCCTGTTTATGTCATCTATTGACCACTTAATAGCTGAAGTAATCTTTTTTTTTTTTTTGAGAAAGATTCTCATTCTGTCACCCAGGTTGGAGTGCAGTGACATGATCTTGGCTCACTGCAACCTCCGCCTCCCAGGTTCAAGCAATTCTCATGCCCCAGCCTCCTGAGTAGCTGGAATTACAGGCATGTACCACCACACCCGGCTAATGTTTGTATTTTTAATAGAGACAGGGTTTCATCATGTTCACCAGGCTGGTGAAGAAATATTTTTAAAGCCTAAATCAGACCTGAGCAAAATCCTCCAAAGAAGTGCTGATTTCAGGTCTAGGGCAGGAAATGTACAAGATGAATCTCAGAGGATAGGATACTAACAGCGTTCCAGAAATGATGAGGAGAGAAAAAAGCTATAATCATAAAATTTGAAATGTTGCTTACTGACAGAAACAATATAGGTCTTTTATGAGATCCTTCTTAAGATCACATCAAACTTTAGGAATTGAAAGACAAAAAATGAAATTATACAGAATATAGATCAAACTAACAGAATATAAATCAAGCAATTTTTTGATAATTTGTATATGGAGACACACAAACACACACACACATATTTTAAGAATTTTTTAAACCTGCAAAAAAAAAAATGAAGGAAAGCACAATGAACTTCTATATTCCCCTTACCTAGACACATTACCCGTTAACACTGGCTACTTTTTTAGGTTGAAACATATAAAAAGTCCTTGTTTTGTTTTGCTTTGACAAATAAATGATGAAATAGATGGTTCAATTGAATGCGCAAACATATACACTTATACACAACACACATCCTTTAGCCAAACCATCTGAGAGTAGGTTATAGATATGATGCTTCATTATGTATCTCTCAAAAACAGAAACATTCTACACAACTGAGAAAAATAAACATTAATTCAGTATCATCATCCACATATAGTTCCTATTCAAATTTCTCAATTTGAGCCACCAGTTTTTAAAGAAAATCACATTACAAAATCATTTTATGAGTCTGGTGTGCTTTCTCTTATAGAATAAAGTGACTATGTTTACTGTTCACTTACTCTAGTTTTTTCTTTGTGGTTTAGCTTCTTACATCGGTGTTTGACAATAGCATCAAGACTTTTGGAGTAATTGAGAGTGACCCTTTTGACTGGGAGAAGACTGGAAATGATGGCTCCCTAACAACCACCACTACTTCTACCACCCCTCAGTTGCACACTCGCTTGACCCCTGCTGCAGTTGGGTATGTCCTAAACAGATCATTTGGTGGTGTCTTTCCTGGATGCATTATATTTGCAAAAATTTATTTCATCCAGATTCCCTCAGATGACCAAATGCTAAGACATCAGGGAAAGCCTATGGATCTCCTCGAATTAACATTGCTCTTATGTACACCTTTGGAATTACTTGCTTTAGATAGTACTGATAGATTATACTGTGAAATGGGAGCTTAGAGCTTAGAGCTTATGTGACTTGTTGATATCAAATTTATAATGGGTTTTCTTCAAAATGAGGACCAGCATTAGTTGTGTTTCCAAATAACATATGGAACCCTGAAAAGAATGTGCCACAATTATATCTAACTATACTGTGCCAAAGTTTAGTGGGAACAAAGCATGTAGCATGTTCCTCTTAAAGTGATTGAACTTTCATAATGTATTAAGAAGAGGTTATGATCTGTTTCCGTGATCTTAGTTTTTTTATCGTTAATGTTTTTTCCTCTACATGTATTAAATACAGTTCCTTTTGTCTTTTATTTTGTTGTTTTGTCTTTTTTTTTTTTTTTTTTTTTCTAATTTTTTACCTGCTTTGGTTGTTTCAAACTTTTTGGTCAAGAAAAAAAAGTAAATACCCAAAATGCTGAGGCAGAAGGATCACTTGAGCCCGGGAGTTAGAGGCTGCAATGGGCTATGATTGTGCCACTACACTCTAGCCTATGCAACAGAGTGGGACCCGTCTCTGGGGAAAAGAAAGTGAATAGGGACAAATTATCATACAATTTAAGTTAATTGGGACATTATACCACTCATCCATTGCTTTGATTTTTTTTTTTTAAACGTGGAGTTTCATTCTTGTTGCCCAGGCTGGAGTGCAGTGGCGCGATCTCAGCTCACTGCAATGTCCGCCTCCCGGGTTCAAGCGATTTTCCTGCCTCAGCCTCCCAAGTAGCTGGGATTACAGGCCTTTGCCACCACGCCTGGCTAATTTTGTATTTTTAGTAGAGATGGGGTTTCACTATGCTGGTCAGGCTGGTCTCAAACTCCTGACCTCAAGTGATCTGCCTGTCTCGTTCTCCAAAAGTGCTGGGATTACAGGCGTGAGCCACTGCGCCGACCTCATTTTTTTTTTTTTTTAAGAGATGGAGTCTGGCTGTGTCACCCAGGCTGGAGTGCAGTGGCTATTTATAGGCACAGTCATAGTGCGCTATGGCCTCAAATTCCTGGGCTGAAGCAATCCTCCTACCTCAGCCTCTCTAGACTACAGACATGCACCCTTGTGCCCAGCTGTGATTTTTATATTGAAAGATGGGATCACTAGAACTTGTTGAATCATCGGAAGAGTTTTCATAGACTCACATAACTGGATAGTATCACTGACTATCATGTCTAAGCATTCCTAAATGTGAGACCCTGACTAGACCCAGAATCACCACGGATGTTTTTTAAAAACACCTATTCCTGGGACCTACCCCAGACCTATTGAATCAGAATGCCTAGAAGTGGGGCACAGAAGTCCATATGCATCAAGTATTTCTCATGCTTATCAGAGTTTGGGATCCACTGCCCTAATCCTGCCACCCTATCTTACAAATGAGGAAATAATCCTAACACTGAAGTAAATCCAACTTTAGGTAAATATTAATGGCAGAGCTGGAGCCAGTCCAGAAATTTTGTTCTAGTGTTTTTGTCCTTCCCCTTTGATTGTTGTTAGAAATAAATCTCAAACTTGCAAAAATCCAGGTGATAGCACTTCAGGGACCTAAAGACAAGAAAGGCAGTTTATGTTCCCATCTTCCAATATTTTCTCCAAAATAACACAGAATAACAAAGAAGGAAAACTAAAGCTACACAGAAAAACCATGTCCTCAGCGTAACTTGTAGAAGATGCCCAAGCTTCAAAATAACTGTAAATAAAAATAGAGAAAAAAATGAGACCACAAATCCTAGTGCAGTATCTTTCATGCTCTTACCTAACCTACCCCTGCCAGAAGACTTTATAAAGACAGATCAAGAAAAACTGTGGGGAAGACGAAAATTAGCAATGGGATGTAAGGTTGTTCTAAAACCAATGCCATACTCCAGCTGTCTTTTGATCCCAAAAAATAAATAAATAAATAAAACCAGTGCTAGAAAGATTAAACCCATGCTAATAAGGAAAATAGTAAAAAGTGTCCTGATAGATCAGATGATGAATTTCAGGGAAGTAAAAATATGCATAATTCAAAAGAAAAAAAAGGGAGAAGTGTTCTTCATTAGTGGAGTGGCAGAAGAAAAAAGATGTATCAATTTGGGTCCAGTCAGGAGACAGAAACTACACAGTAATTTGAATAGGACAAAAAAAGTCAAAGAATTATTTATGGATACACAATAATTGTACATATGTATGGGATACATGCAATATTTTAATACATGCATGCAATGTGTTGTGATCAAATCAGGGTCATTAGGATATCCATTACCTCAAACATTTATCATTTCTTTGTGTTGGGAACATTTCAAACTTTCTACCTATTTTTGAAATATACACTAGTATTTTTGTTTGTTTGTTTGTTTGCTACAGAGTCTCACTCCATCACCCAGGCTGGGGTGCAGTGGCGCAATCTCGGCTCACTGCAACCTCCGCCTCTCGGGTTCAAGCGATTCTCCTGCCTCAGCCTTCCGAGTAGCTGGAATTACAGGCATGTGCCACCATGCTAATTTGTGTATTTTTAGTAGAGACGGGGTTTCACCATGTTGGGCAGGCTGGCCTCGAACTCCTGACCTCAGGTGATCCACCTGCCTCAGCCTCCCAACGTGCTGAGATCACAGGCACAAGGCACCACGCCCAGCCTACACAAGATATTGTTAACTATAGTCAATAATAGGGAATTGGAATAACGTGGGATTGATTAATAAGAAATAAAGATAAATGTAAAGAATACAGGTACAGGAATAGCAGATACAAGGTCCAGCCATGATGCCTAGGACTGAGTGAGATTAAACATCCAAGCAAGAACTGTCCCACCCCTGCCCAAGGGCTGAGGTTCAGACCTTATTGGGAGAGGAAGAAATGAAATCATAATTGATTGAACTCAGGAAAGAAATAGAAGGAAAAGACAAAAGTATCTCATAATTGAAGAATATATTACAAAATGCACAAAGGAGAATAGACATAAGTGAAAATTTAATAGTCATTGAATAAGGACAAAGAAAAAACCCTGAGAGAATGAAAATAAGATAATTCAAAAGAGTTAGAGAGAAGGTAGTGCAAATTGAAGGCAGAGAAGAAATAACATTCAGGTTGTTGGAGTCCCTGAAGAAGAAAAACAAAATAATACGTTAAAACTGAGAAACCAAATAGTAGAAGGTTAGATTTAAAAACAGAGAACTGGCTGGGTGTGATGGCTCATACTTGTAATCCCAGCAGTTTGGGAGGCTGAGGTGGGCGAGTCACGAGGTCAGGAGTTCGAGACCAGCCTGTCCAATATGGTGAAACCCCGTTTCTACTGAAAAATACAAAAATTGGCTGAGCACGGTGGCTCACGCCTGTAATCCCAGCACTTTGGGAGGCCGAGGTGGGCGGATCACGAGGTCAGATCAAGACCGTCCTGGCTAACACAGTGAAACCCCGTCTCTACTAAAAATACAAAAACAAAATTAGCCGGGCATGGTGGCAGGTGCTCGTAATCCCAGCTGCTCGGGAGGCTGAGGTGGGAGAATGGCGTGAACCCGGGAGACAGAGCTTGCAGCGAGCTGAGATCGAGCCACTGCACTCCAGCCTAGGTGACAGAGCGAGACTCCATCTCAAAACAAACAAACAAACAAACAAAACACAAAAATGATCTGGGCATGGTGGCGTACACCTGTAGTCCCAGCTACTCGGGAGGCTGAGGCAGGAGAATTGCTTGAACCTGTGAGGCAGAGGTTGCAGTGAGCCGAGATCACGCCACTGCACTCCAGCCTGGGCGACAACATGAGACTCCGTCACAAAAGAAACAAACAAACAAACAAAAACTCACAGAGAACTAAGAGCATTTAAAAAGGTTTATGTCCAAAGATAAGCATTAGAACAAAAAGGTGAACCTTCTGAAATACCCCCCCAAAATTATTTATAAATTAAAGTACAGGCCAGGCACAGTGGCTCATGCCTGTAATTCCAGCACTTTGGGAGGCCAAGGTGGACAGATCACTTTGAGCTCAGGAGTTTGAGACCATCCTGGGCAACATGGTGAAACCCTGTCTCTACAAAAAATACAAAAATTAGCCGGGTGTGGTGGTGTGTGCCTGTAGTCCCAGCTACTCCGAAGGCTGAGGCTGGAGAATGGCTTGAGTCCAAGAAATGGAGTTGCAATGACTTGAGATCGTGCCACTATACTTCACCCTGGGCAACAGAGTGAGATCTTGACTCAAAAAAAAAAAAAAAAATTGGACAAAGAATACATCTTGTGCCGGGCGCGGTGGCTCACGCCTGTAATCCCAGCACTTTGGGAGGCCGAGGCGGGCGGATCACAAGGTCAGGAGATCGAGACCATCCTGGCTAACACGGTGAAACCCCGTCTCTACTAAAAATACAAAAAATTAGCCGGGCGAGGTGGCAGGCGCCTGTAGTCCCAGCTACGCGGGAGGCTGAGGCAGGAGAATGGCGTGAACCCCGGGGGGCGGAGCCTGCAGTGAGCCGAGATCGCGCCACTGCACTCCAGCCTGGGTGAAAGAGAGAGACTCTGCCTCAAAAAAAAAAAAAAAAAAAAAAGAATACATCTTGTAGAGGAAGAAATATAGCAAATATTAGCAAGATACTGTGCACATAATAATAAAATACTATGACAAAGCTTTCCCCCTATGTTCTCTTCTAGGAGTTTTATAGTCTCAGGTCTTAACATATAGGTCTTTTATACATTTTTAGTTGATTTTTGTGTATTATGTAAAATAGGGGTCCAATTCCTTTGTATGTGGAAATCCAGTTTTTCCGGCACCATTTATTGAAGAGCACCATTTATTATTGGACCCCATTGTGTCCTTTTGGTGCCCTTGTTGAAAATTAGTTGACCAAATAAGATATCTGCACTCTCGTGTTCACTGCAGCAGTATTTACAATAGCCAAGATACAGGAACAACCTAAATACCCATTGATGGACAAATTGATAAAGAAAATGTGTGTGTGTGTGTGTGTGTGTGTGTATTGTATGTGTTTGTATATATATACACACACAATGGAATATAGATGATATATAAATACATACACACACATAATGGAATATTATTCAGCTTTTTATTTTTCTATTTTTATTTTTTGAGACTGATTCTTGCCCTGTTGCTCAGGCTGGAGTGTAATGACATGATCTCTGCTCACTGCAACCTCCGCCTCCTGGATTCAAGTGATTCTCCTGCCTCAGCCTCCCTCCCCTCAGCTGGGATTACAGGCCTGTGTCACCACACCTGGCTAATTTTTGTATTTTTATTAGAGATGGGGTTTCACCATGTTTGCCAGGCTGGTCTCGAACTCCTGACCTCAGGTGATCCGCCTGCCTCAACCTCCCAAAGTGCTGGGATTACAGGCATGAGGCGCTACGCCCGACCTTATTCAGCTTTTAAAAAGAAGGAGATCCTACCATTTGCCACAGCATAGGTGGAACTAAAAGACATGCTTAGTGAAATAAGCCAGACAGAAATAAAAATGTTGCATGATCTCATTTATATGTGAACAAAACATACACACACACATATATATATATACACACACACACATATATATGTTTTAAAGCACTCAAATACACAGAGATTGAGAATGAAACAGTGGTTACCACAGGGGGTTCAAGGAGGGAGGAAGGAAAGGAAATGGGGAGATGTAGGTCAAAGGATATAAAATAGCAGATATGTGGGATGAACAAGTGTGGAGATCTAGTGGACAACATAAGGAATAACCTTAATAAAACTGTATTTTCAGAAGACTTGGACATATCTTAAATAAAAATAAAATTGTATTAGAGATTTTTGTTAAATAAGTAGATTTTAGCTGCTCTTTGTCACAAAAAAAGTAACTGTGAGTTGATAGATATGTTAATCTGCTTTCCTGTAATAACCATTTTACTGTCTATGTATATCCTATTACATTGTTACAAAGCTCAAATACAATTTAAGGAAGTAAAATACAGCAGACTTAAGACCAAACGTATCAGTCACAGCAATAAATCTACATGGGGTTAACTCACCTATTAAAAGGAAAAGATTTTCAGTTTGGGTTATATAGCTATATTCATATGTTGTATATAAGAGACACACACCTAAAAAAAGTAAGAAAGAGATGGACAAAGATATATCAGAAAGATAGAAAAGAGAAGTGATCCTAATAAGAGACAATGTAGAATTCACGCCAAAACAAAAAACTTAGAAAAGATGGAAGGGCACTTTTTAGTGCCAAATGCCACAATTCACAAGTGGGATACAAAATTTATTAATATTTAGTCACCAGAATCATGACACTCACCTTTAGGAAATAACAACTGCAGGATATTCAAGGAGACATAAAAACGCACTCATAATTGGAGATGTTAATGTACCACCCTCAGTTTAAGACAGATCAAGTGAACAGAGAATAGGAAGATAGAAGACTTTAACAGCACGATCATAGTAAGGTAGATCATGTTTATGTTTTCTGAACTCTATACCTTGATGATAGAGACTATACCTCCTGCCCAGGGGCCCCTGGAACATTCACAAAAACTGATCAGGTATTAGGTCACAAAGAAACATGTAAGTAGTTCCATAAAGTAGAAGTATTACGCTATCTGATCACACTGCAAGAAAACTAGAAATTACCAACAAAATTAAAATATCAAAGACCCTTTTACTGGAAATTTAAGAACCTGTTAAATTACAGTCATGTGCTGTATAATGACATTGCAATCAGTGATACATCGCATATATGACAGTGGTCCTATAAGATTACAATACTGTAGTTTTACTCTACCTTTTCTATGTTTAGATATGTTATAATACCCAAATACTTACCATTGTGTTACACTTGCCTCCAGTATTCAGAACAGTAACATGCTGTACAGGTTTGTAACCTAGGAGCAATAGGCTATACCATATAGCCTAGGCATGTAATAGGCTATACAATATAGTTTTTTTAAGTACACTGTGATCATTTGGATAATGACGAAATTGCCTAACGATGGCATTTGTTAGAATGTATCCCCATTGTTAAGCAATACATGACTGTACTCTTGGGTGAAAACGAAAATAAAAACTAAAAGTTATAGAAAAAAATGATAATGTAAACACTAGTTATCAGAATCTATGAGATAACTTTAGAGCAAAGATCAGAGGAAAACCTATGGCATTAAACAAGGAGGTACATAATGTCAGTATGTCTCATTACTGATGATGCTAATGTTGATAATTTGGTTACAGTGGCCAGTTCTTTCTACTATAAAGTTACTGTTTTTCTCTTTGTAAGAAATAATCTTGTGGGAAGATATTTGCAACTATGTCAGCACTGTGTTTCTTGTCATACTTTTCCTATTAATTGTAGCATCCATCAGTGAATCTTGCCCACAGGCCTAACCATTACTATCTGCCCTCTAAGAAAAAGTTTGCCAACCTCTGATTTTTTTCTGTTTGCAAATGATATGGTAGAATACCTGGAGAATCAGTGTTAAAGAGAAAAATTTATAGTGTATGTCCCAGAACCCTGAATTTCTTTGTAGAGGGAGAATGAAAGTTTAGAAGGTAAGAGGACGCTTTAAATCATGAGCCAGCAAGCTTTATCTGTAAAGGGTCAGATAAATATCTGTGAGCTATGCTGTCTCTGTCACTACTGTCATTGCTGTTGTAGTACAAAAGCTGCCATGGCCAACATGTAAACAAACGAGACTGACTGTGTTCCAATAAGTCTATTAAAAAAAAAATAGGTAGGTAAGCAGGCCAGATTTGGCCCACAGGCACTAGTTTGCCTTAGGGGGAATGAAATATGAAAAGGATGTTCGTTCTTACTATTTTCTCTCATATCTCTTCAGTTCTTCCGCACATTTTCTTACTTATTCCCTTAATCTGCTTCAGTTATATAATACCTTGCCTAGAAACACAGACCATGTGCTAATAACACTCTTATGTATACTTTCTCACTCATTCATATTCCTCAACATGATATAATTTTCCTGGGAAGGAATTATTTCTTTCCATATTGCATACTCCAGATTTGGATCAGAGTTTAGGAAAAGAAACAATAACCAGGGAAGGAGAAAGGAGTGGAGAATAAATGCAGAGGGAGGGGCCGGGTGGGAGAGGAACCTGAGTCCTATAAAAGAGAGCCTGTGTGGAGAAGATGGACGATGTCCTTGGAGTGTGTGGTATCATACTGAAGCATAAGAGATAGGAAAAAGTAGGATTGAATGAAAGTAGAAGTGTATTCAGAGATGGAGGTGTGGTTTGTTTCCTGAGGCGTGAAAGAAGGAAATGCCAAGGAATTGAGGTAGTTGGAAAAAAAGCAGAATAATGGCTAGACATAAGGGAAAAAGGGACTTGAAAGAATACTGAGTGATTAAAATGGAAAAAAGGTGATGATAATAGACTAAGCTTCTTGAGTTCAAATATTCATCTATTTCCCTTTCTCTTTCCTCAGGAATAGAGGGAATTCTTTCTCAACATTTGGATTACCATGTAGTACATGTATGTCCATTATGACTCTTGCATCAATAAATAAATTATATTGAACTAATATCTGAAAAATCTGTTAGTAGCCAATTTATTTCTGATCTTTAATTATCTCTATAATAAATCTGTTTATTTGAACTATTTTAGGCCCAACTACCTTTTAAATATGCTTCCACTGTCAGAACTACAGATACTACTTTACTAGGTTGTACGTTTTTTTTTCTTTCTTTTTTTTTTCTGAGAGCCATTATCAGTGCTTTTCTAGATTATATCCTTGTAAACTGTTGATAAAGAGGTTCATTCTAGCATTGACCCATTTAGGCAAAGGTAGTGGTGAAGGTCATCGGTTACCAAGTCAGGTGGAACAAGTCCCTGAAAAATCACTGGTCTTCTCAGAGCATATGAAGTACTCGTGACACCAGTGCCAGGCTGTAACTGTGACCCTTAAAGTGGCTAACTGAGAGGATGCCTGTGTTGCCACTCACAGTAATTACAGGTGTCAGTATAATGTACTGAAGACTAATTTTTCTACTTTGAGACATTCCAGGTCACTTCTAAGAGGAGGTTTCATTGTGTGCTAAGTATTGTGTTCAGTCAGCAATATTAAAAAAAAAAAACCCTAGAATATAGAGTTATAGAACTGGTAGGAGCCTTTTCACTTGGTGAACGATAACTGTGAACTAGAAAAGCCTCTCATGGGAGGGTCTAAGGGAGCAATGACCAACCATGTAAATAAGACCTGGAATTACTTTGAAAGAAATATATAGGCAAATACCAATTAATATTTGCTATTTCCCCAGGTCAGTTCATGCTGAACTATATCAACTGTATAATTACAGAAAGTCTAGTTTCCCCTCTAGGGCAAGAATTTCCTTCCTCTTGTTTGTGTTGCTAGGGCCTTGCATGTAGTAGGTGCTTAGTAAAAAGTCTGCAAGTGGCCGGGCACGGTGGCTCACACCTGTAATCCCAGCACTTTGGGAGGCCGAGGTGGGCGGATCACTTGAGGCCAGGAGTTCGAGACCAGCCTGGCTGACATGGCAAAACCCCATCTCTACTAAAAGCATAAAAAATTAGCTGGGCATGGTGGTGCATGCCTGTAATCCCAGCTACTTGGGAGGCCGAGGCAGGAGAATTGCTTGAACCCAGGAGGCGGAGGTCGCAGTGAGCCACGATTATGCCACTGCACCCCAGCCTGAGAGACAGAGCTTGACTCTGTCTCAAAAAAAAAAAAAAAAAAAAAAAAATCTGCGAGTGAAAAAGTAATACACATTTCACACTGTAAAAAAATAACATAGCTGATTGATCTGACACCTGTTTATTTCATTATGGTGCTGCGAAAGTTGATTATACAAATTAGGTCATTCTTGTCATACTCAACTAAATGAATCAAGAGGCAGAGCCCTCATGAATGAGAAAGTACTTGGGGCACATAGCACCAGGTATTTAATTTCTCATAAGCCCAGCTGCTGAAATGGGCTGCTGTGACTCTAAGACTAAATTTACATACCTCTGTCACTCACCAGTCAGAGCCTGCCAGCTCCCAAAAGCTTCTCTAGTGCCAATGAGCTTTCTTTCAAAACAGTATGTGACATCTCTCTAATAAAACCCTCAACCTCTCCTTTGGTCTTCAGATATACCAGAGACCCACTCAGTCTATGTGTGTGCCCCAAATTGTAATTCCTGCTTCCCAAATGAAATGTTAATTTGGAGATTCATCTCTGTATTTTATTTTGAGTTCAACAGCACTTAACATTTTCCTGTTTAGAATTTTTTTAAAATTCTCTAACACGCTGGGCGCTGTGGCTCACTCCTGTAATCCCAGCACTTTGGGAGGCCGAGGCAGGCAGATCACCTGAGGTCAGGAGTTTGAGACCAGCCTGCCCAACATGGCAAAACCCTGTCTCTACTAAAAATACAAAAAATAGCCCGGTGTGGTGGTGGGCACCTGTAATCCCAGCTACTCAGGAGGCTAAGGCAGGAGAATCGCTTGAATCCTGGAGGTGGAGGTTGCAGTGAGCCGAGATCGCGCCACTGCACTCCAGCCTGGGCGACAAGAGTGAAACTCTGTCTCAAAAAAAAAAAAAAAATCTTGTTATAATTGACAGAGACTTCTTTGAAAATAGATGAAATGCTTCTTACTTATAAAGTGATTGTCAAATTAGGGTGTTATTGTTTTAGAATTTGTATTTTAAAATCAGCTTGAAAATTCTAATTGATCAAAATTTTAAAGTTTTATTTTGTAGGATTGGCGTGACCTAAGTTTTTTTTTTCTTTTTCTTTTTCTTTTGTTTTTTTTTTTTGTTGTTGTTGTTGTTTTTTGAGCTGGAGTCTTGCTCTGTCACCCAGGCTGGAGTGCAGTGGCGCAATGTCAGCTCACTGTAACCTCCGCCTCCTGGATTCAAGCAATTCTCCTGCCTCAGCCTCGTAAGTAGCTGGTATTACAGGCACCCACCACCACGCCCAGATAATTTTTGTATTTTTAGTAGAGGCAGGGTTTCACCATGTTGGCCAGGCTGGTCTGCAACTCCTGACCTCAAGTGATCTGCCTGCCTCAGCCTCCCAAAGTGCTGGGATTACAGGTGTGAGCCACCATGCCTGGCCAACCTAAGTTTTCAAGGTGCTTTTTTTTTTTTAAACTCTCTTAATTATGTGTGGAGTTCATTTAAATGAAGAAATAAAATGATGTAAGATAGTCTCATAGTAATTTTTGATTCTTGCCTTTTTTTCCTCCCTTCATATGTAGAATTGCCAATGCCACTCCCATCCCTGGAGACTTGCTTCGAGAAAATACAGATGAGGTATTTCCAGATGAACAGCTTAGCGATGGAGAAAATGGCATCCCTGTTGGTGTGTCACCAGATAAATTGCCTGGATCTCTCAGACACCCCCGTCCCCAGGAGAAGGATGTTTGGGAAGAGATGGATGCCAACAAAAATAAGATAAAGCTTGGAATTTGTAAGGTATGAGTACCTTATAAACAACAGAAATTTATTTCTTACAGTTCAGAAGGCTGGGAAGTCCAAGAAGGAAGGCCAGGCAGATTTGGTATCTGGTGAGGGCTGTTTTGTGACTCCTCCTTGCTGAGTCCTCATGTGGTAGATGGGGAAAGGGATCTCTTTTGGGCCTCTTTTGTAAGGACACCACTCTCATTCATGAGGGCTCTGCCTTCTTGACCTAATTACCTCCCAAGGGGCCCACCTCCTAATACCCTCACATTGGGAGTTAGAATTTCACCATGTGAATTTTGGGGGGGACACAAACATTCAGACTATAGCAGGTGTATATGTTCAGTCATGGGAGTCATTTGCAAAATGATCTCTGGATCGATGTGATATGCCACAATGTGATTTGGCTGTTGACAAAGCACAATCTGGACCAATAGTAATCAGGAATGAGTAGTGGAAAGTAGACAGGGAGTCAGTGTCAGATTTTTCTAGTGTCAGCTGTGGCTGTCTTTATGGCACCAGGAACAAACTGTTCTTATAGCAAAAAAAAAAATCACTAGTGACATTCTCAGTTGTCAGCCCATATGGATATCTGTGTATGTGAGAGAATGAAGTGGCACTTGACATAGAAGATCTTAGTTACTTTAGTTTCTGTCTTTTACCCGCTATCACTATTTAATCTCAGTGAAATTTGAATGGTAGATAGTTTTGACCCTAAGTCCATTATTTGTTACCATGGTGATGTGCAGTTTATTGAATTTATAATGTATAGTGCTGTACAATACAAGCTCTCATTTTGAACATCTGGATAAAGCATTAAGCTAAATATTGAAGACAATTTACTAAGCTAGGTGCTGTGCAGTTTAAGATACATCTTTTACCTTTAAGGAGCTTACCGTCTCTTCGGGTAGATATGTAGCTGCACAAGCAAATATAATACAAGACAGAACATTGTTCAAAACATTAAAAAGAATTAAAATGCATGCAGATGGGGTGGGAGTTGGGAACATGCCTTATGGAAGAAGTGGTTGAAGTAGAAGTATAAGTAAAAATATGTACATGAGGGCCAGGCATGGTGGCTCACAGCTGTAATCTTAGCACTTTGGGAGGCCAAGGTGGGCGGATCACCTGAAGTCAGGAGTTCAAGACCAGCCTGGCCAACATGGTGAAACCCCGTCTCTACTAAAAATACAAAAATTAGCAGGGTGTGGTGGTGGGTACCTGTAATCCCAGCTACTCGGGAAGCTGAGGCAGGAGAATTGCTTGAACCTGCGAGGTGGAGGTTGCAGTGAGCCAAGATCATGCCACTGCACTCCAGCCTGGGTAACAGAGCGAAACTCCGCCTCAAATTATATGTATATACATATATACATGAAAAAGTGCATGGATAGAGCTTGTCACTTTAGGAATTTATTGGTCATCTAGGAGAAAAATTCAAAACAGCTATATTTATCTTTTAAAATCTACTTATACCATATATAAAAGATTTTATATATATCATGTCAAAGCATAGTAATCTAAGCATGTGAATCCACCATCTGCCCCAAGAACTAGAATATTTTAATATATTCCTTCTATATTTATGCTTCTACCCTATCCCCACTGAGGTAACCACTGTCTTAGGTTAGAGTCCATAAAAGCAGAGCTACAAAACAAACCTTAATAAGTTTACATAATTGAAATCACACATACTATGTTCTCTGAAAATAATAGAGTTAATCTAGTAATCAGTGACATAAAGACAACAGGAAAATTTCTAAACACTTGGAAATTATACAGCATATTTCTAATCCATGGGTCAGAGAGGAAGCCTTAAAGGAAAATTTTTTTAATTTACATAGAATTGAATGAAATCGAAACGACAGCATATCAAAATGTTTGGGAGGCAGCTAAAGCAGTACTGAGAGAGAAATGTATAGCACTAAATACTTACATTAGGAAAGATAAGGCTTTACATCAATAGTCTAAATCTTACCTCAAGAAAGTAGAAAAAGAAGCAGCAGAATAAGCTAAGACAAGCAGAAAGAATGTAATAAATATCTCTGTTACTGTATTGCAAAAGTTTTGGTGTGTTGTATTTTCATTCTCATTCTGTTCTAAATATTTTTCTGTAATGATTTTTTTCATCCATGAGTTAAGTGCATACAAGTTTAGAGTTTTTACATCTGCCAGGTGATTAAAAGCTTTGGTTTTCTTTATATAGTGACTATTTCTATTCTGTTCCTACTATTTTTTTTTCTAGCATTAAAGCCTATTTTGTCAGATGTTAATACAGTTATACCAACTTTCTTTTGGGTAGTACATGCCTGGTGTATCTTTTTTCTGCCTTTATCTTTCTATTTTTTCTCATCTATATTCTGTTGTGACTTCTGTTAAGTGGAATATAAGTGGACAATCTTACATCTTTATGTTTTAATTAGTCAGCTTAATTGATTTACATTTAGAATTATTATTGTATTTATGTATTTATTTTCTGAGACAGAGTCTCGCTCTGTCACCCAGTCTGGAGTGCAGTGATACAATCTCGGCTCACTGCAACCTCTGCCTCCCGGGTTCAAGTGATTCTCCTGCCTCAGCCTCCCAAGTAGCTGAAATTACAGGCACCCGCCACCACGCCTGGCTAATTTTTGTATTTTTAGTAGAGAGGGTTTTGCCATGTTGGCCAGGATGGTCTCAAACTCCTGACCTGAGGTGATCTGTCCGCCTCAGCCTCCCAAAGTGGTAGGATTACAGGCACGAGCCACGATGCCCAGCCAAATTATTTTTATATGAACTTGTTTCTCTTCTCTTTTAAATTTCTATTCAGTTTTTTTAATGCCTTTTTTCTGCCTTTCTTTTCATTACAGATTTAGTTGGTATTTTTCATCTTCTGTTTTTTCTTTGTACTTACTGGGGATTTAAACATTCTAATTCTGTTCTCTTGGTAGTTGTCCTTGAAATTTCCCAATTATTTTTAACTTAAAAGTCTAAAATTAAGCAATATCTTAACCACTTTTCTGATACTGCAAGGACTGTAGAACATTTTAACTTCATTCACACTTCTCCCAACATTTTAGTACTCTTCTAATTTTAATTCTTTCTTTAAAAAAAAAAAGAAAAAGAATGACTTGCCCTGGCACAGTGGCTCACACCCGTAATCCCAGCACTTTGGGAGGCCAAGGTGGGAGGAACACTAGAGCCCAGGAGTTCGAGACCAGTCTGGGCAACATGGCAAAACCCCGTCTCTACCAAAAAAAAAAAAAAAAAGTTAGCCAGGCATGTTGGCATGTGCCTGTAGTCCCAGGTACTTGGGAGGCTGAGGGTGGAGGATCGCTTGAACCTGGGGGGAGAAGCTGCAGTGAGCCAAGATTGTGCCACTGCACTCCAGGCTAGGTGACAGAGTGAGACTCTGTCTCAAACAAACAACAACAAAAAAGAATGACTTGAATTAGATTATTATCTATTTTATTTATTATTTATTTATTTATTTTTTTTTTTAATTTATTTTTTAAATTTTTTTTATTATTATACTTTAGGTTTTAGGGCACATGTGCACAATGTGCAGGTTTGTTACATATGTATCCATGTGCCATGTTGTTTTGCTGCACCCATTAACTCATCATTTAGCATTAGGTATATCTCCTAATGCTGTCCCTCCCCCCTCCCCCCACCCCACAACAGTCCCCGGACTGTGATGTTCCCCTTCCTGTGTCCTTGAGTTCTCATTGTTCAATTACCACCTATGAGTGAGAACATGCAGTGTTTGGTTTTTTGTCCTTGTGATAGTTTACTGAGAATGATGTTTTCCAGTTTCATCCATGTCCCTACAAAGGACATGAACTCATCATATTATTTATTTTTTGAGACAGAGTCTCGCACTGTCACCTAGGCTGGAGTGCAGTGGTGCGATCTCAGCTCACTACAACCTCCGCCTCCCGGGTTGTGATTCTCATGCCTTGTCCTCCCAAGTAGCTGGGAGTACAGGCACATGACACCACACCTGGCTAATTTTTTGTATTTTTGGTAGAGACGGGGTTTCACCATATTGGCCAGGCTAAGTCTTGAACTCCTGGCCTCAAGTAATTCACCTGCCTCGACCTCACAAAGTGCTGGGATTACAGGCGTGAGCCACCAGGCCCAGCCTGGAATTAGATTATTAATGTTGTTCTTTTATACAAGTAATGTTTATATGGACTTTCAAAGACGTTTACTATTTCCTTTCATTTCTGAAAGTCCTTGGCTCATCTTTCTTCTGGAAATATTTCCTTCAGAAGTTCCTTTACCTCAGGTCTTTTGGTAGAGGATTCTTCCTATAAATGTATTTTCTTATCTATAAATGTACTTATTTTAGCTTCATTCTTTCAAGATAGTTTATGCCAAATATAAAGTTGGGGGTTTTGTTTGTTTGTTTTCTTTTCTTTTTTTTTTTTTTTGAGACAGGGTTTTGCTTTGTTGCCCAGACTGGAGTGCAGTGGTGTGATCTCAGCTCACTTCAGCCTCCACCTCTTGGGTTAAAGCGATTCTCCTGCCTCAGCCTCCCGAGTAGCCGGGACCACAGGCATGCACCACCACACCTGGCTAATTTTTTGTGTGTATTTTTATTAGAGACAAGGTTTTACCATGTTGGCCAGGCTGGTCTTGAACTCCTGGCCTCAAGTGATTCACCCACCTCCCTCCCAAAGTGCTGGGATTACAGGTGTGAGCCGCCATGCCCAGCCCAAATATAAAGTTTTCTATTGATAGTTATTTTTCCTCTGGCTTCAGTCACTGGTGTTCAGAAACTTACTGTTTTTCTAATTGTTTTTTTCTTTTTAAGTGATTGTTTCCCCCACCTTCATCTTTCCTTCCCAGCTACTTTTTAGTTCTTGTTCTTGTCTGTGGTGTTCTGTGTTTTCACTATGATGTTTCTGAGCATATATTTATCTTGCTTGGGATATCTTGTGTCCCTTGAATATTTTTATTCATATTTTTGTATAAAAATATGTTCTGGGAAATAACAGCCATTCTGTATCTAAATGTTACTACCTCTTCATTCTTTCTATTATCTCTTTTTAGGACTCCAGTTAGACATATGTTATGGCTTTTTATTGTATCCATCATATCTCTTAATAACTTTTTTCATAATTTTCTTCTTATCTTGCTGGGTTTGTCTTGTTTTTGTTTTTGTTTTTTTGAGATGGAATCTTGGTCTGTTACCCAGGCCGGAGTGCAATGGCACGATCTCGGCTCACTGCAACCTCCGTCTGCTGGGTTCAAGTGATTCTCCTGCCTCAGCCTCCCAAGTAGCTAGGATTACAGGTGTGTGCCACCATGCCCAGCTAATTTTTTTTTGTATTTTTAGTAGAGACAAGGTTTTACTGTGTTGGCCAGGCTAGTCTCCAACTCCTGACCTTGTGACTCACCGTCCTTGGCCTCCCAAAGTGCTGGGGTTACAGATGTGAGCCACCACGCCCGGCCTATCTTGCTGTTTTTTATTCTAGGTAATTTCTTTGGCTGTGTCTTCCACTTCACTAATTAATAATTTCAACCTTTTTTTTTTTTTTTTTTTTGCTTACTTGCTGCTTAACTTGTTAATTGAATATTAAATATTAAGTTAATCATTTAATTCCAAATAACCCTTTGTTGATCTTTGTTATAGTAACCTTTATTTATTTAAACATTTATGCATAGCTGGTCTATATTTTGTATTGGAACCAGTTCAGTCTGAAATATTTGGGAGTTTTAAATGTTTTTCTTAATTTTGACTATTATTTCTGTTGTGTCAATCATGGTAGCATGCCTTCTCATGTATTGATTCTCTCTCTTTTTTTTTTTTTTGCTAATTAATTAATAATTGATGGGAGTTCTGGAGACCTAAATTGGGGTTTGGGGAAACCTTCCTTCAAGGAAGACTGGCTTGTGTTTCTGCTGCTACCCTGAGTATATCACCAATTTGAACCAATTAGGCATCCTCTTGAGGGTCTCTAATCAGAGTAGATGTCCCAGACTTCCCTCTGTCACCACACTCCTTATATAAGGCTTATTTTCCCTGATCATGTGCTGCTGTAGGCTTAAACAGTCCCACCCCCTGGGCTGCCTCACACTCATCCTCCTTCTCCTCTGCCTCAGCTCCTTAGTAGTCTGGCCCCCAGGCTTTTTGTTGTTTTTTGTTTTTTAGAGGGAGAATGAGAAAAGAGGTATAGCGACTCTGGCTTGGCAGCCTCTCCTAACTCGTGAGACCACTTATGTCTCAAAGGGAACATCCTTTCCAGGTTTCAGTTTCAGGTTAGTGGAATGGGATACTACAAGCCTCAAGTCAGACATAATTCAAAAATCCAAGTCTGTTAAACATTTTTAGATTATTTATGTTTGTGCCAAAAGTATTTTAAAAAACTAAAATAATACTGAAACTGAGTATAAATTAAGAAAACACATTTAATGAAGAGTTAATAGATAAGAATGTAATGAAGTAAACTAGCCAAAATATCCTAATCGTCTGAAAACACATCTAATCATTTATTCATATTATTTTGAAAGGCTTCAATGATTCCTGTCATGTGTGTTGCCTAGAATGTTTTTCATGGTTTTATTTTATATTTTGGATAGGCTGCTACTGAAGAGGAGAACAGCCATGGCCAGGCAAATGGTCTTCTCAATGCTCCAAGCCTTGGGTCACCAATTCGTGTCCGCTCAGAGATTACTCAGCCAGACAGAGATATTCCATTGGTGCGAAAGTTACGTTCCATCCACAGCTTTGAGCTAGAAAAACGTCTGACCCTGGAGCCAAAGCCAGACACTGACAAGTTCCTTGAGACCTGGTATAAAATAGTGTATTTTTCTTTTTAAAGCTTCTAAGGTACCATTATTATTGTTGTTGTTGTTGTTATTATTATTGTGTATTTCTGTTACATAAAGTCTTTCGAATAAGAAATTCTTGCATTTTTGTAACACTGAGTCTATTAAGCTCTAATTTTCATCCATGTTTTTAATTATTATTATCCTGATTCTTAATTATTATAAATTCTATAGCATATCCTTTGGCTTTGGAAGCTGACCAGTAAGAGCTGATAACTTCCTAACACTAGGTACAAGTTAAATGAACATTTTTACAATAACTTTGTTTAGAAAGTAATCTCTTCCACACAACAGTGTAGTGTTGGAGAGGGCATGATAAAGATGGCATTAGGCAGAGATGAGGGGAATACATAAAGGAGAGGAAAAAGTAATTTATACACAAGGGACAGTCAGTTCAATTCACTTTAGTGAAGACCTTCTAGGAGTAAGATACTGTAGGAAAATAGATACCAATAAGTATATCATGCTTGCCCTCAAGAGTTCGCAATCTACCTAGAGAGAAAGGAAGGTGAAACTTGAGAGATCTATACATAGGTAAAGACTGTAATGCATGGTTTTGAGGCACATTATCCCTACAACAAATTTTGATAACAGAAGACAGAAATGAAAAAAGTGTGGGATATATTTATGAATTATAAAAAGCTTCAGTAGTATTCGCAGTATTAAGACCTAATTTCCTTTAATAGTAGTCATGCCCTTCAATGGTGCATCTCTAGTGGCTACTATTGGTAATGAAATATTAGGTTAGAGGGACTGTGAATTTGACTAAGATGATAATTACCGTGTCCCAAGACAATTCAGCCACTTCTGGCCTACTCCAATCTGGCGTCCATTTTAAACAATCCTTCACATATGTGTGTTCTTCCTCATATGGTAATCATTCATAGCTATGTTATGTAAGCACATGTCTACATGCTCACATGATCAAAAGGATGGATGGGGCATTGGTTTACACATTTTGAGTTGTGGCTCATATTGAGAATAACTATCAACATACAATAGGGATAAAAGCTTAGTTCAATAAAAAGTTGGTTTGACAAAAGAAGGGAACTAAAAAGGGCCTTGCTGAGGAAAGAACTGAGCTCCATCTTCCAAAGCAGGATGTGGCAGGTAGAGAAGAACATTATCAATGCTGTGAAACTTTCCTTGTGCTTTATCCATCTTTTTTTCTCTCATCTTTGTGTCCATATTAGTTCTCTATGGAGCTTATATATTATATAATAAATGTTTCCTTAGGACAGTTGAGTAACTTCTTTCCATTTCCTTAAGCCTGGAGAAAATGCAGAAAGATACCAGTGCAGGAAAAGAATCTATTCTCCCTGCTCTGCTGCATAAGCCTTGCGTTCCTGCTGCATCCCGTACTGACCACATCTGGCACTATGATGAAGAATATCTTCCAGATGCCTCCAAGCCTGCTTCTGCCAACACCCCTGAGCAGGCAGATGGTGGTGGCAGCAATGGATTTATAGCTGTTAACCTGAGCTCTTGCAAGCAAGAAATTGATTCCAAAGAATGGGTAATTGTGGACAAGGAGCAGGACCTTCAGGATTTTAGGACAAATGAGGCTGTAGGACATAAAACAACTGGAAGTCCTTCTGATGAGGAGCCTGAAGTACTTCAAGTCCTGGAGGCATCACCTCAAGATGAAAAGCTCCAGTTAGGTCCTTGGGCAGAAAATGGTCATTTAAAGAAGGAAACCTCAGGTGTGGTCTTAGCACTTTCTGCAGAGGGTCCTCCTACTGCTGCTTCAGAACAATATACAGATAGGCTGGAACTCCAGCCTGGAGCTGCTAGTCAGTTTATTGCAGCGACGCCCACAAGTCTAATGGAGGCACAGGCAGAAGGACCCCTTACAGCGGTAAGAAATTTGTTTTTATTATTATTCTCTGTTACCCACTCAAGGTGCTATTAAGAAAGGACTAACAGTTGATCAACTAAGATTCCTCAGTAGAGGCCTAAATTTTGCAGATGGCCCAGGGAGTGATTTTGTACTAAGTTCTATAGGCAACCCTCCAATATGAAATTTTTCAAAAAGTGAGGTCTTCTTTTATTATATCAAACTCAATACATGAAATGTCATTATAACCTAATTTTAGAATAACATTTTTAATTAGACTACAAGCACTAGCTATCTGTGTGTTTATATATGCTACAATTTTTTGAAGTTCCTAGCAATTTTTACTATACATTTACTGAGGAAGGCATATATTTAACCATTCATGGTTTGTTCTTTACACTGTATACTATTGCAAGGCCTGAGCCTTTAATTCCCTTTCTCTTTCATAAAGTCCACCCAGGAATTTCTCATATTTCATATTCCTGTTAAACAGTCATTTTATAACATTGATGGCCACTGTTCAAAATGCAGAGTCCCAGGCCTCACTTCCAGAACTTTTGTTTTAGTAGGTCTGGGGAAGAGCGTGCTCAGGAATCCTCATTTTCACAAGCGGATAGAGGCGGCATTTATGATACAGGTCTTCTGCAAAGGAAACTTTTGAGGAACCACTATTGTTTATTTTCAGTTTTGGGCATTCAGCTGGAGAAGCCTGTTACCCTGTTACCAGAAAGCAGTGGTGCCCCCGGTGACTGTGTGAGGAGGAGCCCCAGAAAAGCCAGAGATGGCCAAGCAAAGCCATGAAAAGCCCCCCAGGCTAAATAAGTAACTGGGAACACAAATCTTAGGCACCCACAGGTACCTCTATCCTTATGTGATGAGAGCTACCAGGTTTCCTTAAATTCCATAATCATCTAGCAGTCCCCCTCCTCCAACTCACCAGAAACAGCATTGTTCCCCAAACTGAAATGTTTTCTATTAGAACACAATTCCACATCAGGTGCAAAACAGTGGGAAAAGATACCAGTGAAAATTCATTTTGTGTACAGTTCTGAGAAATTTGCCTGTGCTCCAAAATAGGGAAATAAAGGCCTGCCTCCTTCTTCACCAGTTAGTTAGCAGGTCCCTCTTTCCCGGGACTGCTTTGTATAGTTAGGCAGGTTGTTCGTGGCATAAAGGAATCTAGCCAGGAAACAAATTAGGGCTGAAATCTACCCTAGACTTTGCTTTCCAAACTGTGCATCTTGGCACAGGGCTGTTTCCTTTTGGAAGGGCATTCTTTTCCAAATTGTACAAAGCTATCATGTAGGCTAGAGGTAGGTAACTACTAACTCCCTCCCTCCCTGCTCCATCCTTTCTCCCAACCCACCTTTCCTCTTTCCATTCATCCACTCTTTCTACCTTCCCAGGTTCACTTTGTTCTTTAACTCTATTATGCTATGTACTAACTTTTGCTCTAGCATGTTTCCAGCAGCATTCTGGTGTGCCTCCCTTCGTGGAGGCTTTCTAAAACTTTTGCTCCATTTCTCCTGGTATTTTTTTGCCCTCTCTCGATGCTGTCCTATTTACAAAGATTGTGCTCATGGTTCTCTTACACTACTGCAGTGTTTTCTCTGACAAGTTGTTGATAGGCTTGCGTTCATGTATGTGATGTTTGACCTTATTTTTAGATATCTTTGAATTATTTTTCTTTCTTTCTTTACTGAGACGCAGTCTCACTCTGTTGCCCAGGTTGGAGCACAGTGGTGCGATCTCGGCTCACTGCAACCTCCGCTTTCTGGGTTCAAGTGATTCTCCTGCCTCGGCCTCCCAAGTAGCTGGAATTACAGGTGCCTACCACCAAGCCCGGCTAATTTTTTTGTATTAATTGAAAGTCTCTAATGAAATGTCAGCTGCATCAATTGTATACTTATTTCTCAGTTTTTTTGTTTCTATTGTAGAGGCAAGGTCTTCCTCAGTCACCCAGGCTGTAGCACAGTGGAACGATCATACCTTACTGTAACCTTGAGCTCCTGGGCTCAAGTGATCCTCCCATGCCAGCGTCCCGAGTCACTAGGACTACAGGCATGAGTCACCACACCCAGCTAATTTTGCTGTATTTCAGGGATAACAAGTTGGCACCAACCTGTCAGGTTGGCAATGAAAACTTACATCTAAACAGTTACCTTAAACAACCTGAAGTGATTGTAGTGGGGCTGTTTACAGAATGAGGACACAGACATATCTGCCTAGGACTTAGGAGTGGAATTTTGGATATCTTTATTTTCTCAACTTTTATTTTCTAATTTTTTTTAGCATGGTAATTAAAAATCTTTCTGGGAAGGTTAAGGAATGCTTCAGGCCTAGTGTGGTGGCTCACGCCTGTAATCCCAGCACTTTGGGAGGCCGAGGCGGGTGGGTCACGAGGTCAGGAGTTCAAGACCAGCCTGGCCAAGATGGTGAAACCCCATCTCTACTAAAAATACAAAAAACTAGCCAGGCGTGGTGGCAGGACCTATAATCCTGGCTACTCCGGAGGCTGAGGCAGAGAATTGCTTAAAAACCTCGGAGGCGGAGGTCGCAGTGAGCTGAGATCGTGCCACTGCACTCCAGCCTGGGCGACAGAGCAAGACTCCATGCCAAAAAAAAAAAAAGGAAAGAAAAAAAAGAAAGTTCCATGTGACTTTCCTGGCGAGGCATGCTTTGCTTATTTGGATCTCTTGTATAAACTACAGTGTCTGTGTGAAAGCTCATGGAGTTATTCAGAGCCTCCATTGACACAGGAATCATCCACACGTGTATTAATAGAGGTGTGCTTTAATAATGTGAAAAGGTGAAGACTTTTTGGGTTGGTTACCATCTGTTTAACTTCTTAAAATGGATTTTGCAGGAGGGTTGAATGTATGTATATTGACTGGGGAGTGGCCAAATGTCCTGTGTCTGACCATGAATTCCTGTTTTTGATCTGGAAGATTTGGTCATTATAATCATAGGAAAGTTTTTTTTTTCTATGAGATTACATCTCTGGAATTGTATTTGATATTACACTTCAACCTATGTACAGTCAGAAAGGATCAGAGATTGGATGGACTGCACTGGAAAGTAAAGAAAGCCCATCTGTGAAGTGCTTGAGTACAGACTGGAATATCACTTGGGAGATTTTTGTGGAAGGAACCTCAGCATGCAATGGTTGATACACTCATGTGTGCAACATTTGTTGAGTGTCTACTGTGAGTTGGGTACTATGCTAAGTACCAAGAATAAAAAGCCCAGTTAGTCACCTCACTGCTTTCAAGGGACTTCAGTCTAGTAAAGAAATAGTTTAAGTGTTATAGGTGCTGTGATAGAAATTTATGTGTTGTAGAAGTTGGACTAGATTTATCCCTAAGTTGTCATTATTATTATTATTATTATTATTATTATACTTTAAGTTCTAGGGTACATGTGCATGACATGCAGGTTTGTTACATAGGTATACACGTGCCATGTTGGTGTGTTGCACCCATCAACTCGTCATTAGGTATTTCTGCTATCCCTCCCCCTGCCCCCCACCCCACGACAGGCCCTGGTGTGTGATGTTCCCCACCCTGTGTCCAGGTATTCTCATTGTTCAGTTCCCACCTATAAGTGAGAACATGTGGTGTTTGGTTTTCTGTCCTTGTGATAGTTTGCTCAGAATGATGGTTTCCAGCTGCATCCATGTCCCTGCAAAGGACATGAACTCATCCTTTTTTATGGCTGCATAGTATTCCATGGTGTATATGTGCCACATTTTCTTAATCCAGTCTATCATTGATGGACATTTGGGTTCCAAGTCTGCTGTTGTGAATAGTGCCACAATAAACATACATGTGCATGTGTCTTTATAGTAGCATGATTTATAATCCTTTGGGTGTATACCCAGTAATGGCATTGCTGGGTCAAATGGTATTTCTAGTTCTAGATCCTCGAGAAATCGCCACACTGTCTTCCACAATGGTTGAACTAGTTTACATTCCTACCAACAGTGTAAAAGTGTTCCTATTTCTCCACATCCTCTCCAACATCTGTTGTTTCCTGACTTTTTAATGATCACCATTCTAACTGGTGAGAGATGGTATCTCATTGTGGTTTTGATTTGCATTTCTCTGATGGCCAGTGATGATGAGCATTTTTTCATGTGTCTGTTGGCTGCATAAATGTCTTCTTTTGAGAAGTATCTGTTCATATCCTTTGCCCACTTTTTGTTGGGGTTGTTTGTTTTTGTCTTGTAAATTTGTTTAAGTTCTTTGTAGATTCTGGATATTAGCCCTTTGTCAGATGGATAGATTGCAAAAATGTTCTCCCGTTCTATAGGTTGCCTCTTCACTCTGATGGTAGTTTCTTTTGCTGTGCAGAAGCTCTTTAGTTTAATTAAATCCCATTTGTCAATTTTGGCTTTTGTTGCCATTGCTTTTGGTGTTTTAGTCGTGAAGTCCTTGCCCATGCCTGTGTCCTGAATGGTATTGCCTAGGTTTTCTTCTAGGGTTTTTATGGTTTTAGGTCTAACATTTAAGTCTTTAATCCATCTTGAATTAATTTTTGTATAAGGTGTAAGGAAGGGATCCAGTTTCAGCTTTCTACATATGGCTAGCCAGTTTTCCCAGCACCATTTATTAAATAGGGAATCCTTTCCCCATTTCTTGTTTTTGTCAGGTTTGTCAAAGATCAGATGGTTGTAGATGTGTGGTGTTATTTCTGCAGCCTCTGCTGTGTTCCATTGGTCTATATATCTGTTTTGGTACCAGTACCATGCTGTTTTGGTTACTGTAGCCTTGTAGTACAGTTTGAAGTCAGGTAGTCTGATGCCTCTAGCTTTGGAGGCAATCTTTTGGCTTAGGATTGTCTTGGCAACGCAGGCTCTTTTTTGGTTCTATATGAAATTTAAAGTAGTTTTTTCCAATTGTGTGAAGAAAGTCATTGGTAGCTTGATGGGGATAGCATTGAATCTATAAATTACCTTGGTAAGTATGGCCATTTTCACAATACTGATTCTTCCTATCCATGAACATGGAATGTTCTTCCATTTGTTTGTGTCCTCTTTTATTTCTTTGAGCAGTGGTTCATAGTTCTCCTTGAAGAGGTCCTTCATATCCCTTGTAAGTTGGATTCCTAGGTATTTTATTCTCTTTGTAGCAATTGGGAATGGGAGTTCACTCATGATTTGGCTCTCTGTCTGTTATTGGTGTATAGGAATGCTTGTGATTTTTGCACATTGATTTTGTATCCTGAGACTTTGCTGAAGTTGCTTATCAGCTCACGGAGATTTTGGGCTGAGATGATGGAGTTGTCTAAATATACAATCATGTCATCTGCAAACAGGGACAATTTTACTTCCTCTTTTCCTAATTGAATACCCCTTATTTCTTTCTCTTGCCTGATTGCCCTGGCCAGAACTTCCAACACTATGTTGAGTAAGAGTGGTGAGAGAGGGCATCCCTGTCTTGTGCCAGTTTTCAAAGGGAATGCTTCCAGGTTTTGCCCATTCAGTATGATATTGGCTGTGGTTTTGTCATAACTCACTCTTATTATTTTGAGATACGTTCCATAGATACCTAGTTTATTGAGAGTTTTTAGCACGAAGGGCTGTTGAATTTTGTCAAAGGCCTTTTCTGCATCTGTTGAGATAAACATATGGTTTTTGTCATTGGTTCTGTTTATGTGATGAATTATGCTTATTGATTTACATATTTTGAACCAGCCTTGCATCCCAGGGATGAAGCCAACTTGATCGTGATGGATAAGCTTTTTGACGTGCTGCTGGATTCCGTTTGCCAGTATTTTATTGAGGATTTGTGCATCAATGTTCATCAGGGATATTGGTCGAAAATTCTTTTTTTGTTGTTGTATCTCTGCCAGGCTTTGGTATCAGGATGATGCTGGCCTCATAAAATGAGTTAGGGAGGGTTCCCTCTTTTTCTATTGATTGGAATAGTTTCAGAAGGAATGGTACCAGCTCCTTTTTGTACCTCTAGTAGAATACGGCTGTGAATCCATCTGGTCCTGGACTTCTTTTGGTTGGTAGGCTATTAATTATTGCCTCAATTTCAGAGCCTGTTATTGGTCTATTCAGAGATTCAACTTCTTCCTGGTTTAGTCTTGGGAGGGTGTATGTGTCGAGGAATTTATCCATTTCTTCTAGATTTTCTAGTTTATTTGCATAGAGGTGTTTATAGTATTCTCTGATGGTAGTTTGTATTTCTGTTAGATGGTGGTGATATCCCCTTTATCATTTTTATTGCATCTATTTGATTCTTCTCTCTTTTCTTTTTTATTAGTCTTGCTAGCAGTCTATCAATTTTTTGATCTTTTCAAAAAACCAGCTCCTGGATTCATTGATTTTTTGAAGGTTTTTTTTGTGTCTCTGTTTCCTTCAGTTCTGCTCTGTCTCTATCTCCTTCAGTTCTTGCCTTCTGCTAGCTTTTGAATGTGTTTGCTCTTGCTTCTCTAATTCTTTTAATTGTGATGTTAGGGTGTCAATTTTAGATCTTTCCTGCTTTCTCTTGTGGGCATTTAGTGCTATAAATTTCCCTCTACACACTGCTTTAAATGTGTCCCAGAGATTCTGGTATGTTGTGTCTTTGTTCTCATTGGTTTCAAAGAACATCTTTATTTCTTCCTTCATTTAGTTATTTACCCAGTAGTCATTCAGGAACAGGTTGTTCAGTTTCCATGTAGTTGTGCGGTTTTGAGTGAGTTTCTTAATCCTGAGTTCTAATTTGATTGCACTGTGGTCTGACAGTTTGTTATAATTTCTGTTCTTTTACATTTGCTGAGGAGTGCTCTACTTCCAACTATGTGGTCAACTTTGGAATAAGTGTGATGTGGTGCTGAGAAGAATGTATATATTCTGTTGATTTGGGGTGGAGAGTTCTGTAGATGTCTATTAGGTCTGCTTGGTGCAGAGCTGAGTTCAAGTCCTGGATATCCTTGTTAACCTTCTGTCTGGTTGATCTGTCTAATATTGACAGTGGGGTGTTAAAGTCTCCCATTATTACTGTGTGGGAGTCCAAGTCTCTTTGTAGGTCACTAAGGACTTGCTTTATGAATCTGGGTGCTCCTGTGTTGGGTGCATATATATTTAGGATAGTTAGCTCTTCTTGTTGAATTGATCACTTTACCATTATGTAATGACCTTCTTTGTCTCTTTTGATCTTTGTTGGTTTAAAGTCTGTTTTATCAGACACTAGGATTGCAACCCTTGCTTTTTTGTTTTTTGCTTTCCATTTGCTTGGTAGATCTTCCTTCATCCCTTTATTTTGAGCCTATGTGTGTCTCTGCATGTGAGATAGGTCTCCTGAATACAGCACACTGATGGGTCTTGACTCTTTATCCAATTTGCCAGTCCGTGTCTTTTAATTGGGGCATTTAGCTCATTTACATTTAAGGTTAATATTGTTATGTGTGCATTTGATCCTGTCATTATGGTGTTAGCTGGTTATTTTGCCAGTTAGTTGATGCAGTTTCTTCCTAGCATCAATGGTCTTTACAATTTGGCATGTTTTTGCAGTGGCTGGTACAGTTCCTTTCCATGTTTAGTGCTTCCTTCAGGAGCTCTTGTAAGGCAGGCCTGGAGGTGACAGAATCTCTCAGCATTTGCTTGTCTGTAAAGGATTTTATTTCTCCTTCACTGATGAAGCTTAGTTTGGCTGGATATGAAATTCTGGGTTGAAAATTCTTTTCTTTAAGAATGTTGAATATTGGCCTCCACTCTCTTCTGGCTTGTAGAGTTTCTGCCGAGAGATCCGCTCTTAGTCTGATGGGCTTCCCTTTGTGGGTAACCTGACCTTTCTCTCTGGCTGCCCTTAACATTTTTTCCTTCATTTCAACCTTGGTGAATCTGACAATTATGTGTCTTGGAGTTGCTCTTCTCATGGAGTATCTTTGTGGTGGTCTCTGTATTTCCTGAATTTGAATGTTGGCCTGTCTTGCTAGGTTGGGGAAGTTCTCCTGGATAATATCCTGCAGAGTGTTTTCCAGCTTGGTTCCATTCTCCTTGTCACTTTCAGGTACACCAATCAAACGTAGATTTGGTCTTTTCACATAGTCCCATATTTCTTGGAGGCTTTGTTCATTTCTTTTTGCTCTTTTTTCTCTAAACTTCTCTTCTCGCTTCATTTCATTAATTTGATCTTCAATCACTGATACCCTTTCTTCCACATGGTCAAATCGGCTACTGAAGCTTGTGCATGCGTCACGTAGTTTTTGTGCAATGGTTTTCTGCTCCATCAGCTCATTTAAGGTCTTCTCTACACTGTTTATTCTAGTTAGCCATTTGTCTAATCTTTTTTCAAGGTTTTTAGCTTCCTTGTGATGGGTTCGAACGTCCTCCTTTAGCTCGGAGAAGTTTGTTATTAGCGACCTTCTGAAGCCTACTTCTGTCAACTCGTCAAATTCATTCTCCATCCAGCTTTGTTCCATTGATAGCAAGGAGCTGTGATCCTTTGGAGGAGAAGAGGTGCTCTGGCTTTTAGAATTTTCAGCTTTTCTGCTCTGGTTTCTCCTCATCTTTGTGGTTTTATCTACCTTTGGTCTTTGATGATGGTGACCTACAGATGGGGTTTTGGTGTGGATGTCCTTTTTGTTGATATTGATGCTATTCCTTTCTGTTTGTTAGTTTTCTTTCTAACAGTCAGATCCTTCAGCTGCAGGTCTGTTGGAGTTTGCTGGAAGTCCACTCCAGACTCTGTTTACCTGGGTATCACCAGCAGAGGCTGCAGAACAGCAAACATTGCAGAACAGCAAATATTGCTGCCTGATTCTTCCTCTGGAAGCTTCGTCTCAGAGGGGCACCCGGCTGTATGAGGTGACACTCAGCCCCTACTGGGAGGTGTCTTCTAGTTAGGCTACATGGGCATCAGGGACCCACTTGAGGAGGCAGTCTGTCCATTCTCTGAGCTCAAACTCCATGCTGGGAGAACCACTGCTCTCTTCAGAGCTGTCAGACAGGGACGTTTAAGTTTGCAAAAGTTTCTGCCACCTTTTGTTCAGCTATGCTCTGCCCCCAGTGGTGGAGTCTACAGAGGCAGCAGGCCTTACTGAGCTGCAGTGGGCTCTGCCCAGTTCGAGCTTCCTTGGCTGCTTTGTTTACCTACTCAAGCCTCAGCAATGGCAGACGCCCCTCCCCCTGCCAGGCTGCTGCCTCACAGGTCTATCTCAGACTGCTGCGCTAGCAGTGAGCAAGGCTCCGTGGGTACCCGCTGAGCCAGGTGCAGGATGTAATCTCCTTGTGTGCCGTTTGCTAAGACCTTTGGAAGAGCGCAGTATTTGGGCGGGAGTGTCCCGTTTTTCCAGGTACTGTCTGTCACGGCTTCCCTTGGCTAGGGGAAGGGAAATCCCCCAACCCCCTTATGCTTCCTCAGTGAGGTGATGCCCTGCCCTGCTTTAGCTTGCCCTCCATGGGCTGGACCCACTCTCCAACCAGTCCCAGTGAGATGAATCAGGTACCTCAGTTGGAAATGCAGAAATCACCTGTCTTTTGCGTCAATCATGCTGGCAGCTGCAGACCGGAGCTGTTCCTATTCGGCCATCTTGGGACGGAATCCCTAAGGTGTCTTTCAATACTGCATGAAGGGGCTAGAAAACTGACTGTTTAATCCTGTCACCATGTATATAATATATAATTACAGGCCTGCCAAAAAATATTTTTGTTTTAGTCTATCTTTTCTGGGCTTCTGTTCTTTGGATATGAGTTATGGCTTATGATTTTTAGTACTCCCACAAAATTTTTATAATTGCAAACCCCTTTAAAGACACATTAAACTAGCAATAATGAGTGACTTGTCTGGGGAGTGGGATGACGAGGTAAGGACAAAAGCAGCTTTTACTTTTCATTCACTTAGGTTTTGAGGCTTTAGGTTTTTAGTTTTGCCCACCTCTGTAGCAAAGACTGCTGCCTTCCCCACTCTTCCCCATCCACCCTCACCTCAATCCACATTGGCCAAAGTGAGAGATACCATGTATGGCCTCTTAAAAAAATTATAATTGACACATAATAATCATACATATGTATGAGGTACATAGTGATGTTTTGAGACATACAATGTATAGTGACCAGATCAGCGTAACTAGCATCTACATCATCTCAAACATTTATCGTTTCTTTGTGTTGGGAGCATTCGATATCCTTTCTTCTATCTATTTGAAAATATATATTATTGGGCCAGGCACAGTGGCTCATGCCTGTAATCCCAGCACTTTCGGAGGCTGAGGCAGGTGGATTCCCTGAGGTCAGGAGTTCGAGACCAACCTGGCTAACATGGTGAAACCCTGTGTCTACTAAAAACACAAAAATTAGCTGGGCGTGGTGGGGCATGCTTATAATCCCAGCTACTTGGGAGGCTGAGGCAGGAGAACTCCTTGAACCCAGGAGGTGGAGGTTGCAGTGAGCAAAGATTGCACTCTACACTCCAGCCTGGGTGACAGACTGAGACTCTGTCTCAAAAAAAAAAAAAAAAAAAAAAAAAAAAAAAATATATATATATATATATATATATATATATATGTATATATAATTGTTAACTGTAGTCATCCTGTAGTGCTATGGAACACTAGAAGTTATTCCTTCTCTCTAGCTGTAATTTTGTATCCTTTAACAAATCTTTCCCTATCTCCCCATTCCCACTACTGTTTCCAGCCTCTAATAACCTCTCTTCTACTTTTTACTTACGTAAAATCAACTTTTTTTAGCTTCCTCATATATTAGTGAGAACATGCGGTATTTGTCTTTCTTTGCTTGGCTTATTTCATTTAACATAACAGCCACCAGTGCCATCCATGTTGCCATGAATGACAGGATTTTATTTTTTATGGCTGAATAGTATTCCCTTGTTTAGATATACCACATTTTATTTTTTTTATTTATTTATTTATTTTTTTTTGAGACAGCGTCTTGCTCTGTCACCCAGGCTGGAGTGCAGTGGTGGTGATCTCGGCTCAGTGCAACCACCACCTCCCAGGTTCAAGCAGTGCTCCTGCCTCAGCCTCCTGGGTAACTGGGACTACAGGCACATGCCACCATCCCTGGCTAATTTTTGTATTTTTTGTAGAGATGGGGTTTCACCATGTTGGCCAGGCTGGTCTCTAACTCTGACCTCAGGTGATCCACCTGCCTTGGCCTTTCAAAGTTCTGGGATTACAGGCATGAGCCACCGTGCCTGGCCGATATACCACATTTTCTTTATCCACTCATCTGTTGTTGTACACTTGGGTTGATTCCATATCTTGGCTATTGTGAACAGTGATGCAGTAAATGTAAGTGTGCAGATATCTCTTCAATATACTGATCTTCCCAGTAGTGGGATTGCTGAATTGTATGGTAGTTCTATTTGTAGTTTTTTTGAGGAACCTACATACTTTTCTCCATAGTAGTAACTGTACTAGTTTACATTCCTACTGTATTAGTCTGTTTTCATACTGCTGATAAAGACATACCCAAGACTGAGCAATTTACAAAAGAAAGAAGTTTAATTGGACTTATAATTCCACATGGCTGGGGAGGCCTCACAATCATAGTGGAAGGCAAGGAGGAGCAAGTCACATCCTACATGGATGGCAGCAGGCAAAGAGAGCTTGTGCAGGAAAACTCTCCCTTATAACCATCGGATCTCGTGAGACTTACTCACTATCACGAGAACTGCATGAGAAAGACCTGCCCCCATGATTCAGTTACCTCCCACTGGGTCCCTCCCACAACATGTGGGAATTCAAGATGAGATTTGGGTAGGGACACAGCCAAACCATATCACCTACCAACACTGTATTTGAGAGTTCTCTTTTCTCTGCATCCTTGCCAGCATTTGTTATTTTTTGTCTTTTTGATGATAGCCATTTTTACTGGGGTGATACAATATCTCATTGTGGTTTTTATTTGCATTTCCCTGATGATTAGTGATACTGAACATTTTTTCATATATTTGTTGGCCATTTGTATATCTTCTTTTGAGAAATGTCTCTGTAGACCATTTGCCCATTTTCTAATGAGATGTTTTTCTTTCTTTTCCCTTTTTTTTTTTTTGGCTGTTGAGATGTTTGAGTTTCTTACATATTCTGGATATTAATCCCGTTAGATGAATAGTTTGTAGATATTTTCTTCCATTTTGTAGGTTATCTTTTCACTCTATTGACTGTTTCCTTTGCTGTGAAGAAGGTTTTTAGTTTGATATAATCCAATTTATTTTTGTTTTTGTTGCCTGTGCTTTTGAGGTCTTATTCATAAAGTATTTTCCTAGACTAGTGTTCTGGAACATTTACCCTATGTTTTCTTCTAGTAGTTTTGTAGTTTCAGGCCTTGCATTTAGGTCTTTAATCCATTTTGAGCTGATTTTTATATAAGGTGAGAGATGGGGGTCTAGTTTCATTTTTCTGCATGTGGCTATCCAGTTTTCCCAGCATCATTTATTGAAGAGACTGTTCTTTCCCCCAGTGAATGCTGTGGTGCCTTTGTCAAACTCAGTTGGCTGTAGATAAATGGATCTATTTCTGGATTCTCTGATCTGTTCTGTTGGTCTGTGTGTCTATTTTTATGCCAGTACCATGCTGTTTTGGTTACTATAGCTTTGTAGTATAATTTGAAATTAGGTAGTGTTATACCTCCAACTTGTTTTGTTTTCTTTTGTATTTTTGCTTAGGATTGCTTTAGCTATTTGGGGTCGGATTGTTTTTCTATTTCTGCAAAAAATGTCATTGGTATTTTGATAGGGATTGCATTGAATCTGTAGCACTTCAGATACTATAGGCATTTAAACACTATTAATTTAGCTATATTAATTCTTCCAATACAAGAGCATGAGATATCTTTCCATTTTATTGTATGTCCTCTTCAATTTCTTTCATTAGTATTTTCTGGTTTTACTAGCGGAGATCTTTCACTTCTTTGGTTAAATTTATTCCTAGTTATTTTATTTGTTAAGCAAACAAATAAAATACAGAAAATCTAGTAGATCCTGTAGGTTTTCTTCATTAAAAAATTTGATTTTTGTCTGCCTGAGTTATTCAAAAGACCTGTCTTCGAATTCAGAAATTCTGCCTGGTCTAGTCTGTTGTTGAAGCTCTCAATTGTATTTTTTATTTCATTCATTGAATTCTTTTTTTGTTTGTTTGTTTTTGTTTTTGAGACAGAGTCTTGCTCTGCCACCCAGGCTGGAGTGCAGTGGCGTGATCTCAGCTCACTGCAACCTCTGCCTCCTGGTTCAAGCAATTCTCCTGCCTCAGCCTCCTGAGTAGCTGGGATTACAGGTGCCCACCACCACACCTGGCTAATTTTTGTATTTTTAGTAGAGATGGGGTTTCACCATGTTGGCCAGGCTGGTCTCAAACTCCTGACCTCAAGTGATCTGCCCACCTCGGCCTCCTAAAGTGCTGGGATTATAGGCGTGAGCCACCACACCCGGCCCATTTAATTCTTTAGTGCTAAGATTTCTTTGGTTCTTTTTTATGATATCTATTTCTGTTGAATTTCTCATTGAAATCATGAATTGTTTTTCTGATTTAACTGAATTGTCTATCTTTATTCTCTTATATGTCACTGAGTTTCTTTAAAATTATTATTTAGATTTTTTTTCTGGGATTTTGTATAATTCCTTATGATTGGGGTCTTTTACTGGAGAATTATCGTTCCTTGGGTGGTGTCATATTTCCTTGCTTTTTCATGTTTGATGTGTCCCTATGTTGATTTCTATGCATCTGGTAGAACAGTTGACTCTCCAAATTTTATGGAGTAGATTTCATAGGGAAAGACTTGAGTCTTGGGGTATCAGTTGGGTATGGTGCCGTCGCTTTGATGCTAGGTGGATGCAATAGTGTAGTCTTCATGCAATTTCTTCAGCTGTAACCCATGCTGGTGATGTTTGCAAGTGTCTCTGTGGCCTAAGTTGAGAGTTTGTGGCAGTGTTGGCATGATTTTTCTGAGTGTGGTCTCACCAGGCTGCTTCTCAGGTCAGGGTCTGCATGTGCACACAAGTGGGTCAGCCAGTTTGGAGTCTGGCTCACTGGGGTTGGGGCCACAGTGCTGTTAGTCTGGCCAGGGGCATGGGCTCATGGCTGCTGGGCTGGGCTGGGAGGCATACCTGCCAGGGGCAGGCTCAGCAGGCTGTTTCTCAGGTCCAAGGCACAGGTGTGCAGTCGCTCAGCTGGCCTGGGGGTGTATCTGCCAGGAGCTGGCCTGAGCCAGCTGGCCCTGAGTGCTGGCAAATACACTGACCTGAAGGTGGGTCGGCTCCTCAGGGGTTTGGAAGCCTCTCCTGCTCAAGGGTGTGTCTGCCCTGTGTGGGACTGCCAGACTGTCTCTCTACCTGGAAGTGTGCATGGCATGGGTTAGGTTTCCTGCCGTGCAGGACGCGAATCACAGCTGATCCTGAGCCCAGGCTCCAAGCACTCGGGGTCATGACATTGTAGCCGCCAGCCACCTGTGTGAGCTTGGTGGAATGAAGATGGAGCCCAAGGGCTGGAGAGGTGCAGTGACTTCTGACTCCCGGAACAGGGTACACTCCAGAAGTGGCTCTGGCCTTAGGGTGGCACTAAGCTGTGGCAGCTTGGCTCACGGGTGGGCGGGAATGCTCACCTTGTTCTCCTAATCTGGAGCAAAGCAGCTGTGTGAATTTTTAGCAGCTCTCCAAACTAGGCTCCAGGCTCGCAAGGACTGTTGGTTTCTCTTGTAGTAAGGATTGTAGGTGTTTGCAGTGGCAGTGAGGGCTGATGAGGCTGTTCTGCTTACCTTTTTCCCACAACAGGAAGTCCTTCCTGACTCCAGCCCAATCTGGGCTTGGGTAACAGGGCAGCAGAGGCTGGGTGCCTCCATGCTGCCTTCTTGGGCTTCTTCTTTTTTTTTTTTGAGATGGAATCTCGCTTTGTCACCCAGGCTGGAGTGCAATGGCGCCATCTCGGCTCACCGCAACCTCTGCCTCATGGGTTCAAGTGATTCTCCTGCCGCAGCCTCCCAAGTAGCTGGGATTACAGGCATGTGCCACCACACCCGGCTAATTTTGTATTTTTAGTAGAGACGGGGTTTCTGCATGTTTGTCAGGCTGGTCTTGAACTCCTGACCTCAGGTGATCTGCCTGCCTCAGCCTCCCAAAGTGCTGGGATTACAGGCGTGAGCCACCGTGCCCAGCTGTAATTTTCAACATTTCTGTAAAGTATTATATAAAGCTGCTTTAGACAAAAAAGGTCTGTGGTAGAATTTGAATGGCTGAAATTTAACTTCTTAATAGGCCAGGCTGTATTAGGTACCAATAAATTATTCTATGTATATCTCTGCTCAATTATTTGTCTTTGTCAACAAACAAAAATGAGACATAGAAATTTCAGGCCGGGCGCGGTAGCTCATGCTTGTAATCCCAGCACTTTGGGAGGCCGAGGCGGGCGGATCACGAGGTCAGGAGATCAAGGCCATCCTGGCTAACACAGTGAAACCCCGTCTTTACTAAAAAATACAAAAAATTAGCCAGGCGTGGTGGCGGGCGCCTGTAGTCCCAGCTACTCGGGAGGCTGAGGCAGGAGAATGGCGTGAACCTGGGAGGCGGAGCTTGCAGTGAGCCGAGATTGCACCACTGCACTCCAGCCTGGGCAACAGAGCAAGACTCCGTCTCAAAAAAAAAAAAAAAAAAAAATTTCATATACCACATTCTTTTCATTTGGAAGAAAGGCTATTTGGAATGGATGTTGAATTTCGCAAATTATCTTAGTAACATTACAATCCTTGAATGAGAGAAAAGTAAAAGGATAATTTGTAAGTTAAAATCCAAATGGTAGTTGGTTTGCAGCTCATTGTTTCTCACTAGTGGCTAGTTTGAAATATGGGGTGACTGAAAAATAGTGAGGCTGCTTTACCTGAACCATTAAGTAAGACACTAATTTTGGTCAAACTTAGTACTAGGCACTGATAGAACTAAGAAACTATGAAAGAAATGGAAAATATTGAGATCCTTTTCTAATTCTTTAGAAAGATGTACATGATACAATTATAGAACAGAAGAAAGGAAATGACTGGATTAATGCCATAATGAAATGTTTGTGAATTATGGAAATTAAAGCTATAAAAGATGCATATGGCTTACTGGCAGATTATTTGGTCCATTTGCAGAGCACCCCAAGTATGAGAACTGCTTTTATGTCTTTATAGTTTAAGGAAGCTATTTGCAGCTACACTTAGAATTAGCTTTCTCTTCTCTATACTCAACTACTGATCCTAGGTTTTCTCCTTTTATTTTGTCAGATAATGTTATTGCAGACTCAGTTTCCCAACTTTGAGAGTGTGTAGTACATGTCAGTAGGCTGTACTGTGCTGTGCACAACTTTCAAAATCCTGAAGTCCTATCTATGACTTCTTGGCTGTGTTTTTCCTCATTTGTGAATTTGTATTAGTAATAGTACTCTGACCGGGCACAGTGGCTCATATCTGTAATCCCAGCACTTTGGGAGGCCTAGTCAGGGAGATCTCTTGAGTGCAGGAGTTCAAGACCAGCCTGGGCAACATAGTGAGACCCTGTCTGTGCAAATTTTTTTTCTTTAATTAGCTGGTGTGGTGCTGCATGCCTATAGTCTCAGCTACTTGGGAGTCTGAGGTGGAGGGATTGCTTGAGCCCAGGAGTTGGAGGCTGCAGTGAGCTGTGATTGCACCACTGCACCTAGCCTGGGTGACAGAGCAAGACTCTGTCTCTAAAAATAATAATAATAATTTAAAAATGATAATAGTAGCCGATTAAAATATAAAGAAGCTATGAAATGGGGTTTGTAAAAATGATCTGGGAAATATGAAATTTAAAGTACTATGGAAATATATGAGAGTAGTTTGTGCACAGTTTATCATAATTGCTCAGAATCTTTTCAAGAAAAATTCTCCCATCTGGTGATTCATATATATATTTTTTATTGTTATTGGTTTGGTGTTTTGTTTTTGTTTTGTTTTTTGTTTTTTTTGAGGCGGGGTATTGCTATGTTGCCCAGGCTGGTCTCAAAACTCCTCGGCTCAAGCAATCTTCCTGCCTCAGCCTCTTGAGTAGCTGGGATTACAGGTACAGGCCACCATGCTTGGCTCATATATATTTTCTGTGTATAAAATTGCCACTCTTTTTTTTATACCATATGTATGTACACATTTATATCCTGAATCTAAAATGAGTTGTCTCAGAACTGTAGAAATTAACCCTAGCTTCAATCTCAGAAGACCAGTGGAGTTTTTTGTTTGTTTTGTTTTGAGACAGAGTGTTGCTCTGTTGCCCAGGCTCGAGTGCAGTGGCACGATCTTGGCTTATTGCGACCTCTGCCTCCCAGGTTCAAGCCATTCTCCTGCCTCAGCCTCCCAAGTAGCTGGTATTACAGGCACCTGCCATCACCCCCAGCTAATTTTTGTATTTTTAGTAGAGACAGGGTTTCACCGTGTTGGCCAGGATAGTCTCGAACTCCTGACCTCAGATGATCCGCCCACTTCAGCCTCCCAAAGTGCTGGGATTACAGGCGTGAGCTATGGCGCTCGGCCTGGAGTATTATTCTTATAGCACTGCTGTGTTCATTTTGACTAATGTACTTAGAATTACATATAATAATTAGGTGACCGGTTTTTTTGTTTTGTTTTTTTTTTTTTTTTTTTTGAGACAGGGTCCAGCAGTCTGGCTCTGTTGCACAGGCTGGAGTACAGTGGCATGATCTTGGCTCACTGCATCCTCCGCCTCCCAGGTTCAAGCAATTTTCCCACCTCAGCCTCCCGAGAAGCTGAGATTATAGGCGCCCACCAACATACCTGGGTACTTGGGAGGCTGAGGCAGGGAGAATCACGTAAACCCAGGAGGCAGAGGTTGCAGTGAGCCAAGATTGCGCCATTGCACTCCAGCCCGGGTGACAGAGCAAGACAACATCTCATAAAAAAAAAATAAAATAAAATAAAATAAAAAATTGGCCAGGTGTGGTGGCTTATACCTTTAATCCAAGCGCTTTGGGAGGCCAAGGCAGATGGATCACTTGAGCTCAGGAGTTCGAGACCAGCCTGGGCAACAGGTGACACCCCATCTCTACAAAAATGCAAAAATTAGCCAGATGTGGGGGTGCATGCTGTAGTCCCAGCTACTTGGGAGGCTGAGGTGGGAGGATCACTTGAGCCTGGAAAGCAGAGGTTGCAGTAAGCCAAGATCACACCACTACGCTTCAGTCTGGGTGACACAGTGACCGTGTCTCAAAAAAAGAAAAAAAAAAAACATTAGAGAAATCATGAAACATTAGTAAATACCTCTGTATGTCTTTACTTGTAGGAATATATAATCATAGTATTTAATAGAATTTATGGAAAACAACAAAATGCATTAAAATTTGGAGTTTTTCAATGAACAATTATTTGCCAATAATTTTTTCCTATAATCCTGTATCTGGATTCTGGCAGGAAATAGATGGCATACTCAAAGGGACTTGGAGAGAATTTAATGTAAGGAATTTTTTACAGATGTATGGGCAGAGTTAAGAGAGCCAGTGGGACCAGCAACAGAGGGAGCCATTCCTACCATGAGTCCTGAAAGGGGAGTAGAAGTGGGTGTTCGCAGAACTTGGCGAGGGTAGTAGCTGAGAGAGAGGCCATAAGAAGGGAGCTGTGGCCAGGATAGTGGAATGTAGCTGTCACCAGTGCCACAGTCCTCAGTGGGGAAGCAAGGAGAATCGTAACCCAGCCCTCTCTTTCCTCTAACCCTCTGATTGCCTGCTGGTGCCATCCATTGAGCAGATCTAACCACAAATCGGAAAGGCAGGAAACCCAGGTGGTGCAGTCTGTAGAAATTAGTCTTCCAGGGCATACAGCACACCAAAGAAGGGGCAGGGATAAACCTACAGGGAGAGACTGTTCCGCACAGTTTCTGAGTAGGGTAGGTTGAGTATCTTTCATTGTTATTCAGAATTGTTCATTTTTCTTATAAGTTGGGCAGACCTGGTCAACATCTGTGTTCTTCCTATAAATTAGAATTTGAGGTGTTAAATCTCAAAGCATGCATCTTTATTGATATTTTACATAATTGCATTTTAATTTTTTCTTCCCCTTCTCCAGATTACAATTCCTAGACCTTCTGTGGCATCTACACAGTCAACTTCAGGAAGCTTTCACTATGGTCAGCAGCCAGAGAAGAAAGATCTTCAGCCCATGGAGCCCACTGTGGAACTTTACTCTCCAAGGGAAAACTTCTCTGGCTTGGTTGTGACAGAGGGTGAACCTCCTAGTGGAGGAAGCAGAACAGATTTGGGGCTTCAGATAGATCACATTGGTCGTGACATGTTACCCAACATTAGAGAAAGTAACAAATCTCAAGACCTGGGACCAAAAGAACTTCCTGATCATAACAGACTGGTTGTGAGAGAATTTGAAAATCTCCCTGGGGAAACTGAAGAGAAAAGCATCCTTTTAGAGTCAGATAATGAAGATGAGAAGTTAAGTAGAGGGCAGCATTGTATTGAGATCTCCTCTCTCCCAGGAGATTTGGTAATTGTGGAAAAGGATCACTCAGCTACTACTGAACCTCTTGATGTGACAAAAACACAGACTTTTAGTGTGGTGCCAAATCAAGACAAAAATAATGAGATAATGAAGCTTCTGACAGTTGGAACTTCAGAAATTTCTTCCAGAGACATTGACCCACATGTTGAAGGTCAGATAGGCCAAGTGGCAGAAATGCAAAAAACTAAGATATCTAAGGATGATGACATCATGAGTGAAGACTTGCCGGGTCATCAAGGAGACCTCTCTACTTTTTTGCACCAAGAGGGTAAGAGAGAGAAAATCACCCCTAGAAATGGAGAACTATTTCATTGTGTTTCAGAGAACGAACATGGTGCCCCAACCCGGAAGGATATGGTTAGGTCATCCTTTGTAACTAGACACAGCCGAATCCCTGTTTTAGCACAAGAGATAGACTCAACTTTGGAATCATCCTCTCCAGTTTCTGCAAAAGAAAAGCTCCTCCAAAAGAAAGCCTATCAGCCAGACCTAGTCAAGCTTCTGGTGGAAAAAAGACAATTCAAGTCCTTCCTTGGCGACCTCTCAAGTGCCTCTGATAAATTGCTAGAGGAGAAACTAGCTACTATTCCTGCTCCCTTTTGTGAGGAGGAAGTGCTCACTCCCTTTTCAAGACTGACAGTAGATTCTCACCTGAGTAGGTCAGCTGAAGATAGCTTTCTGTCACCCATCATCTCCCAGTCTAGAAAGAGCAAAATTCCAAGGCCAGTTTCATGGGTCAACACAGATCAAGTCAATAGCTCAACTTCATCTCAGTTCTTTCCTCGGCCACCACCAGGAAAGCCACCTACAAGGCCTGGAGTAGAAGCCAGGTAATGCTGTATGCTCTCCCTGTGTTAAGTGTGTAACACCATTTCTATATCTGCTTTATTGTAGTCCACCAATGGCATCATTTCTGTGTTGCCCCCTTCTCAGTTTCTTTCTTTCCTGCCTTTCCCAGGCCTTACAGCCTAATGCAGTGGAAGTAATCAGATTGATCCAGGTTAATTATTTTTTCCAATTTATTGTGGTAAAATACACATAACATAAAATTTAGCATTTTAACTTTTGTTTGTTTTTGAGACAGAGTCTCGCTCTGTCATGCAGGCTGGAGTGGAGTGACTCAATCTCAGCTCACTGCAACCTCTGCATCCTGGGAGATTCTCTCGTGCCTCAGCCACCCAAGTAGCTAGGATTACAGGCACCTGCCACCACACCAGGTTATTTATTTTATTTTTTTTAAACTAGAGACAGGGTTTCACTATGTTGGGCAGGCTGGTCTCAAACTCCTGGCCCCAAGTGATCCACCTGCCTCGGCCTCCCAAATTGCTGGGATTACAGGCTTGAGCCACTGTGCCCAGCTGTATCTTAATCATTTTTAAGTGTACAGTTCAGTGGTATTAAGTACATTCACATTGTTGTGTTACACTTAATATTCTAAAGTTATAACACTTTCATTTGGATTTATATCAGCTTAACTTCAATATCATGCAAAAACTCTGCTCCTTTCAGTCTCCATCTCCACTCCTTTCAGCTGTTGATGTTACAAAATTACATCTTTATACATTGTGTGTTCAAACACATAAACTAATAATTTTTAAAATGCATTAATCTCTTAAATTATGTAAAAAAATGTGGAGTTTTAATTGTCCATGTGTTTGCCTTTATTAATATCTTTATTTCTTCATATGGCTTCAAGTTCCTGTGTGGCGTCCTTTCATTTCAACCTACAGGACTGTCTTTAGCATTTCGTGCAAGGCAGGTCTGGTGGTAACAAACTCCCTTAGCTTTTATCTGAGAATGTCTTAATTACTCCCTCATTTTTGAAGGACAGTTTTGCCAGATATAGGATTCTTAGCTGACAGTTCTTTTAGTATTTTAAAAGAAGTACTTTAAAGTACTAAAGTACTTCCAGCCTCAATGTTTCTGATGAGAAGTGTTCTGATAATTTTTTTTGAGAATCTCAAGATTCTCTGTCTTTGTCTTTTGACAGTTTGATTATAATGTGTCTCATTGTGGGTCTCTGAGTTCATCCTACTTCAAGTTTGTTGAGCTTCTGGGATGTTGTATATTCATATCTCTTATGACTTTTGGGGAGTTTGCAGCCATTTTTTTTTTTTTAAGTATTCTCTCTGCCTCTTTCTCCTTTCTCCTTCTGGAACTCCCACAGTGTGCATGCAGGTCTGCTTGATGGCCCCACAGGCCCTTTATTCTCTGTTTACTTTTCTTTACTCCTTTTTTTTTCTGTACCTCAGACTCAATACTTTCCATTGTCCTGTCTTCAAGTTTGCTGATTTTTTCTTCTGCCTGCTCAAATCTGCTTTCGAATCCGTCTAGTGAATTTTTTATTTTAGTGATTGTACTTTTCAGTTCCAAATTTTTTTTGGTTCTTGTTAGGTTTTCTGTCTCTTATCTATATTTCCATTTTGTTCATACATTGTTTTCTTGACTTTCTCCATGTCTTTCTTTAGTTCTTCAAGCATCCTTAAGACAGTTGTTTCAAAGTCTTTGTCTAGTAGATTTGCCATCAGGTCTTTTTCAGGTACAATTTCTGTTGATATATTTTTTTCTCCTTGGAATGGACCATACTTTCCTGTTTCTGTGTGTGTTTTTTGATTTTTTTTGTTGAAAATTGGATATTTGAATCTAATAATGTGGTAACTCTGAAAATAAGATTTTCCCCTTTCTTCTGGATTTGCTGTGGGTTGTTTTTGTTTCTTTTTGTTTTTGAGACAGGGTCTCACTCTGTCACCCAGGCTGGAGTGCAGTGGAATAATCATGGCTTATTGCAGCCTCTAACTCCTGGGCTCAAGTGATCCTCCTGCCTCAGCCTCCTGAGTAGCTGGAACTACAGGTGCATGCCAGCACACCTAGCTAATTTGTTTGTTTGTTTTTTGATGGTTGTAGACTGTCTCTGTGCTGAGGACCAGCCTGAGATGTAAGGTCTCAGACCTTTTCTAAGCCTGTACTTTTTCCTGTCTAAGCATAGTAGCTTTCTGATTTCCCCAGTATATGTGGTTGGTTTTGAATATACAAGTCTTTAATATCTGGCTCCAAAGAAGGGAAAAAAGAAAAATGAGGGAAGGAAAAAAAGAGGACTGGCCCCTTTAATCCCCTAGCAGTCACTTCAGCCAGAGGAGAACCAGTTTGTAACAATGGGGAAAAATGAAGAGTTACTACCTACCTCTTTCTCTGCTCTTCTGTGATCAGAAGCAGCAATGAGTAATCAGAGCACAGATCCCAGTAATTGGAGGACAGGGTTCTTTTTGCCCACCTGATTCTTGTAAGCTGTGTGCAAACTGCTCCAGAAATAAGTGCACAGCTGCCTGCCACGGGGCCGGGAATAGGGGATGGGTAGCTGTTACTGCGCTAAGATCTGAAATAGACTAAAATTAACGGTAATTGACAGTCCAAGCCTTCTCCTGGAAGTTGCAAGCCTTCGGTAGACTCCAGATTTCCAAGATAATTACATCAGACAGATTCTGCCAGTGCAGTTGCCTAGGTGGGGAGACAGATTCCTAGTGCTTCCTACTCTACTGTCTTCCCAGAATCTTCTCTGATCCAGGTTAATTTTTGGCTCTCCCACTTTCTAGCAGTAAGAACCTCCATTTCCTCATCTATGGAATGGGCAAAATATTTGCTTAATAGTTTTGGGAGAATGAAACAAAGCCATATACATCTAGGACTTGGTACATTGCTTAGCATGTAATAAAGATTATGTCTGTCTCCAGTTGCATTTTGATGATCAGCAATTTGCTAGCTTTGTTCAGTCAGAATCCCATTATGTCCCATAATGCCATTATGATGTCAAATGCTAGTGAAGAAAACATTGTCTATGATTTGATAAATGGACCCTGGTAACAGTGCTGTTTATCTTGATTATAATGAATTAAACCAAAAAAATCCTATAGATTTCCCTAGGTCTGATGTTATATACAACCATACATAGTAAAGATACTGCTTTAGTATCTACTGCATGCTATACTTTTTATTTAAATATTATCATGATATATTTGACCACACAATGTTTATATTTTGAGGAAGAGGGGAAAATATTGTGAGGTGGTAAACCAGTGAAGAGTGCTTTCCAGGGCCAAATGTGGTGGCTCACACCTGTAATCCCAGCACTTTGGGAGGCTGAGGCAGGCAGATTGCTTGAGCCCAGGAGTTTGAGACCAGCCTGGGCAACATGGTGAAACCTCATCTCTACAAGAATTAGCCAGGCACGGGTGCTACACAGCTGTATTCCCAGCTACTTGGGAGGCTGAGGTGGGAGGATCCTTCTATGAGTTGTTGTCTGTGTTCATGTCAAAACATTCTATTGGGTTACTTTTTTTTTTTCTTTTGAGACGGAATCTTGCTCTGTCGCCTAGGCAGGAGTGCAGTGGTGCGATCCCGGCTCACTGCAACCTCTGCCTCTCAAGTTCAAGTGATTCCCTTGCCTCAGCCTCCTGAGTAGCTGGGATTACAGGCACCTGCCACCACGCCCAGCTAATTTTTTGTATTTTAGTAGAGATGGGGTTTCGCCATGTTGGCCGGGCTGATCTTGAACTCCTGACCTCAAGCTATCCACTCACCTCAACCCCCCAAAGTGCTGGGATTACAGGTGTGAGCCACCATGCCCTGGGTTACTTTCTGTAACTAACCCCCTTCTCTGCAAATTATATTGAAGATATTTTATCCTAGTCTGAAGTTTAACTTGGGTTGTAGTGCCTTTTGTTTGAAAGAAAAGTTTAGTGTTCATGGAACTGAACATTTTTTATTGTTTTATATCATGCATAGGAAGGTCCTTCAACCCTAATATTTTTTTAAAAGGTAGTAATTTCCAGTACCCTTATAGTTTTTTGCTTTGTGTATAAATTTATTGTCGATCTAAAGTGTATCATTATATATGATGTGAAGTTTTTTTCCAAGTAGTTAGTGATATCACAGTACTCATTTCCCATAGAAACATGGGGATCTTTTTGGATTCAGTGCTCTGTTCCGTTCATTTGTCTATTCCTTTGCTATATACTTTCCATTACCATAGCTTTATTATTAGAGGGGCCCTAGGGTCCTTCTCACTACATAATTTGGCATTGCCACTAAAATATATTGTAGACTGCTTTATAGCAGGCCCTCCCCACCCCAGGGCTGCACGGCAGGAGGCATTACCGCCTAAGCTCCGCCTCCTATCAGATCAGCAGTGGCATCAGATTCCCATAGGAGCGTGAACCCTCTTGTGAACTGCACATGGGAGGGATCTAGGTCTTGCGCTCCTTATGAGAATCTAATTAATGACTGATGATCTGGGGTGGAACACTTTCATCCTGAAACCATCCTTGCCCCTCCTCCCCCACCGTCGTGGAAAAATTGTCTTCCACGAAACTGGTCCTTGGTGCTAAAAAGGTTGGGGACCACTGCTTTGTAGTTTATAAAAACACTTTTATATGTTCCATTTTCTTTGATTCTTAGGCCAAACCAGAAAGACATTTAGGACAAAGAAGACATTTGCTATTCATATGAATACTCTTAGAATTCTGAGGCCCAAGGGCCGGGGTGCTACAGTTCATGCTTGTAATCCCAGCACTTTGGGAGGCTGAGACAGGAGGATCGCTGGAGCTCAGGAGTTTGACACCAACCTGGGCAATGTGGCAAAACTGTCTCTACACAAAATACAAAAATTAGCCAGGCATGCCCTACAGGTGCATACCTGTCATCCCAGCTACTCAGGAGGCTGAGGTGGGAGGACTGCATGAGCCCAGGAGGTCGAGACTACAGTGAGCTGTGATCATCCCACTGCACTGCAGCCTGAGTGACAGAGCAAGACCCTGTTTCAAAAAAAAAAAAATCTGAGGCCCAAGCTCAGTTGCTAGTATGGGGTGGGCAGTCAGTTCCAGCGTCCACCCTCCTTAATCCCAGACTATTGACAGGAATAGAAACTGAGGTCCACAGAAATCAATGACTACTCTTTTCTCTTGGAAATTATTAAATGAGTGGAATGTATATTTATCTGTAGTTCCTCCTCTTGCTGAGTGTAGTTCATGTTGAAGACTTAGGGGTGACAGATCCTTGGCAGAAAAAAGAAAATTAAAAAAAAAAAAAAAAACACTTACATTGTGGGATTTCGTGTTTGTAGGATTCCTGTCCTAACATCCTTACACAATATGGTTTACTGTCTGTCTTATGTGCTAACATGCTAGAGACAGTTAGTTAAATTCATCTGAAAATTAGCAGAATAAACATGGCATAGGAGGAAGGGAACGAATACCATTTAAGGGCTTCTTCATGGCAGATGTTCATCTACGTACTTGGGTCACTACCCTTGGTCTGTTCAGTGACCCTGTGAGATAGACAGTATTCCCATTGAAAGCAGGGAGAGATTAAAGAATTTGTCCAGGGTCATACAACTAGTATATGACAGAGTAACCCTGTATCCTGTTAGTCTATTTTCTGATTTCTACACATTCACATTATGATTTTGGGACATTGTGACTTTTTAGGCACACTTGAATTAAAATATATTTTCTCTGTTCTTTTAAGGCTACGCAGATATAAAGTCCTAGGGAGTAGTAACTCCGACTCAGACCTTTTCTCCCGCCTGGCCCAAATTCTTCAAAATGGATCTCAGAAACCCCGGAGCACTACTCAGTGCAAGAGTCCAGGATCTCCTCACAATCCAAAAACACCACCCAAGAGTCCAGTTGTCCCTCGCAGGAGTCCCAGTGCCTCTCCTCGAAGCTCATCCTTGCCTCGCACGTCTAGTTCCTCACCATCTAGGGCTGGACGGCCCCACCATGACCAGAGGAGTTCATCCCCACATCTGGGGAGAAGCAAGTCACCTCCCAGCCACTCAGGATCTTCCTCCTCCAGGAGGTCCTGCCAACAGGAGCATTGCAAACCCAGCAAGAATGGCCTGAAAGGATCCGGCAGCCTCCACCACCACTCAGCCAGCACTAAAACCCCCCCAGGGAAGAGTAAGCCAGCCAGTAAACTCAGCAGATAGGAGCCAGGCTGCATCTCTTTGAAAGGTGTGAGATCTTCCTCCTAAACCTGATGCATGTGTGTCCCTGTACTGTCTATGTAAAAAAATCAGTGTTGATCTTCTCTTGCAAAAGAAAGTAACATGATCAATTATTTATAGGAAGACAAAAATACATGATAAGGAATTACCTAAGGCAGGCAGCAAGTAGATTAGGAATCAATGTCTTTGTACAAGAAGGAAAAATAGAGCAAAAATCCAAGGGGGAGAAACTCATTAAAATGAGCTCTCATTTTTTAAGCCGCCTTTGAAACAAAAGAGTTGAGGATAGGAGATAGAATGGAATTTTAGGGGGGTTGCCTAATTTTTTTAAGCCTCAACTCAAAGATTATATAGCAAAAGTGAAACTTCTTGTTTGTTATTTTCATTCAAAACTTTCCCACCCTGGAGAGTCATTGATCAGATATTAGATTATGTAAGAAGTCTGTTGCCAGGGAGCCAGTACTCATGTATATTTGGCTTGTGTGTTTATTTTGTGTATTGAGAATGAACACCTTTACTTTGCCTCATTCCTAGTACCCTCCCTGGAGTTCAGATTTTTTTTTTACAGTTTAGTATGTCTCATCTGATTCAATCTCTCTGCTTTTATTTTATGGTCCTAGTTGTACTGTCAAATCCAATTACTTTTTTTTAGGTCCCTGATTTTTTTTTTTTTTTAGAGCAACAGTTCTTAACATACTACATTTTTATTATGAAAAATAAGAAACTTAAGTAAAGGAAAGAAAAGTCTAACTAGAGCTATTTTCCAGGCTTTAGTGTTTAGGGAGAGAAAGAAAGTGTGGGGTAATAGCCTTCAAGATAGAAGATGTCCCTTCATCCCTGTTAAGTGTCCTCCTTTAGAAACTTGAGTAGAAGGAAAACTGACCAGAGTAGACTGCTTCCTTAAGTCTTCTGGGTTCCAACTGTTTGTAATATCAGCCTCCAAGATGATACGAGGGAAGCACAATGCTTTGGACTGTGACTTGAGATTTAGAAATAAATTAGATATATTATTGAGGCTTAGAATCCTCAAACTTTGTATTTTATACATTTAGCCAATAAGGAATTAATATCTGGGGAAATAAATTTAGGCAAATATTTCTTTTTTAATGTTTTGTTACCTGCTTCTCCTGTGTTTCAGTTCAACATTTGGGCTTCTTGGCCTGATTTTCATACAATCTCAATTTACGAAGCTATAAAGAGGAAGATATTTGTTCTAATCTCACTCTTCTAATAGGAATCAGGCAAAATGAAAGTCTACCAGACTTTTAAAATGGGCTGTTTTTATACTCTCTAGGTGTTTTGTGTTGTAAAGACCTTATTAAGGTCAGGTAAATTGGTCTGCTTGCTGTTGAAATTTGCCTTCTAGCAAACATCTGTGCTTTCTGTTTGACCTTGTATTTGCTGCCAAACCTAATACAGTTGAATTGGGAAACAAAAAAAAGGAAAGAAATACAATTCCTCCCCAAGTAAACATCTTCCAATGCTGCATCAAAGCTGCCCTGAAGCTGCACTGAACTTCTCTTGTTCTCTTTGTCTGTGTTGAGCTTTTTAAAAAAACAAACTCAAAACACTATTGAGGCATATAACGTCTCTTATAAGAAATGTAGCATAGTGTGGAATCTTAATTTCTCTCCAGTTTCAAACACTACAGAGGAATGCAATAGATAAGACATATTTGCTGTTTATCTAAAGCAACTGTAATATTGGAAGACCAGTCCTTCTGTATTATATTGTATAATAGTTGCTATAACACTACTTGCATGTCTTCATGGTAAATTATATAAATATTTATAAATATATAGAGAGACATATCCTTATATAGACTCATTCTTTGTTATTCTCCATTTGTAATTTCGAGATCACAGATGGCGAAATTCCTTTTCTATTGTGTGCCTCATGTACACTTGGGCCTTGCCTATCTTCATTTTCTGAAACTATGTTCTTGGCATGTGACACCTCAGAGTCTTCTTGCCTTCACTGTGTACAATGCAAGGGTGGGCAGTATTTAACAAGCCACGATAGGTTATTTAATTTTCATTTCAAAAAGATTTTAATAGGGAAAAAATTACAGGGACATGCTTGTAATACTGGTTCAAAGATTTGTCATGTTAATCACATAGTTCTCTCCTTATAGTTAGAGTGGATAGACTGAGATGATAATGGTGAGTCTGATAGATTTTTAAAACATTTCTTAAAAAATGCCATTCTACTTTCCTCTTTTCATCTCACTTTTTTTGCAGGGGGTTGGGGGAATAATGAAGAAATTATCATATTTCTGTTGCATTAGCTAAATTGTGCTAAAAGTAGCTAGCTTTAAATCCCGACCCCTTTAGTCGGAAATATGCTAGTAGTAATCATTGGAAAAGCTGATGTGGCTACAACTGTGGTACATGTGTGTGATTTTATTTCTTATTGGCATTTCTCTGCTGGCAGTTGGAACTGACAGTGATGGGAATGTGGCAACTGAATGTTTTCTCTCTTTCTTGGTTCCTTCCATTTTTATCTCAACTTTTCCAGTGTGTTATCCCCTTTTCTAAATGGCATTGACAAACTCATCAAGATCCAGAGATAAACAGTCTCATCGTGTAAGAATATTTTATTTTGCATGTAGAGGAAAGAATTAACCAAAGACATTTCTGCTCTGATACTTTCAAAAGAAAACAGACTAATTATATTATAAGTGGTATCAATAGGTCTGCTTGTAAGTATTGTCCTGTGTAGAGATTTACTTTGTGGTTTTTATAAGCATAGTTTGTGCTTTTAGATGTCTCTCAGGTGAAAAATAGAAGTTGGCAGCCCTGAGCAAGCACCTGTGACACAGGGATTTTTATTTTAGTTTTAAAGTATGATATAGAGAATGAGGTTTTTGGTTGGATTTGGTTTGGTTGTGTTTTTTAGTTCTTTATTTTTTATTTGGGGGTTCTCTTAGTGATGACATATTTCAGGTTTCAGTAACGTAGATCAAGTAATTTTAAACCAATTTGGTTATTCTACCTAAGATGAGGGACATGGCTATTAAGGTCAAGCCAAACTATACTAAAAGTAGTATAGGGCAGCAGTTAAAATTATCTTTTGAAAATCAAGTATTACCTGGTTTCTTCTGTCACAACAGAATAGCTGGTTACCTAGTCAGTCACAGTTGCCCTTGCCTTCCCTTGTTAGTCCGTGGAGGTACTTGAGTGGAACAGAAGGTAGAATTAGCAACAGCTCAATCACTTTAGGTAGCGTTTCTCCTGAATTCTGCTGCCAAATCCCCAGGGTATATGGATTGGTTGAAATAGTAAAATCACACATAGTGATTTCTTGCACAGCGTAGAGGCATTTAATTTTAGTGTATAGTGAACAAAGAAGGAAAACTGGGTCATATAAAATTTAACCTTAAAACACAGATTATAAATATCTTTGAATGTTAAGCCCTAGGCAGACAGGCACTCTCATTCTTAACTCTGGTATGCAAGCTGGCCTTGCTGACAGTGGCATAGTTACATTAACTGTTTTTTAAGTTGCATGTTGTGACGTGAATGTTTTTTGTAAAAGTTGCCAAGTTAGTCGAGTCCTAAATAAGTAGCAAAATGGTAACTGAGACCCACTGTAGTCATTACTCGCTTTATATTATTTGCTTTCAAATACTACAACCTCAGCTGCTAATTCAGTGCTCTAGGTGTGCAGTGTCTCCTTCCCTTGGCTCCTGGCCATGTAGGGAACTTGAGGTTCTTCAGTATCTTCAGAGATTCCTTCCAGGCCACATATTTTTTATGCTAATATTTCTATAGTTGCATTCAGTCTACAAGGAGAAAGTGTACATTGGTGCGTGTTTTATAAACCCAGACACAGATAGCTAAAACCATTAGTTTTTCTATACCCAAGAGCTTTGAATTAAAAACAGATCTTTTTTTTTTCCCAAGAGCAGACAATTCTACATTCCTAACGTAACATTAGGAATTGGTGATACGAGAAGCAGGATCCAGAATTCAGAACGATTTAGTGAGACTCGGGGGAGAAAAATGCATTTTCCCCTGGCTGTTTGAAAATTTATTTATTTGTAGATAAGTCTAGATTTAGTCTTGGAGATCAAAGTATTTTATATTTTAAAAACTTATTCTTTATATTGATCAAAACATGGCATATGTTAGAGAACCACGTCTTCTGTCATGTTTATGTATTTTGGAATTAAGTTGTTTGCATTCACTTTCAAAATCTGCCCATTTCTGTTTATGTGCACTTACCACAGATGTGTCGGGACTTTGCCTCAGGGGAGAGGTACTTTAGCACCTGTGTCAGTGAGGAGATGGAGTGGTTGACAAGTGCTGTTGCACTGTGTAACTTGGGGTTTGGCTCTGTGGACAGTATATTAGCAGAATGATACCACACAAAAGGATTACAGGATTAAGGCATGTAACTTCTATGGTAGTCCTTATGTATCAGCATATACCCAAGTTCAGAAACCACAGGTGCATTTTTAGACCTTTACTTAGAGAACTAAAGGCAGTTCCAACCATCAGCCCATATGGCGGTATTAATGCATGAAAACCCTCAGAGGGTGTGGGACATCCTACTTCCCTGTCCTCATGTAGAACTCTGGTGTGTGCCTTGAGGATAAGAAAGTAGAATGGAAACTCATCCTATCATTGAGTATTCTCAATATTTTGGCCTTCCCTCTGGGAATTATGAGAAATTTAACAAAGTCTCAGGAACCTTCAGAATCCATTGCCCAACACTGCTAGAAAAACTGTAGGAGGTACATGGAGAATTCCTATAGTTCTTAGGTAAGTCCAAGACATGGCACAGGGATCCCTATCCACATAAAGGGGAATCTGGATGCTGCATACCTCAATTCTGAGAAATCCCTGACTGAACATGGAATTATGACAGTAAAGTTTTGGTCCTTTAGTTTTCTAGAGCAGCTCACAGAAATTTTAAAAAGTAAAACAAGGCCAGGCGCAGTGGCTCACACCTGTAATTCCAGCACTTTGGGAGGCCGAGGCGGGCAGATCACGAGGTGAGGAGATCGAGACCATCCTGGCTCACAGGGTGAAACCCCATCTCTACTGAAAATACAAAAAATTAGCCAGGCATGGTGGCGGGCGCCTGTAGTCCCAGCTACTCAGAAGGCTGAGGCAGGAGAATCGCTTGAACCTGGGAGGCAGAAGATTACAGTAAGCCAAGATCGCATCACTGCACTCCAGCCTGGGCGACAGAGCGACACTCCATCTCAAAAAGAAAAAAAAAAAGTAAAACAAAAATAAAGTCTGTGCCCATTAAGACGTCTTCTAATTCATTTGTGATTGTCTGCTCCTACTTAAAAAAATATTTAAGCTTGATGTTTAATTATTCCCTTTCAGCAAATTTGGATCAGAAAATTAAAGTATGTGACAAGATCAGGTCACTTGAATTTCCACACAATCTCAAGACACTGAATAGCAAAAAAGTAACAGTAATGATTAGCATATTTCCTTAGACTTTGCTGGATCTTTGGTCTTAAGGTAACATGTAAAAGTAGTGAAGCCTTTCCTTTCATGGCCCTGTGCAACGTAACGGTTTTCTGCCTCCTCTTCAGCTGGAAGCGTTAGTGGTAGTATGGGCACAGAATGTATGTACACTGGTGATGCTGACCATGCCTCCCAGGTACCCTGGCTCTGGGTTCCTTGACCTAGGGAACAAGATTGGATGAGGCAGATCTTTGAGCCCATGTGACTGTAGAATTTGCTGATGACATAATTTTACAATAAAAATGGATAGGAATTTTACCTCTCTTTTTATTAGTTTAATATTATTTAATATTATGTACATGAGTGTTCACTTGCCTAATTAAAAACATTGAGTAAACCAAGTTTTTATATAGACTACCCTTGCCATATGATGCTCTTTTTCTCTAATAATATGCAGTTTAAATCCTGAGGAATCCATGCCCAGCATTTCACCACATCTGGGCTCTGTGTGGGCATTCATCACTTGCCTACAAGGGGTAAACAAGGCTACCAGAACTTGAATTTGACTTATAGGGAGCTACCCAGAAAGGGGAAAGCCCTTGGGACTTTTTCCAAAACAATCTTCTCTTTGAACTGTTCATCAAAGTAGTCCACTGAGGTGAAAAAGCTTTCAGAAATACAAAGATGGGAAGATAAAGGTAACACTGGCCCACTTGGGACTTTGACATTGGATTGGGTGGACTGAATAAACACAGCCTAGATGGCCTGGGCTTGAGCCTCGCTTACTTCTCCCTGATACATAGTTCCTGGTCCACCTTCTGACCCTTTTTCTAAAATAGCCAGTGTCTATTTCACTAGGCCATTTACTTACAAGTTCCCAGCTTTTAGGGAAAAAAGAGGGAGGGGGGAGCATCTAGTTTTGAATTAGATATACATCTTAGAAGTAATGAGCTATTGGCAGCTGTTAAATCAGATTCAGACACAAACCAGAATTCTTTCTTGTTGAGCAAGACCAATGAGTTAGATGACTTTAATAATTCCACTTTTCTCTCCCTCTCTTCTCCTCTTCCTGAAATCAGAGAGATGAGAAACTACTCTTTGAAATACCTCCAGAGGCGTTTTATTGTGTTCCTTTCCCCTCCAAGCAGCTCCCTTTATACAATTTTGCTCAGGCAACCAAGGACAGAGTATCGGCAGAAACATGGAGTGCTTTTGTATAGGCCACCTGTACATAAAAGTGTAATTATTTATTTAATTTTCCCATTTGTATCATATTAAAGCTTTGTACAGTGTTTTAAGTTCTGTTTTAAAATTATTTTGTATTTTATTTTTATAACCTAGTAATAAAATATTCATTCCGCATGCAAAATCTCGTTCTATTTGTGTGATGGTCTGGATTTCAAAAGTGGAAAATACTATTTTTCTAATTTAATAAAGTTATTGAATACACCAGATGTTACAAGATCAACGGGGAGCAGACAGCGTTACTGTAAATGCAGTACCACATCTAGAAGTTCCCTAGAAAAAGCAGCCCAGGACTGAATAGAAGCTAGGTGTTAAGTGTCCCTGCAGGTGAAAACCAGGGTGCAAGGATGTTAGGAGATGTTTTCCTGTAATAAAATTAAAATATTAAAAGCTCCTTTTTAGTCCATTATTCTGTCTGGCTGGAGGTACTTTTTCCTTCTCCATAGGAAATACCCCTTCTACCACTAGAGAGATTCCTGCACTCCCACCCTCATCCTTCCGCCTGTAACCTTCCTTTGAACCAGAGGAACTCTCAGGAGGCATTCACAATGGCACTGCCTCACCCCTCCTGGTTTGGTTTGACCTGGAATGTTCGTGCCATCTGTTTTTCTCCACCTGGATTCCCTTGCTTGATTTCTCACTAAGCAGCAACCTCCAAAATGCTCTTTCAGGTTTTTTTGTTTTGTTTTGTTTTTGAAATAGAGTCTCGCTCTGTCACCCAGGCTGGAGTGCAGTGGTGTGATCTTGGCTCACTGCAATCTCCACCTTCCAGGTTCAAGTGGTTCTCCTGCCTCAGCCTCCCGAGTAGCTGGGACCACAGGCGCGTGCCGTCACGCCCAGTTAGTTCTGGTATTTTTAGTAGAGACACAGTTTCACCATGTTGGCAAGGATGGTCTCCATCTCTTGACCTCGTGATCCGCCCACCTCTGCCTCCAACTGCATTCCAGCCCGGGGGCGACAGAGCGAGACTCCATCTCAAAATAAAGGAGATTAAGAAATTACTCAGGCCGAGCATGGTGGCCCACGCCTATAATCCCAGCACTTTGGATCTGCCGGCCCCTCCCCGCCAAAACATTAGCTGGGCTATAGCCCTAGGGAGTCTGAGTCGAGAGGGTTGCTTGAGCCCAGGAGGCCAAGGCTGCAGTGAGCCGTGCTCACGCCACTGCACTCCAGCCTGGGCCCAGCCTGGGCAACAGAGCAAGACCCTGTCTCAAAAAAAAAAACCCCAAGCTCCCAGAAGCTAATCATGATATGCTTACTGACATCTAAACTGCAAAGTAGTTGAAATATCAACCTCATGTGAACCCACTTAAGTAAATAAAGCTACATACAAGCAATTCTGTGTGCAGGGTGGCCCGAGGCACTTTAAGGGTTGTGGCTTGGGGATTATTAAGAACCTCCTAGAAATAATTCTTTCCTAAATGGTCAATCAGTTGATGGTGAGCGCTGAAAAGCCGATGGGTACTGCTCGGCCAAGGGATTGAAAAATCGGCCTTTGAGAAAAACAAAGTCAAAATGAAAGATTAGATTAACTTTATAATTTCTCTGGGGTGGTGCCAGTTGGATCTAGGAAACTTAAACTCGTGAAAGAAATGTGCTTAGAGCGGAAGATAGAAGCTGGTGGCTGTCTCTGTTCCCCTCTACCTCTCTCCCGGGTCCTTGGTCTCCCCAGAGGGGCGTCCGACCCGCGGCAGCCCCACTCCCAGCTCGAATCCCTCCCTTCAGGTCGCTCCAGGGCGGGCAGCCAAGGTGGGCCTCCCCAGGCGCTGTGATCCACACTCCACCTCCTAACAACCGGCCTGTCGGCCGGGGCTGAGGACCTAACCAGGCCTTGACCGTGGGTCTGGGCAATAGCCGGCTCCGCCCCGCCCCGCCAGCCCGGTCCCTCCCCGTCCCGCGACCCAACGGTCGTTCCCCGCCGCCGGCCCCGCCCCTCCCTGGCCGCCCGCGGCGCGCCGGCGCCTGCGCAGTCGCCCCAGAGCGCCCCGACCGGGATGGCGGCCGTTTTGGAGTCGCTGCTGCGAGAAGAGGTGTCGGTCGCAGCCGTCGTGCGGTGGATCGCGCGCAGCACCCAGGGTTCGGAGGTAACAGCGCTGACACGCCCCCAGGTCTGACTCGAAGCCGGTTCCCGCAGCGGAGTCCAGCCCTCCAGTCCCCTTCCTTTAGGGCGCCTGGCTGCCAGCCGGGCCGAGTGCACTCCAACTGGGCGCCGCTGCCCGGGCCGCCCACCGGAGGCGCGCCCTACGGCCCCGGCTGCTCACGGTCCCCGGGCCGGCGGCTGACCTTCTCGCCCCTCCACCTGTGCTTCTGCCCTAGGATAACGCCGGGGAGGCGGCCGCGCTGAGCTCACTCCGGCCCCTGCGGAAAGAATTCGTACCGTTCCTGTTGAACTTCCTGAGGGAGCAGAGCAGCCGCGTCCTCCCGCAGGGGCCCCCGACCCCCGCCAAAGCCCCGGGCGCCTCGGCAGCCTTGCCAGGGAGGCCGGGAGGCCCGCCGCGGGGCAGCCGCGGGGCGCGCAGCCAGCTTTTCCCTCCGACCGAGGCCCTGAGCTCCGCTGCCGAGGCCCCTCTGGCCCGCCGCGGGGGCAGGAGGCGGGGCCCGGGGCCGGTCCGCGAGCGTGGAGGCCGCGGCCTGGAGGAGGGGGTCAGCGGGGAGAGCCTGCCCGGAGCCGGGGGCCGGAGGCTTAGGGGCTCTGGCAGCCCCAGCCGCCCCAGCCTCACGCTGTATGATCCGCCAAACCTCAGCAACCTGGAGGAGTTCCCTCCCGTAGGCTCGGTTCCCCCCGGCCCTACAGGGTGAGACTCAGCTCTCATGCAGGAGATGGGTACCACGAAGGCTCTGGGGAGTCTGTCATTCGGGCTTGGCGCTCCGCAGTGGAGCGCCAGGATGGGTAGAAGGCTGGGGGTGATGGTGAGGGTTTTGGTGGGTTTTTTTTTTTTTTTGCAAGAGGTTTAGCTGTTGCGGTGGAGGAGGGGAGATGTTTGAAGATAGGAATTTGAGAAAAACCTGTGGCTACTCTCAGCAGGACGAAGCCTTCTCGCAGGATCAACCCAACTCCGGTGAGCGAAGAGCGGTCACTCTCCAAGCCCAAGACCTGCTTCACCTCACCCCCAATCAGCTGTGTCCCCAGTTCCCAACCCTCAGCCCTGGACACTAGCCCTTGGGGCCTTGGCCTTCCCCCAGGGTGCAGAAGTCTGCAAGAGGAGCGAGAGATGCTCAGGAAGGAGCGGTATGGCCTGGCCGCTCCTGGGGATGTCGGCTTCCTCGCTATGGGGGATCTTCAGGGGTTTTCCCTGAAATTGATTTCCCTCTTGGGGACTCTGGGTTTGTCTCCTGGGCTGTTGGTATCTTCTCTGGAGGGACCTGAGTGTAGCCGTGGCAGGGAAGCCAAGCTGACTGCTCATGAAATTTCTTTATTCCATAGCTCTAAGCAGCTGCAGCAGTCACCTACCCCCACCTGTCCCACCCCAGAATTGGGGTCGCCCCTCCGCAGCCGGACAGGAAGCCTCACAGATGAACCTGCGGACCCTGCCAGAGTGTCTTCCCGCCAGCGCCTGGAGCTGGTAGCCCTTGTTTACTCCTCGTGCATTGCTGGTGAGTGAGAGCAGAGGGAGCTGGAGTGGAGATACTTGTAGAACTGCTGGGTAAGAGAATTGATAAGGCACCTGGAACTGAGCCTTGGCTCCAAATGGTGCCCATACCATGGGATTTCTTTTTGTATCTATCTAGAGAACCTGGTACCAAACCTCTTCTTGGAGCTTTTCTTCGTCTTTCAGCTCCTCACTGCCCGGAGGATGGTGACTGCCAAGGACAGTGACAATGAACTAAGTCCAGCTGTCTTAGGTCAGTGAGCAAGCCTCCTTTTGAGACATGGGGTCTAGAAACGGGACCATTGTTAACTGACAGCTTGGTACTGTCCTTCTAGATTCCCTGGAAAGTCCACTGTTCCAAAGCATCCACGATTGTGTCTTCTTTGCAGTGCAGGTTTTGGAGTGTCACTTTCAGTGAGTTTCCCTGGCTGAGACATTTGGGCCTCATTCTCATCATCTGCCTAGCTCTCTGGCTGCTTGGGATATATGTTGGTGCTTAACACAGGGGCAGTGGTCCTGGACCTCCTCCTACCTGTAATCTTTAATTTTGTGTTAAGGCTATGAATGTAGTCCCTAAAAGAATGAGATGGGGCCAGGTGTGGTGGCTAACGCCTGCATTCCCACCACTTTGAGAGGCCGAGGCAGGACAGTGACTTAAGCCCAGGAGTTTGAGACCAGCCTGGGCAACATGACAAAATCCCATCTCTAACAAAACAAAACAAACAAAAAAAAGGCCGAGTGTGGTGGAGTGCGCCTATAATCCCAGCTACTTAGGAGGCTGAGGTGGGAGGATCACCTGAGCCTGGGAGGTCCAGGCTGTAGTGAGATCATGCCACTGCAGCCCAGCCTGGGTGACAGAGACCCCCGTCTCAAAAAAAAAAAAAGAAAAGAAAAAGAAATGGACCCCTGTGGTCTTGGCAGCTGAGCTTTGGGTTTCTGGGTAATGTTCCTGTCCTGCTGTCTTGGTCCTTGCTCTGTAAAGTCTCATATCCTCCCCTTTACTTTCATTATCTCTGATCCTTGGCCCATGACCTTGCAGTACATATCTGGGCTTGTATACCTGCGCCATGCCTTAGAGATCCTCTGTGGTGTGGAGGTGCTGGCTTCCTACTTGCAGTCTGTGTTCCGGTCTCAGTCATAGGTGCTCTTGTCCCTGCAGGGTTCTTTCCAACCTGGACAAAGGGACCTTGAAGCTGCTGGCTGAGAATGAGCGGCTGCTGTGCTTCTCACCAGCTCTGCAAGGCCGCCTTCGAGCTGCCTATGAGGGCAGTGTTGCCAAGGTAGTGACCCCAGCTTAGTTGCCCACTAGCCTGGACCTAACCCTTCCTAGCTTTCATAAATTCAGGCAACCCTGCTGACGACACTTAAGTGTAATGTGAGCTAACTCTGGGCAAGAATAAGAGGGAGAAGTTTTCTCAGCATGACCCTGCAGTTCCTAACGTTCCTGCTGTATTTTAGGTCTCTCTGGCGATGCCTCCCTCTGCTCAGGCTGTCTCCTTTCAGCCAGAGACTGACAATCGTGCCAACTTCTCCAGTGACCGAGCCTTTCATACTTTTAAGAAACAGAGGTGATAAGAAAAGGGACTTTTTGGGGAGGGAATGAGATGACATTTTTCTGGAATAGTTGGCGGTTTGGTTTCATAGGAATTAGGAGTTTGGCACTAACAGGTGGTGGGTTAGTCCCCCCAGGTCCTTCCTGCTGGCCATCATAGGGGCCACCTGACTTCATTCACTTGTGCACCTGTGAACCCCCGCGCTTAGCCAGCCATCTCACAGGTGTATGGTATTAGCCTCAGGGTTCTCAGGCCAGAGTGTGCCAGGATGAACTGTCACTACCCACAGAAGTACATGAAGCCTGTAGTGTGCTGCTGGTCTGTAGCACTACTGTCATCATGTAGAGAACTCTGGAGAAATTAAAAAATGGGGCTGCTGGCCAGGTTCGGTGGCCCACGCCTGTAATCCCAGCACTTTGGGAGGCTGAGGGGCGGATCACCTGAGGTCAAGAGTTCTTGAGACCAGCTTGGCCAACATGGTGAAACTCCGTCTCTACTAAAAATACAAAAATTAGCCAGGTGTGGTGGCAGGCACTTGTAATCCCAGCTACTCCGGAGGCTGAGGCAGGAGAATCGCTTGAACCCAGGGGGGCGGAGGTTGCAGTGAGCCGAGATCGCTTCATTGCACTCCAGCCTGGGTGACGAGAGCAAGACTCCATCTCCAAGAAAAAAAAAAAGTGGTGGGTGGGCTATGGATAGTCCTGTTCTCAGTTCTTCCGGGGCGGGAAGGCACTGGTGGGAGTGAGTGCCTCGGCTGATCAGGCGTTCTTATGCGTCAGGGATGTGTTTTATGAGGTGCTGCGAGAGTGGGAAGATCACCATGAGGAGCCTGGCTGGGATTTTGAGAAGGGCTTGGGCAGCAGAATCAGGTGGGTGCTAGACCTTGTCTTTCTTGTGCCTGGCAATGAGTAGCTCAGTGCTTGCTCGGTGGCAGGAGGGAGGAGGGAAGGCTTTTCCCCCGCTCCTTCCAGCCATTAGCTGTTTTCTTCTATCCTCTGAAATTTCTTTAGTTATTGATAACTCTACCTCTACTCGAAAGGGATGTGTCTCTCCAGCTCCTTCCACTCACAGGTGTCTTATCCTTGTTCTGTAGTGGCAATTGCGTAGAAAGTCCAAAGCTCTTAACCCAGGTTGCTTGAGTTTTTTTTTTTTTTTTGCCCAAGTCACTGGTTAGACACATCCAGACTCCATCTTCTCCATCCTCTAGTTTGGGCAAGTCTGGTCACTGTGTAGGTAGATGCCTGGGCTCAGAACGCGAACCTCAGTCCAGTCATCTCCCTTCACATTGCTCATGAAACCCGCCGCCCGTTAGTGTGGCTGAAGACAGGAGGGGTGGCATGATTTCTTGTTTGGTTAAGTGTACCTCTAGCTTCGGAGGACCTTGGTGCTGAGGGAGTGTCCCTTGCCTTCAGTGTCTCTGTGCAGGCTGGCTCTGGCTGAAGTCTGCTCAAGTCCCTGGTAAAGGGCTGGGAAGTCCAGGGGTTGGCTACTTCTCTCAGATCTTTCTCCCTCTCCCTCCTTTCCACACGCTTCATTCCCACCTTCTATTCCTCAGGGCCATGATGGGTCAGCTCTCCGCAGCCTGCAGCCACAGCCACTTTGTTCGGCTTTTCCAAAAACAACTACTCCAGGTAACAGCCCCAGCAAGAGATTAATCCACATTAAACAGCAGGTATCATAGGCAGCCACGTAACGGCTGCACTTTGGGATAGGGCGGACAGCCTGGCAGGTCGTGGGCTGGAATTTGAACAAGAGTTCTCCTCGCGGAGTGGCTGAAACTCCAGTGGCCAAAGAAAAGCCAGGGCACTCTCTCTGACACATCCCGGGCCCTGCAGCTCCCCCAGCCTGCTGCTGCCTTCCCTCTGATTTGTGCTGTGGGAAAGAGCCCAGGCTTAGTAAGGAGTCAAGCTTTGTTTCCCATCCCAGCTCTAGTGACCCCAGGCACATGCTTAACTTTGGAGTTTCAGTTTCTTCACCTGTGAAATACTGTAATTCACATCTCAGAAAATCTTTCTAAAGCACTTGACACAGTTGGCATTCCTTAAATGTTCATTACTTTCTCCTTATTTTTTGTTCAGTCCTTCCCTCCCACTTACTGATTTTTTAATTTCTCTCCTTCCTCTTCCACCCCAGATGTGTCAGAGCCCTGGTGGTGCTGGGGGCACCGTCTTGGGCGAGGCCCCAGATGTGTTGAGTATGCTGGGAGCTGACAAGCTGGGGCGGTTGTGGCGCCTACAGGAACGGCTTATGGCTCCTCAGAGCAGTGGGGGGCCCTGCCCACCCCCCACCTTCCCAGGCTGTCAAGGCTTCTTCAGGGACTTCATCCTTAGTGCCAGCAGGTAGGCTCCCCTGTGTCTTGTAAGGAATGGGGCAGAGGCCAGGAAAGGTTTGGCTTCCCAAAAGGGTAAATAGTTCTCCAGTCTCCTTTGCCTGGAGATAGGCTCTTTCCAGCTCGAACTTGCTGGCTTCATTGCACTTCTCATTCTGTCACCCACATGGGCGATTTCGTTGCTCCTGGGCCTCCCTGTCTGTCCTGCTGCTCCCTTCCCTCTGGAGTGCCCCTTCTCGATTATGGCTCTTCCTGTACCTCTTCCAGTGCTTATGCCCCACCCACCCCTTCTTCTCAGCTTCCAGTTTAACCAGCATCTCATGGACAGTCTGAGCTTGAAGATCCGGGAGCTCAATGGCCTTGCCCTGCCCCAGCATGAGCCCAGTGATGAAGACGGGGAGTCAGATGTAGACTGGCAGGTCTGAAAACAGAACAAGGGAAATAATGGGGTCTGACCCAGGAGGGAAGGGAGTATGTTCAAGAAAAACTTTATAACAGATCGGGAATTGTTCTGGAAGCCTCATGCTTGGACCTTTTACTTCCCTTGATTCCATGCAGGGTGAGCGGAAGCAATTTGCTGTGGTGCTTCTTAGCCTGAGACTTTTGGCTAAATTCCTGGGCTTTGTGGCTTTCCTGCCATACCGGGGGCCTGAACCTCCCCCGACCGGTGAGCTTCAGGACTCCATTCTGGCCCTCAGGAGCCAGGTGAATGGGCGGGGATTCTGGTGAGGAGGGAGCAGGGAGGACCAGCCAGGCACTGAAGCTGACTGGTTTCCTTGGCTATTCTGGAAACCAGGCAGTTAAAGGCCATCTCCCAGCCCTTCCTAGGGACCTGCCTTCTGACTGAGCTCTGGCCCTCCCAGGTCCCTCCGGTCCTGGATGTGCGGACCCTGCTGCAGCGAGGGCTGCAGGCCCGCCGGGCAGTGCTCACCGTGCCCTGGCTGGTGGAGTTTCTCTCCTTTGCTGACCATGTTGTTCCCTTGCTGGAATATTACCAGGGCATCTTCACTCTCCTGCTGCGCCTGCACCGGTGAGTGGAACGAGGCTAAGGCTTGATGAAAGGATTCGGGACTCAGGGGACATTGGTCAAGCCTGCTATTAATAAAGAGGGTCGAGCAGTCTGCACTGTGTGTGGTGCCCCGGCCATAACTGAGCCCAGGGAGAGGCAGGATTGGCTCCCCTGAGGTACAGTGGGAAATCATCTGCACTTTCATTGGCCTCATGCTGTTCCTGAGGTGGCCCCGCTGAGACAGTCCCCATGCAGGAGGCGGGGCTGGGGGGATCCTGCTTGCCGACATGGCCCCAGTCCCTTTAGTTCTGCTTTTGCAAGCCAGTTTCCAGTGACAGCGTTTGTCCCCTCCGTTCCCTTCCCCTTTCTGCTCAAACCCATGTACTGCCCATTGATGTTTCAGGAGCTTGGTGTTGTCGCAGGAGAGTGTGGGGAAGATGTGTTTCCTGAACAAGCTGCTGCTACTTGCTGTCCTGGGCTGGCTTTTCCAGGTGGGCAGAGTGAGGGTCCAGACTGGGGAGAGGTTCTGCAGCTGGAGATGGGGAGTGGGCAAATGTCTGAATGCGAATGAGGCAAGGGCTGGAAGACAAGGTTCAGGAAAGGCCTGGGGATTCCCATCACCTCAGAGGCGGCTGCTTTGAAGCTGGCACCTACACCCTGGGACCGCGCAGGAGGTGGGGTGGGTGGCGGTCTCTGAAGTTGACCTGAATTGTGACTGTCTTGCCAGATTCCCACAGTCCCTGAGGACTTGTTCTTTCTGGAAGAGGGTCCCTCAGACGCCTTTGAGGTGGACACAGTAGCCCCAGAGCATGGCTTGGTGAGTGTTGGGGTCCAGCCAGAGCCATGGGAAACTCAGGAATAAAGGAAGTGGGCTGCTTGGGGGAGGCCCAGCCAGGGGCAGATGTAACCCTTATAAATGCCAACTGCCTGCTTCCTGGGTGCACTGGGGGCGGGGCAGCCTGCCGACACCAGCCTGTTCTCCCCAGGACAATGCGCCTGTGGTGGACCAGCAGCTACTCTACACCTGCTGCCCCTACATCGGTGAGCACCTGTCTTCCCTGGACGGTCCTTGGTCTGTCCCTCCATGAGTACCCAAAAGGCACCCCCTTGGCCCAGCTCCCTTGGATATTGCTCCGTTCATACTCATTCCTGGGTATCTGAGCCTCTTGACTCCACAAATAAAGTCCATGATACTTAGGGAGGGGAGAGGGTTCAGGAACTGAGAACTTGGACTTCACTGATGCAGGAGAGCTCCGGAAACTGCTCGCTTCATGGGTGTCAGGCAGCAGTGGACGGAGTGGGGGCTTCATGAGGAAAATCACCCCCACCACTACCACCAGCCTGGGAGCCCAGCCTTCCCAGACCAGCCAGGGGCTGCAGGTAAGGGCAGGGCAGAGACAGCCGTGGGGGAAATGGGGGGGCGGGGAGGCTGGAGGAAGCCTTGCTGCCTCTCCCTCCTCCCCCCAGGCGCAGCTCGCTCAGGCCTTTTTCCACAACCAGCCGCCCTCCCTGCGCCGGACTGTAGAGTTTGTGGCAGAGAGAATTGGATCAAACTGTGTCAAACATATCAAGTAAGAGTGGGTTAAGGATCCTGGTCTCATTGCCCTACCATTTTTTCCCCTTTTTCCTCAGTTGCTAAACTGAGGTCAGCCAGAGGGTGGGTGTGGGGCTGAAATGGCTGACACGTTTTGAAGGAAATTTCTGACCAAATTCCCTTAAATTTGCAGCCCCTTTCCGATTAACCCTCCAACCACCCCCAACCTTGCTGTCCCTGCTGCAGGGCTACACTGGTGGCAGATCTGGTGCGCCAGGCAGAGTCACTTCTCCAAGAGCAGCTGGTGACACAGGGAGAGGAAGGGGGAGACCCAGCCCGGCTGTTGGAGATCTTGTGTTCCCAGCTGTGCCCCCACGGGGCCCAGGCATTGGCCCTGGGGCGGGAGTAAGCAGCGCTGATCCATTTGATCACTCTCCCCTTGGCTTTCTCCGTCCGTCCTTTCTTTCCTCCTTCACACTTACTCTTTTTTCCCTTTCTTCTCTTCATGCCTCCTTTTCTCTTCTCCCCGCCCCCATCCCCTATAAGCCCTGCACTGGCTGTAGGCCTTCTGTGGCACAAAAGCCAAACCTAGGTTTGGGACCATGTGTGATGCTATGGGGCTGGCAGTTGGGCTTCTCTTTTCTCTGGCACCTGGGGTGGGGTGGGGTGGGGTGGGGTGGGGTGGGGCGGGAGGGCAAACGGTGCCTCCTTCCAAGGTACAGCCTCCCAGGTCAGGGGCTTGGTGCACTCGGGACATTTACTTCTACAGCCAGGCTGAAATACCCAGAGACCACTGACTCCGTCTCCTTTTAGGTTCTGTCAAAGGAAGAGCCCTGGGGCTGTGCGGGCGCTGCTTCCAGAGGAGACCCCGGCAGCCGTACGTGTGAGGGAGGCCTGCAGCTAGCAGGCCAGGCGGTTGTGGGGAGGTGCACGGAGTAGTCGTGTGCACACACAGCTGTGTGAGGCTGCGGGAGGGTGGTGGGGGCGGGGTCAGTGCTCGACTCTGGCATCCCTTGTTGCACCCAGCCCTCCCCTAGCCCCTGACTCTGTAGTTCTGGTTCGCAGGTTCTGAGCAGTGCAGAGAACATTGCTGTAGGGCTTGCAACAGAGAAAGCCTGTGCTTGGCTGTCAGCCAACATCACAGGTAAGGTCCTGGAGGGGGGATTGGCTGAATCAAGTGTTTAAAAAGTGGACTGGCAGAGAGTCAGAGGCATTTTGCGGGAGATGGGACTGACAGCCAGTAGGAAACAGCAAAAGGCATGGGTTAGCATGGTGAGCCTGTGCAGGGCCCTCCCGTGATTCCTTTCCCATTCTCCCTCTGCCCCACAGCACTGATCAGGAGGGAGGTGAAAGCAGCAGTGAGTCGCACACTTCGAGCCCAGGGTCCTGAACCTGCTGCCCGGGGGGAGCGGAGGGGCTGCTCCCGCGCCTGTGAGCACCATGCTCCCCTCCCCTCCCACCTCATCTCCGAGATAAAAGTACACGGCTACCCTACTCCCTTTGGCTTCCCTGCTCCCTCCCCCTGCTCTGTTCCTGGTTTTTCCTTTCTCACATCAGCTCCAGGATTTTTATGTAGCTGTCTGTGCTGTCCAGCTAGTCCCTGTTTCACTCATTACTGAATGGGGTTAGGTAGGGCAGAGCTGAATTGAATGGTTTTCCTAACTGTCACTCTGACTTTTTAATCATCCAAAAGGGGAAAAGGGCAGACAGGACATTTTTGACTAAGTGCTTATTATGCAGATGGTGATGAGAGTGGGGTGGTGAATAGCTTGATAGCAAATGAGTCTCTAGGAGGCAGTCGCCCCAGTAATTGGAGACAATTTCAGAAATGTTCTATGTGGGAGGTGATGCTTGTTTAGTTATAGGCAGTAAGAATAAACCATCAGTTCTCTTAACTTTATTTTAAAATTCAAAGACTGTCTAGAGCAGGAGTCAAGAAATAGCCTATGGACTGAAGCGAGCCAGCCCCTTGTTTTGTGAGTGAAGTTTTAGTGGAATGCAGCCATATTAATGTGTACAAGCTGTCTATGGCTGCTTTTGTGCAACTAAACAGCAGAGTTGCATAGTTGGGACAGAGACTTTATGGCCTGCAAAGCCTAAAATATTTACTGTTTGGTTCTGGTCTAGGGTAATGATCTAGGAATAGAGATTGGAATAGGGACTATAAGGTGCAATGACTAAAAATGGAGATTATGTAGGAGGGAGAGGAAGAGGCTTAGTGGCCATTTGATACTGGTTGTCAATATGCAGAGGATTTCTGTATTGAAAGTTCAGATCTCCAGAGAAGACGAACAGAGAGGCTTGAGAGACAGAAGATACTAAGACGGTATCTGATAGGCCAGTTTCCTTACATGCTTCAAGAATAAGATGCGCTATGGGAGTTGGTTAGCTACAGTTTGGTCCCAAGTTGAGTGACGTTTCCCATGCTCTGGCAGCCTGCTGTCCCTCAGCTGACCTCCATTCGTTCCCTCTTTTGTTGTCCACGTTGTTGCTTCCCCTGGCTGTATTATCCTGCCCAAGTCCCAGGTCTAGGGGCAACTTGGCTTCACTCACCATACCCTGGGGCCCATTCTTCTGCCTCTCTCCACTGGCTGATCCCTGTCCCAAGCCGAATTCTCTGTGGCATCCTGGCCCCCAGCACAGGGTGATGTCTCCCCCTGCTCTTCACAGGACGTGCTCTCCTTGGCTGTGGGGCCACGGGACCCTGACGAGGGAGTCTCCCCAGAGCATCTGGAACAGCTCCTAGGCCAGCTGGGCCAGACGCTGCGCTGCCGCCAGGTGAGATGTGGCATCTGCCATCCGAGGGCTGCTTTTTTCTGTGTCCTTGTGTGAGACCTGATGACCAGAGTCACATTGGCTCAGGACCAGTTCTCACAGCAGTAAGCACGGTGATACCTATGGTCTCTCTTCCCCCCGCCCACTGCAGTTCCTGTGTCCACCTGCTGAGCAGCATCTGGCAAAGTGCTCTGTGGAGTTAGCTTCCCTCCTCGGTATGGTTCCTTTCCATCAAATCCCTCTCTTGCCTGATCCCCCAAATCTCAGGGTTGGGTACAAGCAAGATTAGAAACAACTCTTCTGTCCCCATCTTTTTTTTTTTTTTTTTTTTTTTTTGAGACAGAATCTTGCCCTGTTGCCCAGGCTGGAGTGCAGTGGCACGATCTTAGCTAACTGCAACCTCTGCCTCCCGGGTTTAAGCAGTTCTGCCTCGGCCAAGTAGCTGGGACTACAGCCACCTTCCACCATGCCTGGCTAATTTTGGTATTTTTAATAGAGATGGGGTTTCACTATGTTGGCCAGACTGGTCTCGAACCCCTGACCTCATGATCTGCCCACCTCAGCCTCCCAAAGTGTTGAGATTACAGGTGTGAGTCACCGCACCTGGCCTGCCCCCATCTTTTAAAGCTTGGCTTTTCTCTTTCCACAGTTGCAGATCAAATTCCTATCCTAGGGCCCCCGGCACAGTACAGGCTGGAGAGAGGGCAGGCTCGAAGGCTTCTGCACATGCTGCTTTCCTTGTGGAAGGAAGACTTTCAGGGGCCGGTTCCGCTGCAGCTGCTGCTGAGCCCAAGAAATGTGGGGCTTCTGGCAGACACAAGGCCAAGGGAGGTGAGTCAGATGGAGCAAGAAGGCATCTCAGCCCTCTGCAGTCACACTATGAACATCCACCACCGTTGCCCCAAACTATGAGCTACTCTGCTTCCTTTATTTCCCCTTCCTATTCCACACAGAAATGGACTCCATTTATCCATCTCAAGTCTCTTCCCAGCAGCTCTGCCCTTTGAGATCTCAATCTGTGTCATCAGGGTCACTCTGCCGTCCTCCTAGCAACCCTGACCTCGGTGTGTTTTGCAGTGGGACTTGCTGCTATTCTTGCTCCGGGAGCTGGTGGAGAAGGGTCTGATGGGACGGATGGAGATAGAGGTCTGCCTGGGCAGCCTCCACCAGGCCCAGTGGCCAGGGGTAAGGAGTCTCCTGTCTTACTTGGAGAGAGAACAGGTGTTACATATCCCATCTGTCCTGAAAGGAAGCAAGTGATGGGGCCAAACTAAGTGGATTTTTGTCAAGAGTCTTCAGGGCCACCCTGAAATTGTCCCGATTTGAGTAGCTATTATATGAGGGACTGTGTTAGTGGGAAGATGGACGAAAGGCAGGCAGTTAGTTGGAAAGCAGCACAGCAGCCCATTAGGTGGCTTTTTTAAATTAGAATAACCTGGATTTTAATATCAGCTAATTTTTTTTTTTTATGATTTGGGGCAAAATAATTCATCTTTTAATGGGACTAATAATTTCAAGATGAAGTCGATGCACTCGGTAGTACTCAGAAACTGATCAAGCCTGTGCCTCCCTGCCATCACTTCAGCCTCCCAGAGCACGAACGGACAAGGCTTCATGTCCATTTCAGTGTGAAGAGCAGTTGAGAAAAAATAATGTAGCCAGCCAGCTTGTGGTCTTTAGTGAAAAAGGATGAGCCATTGAGAATTATTACATGCTGCCTTTTCCCTCATCTTTCTGTGTATTCCAGGACTTTGCTGAAGAATTAGCAACACTGTCTAACCTGTTTCTAGCCGAGCCCCACCTGCCACAACCCCAGCTAAGAGCTTGTGAGTTGGTGCAGCCAAACCGGGGCACTGTGCTGGCCCAGAGCTAGGGCTGAGAAGCGGCCCTGCCTTGGGCATCGCACCAGAACCCTGGACCCCTGCCTCAGGAGGAGGCCCAAGTGCCCAGTGCAGACCCTCACTGGTTGGGATGTAGCTGAGTCTACAGTCAGACTTCCTGCTCTAAGGGTGTCGCTGCCTGGCATCCCACCACGCGAATCCTAGAGGAAGGAGAGTTGGCCTGATTCGGTCTTATGGCAGAAAAGCCCAGAGATGCCAGTCCTGGAGTAGAAGAGGTGGTGTTTATCTCTTGGATACTAAATGAAATGAGGTGTGTGGGCTTGTCAACACAGAATTCAAGCCTCATTTGCTGTCCCAGCATCTCTTAAAACTTACTTTGTAGTCTTGGAATTCATGACAGAAGCAAATGACTTCTGCTTAACTTATGAAGAAAGTTAAAACATGAATCTTGGGAGTCTACATTTTCTTATCACCAGGAGCTGGGCTGCCATCTCCTTATAAATGCCTAACACGGGCTGGGTATGGTGGCTCATGCCTGTAATCCCAGCACTTTGAGAGGCCTGAGGTAGGCGGATCGCTTGAGGTCAGAAATTCGAGACCAGCCTGGCCAACATGGCGAAACCCTGTCTCTACTAAAAATACAAAAATTAGCTGGGCATGGTGGTGTGTGCCTGTAATCCCAGCTACTCGGGAGGATGAGGCAGGAGACCTGCTTGAACCTGGAGGTGGAGGTTGCAGTGAGCCGAGGTCGCACCACTGCACTCCAGTCTGGGTGACAGAGCAAGACTTTCTAGAAAAAGCCTAACAGATAAGGTAGGACTCAACCAACTGAAACCTGACTTTCCCCCTGTACCTTCAGCCCCTGTGCAGGTAGTAACTCTTGAGACCTCTCCCTGACCAGGGACCAAGCACAGGGCATTTAGAGCTTTTTAAAATAAACTGGTTTTCTTTAACAAGGGCTTGATGTCTAATCATTGTCACCTGTCTTTTCCCTTTAGCAGGCTGCAGTCTCGGGTGGGTTTTAGGTGGAACGCTATAATTGTGGCTTTGCTCTGTCCATTACAATGTGAGCTACCTTGGCTCTTAGAAATGCCTGTATATTCCACTCTAGAGGGCTAGTCTCTGGTGGCAATATCTATTAATTTATTGCCAGTGGTACTGACTTCTCCTGTGTAACTTGCTTTATTTGTGGGAGAAAGGGTTAGGATAATGTAGTTTCCACACACAAGATATTCCCTACTGAACCACATGGTGGGGCAGTGTTCTTGTTATGCTTGTTAAGGCTGAGTTGTTTGTTTGATTGATTTGGCTTTGGAGTTTCTCAGAGCAAAAGCATTGCTTCTCGATTACAGCTGTATCGAGCTCTATAAATGAGCCACTGATTTTGACAGGTTCACACCTGTAATCCCAGTGCTTTGGGAAGCCGAGAGGACTGCTTGAGTCCAGGAGTTAAGAGGTTACAGTGAACTATGATTGTGTCACTGCACTCCAGCCTGAGCAAGAGTGAGACCCCCATCTCTTTGAGGAAAAGAAAAAAAAGCACTACTGTGATCATGTGCATTAACACCAGGAGCTGGACTGATAATATAATCCTCAGGAGGACCTAAAGGGATCCACTTGTGTGACCATGGTAGAGCCAGGAAATCCCATCAACCTAGAAAGTAAAAAATGGGAGTTTTTCTCAGTCACCACCTTGTGATCGTACTTCTCCCAAACACCATGCCTTTCCCTTCTCAGCTCAGCTACTCCTTTAACAAGTTCTGCATCTGAACCATTTTCCCCTGATCTCTTCATTTTCAAAGGCCTTTAATCTTTATCCTTTAAATCCAATTTGTTCTGAATGCCTGGGAATCAAAAAAGCTTTAAGGAATGCTTTCTCGGCCGGGCACAGTGGCTCACACCTGTAATCCTAGCACTTTGGGAGGTCAAGGCGGGAGGGTCACTTGTGCTCAGGAGTTTGAACCAGCCCGGGCAACATGGGGAAGCCTCATCTTTATAAAAAATACAAAAGAAAATTGGTCAGGAGTGGTGGTCCATGCCTGGGGTCACAGCTACTTGGAAAGCTGAGGTCAGAGGATCACTTGAGCCCAGGAGGTCAAGGCTACAGTGAGCCATGATCACGCCACTGCAGTCCAGCCTGGGCTACAGAGTGACACCCTGTCTCAAAAAAAATAAAAAAAAGCTTTCTATGCCCAGAGCCTAGCATTGGGTGTGATTAAACCACAGCACTGCCCCCAGGAGGCTTAGGGTCAGCGTCAGGCTTGTGGCTACTCCTTGACTTGTGCCAGAGGACCCAGCTGAGGTGTGTGACATGGAATGAGCAGGAGAGGAAAACCTGAAACCCCTAAGGATGCTGAGACTGAAGGGCTGGGCCATAACCCAGGCCTGGCTTAAGGCCCACTGAGTTAAAAACGAGTTCTTGGGAATCTGAATGGAAATTTAACATGTTCCCGATGAAGGAAACTTCTGCTGGCCTGTGTGAGCCTTAAAGGCTACTCTAAGGATTATGGAGACAGGCAGCTAGTGGGTCAGTGAACTAACCAGATTCTGTATGTCTGCTCTCTAATTGTCAAAGCCAGCTGTTTATAAAATGTGGTCCCCAGACCAGCAAACTTCAGGGTCCCCTGGGACTTCTTGTTAACACAAATTCTCTGGTCCCTCCCCGGGGCTACCAAACCAGTAACCTGGGGTAGGGCCCATCCTGGGGCATAAGAAAGCATTCAGATGATTCTGATGTATGCAAAAGTATGAGAACCACGCAATGAATCCAAAATCTGACTCCACTTTTGCTTTTTGCTACAAGATCCCTCTCAATCTTTCGCTTGCTGATTCAGTCAGGTCTGGTGTTGCTTTTTTTTTTTTTTTTTTTTTTTTTTTTCTGAGACGGAGTCTCACTCTGTCGCCCAGGCTGGAGTGCAGTGGCACAATCTGGGCTCACTGAAACCTCCCCCTCCCAGGTTCAAGCGATTCTTGTGCCTCAGCCTCCCAAGTAGCTGGGACTACAGGCACGTGCCACCACGCCTTGCTAATTTTTTGTATTTTTAGTAGAGACAGGGTTTCACCATGTTGGCCAGGCTGGTCTCGAACTCCTGACCTCAGGTGATCCACCTGTCTTGGCCTCCCCAAGTGCTGGGATGACAGGCGTGAGCCACCGTGCCCGGCTGGCTTCTCTATTAAGGCGGACAGGGTCACCTCCTGGTTATCCCCTGACTCAGATTCCCATAGGTGGCTCTGCCTCAGAAGCCCCAGGGCACTGTGGTCACTGTTAGGTGTGGCAGTGACTGTTCTGGATTCTCCCCTTCAGTTCTTACTTGGGCTATAGTTGGGCAACTTAACCTGGTTGCTGTTTACCCTGCAAAGCAATGCCAAGTTCATGGGAAACTGTACATACATGTAAACTGAATCTTTGAAATGGCTATGAGTGGGTATTGCCAGGGTGATCTCCAGCTAACTCTGCCAAGCTCGAATCACACACTTAGGCTATCCTGGTGCAGGATTTCATCTACTCTTCACTAGATAAAGTACACAGAGGACTTTTAATTTTAAAATGTTCTTTTTTGGTCAGAAGTCTTAGTAAGAGATTTATATGAAAAGAGGTAGGAGTATATAAATAGGGTGTTAAATATATCATGTCACCAAAAAATTTACCCGAGAAATAGAAGTTTAAAAGCAATTTTAAGAAACCTTCAATCAACAATATATAAATAATCTGAGGTAAGAGGGAAGAATGCCCTGCAAACACTTTAGAAAAATACATTTCTGCCACACTACAGAAATATATCTTTTACCACGTCTTCTGAATCCCCAGTTACCCTCCATCTACCAAAGATTTTGGGCACCAGAACTAAAGATGAGAATCTTTCCCACCCCTGCCACTTCCAGGTAAACACAGAGTTCATGTTCAGCCAGGCTAAAGTACAAGAAAACTGAACCCACTCTCCATCCCATCCCATCCCATCCTAGGATAGGTGGGGCCGGAGCAGAAATCATGGAATGCTCAGGACTCCACCCCTCCCAAGTGCACTGAGGTAAGTTCTGGAACTGAGCTTCCTCCCAACAAGCCACTCACTTCCTCTGGGAGTTCATTCACCTCCTCTCCCTTCCTCAAAGGGCAATGTTTAATCTCTGAAATTCCTCTTGCCTTGTCAGCAACCAGCATTTGGCTGCCACTCCAACCAGTCCTCAAAAGAACTCAGCCCCCAACCCTGACCCCAAATCTGTCCAACCTGGTTCTATGGTGTCTTCCATCTGACCGAGCTCTAGAGTGACAGCTCCATATCAGAGCATCATCGCTCAACACCCCTGACTCAGGCCAAGACCCAAATGTCTTCTCCTGGGAGGGAAAGGGAGAAAAAAAGCAAAAATCAATAATATTTTGCAAAAACTCAACAGGGAGAAAAGATTCTGAATCGGTGTTCTGGTTTGTGCAGCTGTTTTCTGAACCCTCTTTCTGTTTCGGTATTTTTAACGTCCCATCACACAGTAGAGCTGAATGCTAGAGGAGGTAGATTCAGAGCAGAGTCTTGGCCAGTGGCTGCCTGCTTCCCTACCAGCCTGCGGAAGCACCTTGCCAAAGCACTGCAGTCCCCGGCTCTGCTGGCTGTGCCCAGTCCTGGTCCTTAAGTGGCCTGTCTGCCACAGAGTCCCAGAAACAGGAAAGAAAGGTGAGAAATCCAAAAGGTGAGCAGAGCTGCATTCACTCTGGATAGCCTGGGCTAGGAGCTCAGGCCGTTTGCTCTGCACTGGTGCCAGCTGTGACCAAGTACTGACTGGGCTTTGCTAGCATCCCTGGGCCAGTGCTGTCTGCCCCAATTGGCCACAGCAGGTAGCATCAGCTTTTCCTGCACTGGGGTATGGAAAGTAACAAGGAACTGCCACAGTGTCTCTCTTGAGCAGTCTGGGCCTGCATCTCAGCAGCACCATCTTGACGGTGAGATGCTAGCTACCAAGGAAGGAAGCCAGTCTGGCTATAACCAGTGGCTGCTGTTTGATGAAAGAGCTCAGGAGCTGAGGTGGGAAGCCTGGAGCACCAAGTTCCACCTGAAAGCAGAGAGAGAAGAATTTAAGGTGCAAATAGATTTGAGAGAGTATGCCAGGCACACTCCAGCCCCATGGAGTTCCCCCAGCCTGTGGTGATGGGAGAAGCACCTCAGATTGTGGCTTAGTGTTTACAGGCCCCTGGGCTCTGCCATTCAGATCTAAGTATTGGCATTCACCTCCTAGTGACAAAGTACAAGTCAAGGGACTGGGAGGGGAGAGGTGAACCCAACAGCTCATCACTCCGCCCTGCCGAGGCTGCTGCTTTTGCCTCACAATGACTCATCTATCTCCTAAGGACACTGGGATCACCCACAGGATGCAGGTCACTAGGTTTTCGGTAATAGCAGCTTCAGAAAAGATTGATAAACTCCTGTCTCATTCCCTTCTCTCCAGTTCCCCACTGACTCCCCTTACTGCAAGCCCAGGAAGCCCTCGAGTCTCCGTGTCTCAGGCCAAAGGGCCTGGGCACTGGAGGGTGTTCAACAGCGAGACAGAAAAATCCCAGGGGGCTGTGGGACCAAGTCAGCCTGTGCTGTGAGACCAGCTGCAAAGGATTTATCACCTGGGCCAAGTAGATGACTCTGGTGACTTCCTTCCCTTCCACAGTGATGGGCTGCAAGATCCAGGCACTGGGCAGGATCTCCCCGCGAACCATTTTTCTGCTGGGTCTTGGCATGGATGTATCATACACAGACTGGGCTGCCATGACAGACAGGTGACCCTGGGGACAGAGGGAAATGGGAGTCTTGCCTGTGTAGTGTGGACAAAACAGGAACAGGCTCCCGTGTAGACAGTATGGTGAAAGGCAACACTGGGCCAGCCTTCAAGCCACCCCTACCCTGGCTCCAGCCCCAATTTGCCCTCCTTCCCCTAGAGGACCTGAGGCCCACACAGATTGTTTCTCACGACACTTCAGCCCAAGTTCTTCCCACAACATCTTTACCACCAAGGCAGGCACCTCTTTGGCTTCCACGCAGACACAACAGAAATCCCGTGGCTGCTTCAATGCACACAGGGTGGTGTTGCACACCAAGTACACTGGAGGGACAGGGATAAGGAAGGTCAGGAGGCCCATGGACAGACCTAGTCCTAAAGCCTTCCTGGTCAGGGAGCCCTCCCCCCATCACCCCATCACTTGACACCTAGCTCAACCTAGGCTGAGCAATCAAGGTAACCTGAGTACCTGGCCTCCCAAGAGGGCTGCCTCCAACCCTCCACCTCTATCCCCCAGCAAGACCCTACTGGGCACACCAGAAACCAGGCCCCGTGGAAGCCTTCCTTCCCTGGGCTCACCCAGGCTGATGCTGTTGGTCACTTGCTGATGCAGCCTTGCTGTCTGGATGGGCTTGTAATACAGGGGCCACAGAGTGGGGTCACTGACAGCCGCCCACACGTGAGACAGTGGCTGGGACACCACACCTGCCCCCAGGAAGCCATGCCGAGTGGAAGAAAACACCTTGTAGTAAAGCTGCACCGCCTGCTCCTCACCCTGATAGCTGGGGGGACACACCAAGAAGAAAATAGGAAGCGGTCAAAAATGGGCTGTAAGGGTCACCAAGGAGGGGCTCAGAGTGAAGACTTGAGGAATCCAGGTAAGGGAAAGGAGGAGAGAAGCCAAGCAGGGTGACAAGCTTAGGACCAAGACAGGCACTGTACAAAGGACCCCACACAAACTTACTTCCAGCCAGCAGTTGCCTGGCAGCTGAAGAGGTTGTGCAAATTATCCGAACAAGCAGCCATTACCTGGGGACACAATGGCCACACCCAAATTAGGAGGCACAGTAAAAACTAAGCCCCTGGGTTGGTCAGTCTGGTCTGCATCTGCTAAATTCCCCTTTTCTTTTTTTTTTGAGACAGAGTCTAGCTCTGTTACCCAGGCTGGAATGGAGTGGCATAATCACGGCTCACTGCAGCGTTAACCTCCTGGGCTTAAGCAATCCTCCCACCTCAGTCTCCCAGTCTCTAGGACTACAGGTACACGCCACCACACCCAGCTATCTTTTTGTATTTTTTGGTAGAGGCAGGGTCTCACCATGTTGCCCAGGCTGGTCTCGAACTCCTGGACTCAAGCAATCTTCCCACCTCAGCCTCCCAAAGTGCTGGGATTACAGGTGTGAGCTACCACGCCTGGCCTAATGTTTTTATTTTTTTGTAGAGACAGGGTCTTGCTATGCTTCCCAGGCTGGTCTCAAATTCCTAACCTCAAGTGACCCTCCTGCTTCAGCCTCCCAAAATGTTGGGATTACAGGCATGAGCTACTGTGCCTGACCCGAATTCCCCTTTTCTCAAGATGAAGAACCACTGAAGATGCCCACGAGCCTTGGGCTCCTCATCTGCCCAGCTTTTTTCCTACTTTCTCTTCCTGCACACCCAGCAGAGGTCTGGGTAAAGGAATGATGGGGATGGGTGGGAGCAGTTACTCACATCAGCCATAGAAGTGTCCACGACATGCTTGGCCAAATCCTGGTAGGAAGAGGAAAAGCAGGTCCCCAAGCTAGACAGACTGGATGGTGAACAGCAGCAACTGCCCAGGGAGGCTCTGCGGCCTACAAGAAATAGGTGGAGGCCCTGGGATAGCACTGAACATCAGGGTCTCAGGACAGCAACAGCTCTCCCGCAGACCAGTGACTCACTAAGATCTAGCAGCCATCAGCCCCCAAGTCCCCAAACCAGGCAGCTGGCTATGCCCAACACTCCCTGTAACTCACTGTAGGCGGAGTTCTTCCTCCCTGCAGAATGGCCTCCTCGCTCATCCCTTATCCATACATCCCTGGAATCAGGCAAGTTTGTGTGCCCCTGCAGAAGAGAAGATACTCAGGACACAGCCAGAAGGCAAGCACAGAATTATCTCCTCTGCCTCTGAACTGCATCTCACAGCTTCCAGTGGGATGACTCAACTGCAAAGGTCTTCCCAGATGGGAATACAAGAGGCTGGACGTCCCCCCAAGAAGACTACAGCAATAGAAATGGGTGTCTAGACGATCTCTGCTCCCCCTCTAAGCCACAGGCAGAGGCTGCTTACAGGAGAGTTCCAACAGGGATCAGAACAACCTGGGCCTGAGAGTATGGGGTGCTTGCCAGCCTTCCAAGCTAGGGGGTACCAGGCATCAGTGCATGAGAGGCTCTCTGCACCACCAGGGCAACAGGAATGAGGCCATGGCTAGAGGGGGTTTAGCGGGGTAATAAATGTGGAAGATGGGATGGGAGGAAAAGTAATGGGCTATGAAAAGCTGAACGCTTGGCCCCCACCCCAGGTGCAGCAGTCAAGCTAAAGGTCCTAACTGGGGATTAGATGGGGTGATCCTCTGGATCTGCAATGTGGTCACCACACCTCCACCTCAGCAAGCTCCTCAACAACAGAGGAACTCACAGGCACCCACCATCTTACCTCCATCATCACCTCTAACCTACTGCTACTCTGAACACAATAAAGGAGGAAACGAAGACAGTTCTCTCTCCACCCTCATCTCCTCCTCACCTGCTGTGACAGACAGCAGGTCCTTCTGCCTCTGGCTTAGCTCTCACACTGCCCTGTCAGAAGCCTTTCACTACTGATCACCAGTCTCTTCACTTGTTGCCCCCACCTCTTCCTCTTCACTAGATCTTTCCTATTAGCCACAACACTTGGCTAATTTTAAAAAAAATTTTGGGGGCTGGGCGGTGGCTCATGCCTGTAATCCCAACACTTTGGGAGGCCAAGGCGGTAGATCACCTGAGGTCAGGAGCTCGAGACCAGCCTGACCAACATGGTGAAACCCCATCTCTACTAACAATACAAAAAATTAGCCAGGCGTGGTGGCGGGCGCCTGTAATCCCAGCTACTTGAGAGAATCGCTTGAACCCAGGAGGCAGAGGTTGCAGTGAGCCGAGATTGTGCCACTGCACTCCGGCCTGGGCACAACAGAGACAGACTCCATCTCAAAAAAAAAAAAAAAAAAAATTTGTGAAGACAGGATCTCACCCTGTCCCAACACTCCCTGCAACTCCCTGTAGGCGGAGTTCTTCCTCCCATGTTGGTCTTAGACTCCTGGGCTCAAGTGATCCTCCCCTCTGCGGCCTCCCAACGTTTTGGGATTACAGGCGTGAGCCACTGTGCCCGGCTTCTCTCATCTTTAAAACCCTCCTCTTCAGTCTCCTGCCCTTCACAGATAAGCTTCTTGCAACTAGTTTCGCTGTTTGCCATCTCCTACTTCTCACTGACTTCTGAACCCACCCTAATCTAACATTTGCCCTCGTCACTCCTCCAAACAGCAGTCACCAAGGTCCATGATGTCCATGTGGCTGGATCTTGTGAATAACTTCTGTCCTACACTTCCTGAATCTCTCAGCAAGCTTTGACTTAGCCAGTCTCTCCCTTTTACTGACAGAATCACTTCCAGAAGCCCCTGGCTTCTCATCTCTCTGAGTGGTTTTTTGTTGTTGTTGATTCATCCTCTTCAACTGTTGACATTTTGGGATCCTTTCAAAATTCAGGCCTGGGCCCTATTTTCTCACTCCATAATATATTCCTAGCTAACCTAATCTGTTCCCAGTGCTGTACAAAAATAAATATCCAAAAATTATTGGATAGTGACTTCCAAAAATAAATATCCATAAATTAATCAATAAGTATTGCTGAGACAAATGGGCAGCCATCTGAAAAAAAAAAAAAAGATTGCATCAGAGACCCATTTCACAGACATACCAAAATGGATCCTTTATGCTTTATGGATCAAAGATATGCTGGGAGATGGAGGAGTATAACAGAATTACAAGAAAATATAATTTAAAAGATAACTGTGCCTGTAGTATAGTTGCCTGGGAGGCTGGGCGGGAGAATCCCTTGAGTCCAGGAGTTTGAAACATAAGCCACTGCACCTGGCCTCAAAAATGGTTTAAGAAATTCTCAACAACAATTGGATCAAGGAAGAAATACAAACAGAAAATGCAAAATTATATTAAAAATGAAAATACATGTCACAAGCTATGGGAAATGGCTGAAGCAATGCTCAGAGGGAAATTTTTAGCTTTAAAAACATCCATAAAAAGAAATAAAAATAAATGAATACTATGAACTACATGCCGACAAATTCAATAATGTAAATTACTGACTCAAAAGTTAAACTGACTCGAGGAGAAATAAAACATCTTAGTACAGCCTGGGCGGGGTGGCTCACGCCTGTAATCCCAGCACTTTGGTAGGCCGAGGCCGGTGGATCACGAGGTCAGGAGATCGAGACCATCCTAACTAACATGGTGAAACCCCTGTCTCCACTAAAAAAATACAAAAAAATTAGCTTGGCATGGTGGAGGGCCTGTAGTCCCTGCTACTCTGGAGGCTGAGGCAGGAGAATGGCGTGAATCCAGGAAGCGGAGCTTGTAGTGAGCTGAGATCGCGCCACTGCCCTCCAGCCTGGGGGACAGAGCGAGACACCATCTCAAAAACAAACAAAAAAAAACTTAGTGCATATTTTGTTTACAAATTTAAGATACTAAATTAGTGATCAAAGAAAATTTCAAGATAGCCTCATTAGGAAAATCTACCAAATGTTTAAGGAATTAATACCAATCCTTCCCAGATTCTTCCAAAAGTCAGGAGGGAACACTTGCCAACTCATTCTATAGGGCCAGAATTACCCTGATACAAAAACTGGGCAAAGACATCACAAGTAAACTATAGAGCAATATCCCTTATGAATACACACACACAAATCCTCAACAAAATACTAGTAAACTGAAATCTAGCAACACATGAAAAAGACCATATATCATGAGCAAGGAGGATTTATCACAGAAACACAGGGCTGGCTCAACATACAAAAATCAATGCAATGCACGATATTAATAAAAGAAAAAACCCCGTAACATTATCTCAGTAGACACCAGAAAAAAGTATTTGACTAAATCCAGTACCTTTTCATGATAAAAATATTCAAAAAACTAGGAATATAAGGGAATTTCCTCAACCTGATAAAGGTCGGCTATCAAACATCCACAGCTAACATCATACTTAATGGTGAAAGATGGATACCTTCCTCCTCAAATCAGGCGTAAGACAAGGACATCTGCTCTCACCACAACTAATAAACATTGTACTGGAAATTCTAGCCAGCACAACTGACAAGACAACAACAAAAAAGGCAGATGACATGATCTTGCATATAGAATATCTTAAGGAATCTATTTTAAAAAACCATTAGAACTAATAAATGAATTCTGCAAGGGTATAGGAGACAAGAACGATGTACAAAAATCGATTTTATTTGTGCATAATAGCAATGAAGAAACTGAAAATGAACTACAATTCCATTTATAATACTGTCAACAGGAATAAAATACTTAGGAATAAATTTAATAAAATAAATATAAAACTTATACTCTGAAAACTTCAAAACATTGTTGAAATTAAACCTAGATAAACGCGATGACATCCCATATTCACAGAGCTAAAGACTTAATATTGTTAAGATAGCAATGCTCCCCCAATTGATCTATCCATCAAAGTAATCCCAATGAAAATCCCAGCTGACTTCTTTGCAGAAATTGACAAGCTGATCCTAAAATTCATATGGGAATCTGAGAAACTCAGAATAGTCAAAGTAATCTTGAAAAAGAACAAAGTTGGAAGATGCATACTTCCTGACTTCTAAAGGTACTACAAAACTACAGTAAAGAAGACAGTGTGAGGCTGGGTGCAATAGCTCACACCTGTCATCCTAGCACTTTGGGCGGCTGAGGTGGGAGGATCGCTTGAGGCCAGGAGTTTGAGACCAGCCTGGGCAAGATAGCGAGACCCTGTCACACACACGCAAAAAGTGTGCTACTGGCATAAGGACAGATATGTAGATCAACGGAATAGAATTAGGAGTCCAGAAGTAAAGCCATATGTCTATAGTCAACTGATCTTTGACAAGAGTGCCAAGACAATTCAAAGGGGGAAATAATAATCTTTTAAACAAATGTTGTTGGGAGAACTGGATATCCATATGGAAAAGATTGAAATTCAACCCCTAGCTCCCACCATATGTAAAAATTAACTCAAAATGGGCCAAAGAATGAAATGTGGAAGCTAAAAGCATAAAACTCTTAGGAGGAAACATAGGCATAATCTTTGCAATCTTGGATTAGGCACTTGTTTCTTAGATATGAAACCAAAGCACAAGGAACAACAATAAAAAATAAACTGGACATCATTAAAATTAAACTTTTGGCTTCAAAGGGCACTATATCAAGACAGTGAACAGACACAATGAATGGATGAATGGGAGGACATTTTCTGTGAATTATATATATTTGCTAAGGGACTTTTAAAAAGACAAATAACCAAATCTTAAAATAGACAAAATATCTGACTAGATATTTCTCCAAAGAAGATATATAAATGGGCAAAGGCACATGAAAAGATGCTCAACACCATTAGCCATCAGGGCAATGGAACTGAAGCCACAATAAGGTACTACTTCTGATCCACTAGGACAGCTATAATCAAAAATAGGTCATGGCAACTCTTGGTGAGGACGGAGAGAAACACACTGCTCATATACTGCTCGTGGGAAGGCAAAATAGGACAGCCACTGTGAAAATCAGTCTGGCAGTTCCTCTATGATCCTGCAACTCAACTCTAGATACATACCCAAGAGAAATGAAAACATATCCATACAAAAGCTTTACAGGGATGTTCACAGCAGCAATATTCATTAGTAGGCAAAAAGCGGAAAACAACCTAAATGTCCATCAACTGAAGAATGGATAAATAAAATGTGGTTTATTCATACAATGGAGTATTACTCAGCCATAAAAAGGAATGAAACTCTCATATATTTTAAAACATGAAGGACCCCTTGTTGTGGGTTAAATCACTGTCTCCATTGAAAATATGTTGAAGTGCGAACCCCCAGTATCCGTGAATTTGACCTAATTTGAAAATAAGGTCCTTGCAGATGTAACCAAGTTAATATAACATAGTACTGGATTCGAGTGGTCCCTAAATCCAATGACTAATGTCCTTATAAGAAGGCAATGTGGAGCTGGGTGCAGTGGCTCACGCCTGTAATCCGACACTTTGGGAGGCTGAAGCGAGTGGATCATCTGAGGTCAGAAGTTGGAGACCAGCCTGGCCAACATGGTGAAACCCCATCTCTACTAAAAATACAAAAAATTAGCCGGGCATGGTGGCAGATGCCTGTAATCCCAGCTATCTGGGAGGCTGAGGCAGGAGAATCACTTGAACCCAGGAGGCGGAGGTTGCAATGAGCTAAGATCGTACCACTGCACTCTAGCCTGGGTGACAGAGCAAGACTCTGTCTCAAAAAAAAAAAAAGTTATGTGGTAGCTTACGACGGTAATTCTAGTACTTTGAGAGGCTGAGGCGGGAGGATCACTTGAGGTCAGGTGTTGCAGGTAAGAATGAGCTGTGATTGCACCGCTGCAGTCCAGTCCAGGTGACAGAGATCCTGTCTCTTAAAAAAAAATTAAATTAAAAAAAAAAAGAAGGCTATGTGAAAACACAGGGACAAACAGACAAGGAGACAGACACACACAGAGAGAGAGAGAGAGTGCGAGTGAGAGAGAGAATGTCATGTGAAGACAGAGATAGAAATGGGAGTGAATGCCAAGGATTGCTGGTAACCATCAGAAGCCTGGAAAGAGGCTTGGAGCAGATCCTTCTCCCAGGAGCTTCCTGAGGGAGTATGGTGCTGCTAACACCAAAATTTTGGACTTCTAGCCTACAGAACTATGAGAGCATAAATGTCTGTTGTTTGAAGCCACTCTGAGAGTGGTAATTTGTTACAGCAATTCTAGGAAACTAACACAATCCTGAAAACATTATGCTGAGAAAGAAGCCATCAAAAAGGATCATATATTGTATAATTCCATTTATATGAAATGTCCAGAATAGGCAAATCCATGGGGACAGAAAGTAGATTCGTGGTTGCCAACGGCTGGGGAATGATGAGTTTAGGGAATAACTAGGGGAGTAATGAAAATGTCCTAAAATTGGTGATGGATACACAACTCTATGAATATATTAAAGCCAATGGATTATAACAATAAAAAAATCAATTAAAGAAGTGCTCAAGGGCCAGACACGGTGGCTCACGTCTGTAATCCAACACTTTGGAAGGCTGAGGCGGGCAGATCCCTTGAGCCCAGGAGTTCAACACCAGCCTGGGCAACATGGTAAAACCCCGTGTCTAGAAAACAAAAATACAAAAGTAGCCAAAGTGGTGGCGCGCACCTGTACTCCAGGTACTCAGGAGGCTAAGGTGGGAGGATCACCGGCACCCAGGGAAGTCGAGGCTGTAGTGAGCCATGACTGTGTCTGGGCAACAGAGCAAGACCCTGTCTCAAAAAGAAAAAAAAAAAAAAAGACAGGGCATGTCAAAAGGACACAAGACCCAAGCTGAAAGAACTCCAAATAATTAAAGCTGGAACAAGTTGAACAATGAAATTAATAATGACAGTACGTATTGAATTATACCCCAAAGAATATGATTCCAAACTGAAAAAAATTAAATAGTTGAATAAATTAAGTGGCGGAAGAAGGGACTACACTTTCTTAGAGAAAAGTTCCAATCAATAAATGTAGAATAAATTAGGGAAATACAAAATTGCCACTAAAATATCACAGTAATAATTTTTACAGATAAGATACATTAGTAGACACTAAAATCAGTGGATGAAAGTTTGAGGAAAAACAGGGTTTTCCATAGTCTCCAAGATTTTTTTTTTTGGGGGGTGCTGCGGGGGATGGAGTCTTGCTCTGTCGCCCAGGCTGGAGTGCAGTGGTGCCATCTCAGCTCAATGCAAACCCCCCCTCCTGGGTTCAAGCTATTCTCCTGTCTCAGCCTTCTGTGTAACTGGGTCTACCGGCGTGTGCCACCACGCCTGGCTAATTTTTGTATTTTTAGTGGAGACGGGGTTTCACCATACTGACCAGGCTGGTCCTGAACTCCTGACCTCATGATCCACCCACCTCTGCCTCCCAAAGTGCTGGGATTACAGGCGTGAGCCACTGCGCCCAGCCAGTCTCCAAGATTTTTTGAGACAGGGTCTCTCTCTGTCCAAGGCCAATGGTGCAATCATGGCTCACTACAGCCTCCATTCCCCTCCAGGCTCAAGCGATCCTCCCACCTCCACCTCCCAAGTAGCTGGGACCACAGGCATGCACCACCAACATAGCTTGTGTGTGTGTGTGTGTAGAGATGGCATATCACTATGTTGCCCAGGCTGATCTCAAAATATTGGACCCAACTGATCCTCCTGCCTCAGCTTTCCAAAGCACTGGGATTACAGGCGTGAGCCACCACATTCAGCCATGCTCATTAATCATAAAGGACAATATAGCAACATTCAGTGGAGAGACCCCCAAACACCGCCTTAACATCAAAGTTCACATCAGCAGAAACAGGACATGTCGGTATCCGGTAACCTCTGATACAATGCACCGAGAATAAGGTATTGCATGAGATATACTCATACTATAAAACTATTTGTTGTCTAAAATTTGAATTTAACTAGCATGCTGTATTTTTCTTTGCCCAACCTTGAGAAGGGCAAATCACTTCTATGGCATTTTTTTTGCCAAAAACACATAACTTCAATCCAACCATAAGGAAACCACGGACATGATCCTTTTGTAGGTCGTAAGCATGATGATCGGGTTTTCACATACATGTCTGAGAAGTGCCTCTCTCAAACCTTGTTATGTCAGCACATTACCTGTCTTACATGAAAAAAAAAAAAGGAAAAAAAAGAAAGAAACAGCAGATAAATACATTCCAAAAAATTACTAACCACGAAGCAAGAAAAGACTGAGAAACTATCACAGGAAAAAGAAATTGATAACAATATACACAGAAATGAACAAGTTAGAATCAAAACTGGCTCCAGGAGAGACGAAATATCTAAACCAAAAGTTGGCAAACTTTTTCTGTAGGGAGCTAGATGCTGAATATTTAAGGCTTTGTGGGCCATTTGAGTAGTTGCAGCTACTCAACTCTCTGCCACTGTAGTGGGAACACAACCATAGAAGACATGTACATGAATGGGCATGACTATATTCCAGTGAAACTTTATTTACAAAAACAGGAAGCAGGCCAGATCCGGCCAAAGGGCCATAGTTTGCTAACCCCTGATCTTAACAGACCATCTTCCATTGAAGAAGTTTTTCAAATAACTAATCCCCTGCTGAAACACCAAGCCTTGTCAATTTAAAAGGATTATTATATCAAACTTTAAAAGATGATTCAAAAGAATTTTTTTTTTTTTTTGAAACAGGGTCTTGCTGTGTCACCCAGGCTGGAGTGCAGCAGCATGATCACAGGTCACCACAGCCTCGACTTCCCAGGCTCAAGCAATCCTCCCACCACAGCCTCCTGAGTAGGTGGGACTACAGGTGTGCAGCACCACGCCTGGCTTTTTTTTTTCTATGTTGCCCTGCCTGGACTCAAACTCCTGGGCTCAAGCAATCCTCCTGCCTCAGCCTCCCAAAGTGCTGAGATTACAGGTGTGAGCCACCGTGTCTGGCTCTCAAATTTTTTTACTTTTCATCCCCGTTTCACTCTCCCACCCATATTATTCTGATATGCTTAGAGTACATCTTTTTGTTTGTATGTGTTCTTGCAAAAAGTGATTGTTTTATATGTTGTATTTATATACTGTATATGTTGTTTAATTTACAAATAGTAATATATCTCATTTTATGGGCGGATCATGAGGTCAGGAGTTCAAGACCAGCCTGGTCAACATAGTTAAAGTCCGTCTCTACTAAAAATACAAAAAAAAATAAGCTGGGCATGGTGGCGGGCACCTGTAGTCCCAGCTACCGGGGAGGCTGACGCAGGAGAATTTCTTGAGCCCAGGAGTTGGAGGTTGGTGTGAGCCGAGATCGTGCCACTGTACTCCAGCCTCGGCGACACAGCAAGACTCTGTCTCAAAAAAAAAAAAAGTTTTTCACTCAGTATTCTGCCTAGGTGTTTAATCTGTTGATTTCGATTCTTGCATAGTATTAATATTTCATGTGTGCAACTACATTTTACCTATCCATTCTTCTCAGTGATAGATTCGCGAATGTCCTCCAACTCATTGCCACTTCAAATAATGCCTTAATAAACAATTCCTTACATGTTCTCTCATAACCTATGCAAACATTGCTGAGTCATAGGAACCTATAATGGTTCCAATATCCTCAAAGTCCTGCCAAAATCTGGCACCATCTGGCTTCCTAAATTTTGCCAACTTAATAGGTATAAAGTTTTTATTACTTTTTTAAACTATTCATAAACCTTGAAAAAGAAAACTACCATCTTTCTTTCCTATTAAAGGAGTATAACAGTAATACAAAACCTAAAGAATATATTGTGAAAGCAAAAACCACAGAAAAATTCAAATATTGATGCAAAATTCTAAAATATAAGTGGACTCCAACAACACATTAAAAGAATAGTGTATCAGAATCATAAATATGTATTATAGGATTTATTCCAGGAATGCAAGAATAGTTCCATATTAGCCCAAAAATAGATGGATGGATGGATGAATGAAATAATCTCCAAAGACTCTGAAATACCCATTCTGGATAAGAATATGCTATAAAGTAGGAACAGTTGGATATTTCCTTAGTATAGCAAAAATATATCTATCTCAGCTCAAAAGCTATAAAAAAGCCAGGTGTGGTGGCTCACGCCTGTAATCCCAGCACTTTGGGAGGCCGAGATGGGTGGATCACCTGAGGTCAGGGGTTCGAGACCAGCCTGGCCAACATGGTGAAACCCAGTCTCTACTAAAAATACAAAAATTAGCCGGGCATGGTGGCAGGCGCCTGTAATCCCAGCTACTCGGGAGGCTGAGGCAGGAGAATCGCTTGAAGATCGAGGCGAAGGTTGCAGTGAGCCGAGATCACGCCACTGCACTCCAGCCTGGGCAACAGAGTGAGACACCGTCTCAAAAAAAAAAAATTAAGATACGTATATGTATTAGCAGCTACTAAAATTAGTAGTGCAGGTCTAGAGAATCAACCAAAAAAATAGATGCAAAATTAATTCACAGAAATCAATAGCTTTAATACACATGAAATAATCAGAAGATATAACGGAAGGAAAAAACCTATTTATAAAAGTAACAAAAAACTTAAAATGCTTAGAAATAACTCTGACGAGAAATGTGAGAGACATATGAAGAAAACTTTAAAAACATAAAAAGAAAGCTTGAACCTAGTATGTTTTTGGTTAGAAAGTTCTATAGCATAAGACGTGGTTTCTCCCTAAGTCAATCCACATGATCCTATTAAAAAGAGTAGCAAGTTCTTGCAATTGAACTAGACAAGGTGACCCTAAATTTCATATAAAAAATAAACAACAGGCCGGGTGCGGTGGCTCACGCCTGTAATCCCAGCACTTCGGGAGGCTGAGGTAGGCAGATCGCTCGAGGTTTGGAATTTGAGATAAGCCTGGTCAACATGGTGAAACCCCACCTCTACTAAAAATACAAAAATTAGCCAGGCGTGGGGGCGGGCGCCTGTAATCCCAGCTACTCAGCAGGCTGAGACAGGAGAATCGCTTGAACCCAGGAGGTGGGGGTTGCAGTAAGCTGAGATCACGCCACTGCACTCCAGCCCCAGTGAGAGAGTAAGACTCCATCTCAAAAAATAAAAAATAAAATAAACAACAGGCTGGGTGCAGTGGCTCATGCCTGTAATCCCAGCACTTTGTTCAGCTGAGGTGGGCAAATCACCTGAGGTCAAGAGTTTGAGATCAGCCTAGCCAACATTGAAAACCCCATCTCTATTAAAAATACAAGAAAAATTAGCCAGGCATGGAGGGTGATGCATGCCTGTAGCCCCAGGTACTCAAGAGTGCTGAGCCAGGAAGAATCGCTTGAACCTGGGAGGCGGAGGTTGCAGTGAGTCAAGATGGCGCCACTGCACTCCAGCCTGAGTGATAGAGCAAGACTCCATCTCAAAAACAAACAAACAAACAAACAAACAACAGATCAGTAACACAGAGGCAGAGCAAGATGGCAGAATAGGACACTTCAGTGACAGTTCCCCACAGAAACATCAAGTTGAACAACTATCCACACAAGAAGATATCTTTGCTAGAGCTAGAAAAACCAGTTGATAGATAGAAGTACTAGATTTTACAAGAAGAAGATGCATTAAAGATAACAGGAAGGACAGTCTCATATTAACTGTACCAACCCTCCCCCAACCCTAGGTAGTGATGAGAGACACTGTCCACATGGCAGGAGAGGTTAGTGGACATGGGACTTTGCCTTAGAGCCCAGTACTAAGTATGCCACAGTAATACACAGAACCAGAAAAAACCCCACAGCCTAATTCCAGGCCTGTGCCCATGGACAAAGACTGTGGACCCACACTAAGCACCAGAAAGAATTTACCACCCCATCAGGATGAATGTAATTCTCACATCACTGGGCCCCAAATAAATTTCAGTATGGTAGCAGCCTGGGCCTTGGGCATGACCCATTTCCACCCTGGTCCAAGAGGCCATAGGCTTCAGGTGTAACCCTGCATAGCATCAGCTGTGGCAGCCGCAGAATTGCCCACATCACCTTTCCCTCCAACTGTAGGCAATGTGGTGCAGAGAAAGACACTGTCTGCTTTGGGGAAGGAGACGGAATTATGCATGAAACTTTTCCTTGGAACCCAGTACCAAGCCCACAACAACAAAACCAGCACCTGGTTCAGGGCCCTGGCCAGCATTACCACATGAGGTGGGGAACTCTCCCTGGGTCTTACTCAGGTCCATCTGGGCCAGGGACATTGGAGTCTATAAAGAGAGTCCCAGCTACATAGGCTTACAGTGCCCTCTAGTGCTAAGATGGGTACAGTGACCACAGGCTTAGGGAACTCAACAGCCAGGCTCCTTTGAATTCCTGGAAGGCCCTCTGAAAGACAGGTACAAACAAGGCCAGATTGCAAAAATTAGAATAAATATCCATTTCTTCAATGCCCAGATATTGACACACATTGGAAAGCATCAACAACATTAAGGGAACTATGAGCTCATCAAACCAACTAAATAAGGTGCCAGTGATCCATCCTGAAGAGATTGAGAAGTATAATCTAAGACAGGGAATTCAAAATAGTTGTTTTGAGGTAGCCCAACAAACTTCAAGAAAACACAGAGAAATAATTCAGAAATCTATGAGAGAAACTTTACAAAGTGATTAAAATAATCTTGGCCACGTGCGGTGGCTCACGCCTGTAATCCCAGAACTTTGGGTGGCTGAGACAGGCGGATCACCTGAGGTTAGGAGTTCGAGACCAGCCTGACAAACATGGTAAAACCCCATCTCTACTAAAAATACAAAAAAAATCAGCCGGGCGTTGTGGCAGGTGCCTGTAATACCAGCTACTCGGGAGGCTGAGGCAGGAGAATCGCTTGAACCTGGGAGGTGGAGGTTGCAGTGAGCCGAGATCACGCCACTGCATTCCAGCCTGGGCAACAAGAGCAAAACTCAGTCTCAAAATAAATAAATAAGTAAATAATAATAATAATCTTTAAAAAATCAAACAGAAATCCTGGAGGTGAAATACATTGAACAAACAAAAATGCATTAAAATGCTGTCTCGACAGCAGAAATTATAAAGCAGAAGAATAAATCTGTGAGCTCAAAGACAGGATATTTGAAAATACTGAGGAGGAAAGCAAAAAAAGAATGAAAAAGAACAAAAGGAAACTTAAAGAATCTGTGGGGTAGTGTCAAAAGAAGAAATGTGGCCAGGAGCGGTGGCTCACGCCTGTAATCCCAGCACTTTGGGAGGCCAAGGTAGGCGAATCACGAGGTCAGGAGTTCGAGACCAGCCGGACCAACATGGTGAAACCCTGTCTCTACTAAAAATACAAAAAAAAAAAAAAAATCAGCTGGGCGTGGTGGCTGGTGCATATAATCTCAGCTACCTGGGAGGCTGAGGCAGGAGAACTGCTTGAACCCTGGAGGCGGAGGCTGCAGTGGGCAGGGATTCTGCCACTGCACTTCAGCCTGGGTGAACAGTGCAAGACTCCATCTAAAACAAAACAAAACAAAACAAAACAAAAAACAAATGTACGAGTCACTGGCATTCAAGAGGGAGTGCAGAATGAGAACAGAGGGGAGTAGAAAATTTATTCAAAGCAATAATAACAGGGAACTTTCCAAACCTAGAGAAAGATATAAATATTCAGGTACAGAAAGGTAAAAAGTTCCCAATTAAATTTAACGAAATAAGACTACTCCAAGGCATATAATAATCAAATTCTCAAAGGTCAAGGACAAAGAAAAGGTCATAAAACCAGCAAGAGAAGAGAAGCAAATAGGGTAGGTGCGGTGGCTTATGCTTGTAATCCCAACACTTTAGGAAACTATGGTAGGAGGATTGCTTGAGGCCAGAAGTTCAAGACTAGCCTGGGCAACATAGTGAGACTCCCATTTCTACAAAACACTTAAATTAAATTGTAATTTTTAAAAAAGAAAACAAGCAAATAACAAGTAAAGGAGCTCCAATAGGTCTGGCAGCAGACTTCTTGGCAAAAACCTTACAGGCTAGGAGGGAGTGGGATGACAGTCAAAGTGCAGAAGGAAAAAAACATCAACCAAGAATACTTCATCCAGTAAAACTATCCTTCAGACATGCAGAAGAGATGAAAGACTTCCCCAGACAAACGAAAGATGGGGAAATTCATCAACACCAGGCCTGTCTTATAAAAAATGCTAAAGGCAGTTCTTCAATCTGAAAGAAAAGGATGCTAATGTGTAACAAGCAAACATCTGAAGGTATAAAACTCACTGGTAAAACTAAGTACACAGACAAATTTAGAATACTCTAATATTATAACTGTGATAGATAGACCACTCCTATCTTTGCTGTGAAGAATAAAAGACAAAACTATTAAAAATAATAACAACAGGCCGGGCGCGGTGGCTCATGCCTGTAATCCCAACACCTTGGGAGGCCGAGGCGGACAGATCATGAGGTCAGAGTTGGAGACCAGCCTGGCCAACATAGTGAAACCCCGTCTCTACTAAAAATGCACAAATTAGCCAGCCATGGTGGTGTGTGCCTGTAATCCCAGCTACTCAGGAGGCTGAGGCAGGAGAATCATTTGAACCTAGGAGGCGGAGGTTGCAGTGAACCGAGATAGTGCCACTGCACTCCAGCTTGGGCGACAGAGCAAGACTCTGACTTTAAAAAAAAAAAAAAAAAAAAAAAAAAAATTTAATTGTCTTTGTTCTATAACTGGGAAGATAAACTAGTAACTGACATTATCAGTGTGGAGTCTGCTGACAGGGCTGGTTTCTGTTTAGCCCTTAGGGAAGAACGCCTAATATCTGTTAGCGAGGAAGGGGATATAAGGAGGTGTGTCCAACCTCCCATCAGGTCACGGTCATGCATTCAGCTTTTTTTTTTTTTTTTTTTTTTTTTTTTTGAGTCAGAGTCTCGCACTGTCACCTGTACTGGAGTGCAATGGCGATCTTGGGTCACTGCACCTCCACCCTCCTGGGTTCAAGCAATTCTCCTGCCTCAGCCTCCCAAGAAGCTGGGATTATAGGTGCATGCCGCCACGCCTGGCTAATTTTTTGTATTTTTAGTAGAGATGGGGTTTCACTCTGTTGGCCAGGCTGGTCTCGAACTCCTGACTTTGTGATCCACCTGCCTCAGCCTCCCAAAGTGCTGGGATTACAGGCATGAGCCACTATGCCCGGGAAGGGCATTTATTTCAACACCTTTTGTTGGTCATGCACTCAGCTTTTAAGGTTTCTCTGGGGTCTCCCTGGCTGAGAGGAGGTCTGTTCAGTCAGTTGGAGGCTTAGAATTTTACTTTTATTTATCAATCAACATACGAAAATCAGTAGTGTTTCTATAGACCAAAAGCAAACTATCTGAAAAGGAAAGCAAGAACACAATCCCATTTATAATAGCTACAAAAAAATAAAGTCCCTAGGAATAAACTTAACCAAAGAGGTGAAAGATCTCTACAACGAAAACTGTAAAACACTAATGAAAGAAATTAAAGAGGACATGAATCAGTGGAAAGATATCCCATGTTCATGGATTGGAAGAATATTGTTAAAATGTCCATATCACCCAAAGCACTCTACAGATTCAATGCAATCTCTATCAAAATACTAACAACATTCTTCATAGAAAAAAAAATCCTAAAATTCATATGGACCCACAAAAGACCCTAAACAGCCAAAGAAATTCTGAGCAAAACAAAGCTGGAGGCATCACAGTACCTGATTTCAAAAAATACTACCAAGCTATAGTAACCAAAACAGCATGGTACTGGCATAAAAACTGACAGACTAAAGGAACAGAGCAGAGAACACAGGAATCCACACATTTACAGCCAAGTGATTTTTGACAAAGACACTAAGAACACACAAAGGAGAAAGGACAATCTCTGTGATAAATGATGCTGAGAAAACTGGATATCCACATACAGAGGCATGAAACTAGACCCCATCTCTTACCATACACAAAAAGGATCAAAAACTTAAATCTTACAGCAGAAAATATGAAACTACAAGAAGAAAACATAGGAGAAATGCTTTATGACATTAGATTGAGCAAGGAATTTTTGGATAAGACCTCAAGAGCACAAGTAACAAAAGCAAAAATAGACAAATGAGGTTACATCAAACTAAAAAGATTCTGCACAGCTAAGGAAAAAAGAGTGAAGAGACACCCCACAGAATGGGAGAATGTATTTGCAAACTATGCATATGACAAAGGGTTAATATCCAGAATATATAAGGAATTCAAATAACAGCAAAAAATCCCAAATAATCCAACTTTAAAATGGGCAAAAACCTGATTACACATTTCTCAAAAAAAGACATTCAAATGGCCAACAGGTATGTGAAAAAGATGCTCAACATCACCAGTTTTTAGGGAAATCAAAATCAAAACTACAACGAAATATCACTTCGTTCCATCTAAATGGCTATAATAAAAAGACAAAAAACAACAAATGCTGGTAAGGATGTGGAGAAAGGGGAATTCTTATACACTGTTGGCAGAAATGTAAATTAATACAGCCATTATGGCAAACAGTATGAAGGTTTCTAAAAAACTAAAGCAGAACTACCATATGATCCAGCAATTCCACCACTAGGTATATAGCCAGTGAAAATGAAATCAGTATGTCAAAGAGATATCTACACTCCCATATTTATTGCAGCACTACTCACAATAACCAAGAGATGAAATCAACCTAAATGTTTACGGATGAATGGGCAAAGAAAATGTGGCATATATACACAATGGAATACTATTCAGCCATAAAACAGAATAAAATTCTGTCATTTGTGGCAACACGGATGAACCCAGGGACGTTATACTAAGTGAAAGACACCAGGCATAGACAGAACCACCACGTGATCTTACTCATACGCGGAATCTAAAAAAGTTGATCTCTCACGCCTGTAACCCCAGCGCTTTGAGAAGCCAAGGCAGGTGGATCACCTGAGGTCGGGAGTTTGAGACCAGCCTAGCTAACACGGTGAAAACCCGTCTCTCCTAAAAATACAAAAATTATTTGGGTGTGGTGGTGGGCGCTTGTAATTCCAGCTACTCGGGAAGCTGAGGCGTGAGAATCGCTTGAACCCGGGAGACGGAGGTTGCAGTGAGCCAAGATCGCACCATTGCACTCCAGCTTGGGCAACAGAGTGAGACTCTGCCTCAAAAATAAATAATGAACATAAAAAAGTTAGCTGGGCATGGTGGCTCACGTCTGTAATCCCAGCATTTTGGGAGGCCAAGGCGGGCAGATCATGAGGTCAGGAGATCAAGACCATCCTGGCTAACATGGTGAAACCCCATCTCTGCTAAAAATACAAAAAATTAGCTGGGCATGGTGGCGGGCACCTGTAGTCCCAGCTACTCAGGAGGCTGAGGCAGGAGAATGGCGTGAACCCAGGAGGCGGAGCTTGCAGTGAGCCGAGATTGCGCCACTGCACTCCAGCCTGGCGACAGAGCGAGACTCTATCTAAAAAAAAAGAAAAGAAAAGAAAAGAAAAAAGTTGATCTCATAGAAGAAGAAAGTAGAATAGTGGTTACCAGAGGCTGGGGAGGGGATCAGGAAGAGGCAATGGGGAGTGGTTGGTCAACAGGTACAAAGTTAGAAAGGAAGAATAAGTTCTGGTGTTCTATTACACAATAGGGTGACTGTAGCTAATAACAATGTAATGTATATTTCAAGTTGGCTAGAAGATAGGGTTTCATGTTATCACCACAAAGAAATGATAAATGCTTAAAGTGATGGATGTGCTAATTGCCTGATTTGATCATTATGCAATGTATACATGTATACCTTATGCAATGTATACGTGTATATGTGTATTATGCAATGTATACGTGTATTGTGCAATGTATATGTGTATTGAAACATCACAGTGTACCTCACAAATATTTACATTTTGTGTCAATTATAATAAAATAAGACGATTCTTTTTTAATAAACGAGAAAGAATACTCTGGTAAACTCAGAAAGAGAAGAGCAATGAGGGTAGTGGTGGACTAACACTACCGCAGGGTAGAATCTATTCTAAGCCTTGGTATAAAGAAAGGGGACCCCTTAAACTGGTGAGGCAAAGATAAACTGTTTAACAAGCATTACAGGGACAACTGGATAGCCATCTGGAAAGAACACAATCGGATCCATACCTCATATGAAAATGACTCCAAAAGGAACAAAGATTTAAATATGAAAAATAAAACCAAAGAAGTTCTAGAAGAAACCATGGAAGAAATTCTTTATAATTTTGGATTGAAGAATGTGTTTCTAGCTATTATTTATAACCTAGATACCATAAAAGGAAAACTGACAAATATATCTGCCTGCATGGCCTCAAACAAAATAAGCAAAGTCAAAAGAGAAGGAAGCACTGGGAAAAAAATATTTCTAGTTCATATCAGTCAAAGGGCTATTCTTGCTAAAATATAAAGAACTCTCGAAATTGGTAAGAGGAAGAGAGAAATGAGCAAAGGATACGAACAGACGGCTCATGAAAAAGGAAATACAAATATTTAAGCATATAAGAAAAATGAGGCCGGGCGCGGTGGCTCACGTTTGTAATCCCAGCACTTTGGGAGGCCGAGGCGGGCGGATCATGAGGTCAGGAGATCGAGACCACGGTGAAACCCCGTCTCTACTAAAAATACAAAAAATTAGCTGGGCGTGGTGGCGGGCGCCTGTAGTCCCAGCTACTCGGAGAGGCTGAGGCAGGAGAATGGCGTGAACCCGGGAGGCGGAGCTTGCAGTGAGCAGAGATTGAGCCACTGCACTCCAGCCTGGGTGAAAAAGCAAGACTCTGTCTCAAAAAATAATAAAAAAAAAAAAATAAAAAAAAAGAAAAATGAGATATAATTTTCAGCAAAAAATCCAAACATTTGATAACATGTTGGTGAGAGTGTGGGAAAAGGTAAACTCTCAGCTATTACTGGTGGCAGTATAAATTAGCTCATCTGTGAGAGAAAATAGTACCTATCAAAAATTTAAATGTATATACTCTTTGTACAAGTGCCCTTCTGGGAATTTATCCCACAAATATATTTGCCTATGTACAAAATGATACATGCATAAAGTTATTCACTGTAGTATTGCTGATAACAGCAAAAGTCTGAAAGCAACCCAAGTTAGAATACTGGTTAAATTACGGTGCAACTCTACAATGGAATGCTATGCAGCAATGAAAAAAATGAGAAAGTTCTCTGCATATTCAAATAGAGTTCCAAATTATACTGAGTGAAAAAAATATATAAGGTATAGGACAGTGGCATAATATGCTTTATTTTGTATCCATAAAGACCCCTAGGAGGATACCTTCCAAGAAACAACACTGCTTTCCTTGGGTAGGGTGAGGGAGAGGAACGAGGTACACTGAGGGCAGGGATGGGTATTTCCCTGTATCCCTTTTACAGGTTGAGTACCCCTTCTCCAAAATGCATGGGACCAGAAGTGTTTTGGATTTTGAATTTTTTTGGATTTTGGAAAATTTGCATATGCATAAGGAGATATGTGGGGATAGGATCCATGTCAAAATACAAAATTTATGTTGGATATATACCTTATACACACGGCCTGAAGGTAATTTCATATGGTGTTTTAAATAATTTTGTGCATGAAACGAAGTTTTGACTGTGTTTCAACTCAACGTGTCACATGAGGTCAGGTGTAGAATTTTCCACTTCTGGTGTCACAGTGCTCAAAACGTTTTAGATTTTGGAGTATTTTGAATTTCTGATATTTGGATTAGGGATGCTCAACCTGTATGTGTATATATTTGTGCCCTTTCTACTATATGAATATATTATCTATATAAAACATGCAATAAAAGAGAAGAAAAGAAACACTATTCAGCTGTTAAAAAGAAGGCCAGGCATGGCAGCTAACACCTGTAATCCCAGCATTTTAGGAGGCCGAGGTGGGCAGATAGCTTGAGCCCAGGAGTTTGAGACTAACCTGGGCAACATGGCAAAACCCTGGCTCTTAAAATAAATAAATAAAAGAAGTCAGCACTAGATTTACTGATATGCAATGATATCCCAAAAATATTTTTAAAAGAAAAAGCAAAGTGAGAAAGTGAGTACAGTATACTCCCATTCATCTGCTTTACAAAAAGACGTATACACATCAACCCTGGAAATATACACCAAACTGGGGTAAATGACTGCTTCTGGGGAAAGCAAATAGGAGACTCAAACATGTGCCTGACATTGGATGTCCTTTGCTACTGTTTAAATATTATTTTGTTAAATGGCGTTGTATTTGTAAAATGAATTTCAAATGTTCATCCCCAGCCAGATCTCACCTATGAGCTATTTCCAGCTGCTCCACCTGGATTTCTCACAGGCACCTTCAACTCAGTAAGTACAAACCTGAACTCATCATCTTCCACACAAAACCTGGTTCTCCCTGCAGTGTTCCTTGTCATTGTTTACATGACCACCCTTCAGCTGCTCAAGTCAAAAGTGTGTGCTGTTCTCAACTCCCCGCTCTTCCTTCCTCTAACACCCACCAGTCACCAAGTCCTGTAGATCTCTCTCTCCATTACATCCACCTCTGTTCGTCCTCACTAGCAGTGCCCTAACGCAAGCAATCATCTCTCTCAGCTCTGCCGTGGTCATCTAGTAGGTCTCCCACAGCTGCTTCTGCCTCCTTTTCTTACTATCCAGTCATTCTACTCCCCTACTTAAAAGTGTTCTATTACTTTCAGCAGCCTTTTCACTTTTGGGAAGAAACACAGTGAGATGGATTAGAAAGGGGCCAGAACTCTCATTATAGTCCACATGATTTTCTAGTCCCTTCTCATGTCATTTTACCGTCTCGCTCTTTACATTCCAACCACACTAACCTTCACTGAGTTCCTCAAACTCTTCGTCCTCAAGGCCTCACTTGCTAGGCCCACATCTCTCCCGATAACAGCACCACTAAGCTTTTACTGCATTAACTACCTCTTATCCTTTTAGTCTCAGTTTAAACACATTCTCTTCAGAGTATCTCTATGACCTTCCAGACTAAGTCAGACCCCTGGTTTTATGCTGGTTTAGCAACCCTCCTTCAAACAATTTACTGCAACAATAACTAAACAATAAAATCAGTTGTTTAATATTTATCCCTCAAACAGTCTAAGGACAAGAACGGTTTTGCTCACCGCTGTATCCTAAAATAATACCCACGGAATAAACATTTGTTGAATGAATGAATAAACAGAAGGAGCAGGGGGCAGAACTAAATGGAAAACCAAAGGCCTGCACATAAGAAGGGCTCATGTCAGCAGCGGCCTCCAGGAGGCACAGCGTCCTGCCCAAACTCCAGGAGGCACAGCGTCCTGCCCAAACTCCAGGAGGCACAGCGTCCTGCTCAAACTCCAGGAGGCACAGCGTCCTGCTCAAACTCTTGCCTCGGCAGTCCAGGCCCCTGGCTCATTCCCAACATCTGCCTACTCACCACATTCTCTGGGAACTGGAGCTGGCCTGAGAAGGCTGGGCTGCTATTATAGCCAGAGGTCATGCCAGATGAGAGGCTTCCATTAGAGCTGGTACACAGGGAGCTGGAGTTGGCCAAGGTATGTAGTTTATCCTCTTCCTGGGAAGGACAAATCACCATTAACCAGCTTCTGATGCACCCTTACTTTCCCCAGGCCACGCCTTCTCCTACCCAAAGCCACCCCTTCCCTGCTCACCTCTACTGCTCCTTCACCCACCTCCCAGGGCCTCCCTGACTTCGCCTCACATGCCCTAGCTTCCTCAAAGCCACCGCTGCTCGTATTTCCCCACACCCTGCACCTCACACCAAAGCCTCTTCCTCCCAGGCCGTGGCCTGGGGAAAGGAGCTGGTGTGATGATGTAAAAAGAGAGTGAGCCCAGCTTTGAGTTGACAACAGGGGTCCCACAGCCTCCTCCAAATGTTTCCCAAGACTCAGAGGCGGCCACGGTGAAGGTGGACCAGTCTGAGGTCCAGGCCTATCCTGAAATCAGAGGCTTGCCCCACTTCACACCTTCAATAGCTGGGAAATGATCTGCTGGTGGATTCTCAGCTTCTCTTGTTCAGTCCGCTCCTGCAGTTGGTCTCGGGCCCGGGCAATCTCCACCTTGGCCTCCTCATGGGCCTGCTGGTAGTCTTGCAGCATCAACTCTACGTCAGAGGGTGTGTGAGCCGACCTTGACACTGACTCTGGGCTCCTGAGGAAGATCACAGGGTGGAAAGAACATGGTGGGTGGGTGACAGTCCTGGTCTGTCCATCCAAGGCTAGCTTGGGTGATACCACCTTCTTAAAAGACCCATCCTCCATTTGCCCACAGGGTTTTAAAGTTTGATTTTTTAGCCTCAGGAGAGGTTGCTGGACAGAGAGAACCAAGCCACCTTGAGACCCAGGCCTGCGGACTTGCATAGCATGTCAGAGCCCTTCTGTCCATCGTTTCCTGTGCCTTCTCTCTGCCCACCCCCTCCCTCACTCCATTCCTGTCTATGTCCTCTTTCCATTTACCCTGTCTCCCGCAGAGAACCCTCCAGGATGCTAAAACTTCAGCTCCTGCTCCCCATACTCCCCTCCCCCAACAGAGCCTGTTCCCAGCAGGGTTCTGGGTCCACCCTACCTGGTGGTCTCCACAACATCCTTCCTCAGTTGCTGTAGGTATTCTCGGCGTCTGCTGGGCAAGTCAAGATCCCAGATGAAGAGATCTTTGTTGGGCAGGAGGCTCAATTGTTTCTGAGGGCTAAGGCTTCGCGTCCGGCAGAAGTTCCCAAGTCGCTCAGCCCGCTCTCTCCTGAGCGTCTCAATGGCCTTTTTTTGCCTGAGGCAAAACATGATTCGCTGAAGCTGGCCCTGAATATCCTTCACTTTAAGATCTATCTCTGAGCCCTGGAAGATCCCAGAGATGAACCAGGGCAGGGGAAACAGCAAGCTATTAGCTTTCTTGGGTTCTTTTTCCTCACAGCCCACCCCTTCCCCTCCGACTCCAGGCTGGGGGTCCTTACCGTGCATAGAGCTCCTTCCAGGTGGATATCACAGGTTCATCAGCAGCAAGCGCCTCCCCTGTCCCACTCTGCAGCACCTGGAGCAGGGCATCGGCCTTCCCAAAGCCGTGGTGCAGTTTCGCTTCTGTGAGTTCCACGCTGAGTGACAGGTTCTGGGCCCCAACTTGCAGGGGGATCTGCTCCCTCTTGGACCACCCAGGATCCTGGCTGTGGTCATTAGGAGGTTGTGGGGGGCTCTGTTCCTGCTTTTCAGAGCTGAGATCACCGCTGGCCCCCAGCTCCTCAGTCAGGTCCAACCCCCCAGGTGAGCCCTTCTGAACCCCACACCAGTTACTAAATTTGTTATGCACTGGGAGGTCCCTCAGACTGTGGTGCTGGGGCTCAGGGGCCATGCACATCTGGCAACTGGAGCACAGTAACTCCTCAGGTTGGCAGGCCTGAGGGAGGCCCAAGGTGGAACCTCGGAACCCTGCAGTATCAGTCAACTCAGAGACAGGGCAGGGGCTGAGGTGCTGGAGGCCTCCCCATGAAGAAGGTCGGTCCAGAGTGCGTTGTGGTTCCCCTGGAGATCCTGAACTCTCACCTCCATTTTCTGTCCTGCTCTTCCACGGACTTGGCTCCCTACCGCTCAGTGGGCCATGCTCCGGGGAAGCCACCTCCTCAGGCACAAAGCTGTCGCCCAGCCTTTGGCTCCCGTGCCTCAGTAGTGGTGGCAGCAGTCTGCTTTGGACACCGATAGTGGTCCTGGGCTGAAGCTGCTGGGGGTGCTGCCCTAAGAAACTAAATTGGAGTTTTGGACTCTGCTGTGGGCTGTGCAGGGAGTGCCACTCAAGGAGGGACCTCTCATTACTCCTTTGTAAGGAACTTCTACCTCTCTGGGAGCCACCTAACTCCTCAGTGGTTTGGGAATAATTATCCATTGGAGTCCTTGGGGCACCAACAGGGTCTGGGCTGGAGTCAAGCTTCTGGTGGCCTTCAACAGGGTAAGCTGAAAGGGCTGAGAGGGTCAAAGAGCCTGGGGGAAGACCTGGCTCTTGGATGCTGGCACTAAGAGTGAGGATTGGGGAGGAGGCCCTGTCCACCAACAAAGCACTTGTGGGGCCCAGCTTCTTCTGGACCCTAGAGTCCCCAGGGTACTCGGAAGTACTGGGAAAGAGCCCTGGGGAATGAGAGGGGCTGGGACTGGGACTGGGACTGGGACTGCTGACAACTAAGCAATATGACTCCTCTGGCTGGGAGCTGGGAGGCAGGAAAGCATCAGAAACTGAGGGGCTCACAGAAGGAAGATGCTGCCCAACGGGGGCTTTTTGAAACCTCAAGTGGGATGAGGGTATTGAAGGGCTCTGGGGCTTGTAGGGAGTGCTTTCTTCCTGAAGATACAGGAGCTGAGCCATTTTCTGTGCTTTTTCCTCTGCCTCTCTCTTCTGAGGTACCCCTGGTACATCTCCCTCTTCTTGAGACACAGTCGAGGTATCTGAGCCCAGCCCTTCAAGGATCACATTGGCTCCCTGAGATTCGGCCTCTGAAGTCTGGAGGCACAGGGTGGATGAGGTGAGGTCAGTCTGGCTGCCCTCATCCACAGTGGTCTGAGTAGAGCCATCCATCATCAGGGCCTGTGGGGCTTTATCTGGGATGTCCCTCTTGGTGTTCTGCTCCCTTCTGGCCACACCTGGCTGGGAGAGACTCCGAAGCAGCTCTGAGGTACTGTGCAGCAGTTGTGAGAGGTGGAGAGACAGATTGTGCATGCTGGTCCATGAGGCCAGATCAGAGGCTGATACTGCACTGGCTTCAGGCTGAGCAAAGTAGATGTCAGTGCTGCTCCAGTGGCACCTGCTGCCGAGGGTCTGTGTGCCCTGTTCGAATGTATTCGTCCTGGTCTGTCCCACAGGGCAGCCTGCCTCTGATGGATACAGCAGCATAATCTCATCCACTGGACCTGCAGCACTTCCTTCAGCCAAGGGGGGCTTACTCCTCAGACAGTCTGCTTCATCAGAAGGGCCCCGGAACTGAGGTCTTCTGTCACGACCCAAAGTGGGGGCTACTCCTTCAGGGCTCGTCAGGATGTGGGGGTCTCCTAAGGCAATCGAAGAACTCCCTTGGAATACTTCCCAGGCTTCATTTGAACCTTGGGCATTCTCAGTGCTGCTGTGTGTGGTTGGCAGATTGCGAATATTGGCATAAGTGCTGAGGTGGGAGTGGAAAGGGGAGTTCTGGTCTTCTAGACCATTGTCCATGCTGGAGCACCGGGCCACATTTGATGGCGTCAGCCCCTGGGGCTTCTGGCTGCAGGAAACATCAACTGCACTGCCAGACACATATTGCTTCCAGCTGATACGTGCAGGCTCCTCTGGACGCCAGGGCAGCGCATAGGGATTGATGTCACCGGAGCCAAACTGCAGCATTCCTTTGTCCATCTGAGAGCACCAATTTTCTGGCCTAACCTGGACACCCAGTTTCTCTGGCTTTCCCTGTTGGGCTTGTTCCAAAGTACCAGACATCCAGCTGGTCATGAAATCAGGGGTTGGCATGTGTGAGAGAGTGGAAGGCATTGGATAAGGAGGGGTGGCAGGCTTCAGGGGCCTGTGATCGGTAGTGCCAGCATCCAAGCGAGATGAGGCTTTCTGATTGCTGTCCTCAGCCTGCAGAGATGTTCTTGCCACTGACTTTCCTGAGGAATAGCCCCTGAGATGTGGGTTCCACAATCTGTTAGGCCCCTGTGTATCTTCGTCTGTAGGGGAAGGAGGCTCTACACTCAAGTTCAGCTCCTGAAGAGAATGAGAAGAGCTGACAACTGAGAACTGTGGTGTGGGGGTGGACCTGGAGTGTTTGGGGCCAGAGAAGATTGTAGTCACAGGAAGTGAGCCCCTGTGGTTGGGCGCTGGCTGCTCTCTGCCAGTGTAGAGCTGGCCAGGCCTCTGAGCAGCAGGCTGTGGTGTTTCATTTTGCCTCAAGGACACAATGGCTGGGTCTTTGAAGCCCTGTGATAAAATCTTGGACACAGGAGGCTTGGCCACAGCCACCTCCCCTCTCCCAGCATCTAAAATCTGACAGCCATCTAAACCATCTTCATCAGAAGGAGGGGGATTAACACCCTGGGCGAAGCCTTCACCACCACCTGAAGCCTGGTCTCTCTGCTGCTCTTCTTCCTGCCAGGGACTGTCTTCCTGGGGGCTGCAGGTATGTTTTAACCTTGCTAAAAACTTGGCTTGGGAATCCAAGCAATTGCGATCCCTCAACTCAGTGGGAAATTGTGGCTTTTCCAAAAAACATCTGGTGGTATTCTCTAAACGTTCATGCTGTGGCTCTGCCACCAACTTGCTCTCAGCAGACCCTTCACTTAAATCCAGGGTCTGTGGTCCCTGAGTTGTTGCCAGTGGTTCTGGATTGGTTTGAGACACCTGTGCATTCTGGTCACTTACAGAGCTGTCCCTAAACTGCCTCAGAGGCTCAGAGTACATGTCTGCAGGGAAAGAGGCAGCCTCAAGTTCTGTGCTTGCTTGCTTCTCAGCAACCTTTTTCTCAGGAAACCCTATTAATCCTACGCTTCCATCAGTAGCTGAGTGGCTGAAGGAACTTGTCCTCACGTCACGGGCAGAAGGGGATCTGCAGCCTTGAGCTCGAGATAGGACACCAGCCACAGTAGAGGGCTCACAAGTGCTGCTCTCTGTTAGCCTAAATTCCCTATTAACATCTTTGGGCTCAAGGCCATGTGTCAAGTGCACATTAGGTCCCTTAGAAGAGATCTCTCCTGTCTCATCCATTTCACAGGCCCTGGAAGGTACTACACAGGGTGGGTGGATAGTATGTGGGGCAGCCTCGAAAGGCTCCTTCCCTAGGTCACCACCTCTAAAACACAGTGAAGTAGAGGAATGGGAGGAATAAGCATGAGTAGCAACAGGTTGAGAACTGCATGGCTGTCGGCAAGGAAGAGTTCTGCTCTCTTTTCCTCTAGACAGGCTGAGAGTCCTGCTGCCTTCAAGGTTCCTTGAGAAGACAGGGCCATCTAAAGCTTCCCTTGGGTGTCTGCATGGGGCTCCCTCCCCAGTTCCCTCAGGATTTGGGCTTGGTCTTTGATCTGGCAGTGGGGTTGGCCTGGAATGTTTGCTGCCAGCCCTGCAGACTTCTGTCAACCCAGACCCAACACTCTCTTTCCACTTCACACACTGCTGTGTGGGAGCTTCCAGGTCAACCCTTGTCAGAGCTCCAGGCAGAATGGTATCTTGTTTGCGACTTGCCCTACCTTCTTCAAAGCCAGTGGAAGCCTCAGGGCACTGGACATGGTTTTGCTTAGGCCCTGAGGCACTTGTAGAATTCTGAACATCACAGGTCACAGACTGACTTTCAAAATGGCCTGTTTTTTCTCCCTGTGCAGTCACTAACAAATTATCTGAAACTTCTTCGTATGTGGTGTCTACAGTTCTGGGTTCCTGATGCTCTGGGCTGCTGTCCTGACTGCCAGGGGGTATGCCCTCTGCAGTCTCCTGCAGAACTGACTGACTTAGCTCATGCAGAGTAACTCTAGGATCATCACAAGGGGCCTGAGAAGATAAGGCAGCCACTACCTTCTTTGATACTACCCTCCTGACCCCCTCCACAGGTACTGAAGAAAGAAGACTGTCTGGGGCCAAAGGATCAGCCGAGGAAGGTGTTCTGGTTGCATCCTTCTTTTTCTCTATGATTTCAGAAGAACTAGAGTGACATATAAATGGCTCACTTGCTCCCGCGAACTGCCTCAGTTCTCCAGTACGGTGTTTTTTGTCTAGAGCAGGAGCAGCATGAGAGAAAGCCTGCATAGGATCCCATGGCTCTCTGTCAGTTTCCGTAGTGGGCAGTGATTGAAAGCTGTCTGCAGACAGAGGTGTGGCCTGGACTTTCCTCTCATCAGGTAACAGATCTATCTGCCCTGCTTCAGCAGATAGAGATGCCACATGAAATCCCGGTGCTTCACCCTCATTCCTGGTCTGGTCTGATGATGACTGATCTATTTGTTTACACTGAGGCCTGCCAGCAACCCTTGAAGAACATTCAGGTTCTAGTAAAGTTTCACAGTAAGAAAGGACTGTGCCCCTGGCCACAAAGTCATTAAGCTGCTTTCTCTGGGCCTCTGCCTGTCTGATCTCCTCCAAGATGGCCAGGCACATGGATGCATGGTCAGAGGGCTCCAACAGCCTAGGCTCTGGAGTGGGCACCCTCGGCAGGGAAACAGGTGCTAAGGAAACACCGCTGGTCAGTCCGAGGTCCTCAGTCTCCTTCTCTGCCTTCTGCCTTGGCTTGCTGGCTTGGTCACTATCCTCTTCCAAGGAGAAGCTGACCCTCTTTTCAGGCTGGCTAGAGACCTTGTTCAGTAAACTTACTCCTATTTCTTTTTGTATAGCCACCTCGGCTTCAGAAGCAAAATCTTCACTGGTACTGAAACCCAGCAAGGTGATTCTGAGGTCCTTTCCATGGTCTTGGGGGCTGGTGCTTGCTGAGATCCTGTCCTCTGTCCCCAGAGGAATGCTCTCTGGTACACCAGATTGACTATGAGATCCCATGGCCATGGATCGCACAGACCCACACCAGGCAGTGTGTGCCTCAGAGGAACGCCCTCTAACATTTCCTTCAGGGTTGTGGCTTCTGGTCTCTGTACTCTGGTCCTGATGCTCTACTCCAGTTACCAAGGGACTCTTATGAATTTTCAACATTGTGAGATCCAGCACACAGTCAAGTGGAGAGATGCCTAGAGCAACAGGTACATGAAGACACCTTCTTTGCCGCCTTGGAGAATTCAAGGGCAAGGTATTACTCAGGTCTTGGTGAGAAGGAGCTGTAGAGAATTCTGTCTGGCTTAGTAACGGGCTGACAGTTTCCTGGCTGAAAAATGTGTCCCTACAAAGCTGGCTGAGACTAGGAAATTCCTGAGTCACTTTATTTTCTTCCTGTAGACTGCCTCCCCTTTGCATAGGCATTTCTTCAACTTTATCTTGAGCTTTTGGCTCTTCTTGGTTGGAACTACTGACGTGTTCAGCTACTTGGCTTTTCTGAAAACCTTTCACAGTCTCCAATTCTTCAAGACTTCCTAAGCCCCAAGGCTGCCCTTTGAGACTTGCTGATGCTTTTACAAACTGGCCATTATTCTCAGAAGACCTCTCTAGCCTGGGCTGCAATGGCAGAGCTCTTGCCAATGCTTTCATTCTCTGTGGGTGAAGAGAAGTGTTGGTGAACTCTCTGCAAGTTGTGTGTTTCCCCAAAGAATCGCAAATATCCCTGGCAGATCTGTCCGATCCAGCTGGGTGGGTGTGCTCTCTCACAGGTTCACTCTCTTGTACAACTTCCCTTGACCTGAAGGGGTTCAGGATGATTTTCTGGACCTGGGGATGGTTCCCAATGCTGTTAACCTCCATCTCTCCAGCTTCACTATCCCTAAAGACAGTATCATCTGTCTGTCTTGGAGAAGATGGCTGATCCTTAGAGGGCAAAGGGTTTCCAGAGCTGTCTGGCCTAAGGGCATGGTCAGTCTTCTCCTGCTCCTTCTGGTCCTGGAACACCAACTCCTTATCGATACCTGGTGTGTGGGAAGCATGAACCTGCTTATTCTGCTTAGATTCAATTTCTAAGATGCCATTTTCCAGCTGCATTACACTCCTAATTAGCCTAGCCATTTCATCAGTATTATTAACTCTTTTATTCTGTTTCTTTCCAGAAGGTTCTCCATTGGGATTTAACATTTCTTGTGACTTTCCAGGACCCTTGCATTCACTGGGGTTTCTTTCCTGAGGGCATGTAACTAACTGGAACCTTTCATATGCAGGCTTTGTACCTGGAAGCTTAAATTCTTCTGAGCTATCTTTGGGATGAAGAGCTTTTTCAAGAAGCCCAGTTTCATTTTTGCCTTCCCATTTAGGGGTTGGGCCACCATCCTGGGCCACCATCACTGGGCTGCTTACTCTATGATGTACTGATCTGGACTTCAAAGAAACAGCACTCTCCCCTGGCATGTCTTTCTCAAGGCTTACATTGATAGTCTGCCTCAGAACTGTATTCTGATCCAGCTCTTCTTCCTCGCGTGCCTCAGATTCGCGAAAGAGGAGGAGAGGCTTCCCAGACTCAGTGCTGCCTGAGGAAACACTGCAACGGGACTGAGCAGTGACCTCTCCTCCCTCAAGTGCTGGAAAACTGTGTTTTTTATTTAAAATTCCAACTTGATTTTCAAATTCACATACTTTTGTGCTGGTAGAGGGGAGAAAATGCCTGTTCTGAGTAATAGAAGAATAAACTGAATCATGGCTTTCTTCTGTAATATTTCCAGGGCATTTACCTGATTCTCTGATGACTTCCCTGGTATTCAGATCAACTGGTATCTCAGCTGTGACCTGCTGAGATGAGGCAATCTTAGAATTCTGGTTTTGTAACAGCACTGGCAAATTATTCTTCAAATAAGCACCTTGGAGAGCTTGGTGGTTATGACCAAAGCCCCAGGCTTCCCTGGGGGGTGGGGAAAGTACCCTTACTTCTCTGCAAGCTGGAATCTCTAAGGCAGTTTCTGTCAGGGCATCCCTGCTTTTGGTCACATAGAATGTTTCCAAGAGTGGGGGCTGCAGGGAAGATGACAATGGATTCCAGGGAGCAGAGTGAAGGTATAGCTCTGGACCTGAAGGAAAGGCAAAGGAAACATTTATGTGTCTTCTAACTGCTTCCTTAAAGCTCTCTTGGCAATCTGTCTTCTCTTCTTCTAGTGGGTAGTGGCTGTCGGGACTTAATTGCCCTGGCTGGACTGCACTATTTTTCTGGAGAGGAGCCCAACCTTGGGACCAATGGTCTGCTTTGGTGGCTGTAGTGACATTACTGTGACAAGCGTTCTTCTGGAAAAAATACTCATCGGAGGAAGTCATCAGTCCAGGTTTCCTGCAACTCTGAAGGCATTCTTCCAAGTTCTGCTTGACTTCACATGCTTCTGTCATGGAATCTGGTATCGTGTTCTCTGCTGCAAAGACCTGTGCATTTGTAGATCGAGAAGCAGACAATGATTCTAAGTCTGCCGAAAAAGTTTCGTCATAACTCACCTCTTTCTCACTAGCGCTAAAGAAATCTGAAACACCTTCTAATTTGGCATTTAAACTGTCCTGTTCTTTCTCTGCCCTCAAACGCCTGATTCTGGACAGATGGATTGGAAAGTTGTTGAGATTCAGATTGCTAGATACCCTAGAGCCAACTGGCAATAGAGTATCTCCTCCTTTGCTAGAAGATTGGGCCAGGGAACCAGAGTCTTCCTCAAGGTAGGGGAAAGCTGGCCTGGGCACTCCTATGGCCTCCAAAACAGGGCAAGAGCACTCAAGGAGGTACTTTTGCTGAAGGGCAGACCAATCCCTTTCGTGGGTGCTGCCTACATGAGTCAATGTGGTGCCAGAGGCAGTCAGCACGTTTGATACACTAGAATTGTGGGATGCTTCACAGCTGCCCTGCTGGGTTGTGTCAGGGATACATCTGCCCTGAAAGGTGCCATCGGCTCCTCGTTGAATAAGCCTTTGAATTCCCCAGAGAGACAGCCTAGACATATCAGAAGCAGAGGCTGTGTACTCATCTCTTGCATTGCAGAGGAGCTCAGTACTGCCTTGGTGCAGTTTGGAGCTATATGGCAGAACCGTTTCTGCATCTGATGGCTTTAGCTCCTCAGTATTTGGCCAGTATCCAGGCCTCTCCCCCTTACAGGGGTGAAATTCCTGCACATCAGGACTTGGACATAAAGAACCCACTATTCCTGGGGGGCTGCTGGGGTTGATCTTAGAGTCACAGGAAAACCGGGAATCCGTGGACATCAGTGGGCTCTGTCTTGAAAGCTGCATGCCTTGGAGAGAGTCGGCTTGTTCAGAGTAGCTGGGCTCTACCTGTAACTCAGCCTGCTCACAATGGGGTTGGAGCTCACAACGGGGTTGGAACTGAGGATCAAGGTAAAAGGAACTGCTCATTGGCAGGACGGCATCCAGCCTAGCTGCTGTTCTATAGTTGATGGGACCAAGCCTGCATATTGCCTCTTGGTCCATTACAGGCAGACTGGAGTCCTCCAGGTGCCAAAAAGTCTCTGTGGGTATCTCATCAGCTGAACCAGGGAAAGGTTCTTCTTGCTTATCTTCCCCTAGTTCTTCCTCAGCATCAATCAGGCTATCCAAGGAGAAGCTCCTGTGAGTTTGAGCAAGTAGGTCACTGTCTGAGGGTGCAGTGAAGCCCCTCACAGAAGCTCTAGTTCTGGTCCTGGGGTGGCCATGGTTGTTGGTGGGACGATTGCCCCCTAGCCTGTTTTGGGGGCTTTGGTACCTCTTCTCAGCCAGTGAGTCCTCAGATGGTTGGCTGTTGTCACTTTCAGAGTTCTCTGGCTCTGGGAAATCCCACTTCCTCTCCTCTGGCTTCAGTGGCTCTATCAGGGCTTTGGCATAGACACACGAGAGAGAATCCACGGAGTAGTTGCTATCTGTGTCAGATAAATCATTGTCTTTTTCTCTTGAATGACCCACTACTGGGCTGAAATCTGTGAGTGGGACCATGGTGTCTGGGTCCCTTGTATTTTGTTGTCTCTTCAAAGGACTGCCAAGAGGCAAGTGAGAGGACTTTTTGGTAATATTTCTGACCCTAGCTGCCAGAACCCTCTGATGCCTTTTTGATGCCCTGCTTGGAGAAGGTGGTTTGTATTCTGTCCAAAAAGTCTTGACTGCCTTTCCGTGCCCAGCAGTCTGCCTGGGTCCATGAGGATACAAGGAATTGCAACTGGCTCCCTTAGCAGCCTTGTGGGTCCCAAGGTTCCCTTCTTTTCGCCACCCAGCTTGCGTGTGGCTAGGGTCTGCTAGTGCCTTCGCCCCTCTGGTCTGGGTAGCAGAGGTGAGGATCTTTGGCTCATGCCTTGGCTTTAGTTTGTTAGCTGATTTCCTCAGAGATGCTAAGCCCTGGCTCACCATCTGATGGGGCAGCTTAACCCCCATCTCCATTTCCTGGATGCCAACAGAGTTGGGACTCACGGTGAGGCAAGTGTCTGGAGCTGAGGCTCCCTTCCTGGCCAAGGCTGCTCTGGCTGTGCAGGGCTGCCCACGGCCTGAGGTATGCAGGCTGTTCTTGCGGAGACACCCTGTCCTTGGAGGGTAGGAAGCAGCCTGTGGCAAACGCTCTTCTGATGATGTTTTCTCTGATGTTTGGTGAGTAGGGTCAGGCATAGGTGGTAATGTGGTAGAGGGATCCCAACTTAGGAAAATGCTGTGAAGACAAGGAAAGCTATCTCAGAAGATGTGAGAGGTACTACTTCCTGTGGACAGAAGGAAGTTAAAAACAAGACCAATGTCACTGTCTCCTATCGACTTCAGAGCCAGAGGGAAGCTCTCTAGGTGTAAAGGGAAATTGTGGACTCTGGTCCCAGCTCTCCAAGAGGCTCCAGGCCCACTCTGTTCCTCAATTTCTTCATCTTGTTAAAAAACTGAACTGAAGCTAATCACACTTGCAGGGAAAGCTTCCTATTAATAGGCAATATGAGGAATAGAGGAACAATTTAAATGGTATTATGAGGAACCAAAAGATAAATCTACAGAGTGATACACATTCTACAGAACTATAATTATCAATAATATGAAGAAATAAAAATAATGATTACAAATAAAACAGGAAGAATGATTAAAAGAAACCTGAAAAACAACAAACAAATGCAGCGTGTAAATCCTACTTGGATCTTGATTTGAAAAACCAACGGTTTCAATGCTGAACCATGTTAGGGAAAAAAGAGAGAGAAAAAAGAAAACTAAATAATTTTGGGCAAGCAGAGAAATTTGAATATGGCCTAAGTTTTAGACTACATCAAATAATCTTAATTTTGGTAGCTGTCACAATAACATTGTGGTTACAAGTCCATTTTTTTTAGAAGTGTATACTTAGAAATGTAGAACTAAAGTGATATGGTGTCTAGAAGTTGCTTTCAAAAACTTCAGAAAACAGGAAGGTAGGCAAGTGTGTAAAGCCTAATAATTGCTGAATAATATCAGTGATACATGTACTATTCTTCCAACTTGGCATATGTTTAAAATTTTTTCATAATAAAGGTTTTTTAAAAAGCCCACCTAGTACTTTGAAGACCAGAGAGGTGAGCAAACATAACACTAACAGACGTTAATTGTGAACGTCCTATGGACAAGAACCTGTGCTAGGTCCTGAGGATATAAAGAGGTATAAGACACAAACCCTTGCTCCAAGGAGTCTGGGAGATAATACAGCCCTGCCTTGATGGCATGTAAGAAGTAATGGAGAAAAGAAACAAGGAAGGTCCCAACCTGAACCTGGGAGTCAAAAAGATAGCTTACTCACCAGGTGGGAGGCAGGGTCAGAAAGCTCACTTGATGTGGCGGGTCGGGGAGGGAGAGGGTGGGAGGTGGTGTAGGAGTCAAGAAGCCTGGTTACAGGCATGACAAGATTGAGGTATGATATACAAGGAAACGTATATGGATAGTCCAGGTCTAAGGAACAGACAAAAAATGAGGCCGAGATCCTTACTCCTAAGATATTACCAAAGAAGCAAGAATTGCTACTTGGGGGGTAAGGAAGATGGGAAAGGCCTGAATCTAAAACGATATACACAGAAAGAAGAAGAGTAGCCAGAAGACGGAAAAAGTCATGAGGAAGAGAGGACTATACACATCCTTCCATTTCACAGACTGAGGAAATGAGGCATGGGGAAAAACAGAACACTATTTGGGCAAGAAGGTTGTAAACTTTAACCGAGTGCTTCCCAGTGACAACTACTGGCTGTACCTGTGCAGCTGGGGCACATGCTTGCCGCAGAGTCTTTGGGGGCTCAAAGAACTGCAACTCGTCAATTTGCTTCTACATCGAGGCCGTGGGACTGTGGCATCAGGGCTGCGGACCTGGTATGGGGGCTCCTGGGTGCTGTCGTCCTGGAGCCAGCACAATGTCATGAGCTTCTCCAGTCTCTTCTGGGCCTCCAGCAGCCTCTGCTTTTTGACGATTCTCTCTAGCTGGAATGAGACCATTTCCCGCCGGACATTCCGCTCTGCTGCCTGAAGAGTGTGTCTCCGCAGGAGCTGCAGTTGCACCACCCTTTTCTGACTTTGGACAAATGGGGATGGCTGAATCTCAGGATCTGTCTGAAGCCAAGCGTCAAGTGCCACAGATGCCTCAAGTTCTTTCTCTGCTACATGGTCTTCTTGCTGCTGCTGTTGCAAGCTGGCCAGCCAGGTCTCTTCTCTGAGCAGACACTGCTGGTCTGGGAACCAAAAACACCCAGAGAGAATTTCAGCATCTCCTTCCCTGCTTGTGGCTGCCTGGACTCAGACACCTCCAGCCACGGCTGGACCTGTATGGAGTGAAAGAGCTGGCCAAGGTGATGTGGCAGGATGAGGGCTGCAGGGCTACAGGGCTCCCTTACCACAAGGTAAGGGAATGAAGACCCTCAGGACTCAGCACAGCAGTGGGCACATGTTAGGGCAGGCAGTAGGGTATGGATACATGAGCAAATGAGGAGCAGTAAGTAGAAAGTCTATAATTCTGAGGACAATAAGGAAATTAGCTTTCTTATTCTTGCTTCCAGCCCTCTTCTTATAAGAATCTCTGGTGTCTAAAAGAAAAGAGAACACCTAATACCAAAGATTCCATCATATCACAAAGAAAACAAAAGAGAATACAGAAGGCTGAGGAAGCATGAAAATGAAAGAATAAGGAGGTGAGGCAGACACATTAAGTGGTGGACACCTACTTTCTTTAATCTGCTGGCTAATCCAAGCTTGGTCAAATTCCAGTTCCTTCTCAGCTCGAATCTCTTCTGCTAGGATTTGGTGCCTCAAATCCTTCACGTAGCTCCGCTGCTGCTGAATCTGGGCCCTGTGGGATGTCTCTTCATCCCTCGCTGGCGGATGGTCCTCGTCACATTGCTCTTCAAGCGCTCTCCTGTCACAGAAGCGGCTGAGGTTACCCAAGGGGAAATGCAAACCAAGCTCAGGACAAACTGATAGCCGTATAAGGCCTTCCAAGAGAGCCCCTGCAATCAACGGGTAGAGAGTGCTTCTGACTTCTGGCAACCTTGGACAAACAGGCATGGTGTCACAGGCAGCTCATGATGTCACAGTACAGGAGGGGAGAATGGTCATTAAACTGGCATATTCTTAGAGTTGTGGGGTTAGCAGAAACACAAATCCATTTCAGTTAAGGAAAATCACCAGGAAAGTTGTTCTTTTTAAAAAGACACAAAAACATTTTAGCTAAATTCAGAAGTTTGGTCCTTTAAGAAGAATAAAAAGGTGTCTGCTAAAAATATGTTGGAAATATTCAGTAAAGCAGAAGCTCCAGAAACACTGTGGGCATAAAACTCTCTCCTACATATTCAGAGATTGTTACTGCACCTCCATTCCCTGAAACAGAAATCCTCTGTGATCTGGTAGCAAAAGGCAGCTGATAATTTATACACACACCACGCCTGTGTGTGTGACCCAAAAGAGAGCTGGTCCCCACTTGAGAGCTGCTTTCAGTGAATGAGCCCTGGAATAGGATTCAAGAGTTTTAGACTCTACCACACCTTTCAGAGATATATACTGAAGCATTTACTGGTGAAATATGTCAAGAATTTGTCTAGATCCAGTGAGAGGGAATGAGGGAGACTGAGTGTGGCTATAAATGAGGTAAGATTAGCCATGAGTTGATAATTTGTGTTGTATCTGAAGTCGTCTATAATAAACAGCTTACAAAAAATTTTAGATTTTTTCTTTTTTCGAGACAGGGTCTCACTCTGTCGCCCAGACTGGAGTGCAGTAGCATGATCTTGGCTGACTGCAACCTCTGCCTCCTGGGTTCAAGCGATTCTCCTGCCTCAGCCTCCCAAGTAGCTGGGATTACAGATATGTGCCACCACACCTGGCTAATATTTGTATTTTTAGTAGAGACAGGGTTTTACCATGTTGGCCAGGCTGGTCTCGAACTCCTCACCTCAAGTGATCTCCCCGCCTCAGCCTCCCAAAGTGCTAGGACTACAGGCATAAGCCACCGCGCCTGGCCTAAAAAATTCTAGATTTTAGTCATGCCTTACTCCGCCACCAGGTTCCTATATGACCATAGATGACTCAGAGGCTTAGTCTAAAAACTGACAGCTTCTACCTACTTGCTGACCTTTCCCTGGGGTCGTGTAAGGACCTCAAGTGCTTTTCTGCAGGGTATCTTCATCCCTGTCATTTAGGTTTTTAAAGGAGCCAACTATATGGGCATCCCAGGATGGGCACAGAATGGGAGTGGCTGGGAAGAGTCAGATTCTGCCAGAGGCTAAAAAAAAGTTAGAATCAAGCCTGCTTTATCCAGCCTTCCCTACAATCCCAAGATGTCATGACTTAGAAGCTTGGAGAAGCTTATTGGTTTGATGCTGGAACCGTATCTCAGGCAGTATGACCAGCACACTGTAAGGGAACCACTTTTTAGGAGATCTACCACTTTGTAGAGCAGAATGAAATCACACAGGTATCGCAGAAGAGGTCCATGAATGAAAGCCTATGAGTCCAAATTTGGTCTGCTGCCTGTTTTTATTAATAAAGTTTTATTAGAACACAACCACACCCATTTACTTATGTACTGTCTAGGGCTGCTTTTGCACCACGCTGGCAAAATTGAGTACTTGCAGCACAGACCATATTGCCCACAAAGCCTAAAATACTATCTGGCCTTTTACAGAAAAAGTTTGCCACCCCTGCCTTGGAAGAAATTAAGATTTCATACCGCAGCCTTTGGAAGACAGTGAAAGATGGATGGGTGAAGAGTGATAGGTGGAATAGCCTGGGGGAATGGGGGTGGGAGCTGACACAATCACAGTCTCTTCCCAGGGAAGAAGGCTATGAGGTCATTCAATCTGCAACAGGTCCAAGGACTAGGACAGGTCCAGACACTTGAGTGAGTGTGCTCAGAAGACTGGCACTGATTGCTGTGGGCAAAAGGCCAAATATACACAGTGGAGCATACAGAAAGAGGAAGGTTACTCTCTGTTACGCAGAGGCTCAGGATAGCAACTGGAATAGAAACCTGTTAATGCCAAACAAATAGAGAAAGCAGTTAACAGGAAATATACATCTATATGTATCATGCTTGTATTACTGCTCCAAATTTTGTCTGACTATAGAAATGGCTGAATTACAAACATGAGCCCATCCTAGACAAACCCAGCTAAGACCCACAGACCACCAGATGCAAGAGGCTGAGACAGGATGTTTATCTGAACTCCCTGAGATTACTCAGTTTCCTTGTCTGGCTTTCTCCTCAACATTCAGATTTACAATCTGCTTCTCCCTAGAGGGGCACTCCTTACCCTTCACCTAAGAAAGTGGCAGCTATGATATTGTTTCCTGCATAGCCATAGGACCTGCAAGGAGAGGCTGTCTGCTGTGATCTCTACAGATGCAGCACATTCACCCAAGAGGCCGCACAGAATGGCCCCTCTGCTAAGCACATTTTGTCAAGTTCCCAGAAAGCAGGTGAAAAAGAAAATAGCAACCTTATGCTACATGTCTGGGTAGATTACAAAGGGCAAGTCTTCATTTACCTGCCAGCCAAGGGACGTCTGTCTTTATCAGGTAATTGCTCTTCATCTCTGGTGGCTCCAGTATCCCCCAGCTGCTGCCTAGACACCTGCTTGTGAGGACTCCACTGCCCTCTCCTGCTTCTTCTCTCACTGCCTTCCCCCAGCCTCGGGGTCTGGCAGCTTCTGCAGCAGATTGCAGCAGCATCTACTTACTAAAGCCGCAGTGGCAGCAGTGGTGGCAGTGGCAGCAGCAACAGTGTCTCCCAGGCTCTAGGCACCTAAGGTTAACCCCCTAAAATTCCAAATGGGAAAATGCCAAGAACACAGGCAATGGTATTCAAAGACAAATTCCTCTCTGGTCCAGATTACTGCTGCAAGGAGAAAAGGAAGGCAGACTGGCCAATTTCCCCTGGCTCTGGAGCCAGCTCCAGCTTTGAAGGCTCCTCATGAATGCTGCTCCAGAGATAAATGAGGGACAGGAAGCCTGGAATAAAGGGAGGCTTTGGAGCCAACCACATCCAAGAGCAGAGGGAGAGACTCATAGACACACAACCACAAATCCAGACTGGGAGCCCAGCTGACAATTTATATTTTTCTCTAGTCATGCAGGTTCCTCTCCCTGGTCCCTTTGCCCAATCACAGACTTGAGCACCACACCACACCACCTCCACCAGGGATTGGTACAGATGCTGGCTACGGTAGCCCAGCCTACAGGCTCCTAGAGCTGGTGCTCAAGAGTGGAGACAGTGGGTGGGAGAGAACTGATTCTGAAATTGCTGTCTTCTCTGAATGAAAGGACACATCCTTGTGTGTCTGAAAGGTCATGTCAGTGTCTGTGGGGCTAGAGAGCCACAGAAGACTTTTAAAAGGCAAGAGAAGAGCACAACACCACGATGTACTCTGGGGTGGATTGGTCAGCTGGGTTGAGACAGGAGGACAGGAAAGAGAAAGGGAGGCAGCCTTGCTGGCAGCAATAGGGGTTGTGAGGTGTGTCCGCACTGTGCATATATACTCGCTCTTTCAATCTTTATCACAAGAATCCCTGGAAAACAGATGGCAGTATCGTCTCTTTAGATGTAGGGAAACAGACTCAGAGGTTCATTGACTTGCCTGAGGTCACATAGCTTTTCTGTAGTACAGCCAGGACGTGAACCAGTTTTGTCTGCTGCAATGCATCTCTTCCATTCTCAACTATTTAAGTTGCAGTGTTATTTTCTGTAAACCTCTGAACTCTGGGAAAAACAGATCTTCAGAGTCTTCCCAACACAAACCTTACCTAAAACAGGAGCTACTTTCATGACTTCACTACAAAAAAGGAAAGTCACTCTGACAAAGCAAAAGCTCCAGCCTAAGTCCTGAGTCCACCTTGTGTCACCTCTTCTACCTTATTCGCCAACCCATAGAGCTCTCAGTCACTCAACACTAGGATCATCCTTCATTAAATTTCTGTTGTAGCATCCTTCACTGAGCAGCTCTCCTATGAGGACTTGCCTGCTGTTCATGCTTCCTAAATCAGAGCATAGTTTGTTTTCCTTTTTTTGAGATGGAGTCTCGCTCTGTCGCCCAGGCTGGAGTGCAGTGGTGCAATCTCGGCTCACAGCAACCTCTGCCTCCCGAGTTCAAGCGATTCTCCTGCCTCAGCCTCCCGAGTGGCTGGGACTACAGGCGCGTGCTACCATGCCCAGCTAATTTTTTGTTGTTGTTGTATTTTTAGTAGAGACGGGGTTTCACCATGTTAGCCAGGATGGTCTTAATTTCCTAACCTTGTGATCTGCCCACCTCGGCCTCCCAGAGTGCTGGGATTACAGGCGTGAGCCACCGCACACGGCCCTGAATCAGAGCACTTCTGCTCCTGTATCCAACATTCCTCACTGCCAAGGTCAGACAAAAGATTGTCTTCATCTGCCATCAAATGCTGCTGGCCTGAGGAAAGAACTGCTGGATCCTTCTGAAGAAACTATGGGCCATGATAACTCCACTGAGACCCTGTGCTCAAGGTGCTTGGCAGCCTCCCAACACCAGTGATGTCACGGGCACCAAGTCCCCTGCTGAAATTTTCTAAAGGAAACCTCTAAGGCAGAGGTCACTTTGACGTACAGGAAAAGAATGACTCCCAGTACCAAATCTGCAAGGCTTCTAGATCTGGGAAGGGTGTTTTATGTAGAAATGGATGAAGTATGAAGTAGAAAAGTAGTTGCCATCAATCCCATGAAAAACTCTGACTCAATGTTTCATAGTTACAATGCAGGCAAAGTGGGTATGAGAGGGTAGAACCAAAGATATTTTCATATTATTCCTATAGTTTCTGCCCCTCTATGCACAGTTCTGGATTCTTGGTTAGGAGAAAGAAAGGCTTCTCAGTCACACACTATCTTTAAAAACACAGAGAAAGCCATATGTTCTGGAAGCTATGAGCTCACATACACTATGTGACATACACTATGAGCTCACACACAGGCAGGCCAGAACTTAAGGGAGTATATAGGAAGGTAAGCTCAGAACAAAGATGCCCACAAACACATCACAGCTAAATTTTGTGGAGAGAGAAAAGTGGCCACAGGAACATCAAATAACATACCTCTTTCAGTGATGAAAAAAGTTGAAATACCAAAGAGGAAATGAACAAGGGCCAAAACCACTTCCCTGCCAACTACAAACTTAGCAGCAAGTTCAGCATCATCAAATGACTTGCCCAAGTTGATTCAGACAAGGGCTCATTCAGACCTTGGCTGCTACATTAATCACCCCCCACCCCCACCCTGATCCATGCTGTCATGGACTAAGAAGCGAACCCAGTAGGTTCCACATCAGTATAAGCAGATATTTCTTACCCTTCCTTCCAAAGCAAAGGGGAGAGACCCAGCCGGGAGGCAGTGAGATCTCCATCCAAATCCAGCCACTCCAAAGAGCCACCACCAGCAGCAGCCTCTCCAACCTTGAACAAGGAAGAAAGCACAGTGAGGCTGCCGTCATCACCTCCACCCCTCCCAGCCTGGCTTTTCCTCTAAAAAGTGGAAACAGGGAGGCCAGCAATAACCTAGAAAACACAGCCCTGCTAACCTGCCTTCGCTGACGCAGGACAGCAGCCTCTGCTGGGTGGTTGAATCGGAACTTCTGTGCCTTCCCCAGGGTTATGACAGCTCCTGCAGCACAGAGACAAATGAGAATTCAATCAACAGCTCATGTTTTGGAGTACATACTATGTGTAGGGCACTGTTCTGTGAGACAAAGTCATGCCCTCTATAACTGATAATTTGCTGAGTCGATATGTATTAATTCTGTATCGCACAGCATACATCTTGAATTAATAAGACAGACAGGAAGAACTCTACTACTCCAAGGGAAAGGAAGTTGAGTTCCAGGTGTAGTAGTCAGGGAACACTTGATGGAAGAGGAGGAATCTCAGTTGAGTCTCAAAGGACAGACAGAATTTGCATAGATTAATAACAGTAGTGGTAATTATAGTAATAATGATAATGAGTGTTTACTGAGTGCCAAGCACACTGTTAAGAACTATAAGGTTCATTCAATCCTCACAATGATCCTATTATTATCCCCATTTTATAGATGAGGAAAGTGAGGCTCAGAGACTTTCCTAGGGAGACAGAGCTAATGAACACAGGTACAAATTTCATAGTCATTCTTCACTCCAAGACTTTGGAATTAAGGCTTGTTTATGGGAATAGGAACATATTAGAAAATCTTCACACTTGAGAGTGTAGAGGCTGGGTGATCCATTTTTAAGGGCTGCTTCACTGAGCTCTTTGGGCCCATGAGACTGGAGCTGGTCCATCACTCATCTTGGGATAAACAGGGCTGCAGACAGTCCTACCTTGAGTCAGACGGCAGGAGGCAGTGACCTCCCGGCCATTGACTGTACAGCGGGCCCCACGGGCAGGTCGGAGAACAACCACACCACAGGCACTGGTGATAGTGCAGTGGTCTCTCTCGATCCACTGACCCTGCAGGACTACAAAAGAGGTGGTGGTCACTTGGGTGGGAGGATGATCCAGGGAAACACCCTCTCCAATTCTTTCTGTGAAATCAGAATCCAACATCTGGAAGACCTTATACCATAATAAAAGAGGAAGAGCTGACCTGAAACCACCCAGACCTGAAATCCTCCCACCGTGTGGGTCTCCCTCTATCACGTCCCAGACCTGAAACCTAGCAGCAGAAAGAGAAGCAGGCCCTGAATACACCAATGATTCCCTTCTTCTTAGAGCATCATCAGAGTCCTCTGAAGAAACCTATCAGGCACAAATACTTGCCCCAAAATGTTGGACTCATATGCTCTGTCACTTACCAATGTCCTGTTCCTGGTCTGAGTCAATCCTTCCTATTTTTGTTGTTCCTTCCTAAAGGGGAAAAAAGCCATTTTAATGAGAATTAAAGGGACAGAACTTTGCCCTACAGGAGAGTCCACATTAGAATGCTCTCACTGTCTTCCCAGCCTCGTCTGTACCACTTCTCATCCCATCCCAGCGTGGTCTGTACCACTTCTTGACTTTGGTCCAGGCTGTTCTGACCCTCTGCCCAGTCACTCTACAGCCCAGGAAGCCCCTGAGATGGCAGAGCTAAAAAATATACCACAAAGCAGCCCAAGCCATTTGCAAAGTCCAGCAAGTGTGGGCAAACTCCTTTCTGTCCCATAGCCCAAAGTTAGGGAATAGTTACAGAAAAATTCTCTAGTCTGAGAAAGTACACGCAAAAGTATGGCTTTTCCCTAAGGGGCAAAGGTTGATGTGGCCCAAGTTTGATCCAGTAAGATTCAGTCAAACAGGCATTTTGTGACGATTTATGGAAACACAGGATTTTTACCTTCTTGGTCCGCAGATGAAGTTTAACAGACACCAGATTCTAAGAAGGGTAAAAGCACAAATAGGAGAAAAGCACCTCTAGAATAAAAAAGAACTGGAAGAGAGTGTAAGAGAGGAGGGGGAAACTGGAGTTAGTACAAATGAATCAGTGGATTAGTTGAAGACAAGGCCTTTTAGACCTTGGATTATGGCAAATTTGCTTAAGACCCACATAGCTCTGTTAGGAAAAGACAGCAACAGGGCAACTGGGATGCAAAATTTTAGACATATCTTTATCATTTATTGACTATTCAGTATGTCCTAGACATTATGCTGAGTACTTTATACAAATCATATTCCTTTATCCTTTAACAACTCAAAATATAGGTATTAACATCTCCTTTTTATTGCTGAGGAATGTGAAGCTCACAAGGGATAAACTGCCTGAGAAACCCATATACCCATACCAAATAGGAGAGCTATGACTAGAAATCAGGTCTCTCTGGATCCTAAGCCCCTGCAGCCTTTTCCAACTTCAACATAACACCTCCCCAGTAATGAATGTCTTTTTGTTTGTTTTGTTTTTTTTGAGATGGAGTCTTGCTTTGATGCCCAGGCTGGAGTGCAGTGGTGCAATCTCAGCTCACTGCAACCTTTGCCTCCCAGGTTCAAGCGATTCCCTTCCCTCAGCCTCCCGGGTAGCTGGGACTACAGGTGCCTGCCACCACGCCCGGCTAATTTTTGTATTTTTAGTAGAGACAGGGTTTCACCATGTTGGCCAGGCTGGTCTTGAACTCCTGACCTCAGGCGATCCGCTAGCCTTGGCCTCCCAAAGTGCTGGGATTATAAGCATGAGCCACTGCACCCGACCAGTAATTTTTTTTTTTTTTTTTTTTTTTTTTTGAGATGGAGTCTCACTCTGTTACCCAGGCTGGAGTGCAGTGGCACGATCTCGGCTCACTGCAACCTCTGCCTCCCAGGTTCAAGCGATTCTCCTGCCTCAGCCTCCCAAGTAGCAGGGAATACAGGTACATGCCACCATATCCGGCTAATTTTTGTATTTTTAGTAGAGACGGGGTTTCGCCATGTTGTCCAGGGTTGTCTCGAACTCCTGACCTCAGGTGATCTGCCTGCCTCAGCCTCCCAAAGTGCTGGGATTACAGGCTTGAGCCACCACGTCTGGCCCAGTAATGTTTTTAAGGAGACCAGAGAATTCGCCACTAGGCTTCACTGTCAGCAGCCAGAGCAGGGAGGTCCCTGACACTCCTCCAAAATAGCTTGTGAGAAGGAAGAATCCTAGCTATAATGAATAAGGCTCTGTCCTCACTGCATCCCCCTCTGTCCCTCCTCTCTGCAAACACAAACAGCCAGAGCCAGCCTTTCTTGCTCAGGCACTGAGGACCACAGAAGTCAACAGATGCTAGCCTCCACAAACACTGTCAAACAGAATCAGAGGGCAGTTCAAGGGAAAAAGGTCGAAACTTTTCATGTGCATTCAGGGACAGCCCTTCCAAAAAGATAAAGGCTATGGCACATCATAACTTCTAGATTTGCAGGGTAGAAATTACCAACAAAAGGTGATGGCATCTCAGATGAGGACTCAGCTGGCTGGCATATGTGTTCACTGCCCACCCTGCCTCTTTATGTAGGGAGAGTTAGTGGCACAAACGCAATTACAAGGATGAAGTCCAGCATATCAGTAACCTGGGCTCTCCCTGTCCTTCCCTCTATCCTCTTCCCACCCAACACACTTCCGCAAGGTAACCCAGGGAAAAACAGCTTCCGGGTTGCCAGGGACTAGTTCTAGGTCCGTAACCAACTTAGCAAAAAGCAAACAAACAAACAACAACAAACAGAATCTTGGGCCATTACTGTTAGTACTATTACCTAAGTCAAAAGCTAAACAAACAAAAGGTGGGGAAAGTACATAAAATGCAGAAATGCCAGGATTAGAAGTAGACTAAATCTCATCACCCAGGTCCACTGGAAATGCACCAGGAAGGGAGTAAAATCCTCACTATGCACTGACTAAGCAATGAAAATCAGCAATCCAGCGGGGCGTGAGGGCTCATGCCTGTAGTCCCAGAACTTTAGGAGACCAAGGTGGGTGGATCACTTGAGGTCAGGAGTTCAAGACCAGCCTGGCCAACATGGTGAATCCCCGTCTCTACTAAAAACACAAAAATTAGCCGGGCATGGTGGTTGTGGGATATGATAAAGTTTCTCTTCAAATAGCCTGATCAATCCTTTATTCTTCAATTCATAGTAACCCCCCACCCCTTTTTTTCCTTTTTCTCTTTTTTTCTTCCTGCCTTTATTACATGCCCAGACATGCCAGGTGTTATCAGTACCAGCTCACATTCCTTTCCTCATTTAAAAAAAAAACCAGCTCTCTAGCTCATTGCAGACACCCCTTCCCCCTCTCTCCCTTATGTGCCCACCTTATCTAAAAAGGTTCCAATGTTTAGCCAACCAGGATTAGTTTAGAATGTACGACCCGACCCCAGCCAATGGGGAAGGGGAAAGGGTACAGGAGCAGGACTTTTGTCAGAAATAAAGGCTCTCATGCCCCTTTGTTCAGAGGTGTTCTCATGGCAACTGGCCAAGGAGAAGCACCCCTCTACACAAAAGTAAAATTGCTTTACTAAAAATCCTTTAAGTGTTCAATTTCCTTAAAATTTTAAGCATTATTCCCAATAGTGGTGCACGCCTGTAATCCCAGCTATGCAGGAGGCTTAGGCAGGAGAATCACTTGAGCCCAGGCGGTTGAGGTTGCAGTGAGCCGAGATTGCGCCACTGCACTCCAGCCTGGGTGACAGAGCAAGACTCTGTCTCAAAAAAAAAAAAAAAAAAAATCAGCAATCCTATCTTCAGATGAGGTCATCACTCATCTCCATGTCTACTATTCAATCTAATAGTCATGTCCTTTAACCCTCTGCTGCGACCCTAAGCTCTACTACTTGATTTCTAGCTTCGTCTATTCACTCCACATCCAATCCATGTATCAGATCAGTTCTACTCAAATACTGACCATTTTAATCAATCTGGTCTCTTCCTGACCTCCAATCTCTCTCTGTGCTTCTGACTAATGGGAGGATCTATACAGCCATTTGGTGTTTAGTTTTCTTGCTAAGGTAAAAGTTGCCAGCCACTTCTGCCTCAGGCACTTTCACTAAGAAAATTTATATCCCGTATACCAGAAAATAAGCTACTTTAAATTTTCTGTCTGAGCAGCTCAGTCTCTGACAACTTCCCAAAGGGCTTATCCTAAGAACACCGATGAGCTTTGCTAACATCTCACTTCCATATGCTCTGCAGCACTAGGAAGGAGTCCAATTTCTCCAGGGATAACAGCAGCATTACATACTCCCCAGAAACTCTTTGTTCTTTTTAAACATCAGCTGGGGATAATTATGAGAATGAAAACTAGATTTTCAGTGAGCACAGGGATTTTGAGCGTGGGAAGTACGTTCTGCTGTCCATAGGAACTGTCCTCCCACAGTAGAACACATTGATGAGAACAAGATAAAAGACTCTATCTACCATAGGTCACTAACTCTCAAAACTACTTCAATCAGAAATGAGGACTGGCCTCCAGGTGACACAGAGCCAGTGGGCCAGGTGCTGTTTGGAAACTTTAATCTTTTTCTAGATGGATGCCTGTCATCCCCTCTTCCCCCACCATCACACCACTCTAGCTCTTTGGATCCTATGTCTTAAGCTTCCTTTACCTACTTTCTCTGTTTCCTTTTCCAGGTAAATGTAGTGATGGAGAAGTGGGAAGTGTACTGTTTATTTGGGGTTGAATGAAGTGGGGGTGTCAGAAGAAAACTTTCAAATCTTCTGAATTCCCCCTTTAGTCTCTGAAAGCCACCTTTTTTTAACATTATTTTTATTTATTTTATTTATTTTTGAGATAGTCTTACCCCAGGCTGGAGTACGGTGGTGTGATCTCAGCTCACTGCAACCTCCGCCTCCCGGGTTCAAGTGATTATCCTGCCTCAGCCTCTTGAGTAGCTGGGATTACAGGCGCCCACCACCAAGCCCGGCTAATTTTTGTATTTTTAGTAGAGGTGGGGTTTTGCCATGTTGGCCAGGATGGTCTCGAACTCCTGACCTCAAGTGATCTGCCCGCCTCGGCCTCCCAAAGTGCTGGGATTAAAGGTGTGAGCCACCGCACCCAGCCTGAAAGCCACCTTTGAGTAGTCTGTATTTGTAGAGTTTAGGAGCACTAATGGTTATCTTGGTTAGGGTTTCACTCTCCATGACTGTATCCCTATGCTTCAGTAAGCCAGAAAAGGAATATGATAAGCATCATTCTTACTTTAAAATGAGGAAATTAAGGCAAAGAGAACAAAAGTAAGTTACATAAGAACAACAGTAGCAGCAGTTGAAAAACAATTGTTCTGATTTCTAGTCTTCTGCTCTATACATACAAAGGCAAAACAGATCACAATTTTTCAGGTAGACGTTTCCTGAGAGCAAACCTGAAGGCAGCTCTGTAGCATCTGTCTTGATTTCAATTCACAGAAACATGGCTGCTGCTCCTAGCTTTTCCCTCCTTGACCTCTGGGGCCAGTGGCTTAGGAAGAAAAGGATACACCAGCCTCCTCACCTTGAGATGATAGAGCACTACACCTGTGCTGAGCACATCATCCTCCAAGGCCATCAAGTGTGGCAGGCTGGAGTCGATGACCACCCCAGCCCTCCTCCTGTTGATGTCCACACTGTAATGCTCCATGAGGGCCTGCCAATCATTCCACTTCTGGGTCCAGTCTTTAGTCAGCTGGTCTATCTGCAGAGGTATAGGAGGTGATCTGAGACACTTAGCATGGGGAACAGACTAAAGGTCAGAAGTCATTACAATCTATTCCTATTTCCCCAGGGTACTGCTTTCTTATGATCTTCCTGGATACTATTCAAAGCCCCACAGAAGCCCTTGTACCTCCTCCAACTGCAAGCTGTGTTTTCTAAGTTTTCTTCAATAAGCAAGTGTTACTTGTATAAACAGAAGCCCCCTCAATAAATGTTATTTTTAAAGTTTTCTGCAATGGGCATGTACTGTTTTTATAATTAGAAAAAAACATGTTATTTTTAAAAAATTAATTGGGATGTTAGACATCTAGGTTTATAATTTCCCTTTCCCCACCCCGGTTTTATATGATCCATACTTGGGAACCCTTTTATGACCTACACACTTCTTTCCCAAAGTACAGTACTTTGAGTTATCATATAAGCTTGCACACGGCTCACAGAACCACAAAGCACTGAGAGGAATCTCCCCAGGTGGAACTAAGATTATATGGAACTTGTCTGGAATATCAGGTAATAAGACAATAAAAACAATAATAACAGTAAAATACTGAGTGCTTACTGTGTACCAGGAACAGAGTTTTAAAAGTAAATATACCTAGGCTTAGAGGCCTTAAGCTAAGACCACCTTAGGGACATGCACAGTGATAAATGTAGGGTACTTCTTCTTCTTTTAGTGGAAACTAAACTGATGCCTAAGCATTGAGCTTATCCTGGGAATGGAAGAACTGAGGAAGCTCAGAAAAAAAAAAATTAGATTTAGCTACGGGCTTCTCTCATAAACGGAATACTTAAAAAAAAATTATGCCAGGTTTAGGTACAAGTGCTTTATGTGCCCTAGAAACATTATTTTAATAATCATTGAATTGAAGTTTGGAAACCAGGAAATTACAGGGTACCTGTAAAGGGCTGGGTTGGATAAGGACCCCTGGCATTGGTGAGTGGCAGGGCACTCTGGCTTACAGTTCAGCCAACCTGGCACAGCTGCCCCTCTGGCCAGCTTTCATCACCTACTCCTACACTGCCTAAGATCATACAGCCAATAAGGGGCAGGTTCAAGTCCAGCTCAGCTGGACTGCATAATGCAAGAATCATTTTGGAATGATTTTGGCTCCCCTACTTCATCTCTTAGTATAGAGGGATGATATTTTCTGAACCAAAAATCAGAATACATGACTGAAGGAGGAATTTTTTAGAGAAACTTCTAGATGTGTGATTTAGTCTTGAGGTTTACTAAGGGTGACAAAATGTTAACATGGCCAGGATACTTTAATAACATATAAGTATGATGCAACAGAATATTGGAAATTGAAACATTTGGTTGTAGGATTTAAATCTAACCTGTCTGCCGGGTGTGGTGGCTCACACCTGTAATCCCAGCAGTTTGGGAGGCTCAGGCGAGTGGATCACCTGAGATCAGGAGTTTAAGACCACCCTGGCCAACATGGTGAAACCCCTTCTCTACTAAAAATACAAAAAATTAGCCTGGCATGGCAGTGGGCGCCTGTAATCCCAACTCAGGAGGCTGAGGCTGGAGAATTGCTTGAACCCAGCAGGCGGAGGTTACAGTGAGCCGAAATCACACCATTGCACGCCAGCCTGGATGACAAGAGCGAAAGTCCGTCCCAAAACAATAAAAAATAGGCCGAGTGCGGTGGTTCACGCCTGTAATCCCAGCACTTTGAGAGGCCGAGGCGGCCGGATCACAAGGTCAGGAGTTTGAGACCAGCCTGGCCAACACGATGAAACCCCATCTCTACTAAAGATACAAAAATTAGCTGGGCGTGGTGGTGTGAGCCTGTAATCTCAGCTACTCAAGAGGCCGAGGCAGGAGAATTGCTTGAACCTGGGAGGCGGAGGTTGCAGTCAGCTGAGATAGCACCATTGCACTCCAGCCTGGGTGACAGGGTGAGACTCTGTCTCAAAAAAAATAAAATAAAAAAATAGGAGGGTGGAGCCAAGACGGCCGAATAGGAACAGCTCCGGTCTCCAGCTCCCAGCCCCAGCGACACAGAAGACGGGTGATTTCTGCATTTCTGCTTGAGGTACCGGTTTCATCTCACTAGGGAGTGCCTAACAGTGGGTTCAGGACAGTCGGTGAAGCGCACTGTGCGCGAGCCGAAGCAGGGCGAGGCATTGCCTCACTCGGGAAGAGCAAGGGGTCAGGGAGTTCCCTTTCCTAGTCAAAGAAAGGGGTAACAGACGGCACCTGGAATATCGGGTCAGTCCCGTCCTAATACTGCGCTTTTCGAACGGGCCTGGAAAACGGCACACTAGGAGATTGTGTCCCGCACCTGGCTCGGAGGGTCCTATGCCCACAGAGTCTTGCTGATTGCTAGCACAGCAGTCTGAGATCACGCTGCAAGGCGGCAACGAGGCTGGGGGAGGGGCGCCCGCCATTGCCCAGGCTTGCTTAGGTAAACAAAGCAGCCAGGAAGCTCGAACTGGGTGGAGCCCACCACAGCTCAAGGAGGCCCGCCTGCCTCTGTAGGCTCCACCTCTGGGGGCAGGGCACAGACAACCAAAAACTCGGCGAGAACCTCCACAGCCTTAAATGTCCCTGTCTGACTGACAGCTTTGAAGAGAGTAGTGGTTCTCCCAGCACGCAGCTGGAGATCTGAGAACGGACAGACTGCCTCCTAAAGTGGGTCCCTCACCCCTGAGCCGCCTAACTGGGAGGCACCCCCCCAGTGGGACAGACTGACACCTCATTCAACCGGGTACTCCTCTGAGACAAAACTTTCAGAGGAACTATCAGACAGCTGAATTTGTGGTCTCACGAAAATCCGCTGTTCTGCAGCCACCGGTGCTGACACCCAGCCAAACAGGGTCTGGAGTGGACCTCTAGTAAACTCCAACAGACCTGCAGCTGAGGGTCTTGTCTGGTAGAAGGAAAATTAACAAACAGAAAGGACATCCACACCAAAAACCCATCTGTACATCATCATCATCGAAGACAAAAAGTAGACAAAACCACAAAGATGGGGAAAAAACAGACCAAAAAAACTGGAAACTCTAAAAAACAGAGCACCTCTCCTCCTCCAAAGGAACGCAGTTCCTCACCAGCAACGGAACAAAGCTGGATGGAGGATGACTTTGATGAGTTGAGAGAAGAAGGCTTCGGACGATCAAACTACTCTGAGCTACGAGAGGAAATTCAGAACAATAGCAAAGAAGTTAAAAACTTTGAAAAAAAATTAGAAGAATGGATAACTAGAATAACCAATGGAGAGAAGGGCTTAAAGGAGATGATGGAGCTGAAAGCCAAGTTTCGAGAACTACGCGAAGAATGCAGAAGCCTCAGTAGCAGATGCGATCAACTGGAAGAAAGGGTATCGCTGATAGAAGATGAAATGAATGAAATGAAGAGAGAAGGGAAGTTTAGAGAAAAAAGAATAAAAAGAAATGAACAAAGCCTCCAAGAAATTTGGGACTATGTGAAAAGACCAAACCTACGTCTGATTGGTGTACCTGAAAATGATGGGGAGAATGGAACCAAGTTGGAAAACACTCTGCAAGATATTATCCAGGAGAACTTCCCCAATCTAGCAAGGCAGGCCAGCATTCAGATTCAGGAAATACAGAGAACGCCACAAAGATACTCCTCGAGAAGGGCAACTCCAAGACACATAATTGTCAGATTCACCAAAGTGGAAATGAAGGAAAAAATGTTAAGGGCAGCCAGAGAGAAAGGTCGGGTTACCCACAAAGGGAAGCCCATCAGACTAACAGCTGATCTCTCAGCAGAAACTCTACAAGCCAGAAGAGAGTGGGGGCCGATATTCAACATTCTTAAAGAAAAGAATTTTCAACCCAGAATTTTCTATCCCGCCAAACTAAGCTTCATAAGTGAAGGAGAAATAAAATACTTTACAGACAAGCAAACGCTGAGAGATTTTGTCACCACCAGGCCTGCCCTAAAAGAGCTCCTGAAGGAAGCACTAAACATGGAAAGGAACAACCGGTACCAGCCCCTGCAAAAACATGCCAAATTGTAAAGACCATCGAGGCTAGGAAGAAACTATAGCAACTAACGAGCAAAATAACCAACTAACATCATAATGACGGATCAGATTCACACATAACAATATTCACGTTAAATGTAAATGGGCTAAATGCTCCAATCAAAAGACACAGACTGGCAAACTGGATAAGGAGTCAGGACCCATCAGTGTGCTGTATTCAGGAAACTCATCTCACGTGCAGAGACACACATAGACTCAAAATAAAGGGATGGAGGAAGATCTATCAAGCAACTGGAAAACAAAAAAAGGCAGGGGTTGCAATCCTAGTCTCTGATAAAATAGACTTTAAACCAACAAAGATCAAAAGAGACAAAGAAGGCCATTACATAATGGTAAAGGGATCAATTCAACAAGAAGAGCTAACTATCCTAAATATATATGCACCCAACACAGGAGCACCCAGATTCATAAAGCAAGTCCTCAGTGACCTACAAAGGGACTTAAACTCCCACACAATAATAATGGGAGATTTTAACACCCCACTGTCAACATTAGACAGATCAACGAGACAGAAAGTTAACAAGGATATCCAGGAATTGAACTCAGCTCTACACAAAGTGGACCTAATAGACATCTACAGAACTCTCCACCCCAAATCAACAGAATATACATTTTTTTCAGCACCACACCACACCTATTCCAAAATTGACCACATAGTTGGAAGTAAAGCTCTTCTCAGCAAATGTAAAAGAACAGAGATTATAACAAACTGTCTCTCAGACCACAGTGCAATCAAACTAGAACTCAGGATTAAGAAACTCAGTCAAAACCGCTCAACTACATGGAAACTGAACAACCTGCTCCTGAATGACTATTGGGTACATAATGAAATGAAGGCAGAAATAAAGATGTTCTTTGAAACCAACGAGAACAAAGACACAACATACCAGAATCTCTGGGACACATTCAAAGCAGTGTGTAGAGGAAAATTTATAGCACTAAATGCCCACAAGAGAAAGCAGGAAAGATCCAAAATTGACACCCTAACATCACAATTAAAAGAACTAGAAAAGCAAGAGCAAACACATTCAAAAGCTAGCAGAAGGCTAGAAATAACTAAAGTCAGAGCAGAACTGAAGGAAATAGAGACACAAAAAACCCTTCAAAAAATTAATGAATCCAGGAGCTGGTTTTTTGAAAAGATCAACAAAATTGATGGACCGCTAGCAAGACTAATAAAGAAGAAAAGAGAGAAGAATCAAATAGATGCAATAAAAAACGAAAAAGGGGATATCACCACCGATCCCACAGAAATACAATCTACCATCAGAGAATACTGCAAACACCTCTATGCAAATAAACTAGAAAATCTGGAAGAAATGGATAAATTCCTCGACAAATACACCCTCCCAAGACTAAACCAGGAAGAAGTTGAATCTCTGAATAGACCAATAACAGGTTCTGAAATTGTGGCAATAATCAATAGCTTACCAACCAAAAAGAGTCCAGGACCTGATGGATTCACAGCTGAATTCTACCAGAGGTACAAGGAGGAACTGGTACCATTCCTTCTGAAACTATTCCAATCGATAGAAAAAGAGGGAATCCTCCCTAACACATTTTACGAAGCCAGCATCATCCTAATACCAAAACCTGGCAGAGACATAACCAAAAAAGAGAATTTCAGACCAATATCCTTGATGAACATTGATGCAAAAATCCTCAATAAAATACTGGCAAACCGAATCCAGCAGCACATCAAAAAGCTTATCCACCATGATCAAGTGGGCTTCATCCCTGGGATGCAAGGCTGGTTCAACATACGCAAATCAATAAATGTAATCCAGCATATAAACAGAACCAATGACAAAAACCACATGATTATCTCAATAGATGCAGAAAAGGCCTTTGACAAAATTCAACAACCCTTCATGCTAAAAACTCTCAATAAATTAGGTATTGATGGGACGTATCTCAAAATAATAAGAGCTATCTACAACAAACCCACAGCCAATATCATACTGAATGGGCAAAAACTGGAAGCATTCCCTCTGAAAACTGGCACAAGACAGGGATGCCCTCTCTCACCGCTACTATTCAACATAGTGCTGGAAGTTCTGGCCAGAGCAATCAGGCAGGAGAAGGAAATAAAGGGTATTCAATTAGGAAAAGAGGAAGTCAAATTGTCCCTGTTTGCAGATGACATGATTGTATATCTAGAAAACCCCATTGTCTCAGCCCAAAATCTCCTTAAGCTGATTAGCAACTTCAGCAAAGTCTCAGGATACAAAATTAATGTACAAAAATCACAAGCATTCTTGTACACCAATCACAGACAAACAGAGAGCCAAATCATGAGTGAACTCCCATTCACAATTGCTTCAAAGAGAATAAAATACCTAGGAATCCAACTTACAAGGGATGTGAAGGACCTCTTCAAGGAGAACTACAAACCACTGCTCAATGAAATAAAAGAGGATACAAACAAATGGAAGAACATTTCATGCTCATGGGTTGGAAGAATCAATATCGTGAAAATGGCCATACTGCCCAAGGTAATTTATAGATTCAATGCCATCCCCATCAAGCTACCAATGACGTTCTTCACAGAATTGGAAAAAACTACTTTAAAGTTCATATGGAACCAAAAAAGAGCCCGCATCGCCAAGTCAATCCTAAGCCAAAAGAACAAAGCTGGAGGCATCACGCTACCTGACTTTAAACTATACTACAAGGCTACAGTAACCAAAACAGCATGGTACTGGTACCACAACAGAGACATAGATCAATGGAACAGAACAGAGCCCTCAGAAATGATGCCGCATAGCTACAACTATCTGATCTTTGACAAACCTGACAAAAACAAGAAATGGGGAAAGGATTCCCTATTCAATAAATGGTGCTGGGAAAACTGGCTAGCCATATGTAGAAAGCTGCAACTGGATCCCTTCCTTACACCTTATACAAAAATTAATTCAAGATGGATTAAAGACTTATATGTTAGACCTAAAACCATTAAAATCCTACAAGAAAACCTAGGCAATACCATTCAGGACATAGGCGTGGGCAAGGACTTCATGTCTAAAACACCAAAAGCAATGGCAACAAAAGCCAAAATCGACAAATGGGATCTCATTAAACTAAAGAGCTTCTGCACAGCAAAAGAAACTATCATCAGAGTGAACAGGCAACCTACACAATGGGAGAAAATTTTTGCAACCTACTCATCTGACAAAGGGCTAATATCCAGAATCTACAATGAACTCAAACAAATTTACAAGAAAAAAACAAACAACCCCATCAAAAAGTGGGCAGAGGACATGAACAGACACTTCTCAAAAGAAGACATTTATGCAGCAAAAAAACACATGAAGAAATGCTCCTCATCACTGGCCATCAGAGAAATGCAAATCAAAACCACAGTGAGATACCATCTCACACCAGTTAGAATGGCCATCATTAAAAAATCAGGAAACAACAGGTGCTGGAGAGGATGTGGAGAAATAGGAACACTTTTACACTGTTGGTGGGACTGTAAACTAGTTCAACCATTGTGGAAGGCAGTGTGGCGATTCCTCAGGGATCTAGAACTAGAAATACCATTTGACCCAGCCATCCCATTACTGGGTATATACCCAAAGGACTATAAATCATGCTGCTATAAAGACACATGCACACGTATGTTTATTGCGGCACTATTCACAATAGCAAAGAGTTGGAACCAACCCAAATGTCCAACAACGATAGACTGGATTAAGAAAATGTGGCACATATACACCATGGAATACTATGCAGCCATAAAAAATGATGAGTTCGTGTCCTTTGTAGGGACATGGATGAAACTGGAAAACATCATTCTCAGTAAACTATCGCAAGGACAAAAAACCAAACACCGCATGTTCTCACTCATAGGTGGGAATTGAACAATGAGAACTCATGGACACAGGAAGGGGAACATCACGCTCCGGGGACTGTTGTGGGGTGGGGGGAGGGGGGAGGGACAGCATTAGGAGATACACCTAATGCTAAATGACGAATTAATGGGTGCAGGAAATCAACATGGCACATGGATACATATGTAACAAATCTGCACATTGTGCACATGTACCCTAAAACCCTAAAGTATAATAAAAAAAAAAAAAAAAAAAAAGAATTTGAGTCATTAAAAAAAAACAAAACAAAAAAAAACAAAACAAAAAAATAAAAAATAAAAAATAAAAAAATAAAATAAAAATAAATCTAATCCATCAACAAAAAAAACTGCCCACCATTTCTTCCTTTTAAATATCTCTGGGGGCCAGGTACAGTGGTTCATGCCTGTAATCCCAGCACTTTGGGAGGCCAAGGAGGGTGGATTACCTGAGGCCAGGAGTTTGAGACCAGCCTGGCCAACATGGTGAAATCCTGTCTCTACTAAAAACGCAAAAATTAGGCAGGTGTGGTGGTGCACACCTGTAGTCCCAGCTACTTGGGAGGCTTAGGCAGGAGAATCACTTGAACCTGGAAGGTGAAGGTTGCAGTGAGCTGAGATCATAACACTGCACTCCAGTGTGAGTGACAGAGTGAGACTCCCTCTCAATAAAAATAAAATAAATTTAAAAAAATGTCTCTGGGAATCACCATTTATTCTACTTTTCCAAAATGTCCTGTCCTTGCCCTCACTGGATTACAGCAGTCTCTTTCCTGGTTGGTCCCCTGCTTCCAGTCTTTCTACCTTTCAATTCATCCTGCATACAACTATCATATTAATTTTCCAAAGATACTCCTTTATTATGTCATCAACCTGATTCAAGAAGCTATTAATCCTGTTTACACCAAGTTCAAACCTTCGAAACTTGCCCTAACCTTACCTGCACTACCCTCTACCACGAACACCCATTCTAACCAGCTTCCTCACGGTGTGTGCTTCCACATGGCCTCTCACACCCCTTCCTTCTCCCAGTTTCAAGGCTTTGCTTATGTTATCCCTCCCTCACCCAATGCCTTACCCCTTCTCCCTATGTAACAACCCTAGCAAACCTTCAAGGGCTAATTCAAGGTCAGTTCTCTGCCTTCCAGCACCAACATATGATGTCTGCTCTGAAAATCCCAAACCATAATGATTTCTTCCTTCCCTAGACTCTTTCATCTAAATCACATGGTTCATGAAACACACCATTCTCTAAATGTGTTTCCAACTAGACTGCAAACCATTTGAGGGCAGGGACCTCTCTGTACCTCTTGCAACATCATGCTGAGCACCTATTTGATCCTCAAACAATAATTCCATCTTGGTTGACTGATTTACAGACAAGAAAACAGTCTTTTCCCCCCAGGCTACTCTCACTATCCAAAGGACTTATGAATCCCTGAGAGAACAATACAGAAAGTCAGAAAGCCATTAACAGTCTCCTAGGCAAACACATCCCCTGGTCAAGGCTTAAAGGAAACAAACATTGTCTTTAAATTAGATAGCTCTTCTCTGCCCTGCCAAGGGAGCAACCCTACCTAGCTCAGGAATAATGGAGGGAGCTCCTAGGGTGATGTAAAGCACAACTGAGTCCACCCAACACACCCACCTTCAATTCATTTTGGAGAACCAGCTCCTTCAGGTTTTCATCCTTTTCATCATTCAATGAACCGAAGTTTCTCTGCACAAAGATAGAGATGTGCTTTGATATTTTCCTGGTCTGACCTTCAGGTAGGTCCCACCCTTACACTTGGGAAAGAAGGTAAGATGCAGTAAAGGAAAGACTTTATCATTAAAATGAGAAATAAATCAGGAGCCTAAGTATTTGGGCTCATATTGGTACAAAGATGGAAAATACACAGAAATTTTCCTGGAGGGCCCCATTCTCCGTACCTGCCCACACAGGGCAAGGACCATCCAGGCACAAGACAAGAGATGATAAAGTGAAAAAATGCCCACACCATCTGAAGCTACACTGAGAAACCAGAGAAATCTCTGTTTTGTCTTTGCTCCTGTCTCTGTCTCAGGAGTCAATTGAAAACATAGAATGCAGCAGGGCCCAGACTCTACGGAGAAGAAAAGAGGCTCAGAAGGAGAATTTCAGTTAAGTATGGAAAGGTTCTGACTGTCTGCATACCAGTTCAAAGCTCAGCAGCAGGGCTTTCAGTCTTTCAATCTCTTCTCTGAGTTCTCTAACGAGCTTTACGTTTGCATCCTGAAACAGAGAGAACTCCATCACCACTGATTGTTATCAAGTCCCACTCCGCTGTGAAATGCTATTTGCAATTGGCTTAGAAGAGGTAGATTACTCCTTTGGAGGAGCCTCTACAGCGGTCAATCATTCTCAAGTTGTGGTCCCAGGACCTGCAGCATCCACTTCACTTAAGAACTTGTTAGAAATGCACACTTTGGCCCACCCCAGACCTACTAAATCAGAAACTCTGAAGGACTGGGGCCCAGCAGTGTTCTAACAAACCCTCCAGGTGATTCTGAGACACACTAAAGTTTGAGAATCATTTCCCTAGAGGTCAAGCAGGTAACACAAAAGCCAGGGCATGTATAGGCAGTAGGTGCTAACCTTCCTGTATTGTGACTAAGTCTAATACTGCCTAATTACACTGCCTTTTTAAAACAGTCTACATATGGGTTATGTCTGTGTATGTGTGTGTGTGTGTGTATATATATACATATATACATGTGTGTATATACACGTGTATATACACGTGTGTATATACACGTGTATATACACGTGTGTATATACATGTGTATATACACGTATATACATACATACATATATACACACACATATATACACACATACATATATACACACACACACACACATATATATATATATATATGTATATATGAATATATGTAGTGTATGGCCACCAGCTATGATCCCTTCTCTGGAACTTCTCACTGAAATTGTGAAAGAATGTTTGGAAAATTCTCATTTAGCTTTCAAAAACCAATGAATAGTTCCGTGTGGGCAGAGGAGAAAAACAATAGAAAGAAAAAATATTAAAGGATAAACAAAAACCAATGAATCCTACGCCCTCCTTTTAATCTAAACAGAGAAGTCACCACAATTTGCATAGAGAAAAATAAAACACAGACAACTTGCATAAAAAAACACAGGCGTAAGACTGGGCACCTTGGCCCACATCTGTAACCCCAGCACTTTGGGAGGCTGAGGTGGGAGGATCATTTGAGTCCAGGAGTTTGAGACCAGTCTGAGCAATATTGCGGGACCTTGTTTCTACAAAATTTTTTTTGAAAATTAGCCTAACATGGTGGCATGCACCTGTGGTCCCAGCTACTCAGGAGGCTGAGGTGGGAGAATCACTTAAGCCCTGGAGGTTGAAGCTGCAGTGAGCCACAGTAGTGCCACTGCACTCCAGCCTGGGCAACAGAGCAAGACCCCTTTCCCAAAACAGGCAAACAAATACAAAAACACAGGAATAAACCAACATAAATTCAAAATAAAAGCAGTAAACAAACTTTTTAAATGAACTTCCTTAGAGTGAGCCATTATTGCACCACTGCACTCCAGCCTGGGTGACAAAGTGAAACCCTGTCTCTAAATATAAAATAATAAAATAAAAAATAAATGACCTTTCTTAGAGTAGTAATGGTAAACTAAGAAATCTTAAGAAGAATGGCCTTAGGCCGGGCGTGGTGGCTCACGCTTGTAATCCCAACACTTTGGGAGGCCGAGGAGGGCGGATCACAAGGTCAGGAGATCGAGACCACGGTGAAACTCCGTCTCTACTAAAAATACAAAAAAAAAAAAAAAAAAATTAGCCGGGCGTGGTGGCGGGCGCCTGTAGTCCCAGCTACTCGGAGAGGCTGAGGCAGGAGAATGGCATGAACCCGGAAGGCGGAGCTTGCAGTGAGCCGAGATTGTGCCACCGCACTCCAGCCTGGGCGACAGAGTGAGACTACGTCTCAAAAAAAAAGAAGAATGGCCTTAGAGAAGTATCTAAAATAAGTTATTCATAAAAGGTTACTGAATGAAGGCAGTAGAGATAGGAAAGAAGGAGATGACAGTACAAGAAAGAATTCTACTCCCTCATCATTTGGAGGACAAGTCTGGAAAGTTGAGGTGAGTACAAAGAGAAAGAAATCAATGAGAGAAGAAAAAAAATAAAAGCTTTGTGTAAACTATACCAGACCAGGACTTATGAAAAGGTCTCACCTCATTTACTCGTGGCTTGTTGATAATGTTTTTGGCACTGGATGCATATCTCAGTGTGCTCATGGTCTCACTGTAGCTCGTGTGTGCAGGAGACACCGCTGAGGTAGAAGGAGAAAGTTTAAAAACATGCCAGCCCGTCCATCCCAGCCCTTAATCACTTGCCTTGCTACTACTGCCCATGCTGTATAAGACCCCTGATGAAATGAGAAACCTTGATGGTCATGGCCCTTTCTCTGAGATTGAGTACCAGTCCCAACACAGATGCAGCTCTGGCGTCCCACTCACTGGGGCCATGGCCCTTTCTCTGAGATTGAGTACCAGTCCCAACACATATGCAGCTCTGGCGTCCCACTCACTGGGGCCATGGCCCTTTCTCTGAGATTGAGTACCAGTCCCAACACAGATCCACCTCTGGCATCCCACTCACTGGCAACCATGATGGTTTTAGAGTTGCCTCCAAGGCTGTCCTTCAGCAGCCAGGTCAACACAGAGTCTCGGTATGGGATATAAGACTGCCTTCGGGAGGGTGCCCCTCCACTGCTGGTCCCAGAAGGAGAGCTAAGGATCCCACTGTCACCACCATTGCTGACTGAGCTGTTGAGGCTCTGGCAGCTGCTGAAAACTTGGGAGTTCTGGGCTTAAAAGATGAAAAAAGAAAATGGAAGAAAGAAGGAATTATGAAGCAAATATATTAAAACAAAACAATGGTTGGAGAACACAGACTTAAGTATCATATTTCCTAATCCCTTTCTGCATACAATAGGGTATTTTAGGTATCCCTAAAGACTTTAAACTCATGATATGGAATGTTTGAGCCACATAATTTTTTAGACTCCCCTTTTTTAGAAATGATGGTAGTAGGATAGCATTCTACTCTAAAACCAAGGACAAATATCAATTTTCATGCCCCAAACCAGAAGGTAACCTTATCAAAAGGAACCCTATTGTGACAAAATGAAAACATGAGTTATTTTCCAAAGTCTCCCTCCCACTCCCATTATCTATCAGCAAAATACCTAAGGTGGAGATGACAATTCCCAGAGTCACAAGGGACTTGTTGATATTGGCTCCTTCAGTAATGCGGTCCTTACAATAACTGGGATCTGCTCTTTCACTAAAACACAGTCAATGAAAAACAAAAACAAAAGCAAATAAGACACTATCTTTACAATGCTGTTGAAAAATACTATCCTTTATTCTGTATGTCATGCTGTAAAAGACGCACATAATAAATTCCTTTTAGAATTCAGTTCCAGAAGAAAATGTTACCACCTTGTAATGAACTGGACTTTTTCTGCTTCTCAGGCAATAAAAATCAAATAACTCATTATGTTTCTGTTTTTATTTTGACTGTCAGAACACTTTATGCTAAATGTAATGCTCATTTACAGTAATGATATTAGCATGGCTTTTTGGTATATTCACTTCTCTATTGTTTTAAATTCTTGTATTTATAGCTTTATGGTATTTGTGCCATTAGCTGACAACAGTTTTGAATTTTTTTAAGTAAATGGGAAACATTAAAAATTCACACTTCCAATTGGCTGGTAATAGTTTCTTTCAAACAGCACTTAGTTCTTAAGGGAATACTGTACCATATTGTTTTAAAATAAGAAAATTTGCCTTATTTCATCTTACCCTTTCTTGTGATCACATTATATCCCTCAAGACTACTTCTTTCTAAATACATATGTAACTATAATTCATGCTCCCTTCTAATACCTACAAGGCAGTATCTTCTCAACCTTTCAAGATTTTTTAAACTTTTTTTCTTTAGAGATGGGGTTGAGCGATGTTATGTTGCCCAGGCTGGCTTCAAACTCCTGGGCTCAAGTGATCCTCCCACCTCAGCCTCCTGAATAGCTGGGACTATAGATGTGCACCACCAAGTAAAACTTTTTTTTTAAAGTAAAGAACTGCATAAAAATCAATATTAAATAAAGAAAAAATAAAATCAATATTAAATCAAAGAGAAAAATTGTACTAATTCAGTTACCTTCACTGAAAGCAATGGTTTCTTAAATTTTTCCTATACATTAGAATCACCTGGGCAGCTTTAACAATATCCTGATGCTTGAACTCCCACCAACCTCACTAATAATCTGATTGATCTGAGGTATAGGTATGGGGAGTTTTAAAAGGTCCTCAGGTGGCCAGCTGCAGTGGCTCACGCTTGTAATCCCAGCACTTTGGGAGACTGAGGCAGATGAATCGCCCAAGGCCAGGAGTGCGAGGCCAGCCAGGGCAACATAATGAGATGTTGTCTCCACAAAAAAAAAAAAAAAAAAAAAAAAGCCAGATGTGGTGTCATGTGCCTGTAGTCCCAGCTACTCCAGAGGCTGAGGCAGGAGGGTCACTTGAGCCCAGTAGTCCAGGGTTACAATGAGCCATGATCATACCACAGCACTCCAGCCTGGAGCCTGGGCAACAGAATAAGACTGTCTCAAAAAAGAAAAGGTCCTCAGGTGATTTAATGTGCAACCAAGATTGAGAATCCCTGATGTAGAGGAACTTTTCAGCCCCTAGAAAATAACTTCTTAACCTAGCATTCGAACGCTTATTTCTTTTGTAATATTCTCAGGATGACTGAAATGTGAAAAAGATTGGAAAAGCTTATTCCCTGTAAAACAGAAATCCTAATTACCTGCCTGCTAGGTCCACAAGGTTGATCTTGCTAGCCATTTCAGAAGGGAGGTTGTTCTCCAGGATTGCCTAGAGGAGAAAACATTTAAAGCCTGTCATTTGGAACAATTTGTACTGTTTTCCCCTTCGACACTCTTCTAACCAAGGTGATATTTTGGATTTTTATCCAATTCACTCAACAAATCTGTATTCTAATGTGATGTAAACCAGGTGAGCTCTCAATATCTGACAGATAAAATCAATAGGGCCCTGGATCATCACTTTAAAAAAACAAAACAAAACAAAAAACACCAGCAGAACTTACAGACTAAGAACACAAACTTCCATGAAGTTTGCTGAGCACAACTTTCAGTGGCATCAGGAATTTCAGTACAATTTACCATGCAAATGCTCAACTCCCTCCCAGGGGGCTCTGACTCTTATTAGCAGAGAGCCACAGCATGTGGGTGGCCTCTGATGGTCTCTTCCTAACCTCAGTCACAGCACCTTAACTTGCCAGGGTAGAAACTGCCCTGTAAGTTCTATTTAGCGCCATCCAGCCCCCAAGAAGAAACTACTCTGCCCCCAACCCTGATTCAATGTTGGTTTTGTTATTTTGTTTTAGAAATTGTTAATTTTGTTTTTGTGTGTGTTTTTTGTTTTTTTTTTTGTTTTTTTTTTTTTTTGAGCTGGAGTTTTGCTCGTTACCTAGGCTGGAGTGCAATGGCAAGATCTCGGCTCACTGCAACCTCTGGCCTCCCAAGTTCAAGTGATTCTCCTGCTTCGGCCTCCCAAGTAGCTGAGCTTACAGGCATGCACCACCAGTCCCGGCTAATTTTGTATTTTTAGCAGAGACAGGGTTTCACATGTTGGCCAGGCTGGTCTTGAACTCCTGACCTCAGGTGATCTGCCTGCCTCGGCCTCCCAAAGTGTTGGGATTACAGGCATGAGCCACTGCACCGACCAGAAATTGTTAATGTTATACATCATCAACCGAATGTAGTTTTAAGAATATTTCAAATAATCCCCAAATCCCTCAAGTCTTTGCAGTCACTCTGTTCCCATCCCCAGCTTGAAGCAATCACTTAACTTTCTATGTCTGTAAGTCTGCCTTTTCAGAATGTTTCACATAAATAGAATCGTACGTCTGGCTCTTTTCACTGTACATAACTGAGATTCATCCATGTTAAGGCATCCATCAACAGTTCATTCATTTTTACTGCTATTATTCCATTGTGTGGATATACCACAGTTATCCATTTGTCTTTTGATGGATGTGCGGGTTGTTTCTATTTTGGGGTAATTACAAATAACAGTTATGGACATTTGTGCACATCTTTCTATGGACATTTCTCTTGGATAAACACCTAAGAGTAGAATTGCTGGGTCATATGGTAGGTATGTATTTAACTTTTTAAGAAACTGCTAGGCTGGGCATGATGATTCATGCCTGTAACCCCAGCACTTTGGGAGGTGGAGACAGGTGGATCATGAGGTCAGGAAATTGAGACCATCCTGGCCAAAATGGTGAAACCTCGTCTCTACTAAAAATACAAAAATTAGCCAAGCGTGGTGGTGGGCACCTGTAGTCCCAGCTACTCAGGAGGCTGAGGCACGAAAATGGCATGAAGCCGGAAGGCGGAGGTTGCAGTGAGCCAAGATTGCACCACTGCACTCCAGCCTGGGCGACAGAGTGAGACTCCATCACAAACAAACAAACAAAACAAAAACAAACAAAAAAAATCCTGCAAAACTCTTTTCCAAAGTTGCTATACCATTTACACTCCCACCAGTAGAGCAGTGTATGAAAACTCCTGCTCCTACACAATTTGCTGATATTTAGTATAATTTTAGCCATGTTAAAAGGTGGGTAGTGGTATCTCATTTGGTTCTAATTTGTATTTCCCTAATGAATAAGGATGTTGAGAATTTTTTCAACTATTTGTCACTAGCATACATATTTTGTTTGGTGAAATGTCAGTTCAAAATTTTTGCCGTTGTTTTGTTTTCTTACAGTGTTTAGAGAGTTCTTTATATATAATTCCTTCATCAGATGTATGTTTAGCAAATAAGTTCTACCTATCTGTTGCTTTTCCTTCTTTCCTTCTTCTTTTCTCTCTTTCTTTCTTTCGAGGGAGTCTTGCTCTGTCACCCAGGCTGAAGTGCAGTGGCATGATCTTGGCTCACTGTAACCTCTGCCTGCTGGGTTCAAGCAATTCTCCTGCCTCAGCCTCCCGAGTAGCTGGGATTACAGGTGCATGCCACCAAGCCTGGCTAATTTTTGTATTTTTAGTAGAGACAGGGTTTTCACCATCTTGGCTAGGCTGGTCTCGACCCCCGACCTCAAGTGACCCGCCCACCTTGGCCTCCCAAAGTGGTGGGATTACAGGCATGAACCACCGCACCTGGCCTGCTTTTCTTTGTATTCTCCTAATAGTGTCTTTAAAAGTGCAAAAGGGGCCAGGCACAGTGGCTTATGCCTGTAATCCCAGCACTTTGGGAGGCAGAGGAAAACTGGATTGCTTGAGGTCAGGAGTTCGAGACCAGCCTGGTCAACATGGTGAAACCCCGTCTCCACTAAAAATACAAAAATTAGCCAGGCATGGTAATGCGTGCCTGTAATCCCAGCTACTTAGGTGGCTAAGGCAGGAGAATCACTTGAACCCGGGAGGTGGAGGTTGCAATGAGTCAAGATCGTGCCACTGTGCTCCAGCCTGGGCAACAGAGCAAGACTCAGTCTCATTGAAAAAAAAAAAAAAATGCAAAAGGCCAGGCATGGTGGGTCATGCCTATAATCCCAGCATTTTGGGAGGCTGAGGCAGGGGGATCACTAGAGCCTACAGATTTAAGACCAGCCTGGGCAACATAACGAGACCTTGTCTCTACAAAAAAAATACAAAAGTTATTTTGTACACTATAAGTGTACACACACACACACACCTATAAGTCCTAGCTACTTGGGAGGCTGAGGTGGGAGGATCACTTGAGCCTGGGAGGTTGAGAGGTTGAGGCTGCAATGAGCCATGATTGTGCCACTGCACTCTAGCCTAGGTAACAGAGTGTGACCCTGTCTCAAAAAAAAATTATAAAAGTACAAAAGTTTGAAATTGTGATTAACTCCAGATTTCAATTTGTACTTTTCTTCAATTTGTGTTTTTAGTGCCATATCTATAAAACCTTTGCCTAATCAAAAATCACAAAGGTTCTCCTAAGTTATCTTCTAAAGTTTAATAGTTTCAGGTTTCCCATTTAGAGCTATGATTCAATGAGTTAACTTTCTAATAAAGTGCAAAATATAGATCAAAGTTCTTTTTTTTCATATAGACATCCAATTGTTCTCCCACCATTTGCTGAAAACATATTTTCTCCACTGAATTGTCTTTGCAACTTTATTAAAAATCAGTTGCCTATATATGTGTGAGTCTATTTTGGACTCTATTCCAGTAATCTATTTATCTTAACACTAACACCACACTATCTTGGTTACTTTAGCTTCAGGAAGCATAGGGTTTATCTCAGAGAATGCTCCATGTGCACTTGAAAATATGTGTATTCTGTGATGTTGGATGAAGTGTTCTGAAAATGTCAGTTAGGTCACATAGTTTGATAATGTTGCTCAAATCTTCTATTTCCTCACTGATTTCTGTTTGGTTATCTACCTACTACACCTACTACTGGAAATTAGGTACTGAAATATCCAACCATTGTTGAACTGTCTATTTTAATCTTTCAATTCCATCAGTGTTTTCATGTATTTTGAGGTTTGGTCGTTCAGGGTGCATACATTTATAAATGTTATATTTCTTCAATGTACTGACTGACCCTTTATCATTATGAAATATTCCTGTCTCTAGTATTTGTCTTAAAACCTGTTTTTTTTTTTGAGGCGGAATCTCACTCTTGTTGCCCAGGCTGGAGTGCGATGGTGCGATCTCAGCTCACTGCAACCTCTGCCTCCTGGATTCAAGTGATTCTCCTGCCTCAGCCTTCTGAGTAGCTGGGACTACAGGCACCCACCACCATGCCCAGATAATTTTTTTGTATTTTTAGTAGAGACCGGGTTTTACCATGTTGGCCAGGCTGGTCTCAAACTCCTGACGTCAGGCAATCCATCCACCTCGGCTTCCCAAAGTGCTGGGATTACAGGCTTGAGCCAGCCCCAGCCTTAAAACCTATTTTTTGCCTGACATTAAAATACTATTCCAGCTCTCTTATGCTTACTTTTTAAAAAATTTCAATAGGTTTTGGAGGAACAGATGGTGTCTGGTTACATGAATAAGTTCTTTAGTGGTGATTTCTGAGATATTGGTGCACCCATCACCCAAACAGTATACCCTGTACCCAATGTGTAGTCTTTTATCCCTCACCCCCCTTTCCCAAAAGTCCCCAAAGTTCATTTTTTTTTTTTTTTTTTTGAGACGGAGTCTCACTCTGTCACCCAGGCTGGAGTGCAGTGGCGCGATCTCGGCTCACTGCAAGCTCCGCCTCCCGGGTTCACGCCATTCTCCTGCCTCAGCCTCTCCGAGTAGCTGGGACTACAGGCGCCCGCCACCACGCCCGGCTAATTTTTTGTATTTTTTTAGTAGAGACGGGGTTTCACCATGGTCTTGATCTCCTGACCTCGTGATCCGCCCGCCTCGGCCTCCCAAAGTGCTGGGATTACAAGCGTGAGCCACCGTGCCCAGCCCAAAGTTCATTCTTATGCCGTTGCATCCTTATGCCTATGTGTCCTTATGCCTTTGTATAATTCTTATGCCTTTGTGTCCTCATAGCTTAGCTCCCATTTATGAGTGAGAAGATATGTTTGGTTTTCCATTCCTGAGGTACTTAACTTAGAATAATGGTCTCCAATTCCATCCAGGTTGCTGCAAATGCCATTATTTTGTGCCTTTTCATGGCTGAGTAGTATTCCACAGTATACATACACCACATTTTCTTTATCCACTCATTGACTGACGGACATTTGGGCTGGTTCTATATTTTTGCAAATGTGAATTGTGCTGCTAAAACATGCATGTGCAAGTATCTTTTTCATATAATGACTTCTTTTCCTCTGGGTAAATCTACTTGTAGTTCTTTAAGGAATCTCCACACTGTTTGCCATAATGGTGATACTAGTTTATATTTCCACCAACAGTGTAAAAGCGTTCCCTTTTCACCATATCCAGGCCAACATCTATTTTATTTTATTTTATTTTATTTTATTTTATTTTATTTTTTTTGGAGATGCCTGGAGTGCATTGGCGCAATCTCGGCTCACTGCAACCTCTGCCTCCCAGGTTCAAGTAATTCTCTGGCTTCAGCCTCGTGAGTAGCTGGGACTACAGGAGCACGACACCACACACAGCTAATTTTTGTATTTTTAGTAGATACAGCATTTCACCATGTTGGCCAGGCTGGTCTCGAACACCTGACCTCAGGTAATCCACCTGGCTCAGGCTCCCAAAGCACTGGGATTACAGGCGTGAGCCACCCACCCAGCCTCTTTTTTGATTTTTTGATTATGGCCATTCTTGCAGGAGTAAGGTGGTATTGTATTGTGGTTTTGATTTGCATTTCCCTGATAATCAGTGATGTTGAGCATTTTTTTTCTATGTTTGTTGCCATTTGTATATCTTCTTTTGAGAACTGTTTATTCATGTCCTTAGCCCACTTTTTGATGGGAGTGTTTTTTTCTTGCTGATTTGAGTTCCTTGCAGAGTCTGGATATTAGTCCTTCGTAGGATGCATAGATTGCAAAGATTTTCTCCCACTCTGTGGGCTGTTTGCTGATTATTTCTTTTGCTGTGCAGATTTTTGTTTTATTTAAGTCCCATCTATTTATCTTTGTTTTTGTTGCATTTGCTTTTGGATTCTTGCTCATGAAGTCTTTGCCTAAGCCAACGTCTAGAAGGATTTTTCCAATGTTATCTTCTAGAATTTTTATGGTTTCAGGTCTTAAGTCTTTGATCCATCTTGAGTTGATTTTTGTATAACGTGAGAGATGAGGATCCAGTGTCATTCTCCTACATGTGGCTTACCAATTATCCCAGCACCATTTGTTGAATAGGGTGTCCTTTCCCCACTTTACGTTTCTGTTTGCTTTGTCGAAGATTGGTTGACTGTAAGTATTTGGCTTTATTTCTGCATTTTCTATTCTGTTCCATTGGTCTATATGCCTGTTTTTGTCCCAGTACCATGCTGTTTTGGTAACTATTGGCCTTATAGTATAGTTTGAAGCTGGGTAACGTAATGCATCCAGATTTGGTTTTGTTGTTGTTTTTGAGACGAAGTCTCACTCTGTTGCCCAGGCTGGAGTGCAGCGGTGTAATCTCAGCTCACTTCAACCTCTGCCTCCCAGGTTCAAGCAATTCTCCTGCCTCAGCCTCCCCAGTAGCTGGGATTACAGGCACCTGCCATCACGCCCAGCTAATTTTTTCTATTTTTAGTAGAGAGAGGTGTCACCACGTTGGCCAGGCTGGTCTCAAACTCCTGACCTCAAGTGATCCGCCTGCCTCGGCCTCCCAAAGTGCTAGGATTACAGGCATGAGCCACTGCACCTGGCCCAGATTTGTTCTTTTTGCTTAGTCTCTTTGCTTTGGCTATGTGGGCTTTTTTTTGGTTCCATGTGAGTTTTAGGACTGTCTTTTCTAGTTCTGTGAAGAATGATGGCGGTATTTTTATGGGGATTGCACTGAATTTGTAGACCGCTTTAGGCAGTATGGCCATTTTCACAATACTGATTCTACCCATCCATGAGCATGATATATGTTTCCATTTGTTTGTATCATACATGATTTCTTTCAGCAGTGTTTTGTAGTTCTTTTTGTAGCGGTCTTTCACCTCCTTGGTTAAGTGTATTCCTAAGTATTTTATTTTATTTTTTGCAGCTATTGTAAAAAATGTTGAGTTCTTGATTTGATTCTGAGCTTGTTTGCTGTTGGTGTATAGCAGGGCTACTGATTTATGTACATTAATTTTGTATCTTGAAGCTTCGCTGAATTCATTTACCAGTTCCAGGAGCTCTTCGGATAAGTCTTTAGGGTTTTCTAGGTATACAATCATGTTGTCAGCGAACAGCAACAGTTTGACTTCCTCTTTACTGATCTGGATGCCCTTTATCTCTTTCTCTTGTCTCATTACTCTGGCTAGGACTTATGGTTACTATTATTATGGTATATCTTTTTCCATCTTTTACTTTCAACCTGTGTCTGTGGTTCTAAGGTGTGTTTCTTATAGACAGCATATAGTTGGGTCTTGCTTTTATGCAATCTGAAAATTTGTACCTTAGGCAATTCACACTTAATGTATTTAATAATTATTGATGTGCTCAGAACCATCCACGTCTGATTTTTCTTTTTTCTATATCTCATATCTCCTTTGTTCCTCTGTTCTTCTCCACTGCCTTTAATTGTTAGGTATTTTTATTAATATGTACCATTTTAATTTCTGTTGTTTTTTCTGCCCAGAGGAGGCAGAAGAAATGTTGATTTTTAAAATTATATTTTTGTGCTATTTTCTTAGTAGTTGCTCTACAGATTACAATACATATCTTTATTTATGATCTACTTCAAAATAATACTAAATTCCTGTAAAATATAGTAACTCTACTTAAATATATCTCCTTTCAGTTCCCTTGTGCTGTTATGTTCATATATGACAATGTACAAAAATGCATTGTTATAATTGTGGTTTTATGTAATCTTATTCTTTTATTGACATTAGGAGAAGAAATGAGAATGTAGGTTTTTTTATATTTACTCACACATTTACCATTCCCAGATATTTCACTGTCTCCTATAGATTTAAGATACTTTCTAATATCACTTTCTTTCAGCCTAGAAGATTTCATTTAGTTTTCTTGTCAGGTAAGTCTGCCGGCAATAAATTCTACTTTTTATTTTTCCAATCTGGGAATGTTCTTATTGCCAGTTTTTTATATTATCTCAGCCCCGACTTCTAGGGTTCAATGCTTCTGATGAGAAGTCAGCCATTCATCACGTAATTGTTCTACCGTATGAGTCACTTTTCTCTAGCTGTTTTTAAGATTTTCTCTTTGTCTTTCAACAGTTTAAATATGATGTGTCTAGGTGTGGATCTCTTTGTGTTTATTTTATTTGGAGTCCTTTGAGCTTCTTAGATCTATAAATGATTTTCAACAAATTTAGGAAGTTTTTAGTCATCGTTTTATTTTGGGTGTGGTGCTTCTCACTTTGTTACATTCCTTTAACCTATTTTCAGACCACAGAAAGGATTGTGTCCAGCTTTATAGTTGCTTCTTGGGGATATGACTTGACCTCCTCATTCCATCATAATGGAAGTGAATCTTCTAATATTTCATTTTAATGCTTATTTTCTTTTCAACCTTTTGTTTTAAATGTCCATACTGATCACACAGATGTGAAAGTGTTTTAAAATGTTAAAAATAAATACAAGCAGAAGATATTTTGATTAGTCTTTATAAAATGCTTCTACCCATTCTAGGTGTATAGCTTAACGGATTGTGTGTAAATCCAGTTTATAGTATTAGGTTCTATCAGAGGACCTATAAATGTGAGAGTAGGAGGAAAGGAAAAGAAACAGGGCCGGGGGCGATGGCTCACGTCTGTAATGCCAGCACTTAGGCAGGCAGAGCCAGGTGGATCATTTGAGGTCAGGACTTTGAGACCAGTCTGGCCAACATGGTGAAACCCCGTCTTTACTAAAAATACAAAAAAAATTCGCCAGGCATGGTGGCATCTCCTGTATTCCCAGCTATTTGGGAGGCTGAGGCAGGAGAATCGCTTGAGCCTGGGAGGCAGAGGTTGAGGTGAGCCAAGATCGTGCCACTGCACTCCAGTCTGGGCAACAGAGTGAGACTCTGTCTCAAAAACCAACAAACAAAAAATGAAACAGGAAGGAAGACAAGAAAGTGGTTTAAAGGTAGAAGGAGAGGAAGAAATCTCACCAAACATAAGGGGTTACCAACCTGCGTGTAGTGGATCGTGAAAATGGCGTGGGATCTGCTGCTGGCCTCATGAACATGGGTGGCTGCTGTGATTCTGTGTATACAAGGAAAAAGTGTTAGGACAAGGATTGTTTACACATGGTGGGTTCTTAAGGATCCATGGAGAATACAAGAAATGTTAGTGCTGAGGTTCACAGATGAGAATCATAAAACACACATATTTAGTCCAGTATCGTGAAGAGAATAGTCCAAAGAGGGCAGAAGCAGCACTCTAGGTGCTGATATCTGAGCATAAAATGGAGTGTAGCTAAACTACACTGAAACTTTTTTTAAGCAATAGGAGCAAAAATTCGAGTGAAAAGGGAAATGAAGACTAGAGCGTCATCAACCTGGAAGAACATGCCCAAGATAGACCCATTTTATTTTATTTTATTCGTTCACTTTATTTTATTTTATTCTTGGAGTCATTTTAATAAGACAAGTGGATGTAGGGAGCTTGCTAGAGAAGATACCTCAAAGACAGAGAAGATAAGTTTTGATTAAACACAGAATATTAATTCTACAGTGTCAGAAAGATCTTGGAAATGAGATCTTAAATCACATCAATGTCATGCTTAAGCCAGGCGGAATTCACAACCTCCCTTAGAAATCCATTACAGTGTTAACCCTTAAAGTCAGGAGAGGTTTTCCTGTATCTAAGAGCATCTCACTGAGCTCTGTTCTCAGAGGATCTGGAGAATTGAAGAAAAGGGCCAAAATCTAGAGGCTAGTCTCATGATTCAAGCCTGACACTGAAAAACCACGGAGCTCAGAGTATCCTGAAGACCAGAAGCAAGTGTCTCCAGGAGAGTTCCATGAAGCTCAGGAGAATGTTAAATTTAAACTTCTTCCTTTATGTGCAATTAACTTGGTCCTGCTATTAACAAGATAAATAGAAGGCTCTAAAGACCTTTTTACCCCAGAAAAAAAAGCCTTTTTTAGGGACATTTACTAGTAATATTCTAGGTATTTCATAGTAACTTACAACATGGAATGTTATTACAATTTACAATAGCTTTTAGCGGAATCTACAGCACCTAGTTATTCATAGCAGATTCAAAACAGTCTTTTGAGGGGCTACCTTATAAGTATGCAAAACTAGAAAAAAATGTTTTTCTGAAACTTTTACACTATATTCATCCTTATATCTATCAAACCTGAGGAGAGGACAATGCAGGTAAGAATCTTTTCTTCCAAATTGAGAAGCTCTAAACAAAGTATAGAGTAACTTCCTTGGGCTTACTGCCTAATATTACTATGTCCAGAACAGATTCCGGCTTCATTACCAGTGAGAAGAAACTAAATCTTAGTCACCAACCCTTACCCTGGGAATATTACTATTCTGGGAAGAGCCTCCTGGTTGTGAACATCTCTGCACAGAGAGACAATTTTAAGTGTCATTATACACTCCCCAAAGGGAAATGGGAACACAGGATAGGAGTGTGAGGATGAAAGAATGATAGAAACAAACAAACCTGTTACCTGTTTGCAATTCCCTCCTCCAGGAGTTGGATTACTTGCTTATAATCGGTAACTACATGTTGAGATAAACCTATTGGATTTGTGAAATGGAAAAAAGAAATTAAATGAAATTTTTGATAAACTTTAACCTTTTCTTGTAAGTCTTTAACTTTATCATTCCTATTTCATATTATTTAATAGACAAAAATGAGAGAATCTGGCCAAATTCATTCAGATAATAAATTAAATCAAGAAATATTTATTGGAAATCTCTTGTCAGGTATATGATAGGCTCTAGGAATATAGGTCTCTGCCCTCACTGAGATTATGGTCTATAAGTCATAGAGACCATATGCTAAAAACAACTATAATTCCTTACAATTCTGCTATGTAAGTTATAAGAACTGTTCTGATTTGGCCCTTATAAAGTCCCTGAGGTAGGCCAGTGTTGTTTTCCCCACAAGGTGGCAGACTCGGTTTGGCCTACAAAATACACAGTACATTCATCTCTGTCCTCCCACAGCTTACAATCACGGTAAGTTACACTACACAAGACAATATGGCCAAGTGCCACAGGAGTTGGAAAGATGATACATGATGAGGAGATCAGAGGCGTGGTCAGGGCAGGCTCCATAGAAGAAGTGAGACTTAATTTAGCCACTATAGAATGGGGAGGCTTTAGATAGGTGAAGAGGAGCCTACGGGCATGAAAGTAAATCTTCGAAATGGCTGGTTACTGACCAAGTCCCAAAGGCCTTCCCAACTGTTCTAGAGAATCTCTGTATTAGAGATTCAAAAACAAAGTAACTTCATGGGCTTACTGCTAAATACAATTAGACCCAAAATAACAAAGTAACATAAATGAAACCAACAAAAATAATAGTCAATAGAAAGCAATCCAAGAAAGACCCAGATACTGAAGCTACCAGGCTGACTTAAAAGTAACCTTGAAGGCTGGGCACTGTGGCTCATGCCTGTAATCCCAGCACTTTGGGAGGACGAGGCAGTCGGGCCTGAGGTCAGGAGTTTGAGACCAGCCTGGCGAACATGGAGAAACCCTGTCTCTGCTAAAAATGCAAAATTAGCTGGGCGTGTTGGTGCATGCCTGTAATCCCAGCTACTCGGGAGGCTGAGACGGGAGAATCCTTTGAACCTGGGAGGCGGAGGTTGTGGAGAGTCGAGATCGTGCCATTGCACTCTAGCCTCGGTAACAAGAGCAAAACTCTGTCTCAAAAAAAAAAAAAGGCCAGGCTTGGTGCCTCATGCCTGTAATCCCTGTACTTTGGGAGCCCAAGGCAGGTAGATCATGAGGTCAGGAGTTCCAAGACCAGCCTGGCCAAGATGGTGAAACCCTACCTCGACTAAAAATACAAAAAATTAGCTGGACGTGGTGGCGGGAACCTATAGTCCAAGCTACTCGGGAGGCTGGGGCAGGAGAATCACTTGGACCTAGGAGGCAGAGGTTGCAGTGAGCTGAGATCTCACCATTGCACTCCAGCCCGGGCGATAAGAGCAAAATTTCGTTTCAAAAAAAAAAAAAAAAAAAGTAACTCTGCTTACTATTTTCAAGGAGTTGAAAGACAAGATTGTAAACTTGGAAACTATAATGAAATAATAAAATGGATATCTGAGAAATAATACTGTAAGTGAAAATAAAAACTCAATATAAAGTTTAATAGCAGGTTAGACATAGCTGAAGAAAGAATGAGTGAGCAGGAAGATAGATCAGAAACATACGCAAAATTTAGCACAGAGAGACGAAAGATTAAAAATATGGAGGCAGCCAGGTGCAGTGGCTCACGCCTGTAATCCCAACACTTTGGGAGCCCGAGGCAGGCGGATCATGAGGTCAGGAGTTCAAGCCTGACCAACATGGTGAAACCCCATCTCTCATGAAAATACAAAAATCAGCCGGGTGTGGTGGTGCGCAACTGTAATCCCAGCTACTCGGGAGGCTAAGGCAGGAGAATCACTCGAACCCGGAAGGCAGAGGTTGCAGTGAGCTGAGATTGTGCCATTGCACTCCAGCCTGGGTGACAGAGCCAGGCTCCATCTCAAAGAAAAAAAAAATGGAGGCTAGATGTGGTAGTGCACACCTGTAATCTCAGCTACTTGGGAGGCTGAGGAAGGAGGATCCCTTGAGCCCAGGAGTCCAAAACCAGTCTGGGCAACATTAGCAAGACTTCATGTCTAATTAATTAATTAATTAAATATAGAAGAAATGGTAAGACTCACAGAGTATACAGGGAATAGGCCTAACATACCTGTAATTAGAGTCCCAAAAGAAGAGGAAAGGATGGGGTAGAAGGAATATTATAAGAGGTAATGGTGGTGGAGGGAACGGGGGAAAAGGGGAAAGGTAATGGCTAAGAACTTTCCAAAACTGATAAAAAGATACAAAAGCACAATTCAAAAATACCAGCATGATTTTTTAAAAACCTAAATCTACCCATAGGTAGATCATAATAAACCATTCAAAGACGAAAGGAAAAATATTGAAAAAATTAGACTAAGAGATGACTTCTCAGCAAAAACAGTGGAAAGCAGAAGAGAATGGTATAATTTTTAACAACTAAAAGAAAATAACCATCAATTTAAAATTCTGTACTCAGTGAACTTTACCTTCAAGAATAAGAAAAGCAGGCTGGGTATGGGGGCTCATGCCTGTAATCCCAGCACTTTGGGAGGACGAAGCCAGTGGATTACTTTCGGTCAGGAGTTCAAGATCAGCCTGGCCAACATGGTGAAACCCCATCTCTACTAAGAGTACAAAAATTAGCTGGGCATGGTAGCAGGTGCCTGTAATCCCAGCTACTTGGAAAGCTGAGGCAGGAGAATTGCTCAAACCCAGGAGGTGGAGGTTGCAGTGAGCCGTGATCGTGCCACTGCACGCTAACCTGGGCGACAGAGCAAGACTCCATCTCAAACAAACAAAAAGCCAAAAGAGAACTTGTCAATAGCAGATCTACACTAGAGGGAAAACAAGATTATTCTTAAAGTAGAAGGAACTCAGAGATAAAAGGTAGGATATTCTTTAAAAATTAAGAGCCATAAAAATGGCATTTAAGTCAAGAAGGGACAAACTGAGTTCAAGTCTTATAAGGTCCAAAAGGTTTATGTCTGGGAAGAAGCAGAACAACCAGTAAATATTAGACTTTGATAAGTCAATGGTCTGTGTTGTAATCTCTGGAGTAACCACCAAAATAGTAAGACAATGTGTAAATAATAAGCTAGTGGAGAAGGAATATGGAATAATTTTTTAAAGTTATCAAACCAAAAGACAAAGTAAAGAAAAAGGAACATAAAGCAGGAAAAGAAAAAGAGAAAGAAAAAGTAAAGAGAAAACACAAAATAACAGATTTAAACCCAAATAAAATTAGTGATTACATTAAATATAAGCAGACCACAATATCAAATTAAAAGACCAAAACTGTGATGAAACAAAGGTAAAACAAAGCAAAAGGAAAATGTTTTAAAATAAAAAACACATCTGAAACATATACAGAAAACTGAAAGTAGAAAAGAAGATAAAAATACAAATACTAACCCAAAGAAAGCTAGTTTAGTTAATGCCTGACAAAGTAGACTTTAAAGTAAAAGCATTACTAGAGATAAAGAAAAATCCTTCACAGTGAAAAGTGTTCAATGAACCAGGAAGTTTTAACAATTCTAATTTTGTATGCATGCAATAATAAAGCCTCAAAATATATAAAACAAAAATTGGCAGAATTAAAAGGAGAAAAAGGCATCCATACTCATAGTAGGAAAGTTTAACTTGCCTTTCTTAGTATCTGTTAAAACAAGTGGAAAAATAAAATCAATAGGGGTACAGAAGATTTGAACAAGTATCAAACCTGCTAAATAGTAATATATAAACACTATGCCCAACAATTGTATAATACACATTCTCTTCCAGCACACATGGAAAACTTACAAAAACTGGCCAATGTGCTAGACTACAAATCAAACTGTGCTATATATATTTGAAACTTTTTCATTATTATTATATCTGTTATGATGATCTGTGACCAGTAATCTTTGATGTTACTATTATAATTGTGTTGGTACACCAAGAACCGTATAGAAAAGCGAACTTAATTGATAAATGTATATGTTCTGACTGCTCTACTAACCAACCTTTCCCCTCTTTCTCCCTCTACTCAGGCCTCCCTATTCCCTGAGACACAATAATATTGAAATTAGGCCAATTAATAACCCTACAATGGCCTTTAAGTGTCCAAGTGAAAGAAAGAGTCTCTCATTTTAAATCAAAAGCTAGAAACGCTGAAGTTTAGCAAGAAAGGCATGTCGAAAGCCAAGAAAGGTTGAAAGCTAGGCCTCTTGGGCCCAACAGCTGGCCAGGTTGTGAATGCAAAGGGAAAGTTCTTGAAGGAAATTAAAAGTGCTCCTCCGTGAACACATGAACGATAAGAAAACAAAAGAGCCTTCTTGCTGATATGAAGAAAGTTTTTGCAGTATGGTTAGAAGATCAAACCATCACAGCATTCTCCTAAGCCAGAGACTAATCCAGAGCAAAGCCCTGACCTTCAATGCTATGAAGGCTGACAGAAGAGAGGAAGCTGCAGAAGAAAAGTTGGAGCTGGTAGAGGTTGGTTCACGAGGTTTAAGGAAAGAAGCTTCTTAGTAACATTTAAGTGCAAGGTGAAGCAAGCAAGTGCTGACGGAGAAGCTGTAATAAGTTATCCAAAAGATATAGTTAAAGCTAAGATAATGAAGGTAGCTACACTAAACAACAGAATTTCAATGTAGACAAATCAGGCTTCTATTGGAAAAAGGTGTCATCCCGGATTTTTATAGCTAGAAAGCAGCAGCCAATGTCTGGTTTCAAAGCTTCAAAGGACAGGCTGATTCTCTTGCTAGGGGCTAATGTAGCTGGTGACTTTATTTTATTATTATTATTACTATTATTGAGACGGAGTTTCACTCTTGTTCACCAGGCTGGAGTGCAGTGGCACAATCTCGGCTCACTGCAACCTCTGCCTTCCTGCTTCAAGTGATTCTCCTGCCTTAGCCTCCTGAGTAGCTGGAATTACAGGCACACGCCACCACGTCTGGCTAATTTTTGTATTTTTAGTAGATATGGGGGTTTCACTATGTTGGCCAGGCTGGTCTCGAACTCCTGACCTTAGGTGACCCACCCACCTCAACCTCCCAAAGTGCTGGGATTACAGGCATGAGCCACCATGACTTTAAATTGAAGCCATTATCACTCTGAAAATCCTAAGGCCAGGCTGGGCGCGGTGGCTCACAGCTATGATCCCAGAACTTTGGGAGGCCAAGGCAGGTGGATCTCTTGAGCCCACAAGTTCAAGACCAGCTTGGGCAACATGGTGAAACCCTGTCTCCACAAAATACACAAAAAATTAGCCAGGTATGGTAGCGCGTGGGTGGGAAAATGAATCACATAAGCCTGGGAAGTTGAGGCTGCAGTGAGCTGTGATCATGCCACTGCACTCCAGACTGGGTGACAGAGCAAGACCTTCCCTCTCTCAAAAAAAAAAAAAAATCCTAGGGCCCTTAAGAATCATGCTAAATCTACTCTGCCTGTGCCCTATAAATGGAACCATAAAGCCTGGATGACAGCATATCTGCTTACAGTAAGCCCACTGTTGAGAACTACTGCTCAGAAAAAAAGATTATTTTCAAAATATTACTGCTCATTGACAGTGTGCCTGGTCACCCAAGGGCTCTGATGGAGACGTACAAGAAGGCTAATGTTGTTTTCATGCTTGCTAACATAACATCTGTTCTATGGCCCATGGACCAAGGAATCATTTCAACTTTGAAGTCTGATAATTTAAGAAATACATTTCATAAAGCTATAGTTGTCACAGTGATTCCTCTGATGGATCTGTGCAAAGTCTACTGAATACTTTCCAGAAAGAATTCACCATTTTAGATGGTATTAAGGACATTCATGACTCATGAGAGGAGCTCAAAATATCAACATTGAGGGGTTTGGAATAAGTTGGTTCCAACCCTCACGAATGACTTTAAGGGGTTCAAGACTTTGGTAAGGAAGTAATTCCAGAGTGGTGGAACTATCAAGAGAAGTAGAATGAGAAGTGGAGCCTGAAGATGTGACTGAACTGCCACAGTCTCAGGATCAAATTTGAATGGATGATGAGTTGTTTCTTATGGATGAGCAGAGAAAGTGGTTTCTTGAGATGGAACCTACTCCTGGTGAAGATGCTGTGTGAAATGACAAAAAAAAAAGAAACAGAATATTACATAAAGTTAGTTGATAAAGGAGTGTCAGGATTTAAGAGGGCTGACTCCAACTCTGAAATAAGTTCTATTGTGAGGAAAATGCTATCAAACAGCATTTCACACTACAGAAAAATTCTTCATGAAAGGAAGAGTCAATTGATGTAACGAACTCCATAAGTTGTTTTAAGAAATTGCCACAGCCATCCCAACCCTCAGCAATCACTATCCTGATCAGTCAGCAGCCATGACCATTAAGGAAAAATCCTGCACCAGCAAAGAGATTATGACTCACTGAAGGCTCAGGTAACCACTAGCATTTTTTAGCAATAAAATATTTTTAAATTAAGGTATGTACATTTTTTTTTCTTTTTTTAGACGGAGTCTCACTCTGTCACCCAGGGTGGAGTGCAGTGGCGCGATCTTGGCTCACTGCAATCTCTGCCTCTCAGGTTCACGCCATTCTCCTGCCTCAGCCTCCCGAATAGCCGGGACTACAGGTGCCCGCCACCACGCCCGGCTAATTTTTTGTATTTTTAGTAGAGATGGCGTTTCACCATGTTAGCCAGGATGGTCTCGATCTCCTGACCTTGTGATCTGCTTGCCTCGGCCTCCCAAAGTGCTGGGATTACAGGCGTGAGCCACCGTGCCTAACCAAGTATGTACATTTTTAATACATAACGCTACTTTGTACTTAATAAAATATAGCATAAATATAACTTTTATATACATTGGGAAACCAAAACATTTGTGTTTTGATTTTGATTTTTGCTTTATTGTGATACTCACTTTATTGTGGTGGTCTGGAATCAAACTTGCAATATATCCAAAGCATGTCTGTATACATGTTGTTTTAGTTGAAATTATGTGGAGCATGTTCTCTGAACTCAATACTATTAAACTAGATACCTAAAACAAAAATACAACTAAAAAATCCCTGAGTGTTAAAAAATAAAGAAACACACTTCTAAATCCATGAGTCAAAAGAATTCATATTGGAAATTATATATATTTTAAACTGATTAATGATGAAAATACTACACATTAAAACCGGTGCAATACAGCTAAAGTCATGCTTACAAGGAAATTTATAGCTATAAATAAATATACTAGAAAAGAGGAGGCCAAGGCAGGCGGATCACAAGGTCAGGAGTTTGACATCTTGGCCAACATGGTGAAACCCCACCTCTACTAAAGATACAAAAATTAGCTGGGCGTGGTGGCACACATCTGTACTCCCAGCTACTCGGGAGGCTGAGGCAGGAGAATCGCTTGAACCCGGGAGGCAGAGGTTGCAGTGACCCAAGATCGTGCCACTCCAGCCTGGGCGACAGAGCGAGACTGTTTAAAAAAAAAAAAAAAAAGAAAACGAGGGGCTGGGCACAGTGGCTCACGCCTGTAATCCCAGCACTTTGGGAGGCCAAGGCAGGTGGATCACCTGAGGTCAGGAGTTCGAGACCAGCCTGACCAATGTGGTGAAACCCCGACTCTACTAAAAATACAAAAATTAGCCAGGCATGATGGTGTGTGCCTGTAATCCCAGCTACTCAGGAGGCTGAGGCAGCAGAATTGGTTGAACTTGGCAGGCAGAAGTTGCAGTGAGCCGAGATCCTACCACTGCACTCCAGCCTGGGTGACAGAGCAAGACTCCGTCTCAAAAAAACAAAACCAAAAACAATAAAAGGGTAACTTTGATAAAGTAATTTTATATCTGTTGAATCTAATAAAGAAGATTTGGGGCTTGTAATTAAGATATTGCTTTCATTTTTTCTAGTAATTCATCCTTATTTTATAAATGCATTAGTATACCAAAGATTGGAATTTAAAAAAAAAAAACTGGTTCTTCTAGCCTGGGCAACATAGCAAGACTCCATCTCTAAAAGAAAAAATAAAAAACAATTAGCTTGGCATGATGGCACATGTCTATAGTATCAGCTACTTGGGAGGCTGAGGTAGGAGGACTGCCTGAGTCCAGGAGTTTGAGGCTGCAGTGAGTCACGATCGTGCCACTGCACTCCAGCCTGGATGACACTGTGAGACTCTGATCCAATAATAAAAACACCACCACAAAAAAAACTGGTCTTTCACCACAGTTTGAGAAGCATATAGAATATCTATTAAAAACAATCACTATTGCAAATATATTACTTAATGGTAAAATGGTGACGCTTTCCTCTGAGAACAAGACTGTCACCACTTTTATTTACTATTGTACTACAGGTCCTAGTTTATGCAGAAAGGCAAGATAAAAAAGGCACAAGAACTAAACGGTTGGGGTTGGGGGGAAACTCCTGTGACTTATAGATTGAGTACATAGGAAATACAGAATTTTTCTCAAGTTCCAACTACCTACCTCTTGGTTTGCACCTGTACCTTTATATTAAAATAAAGGCCAGAGTAAAAATACAATACTGTCTTTGTCTCACTTAGATATCAGTTTAGATCCTATAACCACTGGCCTCTTATGTGTGCTTTGGGCAGGCCCTTGTGCATTTCAGATTTCAACTTAATCTCTCATCTAATTAATAAACTTTTTAATGGAAAGGCTACTCCTTTCCTTTCTTTGGATTTAGGTAGCTATCAAGGTCCATCTCACAATTCTGAACTGGAACTGCAAGTTCTTTAAGGGCTTATATTTTCATATTTTCCATAGCACCTGGAATAGTATAGGCATCTTGCAGGTACTCAATAAATTTCTGTAGAATTGGTTTCATGCCAGAAACCACTTTCCACTTTGAAGTCATATTCACAGAATGGATGAGCCTTAAGACAGATGGACAGGCAGATAGATAAGATATATATATCAATAAAGAAAGAAAACATTTTTTTAAAAAAGTTTACTAAGATCTCATCAGAGGGTGATGATGGGAATAACATAGTTCAGTGTGACTACTCAGGGTCCTAGCTTCCAAGGCTGGTTCTATACTATTTCAGCTCATGGCTCCTTCATTAAGAAATGTCGGCCGGGCACGGTGGCTCATGCCTGTAATCTCAGCACTTTGGGAGGCCGAGGCGGGTGGATCACCTAGGTCAGGAGTTCTACACCAGCCTGACCAACATGGAAGAAACCCCATCTCTACTAAAAATAAAAAATTAGCCAGGCGTGGTGGCTCATGCCTGTAATCCCAGCTACTCAGGAGGCTGAGGCAGGAGAATCTCTTGAACCTGGGAGGTGGAGGTTGTGGTGAGCCGAGATCGCGCCATTGCACTCCAGCCTGGGCAATAAGTGCAAAACCCTGTCTCAAAAAAAAAAAAAAAAAAGAAATGTCCACCTGTGAATTGAACAATGAGAACACTTGGACACAGGAAGGGGAACATCACACACTGGGGCCTGTTGTGGTGGGGGCGGGGTAGGAGGGAGGGAAAGCATTAGGAGATATATCCGATGTAAATGGAGAGTTAATGGGTGCAGCACACCAACATGGCACATGTATACATATGTAACAAACCTGCACGTTGTGCACATGTACCCTAGAACTTAAATTAAAAAAAAAAAAAAAGTCCACCTGTATTTGTAATGGTTTAAGAAAGTCCAGAGTGGCTTCAAGAAACTTGTAACACAGAATCTAAGAGATTTTTTACTGGTTTAGAATGTAGTATTTCCTACCTCCCTCCCCTCAAGGGTTCACTCCATAAAGGTATCCAAAAGCATCCTGAACTTTGCACCATGAACCCTGAGATTTGAGTCCTGATCCTGTCATTGACATTGGACATATGACCCAAGCTGCATGACCTTTCAAAAGTCATATTTTCTGAGTTGCAGGTACTATACCAATCAAATCATCTAGGATCCTAGGTCTCCTTCCAGGTTCTTGATATACAGGATTCTGTTCCATTCCTCTCTTCCAGTACAATGCAAGTTTCCCAGTTTCAATTCTGTCCCAACTCTAGCTGTGTGACTTTGGGAACAACCCTTAACTTTCTCCAGATTTCATTGTTTTCTGTAGAATGCAGATATCTGAACTATGTCTGAGGTCTTCCTCTGGTTACTCCTCCCACACATACACACAAAGACTTTTTTTTTTTTTTTTTTTGGAGACGGAGTCTTGCTGTGTCGCCAGGCTGGAGTGCAGTGGTGTGATCTTGGCTCACTGCAACCTCCGCCTCCAGGTTCAAGCGATTCTCCTGCCTCAGCCTCGCAAGTAGCTGGGACTACAGGTGTGCACCACACACCCGGCTAATTTTTTTGAATTTTTAGTAGAGACAGGGTTTCACCACATTGACCAGGATGGTCTCAATCTCCTGACCTCATGATCTGCCTGCCTCAGCCTCCCAAAGTGCTGGGATTTCAGGCGTGAGCCACCGCACCCAGCCCACACACAGACTTTTAAGATGAGAAGCTTGATACCGCTGCATCAACTCATGGTCTGCCTTGAAAGTATTGCTTTACACAGATATGTATACACACAAAGTTTTACAGAGCAAACTTAAACTGGTTCCTAGCAAAGGAAATGGTGTTTTTGTTGTTTCTAGGCTGCCATTTATGACTAAACATTTGGGAAAAGACACAGGTAGCAGAATCAGTCACTGGCATACCTATTGTATCATCCATTTGCCATGCCCTGACCAGAGAAAAGACCGGCTCTTGATGGTTCATGTCCCGCTCCTTATCAGGATTTAAATTAGCATACTACAGCCAGGCACGCTGGCTCACATCTATAATCCTAGCACTTTAGGAAGCTGAGGTGGGAAAATCACTTGAGGCCAGGAGTTCAAGACCAGCCTGGGCAACACAGTGAGATCCCATCTCTACAGCAAATTTAAAAATCCGCTGCCTAGATGCATGCCTGTAGCCCTAGCTACCTGGGAGACTGGGGTGGAAGGATCACTTGAGCCCAGGAGTTCAGGTTGCAGTGAGCTATGATTGCATCACTGCATTCCAGCTTGGGTGACAGAATAAGACCTTGTGGCTAAAAAAAAATAAAATAAAAAATAAACTAGCATACTGCTATAGGAACATAAAACGTATATATTACTTTTTTTTTTTTTTTTTTTAGATGGCGTCTCGCTCTGTCACACAGACTGGAGTGCAGTTGCGCAATCTCGACTCATTGCAACCTCTGCCTCCCAGGTTTAAGCGATTAGCCTGCCTCAGCCTGCCGAGTAGCTGGGATTACAGGTACTTGCCACCACACCCAGCTAATCTTTTGTATTTTTAGTAGAGACAAGGTTTCACCATGTTGGCCAGGCTGGTCTCGAACTCCTGACCTCCAGCAAATTCACCCATCTCAGACTCTCAAAGCATTGGGATTACAGGCGTAAGCCACTGCGCCTGGGCCATATATTACTTCTTATAAGTGGCCTGGAAGGGTAAAAACTTCGCCTATAAAAGAACCCAACTGTTGCTACTTAATAGCAGGACCTCCCTTAATGATATAAGACAGATGGTACCAAGCACCAAACATCAGTACTTGGTTAGGAAACACATCAAATCCTACGCCATGTCTGATGTCTGACTTTGCCCTATCTCTCCTACCTACTGACTACCACCACCAATGGAAGAGAAAGGGGACTGGTTTACCAGGGAACCAGTAGAGGCCATGCCATATTGGGCGCCTGCATACTCCACCACATTCCCTACAGTTTTCCCTCTCATTCACCATGCTTTAGCCACACTGGCCCCTTGAAAACACCAAGCCTTCTCCCAGGGCTCTAGTCCATTCCACTCCCTCTTCCTGAAACACTTCTCACCTTGTTATGTCATTCTTCACATGACTATAGTCCTTTCAGGTCTTAGCTTAAACGTTTCCTCCTCAGAGAAGCTCTTCCTGATCACCCCATACAGGTGGGTCACCAACACTTTCCAATGCTCTTTGCCATTGACATCCATTTATTTTAAACCTTTATCACTACTTGTAATTGTTTGTTTCCTGACTCACACCCACTAGATTGTAAGCTTGCTGAGGGCAGGACCACGTCTTCTCTATTTATCAATATATATTCAGTGTCTAGCACAGTAGCTGGCACACAATAAGTGTCCATTACACCTATGTTCAATGAATTAGTGAACATTAGGAGAGCTTCCCAGGCTTCAGTTTGGTTTCAGATCTCCAGGACCACAGTAGCTCACCTTGTACATAGGGCCCCATCTCTGGATGCTCCCTGACCCGCAGGGTATAGGACTTTTTTTGACCAGATTGCTTCAACAGATCCCGCACCCGTTCATTATAGATTTCTAGAAAACTAGAGATAAGTAGAAAAAGGCAACATAATTATATTTTGGAAAAAAGTAGAAACAACACTGAGCTAAAAATCAGGAGATCTTAGTTCCTGTTCCAGCTCCACTTCTGACACTCTAAGGTATTGATCAAGCCAAGGTTCCGCCTTGATTCTCTTTCCATACATACACAATAGAATTTTTTGTATTTTTTATTTTTGAGACAGTCTCGCTCTGCCTCACAGGCTGGAGTGCAGTGGCACGATCTCGGCTCACTGCAACCTCCGCCTCCCAGATTCACCGCACCCGGCCACAGAGGTTGTTTCTTGAGTGAATTTCAAACATGACCCTTGAGCTCTATTGTTCTGTGAAGGCATCTCAAGGGCTACTAGACAGCCAGGGTAAGTTGGGCCACAGAAGGAAAGACTTGCTTGTTAAGTCTATGGGTAGGAAATTAAGTTTTCTACAACCAAGGGCCTAAGTATCTTTCTCAGCTCTTGTACTGCAAGGTATTTCTTCTGTGGCTTTTCTCCATCCCTGTGGTGACTCTGGAAGCAAAGACAGGACAGCTGAACATGGTAGAATTTGAAGTGGAAGGAGAACTACTGTAGGTCCCAGAGCTTGGTAGGTTCTTACCTTACTTTTATCCTACAGGAGGAAGGCAGTGAGGCACAGTCTTTCTCCCTGACGAAGAGACCCTGCACAAACCAGAGGGTTGGGGTTTCACTGTAGGAACTGTACAGGGACCTACTTTGAGAGGATCCAGCCAAAAGATAGTCTATACCTCACATATCCGTGGTGTCAACCCAACAGAGGCCTGGAGAACAGAAGAAAGGAAAGCATTATTGTTTACTCAAGATGATGCCCTCCCCCACAGAATACCCAGGAACCATCCTCAGCATGGGGGATGAGTGCATGGACTCCTTGTGCTAGCCTCTTCACTTCAGGCAGTTTCACTGGGGAATACAGAGGACTTTTATGTGCCAGTGCTCCAAGAGACACTCATGGGAGAAATGTACCAAATGAGAGGCGTATGTATCACCATAAGGAAAAGAGGAGAAGCCAGCAAACCCAGATACCTGCTTTTATGTAATGCAGATTACATTATGCTTGGATAAAAACACTTTACCAATGTTCCTCCTAGACCCCCTATACCTCCAATCCTTACAGGGGGACTAGAGTATATGAGTATTCAAAATACACATTTAGACCAGGTGTGGTGGCTCACCCCTGTAATCCCAGCACTTTGGGAGGCTGAGGTGGGTGGATCACTTGAGCTCAGGGGTTAGATACAAGCCTGGGCAACCTGCGGAGACTCTGTCTCTAATAAAAATACAAAAAAATTAGCCAGGCATGGTGGCGTGTGCCTATGGTCTCAGCTAATTGGGAGGCTAAGGTGGGAGGATCACTTGAACCCAGGAGGCAGAGGCTGCAATGAGCTGAGATCGCGCCACTGCACTCCAGCTTGGGTAACAGAGTGAGACCCCATCTCAAAAACAAAACAAAACAAAACAACAAAAACAACAACAACAAAAAAACACATTTAGAAAGAGGTAGTTTCTTTTCCCATCTTGGATCCAGTGCTAACTTGTACTCAGTTAAGGGCTTATACTTTTGGTTTAGTGGCCAATTTCTTTTTTTTTTAATTATTATTTTTTTGAAATGGAGTTTCACTCTTGTTGCCCAGGCTGGAGTACAATGGCACGATCTTGGCTCACTGCAACCTCCATCTCCCGAGTTCAAGCAATTCTCCTGCCTCAGCTTCCCGAGTAGCTGGGAGTACAGGCGCCCACCATCACACCTGGCTAATTTTTGTATTTTTAGTAGAGACGGGGTTTCACCATGTTGGCCAGGCTGGTCTCGAACTCCTGAGCTCAGGTGATCCGCCTGCCTCAGCCTCCCAAAGTACTGGGATTACAGGTGTGAACCAACACGCCCAGCCCCAATTCTTTTAATGTCAAATACTGTGAAATCACACTAAACACAGGACAAAGCGAGCAATGAGCTAGGCCCAAGACATCAGGGATAATCATCTAAGAGGAATCATGTCCTATAGAACGTCCCTGTGTAGTGTTTATTTGTTACCCACCTAACAGGATATATATACTTTTAGAGACAGGGTCTCTTTTTATTTATTTATTTATTATTTTTTTTAGATGGTCTCGCCCCATTTCCCAGGCTGGAGTGAAATGGCATAATCTCAGCTCACTGCAACCTCTGCCTCCCAGGTTCAAGCAATTCTCATGCCTCAGCCTCCCAAGTAGCTGGGATTACAGGTGCACGCCACCATGTCTGGCTGATTTTCTGTGATAAAGGAAGGCTCTTATTAAATCCTACATACTTTTGAAAGCCCCTGGCTCAGGAGCTAGTTCTCCTGCTTTCTTCCAACACACAGATCTAACACATGTAGGCTTGGAGCTTGGCCACAATAATCAAATCTCTGCACAGCTCTAGCCTGCACTTAAGATTTAGTCCAGGTCTTGTCCACAACAAAGGTGCAAAATAGATTCAAATAATGAACCTGGAGATAACGAGAAATTCAGCAGGACTGACGAGAACTGCTTTGTCAAAGGGAGCTGTAAAATTTTAGTAGAGACTTGGTTTCACCATATTGGCCAGGCTGGCCTCGAACTCCTGACCTTGAGATCTGCCCGCCTCAGCCTCCCAAAGTGCTGGGATTACAGGAATGAGCCACCCCACCCAGCCGAGACAGGGTCTCTTACTTTGTTGCCCAGGCTGGAGTACAGTGGCAAGATCATGGCTGATCACTGTAGCCTCAACTTCCCAGGCTGAAGCCATCCTCCCACCTCAGCCTCCTAAGTAGCTGGGACCACAGGCATGTGCCCCCACACCTGGCTAATTTTTGTATTTTTTGTAGAGATGGGGTCTCCCTATGTTGCCTAGACTGTTCTCAAATTCCTGGGCTTAAGAGATCTTTCTGCCTCAGCCACCCCAAAGTGTTGAGATTGTAGGTGTGAGCCACTGCACCTGGCACCCCGACAAGGATATTTCTAAACCCAAAACAAAAAAATATTCTTAAGGAACTCTGCTCTCCTGATTTTCTGTGATAAAGGAAGGCTCTTATTAAATCCTACATACTTTTGAAAGCCCCTGGCTCAGGAGCTAGTTCTCCTGCTTTCTTCCAACACACAGCTAACACACATAGGCTTGGAGCTTGGCCACAATAATCAAATCTCTGCACAGCTCTAGCTTGCACTTAAGATTTAGTCCAGATCTTGTCCACAACAAAGGTGCAAAACAGATTCAAATAATGAACCTGGAGATAACGAGAAATTCAGCAGGACTGACGAGAACTGCTTTGTCAAAGGGAGCTGTAAAATTCTAAGGCTCTTCAGGGTTTAATAAAGAGGGGTTAAGGCCGGGCATGGTGGCTCACGCCTGTAATCCCAGCACTTTGGGAGGCCGAGGCGGGCAGATCACGAGGTCAGGAGATTGAGACCATCCTGGCTAACACGGTGAAACTCTGTCTCTACTAAAAACACAAAAAATTAGCCGAGCGTGGTGGCGGGTGCCTGTAGTCCCAGCTACTTGGGAGGCTGAGGCAGAAGAATAGCGTGAACCCGGGAGGTGGAGCTTGCAGTGAACTGAGATTGCGCCACCGCACTCAAGCCTGGGCGACAGAGCAAGACTGCATCTCAAAAATAGATATATAAATAAATAAATAAATAAATAAATAAATAGGGGTTAATTATTCAAAGTTTACCTTCCAATTAAATGCTGAAAAACTCATTCTTTTTTTTTTTTTTTTTTGAGATGGAGTTCCTCTCTTGTTGCCCAGGCTGGAGTGCAATGGCACGATCTCAGTTCACCGTAAGCTCTGCCTCCCGGGTTCCCACCTTGTCCTCCCAAAGTGCTGGGATTACAGGCATGAGCCACTGCACCCAGCCGAAAAACTCATTCTTAAAACAGAAGTCTCATTCAATCTTCTTTAAAGTTGACTGACTACAGAAATCATATTCTATCTCACAGTAGTAAGGACAATGCAAGGTTCAGGCTTGCTGTGGCATTAGGAATATATATCATCGTAATACTCACTGGGGTCCCCAGCATGGTATATGTCTTCCCAGAGCCTGTCTGTCCATAAGCAAAAAGGCATATGTTATAGCCTTTGGCAACTCCAGACAGTACTTCCGTCCCTAAATCCTGGAAAACCTGTAACAACAAAAGCAGAGAAAATATCACTGTGGTCCTTCTCATTGCAGATTTAGAATTATTTTCTAATCTAAAAAATATATAAAATATTTCAAACATCCATGACTATTAATTCACTACCATTTCATAAGAATCAACTTAGCTTCATAAAAAGATAGCTAAGGAAAATTCATTCATTCAGCCCGTCAAATTTTTTAAGTGCCTACCGTATCTAGACACCATACTAGACTCTGAAGATAAGATACAAAAGTAATATGGTCTCTAAACTTAAGGCACAGGGAGTGTAGAAGAGCAAAGGTATGCAAGCAAAATAATTTTGTATCTCTCGTAAGAAAACGTTTAATATGGTTAATCAGGTAAAGCTGCAGTGAAATATTGCCCAGTAACATACAAATTCAGGGTCTTAGGATACCATACTGAAGATCAGTAAGACCAGAAGTTAGGGAGGTGTTTTCCACATGCATTTATTTTCTACACACTCCCTCCTCAGATTGACCCTAAGAGCTGGCTGGTTCTGCTGGTAATTTACCCCTGCTTTAGTGAATCAGAAATAGGCAGACGTCCTCATGTGAAAACTCCTGTACTTGATAAACTGCTTGGAAGTCCTACTGAGCTCTGTTAGGCAGACTCTGGTCTCAAGAAAAAATAGCCAGCTTTATGGGGAAGGCACAGCTTCCTAGTTCAGCCAACTTTCAGCAGAATGCTACGTGGGCATCTGCATACCCACGGCTGGTACAGTGGACATTTACCCTTTGTACTGTTGCCCAGCATCAAAATACTCTTCCTTTGAATCTTTGGTTGTGTCAGTCTTGGTGGGAAGCATGGCTCAATGCTCTACTATAGAAGCCAAACAGGCCAGATATTCCTCTCCACCTAGGACAACACTAGCACATGAAATGAAGCCAGAAAGGGCCGAGCGCGGTGGCTCACGCCTGTAATTCCAGCACTTTGGGAGGAGGAGGTGGGTGGATCGCCTGAGGTCAGGAGTTCAAGACACGTCTGGCCAACATGGCGAAATCCCGTCTCTACTAAAAATACAAAAAATTACCCAGGCATGGTGGCGGGCACCTATAATCCCAGCTACTTGGGAAGCGGAGGCAGGAGAATTGCTTGAACCCGGGAAGCGGAAGTGCAATGAGCTGAGATTGTGCCATTGCACTCCAGCCTAGGCGACAGAGTGAGACTCCATCTCAAAAAAAAAAAAAAAAAAAAAAAAAAAAAAAAAAAAGAAAGAAAGAAAGAAATGGGGCTGGATAACTAAATGTCACTTGACAACTAGATTATCATTTGAATTTTGAAAGAAAGACATAAAAATAAAGAACAGTTAATAAATTGTCCATGCTGGCATCAAGGATCCAATAGCACTGCCTGCTGGGCATATAGTGGTAGAAGTGCCAAGTGTGTGCTCAAACCAGATGATTCTGTGATATGGTTCTGCCTGGGGTCCCTGCTGCTTAGTTAGCATCCCATGCCTTCCTGCCCATTTTTCAACTTCCCCTTCAATTCTGTGACTCCTCTGATATGATTCCAAGGTGTAGTGTGTTCTTACACTTCAAAGCTGTGTGATCTTGGGCAAGTTACTTAAACTTTGTAAACATCAGGTTTTTTTAGGTATAAAATGTTTATTTTTGTATCTGTAATACAGGTTTGTTGTGAAGATTAAACAAAGTAATACACTTAATTAGGGACAAAGATAGAAGCTGCTAACTCAAGACTACACTCCCTGTTCTTTTTTTTTTTTTTTTTTTTTTGTAATTGAGACAGGGTCTTTTTTTTTTTTTTTTTTTTTTTTTTTTATGAAGACAGAGTCTTGCTCTGTCGCCCATGTTGGAGCACAGTGGCACAATCTTGGCTCACTGCAACCTCTGCCTCCTGGGTTCAAGCAATTCTCCCACCTCAGCCTCCCGAGTAGCTGGGATTACAGGCGCCCACCACCACGCCCGGCTGATTTTTTTTTTATATTTTAGTAGAGACAGAGTTTCACCATGTTGCCCAGGCTGGTCTCGAACTCCTGAGCTCCGGCAATCCACCTGTCCCGGCCTCCCAAAGTGCTAGGATTACAGGCTTGAGCCACCACGTCCGGCCGAGACAGAGTCTTGCTGTGTCCCCCAGGCTGGAGTGCAGTGGCACAATCTTGGCTTACCACAGCCTCGACCTCTTGGGCTCAAACGATCTCCCTACCTTGGCCTCCCCAGCAGCTGGAACTACAGGTGTGCACCACCATGCCCAGCTAATTTTTTTGAATTTTTGTGGAGACAGGTCTCCCCATGTTGCCCAGGCTGGTATTGAACTCCTGGACTCGAGTGATCCATGTACTTCGGCCTCCCAAAGTGCTGGCATTACAGGTGTGCACCACTGTGCCTGGCCCTTTATTTATTTTTTTCTTGAGACATGGTCTTATCCTGTCAGCTAGGCTGAAGTGCAGTGGCACAGTCATAGCTTACTGCAGCTTCGAGCTCCTGGGCTCAAGGGATCATCTCACCTCAGCCTCTTGAGTAGCTAGGATTACAGGCATTTTTATTAGTTTTCTCTTTATTAGTTTGTTTATTTGTTTTAATAATCAGTGTTAAGTTGTCATCCGTTTAAACGAATGGGTTATTTGCAAGCCTCATGGTAACCTCAAATCAAAAAACCTACAAAAGATACACAAAAAATAAAAAGAAATTAAAACATGTCACCAGAGAAAATCACCTTCACAAAACAGGAAGACAGGAAGAAAAGAAAGAGGGAAGAAAAGACCACAAAACAACCAGAAAACAAATAACAAAATGGCAGAAGTCCTTACTCATCAATAATAATGCTGAACGTAAAGGGACTAAACTCTCCAATCAAAAGACAGAGTTAAATGGATTTAAAAAACAAGACCCAACAATCTGTTGCCTACAGGAAACACATTTCACCTATAAAGACACATATACACTGAAAACAAAGGGAGAGAAAAAGATATCCCGTGCAAATGGAAACCAAAAAAGAGAAGTAGCTACATGTATATCAGACAAAATAGATTTCAAGACAAAATCTTAAAAGAGACAAAGGTCATTATATAATCAGAAAGGGATCAATTCAGCAAAAGGATGTAACAATTATAAATATATATGCACCCAGCACTGGATCACCCAGATATACATAAAGCAAATATTATTAGCACTAAAGAGAGAAAGAGAGACCTCAATACTGTAATAGCTGGAGACTTCAACACCCCACTTTCAGCATTGGATAGATCATTCAGACAGAAAATCAACAAAGAAATGTTGGACTTAATCTGCACTGTAAACCAAATGGACCTAATAGATACTTATAGAACATTTCATCCAATGGCTGCAGAAATACACATTCTTCTCCTCAGCACATGGATCATTCTCAAGAATAGACCATATGTTCAGCCACAAAACACATCTTAAAGAATTTTAAAAAATCTTCCTGAAAGGTGGGTTAAGGAAAAAATAAATAATAAAATAATTCCAAAAAGCTGAAATCATATCAAGTTTCTATGACCACAATGGAATAAAATTAGAAATCAATAACAAGAGGAATTTTGTTATTGATTTCACATGATTCCATGTGTGTGAAACTATACACACACATAGAAATTAAACTATATGCTCCTGAATGACCAGTAGGCCATTGAACAAAATAAGAAGAAAACTTTAAAATTTCTTTCTTTTTTTTTTTGGAGACAGAATCTCGCTCTGTCACCCAGACTGGAGTACAATGGTGTGATCTCAGCTCACTGCAACCTCTGCCTCCCGAGTTCAAGCAATTCTCATGCCCTGGTATCCCAAGTAGCTGAGACTACTGGTGCGCACCACCGCGCCTGGCTTTTTTTGTATTTTAGTAGAGACAGGGTTTCATCATGTTTCCCAGGCTGGTCTTGAACTCCTGAGCTCAGGCGGTCTGCCAAACTTGGCGTCAAAAAGTACTAGGACTACAGGCGTAAGCCACCATGCCTGGCCTAAATTTCTTGAAAACAAATGGATACGGAAACAGAACATATCAGAACAAATGGGATACAGTGAAAGTACTACTAAGAAAAAAGTTTACAGCAATAAGCGTCTATATCAAAAAAGTAGAAAAACTTCAAATAACCTAATAATGCATCTTAAAAACTAGAAAAGTGGCCAGGCATGGTGGCCCATGTCTGTAATCCCAGCACTTTGAGAGGCCAAGGCAAGAAGATCACTTGAGCCCAGGAGTTCAAGACTAGCCTGGGCTCAAGCTCTATAAACTCTTGCAATATAGCAAGACTCCATTTCTATTTTTTTAATAATAAAAAAAAGGAACTAGAAAAGCAAGAGCAAATCACACACAAAATGAGCAGCAGAAGAAAAAAACTTAGAGCAGAAATAAATGAAATTGAAATGAAAAAAGCAATACAAAAGATCAATAAAATGAAAAGTTGGTATTTTGAAAAGATAAAATCGATAAGCTTTTAGACAGATGAAGAAAAAAAGAGAAAACTCACATAAATAAAATCAGAGATGAAAAAGGAAGCATTACAACTGACACTGCAGAAATCCAAAGGCCCATTAGAGACTACTATGACTATATACCAATAAATTGGAAAACCTAGAAAAAAATGGATAAATTCCTAGACACATGTAATCTACCAAAATTGAACCATGAAGAAATCCAAAACCTGAATAGAACAATAACAGGTAATGAAGCTGTAATAAAAATCTCCCAGCAAAGAAGAGCCCGGAACCTGATAGCTTTACTGCTGAATTTTACCAAACATTTAAAGAAGAACTAATACCAATCCTACTAAAACTACTCCAAAAAAATGAAAAGAGAATACTTGCAAACTCATCTTTTAAGGCCAGTATTACCCTGATACCAAAACCACACAAAGATACATCAAAAAAAGAAAACTACAGGCCAATATCCCTGATGAACATTGATGCAAAAATCTTCAACGAAATACCAGCAAACCAAATTCAACAACATGTTAAAAAGATTACTCAGACTGGGCGTGGTGGCTCATACCTGTAATCTCAGCACTTTGGGAGCCCGAGGCAGGGAGATCATGAGGTCAGGAGATCGACACTATCCTGGCTAGCGTGATGAAACCCCATCTCTACTAAAAATACAAAAAATTAGCTGGGTGTAGTGGCACGCACCTGTAGTCCCAGCTACTCAGGAGGCTGAGGCAGGAGAATCACTTGAACCCAGAAGATGGAGGTTGTGGTAAGCCAAGATTGCACCACTGCACTCCAGCCTGAGCGACAGAGCGAGACTCAGTCTCACCAAAAAAAAAAAAAAAAAGATCATTTATCGTGACCAAGTGGAATTTATCCTAGGGATGCAAGGACGGGTCAACATATGCAAATCAATGAATGTGATACATCATGTCAACAGAATGAAGGACAAAAACCACATGATCATTTCAACTACTGTTGAAAAGGCATTTGATAAAATTCAACATCCCTTTTATGATTAAAAAAAACCCTTGAAAAACTGGGTACACAAGGAACATACCTCAACACAATAAAAGCCATATACAAGAAGAGATCCACAGCTAGTATCAGACTGAACAGGAAAAAACTGAAAGCCTTTCCCTCTAGGATCTGGAATAAGACAACAATGCCCATTTTCACCATGGTTATTCAATGTATTAGTCCTAGCTAGAGCAATCGGACAAGAGAAAGAAAGAAAAAGCATCCAAATTGGAAAGGAAGAAGTCAAATTATCCCTGTTTGCAGATGATATATTATATTTGGGAAAACCTAAAGACTCCACCAAAAACTTGTTAGAACTCATAAACAAATTCAGTAAACTTGCAAGATACAAAATCAACATATAAAAATCAGTAGCATTTCTACATGCTAACAGAGAACAATCTGAAAAAGAAATCAAGAATGCAATCCCATTTACAATAGCTATAAATAAGATACCTAGGAATAGTCTTAACCAAAGTGAAAGACCTCTACAATGAAAACTATAGGCTAGGCACAGTGGTTCAAGCCTGTAATCCCAGCACTTTAGGAGGCTGAGGAAGAGGATCCCTTCAGTGCAAGAGTTCAAGATCAGCCTGGCAACATGTTGAGACCTTGTCTCTACAAAAAATAAAATTAGCAGGGTGTAGTGGTGTACACCTGTAGTCCTGGCTACTTGGGAGGCTAAGGTGGGAGGATTGCTTGCACCCAGGAGGTCAAGGCTACAGTAAGCCATGATCACGCCACCGCACTCCAGCCTGGACAACAGAGCAAGAGACTGTCTTGGGGAAAAAAAAGAAATTTAACTGGGGTAGTATGAGAAATACTTGCAATCTCTACCAAAATACCAATGACACTCTTCACAGAAATAGAAAAAATAATTCTAAAATTTTTATTGAACCACAGAAGACCCAGAATAGCCAAAGCCATCCTGAGCAAAAAACAAAACTGAAGGAATCATATTACCTGACTTCAAATTATACTACAGAGCTACAGTAACCAAAACAGCATGGTACTGGCATAAAAACAGACACGCAGACCAATGGAACAAAACAGTGAACCCAGAAAGACATCCACACACCACAGTGAACTCATTTTTGACAAAGGTGCCAAAACATACACTGAGGAGAAGACAGTCTCTTCAATAAATGGTGCTGGGAAAACTGGATATCCATATGCAGAAGAATGAAACTTGACCCCTATCTCTCACCTTATACAAAAATCAAATCAAAATGGATTAAGGACTTAAATCTAAGACCTCAAACTATGAAACTACTAAACATTAACACTGAGAATACTCTCCAGGACATAGGTCTGGGCATAGATTTCTTGAATAATACACCAGAAACACATGCAACTAAAGCAAAAATGGATGAATGGGATCACATCCAGTTAAAAAGCTTCTGCACAGCAAAGGAAACAATCAACCAAGTGAAGTGACAACCCACAGAACAGGTGAATGTATCTGCAAACTATCCATCTGACAAAGGATTAATAACCAGAACATATAAGGAATGCAAAAAATTCAATAAAAAATCTAAAAATTCAATTTTAAAATAGGCAAAAGATCTGAACAAGCACTTCTCAAAAGAAGACATACAAATGACAAACAGACATATGAAAAGGTGTTCAACGTCACTGATCGTCAGAGAAATCCAAATTGAAACTACAATGACTTATCATCTCACCCCAGGAGAAATGGCTTTTATCCAAAAGACAGGCAATAATGAATGCTGGCGAGGATGTGGAGAAAAGGGAACCTTTATACAGTATTGGTGGGAATGTAAATTAGTACAGCCACTATGGAGAACAGTATGGAGGTTCCTCAAAAAAAAAAAAAGCACTAAAGATAAAATTACCATATGATCCAGCAATCCCACTACTGAGTATTTATCCAAAGAAAATGAAATCAGTATGTCAAAAAAGTATCTGCACTCCCATGTTTATTGCAGTACTATTCACAATAGCCAGGATTTGGAAGCAACCTAAATGTCCATCAGGAGGCGAACATAAACAAAATGTGGTACATATACAAAATGGAGTACTACTCAGCCATAAAAATGGTGAAACCCTGTCATTTACAAAAACATGGACAGAACTGGAACACATTACGTTAAGTGAAATAAACCAGGCACAGAAAGACAAGCTTGTGGGAGCTAAAAATTAAAACACCTGAACTCATGAAAACAGAGAGTAGAATGATGGTTACCAGAGGCTTGGAAGGGCAGTGGCGGTAGAGGGGAAGGCGGATGGTTAATGGGTACAAAAAAAGTTAGATAAAATGAATAAGATCTAGTATTTGATAGCATAACGTGGTTACTACAGCCAACAAAAATTTATTGTACATTTTGAAATAACTTTAAGAGCATAACTGGAATGTTTGTAACACAAAGAAAGGATAAATGCTTGAGGTGATGGATATCCCATTTACCCTGATGTGATTACTATGCATTGTATGCCTATATCAAAATATCTCATGTACCTCATAAATATATATACCTACTATGTACCCATAATTTTTTTTTCTTTTTCTGAGACAAGGTTTTGCTCTGTTGCCCAGGCTAGAGTACAGTGGCACAATCACAGCTTACTGCAGCCTCAACTTCCCAGGCTCAAGCAATCCTCCCACCTTAGCCTCCCAAGTAGCTGGGACTACAGGCACGTGCCCCCATGCCCAGCTAATTTTTGTATTTTTTGTAGAGACGGGGTTTCACCCGTGTTGCCCAGGCTGGTCTCAAACTCCTGGACTCAAAGCAATCAGCCCACCTTGGCCTCCCAGAAAACAATTGGCCAAGCACGGTGGTGCCCACTTGTAATACCAGCACTCTCGGAGACTGAGAGGCCTCAGCTACTTCAGAGGCTGAAGCTGAAGGATCGCTTGAGCTGAAGAGGTAGAGGCTGCAGTGAGCCGACATCACACCACTGCACTCCATCTACCTGGGGTGACAGAGCGAGATGCTGTCTTGAAAAAAAAACTGATATCAAAAGCCCTCTCATAAACCATTAAATTAAAGATGGCCAGGCACGGTGGCTCACACCTGTAATCTCAGCACTTTGGGAGGTTGAGGTGGGCGGATCACCTGGGGTCAGGAGTTCGAGATCAGCCTGACCAACATGGTGAAACCCCGTCTCTACTAAAAAAAAATACAAAATTAGCTGAGGATGCTGGCACATGCCTGTAATCCCAGCTACTCAGGAGGCTGAGACAAGAGAATCATTTGAACCTGGGAGGCGGAGGCTGCAGTAAGCCAAAATCGCACCACTGTGCTCCAGCCTGGGCGAAAAGAGTAAAACTCTTTCCCCTGCCACAAAAAAAAAAAAAAAAAAAGAAGGAGAAGAAGAAAGAAGAAGAAGAAAGAAGAAAGAAGAAGGAAGAAGGAAGAAGGAAGAAGGAAGAAGGAAGAAGGAAGAAGAAGAAGAAGAAGAAGAAGAAGAAGAAGAAGAAGAAGAAGAAGAAGGAAGAAGGAAGAAGAGGAAGAAGAGGAAGAAGAAAACAAATAATTAAAACTCTTGCCAGATGTGGTGGCTCATGCCTGTAATCCCAGCACCTTGGGAGGCTGATGCGGGAGAATCACTTGAGGTCAGGAGTTTCGAGACCAGCCTGGCCAACATGGTGAAACCCTGTCTCTACTAAAAAATACAACAATTAGCCAGGCGTGGTGGCAGGTGCCTGTAATGCCAGTTACTTGGGAAGCTGAGGCAGGAGAACAGCTGGAACTTGGGAGGCAGAGGCTGCAGTGAGCCGGTATCGTACCACTGTGCTCCAGCCTGGGCGACAGAACCAAGACTCCGTCTCAAAAAAATAAATAAATAAAATAATAATAATAAAAGCTCTTCTTCATATCTTGAAGGTTTTGTTAGGGCTTAGGGGTCATTCTTTTTCTTTTATAAATATGAAAATCATTCCACTGAGAGGGAGGTTAGTTATTCAACAAAATACATGTAGTCCTCAGCCCTTAATACCTTCCCACAGAAAAGTTTCATGCACGTCTATTACAAACTGAAGTTGCTATTAAAAACTAAAATTTCCACACAGAAAAGAAATTCTTCATTAGTTTTTGTTAATCCACCTAAAAAAAAAAAATAGGAAGAAGAAAATAGCAGCCAGGTATGGTGGCTCACGCCTGTAAACCCAGCACTTTCGGAGGCCGAGGCGGGTGGATCACCTGAGGTCAGGAGTTCAAGACCAGCCTGGCCAGCATGGTGAAACCCTATCTCTACTAAAATATAAAAATTAGCCGGGAGTGGTAGCGTGCGTCTGCAATCCTAGCTACTTGGAAGGCTGAGACAAGAGAACTCCTTGAGCCCGAGAGGCAGAGGTTGCACTGAGCCAAGATTGTGCCACTGCACTCTAGCCTGGGCAACAAAGTGAGACTCTGTCTCCAAAAACAGAAAATAGCTTTAAGGCTGGGGGTGGTGGCTCATGCCTGTAATCCCAGCACTTTGGGAGGCTGAGGTGGGTGGACCACTTGAGGTCAGAAATACAAGACTAGCCTGCCCAACATGGTGAAACCCCATCTCTACTAAAAATAAAAAAATTATCCGGGTGTGGTGGTACACACCTGTAATCACAGCTACTTGGGAGGCTGAGGCAGGAGAATCGTTTGAACATGGGAGGCAGAGGTTGCAATGGGCCAAGACTGTGCCACCACACTCCAGCCTGGGTGACAGAATGAGACTGTGTCAAAAAGAAAATAGCTTTAAATGTCTATGATATGTTCTGTTTAAATGAACTTTAAATATTACTTATCTCCATGGGTCTGTAACTCCATTGTTAAAATAAAAGAATCATATTAGAAAACTTTATTCCCTTTTAGAAAAATTGCTACTAAATGCAGTAACAGATAACATCTTTATTGACAAGGGTCAGTATTTGTGTATTCACTATGAAAATTATTCTTTCATGCCTGTAAACCCAGAACTTAGGGAGGCCAGGGCAGGTGAATCACCTGAGGTCAGGAGTTCGAGACCAGTCTGGCCAACATGGCAAAACCCTGTCTCTATGAAAAATACAAAAATTAGTTGGGCGTGGTGGCGTATGCCTGTAGTCCCAGCTACTTGGGAGGCTGGGGCAGAAGAATCGCTTGAACCTGGTAGGTGGAGTTGCAGCAGACCGAGATTGCGTCACTGCACTCCAGCTTGGATGACAGAGGGAGACTCTGTCTCAATAAAAAAAAAAAGACAACAGAAAATAGTGATAAACGAAAATGATCCCACTATTCAGAGATAATACATTCTTAACATTTTGGTGGTGAAATTACTCTTTCAGACTTTTGTTTTATTTCTAGATAATATATCTAATGTTCCTTCAAGATCTTAAATTCTGATGTAAATACAGCAATTAAGAATACCTAAATATAATGAGGATACTAAGCTGAACCTTGTTTTGTTATATTATAGACATAGTGTTTTTCTGTTTATACTTAGACAACTTAATATTTTTTATTTTAATTAATAATTAAAATTTTCTATTTAATTTCCCAATATATATAGCATGGGAAAGCATACCATAGCTCCACTCCCAAAGCATCCAAGCCTTACATAAGCCACTGTCCACTTGGCAGTAGTGAACAATCTAACACGGGAAAGTGTCATCTGTGCCAGCTTTGCAAACATAAACCCACAGTTTCAGGAAATACTGTCCACTCTTCATAAATGTCAGGTAAATTCTGGGCTGTTCCTTCAATCCCACTATAGGCCATTCATCTTTGGGTCTCTACCAATATAAATGCGTATAGATGCATCTATTCCCATTGTAAGCCTAGCTAGGAGTTAACCAACATAATTTGGGCCCTGGCCCAAGTGTGGACCAGATACTATCCCTGATAAACTGCAGATTTTTCCAGGCAACAGCCTATATGTAACTTTGACAAATGAGTCTAGATTTCCTATTTGCTTCTCCATTTTATGGTGAAATACAGAGATTTATTTCCCATGTTCATCCACATTTTACATTTATCCATGCAATGCATACCACGGAAATTGGTATTTAAACAGTTCCCAAAGAACAAGAGGAGAGAGAGACTACAACAGAAATTTTGAAATGAAGGTAAACATGAACAAAGCCAAGCGAAATCTATGCCATACCCAATGGAAAGAAAGAAGAGTCATTATTTTGAAAGAAATGAGTCTTGAAACATGCAAGTCCCAGAACTAGAATTCTCTTAACCTTGGAAGAAAGTATTTATTGAGTTCCTAACAGGAACCCAGCACCACATAGGACACTGAGAGAGGTTTGAAAAACCTTTCAAACACTGTCTTCAGTCCACAACAAACTTATCATATAGTTGGAGAGATAGACCATAGAGTCAGTAAATAGTTCAATACCAGTACATAGTAGAATATGAATAAAGAGTAGACATAAATATTGTATTTGGAGAAAGGAAAATGACTGTGGCCTGAGGTAGTGAGGAAATGTTCATAGCAGAGTTGACATTTGATCTGCATTTTTTTTTTTTTTTTAGACAGAGTTTTGCTCTTGTTGCCCAGGCTGGAGTGCAATGGCACGATCTTGGCTCACTGCAACCTCCCCCTCCCAGGTTCAAGTGATTCTCCTGCCTCAGCCTCCCAGGTAGCTGGGATTACAGGCATGTGCCATCGCACCCAGATAATTTTTGTATTTTTAGTAGAGACGGGGATTCTCCATGTTGGTCTGGCTGGTCTGGAACTCCCGACCTCAGGTGATCTGCCTGCCTCGGCCTCCCAAAGTGCTGGGATTACAGGCGTGAGCTACCAGGCCTGGCCCTGATCTGCATCTTAAGCTATACTTACTTATTTCAAAGCACACTTTGAGAGAGGTCCCTACCTTGAAGCCCCACATAATGTCCCCATATAAAGGCCTTCTCTCTTAAGTGAGGTTGACCCCAGGACTGTATCACCATAAAATATAAAATGTATCCTTATCATTTCAATCCTTCAGAACATCAGAGCTCTGGATAAAACAGTAGAACAACCATGTCACATTATTCCCTCTGAAAAATCTTTGTACTTCCATTTGTCATCTCTTAATACCTGGCTGTCAACCTTGGAAAGTTCATGGTTCAAACTAAAGATCTCCCATCTCAGGAACAACAGATACCCAGGCAAGTAACCACAGAAACAGTCAAACAAATCTCTTTGCCCTACCCCTTCATTCAAGTTACTTTCATTTGAACAAGGAAGTATGGATCCAAAACGGAGAGACATCCGCTGGGCAGTGGCTCATGCCTGAAGTCCCAGCTACTCAAGAGTCTGAGGTGGGAGGATCACTTGAGCCCAGGAGTTTAAGGTTGCAATGAGCTATGACTTTGCAGCTGCACCCCAGGATAAGCAACAAAGTGAGACCCTGTCTCTTAAAAAAAAAAAAGAGAGAGAGAGAGAAAGCTACAGGTGATAATGAGAAACTTGGCTTTCATTTTTCATTATTCGTTGTTTGTTTTTTGTTTTTAAGAGACAGGGTCTTACTCTGTCTCTCAGGCTGGAGTGCAGTGGTACAATCACAGCCCACTACAACTTTGAACTCCTGGGCTCAAGGGTCCTCCTGCCTTGGCCTGCAAGTAGCTAGGGCTACAGTTGCACACCATCACAGCCAGCTTCATCATCAGATAAAGGAGTTATAAATTAGGAGACGAAGAAAGCAAGAATGAATTGTTTTCCTTTAACGTAGTCAAGGAAACAAACAAAAAAGAATGAATTGTATGGTATTAGATCAGAATCAGTGAGAACTCATAGGCTTCAATATAAATTGATAAATAGATATATGTATGTGTGTATATATGAAAATGTATATGCAAATATATATTCCCTAGCTTTGTCTAACTTTACTGAGAGGACCTGAAAACAGTAATACCCCAACAGAAATGATCACATCTAGCACCCAGAACCTGGTTTCTAAATACCATTTTCCACTAACAGGAACAAAATGAACATCACAATTGTTAAGTTTAGCCTAAAGCTGTCTCCTTACAGATTTTAAGACTGGCCTAAAGGTTTCTCCATACATAGTGATTATAACCTAAGTAAATGTATAAACAGAATGTAACCTACTTATGTAACAAGTAGCCAAGTTTCAACCAATCACAGACAGCCAACTGTTCAAACTGTGTTCAAATAAAGCAAAGAACTGTAACCAATTCAGCTGTTTCTGTACCTCACCCCTCTGTTTTCTGTATGTCACCTTCCTTTTTCTGTCCATAAATGTTATCCAACCATGTGGCAGCCTCAGGTTCTATCTGAACCTATTGTAGTTCTGGGGGCTGCCTTATCTGTAAATTCTTCTTTGCTCAATTAAGCTCTGTTAAATTTGTCTAAAATTTTTCTTTTACCACAATAAGCAATGATAGTAACAGGTTGCAATTCACTGTATAAAATGGGAAACCATGAATCAAAGATACATAATATAAACATGAATCACAGATATAAATAATTTAAAAGTCTGATGAGGGCTGGAATACATAGTTTCAAAGTACTTCCTATAAAATATTTATTAATTACAAAGAAGAGAAAGAGTAACTTTACAGTGAAAAAAAATCTGGCAGACACCACCTTAATCAAGCAATCAAGGTAAACTCAGTGACACTGCCATCAAGGATACATAATCTGAATGTAATCATGAGGAGACACTGGACAATCCAAATTAAGGGACATTTATACCAGGTGTGGTGGCCCACCCCTGTAATCCCAGCACTTTGGGAGGCTGAGGCGGGTGGATCACTTGAGGTCAGGAGTTCGAGACCAGCCTGGCCAACATGGTGAAACCCCATCTCTACTAAAAATACAAAATTAGCCAGGTGTGGTGGCAGGCACCTATAATCCCAGCTACACAGGAAGCTGAGGCAGGAGAACTGCTGGAACCTTGGAGGTGGAGGTTGCAGTGAGCCAAGACTGTGCCACTGCACTCCAGCCTGGGCGACACAGGGAAACTCCATCTCCATAATAACATAACATAACATAACATAACATAACATAACATAACATAACATAACAGGGACATTCTACAAAATAATTGTGCTGTAATCTTTGTGTTAATATCATGAACATCAGGGAAAAATTGAGGACCTATTCCAGACTGAATTAGACTAGAGTTAAGATAACTAAATGCAACAAGTGATGCTGAACTTGATCTTTTTGCTATAAGGATCTTATCAGGACAATCAGTGAAACCTGAATGAAGTCTAAGAATTAGATGGTAGCAATTAACACTTTATTTTCCTGAAACTTTTTTTTTTTTCTTTTTTTGAGACAGGTCTCACTCTGTTACCCAGGCTGGAGTGCAGTGGTGTGATCACAGCTCACTGCAGCCTTGACCTCCCAGGTTCAAACAACCCTCCTGCCTCAGCCTCTGGAGTAGATGGGAATACAGGTGCGAGCCACCATGCCCGGCTAATTTTTTAATTTTTTGTAGAGACAGAGTCTCGAAAAAAAAAAATCTACTTATAACTGCTGCTAATTGGAGTGTATATTCAAAGCAACTTGAACCTCTGCTCCCACGTTGCAATGCTCAAGCTTGGCCCAAATAAACTTTCTGCTTATTTTGCCTCAGCTTCTTCCTTTTAGGTGAACAGTGAGAAGCAGGTAACCAAAAAGGATAGTCCAGTAACCTAGAACCAACAAAAGTGGAAATTCACCACCCCTGGGCCCAAAGGGCCAAGGGAAAGAAGTGGTCACCGGGAAGGAGAATCATGAAGAGAAATCAGCTTAAGAGAGGCTTAACTTTAAGTTAAAAGATGTCAGACCAAGACAATCCTACTGGAGGAAACCCCTCCTGCTGATCTGAATCAAGGCCTCTCATTTATTCAACTCCAACCTCAAGCCTTAGGGCAAGTTAGCCATTGATTAGTACAACAGTATATTCATTTTAAGGAATGAACAGGGACAAAAGCAAAATAAACCAGCTTCCCAAGCATGCCAGGCTAATTTTTGTATTTTTTAGTAGAGATGGGGTTTTTCCATGTTGGCCAGGCTGGTCTCGAACTCCTGACCTCAGGTGATCTGCTCTCCTTAGCCTCCCAAAATGCTGGGATTACAGGTGTGAGCCACCACGCCGGGCCTCCTTATGAGAATCTAATGCCTGATGATCTGTCACTGTCCCCATCATCCCCAGATGGGACCATCTACTTGCAGGAAAAAAAGCTCAGGGCTCCCACTGGTTCTACATTATGGTGAGTTACATAATTATTTCATTATATATTACAAAGTAATAATAGAAACAAAGTGCACAATAAATGTGATGTGCTTGAATCATCCTGAAACCATCCCCCCACCTCGCCCCAGTCTGTAGAAAAACTGTCTTCCACAAAAGCGGTCTCTGGTGCCAGAAAGGTTAGGGACCGCTGGCTTGAGTGAATGGATAAACCAACTGTGGTATATCCACACAGTGGAATACTATTGAGCAATAAGAAGAAACAAACTCTTTGATAGATGCAACATGGATGAATCTCAAATGCATTATTATAAGGGAAAAAACCCAGTCTTTTTTAAAAAAAATTTTTTTAAGGCAGGGTTTTGCTCTGTCACCCAGGCTGGAGTGCAGTGGCACAATCATGGCTCACTGCAGCCTAAAACCCCTCCCCTTCCACCTCAGCCTCTCAAGTAGCTGGAATTACAGATGTGTGCCACCATGACTGGCTAATTTTTTTTTAAATTTTTTGTAGCGATGTCTCACTTTGTTGCCCAGGCTGAAAACCCAGTCTTAAAAGGTTACATACTATAGTAAGTCTATGTATGGGATTCTGGAAAAAGCAAAACTATAGGAACAAAAAGCATACCAGTGGTTGCCAGGGGTTAGGGTGGGAGGATAGTGTGAATACAAAGGGGCAGCACTTGGGAATTCTTGGAGTTGTTCAAATTATTCTGTGTCCTGTCTGTGGTGATTACAATAATCTATGCATGTGTAAATATTCATGGAAATGTACACCAAAAAAAGTAAACTTTGCCATATGTAAATTTAAATTTTTAAAAATTCAACAAAATTAGAAAGAGTGAAAAACTGAAATTAAAGAGTAAAAACTGAAATAAAAGAGTAAAAACTGAAATTAACAGACTACAAAACAAAATGTGTTATAAAGAATAAATATTTACAAAAGCAATTTCTTTGGAAAAACAATGAAATAGATAATGCCAGATTAAGATGGGGAAAGATTTAAAAAACATATCTGGGGACAAGAAAAAAGAACCATATATAAAAGAAAAAACTGTTGGCTGGGCGCGGTGGCTCACGCCTGTAATCCCAGTACTTTGAAAGGCTGAGGCAGGTGGATCACAAGGTCAAGAGATCGAGACCATCCTGGCCAACATGGTGAAACCCCATCTCTACTAAAAATACAAAAATTAGCCAGGCGTGCTGGTGCGCTCCTGTAGTCCCAGCTACTCGGGAGGCTGTGGCAGGAGAATTGCTTGAACCCAGTAGGCAGAAGTTGCAGTGAGCCGAGATCACGCCACTGCACTCCAGCCTGGGGACAGAGCAAGACTCCGTCTCAAAAAAATAAATACAAAATAAAAATTAAAAAGACAACTTTTTTAAAGTATTTTTTAAATTAGAAGGCAACATTCATGCTAGAGTGATATACTCTAGCACCATAAATTTGGAAACCTAGATGAAATGGATGATTATCTAGCCCAATATAAATTACCAAAATCAATTCAAATAAAAGTGTGTAGAGGCTGGGCGTGGCGGCTCATGCCTGTAATCCTAGCACTTTGGGAAACTGAAGCAGGAGGATCACTTGAGCACAGGAGTTCACGACCAGCCTGGGCAACATAGGGAGGCCCCATCTCTACAAAAAATACAAAAATTAGCCAGGTGTGGTGGCGCACACCTGTACTCCCAGCTACTCAGGAGGCTGAGGCAAGAGGATCAACTGAGCTCAGGAGGTCAAGAATGCAGTGAGCTATGATCACACCACTGCACTCCAGCCTGGCAGACAGCAAGGCCCTGTAAATCATAAATAAATAGTAAATAAAAGGGTATATTAAAGAAATACATAACAAAAGTATACTACTAAATACATAAAGTGTGTACTAAATGAAGGAATGGGCCAGGCACGGTGGCTCACGCCTGTAATCTCAGCACTGTGAGAGACCAGGCAGGAGGATCACTTGAGCCCAGGAGTTTGAGACTAACCTCAATAAGATAGTGGGTTAGCATCACAACTTTCAGTCTATACGCACAAAAAATAAAAAAAAAGCAGAGTGTGATAGTGCATGCTGGCAGTCCCAGCTATTCTGGAGGCTGAGGCTGAGGTGGAAGTATCGCTTGAACCTGGGAGATTGAGGCTACAGTGAGCTATAATCATGCCACCGCACTCCAGCGTAAACAAAAGAGCAAGACCCTGTTTCTAAAAAAGAAAAGAACAAAATAAAAATTTAAACAAAAATGAAGGAATGAAAAGAACAGTGAAAGAGAATTTTAAAATCAAATGGTAGTACAATAAACAAAATTGTTTAGATTCCTTTTCTATATAAAGTTGTGATAATGTGTAATGACTGTTGAAAGTACAAGTTAGTATACTCACATTCCCCCATTGAAAGCTGTGTATATTTATGTACACCGGAGTCTCTTTCATTCTTGAATCCAAATCCAACTAGGGTGATAACTATTATCACCTAGTCCCAGCTACTTGGGAGACTGAGGCAGGAGAATCCCTTGAACCCGGGAGGAGGAGGTTGCAGTGAGCCAAGATCATGCCACTGCATTCCAGCCTGGGCAACAAGAGCAAAACTGTCTCCAGAGAAAAAAAAATTATTACAGGTATCACCCTATAAATGTTCTTTTCCTCCTAATTTTCTGAAGTCAAACATTAATTTCACTGACATTAATTTCTGAAATCCTATATTAATCAAAATATGTGAAATAATGTTAATCTAATCAGACACTAATAAAATTATGTGAAAGGAATAAAAATTATTTATTCCATCATACTAAAGCAAAACACTGTGCTGGGCATGGCTCTTACTGTGTAAGGTGAATTGTTAGGATTCTTTTACACAATGAATACTTCATTAGAAGTGTTCTATTCAAAACCAGCATTTTAGATCCATACAGCTAATAACACTTAACTCAGGAATTATTTCTGTATTAGATTACTTCCTTAGCACCTTAAAGATGAACTCATTAATCCTTACAATACATTTATGAAGTAGTTACTGTTATTCTCTTTCTCTTTTTTTTTTTTTTTTGAGATGGAGTCTCACTCTGTTACCCAGGCTGGAGTGCAGTGGCACGATCTCAGCTCACTGCAGATCTCGGCTCTGCCTCCTGGGTTCACACCATTCTCCTCAGCCTCCCGAGTAGCTGGGACTACAGGCGTCCACCACTACACCCGGCTAATTTTTTGTATTTTTAGTAGAGACGGGGTTTCACCGTGTTAGCCAGGATGGTCTCAATCTCCTGACCTCGTGATCTGCCCACTTTGGCCTCCCAACGTGCTGGGATTACAGGCGTGGGCCACTGCATCCGGCCATTCTGTAACTTTCACGTGAGAAAACTGAAGGCACACAGCTAGTAATAGGTACTTCTAAACAAAGCTCTTGCTCGCAACCACTGTGATATTCTGCCACTAACAAAATAACTCTGTTGGCAGAGTTATCGGGAAAGGCAAATCTTATCTGTTGAACACTAAGCTATTACTCTACAATTTAAAATTGTTCCTCAAGGTTCCTTACTTCCCATTTACAGTGGAAGAAACTTTACCATGTCTCCCCTTCAGTATTTCTGAATAACAGTCTCACTAATATTTTGAAATGGCCTTTGGCCAAAAGTAATAAAATCTGATCCCACTCTCATTTGTTTATCATTTTTGGAGTCTTTTTGCCCATTATTAACCTTTTCATTGCACATATTAACCTTTTTATTTGCACAAGTTTCACCCACATGGCCATTATTAAATGAGTAGAACACAATTACATTTTTTCTTTGCTGTTTTTCAAATTACAAACAATGCTCACTTCTTGTACCAAGTGAAAAAAAAAAATACAATGTATGAGGAAAAAGTTCACCCCTAATCCTACTCATTGAAGTACTCAAATAGTGGCCTGATGTGTTTCCTTCCATACCTTTCTCCACATATACAAGGATTTTTGTGGTCTTTTTGTTTTATTTTTACTGAAATAGATACATATAATATACCTCAACCTGCTTTTTATCACATACTATATCATGGACATAAAGACTGTATCTATTAACTATGCATATAACTCTTCTTTTTCATGTGTACACATACAGCCACAGTTATGCAAAATACTATTTAAAATAATTGAGACAGCATTCATACTGAGGTGGGAACACTTTATCTCCTTTTTTTTTTTTTTTTTAAATCTCCTTTTCATCTCCCTTCTCTCTTTCCTCCTATGTTAATCCTCACTCCCAGATAACATGTTAACATCAGGCATCCTTTCTTGTTCCTCCCATAGTCATAATCATAAACACACACATTTATATATATATCTATATGGGTTTTAGTTACTTCTTTTAAAAATGGAATATTATTAAATAATTTTTTAACTAAAAAAAAATGGGATGTTATCATATTCTTTTTCAGTCAATACCATCTCATGGAAATTCTTCCAAGGAAGATACAATGTGTTCCATCCTATGAATACACCAAAACTGATTCAACCATTATGAGCAATCACTTTGTTTCTACTATCTTATCCTTACTAACAATGTTTCCAGTAAACATCCTTGACCATAGCTGGGTGTGGTGGCCCATGCCTATAATCTCAGCACTTTGGGAGGCTGAGGCATCGGATCACTTGAGGTCAGGAGTTTGAGACCAGACTGGCCAACGTGGTGAAACACTGTCTCTACTAAAAATACAAAAACATTAGAAGGCATGATGGTGGGCACCTATACTCCTAGCTACTCTGGAGGTTGAGGCAAGAGAATCACTTGAACCCAGGAGACAAGAGATTTCAGTGAGCCAAGATGGCGTCACTGCACTCCAGCCTGGACGACAGAGCAAGACTCTTAAAAAAAAAAAAAAAAAAAAATCCTTGACTATGTATCCTTATGAACTGTTGTTTTTTGTGTGTGTTTTTGAGACGGAGTCTCGCTCTGTCACCTAGGCTGGAGTGCAGTGACATGATCTCAGCTCACTGCAACCTCCGCCTCCCGGGTTCAAGGGATTCTCCCACCTCAGCCTCCCAAGTAGCTGAGATTACAGGTGCCCACCACCATACCTGGCTAATTTTTCTATTTTTAGTAGAGACAGGGTTTCACTACGCTGGCCAGGCTGGTCTCGAAGTCCTGACCACATGATCTGCCCACCTCGGCCTCCCAAAATGCTGGGATTACAGGCATGAGCCACCGCGCCCAGCCTGGTGTTTTTATTTTTATAGAATAAGTTTCAGGTGTGGGACCCCTCGGTCAAAGGGTAAAATATTTATTTTAATAGTTATTGCTAGATGGCTTTCCAAAAAGCTGTAACGATTTTACATTTCCATTGAAAATGCATGGGCCCTTTTCTGCACCTTCTCACCAGGAATCAGCATCACTGTTCTTTTTCACTGTTCCTAGTTTAAAGGAAACAAACTGGTATCTTGTTACTACAGTAACAATGAATTTGAGTTCATCATTCATTTTTTGAGCGGTTTGGTTTTGCTCTCCTATGAAGTGCCTACTTCGACTGTTTTTCTACTGAACTGCTTTTCTTTTTCTTGTCTACTTAAAAGCCTTCTTATAATTTTTTTTTTTTTTTGAGACAGAGTCTTGCTCTGTCACCAGGCTGGAGTGCAATGGCACGATCTTGGCTCAGTGTAACCTCCACTTCCCAGGTTCAAGTGATTCTCCTGCCTCAGCCTCCCAAGTAGTTGGGATTACAGACACCCACCACCACGCCTGGCTAATTTTTGTATTTTTAGTAGAGACGGGGTTTTGCCATGTTGGTCAGGCCAGTCTCGAACTCCTGACCTTATGATCCACCCACCTCAGCCTCCCAAAGTGCTGGAATTACAGGCATGAGCCACCATGCCCAGCCTGATACACTGTTATTATGGAAGCCATATTTTATTCAGATGTCCTCATTCTTTTTTTTTTTTTTTTCTGAGATGCAGTCTTGCTCTGTCACCCAGGTTGGAGTGCAGTGGCATGATCTCAGCTCACTGCAGCCTCTGCCTCCTGGGTTCAAGTGATCCTCCTCCCTCAACCTCCCAAGTAGCTGGGATTACTGACGCAAGCCACTACACCCAGCTAACTTCTGTATTTTTAGTAGAGACGGAGTTTTGTCATGTTGGCCAGGTTGATCTCGAACTCCTGACCTCAGATGATCCACCTGCCTCAACCTCCCAAAGTGCTGGGATTACAGGCGTGAGCCATCTCACCCAGTCGGTAAGTTCTTGATATGGTATCAGAGAAGTCAATAATAACAACAGACAGCACTTATACAGCACTTATTATCTGCTAAGCACTATTATAAGTGCTTTACATTTATTTACTAATATAGTCCTCACAACTCCTCTCAGGTATCATTATTATCCTCATTTTATAGATAACTGAGGCACAGAAATATAAATGGACTTGCCCAGGATTATGGCCAGTAAATTACGAATCTGGGAAATAAACCATACTTTTTAATCACTATGCTTGACCACCTTTCACTTAGAAGGGGTTGGGGTACCAAAGTTGAAAGTTTAGGGTCTCTCTGGTATCAGACCCTAAAATATCCCCTCTTTGCTAAATGCTACTCTTTTATTACCTTTATTGGAAGGTAAAAATGCAAAAATGGAAATCTCTCTGTCCCTAGGCCAGTCCCAAGTCCCTGTCTAGTGCTTCATTTTCTGAAAAGTTAAAAAAAAAAAAAAAAAGGAAAGAAAAGAAAAAGAAAATAACAAATAGGAGGAGTTTATATAGAGATAACAGATACGTGCACTCACTATACAGATGACAGATATACGTAAATGCATACAGAAACATAAATCCATATTCCCAGCATAAGACCCTAGTTCCTGAGGGAACCAGAAAAAGAGAGCTTTGAGATCACCAAAAAAATTTCTTTTTTTTTTTTTTTTTTTCCTCTGAGACAGAGTCTCGCTCTGTTGCCCAGGCTGGAATGCAGTGGCACGATCTTGGCTGACTGTAACCTCCGCCTCCCAGGTTCAAGCGATTCTCCTGCCTCAGCCTCCCAAGTAGCTGGGATTACAGGCATGTGCAACCACGCCCTGCCAATTTTTGTACTTTCAGTAGAGATGGGGTTTCACCATGTTGACCAGGCTGGTCTCGAACTTCTGACCTCAGGTGATCCGCCCACCTCGGCCTCCCAAATGATAGGATTATGGGCATGTGCCACTGCAACCAGCTGGATTTTGCTATTTCTGTCAGTGCTTTTTTTGCTAAAGAATGTTCCCATGGACAACTGTCCGAGTGGCTTGTGAGATCTGATAGATTTCTTATGTGGCTATCCTAACAGACAGATGGACATCTAGCTGTAACACTTCCCTCCTCCCTACAAAAAGATGGATTCATTAGAATCCGGTGAGAAATGATGAAAGATGGCTTTATTGGAATAGACTCTAAGTTCTTGCCATTCCCACAGCCTCTTCTAAAGAGACAACCACAAATGATTCCTTGACCATAATTTACCATGTTTTATGTCACTTCTTTCCAGAGCCTCACTGACTCGATTCCCAAGCAAAGGTAAGCATTTTTAGCATGAGCCTAAGACTCATGCTCTTAGGTGCTCACTGTCAGCTCACAGATGATCCAAATAAGAATGCTAGTAAGGGGCCAGGCGAGGTGGCTCCGGCCTGTAATGCTACCATTTTTGGAGCCCAAGGTTGGAGGATCACTTGAGGCCAGGAGTTTGAAACCAGCTTGGGCAATATAGAGAGATCCTGTCTCTACAAAAATATAAAGATTAGCCAGGTGTGGTAGAACATGCTTGTAGTTCTAGCTACTTCAGGAGGCTAAGGCCCTGAGACAGGATGATCACTTGAGCCCAGGAGATTGAGGCTGCAGTGAGCCATGATTGTGCCACTGCACTCCAGCCTGGACGACAGAGTGAGACACTGTCTCTAATAATAACGATAATAATGTTAATAAGGGTATGCCAAAGATTAACTGATCAACTCTCTTGGGGAGTTCTTCAGAGGAGAGAGGTACCATTAGTCTCTTATAGTTACTGTTGAATTCTAAGCAGTAATAAATAATATTCCAGTGTCATGTGGCTTGGCTGTGTGACTGCTGACAGTTCCAGTTTATTTCCCCACATAGCCTTAATGACCCACAATGTGAGATAACCTAATCACCCCTCATCCTTGTATCCTGAAAAAGCCCTAATACAATGGCAAGTTTAACAGCCAACAGCAACAAGCACAAAGTAGACACACTGAAGAGCAGCTGTATGAGAAGTGGACATGTTAGCAGTCTGCCCAGCAGCTGGCCTGGACAAGGACAATGAGGGTGGCAGTATAAAAGATGGCATGATTATCAAGGTTGAGGGAGTCTTTATCTAGTCATAGGCAGAACCCAAGAAGGGTAAGCTGTGTCTCTGCCTAAATATACTAAAGGATAGTATATTTAAAAGGTGACGCTGGACTAAAGATCCAAAAGAAGGCTTTCCTTCCATCAGGTGGAATTTCCAAGAACGAGAATGTCTCCAACAATTGAGGCAAATCATCTGGGAACATTTCCATTCCTAATAATTAAGGATCCTACAAGGCAGACACCGGCAAACTTTTTCTATCAAGAGCCAGATAGCAAGTATTTTCAGCTTTGTGGATCATAATGTTTCAGTCACAACTACTCAACTCCATCTTTGTAGTATACAAAACCATCCACAAATATTACATAGGCTAATGGACATGGCTATATTTCAAAAAATCTTTACTTTCTAAAACAGCCAGGTGGTGGCAAGATTTGGCCCACAGATCGTAGTTTGCCAAGCCCTGCTATAGGGCAAAAGTCCTTTTTAGAGCCAACTTCAAAAAATATAATAGATTTGTGGGTTTCCATAGAAAAAGGGGAAAAAAAACAAGACTAAGAGAGTCCTGGGTACTTTCAATCCTTGGAAATTCATTAAAATAATTTATTATTGAAAATAAAATGAAAGTACATATACAGATCACCTTGACCCATTTTCTTACTGTGACTAATACTATATCAAAGTTAAAGCCATTCAATAAACTCAACAGTGAGTAATCTATCAGTTAAGAAAGAGTAAGTTTGGGCCAGGCATGGTAGCTCACACCTGTAATCCCAGCACTTTGGGAGGCTAAGATGGGCGGATCACCTGAGGTCAGGAGTTTGAGACCAGCCTGGCCAACATGGTGAAACCCCGTCTCTACTAAAAGTACATACAAAAATAGGCCGGGCATGATGGCGGGTGCCTGTAATCCCAGCTACTCAGGAGGCTGAGGCAGGAGAAGCTTGAACCTGGGCGGCAGAGGTTGCAGTGCACCAAGATCGCGCCACTGCACTCCAGCCTGGGCGACAAGAGTGAGACTCTGTCTAAAAAAAGAAAAAAAAAAAAGAAAAAGTATAAGTTTGTCTATTGCAGCAAACCCCAAAAGCACGGTGGTTTAAACAATGAAGTTTATTTCTGGCTTATGCTACACAGGAGTCAGTAGGGGACACTGATTGTTGTAGCTTCTCTAGGGCCCAACCGAGAGAACAACCCATCTCCAATGTTGTTGATCATGCTGCCAAAAGGAAAGAGGGCTTTAGAGGGTCATATCCCAGCAATTAAAGGCTCAGACGTTATTTCTGCTAATAACCCACTGGCCAGAACCAATCACACGGCCCCACCTAACCAAGTGGGGCTGGGAAGTGAAATCCTAGCAGCAGAAGATGAAGGGCAATGAATATTCAGCGAGCAGCAAAAATGACTATAATAAAGCAATGGTTATGCCACTTTTACCTAAATGATCACAAAATGAGACTTTTATTCAAATACATTTCTTTATTTTTTATTTTATTTTTTGGAGATAGTGTCTCATTCTGTCGCCCAGGCTGGAGTTCAGTGCTGCGATCTAAGCTTACTGCAACCTCCACCTCCTGGGTTCAAGTGATTCTCCTGCCTCAGCCTCCCGAGTAGCTGGGATTACAGGAGCCCACCACCATGCTCAGCTAATTTTTGAATTTTTAGTAGAGATAGGGTTTTGCCATGTTGGCCAGGCTGGTCTGGAACTCCTGACCTCAAGTGACCCGTCTGCCTCAGCCTCCCAAAGTGTTGGGATTGCAGGCGTGAGCCACCACACCCAGCCATTACTCAAATACATTTCTGATTAACTAGTTAGCCAGAAACCACTGGCACCTTCACTTAAATTAAAATTTCAGGGCTGGGCAAGATGGCTCACACCTGTAATCCCAGCACTTTGGGAGGCCAAAGCAGGCAGATCACGAGGTCAGGAGTTCAAGACTAGCCTGGCCAACACGGTGAAATCCGATCTCTACCAAAAATACAAAAATTAGCTGGGTGTGGTGGCGCGTACCTGTAGTCCCAGCTACTCAGGAGGCTGCAGCAGGAGAATTGCTTGAACCTGGGAGGCAGTGGTTGCAGGGAGTCAAGATTGTGCCACTGTACTCCAGCCTGGTGACAGAGCGAGACTCCATCCCAAAAAAAAAAAAAAGTTTTAAAAATAGTTCCGTTTCCTCACAAGCAAACAAATGACACAGATCTACTAAAGAATCTTTTGACCATACCGTGTCTTCTGCAGAAGTGTGTTCATGACACACTGACTGAGCCACATTAGGGTTATGAATAGAAGCCAGGATTAGAGAGAGGACTTAGGTCACGTTCTGAGGGCTTAAAAGCCTTCTTCAACACTCGACTTATTTGGGCAGAATGACATCACAGAAGAGAAAAAGCATTTCCTTTCTAGCTTTTAGTTTTCTCTTTGTACCCTTTCCCTTATTCCAATATATTCCCCTTCCCGCCCCCCACTATCCTCAACAGCAAAATCATGCAAAACAGCAGCAGTCCCAGGAGTTTGGTCTCTAGATCTAGGGATGCCCTGAACTGTCATAAGAGAACCCTAGCAAGCCCCTGAGGTACTGAAGAGGAAAGAGGATCTCACACATCTAAGGCTGAAGCTGGGACATGGCACCCAGCAACAACGCACAGTGCATGCTCGGTTAACACTGACTGAATAAATGAATACATAATCTATGGACTGAATCCAGAATAGTCACAATAAATGAGTGTTGACTAAAATTAAATTATAGCTGTTCTTTAGGTTTCCCCCAATCCTTTCTGCATTAATTTCCACATATCTGATCTTCAGGCAAGATAAACATTACCAGGTCAGTATTTTCCACAAAGCACTGTTTTCATTTTTTGATTGTGTTCACAAGAGCTCTTTATCACCTTTTGGTATTGGGTCCTGTCAGACAGCACTCTGAGAGGTAGTCCAATAGGTCAAAGCTGCTTCAAGTTTTTTTGGTTGCTAATACTTTTATATAAGAAAACAAGCCTGGAGGATGGAGTTTTTGTTCTTAACATTCATTCCTGCCTATGTGGAAAAACTTTTTCTGCAATCAGGCTGCTAGGAGAAAATTTCCTGTTTTTAATACTGTTTAGTCTGAATGTGTCTCTAGAGACCAATCTTAATGTAAGCGAAGAAAGGGAGCTGAGCCTCTGAGACAATTCCGGTTTCATTGTTGGGTTCGGCCAGCCCAGCTGAAGCCCATATCATTCCTGGCAATCCAGGGTCTGGTTGAAGAGATTAGTTATGTGTTGATCTGAACAGCATCCACCTCACGCATCCGGTTGGCAGGGTCCTGCCTTCCCTCAAGCCACACTCCCCTCAAGCCACACTACCCTCCTCCAATCCTGAAGACTAGCTTGCAGAAGGGCAGTGCTGCATGCTAGAGTCACGAGATCTCTAACCACACTGGTCTGTGGCACTTCTTATACCTCAGCCCTTCATAGCAAGTCACTTCAACCAAGCAAACAAAGCCTGACTCCAGCCTTAGCCTATATCCCTGGACAAAGGTGTTTCTCAAGGTTGTCTGAGCAACTTACCAAAGTGTATGCAAAGAAACAAAAAATAAGATAATGGAAAAGAGACCTCAGGGGGGTGGGGGTGAGCACTCAGCTCCACAATTACTTGTTAGTGACAACTAAGAAATATACTGACACAAACCTGGACAGTCAATCAGGAACTTGAGGCTGATTTTCAATAAAACATAGTAAACCTCTAAAAATCCTAACGGAGCTGACAAATGCCTAAGATTCATCCTCCCTACTGTGTAAGTACTTCTATGTGGAAGATACTGATCAGAGCGGGTAAATCCTTGCTAGAAAATAAATACTTGGAAGCAGGTGGGATTTAGGAAAAACCTGTAAAACAATATAGGATTTAATTCTATTCAAATATATATGTGTGTATGTGTGTGTGTGTGTATAAGTATGTGTGTGTATATTTTCTCCTAGATTCAGTCTGGAGGTCCTGTATTCTTTCCCTCTCTAATATGAAACTGGACTTCCTAGGGTACTCCACAGATGAGAAAGAATCTACTCAGAAAAAGAGGCATCAGGAGGTGGGCACGGTGGCTCTCGCCTGTCATCCCAGCACTTTGGGAAGGTGAGGCGGGCAGATCACCTGAGGTCAGGAGTTCGAGACCAGCCTGGCCAACGTGGTGAAACCCCATCTCTACTAAAAATACGAAAATTAGCCGGGCATGGTGGTGCATGCCTGTAGTCCCAGCTACTCAGGAGGATGAGGCAGGAGAATTGCTTGAACCCAGGAGGTGAAGGTTGTAGTGAACTGAGATCGCACCACTGTACTCCAGCCTGGGTGACAGAGCGAGACTCCATCTTAAAAAAAAAAAAAAAAAGCACCAGGAAATGCAGGGTTGTGCTGGGAAGGAAAAAGATCACAATGGTTACAGGGTTGTGTACAGACTTTAGACTCCTCCATGGGCACCTCTGGTTATATTTCACCACTTTTAAAGTACGCTTCAAGTCAGGCACAGCAGCTCACGTCTGTAATCCCAGCACTTTGGGAGGCTGCAGCGGGAGGATCTCTTGAGCTCAGGAGTTCAAAACCAGCCTGGGCAACATGGCAAAATCCCATCTCTACAAAAAATATAAAAATTAGCCGGGCTTTGTGGCACATGCCTGTAGTCCCAGCTACTCAGGAAGCTAAGATGGGAGGATCACTTGAGCCCAGGAGATAGAGGCTGCAGTGAGCTATGATCACACTACTGCACTCCAGCCTGGAAGACAGAGTGAGACCTTGTTAATCAATCAATCAATCAAATACACTTCAAAACCCAGCCTCTGGGTCAGAATGGGTGAAATGAAGCATCCATTTGCTATAATGAATGAGCTATTTTTTGTGCCTTAGAGAGTAGCTGGGTCAGTTAGGGCTATTCAGGGGATTCAGAAGAAAGCACCCTGACTATACATGTATACAAGCACTTACTCTGGATACAAAACTAAAAATAGGCTGGGTGTGGTGGCTTACACCTGTAATCCCAGCACTTTGGGAGGCTGAGGTGGGAGGACCGCCTGAGCCCAGGAGTTCGAGACCAGCCTAGGCAACTTGGAAAAACCCCATCTTTAAAAAAAATAATAATAATACAAAAATTAGCTGGGTGTGGTGGCACGCACCTGTGTTCCCAGGTACTTGGGAGGCTGAGGTGGGAAGATGGCTTGAGGAGGTGAAGGTTGCAGTGACCTGCACTCAAGCCACTGCACTCAAGCCTGGGCAACAGAGTGAGACCCTGTCTCAAAAAAACAAAACTACAAATAGGTGGTGTTCTCCACATTTCAGAGAGAGGGGCCAATAGAGAAGCTTGAAAACACATGTTCTATATTCATGACTCTTGGTCTTTTCCTACAGTAAATGCAAGATTTAACAGTCCAATATTTTCCAATTGTCAGCTAATTCATGTCATACTCCAAATATTAGAGGTTAGCACAGAGAAGGAGTGCAAAGGTAGCAGGATGTGGTGAGCCAGTAGAATGGACTAAAACTGGGCTTCATCTCTGAACCTCAGTAAGCACATCTGTAAAACAGAATACTAACCCACTTTACAGGGTTGTTGTGAAGAGTGATAAGTACTCAAGACAGTACTTGGAAGACTGTAGGTTCTCAAAAAGTGCTATTTTCTTTTCTCCCTTCCCATTGAAGCAAGCTGGTTTGAACATTTTCCAAAATTAAGTACAACTTTTCCAAACACTGAAATTGAATCTAAACTCCATGGTAACGTTTCCAGATGTTTATGGAAAGAGGAAGTTGTTTCTATTTTCTTAAAACCTCTGATGTGGGAGAAAAGGAAAAGCAATACCAGCCAGAGACCACGACATGTTTGTGCTTTAAACATTGCCACAACACCACCACAAACAAGACGAAATTAGTTTAACAGGGGAGGAACAGTAAAGAAAGAAAAGTAATTATGGCTTTCCATCCCTGTCAGATGTCTTCTCATCTCAGCAGAACCATGATCTCCAACTGCATGGAAGCTGCATTAATCTTCCTCAGACACCAATTCAGTGCATATCCCCAGAACGCAGCTGTATTTTTTCTAACTGCCTAACAAGAGACACAAGAATTGGGCAATAAACTTATTGACAAAGGGATTATCCCCCACTTCCAGGAAGAGAAGCAAGAAAAGTGAGTTTGAACACACTGTTGTTTACCTCTTCCACTCCTGAGGACCAGCTGTTTAAGGGGCTATTTGTATACAGATGGTGATCTTATGGGCTTGAGTGCACTGCTTCTGCCCTGAAACCAATTCCCCAGGGGCTCTGTCTTTTATAATTTTGACATCCAGACTTGGGGGATGCCTGGGCACATCTGGTCACCATTTGATTTCAGGCTTCTATTGTGTTCAGTCTGTTGGGGAAGTGAGTCTATAAATAGCTCATGTTCCTTTGCCTCATACTTGAAAAATAAGAAACTGTCAACTCTGCCTTTCCTGCAGAAAGGTTTTTGCTGAAGTTCAAACATCTGAATCCAGCCCCTCCATAATGACCATACATCAAGTTAATATGCTAAGTAGCTAGCCTCAACCAAATGATTCATATATCTATTTTATTATAAGATTAAATGGCATCCAGAATAAAACTCAGGAGAGAGCTACATGTTAGGACTAGTGAAAAATTGATATGATGCTTTGAGAAGTCTTTGATCTTTTTGGAAACTCACCAAGCTGTGAGGTTAAATCTATGTATATGAAACAGCACCCTCAAGTTTTAAGAAGAAATGTCCTTCCCATCTTTGGAACAGAATCTACGGATTTAAATTCTATTTGATCCAGGTCAGGCACGATGGCTCACACCTGTAATCCCAGCACTTTGGGAGACTGAGGTGGATGGATCACTTGAGTCCAGGAGTTAGAGACCAGCCTGAGCAACACAGTGAGATCTTGTTTCTACAAAAAATAAAACATTAGCCAGGTGTGGTGGCACACGTTTGTAGTCTTAGCTACTTGGGAGGCTAAGTTGGGAGGATTGCTTGAGCCCAGGAGATCGAGGCTGCAGTGAGCTAAGATTACACCACTTCATTCCACTCCAGTCTGGGTGACAGAGAGAGACCCTCCCTCAAAAAAAAAAAAAAAATCAATTTGATCCTGAATAAAGCAATCATACTATGAACTAGATTTCCTCCCCTGACAAAAACGATCTTCCTCCCTCTTCATGTTTTTTTCAAATCCTTGGTTAAAATATGATAACATTTACCACACTGTGGAGTAATTCTCTCTTTCGTATCTGTCTCTATCAAGAACTATTAGTTTTTAAAGGGCAAATACAATGTTGGTTCTTACTGGTTATTTCCAGGGCCTAGCACAATTCTTGGCATATTTTTAAGTAAATGCATGTTGAATAAATGAACAAGGTAGAATAATCACATATTATATGACCTTATGAGCTTCCAAAAATAAAAACATCAAATTTGACATTGATTTAAGGGAAAGGTAAGAGAAGTGTGGATCAAACAAGTAGAAGCAGACAGACTGAAACCACCTTTGCAAAAATTATGACAGTGAAAAATCAGACATAGGAAGTTATGGCAGTGAAAGAAATCTGATCTAACCAACTCCACCTTACTTCTAACCTCCAGGCTACCTTGTTCACTCCTGGGCACAGGTCAAGCTAACTAAGGAAGGAATTTATAGTTTAACTTTGAAAGAGGTCACCTAAAATTTAAAAAAATTAAATGTTTGAAATTAATAAATTTTTTTAAAAATTAAAAAAAAAAAAAGAGGTAACAGCCCCTTCCCCAAACAAACCCCTTCCTTGCATGGGGACCAGACCACCTTTGTAAAACTAACACATGAGCCACAAGACTAGAAATTATGGTGCAGGAGTCATGCAGTCAGGGACTACAAGATTCTTAACCTCCTCAATTGCTCCTATAGATAACATCATTATTACAAAACCAAAGATAGGAATTGAAGTATTTTTCAGACCCTGTATTCTGATCACCACCCAGACCTTACAAAACTGGCTCATCTGGTCTTGTGGCCCTCCCACCCAAGAACTGACTCAGCACAAGAAGACAAGCTTTGACCCCTATGATTTCATCCCAGACCCAACCAATCAATATTCCCCATTCCTTAGCCTCCTGCCTGCCAAATTATCCTTTAAAAACCCTCGTCTCCAAATATTCGGGGAGACTGATTTGAGTAATCAACTCTGGGCTTTTGCTTAGCTGGCTCTGTGTTTATTCAACTCTTTATTGTGATTCCACTGTCTGGGTAAATTGGCTCTATGGGGCAGCAGGCAAGAACCTTGTAATCTGGCGATTGCAAGAACCTTGTAATCTGGCGATTACAAGAACAAAGACACAAATTGTCTCCTCTTCACCTCCACACCTGCTCACAATTCTAAAAAGTCTACTTTTGGCCGGCACGGTGGTGCAGCCTGTTATCCCAGCACTTTGGGAGGCTGAGAGGATCACAGGGTCAGGAGTTCGAGTCCAGCCGGGCTTGCATGGGGAAACCCAATTTTTACTAAAAATACAAAAATTAGTCAGGCGTGGTAGCACGTGCCTGTAGTCCCAGCTACTCAGGAGGCTGAGGCAGGCTGCACTCCAGCCTGGGCAACAGAGCAGACTCTGTCTCGAAAATAAATAGTCTATTTTTACTGGAAAGTGGGCTTGTGTAAATATATGTAAATCACAGAATAATTGGAGCCAACATATTGTAACAACCACCTCTGACTTTGGATCCTGGAAAAGAATATATGAGGCCAAAGTCCAGTCCGAAAAAATGCAGTTCAGAAAGAGCAGCAAGTAGCAGCAAAGATCCATACTGGATATGAGGCAGAATAGGGTCTAGAGGCAGGGAAACTAAGGCTCTCACGCCAACTTCCCAAAACTAAACTGAAAGGAAAACCCTAGACTTTCCATGCCTAAGTAACAAAAGTAACAAACAGGGTGGGATGAAGGAGTCTGGGGTCTTGGCTTCATTTGCAACTTTGTAACTTCACTCCACAGCTCTGAATGGTTGCTGTCTACAACCAATCAAGCTGATTGCTGGCCGAGTCTTCGTTTAGCATAGAAGTAGGACTTTGTAACTTCATCCTAACCTCTGTTTGCACAGCAGTGTGACTTTTGTAACTTCAGTTCAGGCTCTGGTTGGCTGCTTCTGCAACCAATCAGACAGACTGCAAGCTACCACTTCATTTACATGAGGTGAGCATGCAGTGGCCAATGGGAAAACTTCTAGAGGGTATTTGCATCCAAGGAGATTCTGTATCTGATCCCTTGAGTCAGTGCTCAGCCTGCTCCTACACTGTGGAGTGTACTTTCATTTTTAATAAATCCCTGCCTTCATTCTCTCGTTGTTTCATTCTTTCTTTGCTTTACTGGGCGTTTTGTCCAATTCTTTCTTCAAAACACCAAGAACCTGGACAACTTGCAGTCACGACCCCTCTACCGTGAACATACCTTAGCCAGGTATATGAAGACCTGCAACTGGAAATGCCCCAAAATATTTCATAGTAAATTATAAATTTCTGACTTTGGCTTTAAGAGATAAAGTCACCCAGCGATGTTCTAGAAGCCAGAGCATACTATTGCCATGCCTGACAAAGACTCTGCCTGCCTTTGGTGTAGGAAACAAATACTAAATTAAAAATTTGCTCTAGGCTGGGTGCAGTAGCTAACGCCTGTAATCACTTTGGGAGGCTGAGGTGGGTGGATCACTTGATGTTAGGAGTTCAAGACCTAAGCCTGGCCAACATGGTGAAACACTGTCTCTACTAAAAATATAAAAATGAGCCGGGCGTGGTGAAACGCACCTGTAGTCCCAGCTACTCAGAAGGCTGAGGCAGGAGAATCACCTGAACCCGGAGGCAGAGGTTGCAGTGAGCTGAGATCACAACACTGCACTCCAGCCCAGGTGACAGAGCAAGACTGTCTCAAAATAAATAAATAAATAAAATAAAGTAAAATAGGCTCTAGAGTCCATACATTTTGCCTAGAGTCCATAGGCAAAATGTAAATTTTTTGCAGATCATCTGCTGACACTAGACTTAATTTTATAGGGTTTGTGGGATATAAATCAAACACACTCTCCATCTTTGTACTGATAGGTGAAATAAAGAATATATTAACAGAGGGTCAATGGAGAGTTTTGCTCAGAAAACCCTCCTGTAGAAAAACAGATACATCAAGTGAGATACAGAAACAAAGCAGGCTGGGCACTGTGGCTCATGCCTGTAATCTTAACACTTTGGGAGGCCAAGACGGGCAGATCACCTGAGGTCAGGAGTTCAAGACCAGCCTGATCAACATGGAGAAACCCCATCTCTACTAAAAATACAAAATTAGCCGGGCATGGTGGTGCATGCCTATAATCCCAGCTACTCGGGAGGCTGAGGCAGGAGAACCGCTTGAACCCGGGAGGCAGAGGTTGCAGTGAGCCAAGATCGCACCGTTGCACTCCAGCCTGGGCAACAAGGGCAAAACTTGGTCTCAAAAAAAAAAAAAGAAAGAAACGAAGCAAAACCCTCTCTCTCTCTCTCTCTCTCACATACACACACACACACACGCGCACCCCCCATTTGTTTACCCAGCACCTAGCCCATCCCTGGCATATAATAGATAAATGTTTGTTGAGTGAAGAATGCTTTTTCTGTGACCTATAACCTTGTATCCAGTATACACTGCTTCCTCTCCTCAGATTAAAAGTCCTCATAGCTCCTCCAAATTATCTAAAGGGAAAGCATCCATCCTCCCTTTCTTGCTTCCTGGAATGGGAGTGATGACATGTCCTATATATGGGGGACTCAACTAAGTATCCAGTACGCTCCTGAAACTACTTTATCATTGTAACAGAGAAACCGTTTTGTCTTCATCTCCTCTAGGAGTCTGGACCAGCTTAGAGGTGAAATGTAGGAGTCTGGCCTCCTGAAACACTTGGAAAGATGGGCACTGTGACTATATCCTCTTAGTTTCACCCAGACTAGCACCACCTGATCCCCTCAAACACATCGTGTACATTCCTGCCTTAGAGTTTTCAGGCTGTCCCCTCCAACCAAAATGACCTTCCCTGAACTCATTCAAAACAAACTTTGGATGTGTTATTCCTCTGGATTCCTTAATTACTTACCCTAAGTACGATTTAACACTTAAATGCTTGTTATTCTTGATGATCTTTACGTACCTAAAGCCTGGTAATCCCAATAAGACTGTAATTCCTGCCTTTTTGAGGGCAGGAATCACATCTACTACTCCGTATTCCTCGCAGCACTAAACCCCATGTGCTGCTTCCTAAATGCTTACTGAATGAATGAATGAATGGTCACTGTGCTAGGAAATGTGGCATGTTCAAAGATAGATGAGACCTAGTCTGCCTTCAAGGATCACTCAGACTAATAAAATAGATAAGCCTTGTATCCAAAGAGCATTAACTTTAGTTAGTAAACAGAATGTATCACAAGGGAGTAACAAGATACTATAAGAATCCAAGAGATGGTGACTTTAAGGAGAAAGCATCATTTTAACTGAACCTTAAAGAACAAGCAGTATTTTGTACGATAGAAACTGGAGAGGTGAGATGTATTAATATACACTAGGAAGAGGAGCCAGTATAAGCAAAAGCAGAGAAATATATGGCATTTTGGGGAAGGGCAATAACCAAAATAACTAGGACAGTCTGAGAAAGAATGAGCCCTCACCAATATTAAAAAGTAGTGAAACAAGATGGTGTTTTCATGTATATTTGAAACTTTCTGAAACAGTATGGTTCAGGCACAAAAATACAGTTGAGGAAAAAAAACAGAGTTTTAAAAGAGACCCCCAAGTATACGCTGGGCACGGTGGCTCACATAATCCCAGCACTTTGGGAAGCCGAGGCGAGTGGATCACCTGAGGTCAGGAGTTTGAGACCAGCCTGGCCAACATGGTGAAACCCTGTTTCTACTAAAAATACAAAAATTAGCCAGGCATGGTGGTGGGGGCCTGTAATCCCAGCTACTTGGGAGGCTGAGGCAGGACAATTATTTGAACCTGGGAGGCGGAGGTTGCAGTGAGCTGAGATTGTGCCACTGCACTCCAGCCTGGATGACAGAGTGAGACTCGGTTTCCAAAAAAAAAAAAAAAAAAAAACAGAGACCCCAAATATATATAGGAATTTATTAACTGATAAAAGTAGCCTTTCACTTCAGTGGAGACAGAATGGGTGTTCAATAAATGGTACTGTGTTAGACAGAAGAAGTATGTCTAGTATACAATAACACAGTAAGAAAATTACAAGTAATGATAATTTATTGTATATTTCAATATACCTTGAAGAGAAGAATTGTAACACTCCCAACACAAAGATAAATGTTTGAGGCAATGGCTATCCTAACTACCCTGATTTGATCATGACAGATTGTATCAAAATATCACATGTACCCCCAAAATATGTATATCAATAAAAAATAGATGAACTAATAGTATTCAGACAACTGGATAGTTATCCGGGGAAAAAATACAAAGCTGAAGCCCTACCTCATTTTTTATGCCAAAGAATTTCAAATAGATTAAATATGTAAATATTTTAAAAATTCATTACCATGCCAGGAAAAAAAAAAAAAAACATGATGAATACATTTATAATCTCAGAGTGAGAAAGCCTTTCCAAGCCTAACACACCAGGAAGCCACAGAGAAAGGTTGATAAATTTGACTACATTAAAAATATAGGCTGGGCCGGGCACGGTGGCTCACGCCTGTAATCCCAGCACTTTGGGAGGCCGAAGCAGGCAGATCACGAGGTCAGGAGATCGAGACTATCCTGGCTAACATGGTGAAACCCCGTCTCTACTAAAAATACAAAAAATTAGCCAGGCGTGGTGGCAGGCAGATGCCTGTAGTCCCAGCTACCCAGGAGGCTAAGGCAGGAGAATAGTGTGAACCTGGAAGATGGAGCTTGCAGTGAGCCGAGATCGCACCACTGCACTCCAGCCTGGGTGACAGAGCGAGACTCCATCTCAAAAACACATACACACACACACACACACACACACAGAGGCTGGGAGCAGTGGCTCACGCCTGTAATCCCAGCACTTTGGGAGGCTGAGGCGGGCAGATCACCTGAGGTCAGGATTCGAGACTAGCCTTGCCAACATGGTGAAATCACGTCTTTACTAAAAATACAAAAATTGGCCTGCCTGCCTTCCTTCCTTCCTTCCTTCCTTCCTTCCTTCCTTCCTTCCTTCCTTCCCTTTCCTTCTTTCCTTCTTTTCCTTCCTTCCTTCCTTCCTTCCTTCCTTCCTTCCTTCCTTCCTTCCTTCCTTCCTTCCTTCCTTTCTTTTCTTTCTTTCTTTCTTTCTTTCTTCTTTTCCCTCTCTGGCCCAGGCTGCAATCTACTCCGCTTGCAGCTGCCCGCGCCGCGGACTGCCTGGGTCTGCCGCCGCGCGCCACCGCTGCCTGCCTTTTCTCCTTTCGCTGCAGGCACGCGTTCGCCATCTTGGCCACGCTCGTCGCCAGCTCCTCACGCCGAGTGCTCTGCCCACCTCAGCCTCCCGAGCTACTGGAACTACAGACGGAGTCTCGCTCACCCAGTGCTCGGTGTTGCCCAGGCTGGAGTGCGGTGGCGTGGTCTGGCCTCGCGGCAGCCTCCGCCCCCCAGCCGCCTGCCTTGGCCTACCAGGGTGCTGGGATTGCAGCCCCTGCCCGGCCGCCGCCCCGTCTGGGAAGTGAGGAGCGCCTCTGCCCGGCCACCCACCGTCTGGGAGGTGAGGAGCGCCTCTGCCCGGCCACCCACCGTCTGGGAAGTGAGGAGCGCCTCTGCCCGGCCACCCACCGTCTGGGAAGTGAGGAGCGCCTCTGCCCGGCCACCCACCGTCTGGGAAATGAGGAGCGCCTCTGCCCGGCCGCCCCGTCTGGGAAGTGAGGAGCGCCTCTGCCCGGCCACCCATCGTCTGGGAAGTGAGGAGCACCTCTGCCCGGCCTCCCATCGTCTGGGAGGTGAGGAGCGCCTCTGCCCGGCCTCCCATCGTCTGGGAGGTGAGGAGCGCCTCTGCCCGGCCGCCCCGTCCGGGAGGAAGTGAGGAGCGCCTCTGCCCGGCCGCCCCGTCCGGGAAGAAGTGAGGAGCGCCTCTGCCCGGCCGCCCCGTCCGGGAAGAAGTGAGGAGCGCCTCTGCCCGGCCGCCCCGTCCGGGAAGAAGTGAGGAGCGCCTCTGCCCGGCCGCCCCATCTGGGAAGTGAGGAGTGCCTCTGCCCAGCCGCCCCGTCCGGGAAGAAATGAGGAGCGCCTCTGCCCGGGCGCCCCGTCCGGGAAGAAGTGAGGAGCGCCTCTGCCCGGCCACCCATCGTCTGGGAAGTGAGGAGTGCCTCTGCCCGGCCACCCACCGTCTGGGAAGTGAGGAGCGCCTCTGCCCGGCCACCCACCGTCTGGGAAGTGAGGAGCGCCTCTGCCCGGCCACCCACCGTCTGGGAAGTGAGGAGCGCCTCTGCCCGGCCGCCCCGTCTGGGAAGTGAGGAGCGCCTCTGCCCGGCCGCCCCGTCTGGGAAGTGAGGAGTGCCTCTGCCCGGCCACCCATCGTCTGGGAAGTGAGCAGCGCCTCTGCCCGGCCACCCATCGTCTGGGAGGTGAGGAGCGCCTCTGCCCGGCCGCCCCGTCCGGGAAGAAGTGAGGAGCGCCTCTGCCCGGCCGCCCCGTCCGGAAAGAAGTGAGGAGCGCCTCTGCCCGGCCGCCCCGTCAGGGAAGAAGTGAGGAGCGCCTCTGCCCGGCCGCCCCGTCCGGGAAGAAGTGAGGAGCGCCTCTGCCCGGCCGCCCCGTCCGGGAAGAAGTGAGGAGCGCCTCTGCCCGGCCGCCCCGTCCGGGAAGAAGTGAGGAGCGCCTCTGCCCGGCCACCCATCGTCTGGGAGGTGAGGAGCGCCTCTGCCCGGCCACCCATCGTCTGGGAGGTGAGGAGCGCCTCTGCCCGGCCACCCATCATCTGGGAAGTGAGGAACGCCTCTGCCCGGCCACCCATCGTCTGGGAAGTGAGGAGCGCCTCTGCCCGGCCACCTATCGTCTGGGAAGAAGTGAGGAGCGTCTCTGCCTGGCCACTCCGTCTGGGAGGTGTACCACGGAGGCCAGAAGCAATGTGGGGGCTGGACGTGGTGGCTCACGCCTGTGGTCCCGGCACTCTGGGGGGCGAGGCGGGTTGATCACTTCGGGCTAGGAGTTCGAGACCAGTCTGGCCAACTTGGCGAAACATGAAGAATACAACAGACAAACCAACCAACCAACTCAGTGACAACAAAACAGGTCTATCCTGGAGTCATACTCTAATTTTTTCTATTTTCTTCCCTTTCTGATCCTTTATCCCACTTTCTTTTTCTTCCTCTTCCTTCTCCCTCTTCTTTGTCAAATAGAGGATTGAGTTAGTATCACTGATCCATATAAAGTCCCTCTCTCATTTATTTTAACTCCCACCCCCCATTTCTATCCCCCGACTTCCCATGTGCAACCTTCCTAATATGTTTGATACGCATCTTTTTGTTTGTATGTATTTTTAGAAAATGTTTATTGTTTTTGTATGCAAAAATTAATTAAAAAAAAAAAAAAATACAAAAATTGGCCGGGCACTGTGGCTCACGCCTGAAATCCCAGCATTTTGGGAGGCTGAGGCGGGCAGATCATCTGAGGTCAGGAGTTCGAGACCAGCCTGGCCAACATGGTGAAACTCTGTCTCTACTAAAAAATATAAAAATTAGCTGGGCATGGTGGCAGGTGTCTGTAGTCCCAGCTACTCGGGAGGCTGAGGCGGAGAATCGCTTGAACTCGGGAGGCGGACAGAGGTTGCAGTGAGCCGAGATTGTGCCACTGTACTCCAGTCTGGGCAACAGAGCGAGACTCTATCTAAAAAAACAAACAAAAATTAGCCAGGCATGGTGGCAGGCACCTGTAATCCCAGCTACCTGGGAGGCTGGGGCAGAAGAATCGCTTGAACACAGGAGGCAGAGGTTGCAGTGAGCCGAGACCGCACCACTGCACTCCAGCCTGGGTGACACAACGAGAATCCATCTCAAAAAATATATATATATACATATATATGCATGCGCCAGGTGCAGTGGCTTATGCCTATAATCCCAACACTTTGGGAGGCCAAGGTGGAGCCCAGGAGTTCAAGACCAGCTTGGGCATTACAAAATTATCCAAGAGTAGTAGTACACACTTAAGGTCCCAGCTACATGGGAGACAGGTAAGAGGATTGCTTAGGCCGGGGAAGTCAAGGCTAAAGTGAGCCATAATCACAACACTACACTCCAGGCTGAGCAACAGAACGAGACCTTGTCTCAAACAAACAAAATATGTATACACACACACACAATCATAAACAGAATCAAAACAAAAGTATAAACAGGGAAAATGTCTGCAGTATCTATGACAGATGAATCAATTTCCTTAATATGCTAACTCCTTTGAAAAATAAGAAATAGATGCTATCGAGAAGGATACCAAAAGAATTGTAAGCAATGGATACATTTAGAGAGTAAGATGAGTGGCTGGGCGCAGTGGCTCACGCCTGTAATCCCAGCACTTTGGGAGGCCAAGGCGGGTGGATCACGAGGTCAGGAGATCAAGACCATCTTGGCTAACGCGGTGAAACCCCGTCTCTACTAAAAATACAAAAAATAAGCCAGGCGTGGTGGTGGGCGCCTGTAGTACCAGCTACTTGGGAGGCTGAGGCAGTAGAATGGCGTGAACTCGGAAGGTGGAGCTTGCAGTGAGCCGAGATCGCGCCACTGCACTCCAGCCTGGGCGACAGAGCGAGACTCTGCCTCAAAAAAAAAAAAAAAAAAAAAAGAAAAAAATAGAATAAGATGAGCGGGAGGTATAGAAAGGGAAGGCTTTTCTAGTATTACCATTATAGTCTTCTGTACTGTTTGAATATTTTGCCGTTATCTTACATTGCCTTTAAGCAAAATATTTTAATAAGCTAATCAATTAGCGGACATTTTCATTTATACCGTTATCTGCTTTCTGCTGAGCACAGAACTAGAGAGAAACCATTTTTTTCCCCATACTTTCTCTGAACCCTTTTCTGAATGTTGTATTTAGAAGGAGCCTTTTGTTGGTCGGCTACACTGGCTCCCCCAAACAGAGGACTACAGAAATAGGGTTAAGAGGGTACTTGGACACAGGCTTACTGTGCAAGTATGTGGGAAGAAAATTTAGCACCTGTTAGCACTGTCTGCCTGTGCATGCCTGTCTACTGTGGTGGACATAAAGATCTTTTGCTCAAAGGGCTGCTGTTCATTTTATATCCTCTTGTTTAGATGATTTTGCAAATCATTTTGTCCAAAGACTCTCAAAGTAATCATCACCATCATCATACTTCTCTTCCTCAAGCAATTAACTGACAATCTCTGTAAACCCAGGACAAACCCAAGTTTAAGGACAAAGGGCGAGTATAAGGAATTTTCAGCATTGCAGATCCAAGCAAGAGAAAAATGGGGTAACATCAAGGACAACTGTCTTAGGAACTCTATTTACGCTTAGGCTGCCCTTGGTCATCTGCAAATGACTATCAAGCTTTGGGCATGTCTCCCCTACAGATAACCTCTCTCTCCAGCCTGGATCTCATGGGCTCTAGCGACCACAAGGAATTTCCATTACCCTTGTCTGACAGGCGGAAAAATCCACATAAGCTTTGGCATTTTAAAAGATTTCTCTAGGCCGGGCGCGGTGGCTCACGCCTGTAATCCCAGCACTTTGGGAGGCCGAGGCGGGTGGATCACGAGGTCAGGAGATCGAGACCATCCTGGCTAACACAGTGAAACCCCGTCTCTACTAAAAATACAAAAAATTAGCCAGGCGAGGTGGCGGACGCCTGTAGTCCCAGCTACTCCAGAGGCTGAGGCAGGAGAATGGCGTGAACCCCGGGGGGCAGAGCCTGCAGTGAGCCGAGATTGCGCCACTGCACTACAGCCTGGGCGACAGCGAGACTCTGTCTCAAAAAAAAAAAAAAAAAAAAAGATTTCTCTAGTTTCCACTGTTCATTTTTGCATAGGCATGTGCCATGAGCAGCAAACATTGTCAAGAATCTCTATCTTTCAGATGTTTCTACGAGTCTGAAAATTACTCTTTAAAGATTCACAGTCAAGTTTCTAAAGAGGGAAAAAACAAGTTAGATTAAAATCCAGCTTACGGACATGCTTATGGAACCAAACAGCTGTGCTGCTGGCAGAGGGACATACTGAAACACTCAAGGTAACCCCTCTCTTCTTCCACTCAGCTCTGCAGAGCCCCAACTGATTACTGCACAAAAAGCCTTTTTCTTATAAACTTCTCTCCTTTTGACTTCTGTCTCCATCTTGGCTGGAAAAAAAAACAGCACTAGTGATGGAATGTACAAAGCTCTGCAAATATTCATGAGAAAATGCTGCTTTGAATCCACATGCTCCCCAGCTCCTCTAGCACATACATGCATCAGAAAAAGGGGATGCACAAAGAAACTGATTGGCATCTGTGGTTCTTTAACTTAGGCAAACTATGAGGCCTTCCCAAAACAGACAGCAAAATTCAAGAAGGCAGAGTCCTATATTGTCAGTCATCCACTGAACCTTTAATTGAATAATTAATAGCCATTGATTGATAATGGAAGATGTGCAGCACTGGAAATACAGGAATAGAGTTGTATGTGGTATAGTGTGCAAGAGCTTGGACCATGGAGTCACACAGTCAAGGTTTGATTGCTGCTTCCATCACTTGGTTGTATGACCTTAAACAATAATGCAACAAATCTGAGCCTGTTCCTATCCCTAAAATGGAGATACCTGCTGTAAAAAAGTGACACAATCCTAACAGTGCCCACCCCTCTGTGAGCTCTCAAATTCCTCCTCACCTTAGTTTGTTCTTCATGTTTCCCTCTCCTCTAGCTCCTCAAAGGTCCCTCCTCAGTTTCAGTCATTCTTCCACCTTCCCCAAAGCCTTCATTCACACTCCAAGTTCAGCAGATACAAGAAAAGTAAGGCATAAAAGAAGTGAGGGTCACAGTCCATCTCTCCAGCTCATGCTGCTTACTTTCTGAGGCAGCAGATAATAGATCACTTGTTATCATTTTGTAATGGGTTGGGGTTTCCCAAACAGAAATGCTGCTTTTATGGCAGCAGTATCTAATCACACCTGGTCACATTAGAGAACTCATAACAACAGGTATGGAACACTTCCCCATACTACTAGATGGCAATAGTGCCATTTCCTCATCCCAGTTGACTACAGAGCCAGGGACAGGTTAGATCTAAAGAACAAGATCTTTTCTTGAGATTCTGCTAGTGGCACATTACCTGTTATGCTAGGACCATTGTGTTGCAGTTCATGGCCCCTACCATTAGAATAAACAACAAGATTTCCCAGCCACATCAAGAACAATTCTGGACTTGCCAAAAAGAAAACAAACAAAAAAAACTTGTAACTGTTATTTTGTCTCTCTAGACCTTCAACCTGAAAGTAAGTATCTTGAATGGTCTCTTAACATTTCTTCCAGTATTAATATTCTGGAATTCTAAAGTCAAGCTATTTAGCTACTATGTATCGGGATTCAAAAATTCTGTACAAGTTACTCTTCGTGTCCTAGTTACGTACAATTTTCTGCAATTTAACTGAAATCTTCTCTTTTATCCTAATGAAAACAAAGACCAGCTGGTTCTCATGTTCCAGAAACTGTAAAACTCCTCATGTTCAGAACTTATGGAGCATTATCATCTCTGCCTTCCCATCGCAGGATCAACATTCCTTTATTGAATAATCGTATGCGGAATGTCCATGAGGTAATACTACACTAATAGTGGCTCCTCTTGGTTCCTGCAGTCCAGCCCTGTAATCATTTCGGGGAGTATGTGTGGCTTCCCTCTGAAGCCTCTCCAGGTTCCTGACATCCTCACACCGAAGTCCAGAATTAGAAAAGATATTCACCAAAGAATCTATAGCACAATCTCTTTTCTCCGTCTATCTCTCTCACTCTCACTTGCTCACTCTCTCTCAGGGCTCCTTGACATAGGTAATGAGGTATTCTGTGTGTTGTTTGGTGTTCAGTATATTGTGGAGACCAAACAAATATTAAAACAACAAGAAGCACAACCACGTGGTGGCTCATGCCTGTAATCCCAGCACTTTGGGAGGCCGAGGTGGGCGGATCACGAGGTCAGGAGATCGAGACCATCCTGGCTAACACGGTGAAACCCCATCTCTACTAAAAATACAAAAAAAAAGTTAGCTGGGCATGGTGGCGGGCGTCTGTAGTCCCAGCTACTCAGGAGGCTGAGGCAGCAGAATGGCGTGGACCCGGGAGGCGGAGCTTGCAGTGAGCCGAGATCGCACCACTGCATTCCAGCCTGGGCAACAGAGTGAGACTCTGTCTCAAAAAAAAAAAAAAAAAAAAAGAAGCACAACCATATTACTACTAAAATACTTTCAGTTTTGGAGACAGTTGTTGTTTTGAATTCAGACAAAAATCTCCTGCTCACTCAATGTGATTGTTTTTTTTTGGTCTGGAAATGCTACAAGTGTTTTAGCTAAGTAACAGACCATTTTAAAATAAAGATTTCCAGAAGAATAGGAGCAATTCTTTCCATGAAGAGCAGTTAGCTTTTTGTTCATAGACATGATGTTTGTTGACTCAGTCTGCATTTGTTTTAAACAACCACTTTCAGGCCCTGGTGGGTAAAGCTGAGCTAATACTCCTCATGGAAAGTTTTACAAACACACAGTCACCCAAACACAATACACTGGAGCAGAGGACTCCTGCTCCAACAGATGTTCCTCACCAGGAGGAAGGGAGGGAAGTTAGTTTTCCAAATGGAGCAGGATGGTCCCAGAAGCGATCATAACCAGATTCAAAAAAGAGGTTTCCAAATCTAGTTCGACTCAGAAAAATATCATGAGCCTTGCTTCTCTTGTACTATGTATGATAATGGCAATCACAGCAGGGACCCAAGGCACAGCACTCACAAACTCATTTGATGCCGAGGTGCCAAGTACTGGGCTGGGCACTTTAATTATTTCATTTCCTCCTCACAATAACTCTTTGAGGCATATATGATCTCTATTTTAGAGATGAAGAAACTAGAATGCAAAGAGGACAAGCAACTTGCCCAAAGTAAGCTAGTCAATAACTGACTGCCTGAATTCAAGTCCAGGTTTAATTTCAGAGAAGCAAATTGACTTTAATACAGATTCAAGCCAGAAAAAATACAGGCCAATTTTGAAGAAAAGCTTCTGCTGCAAGTCCAAATATTAACAAATACTGAAAACAGCATTTAGACCAATAATGACTTGCCTTAAGAATGGAAAGCTGGGCCAGGCACGGTGGCTCACGCTTGTAATCCCAGCACTTTGGGAGGCCGAGGCGGGTGGATCACGAGGTCAGGAGATCGAGACCACTCTGAAACCCCGTCTCTACTAAAAATACAAAAAATTAGCCAGGCGTGGTGGCAGGTGCCTGTAGTCCCAGCTACTCGGAGAGGCTGAGGCAGGAGAATGGCGTGAACCCAAGAGGTGGAGCTTGCAGTGAGCCGAGATTGCGCCACTGCACTCCAGCCTGGGCGACAGAGCAAGACTCCATCTCAAAAAAAAGAATGGAAAGCTGGCCCGGTGTGGTGGCTCACGCCTGTAATTCCAGCACTTTGGGAGGCCGAGATGGGTGGATCACTTGAGATCAGGAGTTCGAGACGAGCCTGGCCAACATGCAGAAACCCCGTCTCTACTAAAAATACAAAAATTAGCCGGGTATGCTGGCACACACCTGTAATCCCAGCTACTCGGGAGGCTGAGGCAGAAGAATTGCCAGAAACTGGAAGGCGGAGGTTGCAGTGAGCTAAGATCACACCACTGCACTCCAACCTGGTTGACAGAGACTCTGTCTCAAAAAAAAAAAAAAAAAAGAAAAAGAAAAAAAATGGGAAGCTGACACCAGGGTCAAGGGGTAATGGACAAGACAGGTGGTATAATCCCCAACCACATCCCATTCACTATAGTCTTTTCTCTCTCTTTCCCCTTCTCCAGTTTTCCAACTCTTCCTTTTCCCATATCCTTCATTTTCTTTTTGTACTGTAGCATAGTGTTGAATATGAACTTTGCAGTCAGATGATCCTGTGTTCAAATCTAGAACTCACATCTTACTATGTAACTTTGGCAGATCATATAACTTCTCTAAGCCTAAATTTCCTCCACTATAAAAGGGGGATAAAATCCTCTACCTTTTAGGGTATTTAATAAATTATATCAAATATACATAAAGAGATGATCAGATCACTAGTAGGCTAAATGGTTTTTTTTTTTTGAGAGTCAGTGAGGTTTAGTGGAAATGACATAAAATTTAAACAGTCTTGAATTTGAATTCTTGCTCCACCACTTACTGGCAAGTCTTATAAATGTTCTGTGCCTCAGTTTCTTTATCTATAAAATGGAGTAAATAATATAGATCTAACAGAATGTGAATGAAGTGATAAACATTTACAATTGTATCTGGCTATCAATAGGCATTTAACAAATAAAGCTGCCTCTCAGTAGAACTTGCAGTAGCTGACTTGTCCTCTAGTAGTCCCTAGTTGGTGACAACTGATCTATTTACTCAGGCATTTCACCACTAAGGACCAGGAAGAGTGCCAAAGCACTAAGGAATTTTACCTTTGAACCTATCTTTTGAGGCTGTAAAGTAAATATAAAAAGACAGAGAATGATACAATGTAATAAAAAGACCACCATAAGGAAGGCTGGGTCTGTTCCAGCTTGAGCACTAACCACCTGTATAATGCCATAAATTACATGGCCAGATCTGTAACATATGAGGGTTGGCCTAGATTAGTGGCTAATGTCTGGACTTTTTTTTTTTTTTTTTTTAAGATGGAGACTTGCTCTGTTGCCCTGGCTGGAGTGCAGTGGTGTGATCTCGGCTTACTGCAACCACCACTTCCCGGGTTAAAGCAATTCTCCTGCCTCAGCCTCCCGAGTAGCTCGGATTACAGGCATGCACCACCATGCCTGGCTATTTTTTGTATCTTTAGTAGAGACAGGGTTTCGCCACGTTGGCCAGGCTGGTCTCGAACTCCTGACCTCAGGTGACCCACCGGCCTCGGCCTCCCAAAGTGCTGGGATTGCAGGCGTGAGCCACCACGCTCTGCCTGGACATGTTTTTTATTGTCACAGTTGGGGGATTGCTACTGGCATCAAGTGGGCAGAGGCCAGGAATGCTGCTAAACATTCTACAATGCACAGTACAGACCCCCACAACAAAGAATTATATGGTCAAAATGTCAACAGTGCTGAGGTCAACAAATTCTGGCCTAGATGACTAACAAGTTCTCTTCGAACTCTAACATACTAAGAGGCTATGACAAGGCAGCACTGATACAGTTTGTGTATCTGTCCCCTCCAAATCTCATGTTGAAATGTGACCCCCAATGTTGGAGGTGGGGCCTGCTGAGAAGTGTTTGGGTCATGGGGACAGACCCCTCATGAATGGCCTGGTCCCCTCCCCACAGTAATGAGTGCATTCTCGCTCTATTAGTTCACACTGGAGCTGGCTGTTTAAGAGAGTGGCCTCCCTCCCATCTCTCGTTCTCTCCCTCTCGCTGTGACATGACTGTCTCCTTCCCCTTCTGTTACAACTGGATGCTCTCTGAACCCTCAGCAACAGCAGATATTGGCACAATGCTATCTGTACAGCCTGCAGAACTGGGAGCCAAATAAAACTCTTTTCTTTATAAATTACTAAGCCTCAGGTATTCCTTTATAACAACACAAAATAGACTAACACAAGCACCAACACTGATCAGGTGACATTCTTGTCAACATCTATCTCTGAATGGCTTCTTAAGATGTTGCTCTAAATCCCCCTAAAGTCAGATATTTGGATACTCCCTCCATATCCACTAAGGGAAATTTAGATAGTTCCCTCAGATATTTTGATATCTGAAATCAGTGTCATATTTCTGAGCAGTCCTTCTTTTGTAACAAGAAGAAACCTAGGGATGAAAGACACACTGTATCCTTTACAGTTAGAATTCATGCTTCCAAAGTCAGGAGATTCCTTTTGGGAGAGCAGATAATTTAAATAAATATGAATCAAGAAGGTCAGGTGTGGTGGCTCACACCTGTAATCCCAGCACTTTGGGAGGCCAAGGCAGGCAGATCGCTTGAGCCCAGGAGTTCGAGACCAGCCTGAGCAACACAGTGAGACCACATCTCTACAAAAACTACAAAACTTAGCCGAGCCTGGTGGCACACGTATCTGTAGTTCCAGCTACTCAGGAGGCTGAGGTGGGAGGATCACTTAAGTTCCGCAGGTTGAGGCTGCAGTGAGCTGTGACTGCGCCACCCTACTCCCCCCTGAGTGACAGAATGAGACCCGGTCTCAAAAAAAAAAGAATCAAGGTTAGAAGATGTGACACACACAACAGTAAAGATGAATCTTGGCCAGGCGTGGTGGCTCACGGCTGTAATCCCAGCACTTTGGGAGGCCAAGGCAGGTAGATCACAAGGTCAGGAGTTCGAGACAAGCCTGGCCAACATAGTGAAACCCCGTCTCTACTAAAAATACGAAAATTAGCTGGGCGTGGTGGCAGGCACCTGTAATCCCAACTACTCAGGAGGCTGAGACCAGAGAATCACTTGAAACCAGAAGGCAGAGGCTGCAGTGAGCCATGATCGCACCACTGCACTCCAGCCTAGAAAACAAGAGCGAAACTCCATCTCAAAAAAAAAAAAAAAAAAGGATGAATCTCAAATACATTACGCAAAGTGAAAGAAGCCAGATTCAAACAACTACATACTATTTGATTCCACTTTTATGATGTTCTGGAACTGATAAAACTGTAGGGACAGAAAACAGATCAGTAATTGTGAGGGGCTGGGGAAAGAGACTATAAAAAAGCATGAAGCAATTTTTGGGATGATAGACTATTTTGTATATTGATTGTAGTGTCAGTTACACACCTGAATGTGTTACTGTACACTAAAAAGGTGAATTTGGCCAAGCGTGCTGGCTCATGCCTATAATCCCAACACTTTGGGAAGCCAAGGCGGGAGGATCACTTGAGCCCAGGAGTTCAAGACCAGCCTAGACAATACAGCAAGATCCTATCTCTATTAAAAATAATAAATAATTGTTAAAAAAGAAAAAAGGTAAATCTTTCACTATATCTAAATTATACTTCAATAGACTGACCCCTCCCCTCAAAATTTGATCACTAATGCTGTGGAGAGCTGGACACGGTGGCTCACGCCTGTAATCCCAGCAATTTGGGAGGCCAAGGCAGGTGGATTACTTGAGGTCAGGAGTTCGAGACCAGCCTAGCCAACATGGTGAAACCCTGTCTCTACTAAAAATACAAAAATCAGTTGAGCATGGTGGCACACACTTGTAGTCTCAGCTACTCAGGAGGCTGAGGCACAAGAATCACTGGAACCCAGGAGGCGGAGGTTGCAGCAAGCCAAGATTGAGCCACTGCACTCCAGCCTGGGTGACTAAGACTATGTCCACCCACCCCCCACCACCCCCCCAAAAAAAAAATGCTGTGGAGAGGATAAACTGGATTACATCCAAATTCTTTTCCACCCCAAGTCCTAAGATTGCATGGATTCCACCTTTCCTACCCGTGGTGGCCTCAGAGCCACAGTGATTAGGGCTAAATCTGAGTTCCAATTTCTGTGTTAAAGCAGTGAGGCCCTCTGATTGTATCATGTAGATATGAGTCCTGCCACCACTCTGGGACCTCCGGCTCCACTCCAGCTTGTGACAGAGGTTCCCTTCCTTCTCTTTCCTATCCTAACTCCTCTTGGGACCAGTGAGGGACTCAGACAACTAATAAACAAGCCAGAAGAAACCTCAGGAGACACTGGTTTTATCTCTCTGCACAGGCTTCCTGTCTGGATCTCATTTGATCTTCCATTAAATTTCAAATCAGGCAAAAGAAGAATCATATTTATGAATTTCCCTCCTCTATGGCCTTTTGGGCTTTCACTAGATTTTTATACAGTTAAGACACATAAATGTAAAATACGCGACTCACAACCAAACTCATACTCAAGCTTATTGATACCAATACACACATACACACACACATAAACATATAAAATTTTAACACATTCACACACCCCCTCCAAGATGACTGATGTATCAAATGTTATACAAAATAGTTAATTCCTCTTATGTACAGAACAGCCACACATATGCCATGGCCAGGGAGGCCTCAAACAGCTATCAGAATGCTCATACTTTCTGCTAACAGAAAGGCCACTGTCTTCTATGCCACAAATATAGTCACAACTGTGGACTATTATAGGAATCCCATCTTTCTTACTGAAAGTTAGTTACTTTGCTGGTTCTTCTTGGAGAAGCTCAAGGGAATGGTTACAAATACTAGTAACCAGATGCCTCATACACACTTGAGTGCTGGGATAAAAAATCAAGGGCCGGCCTGGCGTGGTGACTCATGCCTGTAATCCCAGCACTTTGGGAGGCTGAGGTGGGCAGATCACTTGAGGTCGGGAGTTCGAGATCAGCCTGACCAACATGGAGAAACCTCGTCTCTACTAAAAATACAAAATTAGCCAGGCGTGGTGGGACATGTCTGTAATCCCAGCTACTCGGAAGGCTGAGGCAGGAGAATCGCTTGAACCCAGGAGGAGAAGTTGTAGTGAGCTGAGATGGTGCCATTGCACTCCAGGCTGGGCAACAAAAGCGAAACTCCATCCCCCCAAAAAATAATAAAATAAATAAATAAATAAATAAATCAAGGGCCACAAGACAAGCCTAGACCTGCCCCTGTCCTCATATTCAAAAGGACAGAGAAGACTCAGTGGAGGGCAGGTAATGTCCACACTGCTCTTTTGTACCGAGCATTAACAGCAAACACATTAGGACTACAAAGGTGAGATGCTTATATAACAGAAGGGGCCACTGTGACAGCAAATCCCACAGTGGTCTAGGGTCTTATTTCTGTGTGTTCCTTTCAGAAGGGAAGAATGGGGTAATTTAGAAATATTTAAATTTAGAAATATCTAAATCTGATTTAGAAATATTCAATCATCTTCAGAAGTCTACAATAGCAGAAAATCAGTACTGTCTCCTCTGAGTCACTCAGACTTGATAATGTTGTTCCTTTGACATAATTATTAAAAGCTTTATAGCTGGGTGCAGTTACTCATGCCTATAATTCCAGCACTTTGGTAGGCCGAGGTAGGATAATTGCTTGAGCCGAGGAGTTCAAGACCAGCCTGGGCAACATGATGAAAACCTGTCTCTACAAAAAATACAAAAATTAGCTGGGCATGGGGGCACACACCTGTAGTCCCAGCTACTCAGGAGGCTGTGGTGGAAAGATCACTTTCAGCCCAGAAGAAAGAGGCTGAAGTGAGCTGAGATCATGCCACTGCATTCCAGCCTGGGCAACAGAGCAAGATTATCTCCGCCTCCCGGCTCCCCACCAAAAAACAAACAAACAAAAAAAAAATAGTTTTATGAAAGACTGAAATACTTGTCAGAAAACATAATTTGACTTTTTATTCAAAGTTACATAGAATCCTAGGCAATGACTGTCCAGGTTTCCCCCAAAATATTTCTATTTCCAGTAGCATTTCCCAAGGATATATTCCCATAGTCTTTTCTTTCATATGTGATATGATGATAATGAACCATGAAAGGCCGAGTAAATGGCTTTTCCAATTTTAGGTCTGAACTTTTGCAAAGTACCCTGATAGCTGCTGGGGCAAGGGCTACTGTCTGTGGCCATAGAAGTGAATAAGGCAAGGCTTGCTGGCCATGATGGGGACTCAGTACGTGGCCTTTAACAGTGCTCAAACCAAGACAACACTGCTGCTTCAGAGAAACAGAGAAGTCCTGTAGACCCACTGGCCAGACCTCCTGCTGCCTTGGAAACTTGACAGAGAGCTAAGCAGAACCACAAGACACATGACAGGTGACCAACAGGCTCAGCTGGCAAAGCCTTGGCTGCTCAAACAGCAGATCGATAGATTCACCTGCCTCCTACCTACCTTGCAGGCTGGCTGACTAGCTGTCTAGCCCTTTTCCACCCTGCCTAGGAGGACAAGTACAAGCCTAAGGTTCAAAGAAGATACTAACCTCTATAATTCCCTTGCACTGCACATAATACATGGCTATTCACCTACCATAGGAGCAGAACACTACCTGAACTAACTTATATCCACCTGAATTATGAGGAGGCTCAAGCCTAAATGGACACTAGCCAACTCTGATGTCCTGTTCAAGCAGTCTTTTCCCACCTTCTTTGTTCTCTCTGGAAGTGATACCTCTCACTACCATTTCTCAGACCAAAACATCATTAGTTTCAGACAAAAGTATCATAAGAAATAGTCAGGACTCAGATTTCATGTTAATTTCCCAATGATTATCCAGTTATGAAGAAATGATGAAATACACGATAATATTACCGCATTTGAAATAAGCTTTTGTTAATGCTACCATGAAAATGGTTACTTGAAAAGGCCAATGGTTTCTTGATGTATTGAAGTTTCTTCTTTTTGAAAATCTGTTATTTCAAAATTTTCTTAAAGTACCAATTAGAGTACTTCCAATCTGTACAACTGTGCTATACTAACCTTGCAAAGTATCTTTATAATAAACATCTTAAATATTATACATAAAAAAAGAACTGAGAAGAGTGAAAGAAAAATGATAAATGATATTACCACATCTTGAGATGCAAACTGGGGATCCTCTGGGTTCACTGACCAGTAGCAGTAATCAAAGCCAAACGCCATAACCTTCTCCCGGGAGTCCCCAAAGCCATCTGGTCGATTGTCCACCTAAAATCAAACATAGGATCCAGTGTCTTTTCTATCATAATATTAGAATCTGGCCAGTGGCACTCGATCACCCTCTACCATAGCTAGAGAGACTTGGCCTGGTCATGAGACTGTTTATATTATCTTCCTGAAAAAGAAAAGGTAACCTTTGTCTCCATCATATTAGATACAAATAAAGCACAGATAACTAAATTTGTCTGTCATTCTATCATATATCTGCCTACATATGAACCAACTATATGAGATGTGGTAAAGCTTAGGAGAGAAAGCCTCTCTTGCTCTGGGCATCTTCTTATCACTACAGTTTGAATGTCCCTTCTTTGAAATGCTTGGGACCAGAACTGTTTCAGATCTTTTTGGATTTCAGATTTTTTTGGATTTTGGAATATTTGCATATACATAATGAGATATCTTGGGGATGAATCCAAGTCTAAACATGAAATCCTTTTATGTTTCATATACACTTTATAAACACAGCTTGAAGGTAATTTTATACAATATTTTTTAATAATTTTGTTCATGAAACAGTTTTGGCTGCAACCCATCACATGAAGCCAGCGGTGAAACTTTCCACTCATGGCGTCATGTCAGCATTCAAAAAGCTTCAGATTTTGAAGGATTTCAGATTTCAAATTTTCAAATTAAGATGTTCAACCTATATTATTTCTTTCCTAAGTATTTCTGCAGAGGATACTGGGAATATGTAAGTAGTTTGGCCATAGTGCCTGACAGGCTTCATCAACCTGGGGCTTTCACTGAGGTTCCTGGAATATTCAACCCCCAATTAGATACCACATTGGACAGAAGAGGCAGAAGCAATCTAGCTGCTCAAGGTAGATGAGAGTAGAGCCAGAGCTTGGCCTTGCACTGACCTCCAGGTACTGAGGAGAATGGCATTATTCACAGAAATGCCTTATCTTATACACTCTGGACAGGGAAAGACAACCCTGCCACTAGCCATCATAAACTACAGAAGAATGAGGCTGCCAGAATGATTAAGAGATTCTTCGTGGATAACTGACCACAGGGAAGTCAGCAGCCAGGGAGGTGTGCAGAAGGCAGATTAAAGTTTGATCTTGGCTGAGACTTATTCTTAAGAACCAAAAACATGAGAATCTTACAACAAAGCAGCTGAAGTGATTAGGCAACAGAGATATAAATAAGAGACAGCAGAGAATAAAAGGTCCTTTGTCCCTGGGGAGCCCTGTTGAAAGTCTGGTAGGTCCCCATTGTTTTTTAGCAGAGAACTACTGACAAGAGGAAACAAAGCACATCACAGGAGTAACAAGAGAGCAGGCATGACTGTGAAGACTGGGGTCCAAATAACTCTCACTTTTGCCAGTTTCCTCAGCTCTCAGGAATGCTGAGTACCACCTGCAAGCTGACTATAGCAATAGTCACATGGTCAGCTTCCCCAGTCTCTCTCCACTCTCCAAGGCCCAGAAAGAAAGAAACCCCTCCATCTTCTGTTTGCCTAGTAAATGGAGGAACAGGATGGAGAAAATTAGCCCTAAGGGAGACTGAGGGGTATGGAAGGAAGTTCCAAAAGTCTGTCCAATTATGACTCAAAGTTCAGTCAGATCTGTGAAAGAGAATCTGTAACGAAACCCAGGCTAGTGACTGACTCCCTTCTTTCTGGGATCTGAAAGATGTTACTTGGATCTCAGTATAGCTAAAAGAAACCCTGCATTACCAGGTGCATACTAGAATCCCTAATAATGTCTCTAGATAAAGTGGTATCAACTGAAAAGATTAGGACAAAGTTTAACTGGTGGTCAGGTGGGTTAAATAGAATATGGATTGCCTGCAGCACGATTTAAGTTAACTATTGCCCCCAAAACATCCCAAGTTTACTTTCAAAGCATCTACCAACTAATTTCCAAAACAGTTGCACCCTATTTGATAAAACTTAGGCTGCAGCAGCCAAATGCCCTGCACTTCTTTCTTGATTTCTTCATTTGCTTTATGATTGGCGCAAGCTCCTCCCCCTATTACCCTTATATACCCCTTCCTCCCCAACTCTAAACACATTCACATATACACCTTCAGCCTGGAAGCCCCTGTAACAATATTAGCTCCTCAGTGGAAAGAAAATGAAAAACAATTTCAGGCTTACCTTTAAATTCCTGATTTTTGCCACTTTGCCATCAACTTCCACAATAATTCTTCCCCCTTCTTTGGTCTCCCTAGAAACAAGACCCAAACTCAGAAGAAATGTTTTTTTTTTAAATCAAGAAAAAAGAAGCTGGAACCAGTGCTAGTGGGACAAAATATTTCCCTACTGCTGTACCCTTAAAAGAAGCGTCTGTCTCCATAAATGGCTATAAGCGTCACATCAAGCAGTCCCCTAACTGGCATGCTTCCCTGGATCTTTACAATTTGGCTCTGGAACAGCTCACATTCACATTTAGTACCCTCTATGTGTGAGGCACTGTATTAGGGGCACTACATACTGTTCTTCATCTTATGCTATCCTCCTACATACCCTCCTGACATAGCTTGCTAACATAACATTTTTACAGGCAGAGGACTAAAGCTGAGAGAAATTACGTAACTTGTCCAAGGTCACACACCTATCAGTGGCAGAGCTAGGATTTAAACTCATATTTGTCTGACCAGGAAGCCTAGGCTCTGAATTATACCTTAGAAGTCAGGCTTAGAAACCCTACAGAGTGCGGGGAGCAGTGGCTCGCATATACAATCCCAACTACTTGCAAGACTGAGAGGCAGGAGGATTGCTTGAGCCCAGGAGTTCAAGGCTGCAGCAAGCTATGATCACGATGCTGCACCCCAGCCTGAGAGACAGAGCAAGATCTCATCTCTCAAAAGAAAAGAAACTCTAGAGAGCATCCTTGGCCCAGCATATAACACAGCATCATCTCTCATTTTCTCCAGCATTTTGAGCATGGATATTGACCAAAAAAAAAAGTATTGGAATCCTCTCTGCTGAGACCCTGAGAACATATTTCTCAAGTCCTTTCTTTATATCTTTTTAAATCAGAAGGAGGGCCAACCTCCTCAAGAATCTTCCTATGTTGAAGTTATGTGGTAATACTGCTAACAACTAAACAATCTCTACACTCACTTTAATGGGCTTAATCCAGATGACCCACATAACTGATACCTATCTTTTTTCATAATATAAAAAGCCACAGCTAAAGTACTCATAACCAAAATGTTAACAGATGAGAATTAATTAAAACATCCTCCATCACAAACAATAAAAGTTATCAATTAAATTACTCCTAGCCTAGAACCTGAAAGTTGAGACAATACCTTCAGTCTTATTTTTTATCCTTCCTCAGGCTTCCCAGGCTGTGACCTAGAGGACTGGGGGTAGGAGAAGCACAGTGAGACAGGGGTCTTTAGATTTAATTTTTTTTTTCCCCGAGACGGAGTCTCGCTCTGTCGCCCAGGCTGGAGTGCAGTGGCGCGATCTCGGCTCACTGCAAGCTCCGCCTCCCGGATTCACGCCGTTCTCCTGCCTCAGCCTCCCGAGTAGCTGGGATTACAGGCATGTGCCACCACGCTCGGCTAATTTTCTGTATTTTTTTTTTTTTTTAGTAGAGATGGGGTTTCATCATGTTAGCCAGGATGGTCTCGATCTCCTGACCTCGTGATCCGCCAGCCTCGGCCTCCCAAAGTGCTGGGATTACAGGCGTGAGCTACCGCGCCCGGCCCTAGATTTAATTTTGTTTATTGATTTATTTAGAGACAGGATCTCACTCTGTTGCCCAGGCTGGAGTGCAGTGGTGCAATCAGAGCTCACTGCAGCCTCAATTTCCTGGGCTTAACCATTTCTTCCACCTCAACTTCCCAAGTAGCCAGGATTACAAGCACGTGCTACCATGCCCAGCTAATTTTTATTTTTTGTTGACACAAATTGGTATTGAACTCCTGGGTTCATGCGATTCTCCTGCCTCAGTCTCCCAAAGTGCTGGGATTACAGGTATAAGCCACACTGCCCGGCCCCTTCTAAAACGTTTAAAAACCAGACTGCCAAGCACAGTGGTCTGAGGAATAAAAATTGTTGTAATGTATTCTTTTATTAAATGTTCATAAAAACCATTGAAGTAGTTATCCCTATTTTACAGACTTAAAAACAAAAAACAAAGCTATGTAGGTTTCCTGTCATCGTCGTCGTCGCCGCCGCCGCCGCTGCTGCTGCTGAGGCTGCTGGCGAGGCCCGAGGATCGGGTGGCGGCAGGGGCGGAGCCAGACGAGGGAACGAGAGGAAGCCAGCGAGGAGCGCGCAGAGCTGGCTTTTCCACCCCCTCGAGGAGCTGCAGCAGACCGGCCCAGCGCCGCCACCTACCCGCCACACAAAGCCCAGAGCCCGCGTCCACAGCCATGTCCTCCTCCGCCGGCAGCGGCCACCAGCCCAGCCAGAGCCGCGCCTTCTCCACCCACACCGTGGCCATCAGCGACGCCGCGCAGCTACCTCATGACTATTGCACCACGCCCGAGGGGACGCTCTTCTCCACCACACCAGGAGGAACTCAAATTATTTATGATACAAAGTTTCTGTTGGATCTTCGCAGTTCTCCCATGGCTCAGACCCCACCCTGCCATCTGCTCAATATCCCAGGAGTCACTAGCCCTGGCACCTTAATTGAAGACTCCACAAGTAGAAGTCAATCATTTGAACAACTTGAATAATCATGACAGGAAACATGCAGCTGGGGGGTGATGCTCAGTTGGAGATGGACATCTGACTCTCCTTCAAGGATTAGAAGAAAAGCAGCAACACTGATACCTGTGTGCACCTGATTTGGCCAATAGGATCAACAGTGAAAAGACAGAAGAGGCAATACCAGCAGTCCCCATTACAGTCTCCATCTCCCACTCTTCCTCTGGGTGCCAAATGATGGGAAGATGAGCTTCATCTGACCATTTCTTCTCCCTGTCTCCTGTTCCCCTTCCCAGTTAAACAAGTTAGATTGAAGGTCCTTGGTGTATTTCTGTAGAGCTAAGCAGTCCTTAGAGGAAAACAGTTAAACCCTGGCTTTCCTAGTTTTTTGTTTTGTTTTGTTTTGTTTTTTTAGACGAAGTCTTGCTCTGTTGCCCAGGCTGGAATGGAGTGCAGTGGCACGATCTCTGCTCACTGCAACCTCTGCCTCCCGGGTTCAAGCGATTCTCCTGCCTCAGCCTCCTGAGTAGCTGGGACTACAGGTGGCCGCCACCAGGCTGGGCTAACTTTTTGTATTTTCAGTAGAGACGGGGTTTCACCATATTGGCCAGGCTGGTCTCGAACTCCTGACCTTGTGATCCTCCTGCCTTGGGCTCCCAAAGTGCTGGGATTACAGGCGTGAGCCACCACACCCGGCCTTCTAGTTGTTTTTTTATTGAGAGCCACCCTCATACCCCTCAATTTTGTCCCAAATCAAATATCAACCTACAACTGCCTGGCTTGTTGTTGTGCTTGGGAAGAAATGGGGAAGTCTGGGGAAGGGATACAGAGGCTTGGTGGGCCTAAAACCATTCATGTTCCTTTGTATCCCACCTATGGTTCAGTGTTGCAAGATTCTGGGCTTGGGGTCTTTAAAACTAGCAGGGGGGAATGACAAAAAAGAGAGCTGCTTTTCCTTTTACCTTGAGGTATTTGTCCCTTGGGACAGAGCACAGTTTGTGCAACTCTGGTAGCATTACCCTGTGACAGTTTTGAGGTCCTCTTCCCTTCTTTCCTCTGGGAGGAATGTCTTCTGTCTTTGGTATTATGGTTCATCTTTCCACTCTTATTTAGCACATTTGTGCAGGTATTTTTAACTCTGTACATCAGAAGAGAGCCCTTGATAACCAGTCTTGCTCTTTTTCTGCCATTCCTCCCTGCCTGTATCTTGTTGCTGGCAGAGTCCTCTTGTACTTCAAGAAAGTGAAGTGATTTTGTCTGCTCCTAGAGCGGGTCCATACCAAGTAATAGAGGCACTTTAGCCTCCACTTGGTGGGTAACTCCTGATCATAGTATTGTGTCAGATAATGCCTAAGAATGACCTCTAAAGAGTGTTGACCCATTTGAGTACCCAGTCTCAGTAGTCTTTTTTTTTTTTTTTTTTTTTTTTTTTGAGATGGAGTCTCACTCTGTCGCCCAGGCTGGAGTGCAGTGGCGCAGTCTGCAAGCTCCGCCTCCCGGGTTCACGCCATTCTCCTGCCTCAGCCTCCCGAGTAGCTGGGACTACAGGCGCCCGCCACCACGCCCGGCTAATTTTTTGTATTTTTAGTAGAGACGGGGTTTCACCGTGGTCTCGATCTGCTGACCTTGTGATCCGCCCGCCTCGGCCTCCCAAAGTGCTGGGATTACAAGCGTGAGCCACCGCGCCCGGCCTCAGTAGTCATTTTTAAGTCCAGTGAGCATTGTGATGGTTGTTCTCAGATTGCAGTTTCTTATGTTTTGAGTTTGAAGTTGATTTTCAGAATGTTCTTAGAAAAGAACTGCATTTTTTTCCTTTGTGGATCTGCTTTGTTTGGCTGCTGGGATAGATAGGCATGGGCTTAAAAAATGTGTTCCTCCCAGTTCTCTTGCCTTTCCTATCGTACTCTGAATTTCCCTCCCTACCTCCCTCACTGTCTTCCTCTCTCCTTCCTTTCCTTCCTTTTTCTCTACCTGGCCATTTTTCAAATTTACATCAAAGATAGCTCAAGTGTTAGTATCTGAGAATATCTGTCACTCCTCTTATCTGAGAAGTGACCTTTTATTTTTAAGATGACTACAGACCTATTTTTAGATATGTTTTCAGTACCATTTTGAACAGCAACTTTTTAATTAAACATCTTCCAGTGTTAGGAAGGTGAGAAATGTTCACAGGCGAGTCTGCTGTTCTATGTGACCATCTTTTGTCTCCTCTCATCCGCCAGGAGCTCTTTATTTTCCCCTCTAGTTTTGGGTGTGCATGTTTGGAGTTTGTAGTGGGTGGTTTGTAAAACTGGACCATTCTGCCTTGCTATGGGTTGTTCATGAAAGCCTCATTCTTTTCTCTGACCCTTTAGCTTTTGCATTCACCCTCCTTCCCACCTACCTCTCCTGGGACTACTGACAGGCATAATAATCCCAGGAGAATGACTCCCCTCATAGGAAGATTAAAGCATCCATCCCCTCATAGTTAAGTAGCCATTGGTGTCCTGGGAATTTCTGGTTGGATTTGGTGCCCTGAACTTTCTTAGTAAGAAATCAGATCCCAGAGTGAGAGTAACAAGCCATTTGGCCAAGAAAGAAACCTGTTTGTTTTCCTTTTAAACTATGAAAAGACCCTGTTTGTGAACACATTTTAGAAAGAAGAGAGGAAGGATGTCTGCAGGACTTTGTTCTGTTTTCTGCTACAAAAATGTGAATAGTTCAGAGTAAAAACCTTTTGTGATGGTTGATGTCTCTCAGGAATAAGCTGGATCTCCAATGTTTTGGGGACGCTTTGAGTCTCAAAAATTGATAATCAGAAAAGTATCTTTTGTTTGTTTAATGTATCCCTGTTCTGATTTTAATTAAACTCCAAATCTCATTTTACATATTCTTGGAAAAACTTTAAAAAAAAAAAAAAAAAGCTATACATTAGGTAAAGAGTAAGTTTTGACAGGGCAAATAGTCTTCTAGAGCCTACAGTACTGGCAGATCAGATATGTTCTCATAATGGTTAATTGGAGTAGACAAAAGGCAGCAATTTCACAATGAGATATGCAATTTCTGATTATGTGAAACTGTGAGGTAGAAGGGAGGACATCAAAACCATTTTCTATACAGCAGTATCATTTTATTGAGGGTCAGGCTGGGCGTTGTGGCTCATGCCTGTAATCTCAGCACTTTGGGAGGCCGCGGCAGGTGAGGTCAGGAGTTCGAGACCAGCCTGGCCAACATGGTGAAACCCTGTCTCTACTAAAAATACAAAAATCACCTAGGCATGGTGGCAGGCGCCTGTAATCCCAGTTACTCAGGAGGCTGGGGCAGGAGAATCGCTTGAACCCAGGAGACGGAGGTTCCAGTGAGCTGAGATCGCGCCATTGCACTCCAGCCTGGGTGACAGAGTGAGACTCCATCTCCAAAAAAAAAAAAGAATTGAGGGTCAACTCTAGTCCTACTGAATAAATAGGCACTTGAGACACAAGTGCAACTTTTCTGTAATCTCAGAAAGAGCAGTAGGTCTAATGAATCAAATCTTGGCTCTAACTACTTTTAGAACTTAAGCCAAACCATTCTGTCATCTGGAAAAACAAAAAATAGAAGCTTGGGCCAGATCATCTGTAAGATTTCTTCCCAAGCACAACATCAGATCCAATGACTCTGTCAAGTGAGTGTGTGCCAATGACTTATTTGAAGGTTGGAACAAACCACATAATCACCAGATTCCCCATATTCAGATAAGCCTCAATGAAGACTGTATAACAGACCCTGAAGAACAGCTGCCATCTCTGCAGGATTCTGTGAGAAGAGGGAAGTGATCTGGACCTCTTGGCTGGGGCCACAATGGGTTTATTTGTATCTGCTCCTGAATCTTCAGCCTGCTACAATCTGTTCACACCTAGGTATCTACAGTCTTGACATCCTACCACTTGCTGCTCAAGGCTCTTAACTTGAGCTGAAAGTAAATAAATTGTGCTTTCATTTTCCCTTCACTTTGTTTGGTATGTTACTCTCTACTGTGGCTGCAAGTAAACCAATTTCAGCATCATTTTCTTAATCTAATTCATGCTATTATAAATTCCTAGTGTCCGGCTGGGCACGGTGGCTCACGCCTGTAATCCCAGCACTTTGGGAGGCCAAGGCAGGCAGATCACGAGGTCAGGAGATCGAGACCATCCTGGCTAACACGGTGAAACCCCATCTCTACTAAAAATACAAAAAATTAGCCGGGCGTGGTGGTGGGCGCCTGTAGTCCCAGCTGCTGGGGAGGCTGAGGCAGGAGAATGTCGTGAACCCGGGAGGCAGAGCTTGCAGTGAGCCGAGATCGCACCACTGCACTCCAGCCTGGGCGACAGAGCGAGACTCCATCTCAAAAAAAAAAAAAAAAAAAGAAATTCCTAGTGTCCAAGGAACTGAGAAGTTACTGAATGTTAGGAGTGGTCAATATTGTTATCCTGAGAACCCTAAAAGAACAGTTTCACAAATACAGAATATATACCAGAGGCTACCTCCAGCATAGCATCTGCACTTATAAAAAAAAAAAACCCCAGCCCTGAGCTACCACATCCAGTTAGGAAGAAGCCAGGTGTCACAAGCCATTTACCAATCAAAACGCAGCAGTTCAGGCATCTGCTTTCCCTCTTTCTTCAGTGTACCTCTTTTGCTTTCTTCCTATTCTCTTTAACTTTTTGTTTCTTTCCATCTCATTGCTCTTCTCACTAGTCTGTCAATTACAAGACTTTTAAAAGCCAATCATTTCTATATGAGGACGAACATAATCCTCACTAGTACCAAATTTTATTATGGGAGACAATGCCTTTCTTGATCCTTCTGCCCAATTATCAAGCTATCTTATGTCCCAGAGATTTTTAAACTTGCCAAATAATTCCAACATGTGCCTCCTGGTCCCCAAAGCGCCCTCTGCCAGATTTACCTCCCACCACTCACTTCCCTCCACACCAACCACCCCTTCCCCACCAAAACTTAACCTCTAGTTAGTCCCTTACAGTCTAAGTCCTTTGCTCTTGGCGGTCTTACCACATAGAAGGCTCTTTAAACTCTCTCCACCTGTCAACAAACTCTAATTGATCTTTAAAAAAACACTTCATCTGGTGACAAAGAGAAAAAAGTTCGTGGCTGCACACTGGATGTCTCAAGGGCTGAGATGAGAGGTGCAGGATCAAAATAAGCCACGAGAAAACGGGCACTGAGGGCTCTGAGACAAAGAAGGGGTTGGAACAACTTCCCCTACTTAACAGTTCCGTCCTGGATTAAATCAGCTGTCGAGCATAGAAAGAAACCGCGACCTGTGTGGGCCTCAATTTCCCCCTCACGCCCTCACCTTCTGCTTTCTCCACATCTTCGCACAGAAACCCACGCGCACCCAGGAACACACACCATTCAGCCTCAGTCCTCATGGGTACTCCCAAGCCCCCAGAAAGACAGCGGAGAATGCTCATCCTCCCAGCCTTTCTCAAAGGCCCAACCCGATGCAGCAAGCCTCGAGCCGCGGTCCCTCGAAACTCCTGATGGCAGGACGCCAGCGACGCTCACCCAGGGCAGCCCTCCCGCGGCCGTCCGGGAACCGCTATCCCCAGGACACAACGCGAAAGCTCGACTGAGGTCCCGTCCCGCCAGGCCTCCGTGGGTTCCGGACCCCGACCCCCCGGGTCACTTTGTCACTGATTTCTGCGCGCCAGAATCTCTGCAGCGGGAGACGAGGACCTCCCACTCTTTTCAGCTCCTGTGAAGCCTCAGGCGCCCTCTCCCGCCCAGACCTACCTCTTGCTGAGTGGCCGGACCCGCACGGCAACCCGCACGTTCGCCATCCGTCTGCCACAACCCAAGTCCAGCAGGTCAGCTCAGCCGCAGCATCCCAGGCCCCCGCCCTAAGCCCAGACACAGCCCCAACCCTGCCCCGCCCGCCCCACTCGCCTCTGGGGACGCCGCCGCGCGGACGCGAGCTGCAGCCCGAGCGGGGCGGTGCCTGCCTAGCTTCGGCCAATCCTGAGCCCGGTAAGCGGGAGAACTCCCGGCCCCGCCTCCCCTCTATCCTCCTTAAAGCCTCCCGACTCGCCCCCGCCCAAACACGCACCGCAACCCGAGCAGGCTGGTTCATGTGGATGCTCGGCCAGTCATTAGCCTGGTGCGCGGGAGGATGCCAGGGCTCGCTCCGCCTCGTTCCACCAGAAGCCTCCCAGGTCGCCCCCGCCCAAGCACGCGCTGCATCCCGAGCCGGGTGGTGCCTCCGAGCCTTGGCTAGTCGGTGGGCGGGAGGACGCCCGGGCTCGCCCCGCCTCGCTCCGCCCCACAGCCTGTTGGGACGCCCCCACCCATGCGCGTGCTGCACCGGGCCCAGCAGTGCCGGCCCAGCTTCAGCCAATCCTGAGCCGAGTGAGCCGCGAGGACGCAGTGGCAAGTCTGTTGTTCCTGGCCCCGCTTACCCAGAAATAGTTTTTGTTCTTCGACTCGGTGTCCGTGCTATGTAAAGTCAAGTAAATCAATTAAATTTTGGTCCGAAAGTTTGCAAAGTAATTTGCTAAATACTTTTATTCTCTGCGGCGTTCGCTTGAACTGTCAATTCTGTGGTTAAATTTTCAAGGCAGGCCGGGTGCGGTGGCTCACGCCTGTAATCCCAGCACTTTGGGAGACTGAGGCGAGATCACCTGAGGTCAAGAGTTCGAGATCAGCCTGACCAACCTGGTGAAACCCCGTCTGTACTCAAAATACGAAAATCAGCTGGGCGTGTTGGTGTGCGCCTGTAATTCCAGCTACCCGGGAGGCTGAGGCAGGAGAATCACTTGAACCCGGGAGGCGGAGGCTGCAGTGAGCCCATATCGCGCCACTGTACTTGAGCCTGGGCGACAGAGCAAAACCCTGTCTAAAAAAAATAAAATAAAAAAAAGAAGGCAGTCCCTTACTGGCAAGGTACTTCCTGACATCAGGGACAAAGCATAGATGGAACCAATCCAGAAAAAGGGTTATTGTCCAGGTCTTCTTGTACAACCAAAAGACAGGTGGCTGGTGTTTATCTTTTCCCTTGAAGGCTTGAGGGTTAGCAGCCGTATAGATAAGGGCAGTGCTGATCATAAACTCAGCTGCATTTGCACAAAATATTAGCCTATCCCTTCCTGCCTTAAATCCTGGTGCTTGCTTCTCTTCCTTACTAATAAAATGTCCTTTGTGGCATTTATTTTTCCAGAATAGGGCACTTGCATATGCACCAACAAGCTGTTCAGGCAGATACCCTTTCTTCTCAATGATTTCCTTAATGGTGTCTAGGAACTCATTTGCTCCCTGTTGGTCAGCAGAAGCTGCTTCTCTTGTTATCTTGACATATTTTAAACCAAACTTTTCCAAATTTATCAAATCATCCTTTACTGGCATAAAATTGTTTAGCTTTAGATCCTTCGCCTTCCTTTTGCTTCAAGTTGTCGTATAATGACTTTACTTGTTCTCAAATCATATTGAGTATATAAGTATACAGGTATGTTTTCCTTTTTTTTTTTTTTTGAGACGGAGTCTCACTCTGTTGCCCAGGCTGGAGTGCAGTGGCGCGATCTTGGCTTACTGCAACCTTCAACTCCCTGGTTCAAGCAATTCCCCTGCCTCAGCCTCCCGAGTAGCTGGGATTACAGGTGTGTGCCACCACACCCAGCTAATTTTTTTGTATTTTTAGTAGAGACGGGGTTTCACCATGTTGGCCAGACTGGTCTTGAACTCCTGACTTCAGGCAATCTGACCACCTCTGCTTCCGAAAGTGTTGGGATTACAGGCGTGAGCCACCACGCTGGCCAGTAAGTTTTTCTTACAGCAATCCTGTACCCACATAAAAGCTTCATTTTCTGTTTGTTGTTGTTGTTGTTGTTGTTGGAGACAGAGTCTTGCTCTGTTGCCCAGGCTTGGGTGCAGTGGCACAATCTCAGCTGACTGCAACCTCTGCCTCCTGGGTTCAAGTGATTCTTCTGCCTCAGCTTCCCAAGTAGCTGGGATTACAGGTGTGCGCCACCACGCCTGGTTATATTTTGTATTTTCAGTAGAGATGGGGTTTCACCATGTTGGCCAGGCTGGTCTCAAACTCCTGACCTCAGGTGATCTGCCCACCTTGGCTTCCCAAAGTGCTGGGATTACAGGCGTGAGTCACTGAGCCCGGCCAAAAGCTGCATTTTCAATATGAGATAAAAAGATATTTCAGGGCCGGGTACGGTGGCTCACACCTGTAATCCCAGCACTTTGGGAGGCCAAGGTAGGAGTATTGCTTGAGCCTAGTAGTTTGAGACCAGCCTGGGCAAAATGGTGACACCTCATCTCTACACAGATTAAAAAATAAAAATAAACTATAAAAAGGTATTTCACAAAAAGTGCAAGGTTTTTGTGCCTGCTAGTGTAGCTGTGGTCATGGCTGCAAAATTTTTTTTTAATTTTATAATGGTCCTTACAATGGATTCATTTATCATGAAATGGTAGGCAACCACAGCTGCAGATCTATAGTACATATCAAGCAATTCAGCTTTTTCTTGTAATGTCATGACTTTTCTCTGCTTCTTGGGAGCACTTCCAGCATCACTAGTGGCACTTGATACTGGTCCCCTGACGTTATTCAAGGCTTATGATATTGCACTGAATACGGTGAAAAACACTCAAGAACCTCAAGAGATCACGTTTTATTGTGATACAGTTTACTGAAGAGAGGAACTGCTATGATTAGCATCACAGTTTTAAGCAGATGCTGGCAACACTTGACTCACTAAAACAGGAGGCAGTTACAAAATTACAGTAGTACAGTACGTACTAGTTTATAGCGTTATGTTTTTTGGGGGGGCTTTCACATTTGTTAATTTTTATTGGCGATCTCTTTTTCAATACAATTTATGTCCTCATCCCCATTTCCAGTCTGATTATACAAGTGCTAAGTGGCAGAAAGTTCTGGAATAAATACATTAAAAAAAAGGCAAAGCTGTGAAACTAAGTTGCGTGCAACAGGTTCCATGAGGGTGGGGGAAGTGTGTGAGAAATAAAACAGAGTAAGACAATGTAATTGGAAGGTTTTAGCTAAAGTTCTTTTCAGTCATCTTTGTCTTTTACTCCATGTTTCAGGATGCTTGTGAACTCGAAGTAATTGAAATTCACCTTTTTGTCAATAGGCGCTTCTCTGTGCAGCTCATCCACTTCCTCATCTGTAAACTGATCCCCCATGGTTGTCATCAGCTCTCTCAGGTAATCTTCCTGAATGGTGCCTGTTGCTTCTTCATCAAAGCAAGCAAAAGCATTTCTGATGACATCTTCAGGATCTGTGCCATTTAACTTCTCACCAAACATGGTGAAATTAATGGGCCCTGGTGCCTCATTCATCATGGCATCAAGGTATCCATCAGTGGGATTCTTCCCTAGAGAAGCAAGCATATCATGCAAATCTTCCTTGTTGATGAAACCATCTCTGTTCTGATCAATCATGTTGAAGGCCTCTTTGAACTCCTGAATCTGTGACTGGTCAAACATGGCAAACACATTGCATACTGTGCACTGAGGGCATTTCTTGGTGGTCTTCGTCTTTGCCTTTTTGCTCGACATGGTGGTTAATTCTGGCGCCAAACACCAGAACTGGAGCCACCCTGTGCGAGATGACGAGTGACAGCGAAGAGCGTGGGGCTGTGGCCGGACAGTGGCGGCTACAGAGTTATGATTTAATACTGCATTTTAAATTTGCTTACATGTACAGTCTGTATGTTTTCATAAAATTTAACTTTTAATAGATTTGTGTATTCCGTGGTAGTAAATGATAGACTAGTATCTACATATATTTTTTGCATTCAAGATATCTGTAGGCCACACAGTTCATCTGTGAATTTTTCTTTTTTTTTTTGAGACAGAGTTTTGCTTTTGTTGCCCAGGATGGAGTGCAATGGCACCATCTCAGCTCACTGCAACCTCCGCCTCCCGGGTTCAAGCAATTCTCCTGCCTCAGCCTCCCAAGCAGCTGGGATTACAGGCATGTGCCACCATTCCTGGTTAATTTTCTGATTTTAGTAGAGACAGGGTTTCTCCATGTTGGTCAGGCTGGTCTCGAACTCCCAACCTCAGGTGATCCACCCGCCTCTGCCTCCCAAAGTGCTGGATTACAGGCATGAGCCACTGTGCCTGACCTGTGAATTTTTCAAGTTGTCACAAAGCTCCAAACTTCCAATATATTTATTGAAAAAAAAAAATTGTGGCCGGGCACAGTGGCTCACTCCTGTAATCCCAGCATTTTGGGAGGCCGAGGTGGGTGGATCATGAGGTCAAGAGATCGAGACCATCCTGGCCAACATGGTGAAACCCTGTCTGTACCAAAAATACAAAAATTAGCCGGGCATGGTGGTGTGCACCTGTAATCCCAGCTACTCGGGAGGCTGAGGCAGGAGAATTGCTCAAACCCAGGAGGCGGAGGTTGCAGTGAGCTGAGATGACACTACTGCACTCCAGCCTGGTGACAGTGAAACACTGTCTCAAAAAAAAAAAAAAACCAAATTGCATATGCACTTCAAACTTACGTTGTTCAAGGGTCTAATGCATAATTTTTTCAGTAAACTCAATTAGTGGATTCCCCAAATTATGAGATAATTCTTTTCTGTAAATTCATGTGTTTTACAGATATGTGAAGAAATCCCACAATATACTAATTACAGTCTTATTAAAATCTCAACTCTATTATAGATTTTGCACGTCAAGAAATCTTTTAGGTTCTGCTATTCCTCAAACTATGTTCCTGACTTCACTGAAGGTTTCAGAGGATAAATCAGAGGTCAGACTGGTAGAGTCACATAGAGAAAGAAAGAAAATAAGAAAAATGCTAGGAAAACCAGGCAGCATCTCAATTCCTCCACAATGGTCTTCACGAACTGGCATCACTGTTATGCTGGCAATAAATTTGCAAATCTCACACACCTCTTCTAGTGTAAGCAGAAAACACAGACATTCAGGCTAGGTGCAAGGGGCTAACACCTGTAACCCCAGCACTTTGGGAGGCCAAGATTGCTTGAACCCAGGAGTTCAAGACCAGCCTGGGCAACAGGACGAGACCTCATCTCAACGAAAAAATTTAAAAGTTAGCTGGGTGTAGTGGGGCACAGTTGTAGTCCCAGCTACTTGGGAGGCTGAAGTGGGAGGATCCATTGAGCCCAGGAGGTTGAGAGTGCAGTGAGCTGTGATTGTTGCCACACTGCACTCCAGCCTGGGTGAGAGCAAGACCATCTAAAAAACAACAACAACAAAAAGGCATGCAGAACTAAGTTTTTGTTTTTAGTATTCACACATCTAAAAGTTGAATAATTAAAGAAAAATTAATCAGCACTGATTGACTCTGGAAGAGTATTAAATTAGCTTTTCCCTTTGAAGTAGACCTCAGGCTTAACTTACCTGAAGCTCTTTTGATTCTGAGAGCCTATATGCCTATACTGTATAAGTTAAACAGTGCATCAGTCCTTTCTATCACTTTAAATTCAGACTAGGACTAAAAAATTTTAGTTAGAAATTACAGGTTTATTTTTATATTTTGAAAAAGGCATAATAGAAAACAAAAATAAACAACCAGGCATATCAATATTTGTGACATACACATACACACAAAAATGAATATAGGAAAATAACACGAAGAAAAAGCACAGTATGTTTCAAAACCAACGTGGGGTATGAACAGATTTTTGATGAAATACAATTAAAGGCTTTAAGTGTCTATGTTCGAGATATTACGATCACTCTTAGCCTACTAGCAAAAATTAGCAAAGTAGGCTTTAAAACATGATTCCTGTTGTTTTAGCAGGATTTATTTTGGTAATGATCCTGCTTCCTTATAAAGAACTACTTTACTTATCATTGTTGAAGTCTTCTTGTGTTAAGGAGTGCAATGAGGCCAGGCACGGTGGCTAACACCCATACTCCCAGCACTTTGGGAGGCTGAGGCAGGAGGATCGTTTGAACCCAGGAGTTCGAGACCAGCCTCAACAACATGGCAAAACTCTGTCTCTACAGAAAATAAAAAAATTAGCCAGGCGTGGTGGCGCGTGCCTATAGTCCCAGCTACCTGGGAGGCTGAGGTGGGAGGATCACTTGAGCCTGAGAGGTCAAGGCTGCAGTGAGGTCAAGAACAGGCCACACCACTCTCTCAGCAACCTGGGTGACAGAGTGAGGTCCTGTCTTAAAAAAAAAAAAAAAAGAAAAAAAACAAAACTGATGTACATGTTTTAAAGCAAAACAGAACCCCAAGTCTAAAAGTAAAATAAGCCAAGGGTAGTTACAATGCTGATTAAAAAGAGTATATCCTGAGGCAGTTGTTAGTATATCACTCTCTATTATGTGGACAATAACCTCCAATAGGTAAAATATCTGAGCATTTTGCAAGGTAAACCTCCAAAGTTGTATCACAATGTGCCTTTTTCTTTGCTGTTTCTTCTTTGCCTATTCCTACAGCTACCAGTAAACACTTAGGAACTGCTTTGTGTGCCAGGGTCTCCAAGACTACCTCCAGGTTCCATGATTTGCTAGGAGAATTCACAAGACTCAGCATATCATCACACAGCTATGATTTATTACAGCAAAAGCATATGAAACAAAACAGCAAAGAGAAAAGGTCAGAGACAAAGTCTGGGGGAAACCAGGTATAAGCTTCCAGAGTCCTCTAACAGTGGAGTCACACATATGTGTTGTTTCATTCCACCAGCAACTGAATTGTGACAATATGTGAGAAATGTTGTTTACCAGGCAAGCTTGTTAGAGATACAGTACCCAGGGTTTTTACTGGGGGCTGGTCACGTAGGTACCTTCTACCTACCATGTACCAAAATTCTAGACTCCCAGGAAGAAAGCAGGTTTTCAGCACAAACCACAGGTTAGCTACCATGAACCACTCTTTTCAGTGAGTGGAGCCCTCCTGTTAAGGTTTAAATATGTCCCCCAAAGTTCAAGTGTTGGAAATTTAATTGACATCGTAAAAGTGTTATGAGACTTTTAAAAAGTAATTAGGTAAGGAGGGCTTTGCCCTCATTAATGAATTAGTGCTGCTATCTCGGGAGTGGGCTCATGATAAAAGGCTGAGTTTAAACCCATGTATCTTTCTCATGCTCACTTGCCATGTGGTGCCTTCTGCCATGGCAAGACCCTCGCTAGAATAGATGCTGGCGCCATGTTCTTGGACTGCCTAGCCTCCACACCCGTCAACCAAATACACTTCTGTTCATTATAAAATACTTAGTTTGTGTAATTCTGTTATGACAGAACAGACTAAGACACCTTCTGATATCTAAGTTCCCAGATGCAACAGCCAAGGACAAACCTTATAATCAGGCCTTTCAAAGGGTAAGTCAGGCTGGCTATGTTACTCTTTTCTGCATACTTAGTGACATTCCCACAGGAATAATCATCATAGACATTTTCAGATTCAAGAAGACCCTTCTAATTCAGAAACGCCTTTTTTTTTTTTTTTTTGAAGACAGAGTCTTGCTCTGTTGCCCAAGCTGGAGTGCGGTGGCACGACCTGGGCTCACTGCAACCTCTGCCTCCTGGGTTCAAGCGATTCTCCTGCCTCAGCCTCCTGAGTAGCTGGGATTACAGGCGCATGCCACCATGCCTGGCTAATTTTTGTATTTTTTTATTTTTTTGGAGATGGAGTCTTGCTCCTTTGCCCAGGCTGGAGTGCAGTGGCATGATCTTGGCTCACTGCAACCTCTGCCTCCTGGGTTCAAGTGATTCTTCTGCCTCAGCCTCCCAAGTAGCTGGGATTACAGGCATCCACCACCATGCCCGGTTAATTTTTTATATTTCTACCAGAGACAGGGTTTCACCATGTTGTCCAGGCTGGTCTCAAACTCCTGATCTCAGGTAATCCACCCATCTGGGTTGGCCTCTCAGTGTTGGGATTACAGGCGTGAGCTACTGCGCCCAGCCTAATTTTTGTATTTTTAGTAGAGACAGTTGTTTCGCCATGTTGGCCAGGCTGGTCTCAAACTCCTGACCTCGTGATCCGCCCACCTAGGCCTCCCAACATGCTGGGATTACAGGTGTGAGCCACCGTGCCTGGCCAGAAACACACTTTTTTTTTTTTGAGACAGGGTCTTACTGTGTCGCCCAGGCTGTAGCACAGTGGTGTGATCATGGCTCATTGCAACCATGACCTCCCAGGCTTAGGTGATCCTCTTACCTCAGCCTCCCGAATAGTTGGGACTACAGGCATGCACCACCATGGTCAGCTAATTTTTTGTTTATTTTGTAGATATGGGATTTCACCATGTTACCCAGGCTGGTCTTGAACTCCTGGGTTTAAGTGATCTGCCCGCCTCAGCCTCCCGAAGTGTTAGGATTACAGGTGTGAGCCACCACACCAGACCATAAACACACATTTTTAAAAAAAGAGAATTTCCCACCTGAGAAATGGTTAATTCACTTATGTTAATAAATTGTCATGGCTATTTTTTATCTTCTCTAGTTTTACTGAAAGGTAGAATAAAAATATACGAAAAACAAAGGAAAAGTCAGTTTGGTCTTAATGAACCTGAGATCTTGATATTCCAATATAAAGCAGGTTCTTTCAGTATTACTAGCAGCAAAGACTATTAATACCCATGTTACAGTCAACTAGAAATAGACTTCATATGACTACACATAATTAAGCAAAAATAAAGTTGATGACTACTTGGCATTAATAGTTTGGACATGAACTGTAGAACTAAAAGGTAAAGGAGGCATTATAATATCATGTTTATAAAGATAACTTTCTTCAGCTAATATTTTGGGGATACAAGACGAAACTTCGTTTTGTTGTTTACGCCACTTGAGTATATTCTCTGCCAGTTCTTCTGTCTCAGTCACCAATATATCCATCTTTGCTAAAGCCTGGTTCTGTAACATTTGAAAAGGGAAACAGGAGAAATTATGTCTCTTATTAATTCATTATATCATGAGTAACTGATACCAAAGGTTAACACCTGATCTTTTTCCAGCCCCTTACTTCAAAAGCTCCTTAAAACTGTGCTTTCCCACTTCTTACAGTACAAACCTACTCTTTGTGAGTTCACCTCTTTTGTCTTCAATAATCACTCAATGCAGATGACCCTCAATTTATATTGCTAAACCTAACCTCCTTCCTAAAATTCAGGCCCACATTTAAGACTACTGGTAATCTCTATCTGGATGTACCTTCAATACCTCAAACTCAGTCTAACTACAGTTCAAAAATGATTGACCATTTACTACATGTGCAAGAGGTGTCAAAAAATAAACTTGCTGGCCGGGCGCGGTGGCTCACGCTTGTAATCCCAGCACTTTGGGAGGCCGAGGCGGGCGGATCACGAGGTCAGGAGATCGAGACCACGGTGAAACCCCGTCTCTACTAAAAATACAAAAAATTAGCCGGGCGCGGTGGCGGGCGCCTGTAATCCCAGCTACTCGGAGAGGCTGAGGCAGGAGAATGGCGTGAACCTGGGAGGCGGAGCTTGCAGTGAGCCGAGATCGCGCCACTGCACTCTAGCCTGGGCGACAGAGCGAGACTCCGTCTCAAAAAAAAAAAAAAAAAAAAAAAAAAAAAAAAAAAAATAATAATAATAAAATAAACTTGCTAACTTCTTTTTTTTTTTTTTTTTTTTTTTGAGATGGTGTCTCACTCTGTTGCCAGACTGGAGTGCAGTGGCGCAATCTCAGCTCACTGCAACCTCCGTCTCCTGGGTACAAGTGATTCTTCTGCCTCATCCTCCCAGGTAGGTGGGACTACAGGCACGTGCCACCACGCCCGGCTAATTTTTTGTATTTTTAGTAGAGACGGGGTTTCACCATGTTAGCCAGGATGGTCATGATCTCCTGACCTCGTGATCCACCCTCCTCCGCCTCCCAAAGTGCTGGAGTGAGCCATCGCGCCCGGCCCACTTACTAACTTCTTTAACCCACACTTGATCCTACTCACCTTCAGGTCACCCAGACTAGAAACTTCATTATTTTTTATGTGTCCCTTGTTCAATTCGTAGCCAAGTTCTAAAAATTTGACCTCCAAAATCTAAAAAAATTATCTTCTGTATTCCTATGCTTTAAATCTTTTATCTGAATGACGGTAATTAGTCTCCAGGTTTTTCTGCCTTTGGTTTCTCTGCCTAGTCGTCTAACCCAGAGCTGATCAAACTTTACTGTGCACAGGAATCACCTGAGGAACTTGTTAAAACGTAGATTCTGATTCTGAAGTTCTAGGGTGCATGATGTCTGTAGTTTTGTATTTATAACAAGCTTCCAAGTGATGTTGATACTCTCTGCCCATACTTAAGAGTAGCAAGGCTCAGTCTGCTCTATCCAATATTTTCTCCATGATTAAGGCAGTTCTAATCAAGTCACTCCTCTGCACCCTTCACTAAAAAAAGAAAACACACACACACACACACACACACACACACATTCAATGGCTCCCCAGTACTCAGACAGTAAAGTCTAAGGTTCTTAGTCTGGTTTTTAAGGCACTGTATAAACTAACCCTGAGCTAATCTCCTCAATACCTTTAGGCATCAGCCAAAGTGGAGTATCACTTTCCCCCCCATACTCTCTGGGTTCTTTGACTTTTATGTCTTTCCTCACGTTGCTCCTTTTGGCCAAACTATTCTTTCTGATGCATGTCCGAATTTCACTTATTCCTTAAGATTCAGCTTACTTTGGCAAGTGCAGTGGCTCAGGCCTTTAATCCCAACACTTTTGAAGGCCGAGGCAGGTGGATCACCTGAGGTCAGGAGTTGGAGACCAGCCTGGCCAATATGGCGAAACCCTGTCTCTACTAAAAATACAAACTATTAGCCGGGCGTGGTGGTGGGCGCCTGTAATCCCAGCTACTTGGGAGGCTGAGGCAGGAGAATCGCTTGAACCCAAGAGGCGGAGGTTGCACTGAGCCAAGATTGTGCCACTGCACTCCAGCCTGGGCAACAAGAGGGAAACTCCATATCAGAAAAAAAAAGATTCGGCTTACTACTAACACCTAAATAAATCTTTATTGAAGCTGGACACAGTGGCTCATGCCTGTGATCTCAGTACTTTGAGAGGCCGAGGCGGGTGCCTCACTTGAGCTTAGGAGTTGGAAACCAGCCTAGGCAACACAGTGAGAACTTGTCTCTATTTAAAAAACAAAACAAAAACTTTATTGAAGTCTTCCTATCCCTATCCTACTCAGAATCCTCCTAAACTGGAAGTAATTCCTCCCTTTTCTATGCTCAATAGATGGCATCTCTTTATAATTATTTGCTGCATTTATTATGCAAATATAATCCTATAAGTAGAAAATGTATATTTTACAGCTGTCTCACCAAACATTGAGAATTTGAAGGCAGAGATTGGTCATATCTATCTTTCACAATACATGTAGCATAGCCACAGCACAATGAAGGCAACACATGTTTATTAAATGTTGGAATAAAATAATTTAAAATGGCTCCTAAATAAAAATTATATAAAAAAGAAAATGTTAAATCCAAGGCCTAAATAAATAAACAAACACTTCTTCTTCTTCTTTTTTTTTTAATGGGAGATGGAGTCTTGCTGTCACCCAGGTTGGAGTGCAGTGGCACAATCTCAGCTCACACAACCTCTGCCTCCCAGGTTCAAGCAATTCTCCTGCCTCAGCCTCCTGGGTAGCTGGAATTACAGGCGCGCACCACCATGCCCAGCTAATTTTTATATTTTCAGTAGAGATGGAGTTTCACCATGTTGGCCAGGCTGGTCTCCAACTCCTGACCTCAAGTGATCCACTCGCCGTGGCCTCCCAAAATGCAGGGATTACAGGCGTGAGCTACCATGACCGGCCAAGAAAATACTTCTTGATTTAAAAATTAACTAGCTCGTAATATTAGCTATTAAAAAGCTAAACTGGGAGAGCACACCTCTAAGATTCTAGTAAAAAATACCTAAAGATAGCTATATTAATACTCACCATTTTCTTTAGTTTTGCAGCTAAATGAGGAATATTTCTAATTGTTTCAAGGTGAGTTTCTAATCTCTCAATGAAAGTCACAGCCAACTCCAGCAAATGCACCATATATCTGAAAGAGAAAGAAAAAAGTCAACCATTTTTTTAAGTTTAATTGTTTTATGTTCCTTTTCTTTTCTTTTCATCAGGACTTTTAATTTGAGATAAGAATTACAATCAACCTAGAGAGCCAATAACAACCTTCCTGCATTCATAGAAATATTAGTGATTAAAAAAAGGTCCTTCTCTTTCACTTTAAGCAACTTATCCAAATAAAAAAATGGAAAGAGACAACAGTAATCATATCTGGAATCCAACTTAATGTTAGAGAAACCTCAATGTTAATCATTTTCTCATATAAGTAAAGGAATTTCCCTAGATAAAAAAAAAACCCCATTCCATTTCTCTTTTTTTTTTTTTTTTTGAGATGGAGTCTCGCTATGTCACCAGGCTGGAGCGCAGCGGTGCAATCTCGGCTCACTGCAACTTCTGCCTCCTGGGTTCAAGCAATTCTCTTGCCTCAGCCTCCCAAGTAGCTGGGGTTACAGGCGCCCACCACCACGCCTGGCTAATTTTTGTGTTTTTAGCAGGCGGAGTTCATTATGTTGGCCAGGATGGTCTCGATCTCCTGACGTCGTGATCCGCCCGCCTTGGCCTCCCAAAGTGCTGGGATTACAGGCGTGAGCCACCTTGCCCAGCCCCATTTCTTTTCTTTTTTTTTTTTTTTTTTTTGAGACAGAGTCTCACTCGGTTGCCCAGGCTGGAGTGCAGTGGCACAATCTCAGCTCACTGTAACCTCCACCTCCTGGGTTCAAGTGATTCTTGTGCCTCAGCCTCCTGAGTAGCTGAGATTACAGGCGTGCACCACTACATTCAGTTAATTTTTGTATTTTTAGTAGAGACAGGGTTTTGTCATGTTGGCCAAGCTGGTCTCAAACTCCTGGCCTCAAGTGATCCACCCACCTTGGCCTCCCAAATTACCGGGATTACAGGCGTGAGCCATGACGCCTGGCCTCATTCCATTTCAACTTACTCATTCTCTGCGAAGAATGAAGACAGTAAGGATAAATGTACTTCATTGAAATAGCCTACATAGAAAGCTACTTTGAATCTCTGCACTTGCAAAAATGCTTTCAAATCATTGCCTAGTCCTTATATGTAGTACAATATATACATTAAGGGTAATAATAATGTACTAAACAGATACTGAATATAGCCACAAGAAAGGGGTTTTGTTTTTTGTTTTGAGACAGAGTCTCACCCTGTTGCCCAGGCTGGAGTGCAGTGGCGCAATCTCAGGTCATTGCAACCTCTGCCTCCTGGGTTCAAGTGATTTTCCTGCCTCGGCCTCACCAGTAGCTGGTATTACAGGCATGTGCCACCATGCCCAGCATATTTTGTATTTTTTGGTAGAGATGGGGTTTCACCATGTTGGCCAGGCTGGTCTTGAACTCCTGGCCTCAAGTGATCAGCCCACCTCGGCCTCCCAAAGTGTTGGGATTACAGGCGTGAGCCACTGTGCCCAGCCTTGTTTTGTTTTTTTGGAAGAATAAGTTTTTGTATATCTATTATTTTCCTACAAAATAAAAAATCTGACACTTAAGAGAAGATACTGATTTGCTTAAGCTAGTGAGGCACTGGTGGAGAAAGTTAGCAATGAGATCCCCAGATGCTTGCTTTGTATTTATTTATTTGAGACAGGGTCTCACTCTGTCACCCAGGCTAGTGCAATCACAGCTCACCGCAGACTTGACCTCCTGGGCTCAGGTCATCCTCCCAGCTCAGGAATACAGGTGTGTTCCATCATGTGTTGATAATTTTTATATATTTTTTTTGTAGAAACGGGGTTTTGCCATGTTGCCCAGGCTAGTATTTCTCATTAGTCATAATCTACATCTTCAATGATACTTGTAATACTCTGTGAGGAGGAGGGCAATAGAACTCATCTCTATTCTATTTATTGAGAAACTAAGGCAAAAATGTAAATCATTTGCTCAAGGCTTTGAGGCATATAAACAGTAGAGATGAGAACAGAATCCAGGTTTTTTCCTCCCTTAGTTGATAGTGTTTTTATCTGCTCCAGTTAAACCCCGCCAATAGAATTTTTACATATAGGCAACATTAACTCAACAATGAATTTACTTCACATACAAACAATATCTATTGTTACATGTTATGGATCTAATGTCTTTCATTAAAGTCATAATTTATAATTCCCAAAACACAATGGCCAAGTTCTTCCTTTTTGCCCTAGGTATAATGGTTTAAAAGCAAAGATTTTCTTTCTGGTTTAATATATCAACATTAATAATGTTAACAAATACAATCACTAATTGTTTTATGAATTCTGCTACAAAGTAACTGCAAAACAAAAAGTAAACTCAGAAAACAGGTGTAACTGTTAATTTCTACTTTTCAGTCTAACCTGTGATAAACAGCTTCAATAGGTAAGTTTTCCTGGCACATGGGTTTCAACAGTCTTTGCCTAAGGGATCTCTTCTCTTTCAGCACTGCTTCCAAATGATTATTCATGCTTTGCAGAGTATGACACTTCTGAGCTATACAAATTAAGAACAGTAATTATAGTTAACAATAGGACAAATAACAGAATCACTAATAATTTCTTCTTTGCCTTGGTTTGACACTACCAATGTCAAAAATTCATCCTATCATTACCCTCCTGTCTCCTCTTTGCTATCTTTAATACCAATACCAATTTCATTTTCAACAACTTTCTCTTAGTCGGTTTTTGTATATCTAATATATTTCTATTATCTCTTTTCCTAGTGATAACCAAATCTAGTGCTAAATTCTTTCTCTGTGTTTCTCATCTCTCCTCTTATTCAGTTCTTATAGCCAGAGCTATATTCTTAACACAAAGTCTTTTTTCCTATCCCTGACTCCAATAGTCTATAAAAGACCATTGAAAAAGAGTCACCTTAGCTGGTGCACTAGCTCATACCTGTAATCGCAGTGTTTAGGGAGACTGAACCAGGAGAATTGAGGCCATGAGTTCAAGACCAGCCTGGGCAACATAGCAAGACCTCATCTCTACAAAAAAATTGAAAAAAAAAATTAGCTGGGCATGGTGGCACATGCCAGTAGTCCTAGCTACTTGAGAGAATCAGTTGAAACCAGGTGTTGAAGTTACAGCGACCTGTACTTCAGCCTGGGTTACAGAGTGACACTCTTAAAAAAAAAAAAAAAAGTCATCCTACAAACTATTTCTGATTAACTCATTATTTTCCCCATTCAGTTAATGGCTGCCAATTGACCTTTCTTTAAAATTCTTATTTGGAAAAATTCAGATTTGCAGAAAAGTTTCAAAAAAAGAGCTCGGTGTGCCGGGCGCGGTGGCTCACGCTTGTAATCCCAGCACTTTGGGAGGCCGAGGCGGGCGGATCACGAGGTCAGGAGATCGAGACCACGGTGAAACCCCGTCTCTACTAAAAATACAAAAAAAAAAAAAAAAATTAGCCGGGCGTGGTGGCGGGCGCCTGTAGTCCCAGCTACTCGGAGAGGCTGAGGCAGGAGAATGGCATGAACCCGGGAGGCGGAGCTTGCAGTGAGCCGAGATTGCACCACTGCACTCCAGCCTGGGCAACAGAGCGAGACTCCATCTCAAAAAAAAAAAAAAATTAAAAAAAAAAAAATTAAAAAAATTTAAAAAAAAAAAAAAAAGAGCTCGGTGAACTCACATATACATTTTACTTACATTCACCAATTGTTAACATTTGGCTACATTTTCTTTTTATCTTCTTTCTCTCTCTTCTCTCTCTCTCTCTCTCTAATTTTTGCTGATCCACTTGAGAGTAAGCTGCAGACAGCATGATGTTTTTTACCTGTAAAACGTTAGCATGTATTTCCCAAGAACAGGAACATTCTCCTATATAACTACAGCACATTATCAAATTCAAAAAATTTCACATTAACACAATACTACCAATATTTAATATAGTCCATATTTAAACATCACTAAGTATCCCAATAATGTCCTTTACAGCAAAAAGAATTTTAATTTTTGAGACAGGGTCTCACTCTGTCACCCAGGCTGGAGCAGAGTGCTACGATCACAACTCATTGCAGCCTCGACCTCCCAGGTTCAATCCTTCTGCCTCAGCCTTTCATGTAACTGGCACTACAGGTACATGCTACAATGCCTAGCTAGTTTTTGTATTTTTTTGTAGAGATAGGGTTTCACCATGTTGGCTGGTCTTGAACTCCCGGGCTCAAGCAATCCACCCACCTTGGCCTCCCAAAGTGCTGGGTTTACAGGCGTGAGTCTCCACACCTGGCCACAAGAACATTTTCTCATCAAATATTCAAAACATTGCCAGCCATGGTGGTATGCACCTGTGATCCCAGCTACTTGGGAGGGTGATTTGGGAGGACTGCTTGAGCCATTCAAGACTACCCTAGGCAACATAGGAAGACCCCATCTCATTAAAATAAAAAATTGATCCACGATCATACAGTGCTTTAGTTGTCATGTCCCTTTAGTCTCCTTTAATCTGAAAAGTTCCTCAGACTTTGTCTTTCACGTTCTCCTGACTTTGAAGAGCCAATTTGGTGACTTTTTATGCTATTTGTACTACTCAAGCCAACAGAACTTCTATTTTAGCATAGAAATAGAAGATTTCATTAGCTTTGGGACAACACCTGGAAAAATGATGATGTATCATAATTTGACTGACTGGTGCTTATTTACAGTAATCCAAGAAAAAGTTGAAATTCCAGTGATTATCCACTTAACCAAACCACTTACCCAAAAAGAAAGGATGAACAACATCTGCTGTATCTTTTTCTAGTTTCAGGAGTTCAATTTCCAGGTTTTTCTACAAGAGGAACAAAAGTAACATTTAGCTCAATCAGAAAGTGTCCATGGCCAGGTGTGGTGGCTCACTCCTGTAATCCCAGTACTTTGGGAGGCTGAGGCAGGTGGATCACCTGTGGTCAGGATGTAGTGAGCCGAGATTGTGCCACTGCAATCCAGTATGAGTGACAGAGTAAGACTCTGTCTCAAAAAAAAAAAAAAAAAGTCCAGGGGATTTACTGAAGTTTTTCATTTTGCTGTTCTTGCCCTGCTGCTGCTACTGTTACTACTATTACTGTTACTACTATTATTAAGTAAACATGTAGCTAGTTATGTGCTAGACACTGTTCTAAGTTCAAAGGAATTGCTTTTTGAACCAATAAAGTTTTTTTGTTTTTGAGACAAGGTCTCCGTCTGTCACCCAGGCTGGAGTGCAGTGGCGCAAACATGGCTCACTGCAGCCCCAATCTCCTAGGCTCAAGTGATCCTTCCACCTCAGCCTCCCAAGTAGCTGGGACTCCAGGTGTGTGCCACCATGTCTGGTTACTTTTAAATTTTTTTGTAGAGACGGGATCTCCCTATGTTGCCCACACTGGTCTCAAACTCCTGGGCTCAAGCAGTCCTCCCACCTTGGCCTCCCAAAGTGCGAGGATTATAGGCGTGAGCCACTACATCTGGCCAACTTTTGTTTCTGTTTTCCTATACTAGGAGTAGAAAGTGAAAAGTTCAGGTCGGGCGCAGTGGCTCACACCTGTAATCCCAGCACTTTGGGAGGCCGAGGCGGGCAGATCACGAGGTCAGGAGATCGAGACCATCCTGGCTAACACGGTGAAACCCCATCTCTACTAAAAATACAAAAACTTAGCCGGGCATGGTGGTGGGCACCTGTAGTCCCAGCTACTCAGGAGGCTGAGGCAGAAGAATAGCGTGAACCTGGGAGGCGGAGCTTGCTGTGAGCCGAGATTGTGCCACTGCACTCCACTGTCACTGGGTGACAGAGCGAGACTCCGCCTCAAAAAAAAAAAAAAAAAGAAACTGAAAACAACATGATTTACCTGGTAGATTTCAGCTTGAATATTTGTGATCTGTTGTAGTCTGGTGAAGTTCACAAAACAAGAAGCTGTTTTCTTAGACATGTTTAACATCTCCTATTGGTAAATGAACAAGGAAAGTAGCAGAATGTCACAAAAAGTTTCTAGGTACATTGGAATAGCATGCCCATAGTCTAAAATATGAGAATATATTATGTTCAACACTGCCTTTGAACACGAAGTACAAAGTAAAACAGTAGCAATGTGTAATTCCTGTTTTAGAACTTTCACCATCACAAATCACTTGCTCAAATATTAAAAAAAAGAGAGAAACAAACAACACACTCCCTTTGTATTATTTCCTAAGGTACTATACAAAATAGATTTGTATTACTGATAGTTTATCAAAGGATTCAAAGGCTAAAGTTGTTGGAGAATCACCTCTACATTTCCAAATGACTGAGGCCCAGTCTCTCAGAGCTTCTGGGGTTGAAATAAAATACTTTTCGCCTTCATGGAATTATTTATCTGATTCGTTAAATGACCTCAGTTGGCTACAAGTCATTCATACTGTGTATGTTCACATTCTCATCTTTTAGTTAAAGGATTATTTGTATCCAGGCATAATTATTCTTTTAAAAAGGTTACCCCTTCTTTTTCATCCTTTCATTCCATGAGTTCATGCACATTATCTCAGAATTGAGTATTATCTTGTGCATTCCTAGACTTCATCCACGATTTTCTCTATCATCTTGCTTTCTAGAATGCTAGCACAGTAAAGAACTTCATTAAAAAAAAAAAAAAAAAAAATATATATATGGAGTCTCGCCCTGTTGCACAGGTTGGAGTGCAGTGGCGCGATTTCGGCTCACTGCAAGCTCTGCCTCTCGGGTTCACGCCATTCTCCTGCCTCAGCTTCCCGGGTAGCTGGGACTACAGGCGCCCACCACCACGCCCGGCTAATTTTTTTGTGTTTTTTAGTAGAGACAGGGTTTCACTGTGTTAGCCAGGATGGTCTCGATCTCCTGACCTCGTGATCTGCCCACCTAGGCCTCCCAAAATGCTGGGATTACAGGTGTGAGCCACCGACTGAGTTTTGCTCTTGTCACCCAGGCTGGAGCACAATGGCACCATCTCTGCTCACTGCAACCTCTGCGTCTTGCATTCAACTGATTCTCCTGCCTTAGCTCCCCAAATAGCTGGGATTACAGCTTCCCAAGTAGGTGGGAGTTTTTGGGATTACCGCCACCATGCCCAGCTAATTTTTTTTTTTTTTTTTTTGTATTTTTAGTACAGTTGGGGTTTCACCATGTTGGCCTGGCTGGTCTAGAACTGCTGACCTCAGGTGATCCACCCGCCTCAGCCTCCCCGAGTGCTCAGATTACAGGCATGAGCCACCACACCCAGGCCAAAGAACTTTAGAGATCAGATAGGCCAGAGACTGGAAAACTATAGTCCATGAAATAAATGCAGCCCATTACCTGTTTTTGTACAGCCTGTGAGCCAGGCATGGTTTTTATATTTTCAAATTGTTGGGAAAAAGAAAATCAAAGACAATATTTTATAACAGGCTGGGCACAGTGGCTCATGCCTGTAATCCCGAACTTTGGAAACCGAGGTGGGTGGATCATTTGAGGTCAAGAGTTCAAGACCAGCCTGGCCAACATGGTGAAACCCCGTCTCTACTAAAAATACAAAAATTAGCCAGGCAGTAGTGGTGCACACCTGTAATCCCAGCTACTCGGGAGGCTGAGGCAGGAGAATTGCTTGAGCCTAGGAGACAGGTTGTGGTGAGCTGAGATTGTCACTGCACTCCAGTCTGGGCGATGGAGTGAGACCCTGTCTCAAGAAAAAAAAAAAAAAGCCTGGGCACAGTGGCTCACACCTGTAATCCCAACATTTTGGGAGGCCATGGCAAGTGGATTATCTGAGGTCAGGAGTTTGAGACCAGCCTGGCCAACATGGTGAAACTCCGTCTGTATTCCAAAAAAAAAAAAAAATTAGCCGGGCGTGGTGGCAGGCGCCTGTAATCCCAGCTGCTTCGGGAGGCTGAGGCAGGAGAATTGCTTGAACCCGGGAGGCAGAGGTTGCAGTGAGCTGAGATCGCGCCACTGCACTCCAGCCTGGGCGACGGAGCGAAACTCCGTCTAAAAAAAAAAAAGAAAAGAAAATGATATGAAATTCAAATTTCATGGTCTAGAAATAAAGTTTTATTGGAACATGACTTCTCTCATCCATTTACACACTATCTCTGTCTGCTTTTATACAACCACCTAGTTGTGTAGCTGCAACCATATGGCCCACAAAGCCTTACATATTTACTCTCTGGCTCTTCATAGTAAAAGTTTACTGTCCAAAAATAATCAATTTTATGAACATTTACTGAGTTAGGCAATAGAATATTCAAATATGAGTGAAACAAGCTCTCTACCCTCACGAGGCTCATAATGGATAGGAAGAAAAAGGTATTCTAGATAGTATTCTAGATAGAAAGATCAAAAACATTATAAATGCTCAATAACCACCAGTGTTAGCATATATGTGAAAAGAGGGGTAAGATGTAGCTGAAAACATAGTCTCCAACATAATCATAGATGATCCTGAGTGCTATGCTCAACAATCATACTGCAGAAAATGGGAGCAACTGAACATTTTCTGGTGAAGAAGTAATATAATCATGCATAATACTTATTTAGAAATACAGGGTGGCATAATGGCTCACACTTGTAATCCCAGCACTCTGGGAGGCTAAAGCAGGAGAACTGCTTGAGCCCAGGAGTTTGAGACCAGCCTGCACAACACAGGGAGACTCTGTCTCTACAAAAAAATTTTAAAAATTAGCCAGGCAGCCGGGCGCGGTGGCTCACGGCTGTAATCCCAGCACTTTGGGAGGCCGAGGTGGGCAGATCACGAGGTCAGGAGATCGAGACCATCCTGGCCAATATGGTGAAACCCCATCTCTACTAAAAATACAAAAATTAGCTGGATGTGGTGGCACGCCTGTAGTCCCAGCTACTTGGGAGGCTGTGGCAGAAGAATCGCTTGAACCCAGGAGGCGGAGGTTGCAGTGAGCAGAGATCATGCCATTGCACTCCAGCCTGATGACAGAGCGAGACTCTGTCTCAAAAAAAAAAAAAAAAAATTAGCCAGGCATGGTGACACGTGCCTATAGTCCCAGCTGCTTGGGAGGCTGGGGTGGGAAGATCCCTTGAGCCTGGGGAATTGAGGCTGCAGTGAGCTGTGATCATGCTACTGCAACTCCAGCCTGGGCAACAGAGTGAGACCCTGCCTCAGCGGCAGTGGGGAAGGTGGGGATATTTAACTGGGGCAGTATGAAAAATAAAACCTGGCTGGGCGTGGTGGCTCACACTTGTAATCCCAGACTAGAGTGCAGTGGCAATCTCAGCTCACCACAACCTCTGTCTCCTAGGCTCAAGCAATTCTCCTGCCTCAGCCTCCCGAGTAGCTGGGATTACAGGTGTGCACCACTACTGCCTGGCTAATTTTTGTATTTTTAGTAGAGACGGGGTTTCACCATGTTGGCCAGGCTGGTCTTGAACTCCTGACCTACCCGAGGTGGGTAGATCACCTGATATCAGGAGTTGGAGACCGGCCTGGGCAATATGCTGAAACCCTGTCTCTACTAAAAATACAAAAATTAGCCAGGCATGATGACATATGCCTGTAATCCCAGCTACTAGGCAGGCTGAGATGGGAGGATCACTTGAGCCCAGGAGGCTGAGGCCGCAGTAAGCTGTGAGCGCACTACTGCACTCCAGCCTGAACAACAGAGCGAGACTCTCTCTCTCAAAAAAAAAAAAAAAATACACCTACAAAACAAACAAAATAAAAACACTAATGAAGAGGGAGGAAGGAATAGGGAATAGTACAGAGTTTACATCTGAAGTGATAAAGATGTTTTTGAAAATAGTTGCACAATATTGAGTATAGTAAATGCCACTGAATTGTACATTTTAAGATAGTTAAAATAGTAAATTTTATGTTATATGTATTTTACCACAATTAAAAAAAAAGGAAAAGCCTGATAACTAGCTAACATAAACAAAAAACACTAGTGGAGAAATAGACAGGAGAGGCTGGATATTTAAACAGGTGGCTGCTACAGTATTCCAGGTGAGGATGAGAATGTGGACTAGGTCAGTAACAGTTAAAAAGGAAAGGAAAAAAAGATGGGAGTTCCTGCAAAGATGGAATTGACAAATCTTAGTTGATACGGTAAGGGATAAAATCCAGTTAATACTCTAAGGATTCTGCTTCAGGTGAGTGGACAGTTATGCCATTCACTGAAGTAGATAACACAAGATATTTTACTGATGGCAAAATTGAGGAACAGGAAAGTATTACTCCAACTTCACACTGCCAAAGTGTGCCAGGATGGAAGTGAGAACACATCTAATCCACTGTCCTTCCATCATATCAGCTGACCCTTTTTTCTTTGTTTCTCTCAGGAGGTAAATGAAAGTAAAATATTTTCTACAATTTATCACATTGTAACCAACCTGTTCCCTGGTATATCTCCCTCTCTCCATGCTTCTACACTAATCCTAGTTGTATATCTGACAAACTAGTAAACTGTTGGGTTCAACAACAGAGTAATGGTGCTTAGCTAAGAACATGCAAGAGAAACCAGAGGAAAAATAAGAATGTTTAAGAAGCAGATAACAAAAAAGGAGAGAAAAAAGAAAGAGGGTCAGGTGCAGTGGCTCTCACCTGTAATCCCTGCACTTAGGGAGGTGGAGGCTTATTTTCTATAATAAATAGAAAGTACAACTATTTGAGGATTGAGACTTAGTTTAACACATTTAAAAAAAAAAGAAGAAAAAAGCATCAGGGATTGGGGAATACAGAAAAGTCTTTTCCTTTAGCTATTGTTATTATATATTGCTATTACATGCCCCAAAGGGCAAAAGAACCCTGAAAATGAAAGGATCCTGAGAAAAAGGAGTCTATTCAGGGTATTTGTTTATTCTGTGGCTAGGCATAAGAAGAAGCTGAAATCCAGAACCTTTGCACTTAATATAAAAATCCTGGCCTGTAATCCCAGCACTTTGGGAGGCCGAGGTGGGCGGATTACGAGGTCAGGAGTTCAAGACCAGCCTGACAAACGTGGTGAAACCCTGTCTCTACTAAAAATACAAAAGTTAGCCGGGCGTGGTGGTATGCGCCTGTAATCTCAGCTACTTGGGAGGCTGAGGCGGGAGCATTGCTTGAACCCAGGAGGCAGAGGTTATGGTGAGCTGAGATCGTGCCATTGCACTCCACCCTGGGCAGTAAGAGCGAAACTCCGTCTCAAAAAAAAAAAAAAAAAAAAATCGTGGTAACATTATATACCATATATGCATGTATAAATTTGTAATTTTTGGGCACTCTTTCTTCTTTTTCCTATCCCTTCCTTTTCACACTGAATTCTAGCTGAGGGACATTAAAAGGGAGGTAGTATAGCAGAGAATTTAAGAGCAGAGGCTCTCAAATGGGAGACGAGATGTAGAGGAGAGTAGGACACAGGTTAAGAAAATAGAATTAGTAGATTCTGTGGTTTTTTTGGTAGATCCAGACCCTGATCTTATTAATTGCCAATAAGCAATGATCAAGCTTTGGTCAAGACTCCATGACTCACTCACACTTGCTGGAAAAACATCTAGAATGTAAGGCCACTAAAGCAGTCTCTAGGGGAATAAACTAAAGCAATACCCCATTATCCTACAGACAGTCCTACCTTTCTTTCACCAAATCACTCTCTAACGGATTGAAACAAAACTTCAAACAAGCTATGTTTTCTTTTCTTTTTTTTTTTTTTGAGACGGAGTCTCACTCTGTCACCCAGACTGGAGTGCAATGGCGCGATCTTGGCTCGCCGCAAGCTCCACCTCCCGGGTTCACGCCATTCTCCTGCCTCAGCCTCCGGAGTAGCTGAGACTACAGGCGCCCGCCAGCACGCCTGGCGAATTTTTGTATTTTTAGTAGAGACGGGGTTTCACCTTGTTAGCCAGGATAGTCTCGATCTCCTGACCTCATGATCCACCCGCCTCGGCCTCCTAAAGTGCTGGGATTACAGGCGTGAGCCACCGCGTCCGGCCTCAAACAAGCTATGTTTTCTAGAAGAGTTGTATCAAATAACAATTTTAGGAATCACTCAATTTTTTAAAAATCCTTGCCAGCAGGAACTCAATAGTCTTAATTTTTAAGGCACAAAAAATGATGTGCATTAAAGTGATGGGCTGTTTAAAGGGACGACGTGACAAATCATTTTGAAAGAATCAATGCTAAATCCTTCTAATAGGAAAAGGTTTTTTGCTGGGTGTAGTGGCTCACACTTGTAATCCCAGCACTTTGGGAGGCCGAGGTGGGTGGATCATTTGAGGTCAGGAGTTCGAGACCTGCCTGACCAATATGGTGAAACCCCATCTCTACTAAAAGTAAAAAAAATTAGCCAGGCGTGGTGGTGCGCACCTGTAATCTCAGCTACTTAGGAAGCTGAGGCAGGAGAATTGCTTGAACCCGGGAGGCGGAGGTTGCAGTGAGCCAAGATTGTGCCACTGTACTCCAGCCTGGGCAACAGAGCGAGACTCTGTCTCAGGGAAAAAAAAAAAAAAGAAAAGAAGAGATAAAGGTTTTTATGTATAAAGTTTGCTTAAAGTAAAACCAACCTACAAGTCTGTAAATAGCTCCCTCATTGGGACTAGCTGTGTAGTAAGGTTGTCAGAGATCTTAAGGAGCTATGGAGTGGGACATGTTAACTGTAGGTAAAACCAGTAACTGTCTAATTAATGTTACTTGAGAGACAGTAGACACCCCCAAGACAACCACCACCCCTAAAAAAGAGTTCACCCATCAATGCCTGAAATTCTGTCACCAGTGCCTCACTCCTTTGGTTTAGGCATTTGTATTTCCTACCAATGCTCTTTAGAGGGATACCAAGTGCCAAAAGTTGGGGGGTTTTTTTTTTGAGACAAGGTCTTACTGTGTCACCCAGGCTGGAGTGCAGTGGCACGATCTTTGCTCACTGCAACCTCCACCTCCAGGGCTCAAGCGATTCTCATGTCTCGGCTTCCCAAGTAGCTGGGATTACAGGCACCTATCACTATACCCGGCTGATTTTTGTATTTTTAGTAGAGACTGGGTTTCACCATGTTGATCAGGCTGATCTCAAACTCCTGACATCAGGCGATCCACCCACCTCGGCTTCCCAAAGTGTTGGGATTACAGGAGTGAGCCCTCAAAAATGTTTTCTATTATGAGTTTGCCAAACTATTTTGTGACAGGAGAACTGGACAATACAAGTGAGAGTACTAGGTAACCTGATAAGAAGAAAAAGGCCGGGACAGGCAGATCACCTGAGGTCAGGAGTTCGAGAGTACCCTGGCCAAAATGGTGAAACCCCATCTCTACTGAAAGTATGAAAATTAGCAGGTGCGATGGCAGGTGCCTGTAGTCCCAGCTACTCGGGAGCACGAGAATTGCTTGAACCCAGGTGGCGGAGGGTACAGTGAGCCAAGATCACACCACTGCACTCCAGCCTGGGCAACAGAGGGAGACTCCGTCTCAAAAAAAAAAAAAAAAAAGAAAGAAAGAAAAGAAAAAAAGAAAACACAGGAGAGGGCCGGGTACGGTGGCTCACGCCTGTAATCCCAGCACTTTGGGAGGCAGAGGCGGGCAGATCACGAGGTCAGGAGATCGAGACCATCCTGGCTAACATGGTGAAACCCTATCTCTACTAAAAATACAAAAATTAGCAGGGCGAGGTGGCAGGCACCTGTAGTTCCAGCTACTCGGGAGGCTGAGACAGGAGAATGGTGTGAATCCAGGAGGCAGAGCTTGCAGTGAGCCAAGATTGTGCCACTGCACTCCAGCCTGGGCGACAGAGCGAGACTCCGTCTCAAAAAAAAAAAAAAAAAAAAGAAAAGACAGGAGAGAAGGGAGGAAGGATTACACTGTAGAGTGCTGTGGTCACCCCTCGTAAAGTTAGTCAGCTAGGACCACCTGAATCTCCCCATCACCCAGACAATGGGTGTTCAACAAAAGCTTAAAATCTTTTAAGACAGTATCACAGCCTCTTATAACAGTTCATCTTGAGAGAGGATACAATGTGTCAAAAAGGAGAGGTACTAAGATCTAATTCTCCTTTAACAGTCTAGTGACCATGGGCAAGTTTCTTGGTCTAAGCCTTAGTTTCTTAAATTAAAAAATACTGTAAGGTATTAGAGTCTCTAATGGCTCTTATAACTATAAAAAGTTATGGGCCGGGCGCGGTGGCTCATGCCTGTAATCCCAGCACTTCGAGAGGCCGAGGCGGGCAGATCACGAGGTCAGCAGATCGAGACCATCCTGGCTAACATGGTGAAACCCCGTCTCTACTAAAAATACAAAAAATTAGCCGGGCGTGGTGGCGGGAGCCTATAGTCCCAGCTACTCGGGAGGCTGAGGCAGGAGAATGGCGTGAACCCAGGAGGCAGAGCTTGTAGTGAGCCGAGATAGTGCCACTGCAGTCTGGCCTGGGCGAAAGAGCAAGACTCAGTCTCAAAAAAAAAAAAAAGTTATATATTCTCCGTAAATCTACCATCATGTTTGTAGTGTTTTTTGTTTTGTTTTGTTTTTTTCTGAGACAGGGTCTCACTCTGTTGCCCGGGCTAAGTGCAGTGGCCCGATCGCATCTCACTGCAACCTCCATCTCCTGAGCTCAAGCCATCTTCCCATCTGAGCCTCCGGTACCCATGTGGTCCCCGGAGTAGTTGGGACCACAGGTGTACGCCACCATGCCGGCTAATATGTGCTAATTTTTACAGATCAGTTTAACTTTTCTGTTTTTAGTGAAATTCCTCAACTTCCTCTATATATCAAAATTTATTTCCCCATTTTTCTCAATGCCCTTGATCCCACTTTCCCCATGCCCTCCTGTCACTTGCATTCCATTATTTCCTCACATGTTCAATTTCTCCCTCTGTTGGCTCCTTCCCCCAACATGCTCTTCTTGCCCAACCTATAACTGCCACTCCGTGACTCCTTGGGTTAATGTCTCTCTTCTCTCCTTCTCAAAATTAATCTCTTCCTCCATTCACGTTCCAAGGTCTTATCTTTTTAGCCAATACTTTTTTTTTTTTTTGCCTTTAAAGATGCCAAGGCCGGGCACGGTGGCTCATGCCTGTAATCCCAGCACTTTGAGAGGCCGAGGCGGGTGGATCACGAGGTCAGGAGATCGAGACCATCCTGGCTAACAAGGTGAAACCCCGTCTCTAATAAACATACCAAAAAAAAAAAAAAATTAGCTGGGCGTGGTGGCACGCGCCTGTAGTCCCAGCTACTCGAGAGGCTGAGGCAGGAGAATCGCTTGAACCCGGGAGGTGGAGGTTGCAGTGAGCCGAGACCGCGCCACTGCACTCCAGCCTGGGCGTTAGAGCGAGACTCTGTCTCATATAAATAAATAAATAAAATAAAAATGCCAAAAAAGAGCTCCTGGCGCTCTTCTCTACCCAGCACCTCCCGCCCCAAATACGATTCAACACTTCCCACAAACGAGCCTTGTTGGGAATGCTTGTTCCGCAAGGGGACAGAACGACCCGTATTTCCCATCCCCGCCTTACACTACAGTCTAGAGGCAGTATCACTGGATAAAAGAAAGGCCGGTAACAGTCTAATCTCCCACAAACTGGACTGGGACAAATTTACCCTACAGACACTCAAAACACAGTCTACCCTAAACACCATCCACTCAGATCCCCGCTTTCCAAGCACCCACGGCAGAACGGTCGCGGCTGTTGCCTGGAAGGGGCTCTTATTACTCTAGTACAGACCCCAACCAGGACCCTCACCTCTCCCACAGCCAGCAGCACCAACTCACAGCCATATTGTTGCCACCGTGGGCACCCCCTTGATGACACCACCGTCGCCCCCACGTACCTGATTGACCATCCCCGAAGCTATGAAGTGGCCTAGCACTAGCCCAGCGCCGTTAGGCGCGGACGCCGGGTCCCACGGGTTGGCAGCGGCCATGGCTCGGACGCACCTCCCGCGAAGGCGCCAAGAGTGAGCGGGAACGCACTGCGAACGCACGGCGCGGCTCGATGACGTCACAAGGCGTTCCCGCCCGGGACTGAGCCGGGGAGCGCATCCCGGCTACTGCGGGTCCTGGGTCTTCACCTGCGGAGCCATACGGCAGCCGAGCGGTGGGAGGCGAGTCCGGGGCTCCCTGATCTTCCGTAGGCTCCCAGAGGCGCCTGGCCTCCGCAGAGCTGCAAAGGCGGCAGGGCTTGGTGGTCGGACTGCGTGTTCTTCCGTTTCTTCCTTGTCGCTCTTGGGTCGGGCCCCAGGAGCCAGGGATCGGCGGGAGATGAGAGCTGGGGCAGGAGACCCAGCCGGGAGGCCGACCGGGTGGACTGGGCGGTGACAGCTGCGCTTCCTTCCCGCAGGGACCTGAGCCGCGGCGCTAGGATGGGAAACAGTGCGCTCCGCGCTCATGTGGAAACGGCGCAGAAAACTGGTGTCTTTCAGCTTCAGGACCGAGGGCTGACCGAGGTGAGACTGGGAGGGACACGACCAGGGAACTTAAAGGGAGAGGGACGGCGGGGGCGGCGAACTTAGTGCGGGATTCTCCACGCTGTGAACTCCTTTGTCCAGTTCCCCGCAGACTTGCAGAAGCTGACGAGCAATCTCAGGACCATCGACTTGTCCAACAACAAGATCGAAAGCCTACCGCCTTTGCTGATAGGAAAGTTCACTCTGCTGAAGAGCCTTTCCCTGAACAACAACAAACTGAGTATGGCTCTTGCCAGGGAGGCTTTTGCTAGTGATCAGCTGTTACCAGGGGTGGTTTTCTCTTACAAGCTGATTTTTGTTTTTGTTATGAAACCGTGCAGGAGGGCTTAAGTTGCAGAATGCCCGAATCCTTGAAGCCTTCTTTCTACTTCTTGTAATTACATCTAAAATAAGCCTTATAATGATTGGGTGTTATAATGATTGTTACTGGGTTAATTTGGACTTGAAAGAGAAGAACATTTTGGGGATGTAATGTAAACAAAGCTACCTAACTTGGAATGGGGGATGGATGAGAAGGGGAGGATCTTCCAAATATCACAAAATTTGCTGTCGGATTGTGCCTTGGGCCCCTTTACAAAAGGAGCCCATTATACACACAAATGCTCTCCAGCATTTTGATGGCACCCTCACCTTCTAAAGACTATGTTGGTAAAATGCAATACCTAAAAATGGCACATGTGGGAGTTTTACATATATTAACAAGAGGCGAAGCAGGCTGCCATATAGTCTTTATAAACTTCACCAAAGTTGTTTTCAGCTCCATCAGATTCAGGTTTTAAAAAAATTTTTCTTTGCCAGCTGTTCTGCCTGATGAGATATGCAATCTGAAAAAACTAGAGACGCTAAGCCTAAACAACAATCACCTTAGAGAGCTGCCATCTACCTTTGGGCAACTCTCTGCCCTCAAGACCCTGAGCCTCTCTGGGAACCAACTAGGAGCATTACCTCCCCAACTTTGTAGCCTACGGCACCTGGATGTGATGGATCTTTCTAAGAACCAGATTCGAAGTATACCTGACACAGTGGGAGAGCTGCAAGTCATCGAACTCAACCTCAACCAGAATCAGGTCTAGAGCTTTAAGGTTTTTTTCCTACAGCATATGTGTGGGCTTATGGTCTCCGGATACCTGTTAACCTCTTGTTTCCTAAACTGCCATCATAGAGCTAAGTATCAGAGGCTAAATGAGAGGTTTCTTCTATAGACTGAACTAATTTCAAGGCTCAAAGTGCCATGGAATTAGTTGAGACACTGGATGTGTTAGTTGTGTAGGTGTTTTGAGGAGGGTGGGGTAGGTAACCAGGAGAGATCATTTCAAAAGTTAAACTACTGTCTCACAAATCTTGAAGAATTCTTCAGATCCTCCTCAAATATATGCCCCTAACCAGCTAGCCAGGAGCTATGTTAGGGATATAATGTGGAAATGAGGCCTAAACTGAGGTTCTCAGAGTCGGGCGTCAGAGGTAATTCAGTTTTGTTTTTCGTTTTGTGTGGGGTTTTGACATCTTTGTTACAAAGTGTGTCTCCTGCTTTTGCTGAAGAATATTAAGTGATAGGCTTTCTGGAAATAGCCCATTTCACTGTTGTACAGCCTTAATTATATTTGTTTCCATTACTTTGGAAGCTTTTCAATTAATATTTATTTGTCTGGAAAACCAATCCAAAGATTCTTGTCTAGGCATGAAGGCACAAGTGATGAAATATTGAACACTGAGACTGGATGGCCTTTAGTTTTCTAATGTCTGTATTTCTAGATCTGCATGGTCCATTAAAGTAGCCAGAAGCTGCATGTGGTTATTACTTTTCTAGATTGTAGTGATTTTACATCATGATGAAATTCAGTCTGTCTTTGAGGGATTGGCCTCATGTTTTTTTACCTTAAGTGGATATTCTTCTATGTTATAGAGCTTCTTGGGGGAATAAAAAAACTGAATCAGTTAAGCAGCAAGTATTAGTTGAGGATTTGCTCCACATTCACCTCTGCTAGTACCTTTATTCAGTGGTTCTCTAACTTTAGTATGCATCAGAATTAACCAGAAAAGCTTGTTTAAAGAGATCACTAGCTCCCTACCCTCGGTGTGTCTGATCCAGTAGGTCTGGGATGAGGTCTGAGAACTTGCATTGCTAGTTATTGAACTTATTAAAGTTCCCATGATTTCTAATAAGTGATGGTCTGAGATGATACTAGGCAGAATCAAATAATTTGGTGACTTTTAGTATTTAAATGGCAAAAGGGGTGAGTCAAAGACAATTGCTTGGTATTGAGCTTGAGGGCCGAAAGGAACAGTAGTGCTATTGAGAATGGACATGCTGAGTTGTCTGTGGTGAATCTTGTAAATGGAAATATCTTACTGAAAGGTGGAAACATGGGAGCAGAATAGAGGTAAGAGTATAGATACAGATCTCGAGGTCATAACAAAAGTGATGGACTTTAATGAATGAGCTTTCTAGAAAAAGTTTAGAGAGAAGATGACATATGAAGTATTAGGGACAGCTACTTGAAAAATGCCCATAAAGGCCGGGCGTGGTGGCTCACGCTTGTAATCTCAGCACTTTGGGAGGCCGAGGCGGGCGGATCACGAGGTCAGGAGATCGAGACCACGGTGAAACCCCGTCTCTACTAAAAATACAAAAAATTAGCCGGGCGTGGTGGCAGGCGCCTGTAGTCCCAGCTACTCAGAGAGGCTGAGGCAGGAGAGTGGCGTGAACCTGGGAGGCGGAGCTTGCAGTGAGCTGAGATTGCGCCACTGCACTCCAGCCTGGGCGACAGAGCAAGACTCCATCTCAAAAAAAAAAAAAAATGCCCATAAAAACAAGAGAAGGAATAATCCAAAAGATAGGAAGAAAAACCAAAAAGGACAAAAGAAGGGGTTTTAAGGAAGGGATACATAGTACAGTTAAATGCAATAGGGACGGAGGACGATGGATCCTTGAATTTGGTAGTAAAGTGGTCAGTATCTATGTACACATAAAACATTGGCAGTAAATGTACCAAAATGTTTATGGTGGTTATTTCTGGGTGGTGGATTCCAGGTAAACTTTTTTCTTTAAACCTGTGATTCTCAAATTTTCTATAATGAACATACAGTGCTTTTATCATCAGAAAATTTTGTTCCCAAAAAGCCACTGGTGACCTTCATAAAAGCATTTTTTTTAAGTGGGGGCGTAGTAACAGAAGCTAGATAACAGGCTTCTGGAGTGAGTAGGCAGTGAGAAAATGGAGGCGGTAAAAGAGGGGAAAACTAGAACAAATAGTCAAGTAAAGATTTTTGTTTTGTTTTAATGTACTAAAAGTAACCAGTATAGTGCTTATGCTTTTTCCTGTTATTCTTTTGTGGTTTTTCAATAGATATCTCAGATCTCAGTGAAGATATCTTGCTGTCCTCGCCTTAAAATTCTTCGCCTGGAAGAGAATTGTCTTGAGCTCAGCATGCTTCCCCAGAGTATCCTCAGTGATTCCCAGATCTGTCTGCTTGCTGTGGAAGGCAATCTTTTTGAAATAAAGAAACTTCGAGAACTGGAAGGCTATGATAAGGTATGAATTAATGTACTTCTGCATTTCTAGTCACTACCCCAGAGAAAACAATGGTGAAGTAATCCACAGAAGTGTTTATAGCTCATGTCAACAGGATTTGTTCTTCCCCATTTTGGAAGTAGATTCAAAGCATCGGCTGAATGGTATTGTGCCAAGATGACTTTTTCTCTATAGACAGCTTATTGTAAAGCATCTTTGTCTTTTGATATATATATATTTTGTGTGTGTGTGTGTGAGACAGGGTCTCATTCTGTCACCCAGGCTGGAGTGCAGTGGTGCAATCTCAGCTCACTGGCACAGCCTTCACCTCCTGGGCTCAAGCGATTCTCATCCCTCAGCCCCACTAGTAGCTGGGATCACAGTCGTGCACCAGTATACCTTGCTAATTTTTGCAGAGATGGGGTTTTGCCTTGTTACCCAAGCTGGTCTCAAATTCCTAGGCTCAAGTGATCTGCCCGCCGCAGCCTCCCAAGGTGCTGGGATTACAGGTGTAAGCCACCGCGTCCGGCCCTATGTGCTTTATTTATTTATTTTTTTTGGAGGCAAGGTCTCGCCCTGTCACCTGGCTGGAGTGCAGTGGCAGGATCTCAGCTCAAGTGATCCTCCCACCTCAACCTCCTGATTAGCTGAGACAACAGGTGCTACCGTGCCTAATTTTTCTATTTTTGGTAGATTGCCCAGGCTGGTCTCAAACTCCTAGGCTCAAGCGATCCACCTACCTTGGCCTCCCAAAGTGTTGAGATTACAAGTGTGAGCCACTGCACCTGGCCAAAACTATGTACTTCATTTTGCATTTACAGCAGTTACATTTTGTAGGAAATGAAAAATCACATGCAATAAAAACCAAAATGAAAAAAAATAACAAATAGTTAGGCTTATATTTAACTACTCATGCCAAAATACCCCTTATGTATTCTTTCATGTTTTTTAGTACATGGAGAGGTTCACAGCCACCAAGAAGAAGTTTGCGTGAAGTTCTCCAGGACTGTGGAAACCTTACAGGATACTGACTTAGAACATCTGTTGGAATGTGGCTGAGTCAAAGCCTCCTGTTCTTGTTAGGGGTATCTACAGTAAGGAGATGATACTCCAGGAGATTATATTTCACTCAATGATCTTTTTTCATTTCAGGGCTCTTCTCAAATAAGCTAAAAGAAAAAGGATCAGGAGACAGGAAAAGTCTTCCGTTTTGAGTCACGAGTAGGGCAACAGACAAGGTTGATCTTCAAAACCATCATTAGTTTGGCTTTAAGAAACCAGTAGCTAGCTGCTATTTATATGGTGAGGGGGTGCTGCCTGGTAGCAGAATAGCTGCACACCACAGCTTGAGATTTTGTTTAGTTTCAATGTGTGAGCTTTCATAAAGTCAGTTGCCATTCCATCTCTGTGTTAACACTTCATATTTTTATGAAATTCAGATAATTTGTGAGAGGCTGGCATGGATCTAAGAATTTATTATTTTTATTCTAGTCCATCAGTTCAGTCGCAGTTTTTATACTAGGACTTTAGGATGTACATAAATGTGTGACTGTTTGTCTTGATTAAAAGTGCACTTCGTGCCGGGCATGGTGGCTCATGACTATAATCCCAGCACTTTGGGAGGCCAAGGCGGGTGGCTCACTTGAGGCCAGGAGTTCAAGACTAGTGTGGCCAACATGAGGAAACCCTGTCTCTACTAAAAATACAAAAATTAGGTGGGTGTGGTGGTGCATGCTTGTAATCCCAGCTACTTGGGAGGCTGAGGCAGGAGAATCGCTTGAACCCAGGAGGCGGAGGTTGCAGTGAGCCGAGATTATGCCACTGTACTCCAGCATGGGTGACAGAGTGAGACTCTGTCTCAAATTTAAAAAATAAAAAATTAATTTTTTTTTTAAAGTACGCTTTGTTGGCTGGGCGCGGCGGCTCACGCCTGTAATCCCAGCACATTGGGAGGCCGAGGCAGGCGGATCACGAGGTTAGGGGTTCGAGACCAGCCTGGCCAACATGGTGAAACCCTGTATCTACTGAAAATACAAAAATTAACTGGGCGTGGTGGTGGGTACCTGTAATCCCAGCTACTCGGGAGGCTGAGGCGGGAGAATTGCTTGAACTTAGGAGGCAGTGGTTGCAGTGAGCCGAGATCCTGCCATTGCACTCCAACTCTGGGCAACAGAGCAAGACTCTGTCTCGGGGGAAACAAAAAAAAAGTGTGCTTTGTCAAGAGAAGCACCAACAGACCTCTAAGAAATGCTCTCTAAGGCTGCGGTAGCAAATTATTTACTATTGCAGGTGCCTTATTGGTAGAGGGCTCTGAAGAGCTAAAACTGTATATGCAACACTTTTAAGATAAAAGGGACTTTAATAATCAAGATTTTCTTGAAGATTTGTTAGAAATAATGTCTTATTTCTGGTGACTTTTCCCTTTTTGTATTTATAACTCTACTAACCAAATTACCTATCAATAAACCATTACTATAATATTTTAAAACAACCTATGTTTATCAAGCTTACTGTCTGAGTGAGAGAATATACTAAAGAATTTTTTAATGAACTTTGGCTGGAAGCAAGGTTAATCCTTTAAAGGAGGAGGACAGGAGAACTTTAACCTATAAATAGATTAGGAAGACATGTTTCATGCTCATGTTCAGATTGCATGAGTAGTGAAATGCCTTCATGTGACATAAACATTTTGTGATACTAGAACTATGCTTATTAAGAGAATCTGAGGTTGGGCACCGTGGCTCACGCCTGTAATGCCAGCACTTTGGGAGGTTGAGGTGGGTGGATCACGAGGTCAGGAGTTCAAGACCAGCCTGACCAATGTGGTGATACCCCATCTCTACTAAAAATACAAAAATTAGCTGGGTGTGGTGGCACGTGCCTGTAATCCCAGCTACTCAGGAGGCTGAGGCAGGAAACCGGGAGGCGGAGCTTGCAGTGAGCAGAGACTGTGCCATTGAACTCCAGCCTGGGTGACAGAGCGAGACTCCGTCTCAAAAAAAAAAAAAAAAAAAGGCCGGGCGCGGTGGCTCACGCCTGTAATCCCAGCACTTTGGGAGGCCGAGATGGTCAGATCACGAGGTCAGGAGAGCGAGACCATCCTGGCTAACACGGTGAAACCCTGTCACTACTAAAAATAAAAAAAATTAGCTGGGCGTAGTGGCGGGCACCTGTAGTCTCAGCTACATGGGAGGCTGAGGCAGGAGAATGGTGTGAACCCAGGAGGCGGAGCTTGCAATGAGCAGAGATCGCACCACTGCACTCCAGCCTGGGTGGCAGAGCGAGACTCCGACTCAAAAAAAAAAAAAAGAATCTGAAAGTACAAAGGTAGAGGATTTCAGATTATCACTAACATGAACATTTAGAAAGCTACCATTTTGGTCATTTTCTGATTTTATCTTAGTCACAAAGCTATTACTAACTATATATCAACAGTTCTCAATAATGGTTAAACCTAGCTTATCCATTAAGTCAAGGGATCACACAAACCTACTATTTAACCTCTACGACAAAATCTTTCTGACTTAAATCTGGTCTAGGTGTTCTCTTTTTCCCATATGTTACTTTCTTTTTTGAGACAGAATTTCATTCCAGGCTGGCACAGTGGCACTATCTTGGCTCACTGCAACCTCCACCTCCCAGGTTCAACTGATTCTCGTGCCTCATTCTCCTGAGTAATTGGGATTACAGGCATGCACCACTACACCCAGCTCATTTTTGTATTTTTAGTAGAGACAGAGTTTCACCGTGTTGGCCAGACTGGTCTTGAACTCCTGGCCTCAGGTGATCCACCCACCTCGGCCTCCCAAAATGCTGGGATTACAGGTGAGAGCCAACACGCCCAGCCTCCCGTATGTCATTTTCTATTTCTCACTTTGAAAGGGGTACTAATTTATCCATATCAGTTGAGTAGTTTTTTCTTTTTTTTTTTTTTTGAGACGGAGTCTCACTCTGTCCCCCAGGCTGGAGTGCAGTGGTGCAATCTCGGCTCACTGCAAGCTCCGCCTCCCGGGTTCACGCCATTCTCCTGCCTCAGCCTCTCCGAGTAGCTGGGTCTACAGGCGCCCACCACCACGCCCGGCTAATTTTTTGTATTTTTAGTAGAGATGGGGTTTCACCGTGGTCTCGATCTCCTGACCTCGTGATCCGCCCGCCTCGGCCTCCCAAAGTGCTGGGATTACAAGCATGAGCCACCGCACCAGGCCTGAGTAGTTTTGTTTTTTCTAAATTTTAATGTTTCGTTTATTAATCTTATTGATCTACTGAACAGTTAACATTTCTGTGTTTTATCAGTACTTCTCATCTAATAAATCAGAACTTACACATTTTTTTTTTTGAGATGGAGTCCCACTCCGTCACCCAGGCTGGAGTGCAGTGGTGCGATCTTGGCTCATTGCAACCTCTGCCTCCAAGGTTCAAGCAAGTTCTCCTGCCTCAGCCTCCTGAGTAGCTGGTACTACAGGCGCACGCCACCATGCCCTGCTAATTTTTTGTATTTTTAGTAGAGATGGGGTTTCACCATGTTGGCCGGGCTAGTCTTGAACTCCTGACCTCAGGTGATCCACCCGCCTTGGTCTCCCAAAGGGCTGGGATTACAGGCGTGAGCCACCACGCCTGGCCAGAACTTATACCTTTAACAATTTAAATGTTCCCATTTAATTATTAATTTGAGTTTAATCCACACTCTTATCAGAATCCACAACTACCACCCTTCACAACTTGGGCCTAGACTTATTGCCCTTTCTTCACTCTCATTTGCCTGCCCACACATATCAGATTATTCTGTCTAAACCCACAGTGCAGTCTCCTTTGACTCCCTTTATGCAGCTTGTCCCTCAGTGTCCATGGAGGATTGGTTTCAATACCTCCATGGATACCAAGTCCATGATGCTTAAGTCCCTTATACAAAATGACATAGTATCTTCCTGATACTTTAAATTGTCTCTAGATTACTTATAATACCTAATATGCCTACACATAACTTCATTTTCATAGATTCAACATAGTATTTGATGCATGCTAAATTAAGGTTTTGTTTTTTGGAATTTTGAGGCATTTTCCCCTTCAAATATTTCTGATCTGCAGTTGAATCCACAGATGTGGAACCTATGGATACTTAGGGCCAACTGTATTGTTCACTCAGTTGGGAATGCCCTTTTTTTTTTTGTCCAGAGGCTCACTCTGTTGCCCACGCTGGAGTACAATGGCGCGATCTTGGTTCACTGCAACCTCCGCCTCCCGGGTTCAAGTGATTCTCCTGCCTCAGCCTCCTGAGTAGCTGGGATTACAGGCAGGCGCCACCACACCTGGCTAATTTTTGTATTTTTAGTAGAGACGGGGTTTCACCATGTTGGTCAGGCTGGTCTCAAACTCCTGACCTCAGTTGATCCACCTGCCTTGGCCTCGCAAAATGCTGGGATTACAGGTGTGAGCTAACGCACCCAGCCTGCCCTCTCTTAACTAATATGCTCATTCTCTATGTCTAAGCCTCTTTCCTGCGTCTAAGCCGAATTAACTGCTCACCCATCTGTTACTATAGCACTTCTCACATTCTATATTTATCTTTCATGGTAGACTAACTCTTTGAGGGCAAGGGCTATATACAAAAATATGCCCAAAGTTACAGCAAACAAGATTTAGATTTAAATATGAGCTAATCAGGTAGACCGGCTTGTGGTCTAAAGACCCAGATTTGAATTTGGCCACTAGTCCAGTCACCTAATTTTTTTTTTTCTTTTTTTGTGACAGATCTTGCTGTGTTGCCTGGGCTAGTCTTAAACTGGACTCAAGTGATCCTCCCATCTTGTCCTCCCAAAGTATTGAGATTACAGGCGTGAGCCACTGCCTGGCTTTTAAGTCACTTTTTTTTTTTTTTGAGACAGAGGCTGTGTCGCTCAGGTTGGAATGCAGTGGCACAATCTTGGCTCACTGCAACCTCCACCTCCTGAGTTCTAGCAGTTCTCGTGCCTCAGCCTCCCGAGTAGCTGGGATTACAGGCACCCACCACCACGCCCAGCTAATTTTTGTATTTTTAGTAAAGATAGGGTTTCTCTATGTTAGCCAGGCTTATCTCAGACTCCTGGCCTCAGGTGATCCCCCTGCCTCGGCTTCCCATAGTGCTGGGATTACAGGTGTTAGCCACCACGCCCAGCCTATATATATTTTTTGAGACAGGGTCTTCCTTTATTGCCCAGGCTGAAGTGCAGTGGCATGATCACAACTCACAGACGCCTTGATCTCCTGGGCTCAAGCTATCTCCTCCCACCTCAGCGTCTAGAGTAGCTGGAGCTACAGGTTATCTGCCACCACACTCAGCTAATTTTTAATTTTTGAGAAAGACGGGGTCTTCCTGTGTTCCCCAGGCTGGCCCCAAACTCCTGGGCTCAAGCAATCCTGCCTTACCTCCCAAACTGCTGGGATTACAGGTGTGAGCCACCACATCTGGCCCAAGTCACCTGAATTTTTTACAGCTTGGTTTGGAAGGCAATGTAGTATATTAAAATCATGAGCCCTGGAGTCAGAAAGATCCAGGTTTGAATACAGAGTCTGTCATTTATTAGCTTTATGAATTTGAGCAATTTCATCTCACTTGTAAATATAGGGAAAAGCTCCTACCTCTCAGGTATGTTGCAAAAAATTATATAAAAGCACTTAGCATAGTGGCCATGACAGAGTAAGCACTCAGTAAATCATGCCATTTATCTCATCTATAAGGCATGAAAGTAGAATTTTACAAGTTGTACAGAAATAGAAGGCTTGGAGTGGACACTACATTAAAAGGATAAAAAAATGGAGCCAGGCAGAGGCAGGCATCTATAGTCCTAGCTATTCAGGAGGCCTGAGGCTGGAGGATCCCTTGAACCTAGGAGTTTGAGGCCAGCCTGGGCAACAATGTGAGATTGTGGCTCCAAAAAAACAATAAAAAATAGGCTGCTCTGCCTATGGAGTAGCCATTCTTTTATTCCTTTACTTTTTTAATAAACTTGCTTTTACTTTATGGAAAAAATAAATTTTTAAATGACTAGATGAGAAACTTGAATATCAATCTGAGAAATAAAATCTGATTAGGAATGTAACTGGGATAACCTAAAGTTTTGGTAAGAGTGACCTAAAGAAAACAGCACTTAGATAAGCTACTTTGTTTTCCTTTTTCACTTTACTATTTTTTTGATATATATTTGTTCACATTTGTGGGGTACTTGTGATATTCTGAGACATGCATAGAATGTATAATGATCAAGTCAGGATATGTTATTCATTATCTCAAACATTTATCATTTGTTTGTGTTGGGAACATTTCAAATCTAGCCATTTTGAAATTTACATTAAGTATAGTCACGCTACTATGCTATCAAGCATTAAAACTTATTCCTTCTATCTAACTGTATGTTTGTATCTACCCATTAACCTACCTTCCTTCATCGTCCCACCCTGTACACCCCCTACCCAGCCTCTGGTAACTATCATTCTACTCTCTACCTCCATGAAATAAATTTTTTAGCTCACATGAGTAAGAACATTCAATATTTGTCTTTCTGTGCCTGGATTATTTCACTTAACACAATGACCTCCAGTTCCTTGGATACACCTCCAGTGTATTCATGTCACTGCAAATAATAGGATTTCATTCTTTTTTATGGCTGAATAGTATTCCACTGTGTATATACACATTTCCTTTATCCATTCATCTGTTGATGGACCCTTAGGTTGATTCCATTATCTTTGCTATCAAGAATAGTGCTGCAATAACCATGGGAGTGCAGGTATCCCTTTAATATATTGATTTCCTTTCCTTTCAATAAATACCCAGTAGTAGGATTGCTGGATAGTATGGTAATTCCATTTATAGTTTTCTGAGAGGTCTCCATGTTTGTTTTCCATAGTGGCTGCACTCATTCACATTGCCACCAAGTGGGAATGAGTTCCCTTTTCTCAGCATCCTTGCCAGCATTTTCTCATTTTTGATAATAGCCATGATAACTGGAATGAGATCATCTCATTGTAGGTTTTATTTGCATTTCCATGATGATTAGCAATGTGGAGAATTTTTTCACATACCTCTTGGCCGTGTGTGTGTGTGTGTGTGTGTGTGTGTGTGTGTGTGTGTGAGAGAGAGAGAGAGAGAGAGAGAGATGGGATCTCACTATGCTGCCCAGGCTGGTCCTGAACACCTAAGCCCAAGTGATCCTCCCACCTCAGCCTCCCACGTAGTGGGATTACAGTGTATGTTTTTAAAAAGCTAATTCTAATTGCAACTGAGTATAGGATGTCTGGGCCATAGATGTTTAAGGACAGACTCATAATCCACACATGAAATGGAAAGATTTAGAGTTGAAGTACAGAAACAAAAGATGAATTAAAACTGAAGGAAAAAAATAGGTATAGCTATAGGGGACAGAGATCATTATGGTTATAAGACTGGAAACTTGAAGAGGGAGCTTAGTGTTAAAAAACAAGCTCAGTAGGGGATACAATTTTTTACCTCTTTAGTTATAGGTCAGTATTATGCTCGAGGCCACACAACTAGAAGTAAATGAATGAACCAAAATTTGATCCCAGGTGGTCAGACTCCAGAGCTTGTGTTAACCATTTACTACTTTTCAAAAGTGAATCAAGTTTCCAGATAATGTTATGGGAGAAAATCAGAAAGGGCTTTAAGTGAACAGCCATTTCTAATGCATGATGGAGTCTAATTTCTATGGCCTCACCTCTCTTTTTTCTCAATAGCAGAAGCTGTGGGAAAGTTTCAACCTGGGTTCCATGGATGGGCTTTCAAGACCTCCATTTATGGACCTCATTTATGCATGATTCGCATTTGTGTGCCTGTTTCTCTGGAGAGAGGCTATGTTGTCTTTCATCAAATTCACAGAGATGCTTGACCAGAAAGAGCTCCACTTTAGAGAGAATAGCAGCTATTGCTTATTAAGCTCTTACATTAGCCAGGAACTGTTCTAAGTGCTTTACCTGTGTTACCACTCTATGCAATACAATGCTATGTAGGAATTATAGGCATACCTCATTTTACTGCACTCCATTAAGTTTTTTCACAAATAGACAGTTTGTGGCAACCCTACATTGAGCAAATCTATCAGTGCCACCTTTCCAACAGCATGTGCTCACTTCATATGTCTCACATTTTGAAAATTCTCACAATATTTCAAACTTTTTCATTATTATGATATGTGTTATGGTGATCTGTGATCACTGATGGTACTGTTTTAATTGTTTTGGGATGCCACAAACCATGCCAATATAAGATGGCAAACTTTTTTGACAGGGTCTCGCTCTGTCACCCATTGCTGGAGTGTAGTGGCGCAATCATGGCTCGCTGCAGCCTCAACCCCCTAGGCTCAAGCGATCATCCCATCTCAGCCTCCTGAGTAGCTGGGACTACAGATATGCACGACCACACCTGGCTAATTTTAAAATTTTTTTGTAGAAACGGTCTCATCTTCTTGCCCAAGCCATAAGATGGCAGACTTAATTGATAAATGTGTTCTGACTGCTCCAACAACTAGCCATTCCTTATCACTCTCCTCTCCTTGGGCCTCCCTAATCTGAGACAGAATATTGAGATTAGGCCAATATATAGCCCTGCAATGGCCTTTAAGTTCAAGTGAAGAGTCATAGCTGGGCGCGTTGGCTCACACCTGTAATCTCTGCACTTTGGGAGGCCGAGGCAGGCGGATCACCTGAGGTCAGGAGTTCGAACCAGCCTCGCCAACATGGCAAAACTCTGTCTCTACTAAAAATATAAAAACTAGCTGGACATGATGGCACACACCTGCAATCCCAGCTACTCAGGAGACAGAGGTTGCAGTCAGCTGAGATTGCACCATTGTACTCCAGCCTGGACGACAGAGCAAGACTCTGTCTCAAAAAAAAAAAAAAAAAAAAAATGCCAAGACAGGCTAAAGGCTAGGCCTCTTACGCCAGTTAACCAACTGGTGAATGCAAAGGGAAAGTTCTTGAAGGAACTTAAAAGTGCTACTCCAGTAAACACAAGGCCCTAACTCCCTTCAGTGCTATAAAGGCTGAGTGGTGAGGAAGCTGCAGAAGAAAAGTTGGAAGTTAGCCGAGGTTGGTTCATGAGGTTTAAGGGAAGAAGCTGTTATCTGTTAACATAAAAGTGTAAGATAAAGCAGCAGGTACTGATGGAGAAGCTGCAGCAAGTTTTCCAGATAATTGATGATGGTGGCTATAGTAAACAATAGATTTTTCAATGTAGATGAAACTGCCTTCTATTGGAAAATGACACCATTTAGGACTCCCATAGCTAGAGAGAAGTCAATGCCTAGCTTGTTTCAAAAGACAGACTGACTCTCTTGTTAGAGGCTAATAGAGCTGGTGACTTGAAGCTGAAGGCATTGCTCATTTACCATTTTGAAAATATAGGGGCTTTAAGAATCATGCTAAGTCTACTCTACCTGTGCTCTATAAATGGAACAATGAAACCTGAATGATAACACATCTGTTGTACAGCATGATTTACTGAATATTTTAAACCCACTGTTGAGAAATACTGCTCAGAAAAAAAAATATTCTTTTCAAAATCTTACTGCTTATTGATAGTGAGCATCAGAGCATCTGGTCACCCAAGAGCTGATGAAGATGTACAAGATTAATGTTGTGTTGTTTTCATGCTTGCTAACATATCCATTCTACAGCCCTTGGATCAAAGAGTAATTTCAGCTTTCTTTTTTTTTTTTTTTTGAGACGGAGTCTCGCAGTGTCACCCAGGCTGGAGTGCAGTGGCCCGATCTCGGCTCACTGCAACCTCTGCCTCCCAGGTTCACGCCGTTCTCCTGCCTCAGCCTCCTTAGTAGTTGGGACTACAGGCGCCCACCACCACGCCCAGCTGATTTTTTGTATTTTTAGTAGAGACGGGGTTTCACCGTGTTAGCCAGGATGGTCTTGATCTCCTGACCTCGTGATCCGCCCACCTGGGCCTCCTAAAGTGCTGGGATTACAGGCGTGAGCCACCGTGCCCGGCGCTTTCAAGTCTTACTGCTTAAGAAATAAATTTCATAAAGTTATAGCTGCCATAGTGATTCCTCTCATGGATACGGGCAAAGTAAACTGAAAACCCTCTGGAAAGGATGTCGTTAAGGACATTCATGATTCATGAAAGGAGGTCAAGATACCAACATTAACAGGGGTTTGGAAGAAGTTGATTCCAACCCTCATGGATGCCTGAGCGTTTCAAGACTTCAGTGGAGGAGGCCGGGTGTGGTGGCTCACGCCTGTAACCCCAGCACTTTCGGAGGCTGAGGCGGGTGGATCACAAGGTCAGGAGTTCGAGACCAGCCTGACCAACGTGGTGAAACCCTGTCTCTATAAAAATACAAAAATTAGCTGAGCACGGTGGTGCCTGCCTGTAATCCCAGCTACTCAGGAGGCTGACGCAGGAGAATCGCTTGAACCCGGCAGACGGAGGTTGCAGTGAGCCCAGATCACGCCACTGCACTCCAGCCTGGACGACAGAGCGAGACTTCATCTCAAAAAAACAAAACAACAAAAAAAACAAAACAAACAAAAAAGAGACTTCAGTAGAGAAATTACAGGCATGTGCCACCACACCCAGCTAATTGTATTTTTAGTAGAGATGTGGTTTCACCATGTTGGCCAGGCTGGTCTCACACTCCTGACCTCAAGTGATCCATCCGCCTTGGCCTCCCAAAGTGCTAGGATTATAGGCGTGAGCCACCACGCCTGGCCCATGGTATTTTTAATTAAGGTATATACATTGCTTTTTAAAGACATAATGCTATTGCACATTTAATAGACTACAGAATAGTGTAAACAGAACTTTTATATGCACTGGGAAACCAAAAATTCATGTGCCTCACTTTATTGCAATACTAGCTTTATGGCAGTGGTCTAGAACTGAACCCTCAGTATCTGAGGTATGCTTGTATTAATCTGCATTTACAGACAAATTAAGGCACAGAAATGACCTTACAGTCACTTCAGCTAGAGTGAAAATTCAGATAATGCCTCAGCCCATGCTTCTAACCAATTATACTGTGAGTGTAGCATGCTGGTATTCTCAGAACTATTTCCTTTATCCAGAACAGTGCTAAATTTTTTTTTTTTTTTTGGTAAATGGTTTTAGGAAAGGCATTTAGGTAAAGCACAATCCTCTGTTTTACACCTTCTTACTTTACATATTTACCATCACCTGCCAAACCACTCATTTTGACATGGAGCATTTCTATTACAGAAGGTGTAGTTGCATCTCACTTTATTTAAATATTTTCCTCTTTAGCCTTTGAAATCTCCCACATTAACTGTATCTTCTCCAGTGAGTTGTAGTTCTCACACAGAACCATTACCCTACCAGTCACTAGTGTATTTAAGCTCAAGTGAGTAAGACTAGTAATGATTAAAATGAACCTCACAACAAATTTTAGCAAGGTAAGTTTAAGTCCTATTAATATTTTCAATAAATACTGGAAAGATGCTAAAGGCAGCTTCCTGTTGTGGTGTTTCTTGATGTATGGATCTTTGCTTTATTAATTTGTTAAATGAGAGCTGATGAAACTATTTTCCCCCAAATAACAGTCATAGAAACATGTTACCTATTTGAAAGAACAATACCATTAGTTAGTTAAAAAATTTAATTGTAAGATCAAGCAATGGTTATTGGTGAAACCAATACATACTGACAGCTTTGAAGTGTTCAGATGCTAATTTTAAAATAAATGTGACAAACACCAATCAGATTTTCATAACACTTTTCAGGATCCACATCAACTTGATTATGGACATAGTTCAATACATAAGGGTAAGAGAAAGACAGTGTGTAATCACCAATAATTAAACCAGAGGCATAATTTTTTCAAATAATTTTTAGTAACAGAATAAATTCTAACTTTATTTAAAGTCTAAAGCTACATAAAACTCAAAGCAATCTATTTTTCTACCTGAGGTCAAAATGACTTTCCTTTTTCCTAACTAAACATAATTCTTAGCATTGAGGTAAATCTGAATTCATGTGGTATACTTTGTGAAACTTTTCCAAAAAATTTTAAGCCCTGCTTTAGAGAGAAATTCTCATGTTACATATATATATATTTACATATTTTTTCTTCAAAGACTAATGACAATGTATGAGGTTAATAGGCCTGTAATGGAACCATGATACTACTAATAATACGAAATAAAAAACCACTCATTTATACAAAGTGTTCCTGAATGGTGCAATAAGAAATGGGTTCACAAATTTATGTACATATATGAATCACTAAGAGTTCAGAAATTAAGCTCACTTAAGAAAACTCGGCCAGGCACGGTGGCTCACGCCTGTAATCTCAGTACTTTGGGAGGCCAAGGCAGGTGGATCACGAGGTCAGGAGTTCAAGACCAGCCTGACATGGTGAAACCCTGTCTCTACTAAAAATACAAAAATTAGCCGAGCATGGTGGCACACGCCTGTAATCCCAGCTATTCAGGAGGCAAGGCAGGAGAATCGCTTGAACCAGGGAGGCGGAGGTTGCAGTGAGCCCAGATCGCGCCACTGCACTCCAGCCTGGATGACAGAGTGACACTCTGACTCCAAAAAAAAAAAAAGAAAGAAAGAAAACTCATTCTATTTTTCTCTTTGGAGCAGAGGTTGCAAAACTGTGATGCCTAACAAAAACGTCGTGTATAAAAGCTCCAAAACCAAGCATTAGCCTAAATTGGCTATAACTGCAACTTAAATCAAAAACTATATCCAACTAGATCTTCGCTGTGGCTATGCAACTTTTTGCTTTGTGGCCTGAAGGTTTTTACTGAGGTAACAACCTCTTATCTCTTGTCCCTCCCTTGACCACAAAAGCAAAAATAAACAACAACAACAAAAAACACTTCTATAGCTTCCTTCTTCATGGCTGTCTTTGGCAATGCTTCCAAATCTTGAAAGCAAAAGAACCTGCTGAAGTATATGAGGAGGATGAAAACTCTACACATGACATATGAAAACCAATCTAAGGGTATGAATTGAGAAAGAAAATACTAGAAGGAAGGCGGAGCAGCAGTTGGCCCTCAACAGAAAACAAAAAAGAAGGAGGGCTGTGACTGCTCTGGCCCTTCTTCCATATTATCTCCCAATTAGAAGAGCATGGAACCGAAAATTTAAACTCTGAAAAGGTAATAACTTTAAGGAGGAGCTACGGAAGTGAATAAATGATGAAGAACAGCAGTAGCTTTAGCTGTCAATGAGTTTCTTTGCTCTGGCATTGGCAATATCAATACGATCTTTGTTGGTGTCAGCCTGAAAAACAAGAAAGATATCAGCTTTACAAGGTAAGTAACTCTAATAAAAATTAAACTTTTTACACTTGGAGTAACTGACACACTGAGAAAATCCAAGAAACCACATGCAGTTACATTACAAAACTCATGTTGGGCAAGAAGTAACAGAATATGAAATTCATTTGGAAAACCCCTGGTATATAAACATGACAAAGGTGTAACATATAAGACCTTGCCGGCCGGGCGCGGTGGCTCACGCCTGTAATCCCAGCACTTTGGGAGGCCGAGATGGGCGGATCACGAGGTCAGGAGATCCAGACCATCCCAGCTAACACGATGAAACCCCGTCTCTATTAAAAATACAAAAAATTAGCCGGGCGCGGTGGCAGGCGCCTGTAGTCCCAGCTACTCGGGTAGGCTGAGGCAGGAGAATGGCGTGAACCCGGGAGGCGGAGCATGCAGTGAGCCGAGGTCGCGCCACTGCACTCCAGCCTGGGCGACAGAGCAAGACTCCTTTCGTCTCAAAAAAAAAAAAAAGACCTTGCCAATATTTCATCAATTCTATAACACATTTTTTCATAGTTTAACATGCCTGAAACTGGGATGCATCCTGTAATCAATGGCATTTTTTGATGCAATGAAATATGAAAGAGTGCTCTTCTCTGTTAATGATCTGGACCTTGTGTGAGTCCTCTGAACTGAATCATAGAATCTCATCTGGATTCAGACACCCTAAGTCTAACCTGGAGAGACTGAAATAACCTTTCCAAAGATCTTTGGAACGAATCTATTACCATCCTCACCAACATCTGAATTAAAATGACAGGTAAATGTAGCCTAAACCCAGACTGCAGCATTTAAAGCATCTTGTGAACCACTGTTTCAATTAAATCCATCAAAAGTCATTTAACAGAGAGCCAAGCTTAAAAACTCACCCTAAACTTTAAAGTTCACTGAGATTTTAATGAGGTATGACTTTCTTCTTTTTCTTTCTTTTTGAGACAGGGTCTCACTCTGTTGCCCAGGCTGGAATGCAATGGTGCAATCACAGCTCACTGCAGCCTTCAACTCCTACACTCAAGCAATCCTTCTGCCTCAGCCTCCCGAGTAACTGGGACAATAGGCACATGCCACCATGCCTGGTCAATTTTTAAATTTTTTTAGTAGAGTCGAGGTCTTGCTCTGGTCTCAAACTCCTGAGCTCAAGCAATCCTCCTGCCTCGGCCTCTCAAAGTGTTGAGATTACAGGCGTGAGCTACCACAGCTGGCCAAGGTATGACTTTACATGTGACACATCGAAACACTGAAAACAATTTCACTTTCACTATGTTTATATCATGTAAAGTTAAGGGGGAAAAAAGAATCACAACTTTCTTTCACTCACATGACTCTATTTCGTGTGTCCACTCCATAAGAACTATTCTGCAGAACAGATTTTCACCTGCAGACTCTTTCATGAGATGAGGATTCAGGAACTTAATTTATTTTTAGTTAACAAAATAGGCTGATGTGGGAGGAACGCTTTAGCCTAGGAGGTAGGCTGCAGTGAACTGTGATTGTACCACCGCACTACCCTAGGCAACAGAGCAAGACCCCGTTCTCAATTAAAAAATTAGCTAACAAAATAAAACTTACTCATTTGAGAGAGAAAAAAACACACTCAAAGGCTAAAGTAGATACTAAGCTTCATGTGTGAAGGTTTAAGTAAAACTACTACATTCCAAACTCTGGTTTCAAAATGAACCAACTGTCATGACGGGGAGGACTTGGCTCTTGTTTTATGTGTTAGAACCACCACCTCATCAGAACTAAGACCTATGAGGACAGGAGCTTATTCTACCATGCCCCCCACAGTATCTAGCACAGATGTCTATTACTGAAACGCTGAACTGGGTGTCTCATTTTCTTGTGGCAATAAAAAGCTTTTACCTTGTCTGTGATTCGTTTTATTTGTGGATTTTGAGCATCAATCTCATTGCCTATGTTCAGGGCCATGTCTTTTAGATTTCCCAGGATACTGCCCACTTGAGTCAGGTTCTCTTCCATTTCATCTTCTCTGGCATCATTAGTTATGCTATCACAAGAAGACAGTTAATTCCATAGGTTTTGTTGAATTTAAATAAAGTCTGGATTTACTTTTCACAAAAGTAAGTAACCAAAATGACTCTCAGCAAGTATAAGATCCAAAGGAATATAGGTTACCATTCTTGGGAAACATTCTATAATAAAAACTGGAAGACTCATCAAAGAGAGGACAGTGTCTTAAAGCCATGTAAGAAAAGAACCAACTCCAAAACAGTGTTTCTCAAAGCGTAATTCCCAGCATCACCTGGGAAGCTGTTAGACATGAGAACATGCTAATTCTCACACTCCACTCCAGACCTACTCAATCAGAAGCTGTAAGTGCATCCCAGAAACCTACGGTTTAATAAGCCCCTCAAGTGGTTCTAATGCACAGTTAAGTCTATCTAAAGAAACACTGCCCTAAAAGAGAGGTTGGAAAACTATGGCCCAAGGACCAAATCTGGCCACCATCTGATTTTGTAAATCAGCTGTGCTCATTTGTTTACATATTGTTTATGCCTGCTTTAACCCTACAACAGAGTTGAGTAATTGCAAGGGACTGTATGGCCTGAAAAGTCTGAAATATTAATTCTTTGGCTCGTTACAGATCTTCTTATAGGAATCTAGCTGACCCTTGTTCTAGATGACATATTTTAAAACATATTTTTTTCTATATATAAAAGTAAAATATGTCTAGTTCAATAATCTGGAAAGAACTGAAAAGTATAAAGGAAAGTTAATTCCATCAACCAAGGTCAACCAGTACAGTCAACATTTTGTCTGGCCGGGTGTGGAAGCTTATGCCTGTAATCCCAGCACTTTGGGAAGCCGAGGCAGGTGGATCACCTGAGGTCAGGAGTCCAAGACCAGCCTGGTCAACATGGTGAAACCCTGTCTCTACTAAAAATACAAAAATTAGCTGAGCGTGGTGGCACACGCTTGTAGTCCCAGCTACTCGGGAGGCTGAGGCAGGAGAATCACTTGAACCTGGGAGGTGGAGGTTGCAGTGAGCTGAAATCGCACCACTGCACTCCAGCCTGGGCAACACAGCAAGACTCTGTCTCAAAACAACAAACAAAAAAACCCCCACATTTTGTCAGTTGGCAGATCTTTAAATGCATTTTAAAAATGGAATAAATACAATTTTTATTTATTAGTTAGGGGTCATGTACTGCTAAACTCATCTCCTAAGTGAACCATTCATTAAGAAAGGTACAGGAATATCGGGAGGAGTTGGCATACCGTTTAACGTATCCACCACTGGCTGCTCCTGTCGTTGGTTGCTGAGGCTGACCATTTGTCACCGGGCCTGGCTGTTTAGATACTACATTGCAAGGTGAGTTTTCTCCGCCATCTCCCCATGTTGTCTTATAAGCCTTGCCAGACTCAAAGTTCTTTGTTCTATATAAGAGTCAGGAGTGTAGGGAGATACCAAAAAAAAGTAGAGGGAGAGTTCTAATTATTAGTGCCTGTTACCTTGAGGATGACACTAATAACTCTAGTAGAAAAGCTGCATACAGCTAAGTCTAGATGATCTATACTATGCTCCATGGCAATATCGAATAGGAAATAGATGAATTATGTAAACCCATTGACACTAAAAAAACATTTTAAAAAGGTCCAAATACTACTTCTACCAAATCTTCACTAGGCTGTTAGCAAGTAGCAAAAGGCAACTATTTGATTTTTCAGGTTCCCTTAGCCTCTGGCACTATTGTTTTGCTTTTCTCTTCCTAGTGTATCCAGCACTATCTAGAAAAGAGGTTAATGCACATTACTTAAAAAAAGGTCCCTTAGAAAAGGTGTTCTGGGATACCTTAAGAGGTTCCTTGAAGGCATCTCAGAGGTTGACAAGGGATGACAGAATAAGAAGGCTGACGCTGGGTGCAGTGGCTCACACCTGTACTTCCAGCACTTTGGGAGGCCAAGGCGGGCGGATCGCTTGAGCTCAGGAGTTTAAGATCAGCCAGGGCAACATGGCAAAAACCCATCTCTCAAACTCCTGACCTCAAGTGATCCACCCACCTCGGCCTCCCAAAGTGCTGGGACTACAGGCTTGTGAGCTACTGCTCCCTGCCTCAAAATGCCATCTCTATAAAAAAATACAAACATTAGCTGGGTGTGGTGGCACACGCCTGTGGTCCCATCTACTCGAGAAGCTGAGGTGGGAGGACCGCTTGAGCCCAGAAGGTCGAGGCTGCAGTGAGCCATGATAGTGCCACTGCATTCCAGCCTGGGTGACAGAGTGAGACCTAATCTTAAAAAAATAAATAAAAATTTAAAATAAGAAGACTGAATTTGAACCAGCGTAGTTCCAGCTAATCAGTTTTTATTAGAATTTTCCATGAAATTTTAAACAATGGTTTCTTACAAACAAACCAGCCACCAGGAAAGAAAGGCATGAATAATTTCCAAATTGGACAATCTGTGGACAAATAAGTACCTTGACCACACAAGCAGTCATTCATAAATCCTGTACTGTAGGAGTTTTTCATTTAAGAGTTTCCTCTTAAAAAAAAAAAAAAAAAGATCAAGGCCGGGCACAGTAGCTCACACCAGTAACTGCAGCACTTTGGGAGGCCAAGGTGAGTGGATCACCTGAGGTCAGGAGTTCAAGACCAGCCTTGGCAACATGGTGAAACCCCATCTCTACTAAAAATACAAAAATTAGCTGGGTGTGGCAGCATGTGCCTATAATCCCAGCTACTGAGGAGGCTGAGTCAGGAGAATCCCAGGAGAACCTGGGAGGCAGAAGTTGCAGTGAGCTGAGATTGCACCACTGCACTCCAGCCTGGGCGACAAATTGAGATTCCATCTCAAAAAAAAAAAAGATCACCAGATGCGGTGGCTCACGACTGTAATTCCAGCACTTTGGGAGGCGGAGGTTGGGCGGATTACCTGAGCTCAGGAGTTCGAGAGCAGCCTGGGCAACACAGTGAAACCCTGTCTCTTGAAATACAAAAACATTAGTTGGGCGTGGCGGCATGCGCCTGTAGTCCCAACTACTTGGGAGGCTGAGGCAGGAGAACTGCTTGAACCCAGGAGGCAGAGGTTGCAATGAGCCGAGATCGCACCACTGCACTCCAGCCTGAGCGACAGACCGAGACTCCATCTCAAAAAAAATAAACAAACAAATAAATAAAAAATTGTAAGTCTAAGTGTCTTAAAAATAAAAGCATATGCTTTAGGTATAGCTGACATAGCCAAAAATCAGTCAGAACCAGAACATTACCATGGAATTTACTACTCAAACAGATCCAACTGGCAAGAAAAAAAAAAGCCTAGGAAAGTGACTTTTAAATGGCTATTACAGACCAGGTGCAGTGGCTCACACCTGTAATCCCAGCACTTTGGGAAGCCCACATGGGCAGATCACCAGAGGCTGGAAGTTCAAGACCAGCCGGGCCAACATGGCAAAACCCATCTCTCCTAAAAATAGAAAAATTTGCCAGGCATGTTGGCGTATGCCTGTAATCCCAGCTACTCAGGAGGCTGAGGCAGGAGAATCACTTGAACCTGGGAGATGGAGGTTGCAGTGAGCTGAGATTGTGCCACTGCACTCCAGCCTGGGCAAGAGGGTGAGACTCCATCTCAAGAAAAAAAGAAAGAAAGAAAAAGTGGCTATTAGAGGAAAAAAAAAATGGCTGTTACAGAAAAGTGACACAAAACTTTTCTTGATTATTTGGCTAAAGTCAAGCTTTCATTCAATTTTAGTTTTCACTTTTCTATAAACAAAAACAAAATAGTATGTTGCTCAAATATTGGTCTCTGATTTATTCTACATTTTACATTAAAAAGGAAGTTTTAAAATTGCAAAAATTAAAAACGGAAGAGATTTATGAAAAAAGTGACTTCTTCCTTAATAGGCATGTGAAGATTCATTTTCAGCAAACCTAGAATTGAATTTTAGACCTTTATCATTAATATTACAGAAAGGATACTACTACTTTTTTTGTGTGAGAGGCATTGCAAAGGCAAATTTATGAACACTGAAGAGCTAGTTCTCCAAGTGTGTTTCATGGTACCACTTTAAGTTATCATAATTATGTTTCTATGCTATTTTTATTAATTAACCCATTTATTTATTAAGAAGCCATGTTAAATTTTTCTTGGAACAAGGTAGGATATACATTTTTAAAATAAATATTCACATGTATTCTTTGTTAATAATAAGAAAGGTCCCAGGCAAAATTCTAGAGCAGAGTGCTACTAAATAAAACAAAAGCAATACATTAGTTTATCAGAAAGTTAATAACCACAAATATTAACAGAACTAATAGAAGTAGGACTTTTATTAGAATTTCAGATTGTGGAACAGGTGCAAGAGAGAGGGTTGAAATTCCAAAGTAACTAATGAGATTATGTTTCTGACAGCACAGAAAGAGGAGTGGACTGGGACATGACCTGTGGGTTCTGGTCTATTAAGGGATATATATGCATTCCAACCTCCTTCCCAACATTAACAAGCAATATTTGAAAAAATTCTTTACACTTATGAGAATTCTTCTTTCCACAATTAGATATAAGGGCATAAAATGCAAATGAATTGTTTAAAAATGATCATGTGAATGATTTTTAATTGAAGCATAGTCTATAAACAAAGAATCAGATTGGTTATCAAACTCTGCTGTCTTTAAAATGACTGGATCTTGGCCGGGTGCGGTGGTTCACACCTGTAATACCAGCACTTTGGGAGGCCGAGGCAGGCAGATCACAAAGTCAGGAGTTCGAGACCAGCCTGGCCAACATGGTGAAACCCTGTCTCTACTAAAACTACAAAAATTAGCCGGGTGTGGTGGCGCTCGAATGCAGTCCCCGCAACTCAGGAGGCAGAGGCAGAAGAATCGCTTGAACCCAGGAGGCGGAGGTTGCGGTGAGCCCAGATCGTGCCACTGCACTGCAGCCTTGGTGACAGAGTGAGACTCTATCTCAAAAAAAAAAAAAAAAAAAAAAAAAAAAAAGAAGACTGGATATTTGAAGATGTTCTTTCTGTATCAAGGGGAAAAGACACAAAAAGCTGACTTTGATTTTTTTTTTTTTGAGACAGAGTCTCACTCTATCACCCAGGCTGGAGTGCAGTGGTGCGATCTTGGCTCACTGCAAGCTCCGCCTCCCGGGTTCATGCCATTCTCCTGCCTCAGCCTCCCGAATAGCTGGGACTACAGGCGCCTGCCACCATGCCCGGCTAATTTTTGTATTTTTAGTAGAGACGGGGTTTCACCATGTTAGCCAGGATGGTCTCGATCTGCTGACCTCGTGATCTGCCCGCCTCGGCCTCCAAAAGTGCTGGGATTACAGGAGTGAGCCACCGCACCCGGCCGACTTTGAATTTTTTTAAAGCTTTGCATTGTGTCGGCATGTTTACCTTCAAATGGGATGGGAAAAAAAACTACTTGTTTTTCTTGCAGTTATAGTATGTTCTGCATGCTTATGAAGAGGTGGTATGACAGTTCAGTGTGTCTCATTCAGCACGTCCACTCTAGGTAATGCCTTTTGGTTGCTCAAGACCCTGTCACTTACCATCATCCTGGAGTTTCCTCCACCAAGTTGGAACCTGTTTTTAAGGCATTGTCAGATAGCTGCTTATCTAAGTTAATAAAAAATGTTCACAAATATAAATGTGTTTTTAAACTAATTTACTTTCCTTCCAAAGGGTCTTAGATGCTTTAAAGGTAATACCTTCCAAATTTGACTGAGTATCAGAGCGACCTCAGCAGTCCCCAACCTTTTTGGCACTGGGGAACCAGTTTCATGGAAGACTATTTTTCCACGAATGGGGACCAGGGGATGCTTTGGGGATGAAACTGTTCCACCTCAGATCATCAGGCATTAGTTAGATTCTCATAAGGAGCGTACAACTAGATCCCTCACATGCACAGTTCACAATAGGGTTCTTGCTCCTATGAGAATGTAATGCCACTGCTGATCTGAGAGGAGGCGGAGCTCAGGCAATAATGCTCACCTCCTGCTATGAGGACCAGTTTCTGTTAACAGGCCATGGACCAATAGTGGTCCATGGCTGGGGGGTTGAGGGCCCCTGCTGTAGAACACATAGATAACGTAGGTTGCACTCTGAAGATTCTACTCCAATACACATGGGGTAAAGCCTGGGAATCGTTTGTTGTTGTTTTATATAAGGTCAGTGGGACATTTAGCGATCCAGGAGGAGTACTTTAGATTACTCTGGTAGTCTATTATAGACTCTAATAGTCTATAAACTGGAACACTAAATAATTAATCTGGAAGAAGCAAAGGGACATGTCAGGATTAAAACAAAACAAAAAAAAGCCAGGCGCAGTGGCTCACGCCTGTAATCTCATTGGGAGGCCGAGGTGGGTGGATCATGAGGTCAGGAGTTCAAGACCAGCCTGGTCAAGATGGTGAAACCCTGTCTCTACTAAAAATACAAAAAATTAGCCAGGCGCAGTGGCAGACGCCTGTAATCCTAGCTACTTGGGAGGCTGAGGCAGGAGAATCACTTGAACTCAGAAGGCGGAGGTTGCAGTGAGCTGAGATCCTGCCACTGTACTCCAGCCTGAGCGACAGAGTGAGACTCCGTCTAAAAACAAACAAACAAACAAAAAACAAAAAAACAAAAAAGTAACAGCATTTGGAGTAAAATAACTTAAATCTCAATCCTAGGCATGTCATTCAGAAGCTACAGAATCTTAAGCAAACTTCAATTTCAGAGCATCCCTTTCTTTGTACGTAAAACTAGGATAATAACAATACTTAATGTTTAGCAGGGCTGTAAAATGTTCTGTTGATAACAGACATAAAACCGCTTTGTAAATCACTGGATAAATATTTTTATTCATTGGCTTCAACTTCAACCTGACCCTTAGTCAACAGTTCATGCCTGTAAGTGCATGGATTACCAACTGGCATGTTTACTTTTTGGTCCATTACCATTTCTTAGCTTTGAGATCTACAGGTAGATGAATGCAGTTGGAATATCGTGACATGAAAGATTACTAGGACCAGGTTGTTTTAGTCTACAGTAAGAAAGAATAGTTCTAATCTGTGACAGGACTCTTGAAAATAAAATGTACAGCCCCTCTGGGAAGAAATCAGTCTTCATGATAAAATGCCTAAGTAAATTTGTGGTAAATTTTAATGAAGTTCAGAACTCCAACTAGAAACTTAGATTTACAACTGAGTGTTAGTTTTGAGTGGTCTAATAGTCTTTAACTGGAACCTTTTTTTTTTCCACTTAAATGTCTCATTCAAAAATGGCAAGTTTTTGGGTGTGTGGCTCACGCCTGTAATTTCAGCATTTTGGGAGGCCAAGGAGGGTGAATTACTTGAGGTCAGGAGTTCAAGACCAGCCTGATCAACATGGTGAAACCCCTTCTGTACTAAAAATACAAAAAATTAGCCGGGTGTGGTGGCGCACGCTTGTAATCCCAGCTACTCGTGAGGCTGAGGCAGGAGAATCACTTGAACCCGGGAGGCGGAGGTTGCAGTGAGCTGAGACTGAGCCACTGTACTCCAGCCTGGGGGACACAGCGAGACTCTGTCTCAAAAAAAAAAAAAAAAAAAAAAAAAGGCAAGTTTTAAGTAAGAATCTGAAATATCCCTTAGTCAATTCAGGAAGCTGCTATCAAGCATAAAACTGTAAATATCAAGGTATGAGCACAAAAACAATAATTTCTTTTTTTTTTTTTAGTTTTGGTTGCATCAATATTAGTTTTAACTGAATTAAAAATAGCAAAAATAAAACTAAATATTAGCTGTGACTATTTCACATCCAGGAGAAAAGGGACCAAATAAATATCAACTAATAATAAAGAGTGAATGTGAGTGTGTGTGTGCTTTGGATAGTCAAACTAAGGAAAGAAGAAAAAAGGAGGGCAGGAAACAAAGGGTAGAAATCAAATACTTAATTTTTTAACATTTAATCATGTTCATAATTCTCATAAAGATCTAAACTTAAGAAAAGCGTCAGACACAATAATAAACAGTAAGCTGACAAAACTTATCTCCCATGAAAAATTAAGATTAGTTAGTTCTGTATTAATTCAACATGAAATCACAGCAAGTTAACACATGATGTAACAGGAATTATAGAATAGTTTATAACATATGTAGAGGGGAAACCCTTATTTAAGGAAAGAAGATACTAGATATGGTAGCATTTAAAATTTTATATCCCACCTTGTTCCAAATAGGATTTGAGATGACTAGACTGGCAATTGATTCCTTAATTTGGTAGTGGCCTAAATCATGGGTAATCCAAATCATTAGAAGCAAAACTTTAATAGAGGAAATCTTGACTCAAGAACCAGAAAAAAGTAGGGGAACTTAATGGAAGACAGAATGCTAAAGTCAAAGCCTACGAAGACAGAGAAGCATTTAGCGTGGCTTCCCTTACCTTTTATCAGAACTAGACTGCAGCAGCTGTCTCAAAGACCAACCTATTTTAAATTTCTTAAGAAACTCCAGGAGTATTGTTATTTTGGTAATCTTAAATGTTATTTAGCAAAAACTTAGTTATCAGAGACATTTGTCAAAGGATGGTATTATAAATTAAGGTCCTTTTGTCAAGTCCATCTTTTGTGAGATAGCACCCATCAAGAACAAATTCACTTTACACTACACACCACCACACAGGTTTAGAGACAGTTTTCACCATTCACAAAATCCATGCACATGCACAGAAAAGCCATTTGAAGCATCACCTTTAGATAGCAGGTTAGCAGCCCAAACTGCGCCACAAGACTGCATCTTAAAGTTCCCTTTGATCAGTTACTGAGCCCGGCTTCTGATGTTAAATCTTCATTTTTAGTAAGCAGATTAGAAAGGAAGAGATTAGGTGAGAGAATGAAATGCAGAAAATAGTAAATGCCAGTCGAACAGAACAGAAGCAGGTTTAAAGTTTTAAAAACATAATGCATTCAATTTCCTGCCTGGTTTCATAGAAACAACCAACATCTGAGAATCTAGATAAAAAGAAAAATAAGAAAACCATTTAAACCAGAGCACATTTCATTTTTCCTCAGAATTTTGGGTGATGATATTCTTTCCTAAAATTAGACAATATGAGAGAAGGCAAAAACCGATGGAGTGCTTTGAGACACCTTCCTCTTAGTGATTAAGATTTCCCTTAATTACTTCTATTATGTATTTTATTTTCTTATATATTTTATTTTCATTGTAATTTTAAAAAATCTTTTTACATGTCAAACTCTCCCACCAGCCAACAAGTTTCTCAAGGACACTCAAATCAACAAGTGTTTATTGAGTAACTACTGTATATCCGGTACTATGTGAGGTATAAAAAATAATGTCATGAGAAATAAAACAGGCAGGGCCAGAGGTATGCCTTACTCATATTTGTGTCTCCAGTGAGCAGGATGGAAGAAGCACTGAACTACTGAATGAAATATAATTCAATATTCATTTTAATTAGTCAAAGCTGAATTTTTACACCTCAGTATGACTTAAGATCGGAACAGCAGAAAACCTGTAGTGTCAGTTTGGAACTTCTCTAGTAAGTGGTCCAGAAATGCCAATTTGTCTTCAAACTATGTGCCATTGTTAGACTTTATAAAACAGGCAAGTTAAGACAGAAGAATACCTTATCTAAGAATCTTTAAGGCCGGGCGCAGTGGCTCACGCCTATAAATCCCAACACTTTGGGAGGCTGAGGCAGGCAGATCACGAGGTCAGGAGATCGAGACCATCCTGGCTAACACGGTGAAACCCCGTCTCTACTAAAAATACAAAAAATTAGCCGGGCCTGGTGGCGGGCGCCTGTAGTCCCAGCTACCCGGAAGGCTGAGGCAGGAGAATGGTGTGAACCCGGGAGGCGGAGCTTGCAGTGAGCCGAGATCACGCCACTGCACTCCAGCCTGGGCGACAGAGCGAGATTCCATCTCAAAAAAATAAAAATTAAAAAAAAAAATGTTTAAACTGGGACATCAAGCACTTTACTATTCTGAGACTTCCCATTTTAAATCTGCTCCTTTCAAATTTTTGTTAATTAGAATTACAATTTATCAATTACTGCCTAAGATATGTGATTTTTAAAAAGGATTTGTGGGCTGGGCGTGGTGGCTCATGCCTGTAATCCCAGCACTTTGGGAGGCCGAGGTGGGTGGGTCACGTGGTCAGGAGTTCGAGACCAGCCTGGCCAACATGGTGAAACTTCATCTCTACTAAAAATACAAAAATTAGCCAGGCATGGTGGTGCACACCTGTAATCCCAGCTACTCGGGAGGCTGAGGCAGGAGAATCACTTGAACCTGGGAGACAGGGGTTGCAGTGAGCTGAGATCACGCCACTGTACTCCAGCCTGGTGATACAGCGAGACTCCGTCTTTAAAAAAAAAAAAAAAAAAAAAAAAAAAAAAAAAAGCAAGGGTTCTGCCTGGTTTTGAATCCCAGCTCTTCCACTACATAGTGTAGCCTGGATGTAAAATGATAATAATAAAGAACATCTATCTCATATTAAGGCTACTGTTTAAGGATTAAATTAACATGTTCAGAATAGTACCTTAAATTAACGCACAGGCCCACAACTGTTACCCTAATCCACTGGGGGCAAGATGTTTTGGGCAGTACCACATAATTAAATACATTAATATTTCTGTAGTGATGTTGGGCGTGGTGGCTCATTTCTGTAATACCAGCACTTTGGGAGGCCAATGTGGGAGGGTTGCTTGAGCTTAGGAGTTTGAGACCAGCCTGAGCAATATAGTGAGACCTCGTCTCTACAAAAACTTTTTAAAGTCCAGGTGCAGTGGCTTATGCCTGTAACCCCAGCACGTTGGGAGGCCGAGGTGGGTGGATCACTTGAGGTCAGGAGTTCAAGACCATCCTGGCCAACATGGCAAAACCCCGTCTCTAGTAAAAATACAATAGTTAGCAAGGTGTTGGTGCATGACTCTAATCCCAGCTACTTGGGTGGCTGAGGCATGAGAATCGATTGAACCCAGGAAGTGAAGGCTGCAGTGAGCCGAGATTGCACCACTGCACTCCAGTCTGGGCAACAACGTAAAACTGTCTCAAAAAAAAAAAAAAAAAAAAGAAAAGAAACAGGGTCAGGCATGGTGGCTCATGCTTGTAATCCCAGCACTTTGGGAGGCCAAGGCAGGCGGCTCACCTGAGGTCAGGAGTTCAAGACCAGCCTGGCCAACATGGTGAAACCCCATCTCTACTAAAAATACAAAAATTAGCTGGGCGTGGCGGCAGGTACCAGTAATCCCAGCTATTTGGGAGGCTGAGGCAGGAGAATTGGTTGAATCCTAGAGGCAGAGGTTGCAGTGAACTGAGATTGCATCACTGCACCCTAGCCTAGGCAACAGAGTGAGACTCTGTCTCAAAAGAAAAAAAAAAAAAAAGAAGAAACAAAAGATTTTAAAAGCAAACCAGGCATGGTGACATGCACCTGTAGTCCCAGCTACTCACGAGGCTGAGGTGGGGGGATCACTTGAACCCGGGAGGTCGAGGCTGCAGTGAGCCAAGATCATACCACTGTACTCCAACCTGGGTGACAGAGTGAGACCCTGACTCAAAAAGAGTATTTCTGTAGTGAAACCAATTAATATTTACAGCAAGTAATAAAGACTAAACATAGCTTCAGTTCAGGTTACATTTTATATCCTAATGAGTTGTGGCACCATAACAGCAAAAATAAAACAAAATTTTAGCTTTCAGAGTTTTTTTAGATTTCTGAATGGCCGGCAGGGCTTAATGGCTCATGCCTGCAATCCCAGCACTTCTGGAGGCCAAGGTGGGTAGACTGCCTGAGCCCAAGGGTTCGAGACCAGCCTGGCCAACATGGTGAAACCTTGTCTCTACAAAAGATACAAAATTAGCTGGGTGTGGTGGCATGTGCCTGTAATCCCAGCTACTCAAGAGGCTGACGCTGGAGGATGGGTTGAGGCTGCAGTGAGCCATGACTGTGCCGCTGCACTCCAGCCTGGGTAGCAGAGCGAGACCCTGTCTCGGAAAAAAAAAAAAGAAAGAAAAGAAAAAGTATTTCCAAATGGCAAATAAGGAACTCTGGACCTGACCTGGGTTGTTACTACTACTGCTGGTATGAAGACTAGGCCTTATACAAAGGACTAAGATCTCATGTCTACCTTTTTTTTTTTTTTTTTTTTGAGACAGAGTCTTGCTCTGTCACCCAGGCTGGAGTGCAGTGGCGCAATCTCGGCTCACTGCAAGCTCCGCCTCCCGGGTTCATGCCATTCTCCTGCCTCAGCCTCTCCAAGTAGCTGGGACTACAGGTGCCCGCCACCACGCCCGGCTAATTTTTTGTATTTTTAGTAGAGACGGGGTTTCACTGTGGTCTCGATCTGACCTCGTGATCCGCCCGCCTCGGCCTCCCAAAGTGCTGGGATTACAAGCGTGAGCCACCGCGCCCGGCCACGATCTCATGTCTACCTTTAAGAAGCTCATGTTAGAAAGATCAAGACACAGGCAAGAATGACAGGAACAGAGCTGAGGATAAGAGATATCATACTGGCCAAGGTCTCAATGGTATAAGAAAGAAATAGGTGGAAGAAAGGCAATTACAATCAGACATCTTTAACTGAGATAATACTTTCTTCTCTTCAGGGAACTGTTTTGTTACAGCAGCCCCTTGATTCCATTCTCTCAAGAAGTGCCAGAAAAAAAAAAGAAAGAAGTGCCAGTTGGGTGCAGTGGCTCAAGCCTGTAATCCCAGTGCTTTGGGAGGCTGAAGTGGGAGGATTTCTTGAGGCCAGGAGTTTGATACAAGCCTGGGCAACATAGCAAAACCCCTGTCTCTACAAAAAATTTCAAAAATTAGCTGGGCATGGTGGCACGCACCTATAATCCTAGCTACTTGGGAGGCTGAGGTGGGTGGATCGCTTGAGCCCAGATATTTGAGGCTACAGTGAGCTATGGTGGCACCACTGCATTCAAGCCTGGGAGACAGAGGGAGAGGCCATCTCTAAAAAAGTAGTGCCTTCTCTTGATCCACTGAGAAAGGGTTCTACTGAGGTTAGAGGCTGAAGAATGCTGATTCAGGACCATACTCTACCTTGTTTCCCACCAGTCTTCAAGAAAAGCTTGCCTATGCTTGGCTGGGATACACAAAGAGACATAAAATTAATACTCTGTAGCTGCATTTCCCACTTTCTATGATATTAGACCATCTTAGGTCTAATTCAGTGCTCTTCCTGTTTATCAACACGTGACTTAGAGCTGATCTTGCTCTAAGATTTTAGGGGAGACTTCTTTCTCCTGGTTCTCCTAACATCTGATCTCAAGAAAATTCATCTACTTCCCCTCTTCTGTACTCTTCCAAGAAGGTACATGGAACACAAGAGAAAGGTACAATTATGTTTGTAAAACACAGCTAAGAGTTTGTATCAAATAATCTGTACATTTTAACTTGTTTGCTTAAAGTAATCTGCTAAACTCTGATTGACAAGTCATAGTTATTAAAATATGAACTTCTGGCCAGGAGCAGTGGCTCACACCTGTAATCCCAGCACTTTGGGAGGCAGAGGCGGGCAGATCACCTGAGGTTAGGAGTTTGAGACTAGCCTGGCCAACATGGCGAAACTCTGTCTCTACTAAAAATATAAAAATTAGCCGAGTATGGTGGCACACATTTGTAATCCCAGCTACTTGGGAGGCTGAGGCAGGAGAATCACTTGAACTTGTGAGGTGGAAGTTGCAGTGAGCCGAGATCACACCATTGCACTCCAGCCTGGGTGACAGAGTGAGACTCTGTCTCAAAAAATACAGAACTTTCAGTTAGTCCAAGGTGTAAACAGGTCAACAGACCTGTTAGAATAGGAAGCCAGTGGATAAGACTAGGAAGAACACTGTCAAACGTTAACTCCTCATGGCCAAAATAAACACTAAAGTTGACTGACAAGCAATTAATCTGTACTTTCTATAGTAGAAATGGCACAAAAATGTTGTTACATAAAAACACTTATCTGAAAATATAAAAATATAACCCCTGTTGGTTTATAAGACCAGCTGAGAACTGGATGAAATACTAATGTCTAAGAACCTCTTTAAAAATGAATACTTTGAGGCCGGGTGTGGTGGCTCACACCTGTAATCCCAGCACTTGAGGAGGCTAAGGTGGACAGATCATGAGGTCAAGAGATCAAGACCATCCTGGCCAATGTGGTAAAACCTCGTCTCTACTAAAAACACAAAAATTAGCTGGGTGTGGTGGCATGTGCCTGTAGTCCCAGCTACTTGGGAGGCTGAGGCAGGAGAAATCACTTGAACCCAGGAGACGGAGGTTGCAGTGAGCTGAGACTGCGCCACTGCATTTCAGCCTGGTGACAGAGTGAGACTCCGTCTCAAAAAAAAAAAAAAAAGGAATACTTTGGCTGTGTGCAGTGGCTCATGCCTGTAATCCTAGCACTTTGGGAGGCCAAGGTGGGAGGATCTCTTGTGCCCAGGAAAGAGAGGCTGCAGTGAGCTGTGATCACGCCACTGCATTCCAGCCTGAGTAACAGAGACCCTGTCTCAGAAAAAAAACAAAAAACTTTCAGCAGTGAGTACAGTCATTCAATCTCCAGATACTGTCATTTTTTTTTATACTCCACTCCAATCTGTCAACTCCTTAGTTTGGCATTCAAGTTCCTCTACTACCTACTTATATCTTACTTTCCACTTCTCATCTACATGAGTCACACAGCTCAGTTAAGTCAAGCTCCTTGTTAATCTTTGTTTTGAACCTTTCATAGGAGATGCCCTCACTGTTCCTCCCTATTCATCCAAATCCTTCTAATCACTCAAAGGCCAATCCACCTCCTACCTCTTCTATAAGATGCTCTCCAACCCAACCTTTAACAGTTCTGTATACCTAGCCTTGGTCACTATCATATAATCTAACATTAGATTTAGCCTTGGTCATTATCATATAATCTAACATTAGATTTATGTATTTTTTATGTTTTGCCATTGTTTCCCAGCTCTTCTACTCTTTTGGCCATCCCTCATGTGCCTACCACAAAATATATATTTTGTTAATACTCCTCCTTTGAAAGGAAAAGAAAATAACTCCATCCTGCTCTCCATCATCCAGATATACATTTCCCTATACTTCCTAACCTTTTCATGTATTACTACAAATTGAAATTGGACTTGATCCCAGGATTGGTCAAATATAAGTCACAGTTTTCAGTGAACATGCAGTATTTACACAAAAAGCTTAATCTGCCTGAAGGAGAGACAACTTAGATTTATCTAATAGAGTTCCTCATTAAGCCCAGTCATATTTCTGACCTTAGCTGGTGGGAGAAGGTGGGGTACTCCCATTATTTATTTTGAAACCATCGTAATTTATCAACTCACCTATTACATGGGCAGACACAAAGGCCACAGCATTTGTTGAGTTCTGTTAAAGTCTTCTCTGTCTCTCTCATGTCTTTATTTATTTGGTCCAAGCCTTCTTCTATGCGGTTTAGTTGTTCTAAGAATAAGTTGTGAAGTTACACTTTGTGTTCCATTCACAGTGTCAACCAGAAAATGCTATTATTATGGAACAGCAAACTTCAACCTTGAATCTACCAATAACTCCCCACAGTGAGTATGTCAGTGTCAAAAGGTATCAGAAGCTATTCAACATGATAACAATCTTTCACGTACTGATCCGGAGGCACCTAGCCTCTTGCTGTGGAAAAATTTGTTCTAAAAAGCTTGTATATGGCTTGTATGGTAGGGTGGCTCACGCCTGTGATCCCAGCACTTTGGGAGGCCGAGGTGGGCGATGAACTGAGGTCAGGAGTTCAAGACCAGCCTGGCCAACATGGTGAAACCCCATCTCTACTAAAAATACAAAAATCAGCTGGGTGTGGTGATGGGTGCCTGTAATCCCAGCTACCTGGGAGGCTGAGGCAGGAGAATTGCTTGAACCTGGCAGTTGGAGGTTGCAGTGAGCTGCGATTGCACCACTGAACTCCAGCCTGGATGACAGAGTGGGACTCCCCCTCAAAAAAAAAAAAAAAAAAAAAAGAATCGTGTATAGTAGGACCAAGGGACGGTTATTTAGAGATCATCCTTACAACCAAGTTAAGGGTACCTTGACCAGGTCAAACCCCCGTCATTTCTATAATAGGTTCAAAACCTGAGGGCTATTATAAGAGTAATAAAAACTAGACCTGATTACTCAGGGCCAACTCAACTCAAGTGTTTCCAAGCATACCTGAATCTAGATCTGTTTTAGGACTTAACTTGATTTCTGAGGATGATGTAAGAGTATCATAATGTCTGGCCAGACATGGTGGCTCACGCCTATAATCCCAGCACTTCGGGAGGCCAAGGTGGGCGGATCAAGAGACTCTTGAGGTCAAGAGTTCGAGATCAACCTGGCCAACATGGTGAAACCCTGTCTCTACTAAAAATGCAAAAAATTAGCTGGGTGTGGTGGTGGACACCTGTAATCCCAGTGACTCAGGAGGCTGAGCCAGGAGAATCACTTGAACCTGGGAGGTAGAGGATCCTGGAGTAAGCCGGGATTGCACCACTGCACTCAAGCCTGGGTGACAGAGGAAGACTCTGTCTCAAAAAATAAAAATTAAAAAAAAAAAAAAAAAGGCTGGGCATGGTGGCTCACACCTGTAATCCCAGCACTTTGGGAGGTCAAGGCAGGTGGCTCACCTGAGGTCAGGAGTTTGAGACCAGCCTGGCCAACATGGTGAAACCCCGTCTCTACTAAAAATACAAAAACTTAGCTGGGCGTGGTGGTGGGCGCCTGTAATCCCAGCTACTCAGGAAGTTGAGGCAGGAGAGTCACTTGAACCCAGGAGGAGGAGGTTGCAGTGAGCCAAGATCACGCCATTGCACTCCAGCCTGAGCAACAAGAGTGAAACCCCATCCCCCACCCCCAAAAAATAGACAAAAATAGCGAAACTCTGTCCCCCACCCCCAAAAAATAGGAAAACATAGCTGGGTGTGGTGGCGGGTGCCTGTTATCCCAGCTACGTTACTATCATAATGTCTAAGGCACATATAACCAATACACAAAATAAGCCATGCTGGCCTAACACATACTTGGTATATACAGTTGGGCATTTTTGCCTGCCATCCCAAATAGACAGTAAACATGATATATAATTCAAATCAGAAGACAAGAAGTAAACATAACATTCTTATTTTACAAAGGGAGGGCTCTCCCAAAGGCTGAAATTTGTATGTGGCTAATTTGATAGAGCTTTTTGGCATCATAGTCAAATTAAGAATTTCTGCTAATATTTTAACTTACCCTTTTGTTCATCCAGCATAGTGATGGTCTTGATTCCTGCATCCTGAGACTAAGAGAAGGGGGGAAAAGGCTGATAGTACAACAAAACAAACCACAAACAACAGAAACAGAACCTACAAGAGCTGACAAATAGCAAGACAGAATAATTTAGAAACCCAAGCTCTCAGAGGATTAGAGCTACAGACAGAACTAGTATTCTTAAACTAACACACTTTAACATAGCAGCCCCCCAAAATAATTAAGTCACAAACTCATAGTGAATTCATCTTCCCTGTCATATTCCAATACTGTCAAAGGGAAAAACAGAAAATTCCCATTAGTGCATGGTTTGACAATTTCAGCAACTGTTAATTTCAAATAATAAAGCGTATTGATACATTACCCTTTAATACTAATTCCAGCCAGAAGTATTAGGATCTCTCCTATAAATTTCTATACTTAAGTTGATGATTAACATTTTCTTACCTCAATGGCTAAACCCAGGATTCTCCTCGTACTTTCCAGAGACTAGGAAAAAACACAGAGTTTTAGCATTCCAAAATATGTAGAAAAAAAAATCTGATCAGAGGCCAAATTCATGATGTTATTCTATCTTTAAAAATTGCCAGCTCAGGCCGGGCACAGTGGCTCATGCCTATAATCCCAACACTTTGGGAGGCCAAGGCAAGAGGATTTCTTGAGTACCAGAGCTTAAGACCAGCCCAAGCAACATAGTGAGACTGTTTCTATTAAAGGAAAAAACAAAAAAAATTGCCAGCCTATCCTTCCCTTTAAAACAAAACAATGGCCAGGTGTGGTGGCTCAAGCCTATAATCCTAGCACTTTGGGAGGCTGAGGTGGGCAGATCACGAGGTCAGGAGTTCGAGCCCAGTCTACTCAACATGGTGAAACCCCGTCTCTACTAAAAACACAAAAATTAGCTGGGCGTGGTGGCACGCACCTATAATCCCAGCTACTTGGGAGGCTGAGGCAGGAGAATCGCTTGAACAGGGCAGGCAGAGGTTGCAGTAAGCCGAGATTGCATCACTGTACTCCAGCCTGGGCAACAGCGAGACTCTGTCTCAAAAAAAAAAAAAAAAAAAAGTAAGTTGATCACTACATTTTTGGTTATTTTCAGGCGCTCCTTAAGAGAAAATGTGTAAGGACTTCCGTTGCGATGTTGAAAGAAAGAGTTTTTTTAAAAAAGAGAGAATATTTGGATGGTGAAGTTCATGGGAATAAAAATTTTATAAAGTCATAAAAATTTAATGTAGGTAGAAATCTAAGTAAATTACAGATATTAGGAAAATGTTAAATAGAAGTCTAGCATTTCTCAAATAAAGATAGTAGAGTATCTTTGTTGCACTTAATATTAATAATTACCTAAAAAATAAAAATCATACAAATTGTTTTCACTTTAGTTTTCTCGTGAGTTAAAAAGAAAATAAAAACCAGCAACGGCACTAAGGAGCAAATGTGTTCTTTGATATTAATGGACTAGGAAGAGGCCAAAATGGTCCCTAAGAAGGCTCTCTCACCCCTCCAATATGAAAACTGAAATAGAATTATTTACTTATTTTAGGTAAAACATTTACCTCATCAGTAATCTGGTGACCTCTCTGTTGAATTTCTTCTGATGACAGATTATCCATGATGAATCAAAACTCTATTAGGCACAGAAATGGAAATGTGGATATTGTATAAGAATAAGGATATATAAAAGTTTGCGTGAGCAAAAAGTGTAGATTTATGTAACTTAGGAACTTATCAGGAAAACAGGATAAAAGAACCTCTTTCTGTATCTATTAGTCTACCACAAGTAAAGAAATCAAGACCGAGAGAGGCTAAATGAATGTTTAATAAGAGTGCCAAGGGTGAACCTAAAATACAGGTTTTAGAACTTCTAGGGAAGTACTCTTTCCAACAGGAAAGTGGATCCTCTACTTAGAGAAGCAAGGCATTACTGGAAGACAAGCATTGAAAGACTATTAAAATGAATTTCTGGTTGTTCAATGTTCTTCATGTGTTGTCTGAACATGGAAAAGCAGTAAGTGAAGAAAAGTCCAATTTAGTAAAGTAACAAAATTTGAAGTTATGTGCCTGAAGAACACAGGAAACATTTCTAAATATGCCAGTTGTCCAGGATACTCACTGGTGAAAATACTTTCACTCTTAACAAGAAAAGGGAAATGCTGGTACAAACAGCTCGGAAAAGACTAAGGTTTTTATTACGCATTAGACTCTTCCCCTCCAGTGGCTTATATTGTTTGTTGTTTTAGTGGAGTCCCTAAGAAACCAAACAATTATTCTCCTATACACAGTAACTCAGAAAGAGATCTCACAGACATCCAAGCTAAAAAATAAAACATTTTGTAGGTGTTATTCAGCACAGCTGTTATCTAATTCCTCTTTGAGAAGTCATTTGGAGTAATAACAAGCATTGTGCAATGGATCTAGGTTCTTTCTTTATTACATTTGCTAGCTTTATATGAATTTTCTCAAAACTCATTTATCAAAACTCACGGTCAATGACACAGATAAACTCTGGTTCTTATTACAGATTTGCCCCCAGGAATCTGGCAATGTCTGGAGATGCCTGATTGTCACAACTTGGGCCAGGTGACGGGGCTGGTTACTGGCATCTAGTAGGTAGAGGCAGGGAAACTGCTTAACATCCTACAACACTCTTCAGGAAAGCCCTCTAGCAAAGAATAATCTGACCCAAAATGTCAATTTGAGGTGAGAAACCTTGCCATGGATATACTCTTTGATAAGCAGAAAACCTAATTCCCCAAAAATGTACTGGATTGAATTCTTGGAAGGCAGAGATTTTATCTTTGTATCTCTAACACCTAATAGGATCTGACGGTAGATACTCCAAAAATAGCTGAATGAACAAATAAGTAGAAAAACAGGGTGTACACTCAAAGTACGTGGCTCTTAGAAACAGTAGCACAAAGCTCGCAAAGAATCACTAGAGCCACAAACCAAAAACTGCTATTAGAAGCGTATGATATGATCACATATAAATCTTTTCAGTCACTTTTGGCTGGGCGTGGTAGCTCATGACTGGAATCCTAGCACTTTGGGAGGCTGGGGTGAGTGGATGGCTTGAGCTCAGGAGTTGGAGTTCAGCCTGAGCAACATGGCAAAACCCCATTTCTACCAAATATACAAAAATTAGCCGGGCATGGTGGCGCACACCTGTAGTCCCAGCTACCAGGGAGGGTTGAGGTGGGCGGATTGCTTGAGTCCAGGAGGTTGAGGCTGAAGTAAGTCAAGATCATGGCACTGCACTCCACCCTGGGTGACAGAGCAAGACCCTATCTCAAAAAACAAACAAACAAAAAAATTTAAATCTTTTCAGTTGTTTTTAGTTGAACCACTACTCTCATTTTATTTATTTTATTTTTTTGAGATGGAGTCTTATTCTGTTGCCCAGGCTGGAGTGCAGTGGTGTAACCCTGACTCACTGCAACTTCCGCCTCCTGGGTTCAAGCAATTCTCCTGCCTCAGCCTCCCAAGGAGCTGGGATTACAGGCATGCACCACCACACCCCACTAATTTTTGTATTTTTAGTAGAGATGGGGTTTCACCATGTTGGCCAGGCTGATCTTGAACTCCAGACCGCAGGTGATCTATCCACCTCAGCCTCCCAAAGTGCCGAGATTACAGGCCTGAGCCACCGCGCCCGGCCCTGTTTATAATTCTACTGTCATGTCTTATGGTTTAAGATTTTGAGGGCCAGGCGCAGTGGCTCACGCCTGTAATCCCAGTACTTTGGGAGGCCGAGGTGGATGGATCACAAGGTTAGGAGATCGAGGCCAGCTTGATCAACATGGTGAAACCCTCTTTCTACTAAAAATACAAAAATTAGCCAGGCGTGGTGGTGAGCGCCTATAATCCCAGCTACTCGGGAGGCTGAGGCAGGAGAATTGCTTGAACCTGGGAGGGAGAGGTTGCAGTTAATCGAGATCATGCCACTACACTCCAGCCTGGGTGACAAGAGCAAGACTCTGTTTCAAAAAAAAAAAAAGAAAAGAAAAGAAAAGAAAGAAGGAAAAGAAATGGAAGGGAGGGAGGGAGGAAGGGAGGAGATAAGAAAACAAGCAAGCAAGAGGCCAGGTGCGGTGGCTCACGCCTGTAATCCCAGCACTCTGGAAGGCCAAGGCGGGCGGATCACCTGAGGTCAGGAGTTTGAGACCAGCCTGGCCAACATGGTGAAACCCCGTCTCTACTAAAAATACAAAAATTAGCTAGGCGTGGTGATGCATGCCTATAATCCCAGCTACTCAGGAGGCTGAGACAGGAGAGTTGCTTGAACCGGAGAGGCAAAGGTTGCAGTGAGCCGAGATCATGCCACTGTACTTCAGCCTGGGCAACAGCAAGACTCCGTCTCAAAAAAAAAAAAAAAGGCAAGCAGAAAGGAAGTAAAAGAAAAGAGAAGAAAAGAAGAAAGGAAAAGTAAATAAGCTTCTTGGAAAGAAATACACAGAAAAAAGGTCCTGGAATTTAAATAAGGCCTTGGAAGATCCATGTGGCTTCACTTGTAAAACTTGAGAGCTACTCAAGAAGTAATGAAGAAAGAGCACTTTAAATCACCATCAGGCCAGGCGTGGTGGCTCATGCCTGTAATCCCAGCACTGTGGGAGGCAGAGGTGGGCAGATCACTTGAGGCCAGTAGTTCAAGACCAGACTGGCCAATATGGTGAAACCCCAGCTCTACTAAAAAGAAAATACAAAAATTAGCCGAATGCAGCAGTGCACGTCTGTGGCTTGAGCCTGGGAGGCAGAGGCTGCAGTGAGCCAAGACTCACTGCACTCCAGCCTGGGCAACAGAGCAAGACTGTACAAAAAAAAAATATATCACCATCAATTCCACAGGGTCCTGCAAAGAATGATTTTATAAGATAATTCTTTTTATACTGGTAAACAAGGATTTTGCAGCTAAAATATTCTACCAAATTAGTTTCCTGCCTTATTCTTTCTCTGAAAATTAATCACAATAAAGCTCCTCAATGAGTTACACTCAAAGGGTTTATTACTGTTCTTTTAAGTTCAGCATTCTCTTTGGCTTCTTCTGATAAAGTTTACTTCCATGGTAACCAGTGCATCCGCAGCAAGAGGAAACTTCTGTTTATAGCAGGATAGCATAGTGGGTGAGTGAGAACTCCAGCATACAAATTCCAGCCTCACAATGTATTTGTTGTGTGACCCCAAGGAAATTACCTAACGCCACTAAAACTTGGTTTCTGTATTTGTAAAACAAGGATAACATTCTATTTCATAGTTTTGTTTTTTTTGTGAAGATTAAAAAGAGATGATCTACACAAAGTACTTAGTACAATGCCTTGCACATGGCCGGTGTTCAATGTTAGCCATTATTTTAATATTTTTACTGAAGTGGAAATAAATAGTAGGCAAAACAAAAGGAAAATAACAATGTTGAATATGAGTCACATTTATGTAAATGTAGCTGAAAGTATAAATATTAATAGTTCCATCTGCAAGGCTAAATTTGAATATTAAAGTTAATGATATAAAGTATAGGCTATATACTTTTTTTTTGAGACATCAGAGTCTCACATTTTATTTTATTTTACTTTATTTTATTTTATTTGAGACAGAGTCTCGCTCTGTTGCCCAGGCTGGAGTGCAGTGGTGCAATCTTAGCTCACTGCAACCTCTGCCCCTGGGTTCAAGTGATTCTCCTTCCTCAGTCTCCCGAGTAGCTGGGATTACAGGTGCCCACCACTACACCTGGCCCTTTTATTATTATTATTATTTATTTATTTTTTTTGTAGAGGCAGGGTCTCACTATGTTGCCCAGGCTGGTCTCAAACTCCGGGCTCGAGTGATGCTCCTAGCTCAGCCTCCCAAAGTGCTGGAATTACATGTAGTGAGCCACTTTGCCTGGCAAGGGTCTCGTTTATGTTAAGGATGGCTTCCTCCTTTTACTTCCTCTCTTGGCTTTCCTTTCTATCTCCTTCTACACAAACAACTTTAACCATTTTTATATATAGGCCCCAGAACTATGCAAATATACATACATATTTTTTTCTCTTTTTAAAAACTCTTTTCTTTTTACCATACAAAGTCTATAACTCAAATGCAAATATAGTAAGTACACTACAGAATCATATCTACTAAACAGCTTGGTTTCAGGCCAGATGCAGTCACATTTGTAATCCCAGCACTCTGGGAGGCCAAGGTGGGCGGATCACCTGAGGTCAGGAGTTTGAGATCAGACTGGCCAACATGGAGAAATCCTGTCTCTACTAAAAAATACCAAAGGCCGGGTATGGTGGCTCACGCCTGTAATCCTAGCACTTTGGGAGGCTGAGGAGGGCAGATCACTTGAGGTCACGGGTTGGCCAGCCTGGCCAACGTGGCAAAACCCAGTCTCTATTAAAAATACAAAAATTAGCCGGGCATGGTGGCATGTGCCTGTAATCCTAGCTACTTGGGAGGCTGAGGCAGGAAAATCACTTGAACCCAGGAGGCAGAGGTTGCAGTGAGTGGAGATTGTGCCACTGTACTCCAGCCTGGGCAACAGAGTGAGACGCCATCTCAAAAAAAAAAAAAAAATTAGCCGGGCATGGTGGCGGGCACCTGTAATCCCAGCTACTCAGGAGGCTATGGCAGGAGAATCGCTTGAACCCGGGAGGTGGAGGTTGCAGTGAGCCAAGATCGCACCACTGCACTCCAGCCTCAGCAACAGAGCGAGACTCCATCTTAAAAAACAACACCACAAAAAAACAAAACAAACAAAAATCAGCTTGGTTTCAAAGGACACTGAAGCACAAGATTCAAGACAGAAATCATATTAACAAGTGGGAAAGTCCCACTAAAAATCAGGAACCAAAAAGAAAACCAAAATTACACTTTCAGGCCTATAGTCCCAGCTACTCAGGAAGCTGAGGCAGGAGGATCATCTGAGCCCAGGAGTTTAAATGTAACCTGAGCAACATAGCAAGACCCTGACTCTAATTACAAAAAAATTAAACTTCGGTTTTACAGAAGCACCTATGGTAACTTAATTGCTCGATGCTCAACGCCTGGTCTTCAAGTCCCTGTCAAATTTGGAACTTCCACAATTCTACTCTAAGTGACCCAGGAGTAATACTGGGGAGGTAGATGTAGGTTTGATTATAATCAATTTTATTAACCCTATCAATGAGAATGGTTATGTGAACAGAAAGGGGATGTTCTATGTGAAAGATAAGAACGGGGCTCAAGAGCCGGAAGCTGGCAATCTACCCAGGAAGAGACAATGTGGCAGGCATAAGTGTGGTATCTGCCAGGGAGATACCAGGTATGGGGTGAGATTAACTGGCAAGCATTCACCCTGCCTGAATGAAATATTCACCGAAACCATCCACATAGTTTAGCTCGGATTAAGTTCACTTAGATGCTTTATTTATTTATTTATTTAGGTAGAGATAGGGTGTCTCGCTGTCTTGCCCAGGCTAGTCTTGAACTCCTGGCCTCAAGCGATCCTTCTGTCTTGGACTCCCAAAATACCAGAAGGCGTGAGACACCACACCCAGCCACTTGGATGCTTTCTGGTTAGTTTTTCAAATATTCCGATAATTAGAGTCAGAAGCTACAGATAGAGAATATAAGCACTCTGCCGGGCACGGTGGCTCATGCCTGTAATCCCAGCACTTTGGGAGGCTGAGGCAGGCGGATCACGAGGACAGGAGATCGAGACCATCCTGGCTAACAAGGTGAAACCCCGTCTCTACTAAAAAACAGAAAATTAGCTGAGCGTGGTAGCGGGCACCTGTAGTCCCAGCTACTCAGGAGGCTGAGGCAGGAGAATGGTGTGAACCTGGGAGGTGGAGCTTGCAGTGAGCCGAGATCGCGCACTGCACTCCAGCCTAGGCGACAGAGCAAGACTGTCTCAAAAAAAAAAAAAAAAAAAAAAAAAAAGAGATAATATAAGCACTCTTGTCCCTGGAAAAGGATACCCCCAACAGAAAAGAGTGGCATTCTTGCTCATACAAAAGACAACATAGTATAGTGGTTATATGCCCAATATCTGAAGGCATAATGGTTTCAAATCCTGACTACTGTTAACTTTTCTGTGCTTCAGTTTCCTCATTAACTGAGAATAATAATGCTTACTTTAAGTGTTGTTACATGGATTGAGCTAATTCAAGCATAGTATTTAGAGCAGTGCCTGGCACACAGTGCTCAATAAAACTATTATAACTTTTCAAAATAATTATGAAATATCTCTCGTGATTTTGGCCAGGCATGGTGGCTCATGCTTATAATCTCAGCACATTAGGAGGCCAAGGCAAAAGGATTGCTTAAAGCCAGGAGTTTGAGACCAGCCTGGGTAATAAAGCAAGTCCCCCATCTCTACACAAAATTAAAAAAAAAAAAAAAAAAAAATCAGCCAGGCCTGGTGGCCTGCAGCTGTAGTCCCAGCTACTCAGGAGGCCGAAGCAGGGGGATCACTTGAGCTCAGCAGTTTGAGGCTGCAGCAAGCTATGATCATGCCACTGCACTCCAGCCTTGGTGACATAGCAAGACTGTCTTAAAAAACAAACAAAAAAACACAAACACCCTGATTCTCATTTGTGTGGGTCAAAATCCAAGTATGATCAAGTCCAAAAAATTATGATTTTAAATTATCAAAAAAGAAAAAATAGTCATAATGTAAGGCTTCAGTGGTGAGGCAGGAATATAATGTGTGTGTGTATGTATGGAGGGCAGGGGATAGCTTTCAAGACAGAACACATATGGTGAAGAGCTTTGTATATTATACCAAGAAGTTTGAAATTTATTTTGCTATGCTGCCTAGGTTGGTCTTGAACTCCTGATTTCAACTGATGCTCCCATTTCAGCCTCCCAAGTAGCTGGGACTACAGACATACCACCACACCTGGCTTGAGTTTTATAAGTATTGAAAGGCCATCTAAAGTAATTTCAATTTCCAAAACACTGTCAAAATAAATTTAAACAAACTTTACATCTAAGTTACAGAATCTACAGAAAGCAACAAGAAGAGAGAATTCTGGAAAAACATAGGAATCAGTGATTTAAATACTTTAGTAGCAATACAACCTAAATTGAGACCCAAACCAAAATGTCAGTGAATCTAAATGAATACAAATGGGCTTCTTCTACTCTTAATATTTTAAAAAACACAGTACATTTTGTTTCCTGGCTCCATAATCCACTTCCTCTAATTGTTAGAGGCACTGGATCAGTCTGTTTCAAGTTTCTACCTACCACAGCAAAGAAAAGAGCAGTCCTGGCCGGGTGAGGTGGATCACGCCTGTAATCGAGCACTTTGGGAGGCCAAGGCAGGCCGATCATCTGAGGTCAGGAGTTTGAGACCAGCCTGGCTAACATGGTGAAACCTCGTTTCTCCTAAAAATACAATTAGCCAGGCGTGGTGGCGCATGCCTGTAATCCCAGCTACTCAGGAGGCTGAGGCAGGAGAATCACTTGAACCCATGAGGCAGAGGTTGCGGTGAGCCGAGATCACACCATTGCACTCTGGCTTGGGCAACAAGAGTGATACTCCGTCTCAAAAAAAAAAAAAAAAAAGGGAAAAGAAAAGAGCAGTCCTTGTCATCTGCCCCTCTGTCAACCTACAGATCTGGAAACAAAATATAGTAATGGAATAAAAAGTTCAGCACTCTTGGAGATAAGCAACATTATAATATTATACATGCTAATATATACACAATGTGGAGCACAAACATAGCTCAAAAACAGATGTCCAGAGTGTTGCAGATAAAGGAACCAAATCGGGGTGGGGGTGGGGGAAAGCCTGAATTCAGAAAAAAAAAAAGGCAGCTGATATCAAAGAGCAAACATCCTCTTTTTCCTTTTTGTTATTCTAATCTACAGGAGCCTTGACCTCCCAGGCTCAAGCGATCCTCCACCTCAGCCTTCCGAGTAGCTGGGACCACAGGCACTGGGCACCAGGCCCAGCTAGTTGTTTTTTTTTTTTAATTTTGTAGAGACAGTCTTGGCATGTTGCCCAGGCTGGTCTCAAACTTCTGGGCTCAAGCGATCCCCCTGCCTCAGCCTCCCAAAGTGCTGGAATTACAGGCATGAACCACCGCCCGGCCCTAATCTACTTTCATCTGGTGGAACCAGTTAACTGTGCTAGAATTGTGTTATGATAATGAACACCATCATAGAGATTACAGAATTTTCAAGCCCGTAAGTTTTAGCTCAATCTTCATTTTAAAAATGAGCTGATTAGGCCCAAAGCAGTATCTTCCAAAGTGCTGAGCAAGAATATGATTTTAACTGTTACATATGAAAGAGGTATATATTTATGTATTTATTATAATGGATGCTAAAAAAGCTATAAAATACATAAAAACCATGATTTCACAGATTATCACTTTGGAAGTGGGCAATGTTTTTTTAAAAAAACCATTAAACATGAAGTAAAATAACAACAGCACTCTAAATGGCAAAAATTGTGATAGTGGTATGACTCAGGTGAAGACTCCACAGCTGTCCCATGAGTACAGGCCTGTTTTTGTTTACTTTCTTTCTGGTTCTGGGTTGTGTTCTGAATGATTAGAAAAGATGTGACCTTAGACAGGGCTCGGTGGCTCACGCCTGTAATCCCAACACTTTGGCAGGCTGAGGCGAGCGGATTACCTGAGGTCGGGAGTTCGAGAACAGCCTGACTAACATGGAGAAACCCCGTCTCTACTAAAAATAGAAAATTAGCCAGGCGTGGTGGCGCCTCCCAGCTACCCGGGAGGCTGAGGCAGGAGAATCGCTTGAACCCGGGAGGCGGAGATTGAGGTGACCCTAGATCGAGATATCGCACTCCAGCCTGGGCAACAAGAGTGAAACTGTGTCTCAAAAAAAAAAAAAGAAGAAAAGAAAGAAACGATGTGACCTTTAGTTAAGTGGGCTTGTGTATTGTACCTAAGTTCATTCAGTGTACAAGAAACAAACATCAAGATACATATAGGAATTCCACTGTTTATTTGGCACAGTAAGTCATCCTTATGCTGGAACTATGATAACACCAACTTTGTAGTGCATAAACACATACTACAAGCACCTAAAGAAAAACCTAGCCTGAGACAAATATTCAAGCTGCAGGCTAAGTGATATGATCACTTCAATTACTTTCACATGACCTGTCGAAGGAGTATGGCAATGTAAAGTGTTTCTCTTATTTGCTAATATTTCTTTCTTTTCCTGAGATCACTCAGATCACTGGATCACTGAGCTGAGACCACCCAGTAATTTATAAAGCAAAGAGAAGAAATTTAAGCCAGCTGCAGAAATTTGTGTAAGTAACAAGGAGCTGAATGTTAATCACCAAAACAATGGGATAAATGTCTCCAGGGCATATCAGAGATTTTTCATGGCAGCCCCTCCCATCACAGGACCTGAGGCCTAGGAAGAAAAAATGGTTTTGTGGGCAGCCTCAGGACTTGAGGCCCTTAGTCCCAGCTGCTCCAGCTCCTGGCTAAAAGGGGTCAAGGTACAGCTTGGGCTGTTGCTTCAGAGGGTGCAACTCCCAAGCCTTCGTAGCTTCCATGTGGTGCTGGGCCTGCAGGTGCACAGAAGTCAAGAATTGAGGTTTGGGAACCTCTGTCTAGATTTCAGAGGATGTATGGAAATGCCTGGATGTCCAGGCCAAAGTCTGCTGCAGTGGAAGAGACCTCATGGAGAACCTCTGCTAGGGCACTGCAGAAAGGAAACGTGGGGTTGGACCCCCCCCCAAGAATCCCCACTGGGGCACTGCCTAGTGGAGCTGTGAGAAGAGGGCCACCGTGCTCCAGACTCCAGAATGGCAGGTCTACAAACAGCTTGCACCATGAACCTGGAAAAGCCGCAGGCACTCAATGCCAGCCCAGCAGAGCAGCCTCTGGGCCTGAACCCTGCAAAGCCACAGGGTCAGAACTGCTCAAGGCCTTGGGAGCCCACTCTTTGCATCAGCGTGCCCTAGATGTGAGACATGGAGTCAAAGGAGATTAAAATAAGCTTTAAGATGTAATGGCTGTCCCACTGGATTTTGGACTTGCATAGGGCCGGTAGCCCCTTTGTTTTGGCCAATTTCTCCCATTTGGAATGGGAGCATTTACCAATGCCTATTCTGCCATAGCATCTTTAGAAGTAACTAACTTGCTTTTGATTTTACAGGCTCCTAGGCAAAAGGGACTTGCCTTGCCTCAGATGAGACTTTGGACTTGGACTTTTGGGTTAATACTGGAATGAGTTAAGACTTTGGAGGACTGTTGGGAAGGCATGATTGTGTTTTGAACTGTGAGGACATGAGATTTGAAAGGGGCCAGGGGAGCCAGGCGTGGTGGCTCATGCCTGTAATCCCAGCACCTTGGGAGGATGAGGTGGGTGGATCATGAGGTCAGGCGTTCGAGACCAGCCTGGCCAACAGAGTGAAACCCCGTCTCTACTAAGAAATAAAAAAATTAGCCAAGTGCGGTGGCTCACGCCTGTAATCCCAGCACTTTGGGAGGCGGAGGCCGGTGAATAACCCGAGGTCAGGAGTTTGAGACCAGCCTGGCCAACACGGCAAAACCCCATCTCTACTAAAAATACAAAAATTAGCTGGGCGTGGTGGCAGGTGCCTGTAATCACAGCTACTCGGGAGGCTGAGGCAGAAGAATTGCTTGACCTTGGGAGGCAGAGTTTGCAGTGAGCCAAGATCGCGCCACTGCACTCCAGCCTGAGCGACAGAGCAAGACCCCATCTCAAAAAAAAAAAAAAAAAAAAAAAAAAAAAAAATTAGCCAGGTTTGGTGGCACACATTTGTAGTCTCAGCTACTCAGGAATGTGAGGCAGGAGAATCGCTTGAAGTGTTGGAGGTTGTAGTGAGCCAAGATCGTGCCACTGCACTCCAGCCTGGGTGACAGAGTGACTCCATCTCAAAAAAAAAAAAAAAAGAAAGAAAGAAAGGGGTCAGGGGCAGAATGATACAGTTTGGCTATTCATAATCTCATCTCGAATCTGGTGGGAGGTGATTGGATTATGGGGGTGGTTTCCCCCATGCAGTTCTCATGATACTGGTTTTATAAGAGGCTTTTTCCCCTTCACTGTCTCTCTCCTGCCATCCTGTGAAGAAGGCGCTTGGCTTCTCCTTTGCCTTCCACCATGATTGTAAGTTTCCTAAGGCCTCCTCAGCCATGCAGAACTGAGAGTCAATTAAACTTCTTTCCTTTATAAATTACCCAGTCTCGAGTATTTCTTTTTCTTTTTCTTTTTTTTTTTTTTTGAGTTGGAGCCTGACTCTGTCTCCCAGGCTGGAGCTCAGTGGCAAGATCTTGGTTCACTGCAACCTCTGCTTCCCAGGTTCAAGCGATTCTCCTGCCCCAGCCTCCGGGGTAGCTGGGATTACAAGCATACACCACCATGCCTGGCTATGTATTTTTAGTAGAGATGGGATTTCATCATGTTGGCCAGGCTGGTCTCAAACTCCTGATCTCCAATGATCCTCTCTCCTCGACCTCCCAAAGTGCTGGGATTACAGGCGTGAGCCACCAGGCCCAGCCTCGGGTACTTCTTTATAGCAGTGTGAGAACGGACGAATACAGACTCCATTCCAAGAGATGACAAATAGCAAAAGGCAAAATGATACTCCCTTCTTTTTTTCCCTCTCCCACTTTTATGTCTTTACGTTTCCTCCTACCATCAACTGCCTTTCCTAACATTGTGGTGACTAATGATTAAAGAAGAAAAAAACGACGAGATGAAACTCCACTTTACAGTACTTTTTCCCCCCACCACTCCAAACCCGAACTGTGAAATGCATTATTTTCCTGATCCTCTAATTTGTGCAGTAATGCCGCGAGGTAAGGCTGAACCTTTCTAGAGAGCAAGGGCTATCCAATACCAGGAACCTCAGAGTCCTTCCTCAAGCCATTATCTCAGAGCTATCTGATCACCGTGGTCACCGTACACGCAGTCTATTAATGTCAACCACGGCAACACAGTAAAGATGACGGGCGGAAAGTGATATCTGTTTAATTTCGAGGAAGGGTCCAGAGAATCACCATCCAGCCACCCTTCCTCCACTGGCCCCTCGATGTTCTCCCGGCACCTCCCGTCCTCGCCCCGGGCCCATCTGCCGAGTAAAGGCCAGAGCGCCCCCTCCTCCGCTTAAGCCCGACTCCACCAACTTTTCAAACAATACGATACACTCTTTCTTCTCAGGACATACTCTCAGACTTCATCCCGGCCAGCTCCCTCCGTCCCACTCCTGGAGACTCACCAAGCGGGCGAGGCCACTCCTCTCCGGCCGCAGCTCGGACACCCCAACTCCGGACCTGGCGCTGCACCCTAGTCGCGCCTGCGCGCGCCGAGCCCGTGCGCCTGCGCACTTCCCGCTCGCCGCGGACACGGACACACCCCTGCAGCTGGAGCCAATCACGGTGTTGGGGGTTTAAATGTCCCTGCCACGCAGGCGGAGAGTCTGGGAATTTACCAGTTAACCGGATAGATTTCAGTCCTGCCCGAAGCTGGGAGGTGTTCATGATATAAACATTTACTGAGGACAAACCGTGTGCCAGGCACTGTGCTGGATGAACGCTGAAGAAAAGAAAGCGAATAGAATGCTTTCCCTGCCCTTCAGCGCCTTTCAATATGTCTAGACTAAGATATAGATATGTAAACAAATTATAGTGGATAGAATACAGTGCATAGCACATAGAAAATCTGAGGCGCCTTTGGCTGATAATGAACAAAGCGTTTTATTCTTAGGGGTGTCTGGAAGGGTTCCCGGAGGAAGTGACTTGAGCCATGAAGGATAAGTAGGAGTTCCCCCGGAAATCCGGCAGAGAAAGAGCTAGTTTTCCAGGCTCTGGGGAACGGCTAATGTCGAGAACAGCGTAACGCCTTCTGGAAATTTCTAGTAGTTCATCCTTGTTAGAGGCTTAGTGCTAATCGTACATCCCCGAGTGTAGAGGGAAGAACGCTTTAGAAGGCCAACAATCGCTAGATCTTGGAAGGCCTTGGAATTTTAGACCACTTTGTACTATGGGCACTGAAAGCTACTGAAGAGTTTTAAGCAGATGGATGATTATTGTAAACTATTTGCTGCAGGAACCCTTCCATGCACCTCTAAGAATAAAATAAACTGCTGGAAATCAAAAATAGAAAGTGCTTCACCAAGCACGGTGGCTCACACCTGTAATCAATCCCAGCACTTTGGGAGGCTGAAGTGGGCAGATCACGAGGTCAGGAGTTTGAGACCAGCCTGGCCAACATAGAGAAACCCCACCTCTACTAAAAATACAAAAAATTAGCCGGGCATGGTGGCAGGCGCCTGTAATCCCAGCTAGTCGGGAGGCTGAGGCAGGAGAATCGCTTCAACTTGGGAGGCGGAGGTTGCAGTGAGCCGAGATCATGCCATTGCACTCCAGCCTGGGCAACAAGAGCGAAATTCCATCCCCCCCATAAAAAAAAATAGAAAAAATAGCTGGGTGTGGTGGCGGGTGTCTGTAATCCTAGCTACATTACTATCATAATGTCTATCACTGCCTGGCAACAGTGCCAGGCTCCATCTCAAAAAAAAAAGTGCTTCAAGGAGGAAGTAGTCTATTCCTCAAGGGATCAAGGAAGATGAAGCCTGAGAATGTTTTTTTTTAATTTCATAACACAGAGGTCACTGATTATCTCAGTGAAAGCTGTTTGTTGGAATGCTGGGGTTGAAAAAAACAACTTAGTAGTTTGGAGATGGGGGAGATGTACAGATGGGGACAAGTTGTAGAATGCTTTTGGAAAGTTTGGCCTTGACAGGGAGGAAGGAGGGAGAATGATGAAGGATCAAGATTTTTTGTTTTTGTTTTTTTGATTTTTGTTAGAATTAAGACTGGAGAAACTTGAGCATGGTAGGGAAGATTCAACTGAGAAAAAAATTGTTGAATAAAGGAAGAGAAGGGATAGCCAGTAGGCAAAGATCTTGAAAGGGTAAGAATAGAGGCAGTTTAGAGGCAGTTCAAAACACTGGTGAGAGTAATGGTTTTGGAAGAGGGGAGGGAGGGAGAAAGAGAGAGAGAGGAGGTATCTCCCCAGTTATGAGAGGAAGTATGTTTCTGTATATTTAGTAACAAGAAGTTAAAGTTCTCATGTGCTGACTTGTTTTCTCTGTGAAGTTGGAGATGGGGTCATCTTCTGATAGAAAAGGAGGTGGTATTGGGAGTTTAAAGGAAAGTTGAGATTTGAAATATTGTAGAAAGTAATACAACAAGTTGACAGAAAAATGTTGTAGGACTGGTAAGCAATATTGAGGGCCTTTTTAATATGGGCAAAAATAAACTCACCATTTTCTGCCCTCCTGTGTAAATTTCTCAAGCAGCAGTCACTTGTTGAGGGCAAAGGTGGAGAAAATGTATGGTTGAGTTCATTAGTTCATTTAGGGTTGTGATGGTCATTGATATAATTCCGTGGTTCTCAACCAGGGAAGATTTTGTCCTCCAGGGGATACTTGGCAATGTCTGGAGATGCTTTATTGTGATGACAGGGAAACGGGGGTGGGTACTACTAGCATCGTGTCCAGCAGTGCTGCTAAACATACATACACACACACACACACATATATATGTGTGTGTATATATATATATATATAGAGAGAGAGAGAGAGAGACAGAAGGTCTTGCTCTGTTGCTCAGGCTGGAGTGCAATGGTGTGATGTCGGCTCACTGCAACCTCTACCTCTGCAGCTCAAATCCTCCCACCTCAGCCTCCTGAGTAGCTGGGACTACAGGTGTGCACCACTACTGCCGGCTAATTTCTGCATTTTTTGTAGAGACAGGGTTTCACCATGTCACCCAGGCTGGTCTCAAACTCCTGGACTCAAGCGATCTGCCTCCCTTGACCTCCCAAAGTTATAGGATTACATGTGTGAGCCACTGCTCCCAGTCTGCTGCTAAACATCCTATAATGCACAGGATACCCCTGACAAAAAAGTATATGTTCCAAAATGTCAGTAATCCCAAAGTTGAGAAACCATAATCTAGCATTACCTTGGCACTCACCAATATCTGACTGTGGTCTTCTACAGGCTTTTCCTTGAATGATGGCCCAGAGTTTATAGGGTAAAATAGTTCTTCCAATGCATGCCTTTGAAGGAGAATAGAATGAGCAGCGTACCACAACCCTTGAGTGTTTCAAGGACTTGTGATGTCACAAACATGGAATTGGAAGTTTCCTAAACCTCAAGAACAAATCTGGATTTACATAGAAGAGATGAATATAGCCGCTTCCTTTCTTTTCTCTCTCTTTTCTCTCTTTTTTTTTTTTTTTTTTTTTAAGACGCAGTCTCGCTCTGTCGCTAGGCTGGAGTGCAGTGGCGAGATCTCGGCTCACTGCAAACTCCGACTCCTGGGTTCAAGGGATTCTCCTCCCTCAGCCTTCCGAGTAGCTGGGACTACGGGCATGCACCACCACACCCAGCTAATTTTTGTATTTTTAGTAGACAAGGGGTTTCACCATGTTGGCCAGGATGGTCTTGATCTCTGGACCTCATGATCCGCCCACCTCAGCCTCCCAAAGTGCTGGGATTACAGGCGTGAGCCACTGTGCCCCGCCGCTGCTTACTTTTATTTGAGGCATTGAAGGTCTTGTTAAACAGAGATGTTATAATCTCAATAATATTGGAGGGAAACTTCACATAATTATCAACCTGAATGTCGTTTCATTTATTTGACTAGCCTTAGTCACTAAAATTAGGTTTCTGAGGGAATGGGTATGGGCTAAGTTTAATAATAAATATAGGCGGCTGGGCGCGGTGGCTCACACCTGTAATCCCAGCACTTAGGGAGGCCGAGGGGGACAGATCATTTGAAGTCAGGAGTTTGAGACCTGCTTGGCCAATATGGCGAAACCCCTTCTCTACTAAAAACACAAAAATTAGTTGGGCGTGGTGGTGCACGTCTGTAATTCCAGCTACTTGGGAGGCTGAGGCAGGAGTATCGCTTGAATCCGGAAGATGGAGGTTGCAGTGAACCAAGACAGCGGCTCTGCACTACGGCCTGAACGACAGAGCAAGACTCCGTCTCAAAATAAATAAATAAATAATAATAATAATAAATGTAGGCACGGTGGCTGACACCTGCCATCCCAGCACTTTGGAAGGCCAAGGCAGGCAGATCACTTGAGCCCAGGAGTTTGAGACCAGCCTGGGCAACATGGTGAAACCCCGTCTCTACTTAAAAAATATTATAAATACCTTAGGCATGAGTAAGAATAAAATCAGTATTACGGAATGTCTGCTCTGTGATAGGCAGCATTCATAGATAAACACTTGACCTATGTTATTTAATCCTAGCAACACCCTGTGAGATAACATTATCCCAATTTTAACTCAAGAACCTGAGGTTCCACGAAGAATTGTAATTTACCCATAGTCACAAATTATTAGTAGCTAGTCCAAGATCTGAAACTCAGGTCTGTCTGTTCTAAAGCTCTTGCACCTTCCATTAAACAGTAAGTTTTACAAGGAAGGAGTGTTTTCAAAATTTAGCCTGAACAGTTGCCACTGACTAAAGGAAATGGCGGGACACCAAGGAAGAGAGTAGGAGCTACAGGGAGGCCGGGAAAGAACAAGGAGAAACAAGGAGAATGAAAAAGGGACCAGGGAGGCTGTTCATAGCGTCCAACGCTGCGTACTGACTCTCCCGCAAGCAGGCCTGCCTTTGTTCTTCCTCCATTCTTTTTGAGAAAAACCTCTTCCTGTGTGTCCGTTGTTCACTCTCTTGTGTTCAAATAAAGCTAGATTATTGAGAACGGCGGACCGCAAAGGAAAAAAAAGCGAGCGTGACGGCCTCGGTGTGCGCCTGCGCGCTGGCGGCGGCTGTGGCGGGGCCCGGCGGGGAGCGGGTCCGGAGCAGGCTCCCGGACCCAAAACTGAAGGGGGCGTCTGGGGCGTCAGGGAGCTCCCTCGCCTGGCCCTCGGCGGCCTGATGGAGTAAGAGGGGTTGGCTGTGAATGTGAGTATCGACGGGCGGGCCTGCGTTGAGCGTATCGGAGCCCAAGGGTCCCGCTGGTCTGCCCCTTAGGGAGGTTGTGGGGCTGCAAGACACCGCCGGGTTTCTACTCCTGCAGGCTGCGGCGCCGGGGCAACCTGGTGGTCCACTCTCCCAGAGCCGGCGCGGGTTTATGGGCAGGCGGTGCTGCTGGCTTCAGGGTACGGATTTTCGCGGGGGCGTTCCAGCTCTGCTCCCAGCCCCAGAAGGAAACGTGGCTCCAAAGCCTTGACCTTTAGGGGAAGCCACTGACCTCCTTCGTCCGCAGTTGGGCAGGGAGTCCAAAGACCCTGGTCCTTAAAGCCCGTAGGTCTCAGGCCAGGGACACATTTCAACCTCTTGCGACTGACAACCTCCGTTCTTTTTCCTCCTTTCGTTTCTCTCCTTGTGGGATGCGTCTTGAGAATAACAACTAATAACAAATAGTAACAACAGCTTACTGTGTCCATTTAATATTTAGTCCGAATCTCGGTGTATAATTGTGGAGAGGAAACACTTTACACCCTCTTCCCGTTTCAATTTGTTGTGTAATCATCTTTGAGAGTAAGATTAAGCCATCTTATTGAGAAGTTTGAAATATCCATGGCTTTTAGCAACTTGAGACTGTCATCCTAGGTAAGGGAAGTTCTCTTACCTAGCAAATAAGTGCTGTATCTACCATAATGGTTTATATCCAGTTTATTCAAACCACAAATAACTTTTTTTTTTTTTTTTGAGACAAAGTTTTCGCTCTTGTTGCCAGGCTGGGGTGCAATGGCGCGATCTTAGCTCACTGCAACCTCCGCCTCCTGGATTCAAGCGATTCTCCTGCCTCAGCCTACCCAGTAGCTGGGATTACAGGCACCCACCACCATACCTGACTAATTTTTTGTATTTTTATTTATTTTTATTATTATTTTTTTTTAGGATGGAGTTTCGCTCTTTCGCCCAGGCTGGAGTGCAGTGGCGGGATCTTGGCTCAGTGCAACCTCCGCCTTCCAGTTTCAAGAGATTTTCCTGCCTCAGCCTCCGAGTAGCTGGGATTGCAGGCGTGCACCACCACCATGCCCGGCTAAGTTTTGTATTTTTAGTAGAGACGAGGTTTCACCATGTTGGCCAGGCTAGTCTCCAACTCCTGACCTTAGGTGATCCACCCACCTCGGCCTCTGAAAGTACTGGGATTACAGGCGTGAGCCACCACGCCCGGCCCACAGATAACTTTTGAGTGCTTACTAAGAGCTTAGTACTGTTGTAAATAGCATGGGAAATCTTAAAATTTGCTTTAAGCCCCGTTCTCAAGTTTGGTCGTGAATGAAATAATGAAAGACAATATTCAGATGCAACTGGAATTTATTTAGTATCTGCTACACATTTGCCAAATACCGTGCCGTGCCTAGAGTTAACTCTTGAGTCTAGAAGATGGTAGGAGTTCTTTAATTAGAAATACTAGATGGTTTTTGAGGAGAACTTTAAAATGGCCTGGAAGGGGCCAGGCGCGATGGCTCATGCCTGTAATCCCAGCACTTTGGGAGGCCGAGGCGGGTGGATCACCTGAGGTCAGGAGTTTGAGACCAGCCTGACCGACATGGAAAAACCCTGTCTCTACTAGAAATACAAAATTAGCTGGGCATGATGGCACATGCCTGTAATCCCAGCTACTTGGGAGGCTGAGGCAGGAGAATCGCTTGAACCTGGGAGGCGGAGGTTGCAGTGAGCTAGGATCGCGCCATTGCACTCCAAAAACGAAACTCCATCTCAAAAAAAAAAATTAAAAAATAATAAATAAATAAAATGGCCTGGCAGGAGGTAGAGGGTGTGAACGAATCTGATCAGGCTAGTTCAGAACCTATTTTGTGTGTGTGTGTCTTTTGTTTTGTTTTTTTTTTTTTTAGACAGAGCCTTGCCCTGTCACCCAGGCTGGAGTGCAGTGGTGCAATCCCAGCTCACTGCAGCCTCCGCTTCTTGGGTTCAGGTGATTCTCCTGTCTCAGCCTCCCAAATAGCTGGGATTACAGGTGCCCATCACCATGCCTGGCTAACGTTTTATATTTTTAATAGAGATGGGGTTTCACCATGTTGGCTAGGCTGGTCTCGAACTCCTGACCTTAGGTGATCCACCCACCTCACCCTCCCAAATTGCTGGGATTACAGGCGTGAGCCACAGTGCCCGGCCTCAAATGTTTTGATTAAAATGAAGATATTTAAAAAGGAAACACTATGAATAGTGATTATTGTACATCTAGATTAGTGCACATGTAGTCTGAAGGCTGCTCTACAAGAGTTGAAAGGAATGGTAGATGCTAGACGACTTGGTTCTGGGACCAGGAATGGCTCAGTGAGAAGTCTATGTACTGTGTGTTTTGTAATTGGAGTATCTTAGTGGAGAGTTTAGGATTAATTTGTGTACCCAATGAATAAGAGCACCTGGGCAGACAAGTTAAATATGAATGCTCTGCTTGGACCTCTAGCATGTAAAATCACTAGTGGAAACTCTACAGTCGAGTGTGTGTGTGTGTGTGTGTGTGTGTGTGTGTGTGTGTGTTTATGTGCATGTTTGTGCATGTTTTAATCTGAAAGAAACTATCAAGAAGCTCCCAGGTCTTCATCAGTAAAGGATTGGTTAAATAAACGTATGCATTTGCTGGAAAGAATGAGCCAGCTCTGTATGTGCTAATATTGAGTGACCTCCCATATAGTGAGAAAGAAAAGGTGCAAAAGAGGGTGTGCATTTTGCAACCACTGTGGTTTCATAAAAATACTATGTATTGCATATACAATTGGTCCTCCATATCCGTCCATGGGTTCTGCATCCATGGATTCTACCAACTTTGGATGGATAATATTTGGGGAAAAAAAATTCACAAATTTCTGAAAAGCAAAACTTGAATTTGCTATGTGCTGAGTACATACTACATTGCATCCACATAAATGAAGTTATGTGTAGCCATTGTATTAGGTCTTGTATGTAATCTAGAGATGATTTAAAGTATACGGAAGGTATGTGTAGGTTACATGCATATACTGTGCCATTTCATATAAGGGTCTTCAGCATTCTCAGATTTTGGTATTGAGGGGGATCCTGGAACCAATCCACCATGGATATCGAGGGACAACCGTATATGCATAGAATATCCTCTGTGGAGGATAGTCAAAATCATAGAGACAGAAAGTAGAATGGTGGTTGCTAGGGGTTGAGGGGGGGGAAATGAGGAGTTACTATTTAATAGATACAAAGTTTCAGTTATGCAAGATGCAAATAGTTATGGAGACGGATGGTAGTGATGGTTGTACAACATTATGAATGTATTTAATACCACTAAACTACACTTAAATGGTTAAAATGGTAAATTTTATGTTTTGTATTTTCTTGCAAAAAAATTGAAAAATATCTCTGGAAAACAAGAAACTCACAAGAGTGGCTGGCTGGAAGTGGTGGTGGCTAGGAAACAGGAGAGGGTAGTAATAACTTTCCTGAAAAGTTTTTTATTTTATTTTATTTTATTTTTTGAGACAGGGTCTTGCTCAGTCACCTAGGCTGAAGCACAGTGGCATGATCATGGCTCACTACACCCTCAAACACCTGGGCCCCAGCAATCCTCTTCCCACCTCAGCCTTCTTAGTAGCTGGGACTACAAGTGTGTGCCACCATGCCCAGCTAATTAATAAAATTTTTTTTTTTTGTCAAGAGGAGATCTCACTGTGTTGCCCAGAATGGTCTTGAACTCCTGGCCTCAAGTGATTCTCTTGCCTCGGCCTCCCAAAGTGCTAGGATTATAAGTGTGCTGCCACTGCATCCAGGCCATATTTTCCCTATAAGCTTTTTATTTTATTTTATTTTATTTTATTTTATTTTATTTTATTTTATTCTTTTAAAGATGGAGTTTCACTCTTGTTGCCCAGGCTGGAGTGCGATGGCATGATCTCTGCTCACTGCAACCTCTGCCTCCCAGGTTCAAGTGATTCTTCTGCCTCAGCTTCCCGAGTAGCTGGGATTACAGGCACCTGCCACCATGCCCGGCTAATTTTTTGTATTTTTAGTAGAGATGGGGTTTCACTATGTTGGTCAGGCTGGTCTCGAATGCCTGACCTGGTGATCCACCTACCTCAGCCTCCCAGAGTGCTGGGATTACAGGCGTGAGCCACCGTGCCTGGCCAAAAAAATTAATTTTTTAATTGGCAATAAAATATATGTATTTATTATGTACAACATGGTGCCTCGATATATATATATAACAAGTCCTCACCTAACATCAATAGGATCTTGGAAACTGTGACTCTAAGCAAAACAGCATAATAACAAAACTAATTTTGCCACAGGCTAATTGATATAAAAAAGAGTTAAGTTCCTATGGCATATTTCTGGTCACAAAAACATCACCAAACTTCTAAACAAAGACCCCAAACACTTCTAATACTAAACATTGAAATAAATGTGAGCTATACGTAGATGTAAAGAAGAGTAGCCTGGGCATGGTGGCTCATACCTGTAATCCTAGCACTTTGGGAGGCCAAGGTGGAGGACACTTGAAGCTGGGAGTTCAAGATCAGCCTGGGCTTCAAAGCGAGACCCTGTCTCTACAAAAAATTTTAAAAATTGACCAAGTATGGTAGCATATACCTGTAATCCCAGCTACTTGGGAGGCTGAGGTGGAAGGATCACTTGAGCCCAGGAGTTCAAAGCTGCAGTGAGCTATGATCATGCCCCTGCACTCTACCCCAGGTGATAGAACAAATTCATGTCTCTGGAAGAAAAAAAAAAAAAAAAGAAGAAGGGCCGGGCGCCGTGACTCATGCCTGTAGTCCCAGCACTTTGGGAGGCTGAGGCGGGCGGATCACGAGGTCAAGAGATCTAGACGATCCTGGTCAACATAGTGAAACCCTATCTCTACTAAAAAATACAAAAGTTAGCTGGGTGTGGTGGTACACAAGCCTGTAATCCCAGCTACTCAGTAGGCTGAGGCAGGAGAATCGATTGAACCCGGGAGGTGGAGGTTGCAGTGAGCTCAGATCATGCCACCACACTCCAGCCTGGTGACAGAGCGAGACTCCGTCTCAAAAAAAAAAAAAAAAAAAAAAGAAAGAAAGTAATAAAAACAGGATATCTGCCTAATTTTTGGTGAATCAATGGGTGACCACAGTCACACTGGTGGTGAGCTAAATCAAGGAATAAATATTTCCAGAGCGAAAATTTTAAGGAGCACTGGCTACTACCGTGTGGTTAAAAATCAACAAGTATGACAGGTGGGTGCTTTAGTACCACATTGTTTATTGTTGTGCATACGTCACACATTTTTATTTTATAATAATTTGTATTTATCCACTCCTTTATTTTCCAACGTCTTTTTTTTTTTTTTTTTTTTTTTTGAGACGGAGTCTCGCTCTGTCGCCCAGGCTGGAGTGCAGTGGCGCAATCTCGGCTCACTGCAAGCTCCGCCTCCCGGGTTCACGCCATTCTCCTGCCTCAGCCTCTCCGAGTAGCTGGGACTACAGGCGCCTGCCACCACGCCCGGCTAATTTTTTTGTATTTTTAGTAGAGACGGGGTTTCACCGTGCTCTCGATCTCTTGACCTCGTGATCCGCTCGCCTCGGCCTCCCAAAGTGCTGGGATTACAAGCGTGAGCCACCGCGCCCGGCCTGAAACAACATTTTTTGAGGACCTGCTGTACCTTGTGGAATAGCTAGATGAAACTAATTAACATATGTATTACTTACAAGTTTTTGTGGTGAGAACACATAAATCTTGCATCACTTTCTAATGTCCCAGAAGATGTTCATGTAGGTGAAAAAACTGTTTATAATTATCTGAGCCTCAAACCAAATTTGTTTAACATAAACATACAGTATTTTTTTTTGTTGTTTTTTTTCTGAGGTAAGGTCTCACTCTGACCCCCCAGGCTGGAGTGCAGTGGCATGGTCTTGGCTCACTGCAACCTCTGCCTCCTGGGTTCAAGTGATTCTTGTGTCTCAGCCACCTGAGTAGCTGGGATTACAGGCATGCACCCCCACGCCCAGCTAATTTTTTTTTGTAGAAATGGGGTTTTGCCATGTTGGCCAGACTGGTCTTGAACTCCTGGACTCTAGCGATCCGCCCGCCTCTGCCTCCTAGCTGCTGGGATTACAGGCGTGAGCTACCGCGTCCAGTCAACACAGAGTATTTTTTGCCTGAAGCATAGTTAATGTGTAAATCAAGGGATTGTGCTTTCTTTAGTTCAGAAAGATTATTGAATTGGTCACTATTTTTGGAAATTATATTGCAGACAGCAATGCTGTTTGTGTTTGTTTGTTTTGAGACAGAGTCTCACTCTGTCACCCAGGCTGGAGTGCAGTGGCATGATCTTGGCTCACTGCAACCTCTGCCTCTCGGGTTCAAGCAATTCTCGTGCCTAAGCTTCCTGAGTATGTGGGACTACAGGCACGCATCACCACACCTGGCTAATTTTTGTATGTTTAGTAGAGGTGGGATTTCACTATGTTGGCCAGGAACTGCCTCAGCCTCCCAAAGTACTGGGATTACAGGCGTGAGCTGCCATGCCCAGCCTATTCATGGTATTTTTTATCAACAATATCACATGCCTATCTCTATTAGTCTGATTTTGTAGTAGTCACATTTATAGTTTTATTCTTCTAATATAGTCATGTCTGAGCATTTATATGTTGATATACATGTTACTTTATAACTCACTTTCCTTTAATTTTTCATTTTTATTATAGTTAGCACATTATATTGATATTTGAAGTTTTACATGTGTAAGTCACAGTAGCTCTGCATTTTATTTCAGGAAGGATAAGAAGGTTATTACAAAATATTTATAATAAAAGGGGGTACAAAATATCTTTAAAGAAAAAATTACGTGGGCCGGGCGCGGTGGCTCACGCTTGTAATCCCAGCACTTTGGGAGGCCGAGGCGGGCGGATCACAAGGTCAGGAGATCGAGACCACGGTGAAACCTCGTCTCTACTAAAATACAAAAAAAAAAATAGCCGGGTGTGGTGGCGGGCGCCTGTAGTCCCAGCTACTCGGAGAGGCTGAGGCAGGAGAATGGCGTGAACCCGGGAGGCGGAGCTTGCAGTGAGCCGAGATTGCGCCACTGTACTCCAGCCTGGGCGACAGAGCGAGACTCCGTCTCAAAAAAAAAAAAAAAGAAAAAATTACGTGGTGACAATTGGGGAAGCTGGCTGATCAGAACACTGGGGATTGTTATAATAATCCTTCTATTTTTATGTAGGAATGAAAATTTCCACAATGATATGTTTTAGGAAAAAAGAGTTGGGTCTGATGTGATTGAGAATTGTTGCTCTACAGTGTGCCTCAAAAAATAGCCACAATTGGGATAAATGTTATAAAGAAGAGACAGGGTTTCAGAAGAGCAGTGCACAGTGAGGGGTATGACCTAGTCTGGGAGATGAGGGAGTGCTTTCCTAGGCAACTAACATTTGGACTGAGATTTGAAGGATGAGTAATTAACTAGATGAAAAGGAGTAAGAGCTTTCCAAGGAGAGGGACCAGCATATGAAAAAGCCTTAAGGTGGGAGGAGTGTGGTAGGTGGGAAGAACTGAAAATGCCATTTTGTCTGATCACAGAGATCTACAAGAAAGTAGCTCAAACCTAAGTAATACACATTAGCAAGGGTTGTGTCAAGCTGGCCTTGTAAGACCTTTTAAATATTTTGATTTATATCTTACATAATTAGATGACTTTGAAGGGCTTTTAATAGTGAGGGACAAAGGCATAAAACATAAGCATGCATGAGAATAGTTTTTTCAGTGTATAGTTGAGCAAACCATGTATGTGTATGTTTAGATGGAGGCACCATAAAATTGAGGTAGGCTGGAATGCCGAGCCACATCATGAACAGCTGCCATTCAAGAGTCACCCAGGTCCCAGCAGACTTTGTCACTAAACCTAGGGCCTCCTACTCTCCATCGCATGATTGAGGATATGTCTTCTTTGATCAGTCTGTCCTGCTCGAGCATTGCTTGGAGCCATTCGAAGAGGCTGGTGGCTCTCAAAAGTGCAAACTTTTGTGTCTTTATTTATTTTTATTTATTTATCGAGACAGAGTTTTGCCCTTTTGCTGAGGCTGGAACGAAGTAGCGCTATCTCGGCTCACTGCAACCTCTACTCCCCGGGTTCAAGCGATTCTCCTGCCTCAGCCTCCCATATAGCTGGGATTATAGGCTCCTGCCACCACACCAGACTAATTTTTATATTTTTAGTAGAGATGGGGTTTTGCTATGTTGGCTATGCTGGTCTCAAACTCCTGACCTCCGGTGATCTGCCTGCATTGGCCTCCCAAAGTGCTAGGATTACAGGCATGAGCCACTGTGCCTGGCCGAGACCCTGTCTTTAAAAAAAACATCAATATAAATGATTTCCACACAACAACTGGAGAATATACTATTTTCCCCAAGCGTATATATAAACCAGATGCTGGGCTGTAATTCTCAGTATAGTTGAAAGGATTAAAATAATATAGTATATGTTCTTTGACAGTAATAAAATTATTATTATTATTATTAATTAATTTTTTTTTGAGACAGAGTTTCGATCTTGTAGCCTAGGCTGGAGTGCAGTGGCGTGATCTTAGCTCACTGCAACCTCTGCCTCCCAGGTTCAAGCGATTCTCCTGCCTCAGCCTCCCAAATAGCTGGGATTACAGGTGCCCACCACCACGCCCAGCTAATTTTTGTATTTTTAGTAGAGATGGGGTTTCACCATGTTGGCCAGGCTGGTCTCGAACTCCTGACCTCAGGTGATCCACCCACCTCCGCCTCCCAAAGTACTGGGATTATAGATGTGAGTCATAGCTCCTAGCCTCTTAATAAGATTAAATTAGAAACCAAGATGTGTAAAAGGCCACAAGTATTTGGAAATTCAATGAATCTTCTAAATAATCTGTGAGTCAAAGAAGAAATCACAAGAGAAATTAGAAAGTACTTTGAACTGATTGATAATGAAAATACGACATCAAAATTTGTGGGATAACTGTCATGGCCAAGGGGAGCCAAAGGAGAAATGATGACTAAATGTAATGTGGTATCCTCTATGACATGCTGGAAGAGCAAAAAGGTAGGAGGTAAAGAATGAGGACATCTGGGCTGGGCATGGTGGTTCACGCCTGTAATCCCAGCACTTTCAGAGGCCAAGGAGGGCAGATTGCCTGAGGTCAGGAGTTCCAGACCAGCCTGGCCAACATGGTGAAACCCCGTCTCTACTAAAAACACAAAAGTTAGCCGGGCGTGGTGGCAGGTGCCTGTAAAGCTACTCGGGAGGCTGAGGCAGGAGAATTGCTTGAACCTGGGAGGCTGAGGCAGGAGAATTGCTTGAACCTGGGAGGCAGAGGTTGCCGTGAGCCAAGATCATGCGACTGCACTCCTGCCTGGGAGACAGAGCAAGACTGCGTCTCAAAAAAAAAAAAAAAAAAAAAAAAAAGAGAACATCTGAATAAATAAAATCTGGCTTCCATAATAACAGTGTATCAGGCTGGGCACGGTGGCTCATGCCTGTAATCCCAACACTTTGGGAGGCCGAGGCGGATGGATCACAAGGTCAGGAGTTTGAGACCAATCTGGCCAATATGGTGAAACTCCATCTCTACTAAAAATACAAAAATTAGTGGGGCGTGGTGGCGGGTGCCTGTAGTCCCAGCTACTTGGGAGGCTGTGGCAGGAGAATTGCTTGAACCCAGGAGGCGGAGGTTGCAGTGAGCCAAGATTGTGCCGTTGCACTCCAGCCTGGACAACAGAGTGAGACTCTGTCTCAAAAAATAAAATAAAATAGGCTGGGCGCGGTGGCTCACGCTTGTAATCCCAGCACTTTGGGAGGCCGAGGCGGGCGGATCACGAGGTCAGGAGATCGAGACCACAGTGAAACCCCGTCTCTACTAAAAATACAAAAAAATTAGCCGGGCGTGGTGGCGGGCGCCTGTAATCCCAGCTACTCGGAGAGGCTGAGGCAGGAGAATGGCGTGAACCTGGGAGGCGGAGCTTGCAGTGAGCCGAGATCGGGCCACTGCACTCCAGCCTGGGTGATAGAGCAAGACTCTGTCTCAAAAAAAAAAAAAAATAAATAAAATAAAATAAAATAAAATAAAATAAATAACAATGTATCAATATTGGTTTGTTAATTGTGACAAATGTAACATTCCGATGTAAGATTTTTGGCTTTTTTTTTTTGAGACGTAGTTTCAGGCGGAGGTTACAGAGGTTGCAGTGAGCTGAGATAGCACCACTGCACTCCAGCCTGAGCAACAGAGTGAGACTGTGTCTCAAATAAATACATAAATAACAGTGTATCAGTATTGGTTTGTTAATTGTGACAAATGTAACACACTAATGTAAGTTTTTTGTTTTTTTTTCTTTTGAGGCTGAGTTTCACTCTTGTTGCTCAGGCTGGAGTGCAGTGGCCGGATTTTGGCTCACTGCAACCTCCGCCTCTCGGGTTCAAGTGACTCTCCTGCCTCAGCCTCCTGAGTAGCTGGGATTACAGGTGCTTGCCACCAAGCCCAGCTAATTTTTTTTCTTTTTAGTAGAGACAGGGTTTCACCATCTTGGTCACGCTGGTCTTGGAACTCCTGACCCCAGGTGATCCACCTGCCTCAGCCTCCCAAAGTGTTGGGTTTACAGGCATGAGCCACCACGCCTGACCAACCTGGATAATTTTTTATTTTTTTGTGGATACACGAATTTTGCTGTGTTGACCAGCCTGGTCTTGAATTCCTGGCTTCAAGCCATCCTCCCAAAGTGCTGGGATTACAGACGTGAGCCACTGACCTGGCCAAATGAAAGATGTTAATATGGGAAACTAGACGTGGGGGTATATGGAAACTATACTATCTCTATCTTTGCCACTTTTCTATAAATCTAAAACAATTCTAAAATAAAATGTTTATTAAAAAGTACTAAAAAATGTGGGATGCCACTAAAGCAGTGCTTAAGAGAAGTTTATGGGTTTAAACATATTTATTGGAAAAGAAAAAAGGCCTAAAGACTTGACCTCAAGTTCTACCTTAAGAAGCTAGTAAATGAAGAACAAAATAAACCCAATGTATGTAAAATGAAAGGTAATAAAGACAGCAGTTGAAATTAAAGAAATAGAAAAATACAATAGACAAAGTTAGTTCTTTGAAAAGATTAATAATATTAACAAACCCATAGATAGACTGATAAAGAAAAACACAGTTGACCCTTGAACAGCTCAAGGGTTGGGGACACCGATACCCTGTGAAGTCAATAATCCATCTATAGCTTTTGACTCTCCCCAAACTTAACTACCAATAGTTTATTGTTGACCAGCAGCCTTACTGATAACATGAGTTAATTAACACATTTTGCATGTTATACATGTTGTATATCCTTAAAGTAAGCTAGAGAAAAGAAGATATTATTAAGGAAATCTTAAAGAAGAGAAAGTATACAGTTGACCCTTGAACCGCACAGGTTTGCGGTTCGCAGGTCCACTTATACACAGATTTTTCTCTGCGTCTGCTACCCCTGAGACAGCAAGACCAACCCCTCCCTTGCTTCCTCCTCAGTGTACTCAATGTGAAGACTGAGGATGAAGACCTTTATGATGATCCACTTTATGAATATATACATATACAAAATGGATAAAGATTACTAAATGTACTGTTAACAGTGAGATGAAGCTGGGCGTGGTGTCTCACACCTGTAATCCCAGCACTTTGGGAGGCCGAGGCTGGTGGATCACCTGAGGTCAGTTCTCAATCAGCCTGGCCAACATGGTGAAACCCAGTGTAAGGTGGCTAAACTGAGGATGGCAGTAGGTTTGGATTCCTTATTTACTTACTTATAGTTTGTCACTTCTCAGTCACCTTGGTTAAGATCACAGAGTTGGATGGTTTGTATTTCCTTGGCTTCTAGTCTTTGTCAAGGCCTTTAAAAAGAGCAGTGGTTCCCATCTAGAAGACTGGGCTAATTACAGTATTTCAGAAAGCTTAATGGAATTTATGTATTTACCCAATTTAAGAATATATAAACTAAAGTTACTTTGCCTGGAATCATGTCACCTCAGGGTTTAAATACTAAATCTTCCTTATCAATTGAATACTTTGCTGGCAGTTATATTTTGATTTTTTAAGAAAATGAAAATGAGTATTCTTAATACATGCAGATTAGAAATGAGCTTGTGAAAGAAAAAAATAACTAAAAAGAGGGAGACTTTGATTAAAATGTTGATATAGAGTATTTCTGTTATACTGTATGGCTTTTTTTTTTATCCATTTACTAGGGGTTGATGTTGTTGGCTTTGTCAAATAAAAGAACAGTTTGTATTTTAGTGCTTGGTTTTCAACCAAGTAAATATATAAAAACTCCACAGTAACTGCTATAATTTCTACCAGAGAGTCACACTCTTTTACTGACTTTATTGCTTCTAAGTTTCTTGTTTCTGTTTTGCTTTGGTGGTTAATAACTGGAAGCACAATTTAAAACATTTCTGGACGTATCTTTACCAATTTCTCTAACCCTTAGAATAGTGCTTAGTGCTCAATAAATGTTTGTTGAATGAAGTAACAAAATAACGCATGTAAGTAGTAATTAAAGTTGAAGTAGATGTTACATTATAAAGCAGTTAGAAGTAGTATGCTATAGCACTTAACATTTCTGTTTGAGATTTAAGAGATTATTAGTAATATGGAAAGTATAAATAATACTGTACCTGTCCACAAAGGTATATTTCTTTGTTTTGGTAGCTAATTGACATTCAGCTTTCTTAAATGTCCATATTTTTACCCCATAATCCTACTTTAGTGTTTTGAATTTTATTTTTTATTTTAATTTTTTGAGACAGAGTCTCGCTGTGTCACCCAGGCTAGAGTGCAGGGGCGTCATCTCGGCTCACTACAACCTCCGCCTCCTGGGTTCAAGCGATTCTCCTGCCTCAGCCTCCTGAGTAGCTGGGATTACAGGCACATGCCACCATACCCAGCTAATTTTTGTATTGTTAATAGAGACATGTTGGCCAGGCTGGTCTTGAACTCCTGACCTCAAGTTATCCACCCACCTTGGCCTCCTGGGATTATAGGCATGAGCCACCATGCCTGGCCTGAACTTTATTATTGAATAAAATTATTTAGGCATTCAGTAATATTATGAAGTGGGTTGGCCGGGCGCGGTGGCTCACACCTGTAATCCCAACACTTTGGGAGGCCGAGGCGAGCGGATCACGAGGTCAGGAGATGGTAGACCATCCTGACTAACACGGTGAAACCCAGTCTCTACTAAAAATACAAAAAATTACCCGGGCGAGGTGGCGGGCGCCTGTAGTCCCAGCTACTCGGGAGGCTGAGGCAAGAGAATGGTGTGAACCCCAGGGGGCGGAGCCTGCAGTGAGCCGAGATTGCGCCACTGCACTCCAGCCTGGGCCACAGTGAGACTCCGTCTCAAAAAAAAAAAATTATGAAGTGGGTTGCATGGCAAGAAAACTGCCGAGTAATCAGAGGAGTGGAGAACCTTAGGCCTCTTTGATTTGTCCTTCTGCCATATTATCTAGGAGTTACAGATTAAACTATGGTGGTTTGTAACCTCATTATATCGCAGTTTTAAAATCTCATAAGGAATGTACCCCAGATGAGGAAGCAGATCTATTAGAGCCTGATGTTTTCTGTAGAGGAAGGAATAATACTGCTTGGGGAGTAGATTTAAAATTTCATATAGAGCATCTCTAGCAGGGACTTGAGGAAAGTGTGCTAGTGCTAGAGGATTATGAAAGAGTAAACCATTGTTGAGTCTTAATCTAAACCCATGGTATTTTCTTTCTTTCTTTCTTTCTTTTTTTTTTTTTTTTTTTTTTTTGAGAGCCTCACTCTTACCCAGAGTGAAGTACAGTGGCACAATCATAGCTCATTATAACCTCAAACTCCTGGGCTCAAGGAATCCTCCTTGCTGTGCCTCCCAAGTAGCTGGGATTACAGGCATGAGCCATAGTACCCAGCTAATTCTTTCATTTTTGTAGAGACACTATGTTGCCCAGACTGATGTTGAACTCCTGTCCTCAAGTGATCCTACCACCTCAGCCTCCTCAAGTGCTGTGATTACAGATGTGAGCCACTGTGCCTGGCCTCAAACCCTAGTATTTACTCAGCTTAGTTACTAAACTCACATTTAGTAACCCAAGATGGATAATTCCATTTGGAATAATCAAATACTTTTGAATTGCTTACGATATGTCATCTACTGTTCTAAGTGCTAGACTGAACTATACTAGTGAACAAAATATGCAAAGTCCTTTTTCTCACAGAATTTAAATTTTAATTGGCAGAGACAGAGAATAACAAATACATACTATGTTAGGTAGTAAAAGATAATGTTCCAGATATCGCTTGTTCATAAACTATTCCAAAATTTCCTGGCTTAAAACAACCTTGTATTGTGTCTCACAATTCTCTGGGTTGAAGAGGGTTTATCTGGATGGTGTATGTATTGGTCTCACTTGGGGGTCTCTCATTGGTGGCTGGACCTGGAGCCCCCAAGATGGCTCACGCTTCTGGCTGTCAATTGGTCCTGCTTGTTGTTTGGGTACTCAGTGGGGGCCTCCGTTCTTTTTTTTACCTGGCCTTAACCTGTGGCTTTGGCTTCTCACATCAAGGTGGCTGGCTTTCAAGAGGGAGCGTAACAAGTGGGCAGAGGCAGAAGGTACAGATTTCTGAAAGCCCAGTCTCTTAAGTTATACAGCATCACTTCTGCCACATTTTATTGATCAAAATAGTTCACAGGGAGGGGAAACAGACTCCATCCACCTTTTCATGGATGGTGGCAAGATCACATTGCAAAAGAGCACAGAGGGTAGCAGATGTTGTTGAGGCCTTCTATGGAAACATGATCTACCACAGTGCTATAAAAAATTAAGCAGGTTAATAGGGGAATAGAGAAACTGGAACTGTGTGGAGAGGTGGGGTGTCAGAAAGTGCAATATTATGTGGAGGGTCAGGCAGGGCCTCTCCCATAAGGCAATATTTTAGATACCCAATGGAAATGAATGAGCCACGGGAACCATAAGGACTTTTTAAGGAAGAATATTCCAGGCAGAGAACAGAAAATGTAGAGGTGCTAAGGTGGGAGGATCTGTGATGTGAACAAAGAATAGCAACGAGGGGAATGCGAGTGCATTAGAATGATAGAGGAAGAACAGGAGGGCATGCGAATGATTCCGAGAGGAAGAGAGAAACAGATTTTGTAGCCATGGCAAAGACTAGGTTTTCTGTGAGTGAGATGGACGCCATTGGGAAATTCTGAGCAGAGGAATTACATACAGGTTAAGTTCCTTTATCCGAAATGCTTGGGACCAAAAGTGTTGTGGAGTTCAGATTTTTTCGGATCTTGGAATATTTGCATACTTACTGGCTGAACATCCCAAATTGAAACATTCCAAATCTAAGCTGCTTCAGTGGGCATTTCCTTTGAGCATCATGTTGACACCCAAAAAGTTTCCGGTTTTGGATCATTTCAGATTTCAGATTTTTAGATTTGGAATGTTCAACCTGTATACGTTCTAACTTAAACTTTTTTTTTTTTTTTTTTTTTTTTTAGACAGAGTCTTGCTCTGTCGCCCAGGCTGGAGTGCAGTGGTGCAATCTCGGCTCACTGCAACCTCTGCTCCCGGGTTCAAGCAATTCTGCCTTAGCCCCCTGAGTAGCTGGTATTACAGGCACCTGCCACCACGCCCAGCTAATTTTTGTATTTTTAGTAGAGACGGGGTTTCACCGTGTTGGCCAGGCTGGTCTCTAACTCCTGACCTCGTGATCTGCCCGCCTCGGCCTCCCAAAATGCTGGGATTACAGGCGTGAGCCACTGCGCCTGTCCATTCTGAATTAAACTTTAAAAGAATCTTATTCTAAGAATCTTTGGCTACGCTCAAAACACTGTTTTGAGAATCAGCTGTGAGAGGACAAGAGCAGAAGGAAGGAGTCATTTCGGTAGTAGGGTAATGCCGTGTGGGATGATAGATGTGCTGGGTGGTGAGAAGTGTTGGAATTTGGCTATATATAAAGGTAGGTCTGACAATTTCCTAACGAGGGTGGATATGGGGTGAAAAAGAAGGATCAAGGATGGCTCCCAAAATGTTTACCCTATGCACCTGGAAACAGAAAGACTGGGGGAGGAGCAAGGTGGAGGTGAGGAAGATAAGACTTGAAATTTTGGTTATGTGAAGATGAATGTAAGAAGGTATCTGAGGAGAAAAGGTTACTAAATGTTACTTCCTCATTGCAGGTTTGACGTTGAGTGCTTCAGGTCTGGTCACTATGGTACGAGAACGAAAATGCATATTGTGCCACATCGTGTACAGCTCAAAAAAGGTAATAATGGAAGAGGGAGAATCTGAGGCTTTATGACTATTTTTTAAAGAGACATGTTATTAATAGATGTTATTAATATTAATAGACATGTTATTAATAGGAAAAGCTTTGACAATGTCTTATTTATGCTTCTTTTCTTTCCTAAACCATAGTCTCATTCCACTGGTTTCTTTCTCGTTACTGCCTCCTAAAGCCAGTACCTGTATTATTAAACTTCTGTCCATCCAGAATTTGAGGGTATTCAAAACTAGATGACAGGGAAATTTAGTAACCAGTTATAGGGAAGATACCTTAAAATTCCAAGGTTATTTGAAGTTATACTGCTTTGTGCAGTTTTAAGATCATGTACTTTTTGATTAGCTAAGGATATAGCATTTATTATATGTACCTGCATTCTGTTTATGCCTATGCTTGTGAAAAGTGCAGCACAGCAGAAATGGTATTAACAATATCCTAGATGTCCACAAGGTGGGGATGTTGCTCAAAGTAAAACTTTTTTTTTTGAAATGGAGTCTTACTGTGTTGCCCAGGCTGGAATTCAGTGGCACAATCTCAGCTCACTGCAACCTCTGCCTCCCCAGTTCAAGTGATTCTCCTGCTTCAGCCTCCCAAGTAACGGATTACAGGCATGTGCCGCCAGGCATGGCTAATTTTTGTATTTTTAGTAGAGACAGGGTTTCACCATGTTGCCCAGGCTGGTCTTGAACTCCTGACCACAGGTTATTCACCTGCCTCGGGCCTGTCAGAGTGCTAGGATTATAGGCATGAGCCACTGTGCCCGGCCAAAACATCTTTTTAGGACCTAAAATTGGCTGCAATTTGGGTCACTTTTTGCCTTTACCTGCCTTTATCATTTGCTTTCAGAGTAGGGCTGCTAGTTTAAATACTGAGGAATTTATTCTCTTTGCTTTTAAGATGCTCTTGATTGTCATTGGAAATTCAGAGAACTGGGAGGATCATGGGCTCAGTTAGCCAGGGAAGTGTGAGTGGAAGTGTTAAACTTTGAAAAGTGTCTAGAGTAACGATGGTTTAAGAGAAATGAGGAAGAGATATTTTAGGTAGGAGAACAACATGTACAGAGACAAATGGAATGGAGTATGACCGTTCTAGGAGTTGGCAAGAAGGCTCATCTGATTAAAACAGTTTTGCCTTGGGAATAGCAGGACTGTAATTTGTAATTAAGTGAAGACAGTTGATAAATAGTGTTGGACGCCACATTGAAGGGTCGATTATGATCCACCAAGTAGACTTGGGTGGATACTATTTTTTTTCTATCTAGATTTCTGTTAGTGATGGAAAAATTAGTGAGATTTAAAAATCATGTTTAATAATATACCTGCTACTGTTTACAAAAATAAAAGAATGCTCTTCTAATTTTAAAAATTTGATGAAGGTTTATACAAATTGTCAATAAGTCAGAATTCCTTATGACTACTTTCACGTTGGACAGAGGTAGGGAGAAGATGTGAGATGGATAGGCTGCTGCTCAGAGATGTGATATCAGAGTTTCATAGAATAGCAGCCCCATCTTGTGATACCATGATTTTGTGATTTTGCCATTTTAAATCTTTCTGGCTCTTCTACTCTGGTTTCAAACATACTTTTATCTCTTCATACTTTTCCGTGATCATAATGAAGTTAAATGAAGGGCTGGAATTATCTACTCCTGCCCTAGGAAAAGCTGATTGTAGTTTTTATTTTCCTTTTTTTTAAAAAAAGGAAAAGCTGGTTGTAGTTTTCATTTTTATTTTTATTTTTTGCTTTTTTATTTTTTTTTTAAAGCAAGGGAATGGCCTGCTTTAAGTGAGCTGTATGATTTAAGAAAATAACAAAATGGGTTAGTTGGAAGGGATAACTGATACTTATTTTCAGATAGGACTATGAACAATTGATGTTGAAGCCGTGCTTGTCTCCAATTTCCCAAACTAGTGTAACTCTGGTTTCTCCAAATAAACTATGGAGGAGAAAACGTTCAAAGTGACTTGAGTATGGGGAAAAGCTGTGTAAGGTATCCCTGAGTATCCTGAGGCCCATTAACATATAAAATACTGAGAAGCCCTGCAGTTAAATATATATGTATAATAGAGATGGAGTCTCACTATGTTGCCCAGCTGGTCTTGAACTCCTGGCCTCAAGTGTGAGCCACTACACCTGGTCATATTTTTTGTATTATTCAATGTTTTCCACATGTGTTTAACCATGAGTGCCCCCCTTCCCTCCAACCAACCCAGCCTTTAAAAATACAATACTGATTAATATACAAGGCCTAAACAGAAGCCTAATACATGAGAAGGAATGCATTTGGGGCTATTACCTTAATCCCATGCCTGTGGATCTTTTTTCTTTTCTTTCTTTTTTTTTTTTTTTTTTTGTTGTTGTTGTTTTGTTTCATTTTGAGACAGGGTTTTACCCTGCTGCCTAGGCTGGAGTGCAGTGGAGCCATCTCAGCTCACTGCAACCTCTGTGTCCCAGGCTCAGGTGATGCTCCCATCTCAGCTTCCTGACTAGCTGGGACTACAGGCATGTGCCACTATGTTCAGCTATTTTTTAATTTAAAAATTTTTTTTGTAGGGATGCGGTCTTACTAGGTTGCCCACACTGATCTTGAACTCCTAGGCTCAAGTGATCCTTTCACCTCGACCTCTCAAAGTACTGGGCTTACAGGTGTGAGCCACCATGTCTGGCTGAATTTTTTCTAATGATTTTTGAAAGTTCAGTTGTCTCACTATTTGCATTCATTCCTTGGAGCAGGGTGGGAGAAGGTTTTGCATGTAAATTTAGGACAAGATTAGTGAAGTGTTTTAAAAAAAATTAAAAGTCACATTAAAATGATTAGTGGGTGATAACATTGGTATAGTAAGAAGAATCAGTTTTTATGTCAGACAGACCCATTTCAATGAATGCTGTTTTGGTCAGGAATGGTTTTGTTGTAAGGAACAGAACTCACTTACATTTAGCTCAAGTAAAGGGGATTAGGCATATTGGTAAGCATCTAAATCAAGGAAGAATTGAATAACAGGAAGCATAAGGACTTGAGAAGATTTTTTTTTTTTTTTTTTAGACGGCATTTTGCTCTTGTTGCCCAGGCTGGAGTGCAATGGCGCGACCTTGGCTCACTGCAACCTCCACCTCCTGGGTTCAAGTGATTCTCCTGCGTCAGCCTCCTGAGTAGCTGGGATTACAGGCATGCGCCACCACACCCAGCTAATTTTGTATTTTTAGTAGAGACGGGGTTTCACCGTGTTGGTCAGGCTGGTCTCGAACTCTTGACCTCAGGTGATCCACCTGCCTCGGTCCCCAAAGTGCTGGGATTACAGGCGTGAGCCACCGCGCCCCGCCAAAGATGTGTATATTAATGGGTTTTTTCATTCTATTCTGTCACTAACTTGTCTTAGTTTTCAGGTCTGCAAGTGTTAATTTTAGTTAGTGGCCAATCAGTTGTGGCTAGAAGAGGTAATGTGTAAAGCTACTCTCTCCTTATTTTTTTATTTTTGATTTTTTTTGAGACAGAGTCTTGCTCTGTCTCCAGGCTGGAGTGCAATGGTGCGATCTTGGCTCACTGCAACCTCCGCCTCCCAGGTTCAGGCGATTCTCCTGCCTCAGCCTCCTGAGTAGCTGGGATTACAGGCACGTGCTGCCACGCCCAGCTAATTTTTGTACTTTTATTTTATTTTATTTTATTTTATTTTTTGAGACGGAGTCTCGCGCTGTCGCCCAGGCTGGAGTGCAGTGGTGCAATCTCGGCTCACTGCTAGCTCCGCCTCCCGGGTTCACGCCATTCTCCTGCCTCAGCCTCTCCGAGTAGCTGGGACTACAGGCACCCGCCACAACACCCGGCTAATTTTTTGTATTTTTAGTAGAGACGGGGTTTTACCGTGGTCTCGATCTCCTGACCTCGTGATCCGCCCGCCTCGGCCTCCCAAAGTGCTGGGATTACAAGCGTGAGCCACCGCGCCCGGCCTAATTTTTGTACTTTTAGTAGAGATGGGGTTTCACCATGTTGGTCAGGCTGGTCTCGAATTCCTGACCTTGTGATCCGCCCACCTTGGTCTCCCAAAGTGCTGGGATTATAGGCGTGAGCCACCACACCCGGCCTACTCTCTCCTTATGAAGCATCTGTAGAGATAGGAAGGAAACGATGGTCATCTTGAGTAAAATTGCCATTTAGAAGAAGTGTTTTGGCCGGGCACAGTGGTTCACGCCTGTAATCCCAGAACTTTGGGAGGCTGAGGTGGGTGGATCACCTGAGGTCAGGAGTTCGAGACCAGCCTGGCCAACATGGTGAAACCCCATCTCTACTAAAAATGCAAAAAATTAGCTGGGCATAGTGGCACATGCCTGTAATCGAGGCTACTCAGGAGGCTGAGGCAGGAGAATCTCTTGAAACCCGGGAGGCGGAGGTTGTGGTGAGCCGAGATCAAGCCACTGCTCTCCAGCCTAGGCGACAGAGCGAGACTCCATCTCAAAAAAAAAAAAAAAAGAAGTGTTTTGATTCGCAACCCTGTTTATCACACTATAGTAGATAACTTTAAGTAATAGTGGGTTGTGTTGTATTGTTTTTGACAAATGAACTGTATATGATGAAAAATCTCAATGCACCAAATGCTTACAGTGTGACATGGTGTTTGAAACATTAGCTTTGGTGTCAGATCTGCCTGGGTTTGAATCCCACTTTGACCACTTGATTATTTGTTACTCTTAGAGGGCAAGACTAAATATTTTGTTTGTTTGTTTGTTTGTTTTTTGAAACAGAGTCTCGCTCTTATTGCCCAGGCTGGAGTGCAGTGGCATGATACCAGCTCACTGCAACCTCCGCCTTCCTGGGTTCAAGCAGTTCTCCTGCCTTAGCCTCCCAAGTAGCTGGGATTACAGGCATCCACCACCACGCCCAGCTAGTGTTTTTTATTTTTTTAATTTTTTTTTTTTGTATTTTTTATTTTTAGTAGAGACGGGGTTTCACCATGTTGGCTAGGCTGGTCTCAAACTGCTGACCTCATGATCCGCCTGCCTCAGCCTCCCAAAGTGCTGGGATTACAGGCATGAGCCACTGTGCCCGGCCAAGACTGAATATTTTCACACTTAACCTTCAATGCCTAGCTCTATTCTTGGCATATAATAAGAACTTGATAAATATTTGGTGAATGAACGAGTTATAACTTCTGTGCATTCTTCAGCATGAAGTTAATCATACCCCCTCGGCAGTATTTTGCAGTTCAAGTGAGAAAATGTTTGAGGGACTTCACACGGAATGCAGTAAATAGCAATAACACAACAAGTGTAGTAGCCCTTTATTATTATATATGTGAGCAGCCATTCTCTAATTATGGCATACTGGCTGTATATACTGTAGAGTGACAAAGGGATAGACATTTATAGCTTTTTGAGTTTTTTTTTTTTTTTTTTTTTGAGACGGAGTCTCGCTCTGTTGCCCAGGCTGGTGTGCAGTGGTGCAATCTCAGCTCACTGCAAGCTCCGCCACCCGGGTTCACGCCATTCTCCTGTCTCAGCCTCTGCGAGTAGCTGGGACTACAGGCGCGCGCCACCACACCCGGCTAATTTTTTTGTATTTTTAGTAGAGACGGGGTTTCACCGTGGTCTCGATCTCCTGACCTCGTGATCCACCCGCCTCGGCCTCCCAAAGTGCTGGGATTACAAGCGTGAGCCACCGCGCCCGGCCGCTTTTTGAGTTTTGTGTATGTGTACACGTGTGCATGTTTTTTTCTTTTTTCTTTTTTCTTTTTTTTTTGAGATGGAGTCTCGCTCTGTCACCAGGCTGGAGTGCAGTGGCACAATCTCGGCTCACTGCAGACTCTGCTTCCCGGGTTCAAGTGATTCTCCTGCCTCAGCCTCCTGAGTAGCTGGGACTATAGGCACACACTGCCATGCCCAACTAATTTTTGTATTTTTAGTAGAGACGGGGTTTCATCATGTTGGCCAGGATGGTCTCTATCTCCTGACTTCGTGATCTGCCCACCTCGGCCTCCCAAAGTGCTGGGATTACAGGTGTGAGCCACCGCACCCAGCTGTGTGCATGTTTTTAAGTGGCAGCTTTCCCACATATTTTCTTCCCTCTAAGGATGGGAAGAAGGGAACCTACTATAAATGTTCAAACTTTTCACTGGAACCAAACAAATCCACTGGGGAAGGGAGGGAGTGGACAGTGAAGATAAAGGATTGATTAAGCTGCTGTGTTCAAAGTATTTTTTTAAAACTTTCTTATCTAGCATAGAGAGGCTCTGTTATGTTTGTAACTCCTATCTAAAATTGATGTATCCATCTATATTAATTCAACAAATGCTTATTGATGACTATATGCTAGGCCCTGTCCAAGACATGGGTAAAGTAAGAGTTGTAGCTTACTCTTGAGAAACTATGGATAAAATAAGCCAAATAGTTGAAAAGTTGAGTGATTTGAAAGTTTTTTTTTTTAAATGAACTTTAGTAAATTCTTTATAATGGGATAGAATTTAACCTACTTAGTTTACTCTTAAATCTTTTGCTTCCTAAAGATAATACTTTCTAATCTTTTTGGAAAGCCACTTAAATATGTCTTTTTAAGAATTCTTTTTATGTAAACATGAAATATATTAAAAACACAGTCAATTATTAAGGAACTGATTTCAGCATTATATTGAGAATAACCACAAACACATTTTGACATAAGGAGTTTGAGCCCCAATTTTTGATTGAGTAGGAACAGAGGAGTTTTTTTTCAAAGTCACCCTGCTTAGTTTTAATCTACTTTCTTTAATTTTGAAGGAGATGGACGAACACATGCGGAGCATGTTGCATCACAGGGAGCTTGAGAACCTCAAGGGCAGGTATGGGAACGGCTCTCTTCCATAAATTTGTGAATATGGGTGGATCTGAGTGATGATGGTGCCTGTCAGTTTGTTTTGCAGTAATCCATCCTAAGCAAATGTTGTCTTATGGCGTAGAACAACCTTTTATAATTAGTACCAAATATAGTAGATTTTTGGCATTCAAAAGGGATAAACTCTGATACCTTTGGGCATCTCAAATGTGTGAATTCACAGCAGCCCTATCAAGTAGATTACAACAAAGGTGAGTTGGGATGAGCTAACTCTCTCATTAGTAAGCTTTCTCATTCCTACGTGCTAGCCCTGCAACTAGGACATTTTGTATTTTTACTTCAGCAGTGTTACAAATTATTGCATGCTATAAACATTTAGTATTGCTGGAATTGTCTGAGACATCCAAAGTCTGCTAGATAGCACTGAATCTCATTGGTATAAACAAAATTGAAATATAAACCTTGAATGTATTTAAGAATGCTGGCCAGGTGCAGTGGCTCACGCCTGTAATCCCAACACTTTGGGAGCCCAGGATGGAAGGATTACTTGAGCCCAGGAGTTTGAGACCAGCCTGGGCAACGTAGGAAGACCTTGTCTCTACAAATAAAGAAATCAGGTGGGTGTGGCAGCTAATAGTCTGTGGTCCCAACTATTTGGGAGGCTAAGGTTGGGAGGATCACTTGAGCTTAGGTAGGTCCAGGCTACAGTGAGCTGTGATTGCGCCACTGCCCTCCAGCCTGGGTGACACAGTGAGACCCTGTCTCAAAAAAAAAAAAAAAAAAAAAAAAAAAGAATGCTATTCTGTGATTTAAAGCTTGAGATGTTTAAGGAAAGGAAATCTAGTAAGTGGACACCTTTAAAAAATGAAATGTAGGCCAGGTGCAGTGGCTCATGCCTGTCAGCATTTTGGAAAACTGAGCCAGGCAGATTGCTTGAGCCCAGGAGTTCAAGACCAACCTGGACAACATGGGGAAACCCCATTGTATTAGTCTATTCTCACACTGCTAATAAAGACATACCCGAGACTGGGTAATTTATAAAGGAGAGAGGTTTAATTGACTCACAGTTCCACGTGGCTGGGGAGGCCTCACAATCATGGCGGAAGGTGAATGAGGAGCAGAGTTATGTCTTACATGGCAGCAGGCAAGAGAGCTTGTGCAGGGGAATTCCCATTTATAAAACCATCAGATCTCCTGAGACTTATTCACTACCATGAGAACAGTATGGGGGAAACTGCCCCTATGATTCAGTTATCTCCACCTGGCCCTACCCTTGACATGTGAGGATTATTGCAATTCAAGGTGAGATTTGAGTGGGGACACAGCCAAGCCATATCACTTATCTCTATCCCCTGCCCCACAAAAAACCCCCAAAATTAGCTGGGCATGGTGGTGTGTGCCCGTAGTCCCAGCTACTCATCAGTCTGAGGTGGGAGGATGCTTGAGCCTGGGAGGTGGAGGTTGCAGTGAGCCAAGATCACAGCACCACACTCCAGCCTGGTGACAGAGCCATACCCTGTCTCAAAAAAAAAAAAAAAAAAAAAAAAGTAGCGTATGTGTATATTCCATGTCTTTTGTCTATTTGTGATTTCTTTTTTGATGTATTTGACTTCTGTCAATTTGAAGTTTGGAAACAGGATAGATGGAGAAACATTGGGAACCTATGAAATAGGAATTATATCTTATCCCATGAGTAATAATTACAAGTTTGTGGTTTTTGTTTTTTTTTTTTTTGAGATGGAGTCTCACTCTGTTGCCCAGGTTAGAGTGCAGTGGTGCCATCTCGGCTCACTGCAACCTCTGCTTCCCGGATTCAAGCAATTCTCCTGCTTCACCCTCCTGAGTAGCTGGGATTACAGGTGTGCACCACTACGCCCAGCTAATTTCAGAAATTTTAGTAGAGACAGGGTTTCACCATGTTGGTCAGACTGATCTCGAACTCCTAACCCTGTGATCTTCCCACCTTGGCCTCCCAACGGATTACAGGTGTGAGCCACCGTGGCCGGCCAATAGTTACAAGTTTTGATCAGGATGTCAACCTAGGTCATTTGAAATTTATTTTTTTATGACCTACAGTTTAAGATTCTGTGGGCAAATTAATGTGTTATTAAACTTTCAGCATCTCTTTAGCCTATTAGTGGAATTTTTCCCTGCCCCCAGTCTCTTATTGTGTGAAGGTTAGGTCTTAGCAGCAATATAAAGGAGACTGTCACTCAAATTTAGTATGGGGAGCCCTTATTATTTTTAATATATACTTTTTTGAGACAGGGTCTCACTCACTCTGTCACCAGGCTGAGGTGCCGTGGCATGATCACAGCTGACTGCAACCTCGAACTCCTGGGCTCAAACAATCCTCCCACCTCAGCTTACTGTATAGCTGGAACTACAGGTGTGTGCCACCACACCCTTTTGGCTTTTATTTTTGGCTTTTATTTTTTGTAAAGACAGGATTCCACTCTGTCTTTCATTTGGCCTTTATTTTTTGTAAAGACGGTTCCACTCTGTTGCTCAGGGTGGTCTTGAATTCCTGGGCTCTAGGTGATCCTCCTACCTCTGCCTTCCAAAGTGGTGAGACTACAGGCATGAGCCAGTCTCCGTGGCCAGAAGCCCTTATCATAATACCTTGAACATATATGATCTCTACCTCATTAACATTCAAAATCTATGAAATGCAGTCGACTTTTGATTATGTGGAGTATTTTACTTAAAAATCCCATTTTCAACAGACTTCCTTCTAGAGTTCATTTTATTATGGCTTACTTACCTGCCACCCGACCCATATGCACTATATCATTAAACAAAACAAACGAGGTCAGTAAATCTAGTCTGTAGGAGAGAAGCCCATTGCATTCAAAGATTAATGCCTCATTTATTTCGGACATCACTAATCAGCCATTTAAAACATTTTTAAAAGTTTGGGCCAGATGCGGTGCTCATGCCTATAATCCCAGCACTTTGGGAGGCTAAGACAGGAGGATCACTTGAGCCCAGGAGTTCAAGACCAACCTGGGGAACATAGTGGGACCCTTGTCTCTACAAAAAAAAAAAAGCCAGTTGTGGTGGATTGCACTGTAGTCCAGCTACTAAGGAGGCTGAGGCAGAAGGATCCCTTGAGCCCAGGAATTTGAGGCTGCAGTGAGCTATGATCATGCCACTGCACTCCAGCCTGGGCGACAGTGAAACCCTGTCTCAAAACAAAACCAAGTTTCGTCACATAAGACTCATGTTTATAATCAATATAGAATCATAAAAAGTTGTTTAAAAAGTAAAAGTCTTCTCTCCACCCCACCCCCCTTTCCCCTCTAAATCCTATTTCTTAGAGGAGACTCAATGGTTGCTGTATATCCTATCCAGACCTCTTTCTATGTATTTACATACTTATTTATTTATTTATTTATTGAGACAGAGTTTCACACTTGTAGCCCAAGCTGGAGTGCAATGGTGCGATCTTGGCTCACTGCAACCTCCGCCTCCTGGGTTCAAGTGATTCTCCTGCCTCAGCCTCCCAAGTAGCTGGGATTACAGGCACGCACAACCACACCTGGCTAATTTTTTGTACTTTTAGTAGAAACTGGGTTTCGCTATGTTGACCAGGCTGGTCTCGAACTCCTGACCTCAGGTGATCCACCTGCCTTGGCCTCCCAAAGTGCTGGGATTACAGGCATGAGCCACTGCGCCCAGCCTATACATTTATATTTATAGATACACGTTTTGTGATGTTAACGTAACGAACCACATTGTCATTTATGTTTTGTTCTATAATGTGTTCTTTTCCACCCATACAACTACACTGTGCTATGGAGATTTTATCTACCATTTTTAATTATTTGGATCACAGTACAATAATTAGGAAAAAGGCACTAAAAGCCTCCCTGAGCTGCCAATAGGAATGTCAGGTTTTGCACCCTAACTCATTTTCTTTAGAGGATAGCCTTTAGTACTTATTTACTCACATATTGGATATAGTGTTCCTGACCCTAACAAATTATGTTACATATAAGAGAGAAGACAAACAGGTAGCAAGAAAAAACAGCTTACAAAATTATAGAAAACCCCATAGAATCTCAAAAATTGTTTACTGACTTGGAACATTTACTGTAAGGACGGTCTTCACAGCTTGTACCATAGGGACAAATAATTATCAGTCATTATTTCTTTACCATGTTATCCTGGGTTTGTGATTATTTCCTCTGGATTTCATTTTTAACCACTAGGTTTCTGACACTGAGACTTTCTTTTTTTCTTTATAGTTGTGTCTACAGGTTTTGGTTGTGATCTGGTTAAGAATTGCAAAGTACGTGTTATTTAGGCTTTGCATGCAAGCTTGAATAAGCAATAAGTAACTGGTCTTACTTGGTTCATGGCTGTGGACATGTGAAACATTTCTCTATTTTTTCCTAATATACTTCTTCAGATGTGTGGGCTGTAAGTAACATCTCCAGATAGAGACTATTAAAACGGCACAAACCTTTATTTATTCAGCAGCTGTTGTCGGGTAGTTAGAGCAAGCTTAATAAAGAAAAGCTTATGGAGAGAGTATCTTAAGACTTTGTGTTTCACACATGAGAGGAAATTGTGTGGTAACAGGATGAAGCTAATTTAGGCCCTCCTTTAAATGCCCTAAGGAAAATTATTGCCTTTGCTAGCCAAGGAGCAAAGCTGTACATTTCCCCCATGATTATTTTATTTATTTACACAGTATAGTAAGTATTTTAACTGATTGTTAATAAATAATTATCAAGTAACATCATTAAAATATTAATTTGCTATTAGGCTTTTAAAACATGGTTTCCCAAACACTGTATGTTGAAGCATGTATGCCTGTTGTGTAGAGAACAGAGGTAATATGCTTATTCCACACACACTTGAATTTTCAGAAGATATGGCTACATAGAGAAAGAACAGGGTAGTATAACCACATCTGAAAACGCAGATGTGTGTGGAGGTAACCATATTACCCCTACACACTTTTGAAGTTTCTTATAAAGTTTTTTTTTGAAGTTTCTTGCAAAGTTTCTATTTTAAACTGGATTTTATTTATAAGAAAAATGTTAGGGATTTGGTTTTTGAAAAATTATTTTTAGTGTTAAATTTTTTTTTTTTTTTGAGATGGAGTTTTGCTCTTGTTGCTCAGGCTAGAGTGCAATGGTGCAATCTCGGCTCACCACAACCTCTACCTCCTGGGTTCAAGCGATTCTCCTGCCTCAGCCTCCTGAGTAGTTGGGATTACAGGCATGCGCCACCACACCCGGCTAATTTTGTATTTTTAGTAGAGACGGGGTTTCTCCATGTTGGTCAGGCTGGTCTTGAACTCCTGACCTCAGGTGATCTGCCCGCCTTGGCCTCCCAAAGTGCTGGGATTACAGGCATTGGCACCCAGCTAGTGTTAACTTTTATACTGCACTTATTGCGTATGCCCTTCTGGACAGGGTCTCTGATTTGTTCTCTGTCAAATAATTTTGGAACTCTGGTTATATTCTTTCTCACTAGGATTGCAAAATGGTTTGAAAATGTTCCACTGTTAAGAATCCAACATATGTTTGTGCTTTGGGGGTTGCAGGGTGTGTAGGTTTACGATTATGGATGTTTATTTTTAACAGTTAAGTTCTGCCTACTTTATACAACATTCCTTAATATTTTGGAAAGTCAGTATTGCTTTCTAGTTGTGTCTTTTAAGAGCGAGGGGTTTTGATAGTTTGAGCATTAGACAGATTCTCTGCATTTTAGAAGTAAGGATAAAATCAGGGATTTTATTTTAAAATACTTTTTAGGGATTATACTAAAGTCCCCAATTGAAAGATGTCCCTGGTACTGCAATATTCAGTTTAGCATTCTATGAGCTTTTAGGTAGAAAAGTAGGCTAAAATATTTTCCATAGTTTTAGAGAGTTTTCAGACAAAAATATTTTCTTTTTTTTTTTGAGACCAAGTCTCACTCTGTCACCCAGGCTGGAGTGCAGTGGAGTGATCTCGGCTCACTGCAACCTCCACCTCCCAGGTTCAAGCGATTCTCCTGCTTCCGCCTCCTGAGTAGCTAGGATTACAGGCGCGTGCCACCATGCCCGGCTAATTTTTGTATTTTTTTTAGTAGAGATGGGGTTTCACCATATTGGCCAGGCTGGTCTTGAAGTCCTGACCTCGTGATCCACCCACCTCGGCCTCCCAAAGTGCTGGGATTACAGGCTTGAACCACTGCGCCTGGCCGACAAAAAGGTTTTCTAACTGGAAAATTGAGTTGGTTGGAATGTTTATAGTGTAAATGAGATATTATAGATTTGTTATAGTCCTCAGACTGTTCTGATGCTGCCCATTGTGATAGATGTATATAATTAACTTCTTTGTGTGTTGCTCTGAGAAACAGCTTGTTATTAACGTTCAGTTGGAATGAGCTACCATCAATTTAATTGCTTGAGAGAAAAGTATCGGTATCCCTGGTAAACTGGAGAAAGTTGAGGATTATTCTTTTTTCTTTTTTACTTTTCTTTTTTTTTTTTTTTTTGAGATGGAGTCTCACTCTGTCGCCCAGGCTGGAGTGCAGTGGTGTGATCTCTGCTCACTACAACCTCCGCCTCCTGGGTTCAAGTGATTCTCCTGCCTCAGCCTCCTGAGTAGCTGGGATTACAGGTGCTCACCACCATGCCCGGCTAATTTTTGTATTTTTAGTAGAGACGGGGTTTTACCAGGTTGGCCAGGGTGGTCTCAAACTCCTGACCTCAGGTGATCACACCCGCCTCAGCCTCCCAAAGTGCTGGGATTACAGGTGTGAGCCACCACGCCTGGCCGAAGATTATTCTTTAAGTGTATAAATGTAGTAAATGCAGTTGAAAACCCTCAGTAAAAATAATGTATTTAAGTACCTGTGGAATTAGAATATTGATATTCTGGGTAATCAGATATTGACATTTTTAGGAAACCTGGTCAGAGCACCTTAAAATGAATCTTAAAAATGTCGGTATTTGAGGTTACAGAGTGAAAAAACAGTGAAAACTTGCAAATTTTCTGTTTTTCTGAGCTCTTCTCCATGATCCTTACAAAATAAGGAACAATGTTGTTTTTTTAAACTTACTGGGCATTGTTTGAGTGTTTAGACTTTGTCACCCTAAACAAGAGTGACTATGCTAAGTATTTATTAGAAGACAGTTTCTGTTACAGGTCACCTGAATATTCATTAAAAAAAAAAAAAAGAAAGAAAACACCTTACCAGAAAACAGCATGCCTAGAATTTAGCTGTATTTTGGTAAGGTGTTTTTTTTTTTTCTTTTGTTTTTTTTGAGATGGCATCTCACTGTGTCTCCCAGGCTGGAGTGCCGTGGTGTAATCTTGGCTCACTGCAACCTTTGCCTTCTGGATTCAAGCAATTCTCCTGCCTCAGCCTCCTGAATAGCTGGGAATATAGGTGCGCACCACCACACCAGGCTAATTTTTGTATTTTTAGTAGAGATGGGGGTTTCACCGTTTTGGTCAGGCTGGTCTCAAACTGCTGACCTCATGATCTGCCTGCCTTGGCCTCCCCAAGTGCTGGGATTACAGGCGTGAGCCACCAAGCCCGGCCTTTTTTTTTTTCTTGAATGAATATTCAGGTGATCTGTAACAGTAACTGTCTTCTAGTAAATGAAGTGCCCAGTTTTGAGGGTCTCTTCTGATTGATGTAAATTCTGCCTATGTCTAGTTAGGTATCTGTGAGGGAAAGATGGAACAGAGGTGCATGTGTGTGTATGTGTTTCTGTCTGGACAAAGACGGCATGTCTTTTTGGGTTGTTGGGTTTTTTTTTTTTAATAGATTGGCATAGGAAGTGCAAAAATATAACTAGTCTAAATCCAAGACACATGATACATAGTTAAGCCAATTTGGATTGTTGAATGGATACTGCTGTCTTGTAACTATGGTGTTCAGATGTTTCTCATAAATGACTGCATAGTCAGCTGACCCAGTCAAGGGATTTCCAGAAGCTAAAAAGCAGTTTAATTATTGATCTGCTACAGCTCTGGACACTGATTCAAGACTTTGGCTTTTGAAGACTGGCTAAGTGAGATTTGCCATGAAGTATGTAAAGTAGAAAAACAAAACAAAGCAAAAAAGTCTGCCTAGTTTAACTAAAAACCTGGTTTTGCATCTCTCTGAACTGCAGCATTTTCTGAAACTTGAGAAAACACATTTGCTTGGCACAGCTGTTAACTTCCTACAACTGAAATGCTTTCCATTCCCTTTAAAATAAGCCCTTCTGAAGCAGAATGTAGATCACATGTATCATCCAGACCAAAAAAGTTTGCCTGGACTACTCCTGGGGTCCGGAATCCTCACATTCCAGGCAGAGCTCCAGCTGTTCCGATTTAGTTACCCACTTGGGATTGGCTGCGCCACCTACTCTTGTTTCCACCCCTTAACTTTCACTGGAAGAAAGCTCTAGACTGAAGATTAAATGTAAGCGCTGTCACCAGGCCTTCTGAGTGCAGCTGGCACCATGGGTGTGCACCAGAGCAACTTCTGCTTGCTCTGAGCCCCCTGCCCTGCCTCCCCTTTCACCATGTTTCCTCTGGCAAGATTTTAAGTACAGCAATTCAAGAAGATTTCTCCTCCTAAACGACATTTATCTGAAGTGTATTGCCTCTTGATTGCTGGAAAAGAATCTTAAACTCATTTCAAAAGTAACTTATAAACAAACTTATTATTAAAAGTGATGAAAGGAGCATTGAAATTAATTAGCACTAATTTTTCACTGTGCCAAAGTGTGCAGTGTCCTTCAGAGGAAACGATAACAGATCTGGTGAGTGTGCCATGCCAGTGGGGAGAATTGAATGTCCCTCATCTCCCTCTTTCCCTAGGGACATTAGTCATGAGTGCCGAGTGTGCGGGGTCACAGAAGTGGGTCTTTCTGCATATGCAAAGCACATTTCTGGCCAGTTGCACAAAGATAACGTTGATGCCCAGGAAAGAGAAGATGATGGAAAAGGAGAGGAAGAGGAAGAAGATTATTTTGACAAGGAACTCGTTCAGTTAATAAAACAAAGGAAAGAACAAAATCGGTAAGTAATTGTTTTTTTTAAAAGCCTATCTATAACAGAACACAGCAAAGAATACATTTTATATCTTTGTACTGTTCAGCCCATAGCATTTAAACTTAGGTATAAAGTTTAGCTTGAGGTTGTTGTCTTATTAATCAAAGGGCAATGGAGTGTTTTCTTGAACTACTGTAATACCTTCTTAAAAAAGCAAACTCAGTATAGTTCCTACATAAGCTGTAGCTACATATCTGAAATTTTTGCCATGTTGGTAACTATGTTGAGAATGGCTTTATTGGTATCCAAATCTTTTTTTTTTTTTTTTTTTTTTTAAGATGGAGTCTCACTCTGTCACCCACCCAGACTGGAGTGCAGTGGTGTGATCTTGGCTCATTGTAACCTCTGCCTCCTGGGTTCAAGTAATTCTCCTGCCTCAGCCTCCTGAGTAGCTGGGATTACAGATGCCTGCCACCATGCCTGGCTAATTTTTTTTTGTACTTTTAGTAGAGACGGGGTTTAACCCCATTAGCCTGGCTGGTCTCAAACTCCTGACCTCAAGCAGTCTGCCCACCTCAGCCTCCCAAAGTGCTGGGATTACAGGCATGAGCCACCATACCTGGCCAGTATCCAAATCTTTTGAATACCAATAAGTTTTTATTTGGTGTTTAAATTTTCTAGTGGAAAGGTGTTAGAGTATAAGCTTCATTGTATAAATTGTATAGTATATAGTATAGTCTTATTGCCAAAATAACAGTATAGTCTATGGTATATAGTATAGTCTTATTGCCAAATAACATTTCTTAGGAAAATATTTTTTGACTGGTGTGAATTAACGTGGTGCTTCTGCCAAATTTGATTTATCTTTTTGTCTTTGAATCCCCAGTGACTACCACAGTGCTTTATTGAATAAATTTTTTTTGATAGTGTCAAGATCATTTAAGCAATATAAATTTTCTAATTTGTACTGCATAATTTCATACCTACATTTATACATTCAGGTATTAGGCATTTATGTTTTTATCTTACTGCTTTCTGGTCTAAAGAGTTTAATTATAAAATTTGTTAAAAAGAGTTTAATTAATGAGGTAGAAATTTTCCATGTGAGGGAAAGAGAGAGAGAAGCACTTATGAGGTGGGATAATTTTTTAAGTCCCAGAACATGAAGAGAATCATTTCAGATTCTAAAATAAAAATTTAAAGATTCTTTTTGAATACTAGTTATACCTGGTCTGTACCTCCTTTTTAGTTAGAGGCTTGACTATAAAAAGGGAGTCGTTTTTACTCTGTATGTTAAAAGTTTTTTTGCTGGGAGGCACGGTGGCTCAGGCCTGTTGTCCTGGTGCGTGAGGAGGCGAGGCCAGGGCTTCAAGACCAGCCTGGGCAACATAGGAAGCCCTTATCTATGTAACAACAGCAACAAAAAATTAAAATTAAAAAAAAGATTTTTGAACAAGTCCTTGAAGGAGACTTTCTTCGTCTTAAAATATCAATAAAGGACGAGCATCCCTAATCCTAAATCTGAAAATGCACCAAAATCCAAAACTTTTGAGTGGCAACATGAGGCCATCAGTGGAAAATTCCATACCTCATTTCATTTTACAAAATTATTTAAAATATTACCTAAAATTATCTTCAGACTGTGTATAAAAGGCTTATATGAAACATAAATGAATTTTATTTTTAGACTTGGGTCCCATTCCCATAATATCCCATTATGTATATGCAAAAATATTCCAAAATCCAAAGCAGTTTGAAATGCAAAACGTTTCTGGTCGCAAGCATTTCAGATAAGGGACACTCAAACAACATGATTCTTAAATCATTTAGTAGCTTAGTCCTTCAGATGACATTTTCATTACTTTTAATATAGTTGCAGTTTACTTTCTCCTGCTTTAGGCAGTTGGAGCCTCTGGGAGACTAACTTCTATTAAACATCAAGTCAGAATAGATTAGACATTTGTATCATAGTTACTGTTTTTTGAGTCTTTTGATGTGCCTCCTTGGTGACCTATTTATAAAATCATCTACTTCTTTTTTTTTTTTTTTTTTTTTTTTTTTTTGAGACAGGGTGTCAGTCTGTCACCCAGGCTTGAGTGCAGTGGCATGATGACACCTCACTGCAGCCTCAACTTCCTAGGCTCCAACAGTCCTCCCACCTCAGCCTCCCGAGAAGCTGGGACTACAGGCATGCATCACCACCATGCCTAGCTAATTTTTTTTTTAATTTTTATTTTTGGTAGAGATGGGGTTTAGCCATGTTGCCCAGGCTGGCCTCGAACTTCTGGGCTCAAGTGATCCACCCACCTTGGCCTCCCAAAGTGCTGAGATTACAGGCGTGAGCCACCACACCTGGCCAAAATCATCTACTTCTTCAGGAGGTTTTTTTTTTTTTTTTCTTTTTTCCTTCATGAATTTTTAACTTATTCTTTCTGGTCTATGGGTTTAGCTGAATGCTCCTATCTTCTGAATCTAGCCAATTCATGATGATCTAGGAATTCTACTTTGTGATTTATTTATCCCCCAATTCTCCCATTTCTGATCATATCAGTATAGCTGAGTCAGTGGTCTCCTTGGATGCCAGGAGTTGCATATTGCATAGAATCAAAAGATAAAGGCAATTTGGTTAATGGTTATAAAAAAATTCTGCTACGGCATGTAATAATACTTGTTACTTTCTAAACAGAGTCTCCTGTTTAGAAATGATTGTAATTTATATAATATGAGTGGATGTTTGAACTTCTAGATAGACATTTAAATTCCGTCTTGTGAAAAAGGAAGAAGTTCCAATTTGTGTCCAAAATATCGTAGACATTGAAAGCCTTTAAAGCCAATTAAAGTCAGTATTGAGTTTAAGATTTTTAACTCAAGGTCAGAGGAAGGATTTTAAATGTGGAAACTTTGTTTTGAGATGTTGATTCTATGAAGGCCTATGGTTAGGAGTATAGACTCTGGCTGGAGTCAGACTGCCAAGGTTTAAATCTCTGCTCTACTACTTTCTGGCTGTCTTATTCTAGGCAAGTTATATAACCTGTCTACTGCTCAATTTCTCATCTATAAAGTAAGAATAATAAGAATACTTGCCATGCCTGTAATTCCAGCACTTTGGGAGGCTGAGGCGGGCGGATCACGAGGTCAGGAGTTCAAGACCAGCCTGGCCAACATGGTGGAACCCCGTCTCTACTAAAAATACAAAAATTAGCCAGGCGTGGTGGCAGGCACCTGTAATCCCAGCTACTCAGGAGGCTGAGGCAGTAGAATCGCTTGAACTCGAGAGACAGAGGTTGCAGTGAGCCGAGATCGTGCCATGGCACTCCAGCCTGGGTGACAAAGTGAGACTCCATCTCCAAAAAAAATAAATAAATAAAAATACTTTCCCCAGGATTATAAAAACTGAGATAATCTATATAAGGTGCTTAGCATTAAATGCCTGACACTTAGGTACTCAGTAAATTTTAACTAGCTACTCAGTATTTTGAGCACTTACCACATGCTAAGCACCATGCCCATGCACACCATAGGCAGTTTGTAGAAGAAAATGGTTTTTACACCTATTGCTGTGATGCTTACTGAAGCTTATTCATGTTTCTGTGCACTCCTCATCTGACATGAACACGTGAAACAGCTGTAGCTTCTTTATAAAAACCTCTGGCTCATGAAGCTCCTTATAGCACATATTATGGTTACTACTTGTTTGGTATATGCTATTTTCCTCCTGTTTGTGACCTTACTGTCTCAGCTAGGTTCTAAGCCCTTCACAAACCGGAACTGTACATAAAAGTCTTCTTATACCACTAACAGTTATTGAATGGGTACTGGACAAAGTGTTTATTAATAAAAATAACCATGCAAAGTATCATCTTATTTAAAATAGGTTAAGAAATGCAGTTTTTCAGAAAGAACCTACAACTGGAAAAATCATGGTATTAAGGGCAGCTGAACATAAAATTGTACTAAATATGATAACTAGGCCAGGCGCAGTGGCTCATGCTTGTACCCCTGTAATCCCAGCACTTTGGGAGGCCGCAGTGGGTGGATTACCTGAGGTCAGGAGTTTGAGACCAGCCTGGCCAACATGGTGAAACCCTGTCTCTACTAAAAATACAAAAATTAGCTGGGCGTGATGGCACATGCCTGTAATCCCAGGTACTCGGGAGTCTGAGGCAGGAGAATTGCTTGAGCCTGGGAGACAGAGGTTGCAGTGACCTGAGATTGTGCCACTGCACGCCAGCCTGGCCAACAGTGCAAGACTCTGTCTCAAAAAAAAAAAAAAAAAAAAAAAAAGATAACTATAGCTATAAAATATACTTGTTCTCTTTTCAAAAAAGCTGCATAATACAAAAATAATAATTGGATGATAGGGACAAAATCTCAGAACCTGCCAAGAAAAACAGGACCAAGAAAGGGAGGAGAATGTAAATATGCCAAATTTTTGTTTGTTTGTTTGAGACAGTCTCGCTCTGTTACCCAGGCTGCAGTGCAATGGCATGATCTCAGCTCACTGCAACCTCCGCCTCCTGGGTTCAAGTGATTCTCATTCCTCAGCCTCCCGAACAGCTGGGGTTACAGGCGTGCTCCACTATGCCTGGCTAATTTTTGTATTTTTAGTAGAGATGGGGTTTCTCCGTGTTGGCCATGTTGGTCTTGGACTCCTGACCTCAAGTGATCTGCCCGCCTTGGCCTCTCAAAGTGCTGGAATTATAGATGTGAGCCACCACACCTGGCCAAATGTGCCAACTTTTTAATATTTCTGAGTGATGGGGGAGATGGTTGTAATTACTTGAAATTTAAATAATTTAAAATGTTTAATTTTTAAATTAATAAGTTGAGGAATATATATTTAAATATATCATTTAAAGATATGAAAACAACCACTATTAGACATAAAACTAGACTTGGTTACATATTCTAAGTAACGGGAGGAAAGTACAAGGGAAGTTTGGTGGGTTATGCCTTTCAAGGTAGCATAAGAATTCCTTTAAATCGCTAATGAAAAACTGTTTTTCTTCCAGACAAGATGAACCTTCCAATATCAACCAAGAAATAAACTCTGATGATAGACGACCCCAATGGAGACGAGAAGACCGAATTCCTTACCAAGACAGAGAGAGTTACAGTCAGCCTGCATGGCATCATCGTGGACCTCCACAGCGGGATTGGAAGTGGGAAAAAGATGGCTTTAATCATACTAGGAAAAACAGCTTTCCACATTCTTTGAGGAATGGCGGTGGATCAAGAGGGCGTTCTGGGTGGCATAAGGGTGTTGCAGGAGGCTCCTCGACTTGGTTTCACAACCATAGTAATTCTGGAGGTGGTTGGCTTTCAAATAGTGGAACAGTAGATTGGAATCATAATGGTACAGGCAGGAATTCCAGTTGGCTTTCTGAAGGAACAGGTGGCTTTTCCAGTTGGCATATGAACAACAGTAACGGAAACTGGAAATCCAGTGTACGTAGTACAAATAATTGGAATTACAGTGGCTCTGGAGACAAATTTCAACCAGGCAGAAACAGAAATTCTAACTGTCAAATGGAAGACATGACTATGCTATGGAACAAGAAATCTAATAAGTCAAACAAATACAGTCACGACAGATATAATTGGCAGCGGCAAGAAAATGACAAACTTGGTACAGTTGCCACATATAGAGGTCCTTCTGAAGGATTTACAAGTGATAAATTTCCTTCAGAAGGCTTACTCGACTTCAATTTTGAGCAGCCGGAAAGCCAAACCACTAAACAAACAGACACTGCTACTTCCAAAGTTAGTGGAAAGAATGGCAGTGCGTCAAGGGAAAAGCCTCATCGCTGGACACCTTACCCTTCTCAGAAGACTCTGGATTTACAGTCGGGATTGAAAGACGTCACTGGTAACAAGTCAGAAATGATAGAGAAACCTCTCTTTGATTTTAGCTTGATAACTACAGGAATACAGGAGCCCCAAACTGATGAAACACGTAATTCCCCAACACAGAAAACACAAAAAGAAATACATACTGGATCTCTTAATCATGAGGCCTCTTCTGATTCTGCTGCTTCCTTCGAGGTGGTGAGACAGTGCCCCATTGCAGAAAAACCTGAACAAGAGCATACACCAAATAAAATGCCATCATTGAAATCCCCACTCCTTCCATGTCCAGGCACTAAATCATTTTCTCAAAAGCAAGATCCAAAGAATATCTCAAAAAACACCAAAACGAATTTTTTTTCCCCTGGAGAACACTCAAATCCCTCGAACAAGCCCACTGCGGAAGATAACCATGGTCCTTGCATATCCAAACTGCATAGTTCATGTCCTCATGTTTTAAAAGGGAATAAAAGTACATTTGGCTCTCAAAAGCAATCTGGTGATAATTTAAATGATACTTTACGAAAGGCCAAAGAGGTGCTACAGTGTCATGAGTCATTGCAAAATCCACTTCTTAGCACTTCTAAAAGGACCAGGAACTATGCAAAAGCAAGTAGAAATGTAGAAGAATCTGAAAAAGGGTCTTTGAAAATTAAATTTCAAGTGCACGCACTAGAAGATGAAAGTGATGGAGAGACATCTGACACGGAAAAGCATGGAACAAAAATTGGAACCCTAGGTTCTGCAACTACAGAATTGTTATCCGGCAGCACTCGAACTGCTGATGAGAAAGAGGAGGATGACCGAATCCTGAAGACTTCTAGAGAACTATCCACTTCCCCATGTAATTCCACAGTTCGCCAGAAAGAATCTGAATTACAAATGACATCTGCAGCCAGTCCACACCCTGGCTTATTGCTAGACTTGAAAACCTCTCTAGAAGATGCACAGGTTGATGACTCTATTAAATCTCACGTATCTTACGAAACAGAAGGCTTTGAGAGTACTAGCTTGGATGCAGAGCTTCAAAAAAGTGACATCAGTCAGCCCTCGGGCCCTCTCCTGCCTGAGCTAAGTAAGCTTGGCTTTCCTGCCTCACTTCAGAGGGATCTAACCCGGCACATTAGTTTGAAGAGCAAAACTGGAGTACACCTTCCTGAGCCAAACCTCAATAGTGCCCGCCGCATTCGCAATATTAGCGGTCACCGAAAGAGTGAGACAGAGAAGGAGTCTGGGCTCAAGCCAACCCTACGGCAGATCCTAAATGCATCTCGGAGAAATGTCAACTGGGAACAGGTCATTCAGCAAGTAACCAAGAAAAAGCAAGAGCTGGGCAAAGGTTTACCCAGGTGTGTGCTGCTTTTCGGTGTCTTTTTTTTCCTCATTTTCTTTTAAAGTAACCCTTTGACCCTGATCAAGAGAATTCTACATGTTTCATTTAATTAAATGTTTGCCAACAATATCTGTTGTAGATGTCTTGATTTAATATCAAATAGTGACTGATACTCTATGACAGATGGAATAAAGTATTTCCTAGCAGAGAGTGCAGGTTAAAATGGAAGCACACCTACTTGAGAAACAAGATGGTGATGTAGGAAAAAAGTCATCACTTTATAGGGGTATCCGTCACTTTATGGGGTAGAAAATGACAGCATAAAAATGTAGAGCTATAGATCTGTGTCTTTTTCTAGATCTTAATTTTGGAATGCGTGCTATAACTTTTAAATATAACTGTTCTCATTACCTTTTACTTAGAACGTACAAATAGTTAACTTTTCTGTATGTACTCTGGGCATTATGTTTATGACTACAACATGCTTTCTCTTAAGCACTTGTGTAATATTTTGGCTGTTCATCTTATGTTGAGGTACTAGACTTTTCTGAATGGTAAAACAGTGTTCAACATAGGTTTGCTACTTGAAAGTCATAACTCTGCTGCATGATGATACAGTTCTCCAGGCTTCAGGGGCATTTCTGTACTTGTTGAAATAATGGATTTATTTCCCCCCATTTTCCTTTCCCACACCTTGTGAGTAGCACTTGAAATTATAAGTATAAAGCACTTGTAAATGCTCAGTAAAAGGGTTTTTTTTGTTGTTTTGGTTTGTTCGCTTTTAAAAATTATATGCTGTATGTATTATTATAGATTTAGAGCTCCATATGAAACAAAACTTAATTTTTACTCCCTCAAATATATTATTGTAGCTGTATACAAACCTCTAGTCTGGTACTTGTCACAACATAATATATTTATATCTGTTCCACTTACTAGACTGTGAGCTCCTTGAAGACAAGAGCCACCTTGCTTTTTATAACCTCAGTGCTTGAGAGAGCCTGGCACATTAAAAAATAATGCCCCTCCCAACAACCATATCCAATTTATGTTTTCATTTTTTCTTTTTTCCTTAAGGTTTGGCATAGAAATGGTACCCCTTGTTCAAAATGAACAAGAAGCCTTAGATTTGGATGGGGAACCTGATCTGTCCAGTCTAGAAGGATTCCAGTGGGAAGGTGTTTCCATTTCCTCGTCCCCTGGCTTGGCAAGAAAGCGAAGCCTTTCTGAGAGCAGCGTGATCATGGACAGAGCTCCTTCTGTGTATAGCTTCTTCAGTGAGGAAGGTACAGGCAAAGAAAATGAGTGCCAGCAGATGGTTTCACCTAGTAACTCATTGAGGGCTGGACAGAGCCAGAAAGCAACCATGCACCTCAAACAAGAAGTGACACCTCGGGCTGCCTCCCTCCGACCAGGTGAAAGGGCTGAAAATGTTGCTACCCAAAGGCGACACAGTGCACAATTACCCTCTGACCATATAATACCTTTGATGCATTTGGCAAAAGACTTGAACAATCAGGAGAGGTCTATACCACCTTCAGAGAATCAGAATTCCCAGGAGAGTAATGGAGAGGGAAACTCTCTGTCATCAAATGCATCCTCAGCCCTTGCGATCTCCAGTTTAGCGGATGCAGCCACAGATAGTAGCTGTACCTCTGGGGCTGAACAAAATGATGGCCAAAGTATTAGAAAGAAACGAAGAGCCACTGGAGTGAGTATAATTCCCTCTGCTTTTTGTAGAACATCTCGTGGCAAGTTGGTTGCTTATGAAAAAAGGTTCAACTGTTTTTCTTGGGTATCTGGGATTGTGATTCTCTCAACTTCTAGAAGAATTGTGAGGTTCTTACTTTTATCCTACTAGTTTCTTACACTGAGTAATTCTGCTAAATTAAATGTAATCTAATATGAATGTACAGTACCAGGAAAATATGAAGTCATATCTAAAACCAGTGTCCAAGCCAATGATTCTTTGTATCACCTGACCAAGGATAAGTCACATCTTCAGCTGTAACCCAATCTATTTTCATAGATGCGTTCTGCACTGCTACTGAAGAAAGGCGTTCTACTGTTGCAGTTGTAGGGCATGGATGATTGCTGGATTCAGGAGTGCTAGGCTTAACACTAAGATGGTTTTAATACTATTAGAGTGCATATATATGAGCAGAGTATAGAAATATTTTTATTCTGTGTAACTCTGTCCTTCATCCTTCAGTTACCCAGCCTGGCCTTTAAGAGTCTTTTATTTCACTGATACCACTTCTGCTCTTCCAGCATTTCTGCCGCTAATATTGCTTAACCCTCTCAGTATCCCTTTCTGAAAAGAAAGACTTGCTGGTAGTGATACAGTCTGGGATCTGGTGAAAAAATGAGTTCTTCTCTTCATTATTTATTTATTTATTTTATAATATTTTAAAATTTATATTAGAGATGAGGTCTCACAATGTTGTCCATACTGCTCTGGAACTCCTGGACTCAAGCAGTCCTCGTGCCTCAGCCTCCCAAGTAGCAGGGACTACAAGCATGTGTCACTGCTGGGCTTCTCTCATTTAATACTGAGGTGATAAGCATAGTAGTTAAGGTCATGAATTTTAGACTTGCTTCAAATTGCAATTCTGTTCCTTTGAGCTAGATGCTATATGTAGTGGATGTTATTGGATGACTTAAAATACACTTCAAGCTGAGGGATTGTCCTTTGACAAAGAGCTTGTCTAATGGACTGTTAAGCTTTTTATTGTAAAGGTTTTCTTGCTGAAATTTAAAGTAGAAACTATGCCAAGTTATAAATCATATATATATGTATATATATATATATATATTTTTTTTTTTTTTTACTGGCTTTGTCTATACTTCTACTTGTGCCTTACTATACCAAGATGAAATGCTTTGCCTGACCTCCATGGGCTTTCCTACCTCTAGGATGCTGGGAGGCACTTCACCCTGGATTTTTTTTTTTTTTTAAATCAGATACATTTATTCAACTAAAATTTTGAGTTGGTACCATGTGCGTGAGACTCCTACAATCATGTTAGAGATGGTAGCCATAGTGAAGAACAGTGTATGGCTATCTTAGAATTGATTTTCTCGTCTTGGATAATGGCTTTTACACATTGGATTTTATTCAGTTTTCTTTATCCCTCCAGGATGGATCTTCTCCTGAACTCCCAAGTCTTGAGAGAAAAAATAAAAGAAGGAAAATTAAAGGAAAAAAAGGTATGGTGCAGAATATTTTGGGAGAAAGAAGTTGGTGTTTTTTTTTTTTTTTTTTTTTTTTTGAGGGGGGCGGTTTTTGGTAACGTCCAACTCTTGGGCTCAAGCAATCCTCTTCTCTCAGCCTTCCGAGTAGCTAGGACTACTGGTATATGACACTACACTAATTCTTTTTATTTTTTTGTAGAGACAGGGTCTAGCTATATTGCCCAGGCTAGACTCAAACTCCTGGGCTCCAGTGATCCTCTCATCTTGGCCTCCCAAAGTGTTGGGATTACAGGTGTGAGCCACTGTGCCCAGCCCCAAGAGGTTCTTGTAGCAGTTCAGCGTCTGTGCAACTTGACACAGAGCATAGCTTGTCATTTATCAAACACTGATTGTCTATTTACTTTTTTTGGATATTTTTGTTGCCTTGCTTAAGAGGAAAGAAAAGTTTGATTTCCTAATACATCCAGTTACAACTGTAGAAGAAATATATGATGTCACATAGACTTGTAAGCCAAGGTTAGTATACCACTTGGACAATATAAAGCCAGGAAGTTTCCTTGAGCCTTTTCAGTGGGATGAAACGTGTTGGCCCTCTTGGTCATGTATAGCCATTTCTCTCACTTTCTGTTTTTGAGGCATCTTGGTTGCTTCCCCCCTGCCCCACCTCCACACTCCCTTCCTTGGTTGCTTTTCTAAAGTGAATTATGGAAAGAAGTTATTAACATTGCTCCCTCATTGATGTATTTCTGTGATTCTTGCTTTTCCTTGACTCTAACCCAGTTCTGGTATAAGGGCTAGTCCTGGAAGTGATTGGATGAGGCTTGAGTGAGTGGATGTGATGGATAAGGGAGGAGTCAGGGACAACCCACATTTCTGGCTGGGCCAACCAGATGGATCATATGTAGAGCTAGAAAACTCCGTGAGAGGAGCAGATTCAGAATAGAGAAAGATGATGAATTCCCTCAGGGATTCTTTGACTTAAAGGACCTTTGAGATAACCTAGCTAGAAATACCATAGTCAGTAGTTGGATATGTGGGTGTGGAGCTTAAGGGAGAGGTCCTGGCATATTGAATAGGAAACAGACAAACACAATGATGGTAAATACATACACAGAACATTTTATTCAAACTAAGTTAAATGTACTATTTCAAAGCTGTATTTTCTTCAGGAAGTCTTCTCTAATAAAAACAATTTTTAAGTCAACTAACAGACTAAACATGGATTGGAAAGAGAGTGCAAGCAGTCTAGGTCCAGAATCCAGTCTAAGCAAAAGTCCTGTGTGAAGACAGTGGTAGATAAGGGAAGAATGGGAAACCAGACCTAGAACAGGTGGTTTGCATGGGACAGATTTCACCTGGAAAGGTAGTGGTGGAAGGCGGTGATTAGATGAGACAGAATGATGTGATGGTACACTGGAGCTTATGAGACACCTCCATCTTAGCAGTTCTCACTTTTGGTTCCTAGCTTTGATATCACTGTGCTTGACTAAATGTTTTGTGAATTTCCAATGACCTATTGAGGAGAACATAAAGTCTTATCCTAAATAATGGGTATAGTTCAGTCTTCTGAGGAGCTGTGTGATGAGAGGGACATCTCTCGTATTAACCTGAACCTTATGGTTTCTTTTGGCAGAACGTTCTCAGGTTGACCAGCTGCTGAATATTTCTTTAAGGGAGGAAGAACTTAGTAAGTCATTGCAGTGCATGGATAACAATCTTCTGCAAGCCCGTGCAGCCCTTCAGACAGCTTATGTGGAAGTTCAGAGGCTACTTATGCTCAAGCAGCAGGTAACGGCATGTGGAGGATTTAATAAAAATGGATCATCTCTGAAATCATGTTTTGTCCTGCCAAACCCATGGCTGGAGTCACCCTAAAAGCAATGGCAGGGGAGTTTCCACAAGGGAAGTGCCCCAGACTGTGCCTAATGGGGGACAGTTAGGATTCCAAAGAAAGAAGCACTAAATGCCAGGGTGATGAGTCCAAAGCATTTATTAGGAGAGCTTACTTAGAGAGTAGGCTGCAGCAGTCCCCACAAGGGACAGCAAGAAAGGGGCATTCTCCCTAGGTATATCCACAGCCAGGGGGCGGGATGTGGAGTTTATATGAGGGTTTAAGGAATTTGGCTCAGGGCCAGGGCCAATTTCTTTCAGTGTTTTGGGCAACAACCTAGATACTTTTATCAGTGCCTGGGAATCTTCAAGGCCCCAGGTAGGGTTCAAGCCTGCTGGAGAAAACCTGCGGCTGGCTGGGTCACAGAGCAGTCAAGACACTCTGATTTTTGGTCAGGACATAGAAGAAAAATGGGGAGACCTAGAGGACCTTACAAGTTGGATTTCAAAATGCTTAATAAAATACTTTATTTTTAGATAACTATGGAGATGAGTGCACTGAGGACCCATAGAATACAGATTCTACAGGGATTACAAGGTATTCAGAGGGCATCTGATGGATTGGGCCCTCTATAGCGTGTTACTTTTTTGTTTTCTCTGCCTTTTTTTTTTTTGGAGACAGAGTCTTGCTCTATCCCCCAGGCTGGAGTGCAGTGGTGCAATCTCTGCTCACTGCAACCTCTGCCTCCCAGGTTCAAGTGATTCTCGTGCCTCAGCATTTGATTAGCTGGAATTACAGGTGCCCACCCCACTCCCAGCTAATTTTGTATTTTTAGTAGAGACAGAGTTTCGCCATGTTGGCCAGACTGGTCTCGAACTCCTGACCTCAGGTGATCCGCCTGCCTCAGCCTCCCAAAGTGCTGGGATTACAGGCGTGAGCCACTGCACCAGACCTTTTTGTTCTCTTTGAGGGGATGAAAAGTAGTCATGAAAAGGTCATCTTATTTCTCTCCTGTCTCCTTGGTTTCATCCTTCTTTTTTGTTTGTTTGTTTTTTGAGACAGGGTCTTACTCTGTCACTCAGGCTGGAGCGCAGTGGCACAATCACAGCTCACTGCAGCCTTGACCTCCTGGGCTCAAGCGATTTTCCCATCTCACTCCCCCCAGTAGCTGGGACTACAGACGTGTGTCACCATGCCTGGTTATTAAAATTTTCAACTTTTAATTTTATAAAATTATAATTTAAAATTGTAAAAATTTAAAGGTTATAAAAAGTTATATAAAATTATAAAAAGTTATAAAAATTAAAATAATGCTTTTATAGAGATGGAATCTCCCAGTGTTTCCCGGGATAGTCCCAAACTCCTGGGCTCAAGCAGTCCTCCTAACTTGACCTCCCAAATGGTTGGGATTGCAGTCCTGAACCACCACGCCTGGCCAGTTTCATCCTTCTATAGAAAGGTCTGTAAACTGTGCATCCCAAAAATGTTTAGCAACAAACAATATGTTATGGAAAGAGTTTTGATTAGGAATCAAAAGGCCTGGGTTCAAATCTTCGCCCTTCCATTAGTAGCCTATGTAACTTTGGATAAGTCATTTAAAATTTGAAAAATTGGAATGTTGCTAGGCACAGTGGCTCATGCCTGTAATCCCAGCACTTTGGGAGTCTGAGGCAGGTGGATTCCTTGAGCCCAGGAGTTTGAGACCAGCCTGGGCAACATGGTAAAACCCTGTCTCTACAAATAAATACAAAAATTATTAATAATTATTAGTAATAATAATAATTCCAGCCTGACCAACATGCTGAAACCCCATCTCTACTAAAAATACAAAAATTAACTGGGCATGGTGGCGTGCACCTGTAATCCCAGCTACTCAGGACGCTGAGGCAGGAGAATCGCTTGAACCCGGGAGGCCGAGGTTGCAGTGAGCCGAGATTGCGCCACTGCACTCCAGCCTGGGCGACAGAGTGAGACCCTGTCTCAAAAAAATAATAACAATAATAGCTGGGCATAGTGGCATGTGCCTATAATCCCAGCTGCTTGGGAGGCTGAGGCAGGAGAATTGCTTGAGTCCAGGAGGTCAAGGCCGCAGTGAGCAGTGTTTGCACCACTGCACTGCAGCCTGGGTGACAAAGCGAGACCCTATCTCAAAAAAAAAAAAAAAAAAGAATGTTGATGCCTACTCTCTCTGTATCCTTGGTGGTTGTAGAGATTATATTCTCCATATTTCGGAGAATTATGAGGGACTATACTAATATACTTATTAATTTATAATTCTTTTCTAATGTTTAAAAATACAAATTAGTTCAGACACAAATGACTTTTCAGATAACATTTTTGCATTTCTGTGTATGTACGTTTCCCATTCTAGAAACATATGAACCTTCTGAGCACCCAGACCAGGTTCCCTGTAGCCTCACACGAGAACGAAGGAACAGTAGATCTCAAACATCCGTTGATGCCGCACTGCTGCCCACTCCCTTTTTCCCACTTTTTCTGGAGCCTCCATCTTCCCATGTGTCTGCATCACCCACTGGAGCCTCTCTTCAAATAACCACGTCTCCTACTTTCCAAACCCATGGCAGTGTCCCTGCTCCAGACTCATCAGTTCAGATTAAACAAGAGCCCATGTCTCCTGAACAAGATGAGAATGTGAATGCTGTGCCACCAAGCTCTGCCTGCAATGTGTCCAAGGAATTACTGGAAGCTAATAGTATGTAAGCTTTTCTCTGGGTTAAGGGCATCCCAGTAGTGGGACTGGGGCATTTTTATATGAGTGATATAAGCCATACTTGCTCATTAAAACTAAAATGAGCAAGTACAACTAATTTTTCACTGAAATTCTCTTCATATATACAGGAGGATTCTTTTAAAATATTTTAGAGAATGTAATTTGAATATCAGTCATTTTCTTTCGTTTCCTCTAATCTAGGGTTAGAGTTGACTTTGTATTAGCACCCACAAGGTTCCATTTATTAGGATAAGTACAAAATTTGTTTTGTGTGAAATAAATGGGGTTGAAGTTAATTCAGCCAATTTTCTAAATAAGGTCTATCCTCTGAATTTCTTTGCACTCACTGTCTATATAATCTCAAATACAAACCAGGATTAATATAAGCTTGAGAGGCAGGTGGCCATGATGGGATTTGGAATCATCTACTAAGAACTTGCTGTTGAGAAATAGCCAGGGTTTTCACTCTTTTCGAAAAATAACACTTAACCTGGTTATCATTTGAGAATACATCTAAGCTATGTAAAATCCTGTTAGGAGTTTGCGTTACCACAGTGGTGCTGTATTTGAAAATTAAGTCCAACAAACTGGCATTGTGTGGTTTCCTGAGCAAAAGCAAAAAATCTAAAAAATTACTCTAGATTTTACTACCAGTACTGTGTTGCAATATTAATCTACATGTTAATATCAAATGTATAGCTTATTTATTTATTGAGACAGAGTCTCATTCTGTCACTCAGGCTGGAGTGTGGTGGCATAATCACAGCTCACCACAGGCTTGACCTCCTGGGCTCAGGTGATCCTCCCATCTCAGCCTCCAGAGGAGCTAGGACTACAGACGCCTGCCACCATGCCCGGCTAATTTTTGTATTTTGTATTTTTTTTTTTGTAGAGATGGGGATTTTTTTTTTTGTAGAGATGGGGATTCACCATGTTGCCCAGGCTGGTCTTGATCTCTTGGGCTCAAGTGATCCACCCGCCTTGGCCTCCCAAAGTGCTCGGATTACAGATGTGAGCCACTGCGCCTGGCTTAGCATATGTGTGTGTGTGTGTGTGTGTGTGTGTGTGTGTGTATATATACATACACACATATATAGGTATATATACACACATGTGTATATATACCTATATATAGGTGTATATATATATAACACATATATGTATATATACACACATATATGTATATATACACATATATGTATATATACACACATATATGTATATATATACACACATATACACGCATATATATACACACACACACACACATATATATATATATATATATTTTTTTTTTTTTTTTTTTTTTTGAGACAGAGTTTCGCTTTTTGTTGCCCAGGCTGGTGTGCAATGGCATGCTCTTGGCTCACTGCAATCTCTGCCTCCCAGGTTCAAGTGATTGTCCTGTCTCAGCCTCCTGAATAGCTGGGATTACAGGCGCCCACCACCATGCCCAGCTAATTTATGTATTTTAATAGAGACAGGGTTTCACCATGTTGGCCAGGCTGGTCATGAACTCCTGACCTCAAGTGATCCGCCCGCCTTGGCCTTCCAAAGTGCTGGGATTACAGGCGTGAGCCACCGTGCCCAGCCCCTAGCATATTTTTAAAAATTATTTTAAATTTTTGTGGGTACATAGTAGGTGTATATGTTTATGGATTACATGAAATATTTTGGTACTATTATTTTTCATATTACATATTATTTCAATCTTTCTTAAATCATATTTTTGTGTTTACATGTAAAACTTGTACAAAGGAGCAGTCATATATAACCTGACTTTTTCCATTTAATATATCTTGATTTTTCTGTCATAAAAATAATTTATCTAAAATATTTTATATTACAAGTTGCATAATATTTGAATAGTTGCATTATCTGGATAAACAACAATTTGGTGAATCTTTTTTGAATATTTAGTTTTCTAACTTTTTTCATATTCTGTATAACACTGCGTTGTATATGTCTTTGAGTCCATCTGTGATTATTTAATCACTTTTAATTCCTAGACATGAAGTAACTAAGTCAAAGGAAATTGACATTTCTAAGTCAGCAAATTTTTTAACTACTAAGGTGTAGCTAAATTGGATGGGTGTGGATAATGAAAACTTCAAAGAAATAAAAGGACTTCAGCTAAATAGACATTTAAGTGTCTGCTAAGAATAAAACACAATGTTAAATGTGTGGACATTTAAAACAAGAAAAAAGATTGAAAGAAACAATCCCTCCCCACAAGGAGCTTTTGTAGGGAATAAGACACACAGTGTCTGTGAGATTCACGCAAGGCAGAGGGTAGTAAGTGTTGTAATAGGAGTGTATGTAGGTGATGGGAAACTGAGGGGTGAGATACCAGCTGAAACAGTCATGGTTTTGTGAACATATCATTGAAATATTTGGTAGAGCTTCAGTCAGTGATAAATTGCAGCAAACAAAAAACGGATGCAATAATTTTTTTCCTCTCAATTCAGGAGAGATCAGTGACAGTTGTCCAGTTTATCCAGTCATCACTGCTAGATTATCCTTATCAGAGTCAACAGAAAGTTTCCATGAGCCTAGCCAAGAACTGAAGTTTTCTGTGGAGCAAAGAAATACCAGAAACAGAGAGAACTCTCCCTCTTCCCAATCAGCTGGTCTTTCTAGCATAAATAAAGAAGGGGAAGAGCCAACCAATGGCAATAGTGGGTCTGAAGCCTGTACCAGTTCTTTTCTAAGATTGTCTTTTGCTTCAGAAACCCCTTTGGAGAAGGAACCCCACTCTCCAGCTGACCAGCCTGAACAACAGGCAGAATCCACTTTGACATCAGCTGAGACTAGGGGAAGCAAGAAAAAGAAGAAACTTCGGAAGAAGAAAAGTCTACGGGCTGCCCATGTTCCTGAGAATAGTGACACTGAACAGGATGTTTTGACTGTTAAGCCTGTAAGGAAAGTAAAAGCTGGAAAGTTAATTAAAGGGGGAAAAGTAACAACCTCCACTTGGGAAGACAGCAGGACTGGTCGGGAGCAGGAGAGTGTCAGAGATGAGCCAGATAGTGACTCGTCTCTGGAAGTCCTAGAAATTCCTAATCCTCAGTTAGAAGTAGTAGCCATTGATTCTTCAGAATCAGGAGAAGAGAAACCAGACAGCCCATCTAAAAAGGATATTTGGAACTCTACAGAGCAAAACCCACTAGAAACGTCTCGTTCTGGGTGTGATGAAGTTAGCTCTACCAGTGAAATTGGCACTCGCTATAAAGATGGCATCCCTGTAAGGTAAGAATATTGTATTGGTCCAGTCAGAACAACTTTCACCAACTTTATTTTTTTAAATAGAATTTTAAATTATGAATCAGAATTTCTTTAAAAACCAAACTTTATGTGAATGCAGTAGGGATTGTGGATATGGAAAAATTAAAGCTCAGCAGTAGAGATTTTCTGCTTTCTCTTTTGACTGTGTTATAAATATTCACTCTGCTTTTATTTCCCTTCATTAAGAAATTTCAGATGGAAAAACTAATCTCTTATATCATTGCTACTTTGCCCATTGTTTAGAAAAATCCTTTGAGTCAGGAAATTTTTACTTTTACTACCCGCCCTGTTCACACAGATGCTGAGAACACTTTTGCTATTATTTTGTAGTGTGGCAGAAACTCAGACTGTGATCTCCTCCATAAAAGGATCAAAGAATTCTTCAGGTATTTGCCATTCAGTTTTATTTAAGTTAACCACAGAATTAAAAGCCTTGTAAATGTTAAAGCCAGGATTTAAACCTACTTAAATATATTTACAGAATAGGAGAATGGAGAGGGGTTTATCACCAAGAGGATTGCCTTGATCAACAGTTCTGATATTCTTAAAACCTCAAATCCTGGTCTTTCAGATTCTTATTCTCATCTGATTGATTGATTGATTGATTGATTGTAACAGAGTCTTGCTCTGTCACCTGGGCTGGAGTGCCATGGCACTATCTCTGCTCACTGCAACTTCCACCTCCCAGGTTCAAGCAATTCTCCTGCCTCAGCCTCCCAAATAGCTGGGACCACAGGAGCGTGCCATCACACCTGGCAAATTTTTTTTTGTATTTTTAGTAGAGGCAGGCTTTCGTCATGTTGGCCAGGCTGGTCTCGATCTCCTGGCCTCAAGTGATCCTTCCGCCTTGGCCTCCCAAAGTGCTGGGATTACAGGTGTGAGCCACCATGCCTGGCCTTTCTCATCTGTCTTATCCAGCTCCCTTATCTGTTCAACTAATTAGTATTAGGTTTCATTGGCTCTAAGGATATTTGCTTTCAGAAGGAACTGCTTAAGGAATACTACGTTACTCAAAGAAATAACTTTTTGGAAGTGTGGGAGAGATTGGGTACCTTCCAAGTATCACTCAGAGCTCTTGTGTTTTTTTTTTTTGCTTTTTTTTTTTTTTGAGACGGAGTCTTGCTCTGTCACCCAGGCTGGAGTCCAGTGGTGTGATCTGGACTGCAACCTCTGCCTCTGGGTTAAAGTGACTTTCTTGCCTCAGCCTCCCCAAGTAACTGGGACTACAGGCGCACGCCACCACGCCTGGCTAATTTTTCTATTTTTAGTAGAGATGGGGTTTCACCATGTTGGCCAGGCTGGTCTCCAACTCCTGACCTCAGGTGATCCGTCCACTTAGGCCTCCCAAAGTGCTGGGATTACAGGCGTGAGTCACCACGCCCGGCCCAAAAGCTCATTATATAATTATCTATCTTTTTCCTAAGGGAAAGGCCTTCTCTGCCTTTGCTTATTATGCAGTCTTCATAATGTGTATTGAAAATTGTAGTAGTCTGATAGGGGAACTAAGATTTAAGGGATCTACTTTTGGTTTAGGGACTACTGTATTGTATAATAGTTCTGATTTTTGAGTATCTTTTCAGACTCTAGCAGACATGTCTCTGAAATGTATTCTTGTTTTCCAGAAATATCTTCAGAGCCAGGAGATGATGATGAGCCAACAGAAGGAATCTTTGAGGGACACCAAGCTGCTGTAAATGCAATTCAGATATTTGGGAACTTACTATATACCTGTTCAGCAGATAAAACTGTCCGGGTTTATAATCTGGTGGTAAGTTGATAGAACATGTAGAATGTTTTTGGTTGCAGGTTTTGGAAAATCCAGTTTATACTTTTTAAACAATAAAGGGAATTTTTTGGCTGTCTGAAGGAAGGGGTGGGCCTGAGATTGACTTTAGATGCATTTAATCCAGTAGCTCAGCAAGGTCATTGGGGACTTAATTTCTTTTTGTCTCTCTACTCTGCCTTCTCTGGTATCACCTCTTCCTGAAAGCTAGTTCCCCTCCTGCTCACAAGGTAAATGTCAGGAGCCACTGGAGTCTCTTTATCCCTCCCACCAGCACAAAAGGGTCCTGTGTTTTATTCCCTGAACAATCAACTTTGCCTGTGGCAAAGGGGGTTGGGATTACACCAGTGGTCTTGGACTGTTCAGGTCCCAACGCTGGAGTTGGTAATGGGGTCACTTGCGTAGCAGCTACATAATAGAGAAGGGATGAAGTGAATATGGGGAAGTACTGGAGGAGGTATTTTCCCTGACAAGTGATTGATTACAGAGTTCAAGTAATTAAGGAGAGCAACACTTTTCCACTGCCTCACACTTAGTATTATCTGATGCTTATTACTCTCAAAATAATGAACTTTTGAGTTTTGAATTTGAATTTGTTAATAAACTATGTTTATGAACAATGAAGGCTTAAGAAATTTGAAGAACGTGATGTTGTCTGAATGAACACCATGAAAATATTTAAAATTGTTAGAGTCAGTGAAAATTAAAAAGTTAGATGATGGACCAGGAAAATGTGTTTGCTATATAGACACAGGTATGTAGATTCCTTTAGCTTAATGATATGAGGATTAACACGAATGACTGAAAAAAGGAAGCAATGCTACCAGGATGTATAAGTGTAAGATCTAGGGGAACAGGATATCAAAATATGTGTGTGTATGTATATATGTACATTCTAAATAGATCTCAGTATGTGCACTGAGATAACATTTGGAATGTACCCATAAGAAACAATACCAGTGGCTGGGCACAGTGGCTCACGCCTGTAATCCCAGCACTTTGGGAGGCCAAGGCGGGCAGATCATGAGGTGAGGAGATTGAGACCATCCTGGCTAACGTGGTGAAACCCCGTCTCTACTAAAAATACAAAAAATTAGCCGGGCGTGGTGGCAGGCACCTGTAGTCCCAGCTACTCGGGAGGCTGAGGCAGCAGAATGGTGTGAACCCAGGAGGTGGAGCTTGCAGTGAGCTGAGATCACGCCACTGCACTCCAGCCGGGGCGACAGAGCGAGACTCTGTGTCAAAAAAAAAAAAAAAGAAAGAAACAACACCAGAACCACTAGACCTGTGATAGCACCTGACATGTTTTTGAATACCATGGTGCATTCTCACAAATTGCTTATCAAATGCAAATCTTTTGTGGGAAATTAGCTACAGTTTGGATTTGCTAGATCCTTGGTCCATATGTCAGAAAACTTTGCCCTAAACATTAATTAAAATTCTGGCTATCTTACAGTGAATTGCCATAAGTATTTTTTGGTATGGCTCAACTAACATACACTTTGAGATACCTCATTGCCTGTGACTGTTTGCTAGGCATTTGGTGAACATACATTTACTGAACATCTTTTGTGTACCAGCTGCTGTTTTAGACACTGAGCATACAGCAGTGAACTGAATGTTTTAGCATCTTTTTGCTGAGGAAATATATTATCTAATCCTCCTATATCTCATAAGTAATAATCTGGTCTGTGCTTAAACTTTAGAGTCGGAAATGTATTGGTGTCTTTGAGGGTCATACCTCCAAAGTTAACTGCCTCCTGGTTACTCAAACCTCCGGGAAGAATGCTGCCCTTTACACTGGGTCCAGTGACCATACCATCCGCTGCTATAATGTTAAGGTAGGTGGGTCCAGAGAAATCCAAAGTGGTTCATATTGAGTCGACTTTGTATTTACTATGTGGAATGGAGACACTGTGGCAGATGCTTCATTTTACCCACCATCTCCTTTTTGCTTCTAAACAATGCTTGGCACATTGTGGTAGCCTTAGGTAGATATGAGACTTAGACATAAACCATATTTTCTGTCTCTCACCACCAGTATTTTTTCACTTCCTACTATTAATAATATACCTTCCTTGGTCTTTGCCACAAATGTTATGCATATCATATGTCAAAATTAATCCTAGATAGAATAAAGAGAAAAATGTAGGCTGGGTGCGGTGGCTCATGCCTGTAATCCCAGCACTTTGGGAGGCAGAGTAGGGTGGATTCACCTGAGGCTGGGAGTTTGAGACCAGCCTGACCAACATGGAGAAACCCTGTTTCTACTAAAAATACAAAATTAGCCAGGCGTGGTGGCGCATGCCTGTAATCCAAGCTACTTGGGAGGCTGAGGCAGGAGAATCGCTTGAACCCAGGAGGTGGAGGTTGCAGTGAGCTGAGATTGTGCCACTGCATTCCAGCCTTGGCAACAAGAGCGAAGCTCCGTCTCAGAAAAAAAAAAAAAAAGAGCAAAATGTATAAATTTTTTAAATCTGCAGAATTAGAAATGGACATCTCCTCTGAGAGTTTTTTAAACTTAAATGCACTGAAAGAAATGAGAAAATTACATTTAAAATTATATACAATATGTTCTTAATTTCTTTAAAAGATGGAGATATGTGAAGCAGAATTTATAAGACTATCATTAAGTTTATAACATAGGTGGAATATATGTGATAACAAGAACATAACGAAGGGGGAGGGAATGGAGCTGTGCTAGGACAAGGATCTTATATTTTACTGGGAATAAGTATTAATTTGAACTAGATTGTTATAATTTAAAAAACGTAATCCCTAGAGGCACTGGCTCACAACTTTAGTGTGCATCACATTGACCCAGACAGCTTGATAAAACACATATTACTGGTCTCCACTCCCAGAGGTGTTTTTTTTGTTTGTTTGTTTTTTGTTGTTTGTTTTTTTTTTTTGAGACGGAGTCTCGCTCTGTCGCCCAGGCTGGAGTGCAGTGGCACAATCTCGGCTCACTGCAAGCTCCGCCTCCCGGGTTTACGCCATTCTCCTGCCTCAGCCTCTCCGAGTAGCTGGGACTACAGGCGCCCGCCACCACGCCCGGCTAATTTTTTGTATTTTTAGTAGAGACGGGGTTTCACCATGGTCTCGATCTCCTGACCTCGTGATCCGCCTGCCTCGGCCTCCCAAAGTGCTGGGATTACAAGCGTGAGCCACTGCGCCCGGCCTGTTTTTTGTTTTTTAAGAGACAGGGTCTCACCATGTTGCTCAGGCTGGTTTTGAACTCCTGGGGTCAGGCAATCCTCCCACCTTGGCCTCCCAAAGTGCTGCGATTACAGGTGTGAGCCACCACACACAGCCCTTCCCAGAGTTTCTGATCCAGTAGGCTTGGGATCAAGCTCACAAATTTACATTTCTAGGCCAGGTACTATGGTTCATGTCTGTAATCCCAGCACTTTGGGAGGCCAGAGCAGGAGGATTGCTTGAGGCCAGGAGCTCAAGACCAACCTGGGCAACATAGCAAGACCCTGTCTCTATAAAAAATAAAAATCATCTGGGTGTGGTGGCACACACCTATAGTCCTAGCTGTTTGGGAGGCTGAGGTGGGAGGATCGCTTGAGCCCCGGAGTTCAAGGTTATAGTGAGCTATGATTGTGTCACTTCACTACAGCCTGGGTGACAGAACAAGAACCTGCCTCAGAAAAGCATGAAAATTAACCAAAACAAACAAAAATAATTTACATTTCTAGTAAGTTATTATGTGATACTGATGCAGATGGTTTGGGGACAATACTTTGAGAAATACTGCCCTAGAGTAATTACTAAAAGAATAATGCAAAGAGGATCATGAGGTCAGGAGTCTGAGACCAACCTGGCCAACCTGGTGAAACCCTGTCTCTACTAAAAATACGAAAATTAGTCAGGTGTGGTGACACACACCTGTAATCCCAGCTACTTGGGAGGCTGAGGCTGGAGAATCACTTGAACCCAGGAGGCAGAGATTGCAGTGAGCCAAGATCATGCCACTGCACTCCAGCCTGGGCGACAGAGCAAGACTCCGTCTCAAAAAAAATAGAAAAGAAAAAAAAAATGCAAAGAAATTGAGCTTAGAAAGTCAATTGAGGAATTAAAATGGCGAGCTAAAAATATACTTAAGGCTGGGCGTGGTGGCTTATGCCTGTAATCCCAGCACTTTGGGAGGCAGAGGTGGGCAGATCATGAGGTCAGGAGATCAAGACCATCCTGGCTAACAGGGTGAAACCCTGTCTCTACTAAAAATACAAAAAATTAGCCGGGCGTGGTGGCGGGCGCCTGTAGTCCCAGCTACTCGGGAGGCTGAGGCAGGAGAATGGTGTGAACCCGGGAGGCAGAGCTTGCAGTGAGCCAAGATAGTGCCACTGCACTCTGGCCTGGGCGACAGAGCGAGACTCCGTCTCAAAAATAAATAAATAAATAAAAATTTACTTAATACGAGAGAAGATAGAAGGAGAAATAGAGGAATAAAAATGAGACAAATAGGAAGCAAATAGCAAATTGGAGACCTAAATCTACCCGTATTAATAATTATATGAAATGTGAGTGAACTGACACTAAAGTCAAAAGACAGAAATTGACTGGATATAAAAGTAACATCAAAATCTTTGTTGTCTACAAGAGACACACTTTTATTTTTGAGACACGGTCGTGGCCTATCACCCTGGCTAGAGTGCAGTGGCGTGATCATAACTCACTGCAGCCTCGAACTCCTGGGCTCAAGTGATCCTCCCGCCTCAGCCTCCCGAGTAATTGGGATTACAGGCACATGTCACTATGGTTTGCCAATTAAAAATTTTTTTTTTTTAGAAACAGGGTCTCGCTATGTTGCCTAGGCTATTCTAAAGCTTCTGGGCACAAGCAGTCCTCCTGCTTTGGTCTCCCACAGTGCTGGGATTACAGTCATGCCGCCACCATGCCCAGGCAAAGAGACATACTTTAAATGTAAAGACAAAATAGGTTGAAAGTAAAAGAATAAGAATGGAAGAAGATAACTATGCAAACAGTAACAGAGCTGGAGTGGTTATGTTAATAGTGAGCAAGCAGACTTTAAGACACGTGACTGGGCACTGCAGCTCATGCCTGTATCCCACTTTGGGAGGCTGAGGTGGGAGGATCACTTGAGACTGTAAGTTCCAGACCAGCCTCAGTAACATAATGAGATCTTGTCTCCACAAAAAATAAAAAAATGAGGCAAGCATGGTTATATGTACCTGTAGTCCTAGCTACTTGGGAGGCTGAGGTGGGAGGATCATTTGAGCTGAGGAATTTGAGGTTATAGTGAGCTATGACAATGCCACTGCACTCCAGCCTGGGTGACAGAGTGAGACACTGTCCCTTTAAAAAATGAAAAAGACAAGGAATACTACTGGAGAAAGGAGGACATCCCATAATGATGAGTCAGCACACCCAAAAGATATAACAATTATAAGTACAGGTACCTAATAACAGAGCTCTGAAATACGTGAAACAATAACTGATAGAACTGAAAGGAGAAATAGACAAATTCACAATTATAGTTGGGGACATTAACAACCCTTTCTCAATAATTGATAGACTACTAAATAAAATACCATGAAGGATATACAAGAACTGTACAACACTGGCTGGGTGTGGTGGCTCATGCCTGTAATCCCGGCACTTTGGGAGGCTGAGGTGGGTGGATCACTTGAGGTCAGGAGTTCGAGACCAGCCTAGCCAACATGGCGAAACTGCATCTCTACTAAAAATACAAAAAAATTAGGCTGACTGTGGTGGCTTAATGCCTGTAATTCCAGCACTTTGGGAGGCCAAGGTGGGCATATCACCTGAGGTCAGGAGTTTTAGACCAGCCTGACCAACATGGTGAAACTCCATCTCTACTAAAAATACAAAAATTAGCTGGGTGTGATACGTCTCAAAAATTAAGTAAACTCCGTCTCAAAAAATAAATAAACGAAAATAAAAATACAAAAAAATTAGCTGAGCCTGGTGGTACGTGCCTGTAATCCCAGCTACTCAGGAAGCTGAGGCAGGAGAATCACTTGAACCTGGGAGGTGGAGGTTGCAGTGAGCTGAGATTGTGCCACTGTACTCCAGCCTGGGCAACAGAGAAAAACTTCATTTCAAGAAAAAAAAAAAAAAATGAACCGTACAACATCATTAATGATCAAGAACCAATTAACATTTATAGAACACTCCACTCAAAATTGCAGAATACGCATTTTTTTTTTCAAGAATGTGCACATAGAACATTCACCAGGACCACATGCTGGGCTATTAAGTAAGTTTCAATCAATTTAAAAGCACCAAAATCATACAGAGTATGTTCTCTAACCACAATGACATTTATTAGAAAGCAGTAACAGAAATCTAAGAAATCCCCAAATATAGGGAAATAAAAATAAGATACTTCTAAATTATTGTGGTTCAAAGAAGGAATCACAAGGAAAATTAGAAAATACCTAACTAAATGAAAATGCAACGTACCATTTGTAGGATGCAGCTAAAGCATTGCTGAAAGGGAAATTCGTAGTTTTAATTGCTTCTATTAGAAAAGAAGAAAGCTTTAAAATCCAGGAAACTAGACAAAGAGGCTGGGCACAGTGGCTCATGCCTGTAATTCTAGTGCTTTGGGATGTTGAGGTGGGAGGATCATTTGAGGCCAGGAGTTCAAGCCTAGCTAGGCAACTTGTACAAACCTGTAAAAAATTATACAAACTTGTAAAAAAAAAATTGTAAGCATATTTTGGCTAGAAATAGTCTTACATAAAACCAGGGGGAAAAGCTGTAACTTAAGATAGGACAAACATAGGTTTGGTATATGTTGTAAGGGCTTACACCTTTAAATTCCTACAGCCAGGTGCAGTGGTTCACGCCTGTAATCTTAACACTTTAGGAGGCCAAGTTGGGAGGATCGCTTGAGCCCAGGAGTTCAAGAACAGCCTAGGCAACATGGCGAGACCTCATCTCTCCAAAAAAAATTTAAAAATTAGCTAGGCATGCGCGATGGCCCACGCCTGTAGTTCCAGCTACTCAGGAGGCTGAGGTGGGAGGATTCCTTGAGCCTCGGAGGTCAAGGCTGCAGTGAGCAGTAATCACGTCACTGCACTCTAGCTAGGAGGCAGAGTGAGACCTTGTCTTTCAAAAAACAAATAAATAAATAAATCCCTAAACATACATTGACAAAAAACAAGCAAGTCTCTTAAAAAGAAATACAAATAACTGAAAAAAAAAATACAATCTTGCAAATAAATGCAAATTAAAACCAAAGTACAAAGAATACCATTTTTACTCACAATATTAGCAAAACCTCTTTTAAAAGGCTTTTCAATATTAAGGGTTCTAACGTGTAGTCTTTGGCATAGGAGGACCATACACTAGTGAAAAAGAATTTTTCTGCAGATATTTGTTTGTATAACTACCATGAAGATCAAAACAGACCATTTCATAGCCCTGAAGTTTCCCTCAAATGCTTCCCTGGGCATAACCTTCTTCTAAAGCTAATCACTATTTTGACTACTGTCATAGATTACTTTTGTCTGTGCTTGGCTGTCATATCAGTATAACTATACCACATGTATTCTTTTATGTCTAGCTTTAGCTCACCATAATGTTTGAAAATTCATCTGTATTGGTACATGTGCCAATAGTTTGTTCTTTTTTTATTACTATGTAATGTTCAATTTCCCCTCTAAAGTTACAAAAGATCTCATAGGATTAACCAGAAGCAACATGAATCTTAATATTGAGGCATATTTACTGTCTTGCTGTATCTTACAATTTCATATATGGCACTTATGTTCATAATTTTTTCAGGGGAGAAATTGAATAATTTAAGTGACTGACTCTTTTAGGTATGAAAGAAGGTTGGGAGAGGAGATCAACAGATTTGACAAGCCACAGCTTTTCTCATCCTACCCACAGCTTGTCCCATCCTACCCAATTGTAACCATCTTGATTTTAATATCTACAGCCAAGCCCACTTAAAAAGCTACACCTGGGTCTTTAGTATCATTCAACAACAGATTTTTTTTTTTTTTTAATTGAGACGGGGTCTCGCTCTGTCGCCCAGGCTGGAATGTGGCGGCGTGATCTCTTCTCACTGCAACCTCTGCCTCCCTGGTTCAAGCGATTCTCCTGCTTCAGCCTTCCAAGTAGCTGGGACTACAAGTGCGCACCACCATGCCCAGCTAATTTTTGTAGTTTTAGTAGAAATGGGGTTTCACCATGTTAGCCTGGATGGTCTTGATCTGCTGACCTTGTGATTCACCCACCTCGGCCTCCCAAAGTGCTAGGATTACAGGCGTGAGCCACTGCGTCCGGCCTCAACAACAAATTTTGAATTTACTATGTCCTAGCCCAATTCTTGGTTTGAGGTAAAGGGATTTGCTAGTATAATCTAGTTGGAGGAAATTGGTAGAAATCATTTTCTGGCCGGGCACTGTGGCTCATGCCTGTAAATCCTAGCACTTTGGGAGGCCGAGGCGGGCAGATCACGAGGTCAGGAGATCGAGACCATCCTGGCTAATACGATGAAACTCCGTCTATTAAAAAATACAAAAAATTAGCCGGGCGTGGTGGTGGGTGCCTGTAGTCCCAGCTATTCGAGAGGCTGAGGCAGGAGAATAGCGTGAACCCAGGAGGTGGAGCTTGCAGTGAGCCGAGATCGTGCCACTGCACTCCAGCCTGGGTGACAGAGCGAGACTCTGTCTCAAAAAGAAATTGTTTTTTGAAGGTCAGATCAAACAGTGGGTATTAAACCTGCATGTGCATCTGAATTACTAGGGAAATTTTTTAAAACACAGTTTCTAGAGCCTGCCGAATTAAGAGTCTCAGGGGTTGGAGCTTGGGTTCTATGTATTTTAAAAGCCTCTTGAGTAATTTAGCCCAGCTAACCTGGCACCAGTTTGAAGGAGACATTTGGGAGCTATTGAAATAGAGAATCAATTGTGGAAAACCACATATTTGATTAGGGCATTTATCAAATATGTAACTATAATCCTGATTTTCCTCTTTAGATGTCAAAATACAGCTTTGTCTTTTATATTTGGCCTCTTAATTTAAGAGGCTAAGACCCAACTCAGAGTACCCTTTGAAGAATTTCTACATTCTAAGTTAGAAACATGGGTAACATTACTAGAATTTATGTTTATTTTTCATATTACCTACAGCTTGGAAGTCTTAGGCCTCATATTTCAAAGGAGAAACAAATCTAAGATAGTCCCCTACAAAATAGAGGATGTCACATTTTCTTCTGCATAAGAGTCATTTTAAAGTCTGCTTTCTGGAGGAATTGTTTTTGATATCTCATTTGCCAGTACCCTCTGCTGATTAAAGGTTGTGTGCTTTTTTCAGAGCCGAGAGTGTGTGGAGCAGTTACAGCTGGAAGACCGGGTCCTCTGCCTCCATAGTAGATGGCGAATCCTCTATGCGGGACTGGCAAATGGCACTGTGGTCACCTTCAACATAAAGGTTAGTGGTTGGAGGAGAAAAGGCTTACTTCCCATGCACTTGAAAATAGTGTGAGCGTGTGTGGGAAGAAGTAGCAGGCAGGGATTTTCCTGTTTTTTTCTGTGAGGAAGCAGCAGAATTAGCCGCTACTCAAACACAGTTATCTTCTGATGTAAGTGAAACAAGATCCTCCATTCTCTCTGCTTCTACTCAGATGTTCCAGGACCAAAATGTAACTCCACTAAATTAAACCAAGTCTGAAGATTTGGGGCCAAATAATGAGTCATGGATTAAACTAGTCTGTCTCAATTTAAGAATGACATCATAAAAAATGAACTTAAGTGCTCACTTCGACAGCACATACACTAAAATTGGAATGATACAGAGATTAGCATGGTCCCTGCGCAAGGATGACATGCAAATTCATGAAGCATTCCATATTTTTAAAAAATGAAAAAAAAATGAACTTAAATTCCATCGACTGTGACACTGGTGTGGTTTGGCACTGGTTTAGGGTTTCATGAGGGCGGCCGATCTGTGAGGTGAACTAAGAGGTTTGCTGTAATGCCCATATGGCTTCATTCTTTCCTAACCCAGAGATAAATTCATTTGTTGACCTAGCCTTTATTGAGCATCTGTTATGTGCTAGGCCCCAGGATAAGGTTTAGTTTTTGATGGCCCTATGTGCTTTGTTAAGGTAGTTGGACTTCATCTTACAGGCTTTAAAGTATGAGAGACATGATCCCATTATATTTTAGAAAAAGTCACTGGAGTTGATAAGATTGGGAAAGATTGGTATTAGCAAAGGCAGCGAGACCATTTAGGAGGTTTTGTAGTGGAAGCTGACATGAAAAAGGTTAAACAGGATGAAGAGAAGGAAATGGAGGAAAGATATAATCTAAGAGGTAGAATCGATAGGTTTGATTGCTAATTAGTTGTGGCACCATGTCCTCTGGTCACCTTGTAACCGTATGTTAGAATGGTACTATTACAGTATCATTCATAGGCTGCATGCTAGCTGGAACTAACAGAAGGTGCGCATTAAAATATGTCATAGTTTCTGCTTATAGGAAACTTAAAAATCAAGTTAGAAGAATCTAGCATGTATATAATCAAGTGCCAAGTGATTTGGTCTGTTTGAAATGATACATCACAGAAGGGCAATTAGTGAAGATTTTTGCATTTTAAATGCAGACAAGTTCTAAGTCTGATTAAATTGGATTAGGGCAATAGAAATGGAGAGGAAAGTAAATTTAAAATATTTTAAAGGCTAAAACGTGATAATTACCTAATTATCTTCTCTTTTGTGAGATTATCAGAAGTAGACAGAAGTGGCGCGGTATGGTGGCTCATGCATATAACCCCAGCACTTTGAGAGACTGAGGTAGGAGGATTGCTTGAGCCCAGAAGTTCAAGACCAGCCTGGGCAACAAAGCAAGACCCCTGTTTCTCAAAAAAAAAAAAAAAAAAGCTAACTATGGTGGCACACGCCTGTAGTCCCAGCTACTCAGGAAGCTGAGGCGGGAGGATTGCTTGGGGCCAGGACTTCAAGGCTGCAGTGAGCTATAATCACACCACTGTACTCAAGCCTGGCTGACAGAGTGAGACCCTGTCTCTCTTTTTTTTTTTTAAGTAGTAGACAGAAGTAAGGAGCAAGACAATCTTGAGGCAAAATGATGAGATGATGACAGGAAATTCAAATGGAAAAGTTCTTTAAAGGATTGGAAAGCTCTGGAGAAGATGGTCCTAGAGACAGACATTTGAGAATCTCTGCATAGATGTGAATTTTGAAGATAAGGGCTGGGCTTTTTCCTAGGTTGCCCATACTCTTAGAATGTAGTGCTTCTGGAGTCACAACAGAAAGCCAGGACTGTTTACCAGGGCCGGTCCAACCTTTGGGTCCTGACCTCCATTCAGTCTGTCTCCCTAGCACTTCAAGATGGCTGAAATCATTGCTCAGCAATGTAGGCTCCCAGCTGTCGCTTTCTGCTAAGTTTTTAGGAACCTTACTCCAGGCATGCACCTAAAGAACTTTTGTGGAAGTGGGAGGCTTAATGAACAGGGTTGGTTGGGGGATGAAGGAAAGAAGTTTAAAATCTGAGATAAAAGAATGTTTTGGGATTCAGGATGTGACCCTGCCACTCTGATATAATTAGGCTTCTATAGTCTACTAAATGATGTTGTGAGAGATGACATGGAACCAGGTGCCAGAAGAACATCATAATAAGGTAGAGAATTTAGGCCAGGTGTGGTGGCTCACGCCTGTAATGGGAGGCTGAGGCGGGCAGATCACCTGAGGTTAGGAGTTCAAGACCATCCTGGCCAACATGGTGAAACCCTGTCTTTACAAAAATTAGCAAGGTGTGGTGGCGGGCGCCTGTAATCCCAGCTACTCAGGAGGCTGGGGCAGGAGAATCACTTGAACCCAGGAGGCAGAGGTTGGAGTGAGCTGAGATGGCGCCATTGCACTCCAGCCTGGGTGACAGAGCGAGACTGTGTCTCAAAAAAAAAGAAGTAGAGAATCTGAGACTTACTGAAATTACCTAGGAAGGTAATTCTAAATAGAGATTTTTGGAAACAGCATGACACATAGATTGCCTAAATTTTGGATGACAAAAATAGTTCCTGGGTCCGTGTCAGGGAATATGCACTAGAATTTGGAAAAAAAAAAGGTTCACCCTTCATTACTATTAACTTACAGGTGGTGAAAGAAAACATAAAAAGAGAACCAGTTTCTAATTAGGGTGGAGATGGTATGGGTTGAAGTTGTAAATGAGGTTATAATGTAAGCGTTTGCCCTCCTTAGATCAGGGGATGGGGGAGGTTCAGTAAAAAGGGTTGGAGTGGGAAATAGCAGAGATGGATAAATTAAGGCTGCAGAGTGGGTATGAAAATTTGAGTACAGGTGACAGAAATGAGAGTTCGTACCAAGGTAATGATGTTGGTTAGTTGAAGTTTTCCAGCTAAGTTGTTTTTAGCTGTAATCTTGGCTTATTTTCCAGAACAACAAACGACTTGAGATCTTTGAATGCCATGGCCCTCGGGCAGTCAGCTGTCTTGCTACAGCTCAGGAAGGTGCCCGAAAACTGCTGGTCGTGGGGTCTTATGACTGCACCATTAGTGTACGTGATGCCCGGAATGGACTGCTCCTCAGAACTCTGGAGGGCCATAGCAAAACCATTCTTTGCATGAAGGCAAGTACAGTGCAAGAGAATAGGAGTTGTCTGGCACAAATAGAAGGGTTTTGAGGCCAGGCGGGGTGGCTCACGTCTGTAGTCCCAGCACTTTGGGAGGGTGAGGCAGGGGGATCACTTGAGCTCAGAAGTTTGAGACCAGCCAGGGCAACATGGCAAAACTCCATCTCTACAAAAAAAATACAAAAATTAGTGGGATGTTGTGGTGCGCACCTGTACTACTTATGAGGCTGAGGTGGGAGGATCACTTGAGCACTGAAGATAGAGGCTGCAGTGAGCCATGATTGTGCCACTGTACTCTAGCATGGGCAACAGAGTGAGACCTTGACTCAAGCAAAGCAAAACAAAACAAAGAAGGGTTTTAAATGACATTTCCCATGTTGTCTCATGCGTCATTTAGAAACACCACCTTGGAAAGAGCAAGGAGATTGCAAACCTTTTCTTTACACCAACATCACCAAGTGATGCACTTTCATCTGAGAAACAATGAGTGTATTTTGTTATAGTGTGGGTATACTTGAATGCCCTTCTAGGCTGCTTCATAATCATTCTGGAAAGGTAACAAACCTAATAATACATTGTCAGTTCATTAGCATGCTTTGTAGGGGGGTGTAAGTTTCAGCTGAGAAAATTTGTCTGAGAAACTTCTATACCTAGTTCATCGTGCTTATCTCAAAATAGGATGGAAATTAGAATTTGCCAATGTGTATTACAAGTTATAGAGAAAATTAAGAACCGTATACAGAATCTGACTTGTTTAATTTTTTTCTTTAAGGTGGTGAATGATCTCGTGTTCAGTGGCTCCAGTGATCAGTCAGTCCATGCCCACAACATTCACGTAAGCTATGTTGGTGTTGTGTAAAGAAACCTTGAATAAAATAATGGTTAAAGCTTGATGGTTTTCTTAAACCTCTTGCAATTTAAATTAAGCCCTTTATCCACCGAAGGGATTTGTAATCATCCCTATGCATATGCTCTTGGATAATATTGTGTAACTTAGAAATTCTACCTCATCAAAGTTTTTAATGGTGGACAGACTTTATGTAAGGTTTAGTTTGAATGCCTCATTTAAACTTGAAATAAACTGAGCAGCTGAGGCTTTCAGAAAGTGGATATGATATGTAGTTAAAATAGAACTAGTAAAAACAGCTGAGAGCTAGGCCCAATGGCTGTCACCTGTAATGCCAGCTACTCAGAAGGCTGAGGTGGGAAGATCACTTGAGGCCAGGAGTTTGAGACCAGCCTAGGCAAAATAGTGGCCCCATCTCTTAAAAAAAATTTTTTTTTAATTAGCTGGGCATGGCAGTGCATCCTATAATTCCAGCTACTCAGGAGGCTGAGGTGGGAGGATTGTTTGGGCCCAAGAGTTCAAGGCTGCAGTGAGCTATGATTGCACCACTGCACTCCAGCCTGGGTGACCAAGTGAGACCCCATTTCTTTCTTTCTTTTTTTTTTTTGAGATAGGGGTCTCACTTTGTCACCCAGGCTGGAGTGCAGTAGTGCGATCTTGACTCACTGCAGCCTCAACCTCCTAGGCTTAAGGGATCCTCCCACCTCAGGCCCCCAAGTAGCTGGGACTAATGGCGTGAGCCTCCATGCCTGGCTAATTTTTTCATATTTTTTGTAGAGATGAGGTCTCACCATGTTGCCCAGGCTGATCTTGAACTCCTGAGCTCAAGTGATCTGCCCACCTCGGCCTCCCAAAGTGTTGGAATTATAGGCGTGAGCCACTGCGCCCGGCCCGTGAGACACCCATCTCTTAAAAAAATGAACAAGAGAAACAGCTGAGAGACTGTTCTCAGGTCATAGAGGCAGCTTTTTGAAGCTCAGTTCCTGGTCCATAACCTCAGAATAATTCCCAACTGATAGACTTGTGGTCTAGATCCAGTGAAATGAAAAAAGCAAGAGTACTTGGAAAGCTGTAAATACAGATAGAGTTTTGGCCGCTTTCTTTCCATGACTAATATTAGAGTCTTTCCATGAGGATACAATCCATATATTTTGTATATGTAATAAATGATTGTGGGATACTTCTGCTATTAAAGTTAATACAATTGTATTAACTGTATTTGTACAGTTAATACAATTAATTGTGTTAACTGTATTTGTACAGTTAATACAATTAATTGTGTTAATTGTATGTGTACAGTATCCTCAGAATTATGCCTCTCAGAATTATAGAGTTATAACCAGGAAGGAGTCTCGAAAGTCAGTCTGGTGACTCTTACTTCTCTTCTGACATAGACTGGTGAGCTCGTGCGGATCTATAAAGGTCACAATCATGCAGTGACTGTGGTGAATATCCTAGGAAAAGTGATGGTGACTGCTTGCCTGGATAAATTTGTTCGTGTCTATGAATTACAGGTAGAATTTAGATTCAGTATTTTGCTTGAATGATTTGGGGAGATTGTCTATTTGGGTTTAGTGTTGATTTTTGATACAGTAAGGTGGGATGGAACTCAGGAATCTGTATTTTCACAAGCATTCTAGATAATCATGAAACAGCTGGCCTGTGGACTACAACTTTCAGAAACTGCTCTGAGATACTTGATCTGGGTCATGGGTGTCAAAACTTAATTTCTGGAGAGCAACTCCAGTCTCTTAAAACCTGTCTAGTTCTCCTTGTGTGCAGTTTCAAGTTTGAAACTCTGATTCTAACAAAATTGATTTTATTACTTCTAATTACCAGCTCTCTCCTTGAGTAGTAGAATGTAAAAGAAAAATTGCCTTTAGGTTATATTTCTGTTAGAATGCTACTAGTGCTTCCACTTAGTGCCTCAGGTGTGGTTTTAAACCTGCCAAAGGCCTTTAGGGACTGTATTTATTAAACGCAAGGTATAAGTAACTTCAATTCTCCTTCTTTTTTTTTTTTTTCTGCCTAAGTCTCATGATCGATTACAAGTTTATGGAGGACACAAAGACATGATTATGTGTATGACCATCCATAAAAGCATGGTGAGTGTTATTTGTCATGTAAGATACTTGCTTTTGAATGTGTTTGCTAAAAAATTCTTGTCACTTCCAAAAGTGACATCTGCTTCTGATATGCCTCATTGTTAAGTACCTTCCCATCTCTTGGCATAATAGGGAAGTAACCAGGGGACAGTGTTGAATATTCCATTGTCTATTAACAGCCAAAATTATTACAATAAAAATGGTAGCATCAACTACAGTTTAATAGAAGGTAAATTTAAGATGCTTCAAAAAATTGAGTGGTGCCTTTTCCAGAGACATGATCTGAATGGAACACTGGAATGGAGTCAGGAGATTTGGCCAGTGTGGCATGGTTACAGCAGATCTAAAAGTAGAAACCAACTCACGTAACCCTGCTAAGCCTTGTTTATTTTATTTTTAAGTTATGGAGTTGAACCAGAATGGATGTTTTCAGACTCTGAGTAGTAGAATCCTTTCTTTTCCAGGGAAATACAGGTGCCTAACATAGAGCACCCGATAGAAACCAGGGCTACCCCAGTTAAAGTATAAAGGACGAGTGGGTGACTCTGAGCCCTGCCATTCCTGTCTGCCCTGGTCCCGAGTGGCTTTCTAAGGAGCACAGCTGCAAAATACCTAGACTAGAAGATCTGGAAAATACTTTCCCATTCTCCTACTCTGGAGCTGGTTTTGATTTAGGTGTTTGTTTTCTTGTAGCTGCTGCAAGGAGCTTGTGACTCTTGTTTTGAGGGTGTTTTGTAGTTTGTGTGTATTTTGGTCTGATATTATAAACCTCTCTTTCTCCAGATTTACACTGGCTGTTATGATGGCAGTATTCAGGCCGTGAGGCTTAATCTGATGCAGAATTACCGCTGTTGGGTAAGGAGTGAAACTCTTCCTGTCACTGGACTTCTAGAGGTTGCTTCACCCTAGGCTAATTGATAGATCTTCATTATCATCAGTGTAGCATTTTTATATTTTAGCATCTACTTTATGCCTTACACTGTAGATCACAGATTGTCTCCTAGGTGGTGGTTTTGTTTTATTATAAAATCAATACATGCTTAGAAAACAACAGTACAGAAATATATGAAATAAAAAGTGGAAGTGCTTATTTTGGTAATGGCACTGCCCCCTCTACTCCCGCTCATCAGAGATTACTAGTGTTAATGGTTTGGTTTGTGTCCTCATTGGCTTTTGAGGAATAGGCAAATAAAAAAAATTTAAGGTCTTGTAAGTTCTAAACCTTAGTTCATCAGGCTGAATTGTGTGTTTTTTATTTTGGGGTTAGGACTGATGATTAACCCTTAAAATTTTCACACTATTTCTTATAAGCCTTAATTCTTTTTCGTCAGTTCTAACAATGGTAGCTTTTCCCTAAAACCCTAAGATCCTTTTCAGCATTGATGGTGTGAACTTGACACTCTCCATTTTAAAATTTGACTTTACGCTTGTCCACAGCTTAGTGACTTTTCAGCTCTTTACATATTACTGTCTTTGCTTTTTAATTTTCTCAGTGAAGGCAAGCAAAATCTAGTACAGTCCCTCTTTATCCAAGGGGGATACGGTCTATGTTTTTTTGATGTGATAATCAAGAGGGCTAAGTGACTAACAGGCGGTAGCGAATATAGTGTAGATATGTTGGACAAAGGGACAGTTCACATCTGGGTGAGATGGAGTGGGGTGGCAGGAGATTTCATCACACTGCTCAGAATAATGTGGAATTTAAAACTCAAGAATTGTTTATTTTGGGAATTTTCCAATTAATATTTTTGAAGATCAATTAACCACAGGTAACTAAAACCTCAGAAAGTGAAATCATGGATAAGGAGGCACTACTGAATGACAGGATCCAGAGTACACAAATAGAGTTAATCTATAGAGAGAAATGGGGAAGATACCTCTGGCTTTATAGAGAGAAGGATGTAGTAGTACTGACAGAGGAAAAACTTAATTTTGCATTACTTTTTTTTGTTTGTTTTTTGAGACAGAGTCTCACTCTGTTGCCCAAGCTGGAGTGCAATGGCACGATCTCAGCTCACTGCAACCTCTGCCTCCAGGATTCAAGCAATTCTTCTGCCTCAGCCTCCCTAATAGCTGGGAACACAGGCGCCCGCCACCACACCCGGCTAATTTTTGTGCTTTTAGTAGAGACAGGGTTTCACCATGTTGGCCAGGCTGGTCTTGAACTCCTGACCTTGTGAACCACCTGCCTCGGCCTCCCAAAGTGCTGGGATGACAGGCATGAGCCACCGTGCCCGGCCTGCATTACTTTTAAGAAATAAACATGTGTTCGAATTAGAATCACAAGACTTTACCAACAAGCCTGTAGGGAAAAGCCAAGACAGAGAGTCTTTATGCTTCCTTGTTTTTCTTTTCTTTTCTTTTCTTTTGAGACAGGGTCTTGTTATGTTACTCAGGCGGGAGTGCAGTGGTGTGGTCACAACCGTCACTGCAGCTTCAACCTCCCAGGCTCAAGCAATCATCCCACCTCAGCCTCCCTGGTAGCTGGGACTACAGGCATGTGCCACTATGCCCAGCTAATTTTTGTATCTTTTTTTTTTTTTTGAGACGGAGTCTCGCTCTGTCGCCCAGGCTGGAGTGCAGTGGCGCGATCTCGGCTCACTGTAAGCTCCGCCTCCTGGGTTCACGCCATTCTCCTGCCTCAGCCTCTCCGAGTAGCTCGGACTACAGGCGCCCGCCACCACGCCCAGCTAATTTTTTTTGTATTTTTAGTAGAGACGGGGTTTCACCGTGGTCTCGATCTCCTGACCTGGTGATCCACCCACCTCGGCCTCCCAAAGTGCTGGGATTACAAGCGTGAGCCACCACACCCGGCCTTTGTATCATTTTTATTGTTTATTTTTTTCTGAGACGGAGTCTCGCTCTGTTGCCCAGGCTGGAGTGCAGTGGCGCAATCTTAGCTCACTGCAGCCTCCACCTCCCAAATTCCAGTGATTCTCCTGCCTCAGCCTTCGGGATAGCTGAGATTACAGGCACATGCCACACGCCTGGCTAATTTTTGTATTTTTAGTAGAGTCAGGTTTCACCATGTTGGCCAGGCTGGTCTTGAACTCCTGACCTCAGGTGATCCGCCCGCCTCGGCGTCCCAAAGTGCTAGGATTACAGGCGTGAGCCACCACGCCCAGCCTGTATTTATTTATTTTTGGTAGAGAAAGGATCTCACTATGTTGCCCAGGCTGGTGTCGAACTCCTGGGCTGAAGTGAACCACCCACCTGGGCCTCCCAAAGTGCTGGGATTACAGAGTGTAATCCCACTGAGCCACCACTTAGGAAGCATAAGACACTAGCTTATGCTTTCTAATACATGAAATTAAGCCACGTTTATAAGTAAAATTATAGCTTAAAAAAATAAGTAGGTATTCATAAGATTGAGATTCAAGTGACAGAGGTTGTGAGTAAAGTCAGGCTTCCATGGCAAACACAGTATTCTACAATAAATATTTCCACAAATGTAGTTTTCTTTATCAGACATTTTTATTTTCACATTTACATTCAACAGTTCTTAGAATTGTTAAAAATAGCCCTTTCGGGCCAGGTGTGGTGGCTCACACCTGTAATCCCAGCACTTTGGGAGGCCAAGGTGGGCAGATCACTTGAGGTTGGGAGTTCGAGACCAGCCTGACCAACATGGTGAAACCCTGTCTTTACTAAAAAAAAAAAAAAAAAAAATACAAAAATTAACTGGGCGTGGTGGTGCACGCCTGTAATCCCAACTACTTGGGAGGCCGAGGCAGGAGAACTGCTTGAACCCGGGGGGCAGAGGTTGCAGTGAGCCGAGATCGTGCCACCACACTCCAGCCTGGGCAACAAGAGTGAAACTCCATCTCAAAAAAAAAGGGCTCTTTCGGTATTATAGGAAAGGTATTTGCCTTTTGTATTGAATAAACTAAGATAGAAACTCAATTTTATGATGGCAACATAAAAAAATACAGTTTAAACAGAATTTTATGGTAATTTATCCATAAATATTTGCTGGCCTTTTCCTGATTTAAGAAGTTGTAATTGCTACATTAGTGCTGTGCCCTCTCAAAATATCAAAAGATTCTTCCAGTATTTTCAAGATTCCTCATTATACTGATATTTTAGTTGCCTTGGCTTTGTTGTCTTTTCTAGCCAAGAATAAATTTAAAATAAGGGGCTGGCTTTTTTCTTTCATAGTGCTTATGGGATCCAGGTGGGGGCTGTTCTGATTCACGTTCACTGCACCCTTTTTCACCGAGTCTCCTCATTTTCTTTCTCTCCAGTGGCATGGTTGCTCTCTGATATTTGGCGTTGTAGATCATTTAAAACAACACTTGCTGACCGACCACACTAATCCCAACTTCCAGACTCTGAAATGTCGCTGGAAGAACTGCGATGCTTTTTTCACTGCTAGGAAAGGATCCAAACAGGTACATTAGTGGGACTTGAGGTTTGCCTGGGATTCAGTAGACTGCTCAGAGCAGGGGCTAGCAAACCTTGCTTTATTATTGAGAATTGCCATATATAGGGAGGGCCTAGGGTTTTTTCTTTTTATGATTCAGAGATTTGGGGGGTAGCTTAATGAAGTTGCAAATGAAGAATTAGGTCATTTTTGAGAAAGGGCCTGAAGAGAATGTTTCAGATGTTTCAAATCCAGTAACTGAACCTGGAGATTTATTACAGTCCTCTTGTGCTGAGACAACAACTCACCTTTAAGTACATGGTTTCATGTAAGTTAGCAAAGTGCTGGCTCCTAACTACCTTTCCTGTCTGGATCCTAGGTGGAATGGACCCACGTGGCTTTCCTTGGCTTTGACTTTCTCCTGTCTTACTATTAACTTCTCTCTCATGGGCCCTTTTCCCTTCATTCCTAGGATGCTGCAGGACATATTGAACGACATGCTGAAGATGACAGCAAAATTGATTCATGAAGTTTTTTGCCTCCCATGTTGGGAAGTCATTAGTTGAACTATTTTCACATTGGCCCCCCACACAGGCCACTCTCTTCCCTTCCTCGGTGAAGCAAGGAAGGAGAAAGTGGTTACTAGCCAGGCATACCCCTAGCATAAGTCTGGGCAGCTCTATGGGATGATAGATTACACTTTTAAGTTCTTGCTGGAGGTTTTAAATAGATTTAGACAGATGTTAAGGAACCATACTCCTCTGGGATAGCATGGCATATAGTGATTTATGCTACTTGCATTCTCCAGATGTTTATTAAAGATACAGATCCTAATTGGTTACCCAGTTTGACCCTAATCATATGTATACTTTATTGATTTCAGTTTGCAATTTTTAGTTTATGTTCTTAAGATGGTTTAAACCTATAGTCAGGCTTTTAAGTACAAGTTTGTTTAAGTGCTAGACTTTCAGGATCAGTTTTAATTTCTCCATTTGTAATAGCTGGGTATTTAAACTGTAAGGAAATAGTTTTCTTAACAATTATGTGCAGTGTGTGTCACTTTTCTTGCTTTATAGATAGAGCTGACTTTAAGTGCTAAAGGACACAGTAGATTTTTGACAAACAGTGGCTGCTCTGCTGACTATCTTTTAGGAATTCAGAAAGCAAATCACATAGTGACAAGTCCTTACAGACACCACTTCCTAGTAAACCTCTGTAAATGTGGATAGAAAGCTCAGTGTGAGGCAGTGCGTAGACCTAACGTCTACCTTTACGTCTGCTGTTGAACCTGGGCACTACCTGCTACAGATCCTGTCAGGCTGTTGAACTGGAGGTGTACCTTTATCTTCCTTTCTAGTGTCTGACCCTGCAAGCCTAATGTTGGTTTGAACCCTTTTGGTTTGTTCAGTTGCCAGCCTCCATCTCTCCCACTGTATGGCCGTGCCTAGACTGATGGCAGCCATCGAGTATTCCTCTGGGCTCACGGGGTGTTTTCCACCCCCCTGCAGCACCTAAGATGGTGGGGGAGAGGGGGTTAGAATAAAGCATCTGAATACAGTTTTTAGGACCTCAAGCAGACTTCCTAGAGACTTGTTTCTGAGACAGTTCTTTGCCTTCACTTCCCTGCTAGCTGGGAAAGAAGACTGGAGCAGAGACTCTGCCTGGCCACTGAGAACAGCCAAATTCACAAACCCTCAGTGGGGCTTTGTTTTTGGATTTTCTCCGGACTCATCAGTAAACCTGTAGAAGTGTTGCTTTCCAGCATTTTGTTTCTGGATCCTCAAAACTCAGAAAGTGGCCGGGCATGGTGGCTCACGCCTGTACTCCCAGCACTTTGGGAGGCTGAGGCAGGCAGAACACCTGAGGCTAGGAGTTGGAGACCAGCCTGGCCAACATGGCAAAACCCCGTCTCTACTAAAAATACAAAAAGCTGGGCGTGGTGGTGTGCACCTGTAATCCCAGCTGCTCAGGAGGCTGAGGCAGGAGAATCGCTTGAACCCGGGAGGCAGAGATTGCAGTGAGCCAAGATCGCGCCACTACACTCCAGCCTGGTGACAGAGTGAGACTCCGTCTAAAAAAAAAAAAAAAAAAAACCACTCAGAAAGCTTCTTCAGAGAGATAAAATAAGGGGGAGGAGCCCAGGGCCACATACCAAGCTTTGGGACATGGTGCCTCATGCTCTCTGGGATTACAGAGCATCCAGGTCTGTCTTCACCCCTGTTAATGCACACACATCCACTCACATGTCTTCCCTCAGGCTATCGGGCAGGGGGACTTCACCAGGGGGTTCATGGATAGGCTTCAAGAGGGTCTGTGAGCCCCCAGAAATTGTGTGTGAGACTGAGTATGTGTTGTTTTTTCCAGGAAAGGCTCCAGTGGTTCTTACTTGATCCAAAAAATGTCAAGAATTAATCTAGGAGGCCTGGCCTGGTGGCTCACACCTGTAATCCCAGCACTTTGGGAGGCCGAGGCGGGTGGATCACTCAAGGTCAGGCATTCCAGACCAGCCTGGCCAACATAGTGAAAACCCGTCTCTACTAAAAATACAAAAATTAGCTAGGTGTGGTGGCATGTGCCTGTAGGTCTCAGCTACTCAGGAGGCTGAGACAGGAGAATCACTTGAACCCTGGAGGTAGATGTTGCAGTGAGCCAAGATCATACCACTGCACTCCAGCCTGGGCGACAGAGTGAAACTCCACCTCAAAAAAAAAAAAAAAAAAAAAAAAAAAAAGGGTTAATCTAGGAGATAAAGAATGGCCTAGTACTAGATAATAAATGGCCCCACAAGCTCTTGACTTCTGTCCTTGGTGAAAGCCATTTTGTTAACCACACTAGTGAGATTTACATGATGCTTAATGGAGAACAGAGAAGATCTTGTTGCAAAAGGTGTATTAAATATTTGTGCTGTTCCTGTATGAGATTAAGAAGCTTTTCCCACCTCTCACCCCTATTTCCTATAACGATATCCAGAGAAGCCAAGCTGTTCTGTGCGTTTGGGAATGGTCATTTCCCAGGAAAATGCATTTGGATTGATGACTAAACCTGGCCCTTTTCTCTGGACTGTACTGAAGCCGCATTTTCACGCTGGCTGGCAGTGTGCTGAGAGAGCCTCAAATGCTCTGCGGCATGGTGCCCTTCTGCCCTGCCTGAGGATATATCGAAAAGATGAGAGTGAAGGAGCCTTTGTGCAGCAGGAAAAGGGTAGGTGGGGTGTTGGGCAGTTGTGGGGAACTTCTGAGAGTATTACAGACTGGTAGAATCAGTAAGAACTCTGATTTGGACTTCGCTTTGGTGGAACTGTGCGCCTATATCTGCCTGTGTGTGTGCAAGTGTGCAGGTTCCTTTGTATGTATGTATACGTGTGGGAACCTGTGTTTGTCATATTTTTCTTCATTTCACAAAGGCTTTTTCTGAAGCAGTGGCAGTAATGCATTTGTTTCAAGAACATGTGAAATTCGTTTAACGCCAGATTAGTGTGTTACCCAAAATGAACCGTTCTAGCCCTCTATTAAGAAATAAAGGGGCCATAAGCATTTTGGCTGCTTATGGCTGCGTGTTACTACTTACAAGTATCTTGAAAATTATGCAGAACTTTGCCTTCTTTTTTTAATGTCTTCCACAATGTTGTGACTGATTATAACCCTGTTTCCCCTCAGAGAAGAACTATGGCTCAGGGATCTGTGTTGACTCTGGCATTTAGTGACTTTGTGAAGGAAGGAAACCATTAAATGACCTGACAAAAACTGACTAATGTCTTTAAAGTAGTTGGAGCCACTTTTAGAATGTTATTCTCGGTTGCTTTTGTCTAATTCTAATGGCTTAAAGCCAAGAAAACCGTAGTATAAATCTTTTTGTGTACCTATGCTAGTGTTTAAATGGCAGTTTGTTGTGATAAAGTATCAGTCACTTCAAGTTTTCTGTGAAAGTTTTTAATTAGGTTAAAAATAATTTTGGCATACCTCTCTACTCAGTTTATAAAGCAGTTCCACACAATGCAAACAAAACTCTAACAGCAAAGGTTATCTTGACCTGATGTTACTTGAATCTGAGAGAAAGTCATTACTTACTACTGCACTCCTGCTTTTGTGGGAAAAATTTTTTTCTTCCCCAGAAGAGTTAACAGTTGAGTGTTCAGCTCCTGACTTACCTTTAATTTAGAGGCAATATTATTACTGTTTAAGTGATTATTTGCTTAACACAGGTTTTATTTTGTCTTTTTTCTGGTAGATTATACAATGGACAACTTTAGTGATGAGGCATGTGGATGATTTGGTGGGAGTAGGTATATACTTAGTGGAATGGTATATTTTATGGAAGAGAATTCATTGGAGGTGAGATTGAAGTATATTGTGAAGTGGGATTTGAACAGCACATATGCTCTGGTTTGCTCAAATAATTGCAGTTTATGCTTACATCTAAATTTTGTTTCTGTTACCTAAACGGGAGCTTCTAGAATTATGAAGGCCATACCTGCCCCATTTATAAAATAATGGTTTTATCCCTGCCCCCAAATCATCAGGTCCCTCTGGTTTAAGAGAAGTGGTCTAATAGGAATAGAAGTTGTGGTGGAGGTGATTTGGGATAGACTAGGTTTCCTTATGCAAGTGGATGTGAGCTCCTCATAGAAACCAGACCTACTGTATTAGACAGTAACCTCTAACCTCCAAGCCCAAGTATATGGCCGTGCTGGGTTACCTGGTGACTAAATTTCCCAGATTCACTCTAAATTCAAGGTAGTGACCCAAATAATTTGGGAGAGGAGGGGGTCAAGGAGGAAAAGCTGTTGAAAATCTCTCTCCTATTTAAGAGAAATATATGCCCTAGAGCTGCTCCAGCACCCTTGGTTTCTGATTTTTTTAATATTGAATATGGATTGGAAGAATGAAATCAGATGACACCTGACTGCAAAAACGTTTATAAGCAAATAGCCTTCTTACATTTTGGTATAAAGCTGTGAACTTCGTAACTTTGTAAAGCAAGATATAAAGCAAATACAAGAGGAAAATAAAGTACTTTTACTAATTGACAGTTGACTTTCGTTACCTTGTCTGCACATTCGTGGTCAGCCCTTTCCATGTTGGCTTAGCGAGGAAGGAGACTGGGTGGAAAACACAGGATGCTTATAGCTATGCCGCAGGCCATGGTCCAGAGAAGTTTAGCAAACAGCTGCGTTCAGGGTTTTGTCCACGGTCATACGACAGGTCAGTTAGTGAGCAGAGGAGCTAGGATGGCTCAATCTCCACTCCATTACATTCAGGTAAACGGCCCCTCCCGTTGCACATGACCCATTTATTCTTGATGTCTTTTACAGCAACAACTATTCCTCTGCCTCCCTTTTATGTCTTGGAAAGTATCTGAGCCATTCTTATGCTCAAGAAATAGCAATAGGCATGATTAAAGGGGGTTCAAGATTTTGTTTTTTGTGTGTTTTTCATTGTTCTCTTCTAGGTGATAGGTGAGTGTATGATTGGAAGCCATTCAGGCATGCTATGGCTGATATCTAAATGTGAGACAACAAAACACAAGGGGACCAGCCATATACATGCCTTTATTTAGATCAGCTTTTTTCAAAATGCAGCCAAACTTACGAGTTGGACAGCCCAAAGTAACCAGCCCTATTCCACTGAGTTAGTTTACCCCACAGCAGGCCTCTCCTAAAATAACCAGGCAGAACCCAGTGCTGGTTTGGTTCCTGGCCCATGGTGGGACAGCGTGAAGGTGATGGAGGGCTCTAGCACAAGGAGGTGCTGAGTGCCACTGGCAGGGGCTTTTGCAGACAGCCTAGAGCAAGGTAAGCAGGAGCACTCGCTTCAGAATCGAGGCCGCTTGGACCAGAGGCAGGCACTTTCCTCCACATGGCAAAGGGACAAGGGTTTGTTCTTCCTACCTCATTGCTTTACTGAAGGGTCAGGCTAGGCATGACCGATCAAGGATGGGTAGGGGGTAAAATGGAGGAGGAACATGACTGATGAGGTGCCTGGAAGCCTATAGGGGTGTAGCTGCTGGGTCCTTTGAGGTAAGTGGCTTTGGAAATAGAGGGTGAAACTGAAATCCTGAGTGATCTTGCATGGCTTTGGATGAGGCCTGGTTCAGGCATACATGGTGAGCTGCAGCCACTGAAAGAAGTCCCAAGATCAGAATGTACATCAGAAAAGAGTGACCCCCGCCCTAGGAATCTTATGGGGCAAGAGGAAAGGGAACAGTCTCAGCAGGTCAGACCCCCGGAAGATTTTCCACGAAGCAGTGGCTTACTGTTTCCTTTCTCCTAGATCTTCCCTAAGAAGGTGCATGTTTTCCCGCGTCAAGTGACTGGGGGAGCAGAGGTCCTTTTGGGCCTCAAGCGCATGTGTCCTGGGAGCCCGCTGAGCCTCCCTCCATGTTCTGTTCCTGTCCCTTCCCTCCACCACTGTGTGGAAATGAGCACACCCTGGGTCCATTCCGCCCCGTTGACCCCTCCACCTTGAGTTTTAATGTGTAGGGGGAATGTGCTGTGCCTATGCTTTACCTCCAGAACGTTGAGTTTGATGATACCATCTCCATCCTTGTCAAATGCATGAAAAGCTCCTGTGAAAGAATGCACAGGCCAGAGGCCAGTTACAGGCGCACTCTGCCTCTACTGCTGTAACTTCCCCTCAGAGGACCATGTGCCCAGTGCTGTCCCTCATCAGCACAAAGATCTGCAGGCAGAGAATCACCAGTAACCCTCCCTTTGCCATCCCATTCTGGGCCTAAAGAGGGCATTGGCCCTTGTTCAGCCTGGATGGAGCAGACTGGAGATTATCAGGTGAGATGCCTGTTGCCACAACTGCCCCTGCAAGAGAGCAGAGGGCAGCCCCCCTCCCCCACTTACTGAACATGCCCTCCAGCCTGACGAAGCAGCAGATGAAACTGTCAAAGTTGATGTTCATGTGTTTGTCTGCGTACCGCATGGTAATGATGTCGTAGAGCTGGTTGTTAAGGTGGAATCCTGTGGAGGGGACCATGTTAGAGGTGGATGTGGAGCTGGAGGCCTTGGGCCTGCCTTCTGTTTTCCCTGCCTCTCGGCCACTCTGTGACCTGGGAAGGGAAAGTGAGAAGCCCTTTCCCTCTCCTTTCTCTAGTGGGGCCCTAGTAGCCTAGTCCGCTCCCATTCCTGCTCCCACCGCCTCAGGTCCACATCCCTGCCACCCCTTCCTTCTCAGCAACCTGCGTCGTTGACTGCATTTCGCATCTCGTAGCTGTTGATGGTGCCGGACTGGTCTGTGTCATAGTGTTTGAAAATTTTCTGGCAATAGAAAATTTGAGGATGGAGGTTACACACTGAATCTCCAAATCAACCCCATTCTTGACTCCCACACTTCATTTTTTCTTCCCACCTGCCAGGCCTTAATCTTGTTCCAGAGGTGGTGGAACTCCTGCAGATTGAGCTTTCCAGAGCCATCTGTCTGGAGGAGGGAGGTCAGGGCTACACAACACACAGCACACAGCAAAATCCCCCTGGATTTGGAGGGAGGGTCTAGGAGACTCCGCTTGGGCTGTCCTACCCACTGCCCTGTTGTGGTATTTAACCCTCCCCTCCACTCCGCCACCAGTCAGAGACTGCACCTACTCTATAACGCAGGGAGCCGCTCTCCTAAGGACCACTTTTGCTTGGGCAGGATCCCAGGCCTGAGAGAAGCACAGGGTTTAGGGCAGTTACAACCCAACGTCCTCCACTTCTGCCTCTAACAACCCCTTTCAGAGGAGTATCCAAGATGTTCTGAATCAGGGTCTCCTTAAGTTTCCCTGGGCACAAATTAGGGCCCTTTGCCTGACTGGGCACCCTGTATGTTGCCTTGGCCCCTGTGGGCTGATGACAGGGTCGGGAAGGGGCGGCAGGAAGGATACATCCATGAGCGCAATCATGCTACGGCAAGACTCCAGTGTGAACCCGTGTGTCTTCAGGTCCTTGTCTGGGGGAATGGAGAAGAGTGAGCAGCTGCTTTGAGACAATGGGACTCCCCAGCCACCCCACCCCCCATTTGGTTTGAGCAACTCACGTTTGTTCACGACTGTGTTAAGGACCTTCTTGAGCTCATCTGCACAGATCTCCATGTCCTGAAGAGGAAGGGAGAGGAGGATCATGGTTCAGGAGTACAGCAGCTCCTGGCGCAGACACTTTGCAAAACAAATTCCTGTCGGTGCTATTATGTCATGGGAAGCTGGAGCTCTTCTGAGGAAGACGGGGGGCCAGATACTGCACCTCAGCTATCGGGACCACCATGGGCAGCTCAGAGCAAAAAGCCCTCTGAGCCCCCCAGCAGTCCAAAACTCAAGGGCTTGTGGATTTGCATGCTACACACACATCCCCTGGCTCCACCAAAGTCCAAAATGACCTCTACCAAACAATAATGAAATAATTGGTAATCTGAGCAGTTAATCCAGGAGAGAAGGAAGCACCTGTGGGCGTCCTGGGCTTGGAGGTACTCACATCTCCTGCTATCTGCTTGAAAATGTTCTGGAATTGTTGCTGTTCCTCACTTTCCTGGTCAGAGCTGCGAGGCTGTGGCTGTGGAGGCACAAAGGAAAACTGGTTCACAGGGGTCAGAGGTGCACAGGCCTGTGAGGCAAGCTCCTCTGGGCCAAGGGAGCCAAGTGCCTAAAACGGCCGGAGGTGGCAGCAGGAGCTGGGGACAGGGGCAAATGCAGACCTGGTGAGCTGGAGTGAGACACATCGAGGCCTCAGGGACTCTTCACACCTCTCTAGCCCTGACGCCCCCAGCCAAAGGAGATGTGGTGGCCATGCAGACACAGCCTCCTCCCCGCCACCCGTCCCCACCCGCAAGAGCCCCCTCCACCATCCCAGGCCTGACCATTCCAACTAAAGGTGCCCGCAGGTCAAAGGTCTGACCGTTCTGATTCCTCCAGCCACCCTGTCATCAAGGCCAAGTCCTCAGAGAACCTCCCCTAGGCCCCACTGCATGAGGCCCCAGATAGGAGAGGGGCTCCCAGATAGAAGAGGGGCCCTGGATAGAAGAGGGGCCCCCGCATAGAAGAGGGGCCCTGGATTGGTCTGGAGATTTTTGCCTCTAAGGCTCACCTCCACTAAGCTCCCACTCCAATCTAACACCCTCCCGTGAGCTCTAGAGGACCCCATTTCTGATGTCAGCCCCACTTTTCTGCTCCTATTCTTTATCCCCCATTGTGAAATGCTCAAGGCCACCAGGAGACAAGAGTTGCGCCTCCGCTCTCAAGCTGGTTCTGTCTCAGCCTTTGCCTCCCCTTCTCCCTATCCTGGCTGGATCAGCTCCATGGGAGGCTCAGCCTGCCAGTCCACTCCTAGAATGGAACCCCCATCCTGGGATATTCACCCAAGCAGCAGCCCAAATTTCAGGGGAACTTGCTGAGAGAAAAGATCAGTGGGACAAATTCAAACCTCCAGATGTTCGAGACAAACTCCTGGGAAGCCTCCAGCCAGGAGGCTGTGTATCCCAAGCGCATAGGAAGCCCCTGTAGCGTGCTGGCCACCCCACCCATGCCATGTGCCCAGACACCTGTGAGGACTGCTTTTGCTTATCAGGGCTTGTTTTGCCTTTGCCCTCCTCTGACTCCTGGTCCACACCCAGCTCCTTGTTGCTGTTTGCTCTGTCCGAAACGAAGATGATGGGCTGGAGAGAGGAGGGAAGGAGGGAGGAGGCAGGAAGGAAGGGAGGATTACAGTCTGAACAGGCACACTGAGGCAGCACCTCTCTTGGAGCAGCTTTATCCAGTGAGAAGAGGAAAAGAATAGGCAGGAGCTCTTCAACCTCAGTTCAAGCTCTATCTCTGCCACTGACAAGCCGTGTGACTTCAGTTCTTTATCTTTTCATACCCACTCCATCCCTCCTCGTGGTAGAGTATTGAGAGCTCAGCATGTGAAATGCTAAGAATGCTAAAAGCAGCATGATCTAATGCAGTGATTGTCAAGTATTTTGTAGACTTTTTTTCCAGATGGAAACACTATTCAAATTAAATTTCCTGCAGAAACATGGTGTTTATAAAAACACGAGCTTCTCTGATTAATGAGAACAGAGCTCTTTGCCCTCAGCACCCCACATCACCATGGCAGCTACTGAGGCACCTCAAAGGAACCTCTACGACTCTGCAAAGTATAGATTGAAAAAGGACACGGATTAGTGGCATGGTCAGTGGGTGAGCCATCAGAACACTGGGCTGGAATCCCAGCCCTGCCCCTCATATAAGAAATATCCTCTCTGGCTGGGCACGGTGGCTCACTCTGTAATCCCAGCATTTTGGGAGGCCGAGGCAGGCAGATCACAAGGTCAGGAGATCGAGACCATCCTGGCTAACTGGGTGAAACCCCATCTCTACTAAAGATACAAAAAAATTAGCTGGGTGTGGTGGCGGGCACCTGTAGTCCCAGCTACTTGGGAGGCTGAGGCAGGAAAATGGCATGAACGTGGGAGGCAGAGCTCACAGCGAGCCGAGATCAAGCCACTGCACTCCAGCCTGGGCAACAGAGCGACACTCTGTCTCAAAAAAAAACAAAAAGAAATATCCTCTCTGGCCTCAGTTTACTCATCCTTTAATGGTAAAATCTGCTTTACCTCCTCATAGGGCTCTTGTGGGGATCAAATGAGATACTGAATGCAAAATCATACTGCAAAAACATTTAAGATGCTACACAAACAAGGGATATTTTCAAGACACGCTCGTGCAAGTGACGACGATATGAAAAGGACAGAGAGCGGCTGCTGCGTGGTGCCAACACTGTGGGTGCGGTGCACCTGTAGGGAAAGCCGGGGGAAGACAAGGCTGTGGGGATTGAGGCTGCAATGCAGAGAACAACGGGGCAGGCAGAGCCTCTCGGAGCAGAAAAGCAGCCCTCCCGGACTCAGGCGCCATTGCCCTTCCATGCTGCTCATCTAGGACAGCCCAAGCAGATAGACCCGTGGAAACGGCTCCCCAGCTTTGGCTCCCAGCAGGCCCCAGAGGCCTTGGCTTGCTCTGCCTTCTAAGCAGTGTCTTGCTCAAGCAGCTGAAGCTTGTGGGGATCCCAGAGCAAATGGAGGTCACAGTCTGAGGGGGGATGTGTAGGATGGATATGGTGTGGCCATGGAGCATCCCTGCCAGGCACACACTGGCAGGCGTGAGTGTGGGTCTGGACAACACAGGCCTTGAAGTGTAGGGGACTGGCACCAGAGAAAGAGGGCAAGAAACACAGGTTTTAGAGTAAACAGACATGGTTTCCAGTTCCATTTTCCCCACTCATTAGTTCTGTTCCTCGGGCAAGTTCACTTCTTTGAGTCTATCTCACCTGTGAAAGGGGAAAAATAAGAGCACCTACTTTGTAGATACTGTTATAATTGGGGGGAAAAAAAGAGAGAGACAGATTGACCCCAAGCACGGTGCCTGGAATGTGGTAGTGCCTGATGAGTGTCAGCTCTGGTCTGTGCCAGCACCAGTATCCGGAGGACCCCTGTGATGGATCCATCACCACCAGGCACCACCAGAAATGCTAGCACCAAATCTGATGGTGTATGATGGCCTCTTGCGGTTCAGGACACGGACTCTGGACCCAGACTGCCTGGCTCTAAGTACTGGCTCTGCCACTCCCTGGCTGTGTGGCCTTGGGCAAGTTAGTCAAGTCTGTACCTTTTCTCCCTCTGAAAATGGGGATAGTTATAGTACTAATCCCATAGGGCTGTTGTGAGGATGGAATTAATCATGGAAAGCACCTAGAAGAGTGCTTGGCATGTAGCCTTCCCCCAGCAAATCATAGCTGTCATTACTGCACGCTCAGCCCCAGCAGGAGCTCAGGGAAGGAGGGGGAGGAAGAGGCAAGTCTGATGCATGCACGCTTATGAGCTCACATGCACATGCATACATTCACACGCATGCACATACACACATGCATGAGTGCACACACTTCATGCTGTCTACCCACACACCTACCTTGGTTTTTTTCTTTTTCTGCATAAGAAAAGGAAACAGTAAATGCAGAATAAGTGAAAAGCAAGTTCTCAGAACTGCCAGTGGCATTTGGCTTCCCTGTATCCTGGTCTTTAGCTTGGGGTGGGGCTCCAGGGTCCAGAAATCTGAATCACATGGAGCCAAAAAGGGGCATGGAGGGTGAAGGGAGAAGACAATTCTTCCTTCTCCTCCATGCCCAGACACCAGTGACTACTCTGGCTTTGTTTTTATAATCTACTCTTACTGCATATAGCAAGGAAAAAGATCTTCTGGGTAAGGTTTTCTTTCTTCCTTTTTAAAAAAATGAAATGGGTGGCCAGGCGCTCTGGCTCATGCCTGTAATCCCAGCACTTTAGGAGGCCAAGGTAGGTGGATTATCTGAGGTCAGGAGCTCAGGACCAGCCTGGCCAACATGGTGAAACCCCATCTCGACTAAAAAATACAAAAATTAGCCAAGTGTGGTGGTGGGCACCTGTAATCTCAGCTACTCAGGAGGCTGAGGCAGGAGAATTGCTTGAACCCCAGAGGCGGAGGTTGCAGTGAGCCGAGATCATGCCATTGCACTCCAGCCTGGGCGACAGGAGCGAAACTCTGTCTCAAAAATAAATAAATAAATAAATAATAAAAAAATGAAATTGGTTACCAAAACACCAAAAACATGGCTCACTCAAACTGACCTGACAATGGATTTTCACTTATAGAATATTTTTTAAAAATCTTTGAGCAAGCATTTAACATAGGGAGATTTTCTTTGGTAAAAGCAGCAGCTCTGGCAGGCTGCCCTGGGCCTGTAATCCCTGCTGCAACTATCAGCTGAGCCCAGGGCCCTGCTCCCTGCGTCTTCCAGATTGCCCCAGGCCCCAGCATTCCTGTTGACCGTCAACACTGGAGCCAAATGTCGGTTGAGAACTGCAGGCAACTGTGTCAGTGCAGGGACATCAAAACCCCTGCACCTGCCTGCTCTACTCAGGTGACGTGCCAGCTCCCATAAGCTTTTGAGTTTGCAGGTCCTGATCAATACTGCACACCGATGACCAGCATCCAGATGACCAGAACAGACCCCCACACACCTACCACTAAAACCAATCGCCTGTGATCATTGAGAAGGCACTTGGAGACCTGGCACTGGCTCAGGGTCAGGATTATGACCATGACTATCACTGCCCAGAAGACAGTTCAGAGGGGCATTTGTCCTCCCATTGGCGTATGTCATCCCCACAGAGCACAAAGGACTGTCAACTGACTACAGCCCAAAGCCCCAAGGCAGTCACAAGACTCCTCAACACACAGAGCCCAACATACAGCACTCAGTGCTTCGGGCTTCGGTGTTCTCACTGCCTGGGGCTGGCCTCAGCGTGAAGGTGCGGAAAAACCTAAGTCTGGAGTCAGAGAGTCTGAATGTGAGTTCCAACCCTGCCACTTACTGAGCTCTGTGAACTCAGAGAAGTCATTCAACCCCATTAAGCCTCTGCTTCCTTTCTTGAACACCAGGGATTATAACCCCGTCTACCTCTCAGAAACCTTGCAAGTATCACGATGACACATGCGAAAAGTACCTTGTAAGGTGTAAAGTGTGAAAAAGCACCTCTGTTTGAGTGCCCATGCTGTGCCAGACACTTCACATACATCATCTCATTGATGAAGCCTCACAAAAGCCTTGCAAGGCACATTATTATTCCCGTTTTACTGAGTAGGAAACTGAGTGAGAGGGATTATAGGAATTGTCCAGGTCACCCCGCTGGTAAGTGGAGGATCCAGGTGTTGACACCAGGTCCGGCACCAGCTTACTTTCTTTTCTCTACGTGTGAAATCCAATGTTATCCAGTCTCAGAATCCAGTGTTCACTGCGGCTCTTGTCATCCCTTCCTGTGGCCTTGTTCCCTCCCTCTGATTGTTCAAATTGCTTCTCCTTTCCAGGACCCTCTTCCGTATTTCCCAGCCCCTGAACTGCCTCAATGGCCCCTGGTGCAAAAGGCCCATTACTTCCAGCCATGCCAAGCAGGATTTGCAGTGTCATGGAGGGACTGCTCAGCACCGCCCAGACTCCCATTCCCTCTGCCAGTGCCCACTCTCTCCTGCACCATCTGTCCCCTGCATGGTCAGGGAAGGGGACCCTCTGGACTTTTCACACAGAAGATCTAAACCACTCACCACTGGCCGATCCACGGAGATTGTATTTTCAACTTCCCTGTGAGGAACACAGACATGTGGGGTCTCAGTGTCACCAGAAGCAAGCAGGAGGCCCGTGGAGGGTTTGCTCTGGTGCACGGCTTCCCGGCAGCCAAGCCAGAACCAGCCTCTAGAGAACCCTTGGAACACCCCCAACCCCAGGAACCAGCCCCATGTCAGCACCATCCCCAACAGCCAAGCCCAGGCACACAGGTTCTTGTTGGTATTGCTCAGAGCCCCCCACAGGCATGACCCAGCCACCTACCCATGGACCTGGTGCATCTTCCAAGGACAGAGATCAGAGTGGCAGGGGCTATGAGCTCGTCTGTGGTGGCCAGGGACAGGATGTGGCTTTCCTGGCCATGCTACCGTAAAATTTCAAGCGTCCCCAACACCTCCTATCCCTGTTCCCTACTTTATTTTGGCTCCATATTGCCTCTCCAAATCTAACATGCTACATATGTTTTTCCTATCCATTATTGTCTCATGTTAGAATATTAAGCTCCATGAAGGCAGGGGTTTCTTTCTGTTTACTTCACTACTCTATCCCTAGTGCCTAGGAGAGTGCCTGGAACATAGTAGGTGCTCAATAAATATCTGCAGAATGGATGAATGAATGAATGGGGGTAATGTGGCCAGTAGCTCAGCAGCAGCAGAAGGACCCCTAGAGGAGACGTGTCTAGCTGCCTCATGCCTTCAACCTCTGGAGTGGGCCATGTGAGCTTTTAGAAACAGGTGAGAAAGCTGGGCCAGCACTCACTCAGAGAGGTTCCTCTTTTCAGAGAAGACCCGGAGGATGAATTCCCCCTCCTGGTGGGGCTCATAGGTGGAGGGCACGATGACGTACTCGCTGGGAGGCAGGCGGAAGCGCTGGGACACCTCCCGCATGTTGATGTAGGTTTTGCTCCTGGCCTTGGAGGCATTGTACAGGAAGAAGTCCTTCTGCAGGTGCTGCTTGTTCCCGTGCATCTGACAGATGGGAGAGCCCAGGGCACATGAGCCCCTCGGGAGGGACGCCCTATCCTGCCACAGCCACCTCCAAGGGTCCCTTCCCAACTCCCTGGTCACCCATGTCACAGTCTCAACCTCCCTACTTCCGACTCCCAAGGCTTAAATAGCCTCCCTACCTCACTTTCTCTTCCTTTTCTGTTGTGATTCAGAGTGAATGGCAAGTGTGTCATCCCCACACTCAGGGACACTTACCAGAACAGCTGCTCCTCAGCTCCGAAGCCCCTCAGGCTGGAAGGACCCCCCAGGAGGCCTAGAGGACTTGGCTGGGTTCTGAGAGAAGTGATTCCTCCATCCCAAGCGGGCAGCCACCCTCAGAATGTGTCTGTGTGACTGTGTGTGTGGCTGTGAGCGTGGAGGAGGGTGAGTGTGCAAAGGCATGTGTGTGACATGCAGAGTGTGGTGTGAGGGAGAAAGTACACATCTTGGGGGTGGTAGTCATGGGTCATGCAATGCCCTGAGGCACCTGCTCTGCAGTGGAAATAACGCAGGCAAGGCCCTCTCCTATCACAGTCCTGCCCACAAACCCCACCAGGAAGCTTCTCGACGAGCCACAGACAGACTCGGGGCCCCCTGGGTAGTGCTGCACACAACTGCTGGCCGCTGCTGCTGCTATACCTCTTTGGGAACCTTGAGGAGAAACAGAAAGGAAGATGCTTCAGATCTGAATGTGGATGAGGAGCCTGCGGAAGGGAATGCCAGCAACTGTGCCCGCATGTGGAAGCCTGACCCCCAGGCACCTGTCCTGCCAGGCCTGCTCCACTGCCTCTCCAATGCCCCCCGCCCCCCGGTATTTTTTGCTTGTTACAAACACAAGTGGGCCTGACACCAGGAGCTCTGTAGGTCACTGGGTATTGAGGAAGCCAGAGGACCCCTCTAGAAGCCCCTGGAAGCATCCTTGCTGGGAAAGTAGGTTTCCTGGGCTGGAGCCAAACAGGACTGCACACCTCGTAGATGGCGAAGCCAATGGTGAAGAGACTGGCCCCTAGCTTCCGGTCCTTCCGCCGGTTCTTCTGCATCAGGGCCACCAGGAAGCTGCAAATCACCTCCGAGTCATCAGGGTCATCGTCCTCCTCCAGGAGCTTCAGACGGTACTGAGGGTTGGTCCAGAAAGTATCTGCACCCCCAGAAAGGAAGCACGCATTCAGAGCTGCCTCTCAGAGGGCAGGAAGGGGATGAGACAGAGGGAACCATTTATTTTTATTCCCTGCATCTAGGTGCTTAGGAAATATCAACAGAAAACAAGATTCAGGCATTTGTCTAATGATTTGGGAGCGGGGGTGGGGGGGCCGCTACCTTTATTCAGATGGAGCTGTACTGATTGGATGTGTGGCTTTTCCTTCCTCTCTGAGCTTTCATTCTCAGTCTTTGCTGATGATTTTGTTTTCCTTACCTGCCCCTTAAGCGCTGTTGGTGACTAGAATCTGGTCCTGGGCCTCTTCTCCTCTCACCTCACCCTTCCTGCCTCCCTAGGCAATCTTTCTTACTTCTGCTTTTTAACTGCCCCCTACACGCTCATGATGCCTGGGCCATATATCCCAGCCTCAATCTCTCTCACTTTTTTTTTTTTTTTTTTTGAGACGGAGTCTGGCTCTGTTGCCCACACTAGAGTGCAGTGGTGCGGTCTTGGCTCACTGCAGCCTCCGCCTCCTGGGTTCAAGCAATTCTTCTGACTGAGCCTCCCAAGTAGCTGGGATTACAGGCACCCACCACCATCCCCGGTTAATTTTTGTATTTTTAGTAGAGGCAGGTTTTCATTATGTTAGCCAAGCTGGTCTTGAACTCCTGACCACAGGTGATCCGCCTGCCTCAGCCTCCCAAAGTGCTGAGATTACAGGCATGAGCCACCGCGCCTGGCCTCTTCTTTCCTTTATTCCTCAAATATTTTTTGAGTTCTTATCATATCACCAAGTGCTATCTAATATGTGCATCCAATACTCTATTACAAATCTTTACTGGGATACTCTACAGGAACCTCAAACTTTCCATGTCCCAAGCTAAATTCCTTTCCCTATAACCCCACAATCAACTCCACCAAAAACAAACAACATGCTGATATTTTTCTCGTGTGTCTTTTTTATTTTTTTTGAGGCAGGGTCTCACTCTGTCACCCATGCAGGAGTGCAGTGGCATGATCATGGTTCATTGTAGCCTCAACCTCCCGAGCTCAAGCAATCCTCCCACCTCATTTTTTTTATTTTTTGTAAAGATGAGTTCTCACTATGTTGTCTATGCTGGTCTTGAACTCCTGGGCTCAAGTGATGCTCCTGGCTCTGCCTCCCAAAGTGCTGGGATTATAGGCGTGAGCCACCCGCCCGGTCTTCTTGTGTGTCTTATGTTGCAATGTTGTCAGGTCCCCAACTGGGAATCTTGACATCATTCTTCTTCCTTCCCTGCATCACCCAATATGCTCTCCCTAAATCTGCTCTCTCCTCTCCATCTCTGCTGCTACTGACTTGGTCTAGGTTTTCATCATCTCTGACTTGAACTATTGCAGCAGCTGCTAATTTGGTTCTCCAATACTGCCCTTACTGTTACTGACACACTACTCACACTCTCTGACTTAGGATGGTTCAGCTACAATCTTTTAACTTCACAATGTGAAAGTGATGCACATTCAGTAGAAACTGGATTTCGAGTGCCCGTACAACCATTCTGTTTTTCACTTTTAGTACAGTATTAAGTAAGTTACATGAGATATTCAACACTTTATTGTAAAATAGGCTTTGTGTTAGATGATTTTGCCCAACTTTAGGCTAAGGTCAGTGTTCCGAGCATGTTTAAGGTAGGCCAGGCTAAGCTATGATGTTTGGTGGGTTAGGCATATTAAATGCACTTTCAACTTAGGGTATTTTGAAAGATGGATGGGCTTATCTGGACATAACCTCATCGTAAGTCAAGCAGCATTTGCATTGTTCCCACAGTTTCCTGCTTCAAAGTTGCTACCAGCTCCCTATTGCAAACTTCTCAGCATGGTGGTTTCCTTCTCAGTAAAACAGGGAAGGTTTAATAGGATAGTGGACGTCTGGAACAGAGAGACTTAATAAGCACTAGTTAGCCTTCTTCTGCCTGGAACTTGTTCGGCTTAGACCCTCCCCCCATCAAGAGCATCTCCCACCTGGGAAGTTGCGGCAGCCTCCGGCAGAGCAACCCCGTACCCAGCGGCCCTCGTTCACAGACACCGTCCAGGTCTGAAGCTTGTCAGACTGCAGAGCATCGGCCGTGAGGTTGCAGATCTCCAACTTTGTGAAATGGTAGATGAAATCCTCATAGGACATCCTGAGAGGTTGGAAGAAGAAAGAGACCCATATGGGAGCAGGTGAGAAGGGCTGGGAATGGAAGACCCCAGGACTAACACAGCACAATAATAAAATAGTTCACAGGAGCTTGGTCAGGGTCCCAGAGAAGCCTGTCTTTCCTTTTTAGGGCAAACGCTGTCACTTCTGATGTATCTACTCCAAACCATCATCTTTTCTAACAATGATTCAAAAATGAGCCAGGCCCAGAAAGTTAAATGTCGCATGCTCTCACTCGTATGTGAGAGCTAAAACAAAGCGTATGTCATGGAAGTAGGGAGCAGACCGTGGTTACCAGAGGCTGGGAAGGGAAGGAGAGGGAAGGATGAAAAGAGGGTGGCTAATGGATACAAAAATACAGTTAGATAGAAGAAATAAGCTCCAGTGCTCACCTGGGTGCTGTGGCTCACGCCTGTAATCCCAGCACTTTAGGAGGCTGAGGCGGGTGGAACACCTGAGGCTAGGAGTTCGAGACCAGCCTAGCCAACATGGTGAAACCCCATCTCTACTGAAAATACAAAAATTAGCTGAGCGTTATGGCAGCCACTTGTAATCCTAGTTACTTGGGAGGCTGAGGCAGGAGAATCACTTGCACACAGGAGGCGGAGGTTGCAGTGAGCCGATGTTGCGCCATTGCACGCCAGCCTGGGCGACAGAGTGAGACTCTGTCTCAAAAAAAAAAGCTCTAATGCTCAATAGCACAGTAAGACAAACATCGCTAAACAAGAATTTATAGTACAGTGTGTGTGTGTATATATACATCTGTGTGTGTGTGTGTGTGTGTGTATATATATATATATACTTTTTTTTTTTTCTGAGACAGAGTCTCGCTCTGTTGCCCAGGCTAGAGTGCAGTGGCATGATCTTGGCTCACTGCAACCTCCACCTCCTGAGGTCAAGGGATTCTCCTGCCTCAGCCACCTGAGCAGCTGGGGTTACAGGTGCACACCACCACACCTGGCTAATTTTTGTATTTTTGTAGAGATGGGGTTTCACCATGTTGACCAGGCTGGTCGTGAACTCCTGACCTCAAGTGATCTGCCCACCTCAGCCTCCCAAGGTGCTGGGATTACAGGCATGAGCCACCATGCCCAGCCTATAGTATCTTTCAAAATAACTAGAGGAAAAGAATTGTAATGTTCTCAACACAAAGAAAAGATACATATTTGAGATGATGGTATCTCAATTACCCTAATTTGATCATTACACATTGTATATGTGTATCAAAATATCATATGTACCCCCAAAATATATATAGCTATGATATATCCATAAAAAATAGAGGGCCAGGTGTGGTGGCTTACATCTGTAATCCCAGCACTTTTTTTTTTCAAGACAGTGTCTTGCTCTGTTGCCCAGGATGGACTGCAGCGATACATAGTTCACTGTAGCCTCAACCTCCTGGGCTCAAGTGACCCCCTACTTCAGCCTCCCTAGTAGCTGGGACTACAGGCACACACCACCACACCTGGCTAATTTTAAAATTTTTTGTAGAGTTGGGGTCCCATATGTTGCCCAGGCCCACATTCCAGCATTTTGGGAGGCCAAGGTGGGAGGACTGCTTAAGCCCAGGAGTTTGAGACCAGCCCGAGCAATATAGCGAGGCCCATCTCTATTTTAGTTTTTAAATAAATTAAAAAATAAAGTAATAAAAACACAAAAAACCCTTCCCTTGACATTATACTAAGACAACATTTTTTTTTTTTTTCCAAGACAGAGTCTCTCTCTGTCGCCAAGGCTGGAGTGCAGTTGTGCAATTTGGGCTCACTGTAACCTCTGCCTCCCGGGTTCAAGTGATTCTCCTGCCTCAGCCTCCGCAGCAGCTAGCACTACAGGCGCATGCTGCCACGCCCTGCTAATTTTTTTGTATTTTTAGTAGAGACGGGGTTTCCACCGTGTTAGCCAGGATGGTCTCGATTTCCTGACCTCGTGATCCGTTTGCCTCGGCCTCCCAAAGTGCTGGGATTACAGGTGTGAGCCACCGCGCCCGGCTTAAGCAAACAATTTTAAGGGTGATGAGCATCATAAGTTCATCCCAGTCCTCGGGGAACTTAGGGGGCTCTCCTTAAGCTGAGACTTGAAAATTCTCCTTAAGCTGAGACTTGAAGCCTGAATAGAAACCACCTGAGAGAGGGTGAGGTTGACGTTGGAAGATCAGGGTAAGTGGAGCTTCCTAGGCTCAGAAAAGAATTGTGCTAAGGCCAGGGTGCCTGTGGCTGGAATAGATGTGTGGCGGAGGGGCACACGGGAGGCAAGAGCCATGTCATGTTGGCCTGGTCCTGGGCTCAGTTGTCCCTGTGGCCTGGAAGTCTCCTCTCAGAACCTCATCCTTGCTGGGCCTTGGGCTGGAGGAGAACACAGCCCAGATCTCCTAAAGGCTGGAATCTGATAACCTCAGCTGGGGACTGAGGTCTGAGATTTCCCCTCTCTTCCCCACCCTTACCCTTCTGGGTCTTCCTGGGTTCTGGACTCACCAGAACTCTCCATCCTCAGTGACCTGGTGCTGCAGACGGGCCTTCTCATCTTTGTCCACAAAGCTCCAGTCCTTCCAACTGGTGGGAAAATGGAGGAATTAAGGAAGGAGGAAGAAGGGAAGGCCTGATGTAGGTTGGGACAGGAAGTATCAGAGAAATACAAAGAGTTGCAGCTGCTGTGAACCACCAAAATGCTGACTTCATCTGTTACCCTCAGTGTGAAACCCAATAGCAATGACTTCTCACATTCTCAAGACTGAGCCTAAACTCCTTAAATGGGCTGGTGAGGGCTTGATCCTTCTCCTCATCATACTTTAAAGGTTAAGAATTGAGTTCTGGGCTGGTCGCAATGGCTCACACCTGTAATCCCAGCACTTTCGGAGGCTGAGGTGGGTGGATCACAAGGTCAGGAGTTAGAAACCAGCCTGGCCAATATGGTGAAACCCCGTCCTATTAAAAATACAAAAATTAGCTGGGCGTGGTGGCGGGCACCTATAGTCCCAGCTACTCAGGAGGCTGAGGCAGAAGAATCGCTTGAACCCGGGAGGCGGAGGTTGCAGTGAGCCGCGATTGCGCCATTGCACTCCAGCCTGGGTGGCAGAGCGAGACTCCGTCTCAAAAAAAAAAAAAAATTGGATCCTGGACATAGACGAACTGGGAGTTCCGTTTAATAATAGTGCTAGCTATGCAACCTTGGGCAGGTCACTTAACCTCTGTCAGACTCTGCTTCCTCAATTGCAAAAGGAAAATGATTATGTCACCTGTTCACAGGGCTGGGATGGGCAGATGCAATAATGCATGCAAAGCTGTTAGCATAGTGTCTGTCATATAACAAGAAACTCTAATTTACTAAGGAAAAAGGCCAAGTCTGTAAACATCTTTCCTGTGCCGGGAAACAACCCAGCATTGTGTTTCTAAAGGCTGGGCAGTTTTCACACTCTCTCCCTCTCCTCACTATGGGGGCAATAAAGTGCACGTGTGTTTCAGGCTCACTGAGGAGAATTCAACTAAACTGGGTGCTCCCTGGAAAGGTAAGAGGTTGAGGAAGCGCTTGGAGTCAGTCAGAGAGCACTGCAGGGGACATGGAGATTCCTGAGACCAGGAGGAGGGATGCAGCAGAGGGAATCTCCTTGAGTCAACAGCGTTGGGTCCACTTGTCTCCAGCCCCTGTGATGGCAGCGTCATGGTAAGCAGGGCAGGGCCGCACACCAAGCTCTGAGGCTGGAGAACACAGCAAGGGTCCCTGCAGGTGACTTGGGCCAGTGAAGCAGACAACTGAGGAGTCACTGAGGGCCTTCCCAGAGCACAGAGCACAGTTCCAATGTCACTCCCTCCAGGTAACCTTTCTCTACGCCTCCCCTCCCACCCAAACTAGGTGCGGAGGCCCCCTCTTTGTGATCCTTACTGTGGCACTGATCTCAATTATTAGTGTGTGCTTGCCTGTCCTTCCCCGGACCTTAAACCCACAGGCACAGGGCCCATGTGTCTGTGTTCATTTCTACATTTCTACATCCCCAGGCGGGTAGCCTAGGGCCTGGCAGAAGTCAGCACTGAGGAAGTAAGGATAGCTGTAGTGTGGATAGGTGAAGGAAGGCATGTGAATGTCTGCAGGAGGCGGTCAGGACATGAGGATCAGCCCCTAATCACAGTGTATCAAGGGAGGCTGTGGGTTCACAGAATATCCCCAGTGCCTTGCCTTGTGCCTCCTATGTAGTAGGTGCCCAAGAAACATTTGCTAAACGAATGACTGAACGAACCAGTAATTATGTGCTGGGCTAAGAAGTACCCAGCAGTACATAAGTACAGGTGCCGAGGGGCCCAGACTGCCTGGGTGTGGTCCTTCTCCTCTACTGAGTCCTGCCATCCCCCTCTCGAAATAAGAGGAGCTTATGGCTCATTCAGTAATGAATTGCCTCTCATTCAGTGGAGGTAATCAGGAACCAGTGGGACCATGGAGGTTTTGCAAATGTGCTGGAGCCTTCATAATAACTTCGCATGTTTGTTATTTTTGTTGCCCCCAGTCTATTCCTTTCAGTGATAAGCAGTAAAATTCTTTCAAAGGGCCCTTGTGCCTTTATACAGGGACAGCACGGGTAAGGGAATCTTAGCAATGGCTCAGCACTTACCAAAAACAGTCCCATTTACTCCTCATATCAGCCCACAAGGTAAGTGCTAATGATACTGTTCCCATTTCACAGGAAAGGCAAGACAAGACTCCAAGAAGGGGAGCCACTTGTCTAGCCCAGACCCCTGCATTCATACGCTTTTCCTGCCTGGACCTTCCCCCACGCTTTCTGGAATCCTTCATTTCCAGCCAATGGTTGTCAGCAACCTCTCTGGGTCCCCAGCACCCTGCTTCCACTCCTGGCCCTTCCCTGGAGCCAACACCTGTGCCCCTCTTCTCTGTGGATCATTGGTTTTGAGGGTGATTTTATACCAAGCATCTTCAATACTATCATGGCTCAGTTCCCAACACATCCTTGTCCCGGGCCCTGTTCCCCGCCACCGCCAGTCCCGTGGGGTCCCCTCACCTACCTATCACTCCAAGAACCGTTCCACTCCACCTGGCCCCAGGGATTCCGCAGCCGCACCAGCTTCACTTTCTCACCTTTGAACAGGACCTTAAGCACAGAGAAAGAGCTCTCATGCTTTGCAGCCTGTCTGGAAAGGGAATCTTCTGTCTTGCTGAGGGCTGGGACGGGGCTGGGGGGCAAATCCCTTACTCAAGGGTGTTCTGCCTGGCTCTGGCCAAGGAGAGTAATCAGAAGTGTGCTGGGGAATGGCAGGGGGTGGGTCAGACCTTTCCTCCTGAGTCTGCCTAACTTAGGGCTTGGCCATCTCCTCTCTATCTTCTAAGAGGCAATTTTCTCAGGAACATCCTGCCGTTATGAGCTTCGGGGGAGGAGGTGGGGCGTAAACAGTAGGGCCCTGCTAACACATATAAATTAGGTGTCTTCATATAAATTAGAAAAAAGGCCCCTGCTGGCCAGGCATGGTGGCTCACGCCTGTAATCCCAGCACTTTGGGAGGCTGAGGTGGGCGGATCACGAGGTCAGGAGTTCGAGACCAGCCTGATCAACATGGAGAAACCCCCATCTCTACTAAAAATACAAAAATTAGCTGGGCATGGTGGCACACGTCTGTAATCCCAGCTACTCAGGCTGAAGCAGGAGAATCGCTAGAATCCAGGAGGCAGACGTTGTAGTGAGCCGAGACTGTGCCATTGCACTCCAGCCTGGGCAACAGAGTGAGACTCCGTCTCAAAAAAAAAAAAAAAGAAAGAAAGAAAGACAAAAGGCCCCTGCTGACTGAGGAACTACAAATAAGCAGACTTCCTCCAGTCTACTGCAATGGGCTGATGCAGGCAACTGCCCCTCTCAGCCCATCCCTCTGTACAGGGCACAACCTGCCCAACTGTGTACAACAGGTCTTACAATGTTCCTGTCTCAGACATGGCCCAGGAAAGCCCAGAAGTCCCAGAAGGAGCAAAACAGAACAGTCAGCCTCTCGTATCCATGGCTTCGGCATATAACCAATCGTGGATCAAAAATACTCAAAAAAAGAAAAAATAATAATACAACAATAGAATACCAAAAAAACCCCAATGCAGTATAATAACTATTTACATAGCATTTCCATTGTGTTAGGTATCATAAGTAATCCAGAGATGACTTAAAGTTATACGGGAGGATGTGCGTAGGTTATATGAAAATATTACTCCATTTTACAACAGGGACTTGAGCATCTGCAGATTTTGTTACCGTTAGGGCTTCTGGAACCAGTCCCCGTGGCTACCCAGAGACAACTGTAGCTATCTGAACATGAGAGAACAGGAAGCTCAAGAACACATGAAACCAACTTTGTAAAAGCAAAGTTAAGTGATATTTCAATTTGTTCATTGGAAATGTTGGAAAAATTGCCATCTTTAGCACAAAAAGCAAAGATAAACTGTGCACCAACTGTGGCAGGATCCACCTCTACCAGTTTCACAGGCCCCTCTGCTCCCAGGCGTGGCTTGGACCTTGAACTGAATGTCCTGATCGGAGGCAAGCTCTGCAGACAGGGAAGGGGCCCCAACATCTAAGTCCTGACTTCAGGAGGTTAACCCAGGAGGGTGCCCTTGCCCCACCAAGCCCTACCAGGCTCACCTCATCCAGCCCCGTGACAGAGTAGGCGTGACCTCTGACCAGCCCGCAGGCCATTCTTGTCTCATACTGAACTGGAATGATTGTCTGTAGAGCAGTAAGCAGAGAACCCATTAGGGGCGGGGGAACAGAAGTTCTGCTGCTTGGAGGCAAAGTTCATACTAGTTCATTTTCCGGGCTCTGTGAAGACACAGACCACTCTCCTCCCTGAAAGTGTGCCTCACGACCACGAACAGACCTTCACTGGCCCTTTAAGAGTGTCAAGAGACACAGCTCCAGACAAGCTGGTCTCCCTGAGAAGGCTCTGTCCTGACCATCAGAGAGCAATGTGGATTCTGGGATGTGGGGTGGGTAACAGCATCCCTGCCCCTCCTTTCTGGACCCCTTAGTATCCTTCAAAGGAGGAAGGGGTAGAGTTGGAGGCTGCCTTGGGCTTCAGGATTCCCCTTCCCCTGAGGCCATCCAGGGTTGACTATTCCTAGAAGGAAAAGGGGTTAAGTGACACATATAAGTCTAGCTTTTGGCCGGGCGTGGTGGCTCATGCCTGTAATCCCAGCACTTTGGGAGGCCGAGGCGGGTGGATCACCTGAGGTCGGGAGTTTAAGACCAGCCTGACCAATATGGAGAAACCCTGTCTTTACTAAAAATACAAAATTAGCTGGGCATGGTGGTGCATGCCTGTAATCCCAGCTACTCGGGAGGCTGAGGCAGGAGAAGCACTTGAACCCAGGAGGTGGAGGTTGCGGTGAGCCGAGATCATGCCATTGCACTCCAGCCTGGGCAACAAGAGTGAACTCCGTCTCAAAAAAAAAAAAAGTCTAGCTTTTTCTTTTTTTCTTTCTTTTTTTTTTTTTTGTTTTTTGTTTTTTTGAGACAGAGTCTTGCTCTGTTGCCCAGGCTGGAGTGCAGTGGCATGATCTTGGCTCACTGCAACCTCTGCCTCCTGTGTTCCAGTGAGTCTCCTGCCTCAGCCTCCCGAGTAGCTGGGATTACAGGCATGTGCCACCATGCCCAGCTAATTTTTTGTATTTTTAGTAGAAATGGGGTTTCACCATGTTAGCCAGGCTGGTCTCGAACTCCTGACCTCAGGTGATCCACCTGCCTCAGCCTCCCAAAGTGCTGGGATTACAGGCATGAGCCACTGCGCCCGACCAAGTCTAGCCTTTTTCTTTACATCCCCTCACCTCCTCCACACCCACCTAGAACATAATGTTCAAGAAATCAAGAGTCCCAGTGCCCAGGGAGAGAATTCTAAGAAGGCCCAAGGAAATCCCTGCTGAGACATGACCATGCCTGAGGGGTAGCTTTTCCATTTGTAGAAATTTCCAAGTTGCAGCCATGGGTGATCCTTGGCAGAAGGGCAGGATCACTAAAGTCCTATGAGCCCTGGTAGGCTCTCTATGGCTTCCATGTACCTACTAAACGTAACAGCTTTAAAAGGAGCTTCCCAGAGCCTTGCTAGGTTGCGGAATTCCTAGAGCCTTTTTCAGGGTGAGGGGTATGGGTGGAGCCAGGGCTTTTGGCATCTCAGCCTCTCCCAGATCTCAGTCTCTTCCAGATCTCAGTCCTCATGATCCAGATCATGTTGAATAGACTGGGAGGGGGCGGAAGACTCATTAATCCTTAGTTCTAGACCTGGGAAGCTGCTTGAAATGACTCTTCTGTCATTACCTAAGCATATCATTCAACCCAGCAATTCTACTGCTGGGAATCTGTCCTGTGGAAGTCACCATGGATGTATACAAAGATGTATCTATTGGGATGTTCATTATAGCATTTTAAAATAGTAGCAAAACAACACAAAACAAAGAAAAAAAAGAACTCAACTTTCCAATAATAGGGTATTGGGTAAATAAATTATAACATATCTGTGTGTTTGAATATTGTGTAGCTACTAAAAAATGTTACAGGAGAATACTTTGGGCACATTAAGAATATCGAACTAGGCCGGGTGCGGTGGCTCACACCTGTAATACCAGCACCTTGGGAGGCTGAGGCAGGTGGATCACTTGAGGTCAGGAGTTCGAGACCATTGCAGCCAACATGGTGAAACCCCATCTCTACTAAAAATACAAAAATTAGCCAGGTGTGGTGTTGTGTGCCTGTAATCCCAGCTATGTCGGGAGGCTGAGGCAGGAGAATTAGTTTAACTTTGGAGGCAGAGGTTGCAGTGAGCCAAGATGGCACCACTGCGCTCCAGCCTAGGGAATAGAGCAAGTTATTTCAACCCAGACCCTTGGGAGGTGCCAGGTGGGCATGTGTGGGTAAGGCCCTGGCTGCTGAGGGGACTCTGACACTAATAGGGCAGGGTCATGTGGGTTGGAGGGATGGTCAGTCCTGGTAATTGGAGGCGTACACACCCGGGTTGGTCTTTCATCTGAGCCTCTGGGGTCGAGGTCGGAGTCCTGGAGCAGCGAGTTATCCATATTCCTCACCATCCGTGCAATCAACTCCCCCATGTTCAGACCAGAAGGAGAGGTTCCATAGGTCATGTTTGTGCCATCCTGAGGCCCGACGGAGAATGTAGGGAACAACCCAGGAGAGGGAGAGAACAAACACAGAAGGGTGGAAAGGGAAGGAGAGAGGAGGAAGAGATGGGACAGACAAAGGGAGAGAGGAGAGATCAACAAAGTACAAATGGAGGAAAGACAGAGAAAAGTGATACAGAAAAAAAAGTTCATCTATGGTGTTGTGTGCTAACTGACCTTCCAAGCTGTCCATCGGGCGTGTTGGGAGAGGAAGGGGCAGGAATTCAGCTTGGGCCCCATCCTCCCCAGTGGAAACCACTAAGATTATCATGTCAATATACTGAGCAGCCCTCAGGGAAGGCATGCCCCCTGAAGGAGGCCTGGCTATGGGCGGCCATCTCCCTACCCTTGGCTCCTGTCTCAGTTCATAGCATTTCTTTGCACTGAAAGGCGCTGCAGGCTTAGCTTCTCCCAGGTAACAACACAAAGCCCATGTCTCAAGTGGGGGGTGTGGTGAAAGCCCAGTGACTTTCTTAGGGAAATGGTGGGCTCAGGTCCACAGCCAAGTATGTGGCCAGCTTAATGGGAGCGTGCTGAAACTGAGGAGCACCAGCAAGGGAGGCCTCCAGGGACACAGGCCTCTGGACTCATTTCCACTGGCATTCTAGGGCTTGAAATGTCCTTGACCAGTGTCTTTATTGAAAATCCCGAAGAACTGTTCTCCCTTGAGAAATTCCCAGTCCTCAAAGTTGAGAGCCAGTTCCGGCTTCCTCAAACAAAACATTTGCTCTGTCTCACACAAAAGCTCTATGCTGCCCTTCATTGGGTAAAAGACTTCCTGACACTTGGAGCTCCCCGCCCTGTGCCCCACATCCCAGACTTACATCAATGGAGCAGCCCATGAGGGAACCTCTCTCGATGGCTTTCTTCATGATCTTGTACATGTCACTAGGAGCATCCCTGATCTCAAAAAACTCTGTCACCCCTCCTGTGAAGTCCTCCATGGCCTCTGTGGTGTTCCCACCTTTCAGAGCTTCGTAGGAACCATGGAGCCTTAGAGAGAGGATGAAGACCAATTTGGGGTCACAGAGTTCCAGGAAACAAAACCCAGGTACCACTGCCACCAGAACTTTACCTCTTGGATGCTGTGATGTTCTTTCATCAATTCCACATTAACCCTATGAGCTCATGGGATGGAAACAATGATTCCCTTTCTTCATAATGAAGAAACTGAGCTCAAGAGGCTAAGTGACCCACCCAAGACCACAGAGAGCCAGAAGCACTGGGATTGAAACCCAGCTATCCCCATTTCCTGAGAGCTCTTTCCACTACATCCTGAACGTTGAGGAAGGGCTGCATTAAAGCCATTAGCAGCTGCCAGTGTGGTAGCTCACACTGGCAATCCCAGCACTTCGGGAGGCCAAAGCTGGTGGATTGCATGAGCCCAAGAGTTCGAGACCAGTCTGGGCAACATGGCAAAACCTTGTCTCTACAAAAAATACAAAAATTAACTGGGCATGGTGATGCCCACATGTAGTCCCAGCTACTTGGGAGGCTGAGGTGGGAAGAGCACCTTGAACTCAGGAGGTCAATGCTGCAGTGAGCTGTGACTGCACCACTGCACTCCAGCCTGCATTACAGAGTGAGACCTTGTTTCAAAAAAATTTTTAAAATCCGTTATTAGCATCTGGGGTGGAACTTTTAAGTTGAGAGACAACATGGCTTTATAAAACTGCTATAAGCACGTGAGGTTGAGCCAAGCAAGACCCTGGGATCTGATCTCCAGAGATACAATGCTCTAATCCAAGACTTGCAATGCCACCATGGAGGCGCAATGAAAGAACTCGCTATGGTAAGCTAAAGCTAAAGGTCTTCTATGCAAATCTTCATTTCTACTCTTAAATTTAATGTTTTTAGTTAGAGCTGTTGTTGCCTGGAACTGATCTCTAACTTTGGGTCACAGTTGGACTTGCACGCCCACACATATGCATGTATAGAGGCACATGCCTCTTCCTGTGAGTGAGGCCTTGGCTGGATTTTGCAACCCACTTTCTCACCTCCAGCCCCACCTCACATTCTAAAGCGTTGCTTACTTAGCATAAGCCTTCTCCAGCAGAGCGCTCCAGAACTCATTGCGGTGGTTGGACTTGGTGAAAACCAGTTGATTGTTGTACGTTGGCAGGCAGTCATCAATAACCACGTCCACCCACTCTCCATAGCGCCAGAACTGCACAGAAGCGTCATGCACAGAGTCACATACTCAAAGTACTGTTAGGAAATGTGTCCTTCCTCCACATTCCTTAGGGGGTTCTTGACTCTCAAAGCAGCATCATTTCCTGGACTCTGCATCTGGGTGCCTGTTCATCCTATTCTGGGTTTGGGGTGTGTGAATCTGTCTCTAACTGGACTGGGTGCTTTTTGAGGGCTGGAAGTGAGTTACATACACTTCATGTCTTCCACAGAGTCCAGCCCAGTAATGGGTAAAGTAGGTGCTCCATGAGCGTCTTAGGATGTAAGATTTTCATTCTCCTGCTCAGCAGGTCTGGGGCAGGGCCTGGGTGTCAGCACTCTCAGGTGCCCCCAGCTGATTCAATGTGGCCAGGATTGGGAACTATGCAGTGAAGGCACTGTACTGATTTAGGTATTTCTTGATGCCAAACTGAAGAACAGGGATTGAAATGGAGGAACAAAGTGACCCAGAATCTATTCTAGCTGTAGGAGGAACATTGTCCAATCATTTCAAGTTTGGATGTTGTTCTTTTTTGAATGAATCAGTTTGAACTGAAAAGGGCCAAATGCGGTTTAGTCTCCTTTTCAATGGCACTTTCTCCCTCATTGAAAAGAGAACAGAAATCTATCTGATATTTGTATTTAAGGCCCTTTAGATCTGAGACTCTTTAAATATGCCATGTTCCCAAGGCAGCAGGAGGGGGAGTCTGAGCCCGGAGACAGACCTTTTCTGAGGCCTTCTGTGCTGAGGTGCAAGACCAGGGGAGCAAGAACTGATAATGTGGGTCATCCTGGGACATGAAGGAGCCTTTGAAGCTGGAGACAGGCTGACTCCCCAGCATCCCAGAACCTACGAGACCCTCACAGGTAGAATTCAGTTTGGTTCTGCTCTAGTACCAGCTCTATGCCAAGATGACTGGGACCCAGAAAATTTCCAGTAGCTGGATGGATTCTAGAACCATCAGACTCAGTTCTAGGGCAAAGAAGAAGCCTGATCCCCAGGTTAAGCAGACTCTTCTTCCAGGGCTTGGAAGAGAGGAGTGATAGCCTTGGTACCGCCATGCCTTAGAGAGGAAGAAGTACACAGGAGCCCTGGACAGGGGTTCCTGTACAACCTGAAGGGTCCTGTGGTGTCCCAGTGCTAATATCTTAGGGATCTACTTGAGAAGGGCTGCAGGCAATAACAGCAGCCAGACAGCTGCAAAGACAAAAATAGACCCACAGTAAACAGGATGTCTTCCTGCCTTTCTGGGACATAGTGGAAGGTAGTGGGGGAGGGATTAAGGAGCCAGAGATAAGCAACTGCTTCCTCCCAGGCTTGAAGCCTTAAGGGGGTCCATGCCGACTGTTGCTGCTGTGGGTAGATGGGTGGCAAGTTTCCTCCAGCTTCTGGGAAGTCAAGGCCAGGAGACCAGCGGTGGGTGGCCTGCGCTGGCCCTCTTAACTACACTCTCATTACCTCACCTGGAAGTGGAAGATCCCTGCGTAGTTTTCGATGAAACTTTGATCATGGGGTATGACTCGGAAAAGAAGGTGCTGGTTCAGGGTCAGGCAGGCAATGGCTGCGAGGAACCAGCAGTCCCCTGCAGGCAGACATAGGGCACAGATCGTGAGCAGTCCTGCTCCTCCTGGGAAGAAAAAGCCCCAATCCCAGCCAGCCACTCCACTTCCCTGAATGGGGACTCCCTTGGTGCCCACTGTCTTACTTCCAGATCTGACCTTACAGAGGTGTCAACCCAGGGAAGGAGAATTGGACAGGAATTCTTTGACAATATGATCAACAGGTAACCTACTCCCTTGTGACTAGACATTTTCCTCAAGGCTGCAGGCAGTTCCTCCAACTGCAGTATAAACTCACTTCCTTTTTAGGCCTCAATGGAGACAGAACAGTAGGTGATCATAACTGGGTTGTTCTTCCTAACACCTGTAGGAAATCCACCCTGCCCCGTGCATTTGCAATGTGAGTCCAATTCCTCTTCTGACCTCAGTGAAGACTGAGCATCAGAGAACCATCCACCAAGATAATTTGTATTGGAAGGAAGGCCAGGTAGGCAGCTGCCCTGGAACTCGTCTATAGGGGGCAGTAAGACATTGCTGGCAACGGAAAGAGATCGGGACATTTTCTTATTCTCTGGACTTCTTTTCTGACAGAGTACTGTATGTAGTTGGAGGTAACACTTTGCTCTCTCTGTCTCTCTCTCTCTCTGTGTGTGTGTGTGTGTGTGTGTGTGTGTGTGTGTGTGTGTGTGTGTGTGTGTGTGTATAATACGGGGTGTACCTGGTCATACAGCTGCCTTCTAAGGAGGATGGGTTAAGTGAAATGCAACTGAGAGTGTGCAGGGGAGTCTGAGAGCTGCCTGCAGCCACTCTCCCCTACCCTCCTTGGAAGCAGCCAGTCTTTCCTTGGAAAGAGGTTATTGGTTTGAAGGTCCCAGATTATTATGTCCAGGGCTCTGCAGGAAGCCTTCCCCCAGGTGCAGGAACCTAGATATTCATCTGATTTATTCTCAGCCTCCCCTTCTGGAACGAAATAAGTCAAATTCCTTTGGTCTTAGGTCCCCCTTTTCCTCAAATTTAAATTGTTCCTGTTGATGTTCTCTCCAATTTTATTTCACAGAGCTTGCTTATAATCCACACCAAAGACAATACTTTCTGAACAAGAGGTCGAGAGAGAGGAAGATCAGATGCAGCAGTCAAGCTAACCAATCAAAGAGAAAATTGGATGCTCATCCACATGGCGGATGCCATCTTTGTGGAAAGACTCTTTTAAGACGGAGCTATGCTGGGGCAATTTAAACAAGGGTTCCAGCTACAAGTGCTTTCCTTGGCGATGCCTTTTGTGTGTGTATCTACAGTCTCCATGCCCAAGGGGCATGCTTGGTGCACAGTCACAGAGCTGTCTTCCAAGAAAGACGATACAGTGAAAAGCAGGGCTTTTGTCATGCTGAATGGGGTATGTAAGTGTCCTTGAGATGCTGGAGAGGAGGCCACAGGATGCAGATATCCCCTGTGATGCATGGCAGAGTGCTAAAGAGGCATGTAGGAGGAAATGAAGCAATCGCCAACATGTAGATAAACGACCATAAAGCAACTGTTATAAAAAATCTTCCAAAAAGTTACTAGAAGCAAGCACAGATTGTCCCTTTACCTCCTGGAAAGGGATCACACCTTGTAATCACCCCTTGATCATCTGGCAGGATCTGACCTGAGGCACTTTCCTACCTAGCTCTCCTTGACAGATGTCAGTTCTGTTGGCTCCATCAATGATAAATCGGGGATTCTCACAAATTTCCTGTGAAACAAAAAGGAAATGACCAGGTAAGAGTAACAGTAAATAGATAGATATATATTTTTTTGAGATGGAGTCTCACTCTGTCGCCAGGCTGCAGTGCAGTGGTGCAATCTTGGCTCACTGAAACCTCTGCCTCCGGGGTTCAAGCGATTCTCCTGCCTCAGGCTCTCGAGTAGCTGGGAATACAGGCATGCACCACCATGCCCAGCTAATTTTTGTATCTTTAGTAGAGATAGGGTTTCACCATGTTGGTCAGGATGGTCTCCATCTCTTGACCTCATGATCCACCCGCCTCGGCCTCCCAAAGTGCTGGGATTACAGATGTGAACCACCATGCCCGACTGCAGTAGCTATTATTTATTGAGTTCCATTATGTAGTGTTCCTGATAGTATTTCATTTGGCTCTGTGAAGGGAATACTATCATTCTTATGTTTCAGATAAGGAAACTGAGGCCCAGAGAGGTTAAGAAACTCGTGCAAAGACACACAGCTAGTAACTGGCAGAAGCCAGAAACATGCCTCCTTTTTACATTGTCCCATGCTGCTTCCCATACTGTCATACTATCCGAGTAAGGATGCACCTTGAGAGTTAGGGCAGTGTCGGCTGGGCGTGGTGGCTCATACCTGTAATCCCAGCACTTTGGGAGGCCAAGGCGGGTGGATCACTTGAGGTCAGGAGTTTGAGACCAGCCTGGCCAACATAGTGAAACCCTGTCTCTACTAAAAATACAAAAATTAGCCAGGCGTGGTGACAGGTAATCTCAGCTACTCGGGAGGCTGACATAGGAGAATCAAAATAATAATAATAAATTAATAAAAATAAAATATAGATTCAGTGTTTTGTTTCGTTTTTGAGACAGAGTCTCACTGTGTCGCCAGGCTGGAGTGCAGTGGGCGACACAGGCTGGAGTACAGTGGCGCGATCTCTGCTCACTGCAAACTCCGCCTCCCAGGTTCAAGCAATTCTCCTGCCTCAGCTTCCCGAGTAGCCGGGACTACAGATGTGTGCCACCCTGCCTGGCTGGTTTTTGTATTCTTGGTAGAGAAAGACGGGGTTTCGCCATGTTGGCCAGGCTGGTCTCAAACTCCAGACCTCAAGTGATCTGCCAGCCTCGGCCTCCCAAAGTGCTGGGATTACAGGTGTGAGCCACCATGCCAGGCTAGTGATCTGGTTTTAGCCCCATTCTTCTCAGCTTCATGGAGTCTTGGCATTCCTGTGACACATTTCAAACAGGGTCTCTCTCCCCACCTTCCCCTGACCCCCATCACAACAACCCAATATACCCAAGTGAGCTGAAGCTTCTGCACTCAGGGGTGTATCTCCCTAGTAGATGGAAAGTCTTGCTTATGCTACACCCCACAGCATGCGTCCCATCTGCAACTCTGAGTGCAATGGAAGGATAAACCAAAACAATCGTTTTCAAAAAGGTTTACCTATATGGGGAGGGAAGGAATAAGGTGGTAGAAATAGGGATGGAAGTAGAACTCTGAATATAACTGTTTAAAAATAGTTTTGACTTAGGAATCATGTAAAGTTTTAAATAATTAAGAGCCAAAATTAAAGAAAAAATAATTTTAAAAAGCCATCTGTAAAAGCTGAAAGCAAACTGAAGCAAAGGGACCTAACTGCATAACCATTCACAGAAAAATAATTATTTCAAGTCACTTAAAATGTAACATTTTGGCTGTCTGTCCCTTTTGGAATATATCCTAAGGACAAAAACCAAAACCATAAAGAAATATATGAACCTTGAATGTTATGAAGATACTAAGAAATATGAACCATAAGAAATAATAATATTGGCCAGGTGTGGTGGCCTACACCTGTAATCCCAGCACTTTGAGAGGCCAAGGTGGGAGGATCACTTGAGGCCAGGAGTTCGAGACCAGTCTGGGCAACATAGTGAGATCCTCTCTCTACAAAAAAATAAAAGGATTAGTTGGACATGGCGGTGCATGCCTATAGTCCCAGCTACTTGGTAGGCTGAGGTGAGAGAATCGCTTGAACCCGGGAGGCAGAGGTTGCTGTGAGCCAAGATTGTGCCACTGCATTCCAGCCTGGGTGAGGCTCTGTCTCAAAAAAACAAAAACAAAAACAAAAAACCCCACTATAATTTGAAAATATCTTTCCTTAAATAAAAACACGTATTTAATACTACATATTGATTGAAAGGACAAACTGAATATTGACCCAGAATGACCAACATGAACATACATTCTAGAAAATTACTGGGATTCAAAGAAAAAAAAAAAAAAACATTGTTTGGACATCTAGGGAGAAAGAACAAGTGACTTTTTTTTTTTTTTTTTTTTTTTTTTTTTTTTTTTTTGAGACGGAGTCTCGCTCTGTCGCCCAGGCTGGAGTGCAGTGGCGCAATCTCGGCTCACTGCAAGCTCCGCCTCCCGGGTTCACGCCATTCTCCTGCCTCAGCCTCTCCGAGTAGCTGGGACTACAGGCGCCCGCCACCACGCCCGGCTAATTTTTTGTACTTTTAGTAGAGACGGGGTTTCACCGTGGTCTCGATCTCCTGACCTCATGATCCGCCCGCCTCGGCCTCCCAAAGTGCTGGGATTACAAGCGTGAGCCACCGCGCCCGGCAACAAGTGACTTTTAAGGAGAAAACATTAGATTATTATCAGACTTTCCAGTAGCAAGGCCCTTTTATGCCAGAAGAAATTGGAGCAGTATATTTAAGATGCTCAAGGAAAGAAAATGTGAACCAAGGATTTATATACAATATGACTTCCTTTATCCATTTCAAGAATAAGGGATGTGGACAAACTGTTTCTAATACATAAGAATTCAGGGAATATTGTTCCCATGAGCTCTTCCTGAGGAATATACTAGAAAATAACCTTCAGACAACCCGAAGGTTTAGAAGGACATTAACATAAGGACTGAGAATAAGTAGTTAGTATTTCGTTATTTGTACACGTAAAATTACATGATGGCCAGGTGCAATGACTCATGCCTGTAATCACAGCATTTTGGGAGGCTGAGGTGGGCGGATCACAATGCCAGGAGTTCGAGACCAGCTTGGCCAACATGAGGAAACCTCGTCTCTACTAAAAATACAAAAATTAGCCAGGCATGGTGGCTCATGCCTGTAGTCCCAGCTACTCGGGAGGCTGAGGCAGGAGAATTGCTTGAGCCTGGAGGCAGAGGTTGCAGTGAGCCAAGATCGCACCATTGCACTCCAGCCTGGGCGACCGAGTGAGACTGTCTCAAACAAAAAAAAAAAACAAAAACCCAACAAAGTACATGATGATTAAAGGGCAGATGTAAAGTATGTAATGTATTGCCTATAGTGTTCGGGCAATGAACAACTATTTAAAACCATTTTAAATGAAAGGAGAAAGAAGAAAGCCTATGGAAAGACTATAAACTGTTTTCAGGAATTATTTTGGTAGTGATATTATTAATATTGTTATTCTGCAGCTTAATTAGATAAACAAAAGTAGAGGAAATTCATTGCCAGCAGACCTGCCATGCAAGAAATGTTAAAAGAATTTCTTTAGGGAGAAGAAAAATGATATAGGTCAGAAACTTGGACCCACATAAAGAAAGGAAGAGCACTGGAGAGGAAATAAATGAAGATAAAATAAAATCTTGATTTTAAATTTTTTTTTTTTTTTTTTTTTTGAGCTGGAGTCTTGCTGTCGCCCAGGCTGGAGTGCAGTGGCGTGATCTCGGCTCACTGCAGGCTCCGCGCCCCGGGGTTCACGCTTCTCCTGCCTCAGCCTCCCGAGTAGCTGGGACTACTGGCGCCCACCACCTCGCCCGGCTAATTTGTTGTATTTTTAGTAGAGACGGGGTTTCACTGTGTTAGCCAGGATGGTTTCCATCTCCTGACCTCGTGATCCGCCCGCCTTGGCCTCCCAAAGTGCTGGGATTACAGGCGTGAGCCACCGTGCCTGGCCGATTTTAAATTCTTAATCTAAAGGGTAACTTAGTTAAAATCATAATAAAAATAATGTATTGGGCAATTATAGCATACGGATAAGTGAAAAAAATGACAGTAATGTCATAAGCAAAGAAAGGAAGGAAATGGTAATACTTTGTTATAAAATACCTAGAGTACAAACTAAATGGTATAGTGTTATTTGAGGGTGGACTTAGTTGAAAATGTATATTGGAAACTCTACCATGACCACTAGAATTGAAAAAATAAATATAATTGATACACCAAGAGAGGAGATAAGGCCGGGTGCTGTGGTTCACACCTGTAATCCCAGCACTTTGGGAGGCCAAGGTGGGCAGATTGCTTGAGCTCAGGAGTTTGAGACCAGCCTGGGCAACATGGAAAACCCTGTCTTTAAAAAAAATATATATATATATATATATATATATTTTTAAATACATATATATATATATATATTTTTTAAATATATATATATATGGGGAAGTTGGGGAGAGAGACCCCGTTTGAACTGTGTCACAGGAATGCCAAGACTCCATGAAGCTGAGAAGAATGGGGCCATATATATATATATATATACACATACATACATATATATACATATATATATACACACACACACACACACACATACACCCACATACACATACATACATATTAGTTGGGCATTGTGGCATGCATCTGTAGTCCCAGCTACTCAGGAGGCTGAGATAGGAGGATGGCTTGAGCCCAAGAGGCAGAGGTTGCAGTGAGCCAAGATCATGCCACTGCACTCCAGCCTGGGTGACAGAAGCCAGACCCTGTCTCAAAAAAAAAAAAAAAAAAAAAAGACAAAAAAGAAGAGGTAAAAGGATAAAATATAAAACTTTCAGTTAAACCAGAGAAGCCAGAAAAAAGGGAGGGGACAAGAACAAATACAATAAATAGAAATCAGTTATAAACATGTAGGTAGTAATCTAACTATATTATAATCACTTACATGTGAATGATCAAAATACACCACTTAAAAGACAAAGACTGTGAAAGTGGATAAAAACAAGACTCAACTGTATGTTGTCTGCAAGAAACCCACTTTATTTATTTATTTTTTTGAGACAGTTTCGCTCTTGTTGCCCAGGCTGGAGTGCAATGGCACAGTCTCCGCCTCTCAGTTTCAAGCGATTCTCCCACCTCAGCATCCTGAATAGCTGCGATTACAAGCATGCATCACCATGCTTGGCTAATTTTGTATTTTTAGTAGAGATGAGGTTTCGCCATGTTGGCCAGGCTGGTCTCAAACGCCTGACCTCAGGTGATGTGCCCGCCTTGGCCTTCCAAAGTGCTGGGATTACAGGCGTGAGCCACCATGCCTGGCCAAGAAACCCACTTTAAATATAAAAACTCATAAATAGAGAAGGATATATCATGCTAACAATAATCAAAAGAAAGTTGGGGTTGTATTAATTTCAGAAACAGTAGACTTCAGAACAAGGACAATTATCAGAGATAAGGAGAGGCATTACATATAGATGAAAAGGTCAATTGGTCAATTTTCCAAGAAGACATACAATCCTAAATGTGTGTGCACCTAACAACCGTGTCAAAATACATGAGGCAAAGAGTGATAGAACTGAAAGGTGAAATAGACAAATCCAGTATTAAAGTTGGTGATGTCAATACTCTCTTTCAGTAATTATAGATCAAGCAGGCAGGCAGAAAAGCATTAAGGATATTGTTGACCTGAACAACACTATCAACCAACTGGATCAAATTGACATTAATAGAATTCTACATCCAACAATAGCAGAATAAACCATTTTCTCAAATTCATATGTAACAAGTCATTCTGAGCCATAAAACACACCTTAACCAATTTTTTTTTTTTTTGAGACAGAGTCCCTCTCTGTCATCCAGGCTGGAGTGCAGTGGTGTGATCTCAGCTCACTGCAACCTCTACCTCCCGGTTCAAGCGATTTTCCTGCCTCAGCCTCCTGAGTAGCTGGGATTACAGATGCATGCCACCACGCCTGGCTAATTTTTGTATTTTTAGTAGAGACGGGGTTTCATCATGTTGGTCAGGCTGGTCTCGAACTCCTGACCTCATGATCCACCTGCCTCAGCTTTCCAAAGTGCTAGGATTATAGGGGTGTGCCACTGCGTCCGGCAACCAATTTAAAAGAATAGAAAGCATACAGTGTCTTCACAGACCACAATGGAATGATACTCGAAATCAATAACAAAAAGATAGTTGAAAAATCCCAAATTATTTGGAAACCAAACGACACAGTTCTAAATAACACAAGGGCCAAAGAAGAAATTTCAAAAGAACTTACAAAATGTTTTTAACTAAGTGAAAATAAAAATATAACATCAAAATTTGTGGGATGCAACAAAAGCAGTGTTTAAAGGGAAAGTTATAGCATTAAATGCATAAGTTAGAAAAGAAAGAAAAGAAAAAATCAATAAGCAATATTCCACCTTAGGACACTAAAGAAGAGATATTTAAGCCTAAAGCAAGCAGAAGAAAAGAAATAATCAAAAATCAGAGCAGAAATAAATGAAATAAAAAACAAGAAAACAATAGAAAGTCAATGAAAATAAAAATGGTTCTTTGGAAAGATCAATAGAATTGATAAACCTCTAGCCATGCCAAACAAGGAAAACAGAAAACACAAATTACTAATATCAAAAATGAAGAAGAGGTTATCACTTGTGGGAGCTATCAGGCTGGCAGGAAAAATTTTAAGATGAATTTATAGGATATAAACACAAACCCTCTTGGAAGGCCTAGAGGTTTGCATAAAGTGTTTGGCTGAAGGCTGCCGAATCCACTTAATAGCTTAGGGCATAGATACATAGGAATGTAGAGGAGTTTATCTAAAGAGCTTGTTTACTCATGTGGTCCTAAAACTAACCTTTGATCCCTCACGGGCAGGAGAGCTCCCCCCAGGGTGGGGGCAACCAGATTAATTACCCACAGGTGTGTTGACTCAAAGCCTTTGTCATTACAACTGTGCTACATAAATGCCCGCAGGGCCAGCTAGTCAGGGCCACGGCTGCTGACTCTTCACAGCACCTTCCTTAGTGTCTGTGAGCGGCTTGGACCCCTAGCTGCTCTTTCACTAAATATCGGTGTCTTGGTATGTTAATCATACGTCATGCGAGCTGGGGTCTGCAGGACAGACTCCTGCAATCAATACTGAACTTTTGGACATTAAAGGGATAATAAGGGAATACATGGACAGCTCCATGCTCACAAATTTGATAACAGGTGAAACTGACAAATTTCTTGAATGATAAAAGCTACTAAAATTCATTAGAGGATTAGATAATCTGAATAGCGCTATACCTATCAAGAATATTGAGTCAATAATTAATAACCCTCCAAAAAAGAAGGCACCAGAATCAGATGGTTTCACTAGTGAATTCTACCAAATATTCAAGGAAGAAATAATACGAATTTTCCACAATATCTTCCATAAAATAGAAGCAGAGGGAACACTTCCTAACTCATTCTATCAGGCCAGCATTATCCTAATATGCAAGCCAGAAAAAGATACTCTAATAAAGGAAAACTACAGACCAATATCTGTTATGAACGTAGAAGCAAAATCCTCAACAAAATATGAGCAACTCAAATACAACAATGTATAAACAGACACTATGACCAAGTGGGATTTATTTGAGGTACAAGGTTTCTTCAACATTCAAAAATCAATAAATGTAATTTTACCACATCAACAGGCTAAAAAAAGCAATTATATAACCATATTAATTGATGGAGAAAATGCCTTTGACAAAATCTGACACCCACTCACGATTTAAAAAAACCTCTCAGCTAACTAGGAAGAGAGGAGAATGTCCTCAACTTGGTAACAATCATCCGCTTTGAAAAATAACAACAGCTAACTTCATACTTCAGGGTGAGAAACTAGATGCTTTTCCCTTAAGACTGGGAACAAAGCAAGATGTCCTCCTGTACCACTCCTATTCAGCATCCTACTGGAAGTCCTACCTAATGCAACAAGATAAGAAAAAGAAATGAAAGATATAAATATTGGAAACAAAAAAATAATTATTTTTATTTACAGATGACACGATTGTCTATGTAGAAAATTCCAAACAATTACCCAAAAAAATCCACTGGGAACTAATAAGTGAGTATAGCTCAGTTGAAAGATTCCAAGTTAGTATATAACTTGGAATACTAACTTGGGAGCACTTTGGGAGGCCGAGGCAGGCGGATCACGAGGTCATGAGATCAAGACCATCCTGGCCAACATGGTGAAACTCCATCTCTACTAAAAATACAAAAATTAGCTGGGCATGGTGGCGCACGCCTGTAGTCCCAGCTATTTGGGAGGCTGAGGCAGGAGAATCGCTTGAACCCAGGAGGCGGAGGTTGCAGTGAGCTGAGATCACGCCACTGCACTCCAGCCTGGGCAACAGAGCGAGACTCCGTCTCAAAAAAAAAAAAAAAAAGAAAAAATACCAATTAGTTTTCTATATACCAGCAATGAACAACTGGAATTTGAAATTTAAAAAAATTCCTTTTATATTAACACACAAAGCCAAGAAATATTTAGTTATGTCAGTGTAAATTCATGTTTAGCTTAGTGTAGATACAAATGGCTTTATATAGAAATATTTACAGATAGGTGAGATGGTTATACATAGATATATTATAGATATGTGTATATAGCTGGTTTAGTACACACACATATCTCCTTTCTCTGTAAGCTGAGAGGAACAGAAGCAATCACACTCTGGTAGCAATCAGCAGATTTAGCAACCAGATCTTGATATCTAATACCTTTTTCAATAAAAGAAACCAGTGCTCCTTGGAGAAATGACTGATTCTAGGATTATGAGCTGGTAGTGCCAGAAAGTAAGAAAGTGCTCAAGGAAAAACAAAACCCCACAAACACTTAGGGTATGTTAAATAGACACAGGAGCCAACTGAGAGCTCCCAATGAAGAAAGCTGGGACAACCTAAGCAACAAAATAAAGCAGTATTGGATTACGACTTAAAATAAAAATCAAGATCCATGAGTCCATATTGATATAGACAAGTGACTGAATAAATAAATAAATGGGGAGAATAGACAAAGCTCCCATGCAGAATGATTCCCAATAATTGATGCAGATCCTCTGCCCTCAAGAGGGTGGAGCACAATTCCCCCTTGCTTAAGTATGGGCTTATGCTTAGTGTCTTGCTTCCAGAGTATAGTATGAAAAGAGGGGAAGAAGTAACTTCACAGCAGAGAAACCTGACAAGCACTACTTCAGCCACATGACCAAAGTCAACACCACAATGAGAAGGCATGTTTATTGCCTGCATCCTTGATACATAATGTGACAAAAATGGCACTTTACCCTGTGGTCTTCCTCCCCAAAACCCTTAAGCCCATAAGGAGAAAAACAGCAGACAAATGACAATTGAGGGTCATTATTTTACAGAATACCTGACCAGTACTCTTTAAAAAACTGTGAAGGTCATAAAACACCAGGGAAGGCAGAGATACTGTCACAGCCAAGAGAAGGCTAAGGAGATGTTACTACTAAATGTAATGTCATATCTTGGGTGGGATCTTGGAACAGAAAAAGGACATCAGACAAAAAACTAAGGAAAAGTATGGACTTCAGCTAATAATAATATATTAACACTGGCTAATTAACTGTAGCAAATGTACTGTACTAATGCAAGATGTCAATTTTTTCCTGTAAATCTAAAACCATTCTGAAATTTACAGTTTATAGGCCGAGGCGGGCGGATCACGAGGTCAGGAGATCGAGACCATCCTGGCTAACACGGTGAAACCCCGTCTCTACTAAAAATACAAAAAATTAGCCGGGCGTATTGGCGGGCGCCTGTAGTCCCAGCTACTTGGGAGGCTGAGGCAGGAGAATGGCGTGAACCCGGGAGGCGGAGCTTGCAGTGAGCCGAGATCGCGCCACTGCACTCCAGCCTGGGTGACAGAGCGAGACTCTGTCTCAAAAAAAAAAAAAAAAAAAAAAAAAAAAAAAAAAAAAAAAAAAAATAGATATAAATACTTTTTTTTTTTTTTTTGAGATGGAGTCTCGCTCTGTCCCCCAGGCTGGAGTGCAGTGGCGCAATCTCGGCTCACTGCAAGCTCCGCCTCCCGGGTTCACGCCATTCTCCTGCCTCAGCCTCTCCGAGTAGCTGGGACTACAGGCGCCTGCCACCACGCCCGGCTAATTTTTTGTATTTTTAGTAGAGACGGGGTTTCACCGTGGTCTCGATCTCCTGACCTCGTGATCCGCCCGCCTCGGCCTCCCAAAGTGCTGGGATTATAAGTGTGAGCCACCGCGCCCGGCCTAAAAAATAGATATAAATACTTCTAATAGTTTTTCACCCACTCCAATGGATCATCTTGCAGATCTACTGAGCTATATATGCCCTCCTCAGAGCCTACCGGTCTAGAGAGTTTCTTGCCTGCTCTAAATGCAGTGAACCCTTTTTGGAGCTCTAAGCCTTTCCAAGCAGGAAGAAGGGCCTTGTGCTACACACTCCCAAGCACTTTCACCTACTCAAGTTGACACAAGGGGCTTCTCAGTTGCGCCATAAGGTAGCCTGACGCAAACTGCTTCATCCCATAAGGAGTCTGGCTGCTCGGCACGGACCTTTCTACTTAAACAGAAGCGACAGAACACGAATGAACAAGCCTTAGGCGAAAGATTAAGAAGGCAGGTCTCCACCCTTCCATTTCTTTACTGTTCACCACCTTCCACAGAACTCTCCCTGAAACTGTGAGCCTTAGTACTTCTAACCACTCTGCTCTCCCACCCTCAAAACACCTGCTCTGAAGAAGAGACATGAGACCAGGTGAAATGGATCTTGCCTGTAGTCCCAGCACTTTGGGAGGCCTAGGCAGGAGGATTGCTTGAGCCCAGGGGTTTGAGACCAGCCTGGGCAACACAGTGAGGCCCCATCTCTATAAATAAATAAATAAACGCTTATTTAAACAAATAAAAATGTGGTGGCACATGCCTGGGGTCCCACCTACTCGGACGGCTGAGATGTGAAGTGGGATCACTGTTTGGGCCTGGGGGGTTGAGGCTGCAGTGAGCTATAATCAAGCCACTGCACTCCAGCCTGGATAACAGAGCAAGTCTCTCTCTCTCTCTCTCTCAAAAAAAAAAAAAAAAAGAGACATGATATTCGATTACAATACATTAGCTCCCTAAAAATATTTACGATTTCAGGGACCCATAAAGTATTATAATAATCTCTAGCTCATGAATAGAAAATAACATCTCCAGTTTCAGGAGGAAGCAGAAAGATATTTTGGATAAAGAGACCCTTGGTAAGTCAATTGCCCAGAGGAGGGATCCATGGCCTCAGGCTCTGGACCACTTGGCTTCTTGTTCCCCAAGAGCTGGCTCCTGAAGTCCCATCCCCTCCATCCCTACCTTTGGCCTTTTCCATGTGATGGTCTTAATCTTGGTTTTGTGGCTCAGCTCATGGGAGGCCAGGGCCTGAACACCTGCTAGGAACACACAATCTTCAAAGAGGCACTTCTGGGCCAGACATCTTTGAGAACAACAAAATCCTGCCCCTCAAACTTAAGGGGCTGTGCGATGGTGCCCTCTGCATTTCTCCTGTCCCTCTCTCGGATCACACAGCCACAGAAGAATTCTGACAGCAGGTAGGGCATGGCGAGTGGTCTGGGAGTGGAGCTGGGCCTTCCCTGCTGCCTCTTTCCCACTGCACCCTCAGTCCAGGCCTAATCCTCTTGTGAATGGCCTAGAGCCTATACAGCTCTTCCACCCTCAGCAGCACCATGCAAATGAAAACAGTCCAGAGAAAGGTCATGGTCAGAGTCAGCAGCTTTGACTGGAGGCCCCTGAGCCCGTGGTCTAGGGGCAATACTGTGAGAGGGAGCCAGGGAGGGGAGAGATAGTTCCAAGGACAGCCTCGGGACAGACAGCAGTGGTCTGAGGAGCTTTAGGGCACCTTTATCACCCCTTGCTGGGATTCTTCCTCTAAAAAGAAAATATTAATTATTAATACAGTTACAGAGAGGCTTACTTTGTCTCAGCAAAAGGTGTTCATGCCTTTGACACTGGTGATCAAAGGGCTATAGCATGGGGCCTTCTGATATACTAATCCTATACAGGCTACTGAATGCATAGGAGGAATCTGCTCCATGCCATTGTTTGGGGGTAATGACGCCTTAACACTCCTGATGTCCCTGGCCCACCCCTCAAAGACCTTGACCAGTCATTTAGGGACTCTCATCTATGAAAATGATGCAGAGGGTAGGTAACTTGACTGCAAATGGAAGTCCCTGTTAGAGTAGGTCCCAGTGGCAGTGAGCAGATATCCATTGTTGCAAATTCAGGACCTTTAGGGTGGAGAATGTGGTGGATGGGGAAAGCAGATGAATGTGTGTCATGTGGGAATTATATTCATGAGAAAGCCCAGCCTTTTCAACTTTCACTGTGCTTAAATAGGCAGCTCTAATGTAAGAGCAGGGAGCTGACATGGGAGGAAATTCAGGCCTGGCAGCTTGCCCGCTAGGAGGACACCCAGTCTCCCTGTCTGCTCATGAATGCCTGATGGCCTTTGTCTACTCTGTGCTTCTCAAAGTGTGATCTTTGAACTTCATGCATCAGAATCATCTGGTCTGCCAGTTGAAAATACAGATTCCCAGGGCCCATCCCAGACCTGAGGATTTGGTAGGGGTCTGAGACTCTGCATTTTGAATAGGCTCACCAGGAGAGTCTTATGTCCACTAAAGTTTAAACCCATGACTTTATTTATTTATTTATTTTTGAGATAGGGTCTTGCTCTGTCACCCAGGCTGGAGTGCAGTGGCATGATCTCGGCTCACTGCAACCTCCACCTCCCGGGTTCAAGCAATTCTCCCCCCTCAGCCTCCCAAATATCTGGGATTACAGGCACCCAGACACCACCATGCCTGGCTAATTTTTGTATTTTTAATAGAGATGGGGTTTCGCCATGTTGGCTAGGCTGGTCTTGAACTCCTGACCTCAGGTGATCTGCCTATCTCAGCCTCCCAAAGTACTGGGATTGCAGGTGTGAGCCACCACGGCTGGCCGAAACCATGACTGGGTTGGCATTACAGGGTAAATCATAGCTTAAAATAATTTTTTTTTGTTGAGATGGAGTCTCCCTGTTGCCCAAGCTGGAGGGCAGTGGCATGATCTCGGCTCACTGCAACCTCCGCCTCCTGGGTTCAACTGATTCTCCTGCCTCAGCCTCCCAAGTAGCTGGGATTACAGGCGCCCGCCATCACGCCTAGCTGATTTTTGTATTTTTAGTAGAGACAAGGTTTCACCATGTTGGCCAGGCTAGTCTTGAAGTCCTGACCTCAGGTAATCCGCCTGCTTCGGCCTCCCAAAGTGTTAGGATTACAGGCGTGAGCCACTTCCTGGGTGACAAAATGAGACCCCATCTCAAAAAAAAAAAAAAAAAGTGACTTTTGTTTAACCATTTTTGTTACAAGATGCCTAGGAATAAATCTGACAAAAGATGTTCAAGGCAGGCTGGGAGCGGTGACTCACGCCTGTAATCCCAGCACTTTGGGAGGCCGAGGAGGGGGGGGTCACCTGAGGTCAAGAGTTTGAGACTAGCCTGACCAACATGGTGAAACTCTGTCTTTACTAAAAATACAAAATTAGCCAGGCATGATGGTGCATGCCTATAATCCCAGCTACTTGGGAGGCTGAGGCAGGAGAATTGCTTGAACCTGGGAGGTGATGTTTGCAATGAGCCGAGATCACATCATTGTATCCAGCCTGGGCAACAAGAGTGAAACTCCATCTCAAAGAAAAAAAAAATGTTCAAGATGTCATTGAGAAAATTATAAAACTTTTATTAAAAGACACCTATTTATTTTTTTATTTTTTTTATTAATTTTTTTTGCATACAAAAACAATAAACATTTTCTAAAAATACATACAAACAAAAAGATGCGTATCAAACATATTAGGAAGTTTGCACATGGGAAGTCGGGGAATAGAAATGGGGGGTGGGAGTTAAAATAAATGAGAGAGGGACTTTATATGGATCAGTGATAATAACTCAATCCTCTATTTGACAAAGAAGAGGGAGAAGGAAGAGGAAGAAAAAGAAAGTGGAATAAAGGATCAGAAAGGGAGGAAAATAGAAAAAATTAGAGTATGACTCCAGGGTAGACCTGTTTTGTTGTCACTGAGTTGGTTGGTTGGTTTGTCTGTTGTATTCTCCATGTTTCGCCAAGTTGGCCAGACTGGTCTTGAACTCCTAGCCCGAAGTGATCAACCCGCCTCGCCCCCCAGAGTGCCGGGACCACAGGCGTTAGCCACCACGTCCAGCCCCCACATTGCTTCTGGCCTCCGTGGTAGACCTCCCAAACAGAGCGGCCAGGCAGAGGAGCTCCTCACTTCTACCCAGACACGGGGCGGCCGGGCAGAGGGGCTCCTCACTTCCCAAACGGGGCAGCCAGGCAGAGACGCTCCTCGCTTCTTCCCAGACGATAGGTGGCCGGGCAGAGGCGCTCCTCACTTCCCAGACGATGAGTGGCCGGGCAGAGACACTCCTCACTTCCCAGACGGGGCGGCCGGGCAGAGGCGCTCCTCACTTCCCAGACGGGGCGGCCGGGCAGAGGCGCTCCTCACTTCCCAGACGGTGGGTGGCCGGGCAGAGGCGCTCCTCACTTCCCAGACGATGGGTGGCCGGGCAGAGGCGCTCCTCACCTCCCAGATGGGGCGGCCGGGCAGAGGCGCTCCTCACTTCTTCCCGGATGGGGCGCCCGGGCAGAGGCGCTCATCACTTCTTCCTGGACGGGGCGGCCGGGAGAGGCGCTCCTCACTTCCCAGACGGGGCGGCCGGGCAGAGGCACTCCTCACTTCTTCCCGGACAGGGCGGCCGGGCAGAGGCGCTCCTCACTTCTTCCCGGACGGGGCGGCCGGGCAGAGGCGCTCCTCACTTCCCAGACGGGGCGGCCGGGCAGAGGCGCTCCTCACTTCCCAGACGGTGGGTGGCCAGGCAGAGGCGCTCCTCACTTCCCAGACGATGGGTGGCCGGGCAGAGGAGCTCCTCACTTCTTCCCGGACGGGGCGGCCGGGCAGAGGCGCTCCTCGCTTCTTCCCGGACGGGGCGGCCGGACAGAGGCGCTCCTCACTTCTTCCCGGACGGGGCGGCCTGGCAGAGGCGCTCCTCACTTCTTCCCGGACGGGGTGGCCGGGCAGAGGCGCTCCTCACTTCTTCCCGGACGGGGCGGCCGGGCAGAGGCGCTCCTCACTTCTTCCCGGACGGGGCGGCCGGGCAGAGGCGCTGCTCACTTCCCAGACGATGGGTGGCTGGGCAGAGGCACTCCTCACTTCCCAGACGATGGGTGGCCGGGCAGAGGCGCTCCTCACTTCCTCCCGGACGGGGCAGCCGGGCAGAGGCGCTCCTCACCTCCCAGACGATGGGAGGCCGGGCAGAGGCGCTCCTCACTTCCCAGACGATGGGTGGCCGGGCAGAGGCGCTCCTCACTTCCCAGACGGGGCGGCCGGGCAGAGGCGCTCCTCACTTCCCAGACGGGGTGGCCGGGCAGAGGCGCTCCTCACTTCCCAGATGATGGGTGGCCGGGCAGAGGCGCTCCTCACTTCCCAGACGGTGGGTGGCCCGGCAGAGGCGCTCCTCACTTCCCAGACGGTGGGTGGCCGGGCAGAGGCGCTCCTCACTTCCCAGACAGGGTGGCCGGGCAGAGGCGCTCCCCACCTCCCAGATGGGGCGGCGGCCGGGCAGGGGCTGCAATCCCAGCACCCTGGTAGGCCAAGGCAGGCGGGTGGGGGGCAGAGGCTGCCACGAGGCCAGACCACGCCACTGCACTCCAGCCCGGGCAACACCGAGCACTGGGTGAGCGAGACTCCGTCTGTAGTCCCAGCACCTCGGGAGGCCGAGGTGGGCAGAGCACTCGGCGTCAGGAGCTGGCGACCAGCGTGGCCAAGATGGCGAACGCGTGCCTGCAGCGAAAGGAGAAAAGGGAGGCAGCGGTCGCGCGCGCCGGCAGTCCCAGGCAGTCCGCGGTGCGGGCAGCAGCAAGCGGAGTACATTGCAGCCTAGGCCAGAGAGGGAAAGAGAAAAGAAAGAAAGAAAGAAAGGAAGGAAGGAAGGAAGGAAGGAAGGAAGGAAGGAAGGAAGGAAGGAAGGAAAGGGCTAAAAGACACCTATTTAAATGGAGAAACATCCCTGGTTCATGGACAGGAAGACTCAATATTGTCAAGATGTGTATTCTTCCCATATTGATTCAATGCAACTGCAATACAAATCCCAACAGCTTTTTGAATTTTTAAAATTTTTTATTTTTATTTTTTTAAGATGGAGTCTTGCTCTGTTGCCCAGGCTGGAGTGCAGTGGCAGGATTTTGGCTCACTGCAACCTCTGTCTCCTGGGTTCAAGTGATTCTCCTGCCTTAGATTCCTGAGTAGCTGGGATTACAGGCTCCCGCCACTATGTCCAGCTACTTTTTGTATTTTTAGTAGAGATGTGGTTTTGGCATGTTGGCCAGGCTGGTTTTGAACTCCTGACCTCAGGTGATCTGCCCACCTCGGCCTCCCAAAGTGCTGGGATTACAGGCATGAGCCACCACACCCGGCCTAAAAAAGTATTCTTTTTTTTTTTTTTTTTTTTTTTGAGACGGAGTCTCGCTCTGTTGCCCAGGCTGGAGTGCAGTGGCGCGATCTCGGCTCACTGCAAGCTCCGGCTCCCGGGTTCACGCCATTCTCCTGCCTCAGCCTCCCGAGTAGCTGGGACTACAGGCGCCTGCCAACACACCCGGCTAATTTTTTGTATTTTTAGTAGAGACGGGGTTTCACCGTGTTAGCCAGGATGGTCTCGATCTCCTGACCTCGTGATCCGCCCGCCTCGGCCTCCCAAAGTGCTGGGATTACAGGCTTGAGCCACCGCGCCCGGCCATAAAAAAGTATTCTTAAGAGAGTGAAGAGGCAAGTCACAAGGTGGAAGAAGTTATCTGTAACACATCTAACCATGAAAGGATTAGTATCCAGGATATATAAAGAATGCCTACAATTCAAATTGAAAAAGACAACTCAGTAGGAAAATGAGCAAAAGACATTAGCAGGTGTTTCATGTACAGTGAAATACAGATGATCAAGAAATAGACAAGTGTACAAAAAAGATGCTTTGCCTTATTTATAATTAGGAAAATGCATCTTTTCTTGTATTTCTTGGCCATTTCTGTCCCAGCCCCTCTCACTGTCAGCATTAAACTGCTGAGTCACTTTAATTTGTTCACCATGATGTCTACAGCTCTGTCCCCATCATGACCCCCAGGAGGAGCTGCTGTCTCGTGGAATATAATAGAAGGTGCTCCTAAAAGTTACTTATAGAATTGTCCCTTTCACTGAAACATATGCACCTTTCCCATCCCCCCGTACCCCCGTGATGACATTATCATGATTCTCTGCTGAGTAGACAGAAGGCTGGCTCTCAACTGCGTACCTCATTTTGCCTTTCAGTTACTATCATCATTATTTATTGACTCCTTGTATTAAGTATGTTATGTATAGGATCTCATTTAATCCTTACAACAACTCTATGAAAGTAGGAATTTTCATTTTCTTCTCACAGATGCAGAAACTGAGACCTCAGAATGGTCAATACTTTGCCTGAGGTCACATCGTTAATCGGTGGAGCTGGGATTTGAATGAAGTTTGCCTGACTTCAGAGCCTGTGCTCCTCATCACTGTGTTATGCTCCTACCCTTTGCTGCCTATGCTAATAGTAATTGCTACCTTACCTTGCACACCTACTAGGACGCTGAATGCCACTCAGAACAGCCCTATGATGTGAATATCCTTATCCTCATTACAGAAGAGAAAAGCAAAACTTAAAAAATGTGACTTACTTATGTGACTTGCTAGTGGCCAAGTCAGTGTTCAGACTGGGTCTGTTTGGTTCTAACTCTAGCTGTTTTATCCACTCTGCACAATGCCCCCAGTTCTTCCTCTCTGTGGCTAGGACAGTGACCTCACTTCTCTGTAAACTGTCTGACAGAAGGTAACACTCTTAAAGCAGATCACAAGTAGACCACTCGCTGAGCCAGCTTCATTGGAAAGATATATAATTTTCCTGGGAGAAGAAACAACTGGGTCCTAGGCACTAGGAGCAGAGAGCTTCCTGCCACAGCCTAGGTTTTTCTGTGGTTCAGCTCCCTCCCTCTCTTCTCATGCTGGCACGGAGTAACTTTTTTTTTGTGCCAATCTAGGATTTCTTCTTTTCAGAACTGAGTAACACAGGTCAAATGATGCCTGGCTTAGAAGATACACAGGAGTCAGTATTAATTTTAGAGGCAGTGGGGCACATGGAAGAGGTCATTAGAGCAAGAGACTGTCTGGTATGGACAGAAAGCTTCCAACCTGAAAGTGCTGATGCGAGGCCAGGCGCGGTGGCTCACACCTGTAATCTCAGCACCTTGGGAGGCTGAGGGGGGTGGATCACCTGAGGTCAGGAGTTCGAGACCAGAATGGCCAACATGGTGAAACCCTGTCTCTACTAAAAATACAAAAATTAGCCAAGCATGATGCGGGGCACCTGTAATCCCAGCTACCTGGGAGGCTGAGGCAGGAGAATCAATTGAACCCAGGAGATGGATGTTGTAGTAAGCCAAGATCGTGCCATTGCACTCCAGCCTGGGCAACAAGAGTGAGGCTCTGTCTCAAAAAAAAGAAAAAGAAAAAGAAAAAAAGAAGGAAAGTGCTGATGTGATGGCCAAGTGCTGGGTCCTAGGAAGTTGGTGGCCATCTGTCCTCTCAATCTTATGCCCTTTCTCTCACTCCCTTTCAGACCAAAGGAACTGGGTTTCTTGAAGAAATGATTCATTCTAGGTGTGGGGCAAGAAATGTACAAGATGGGCGTGGCACATTTTGTTGCGGCCAGAAAACAAGGAAGGGATAAAAGATTAATGGAGTAATGTGAAATGATACAGGCAACGTACAGGGGCTCCTACTGTCCAAAGATGGAACAATTTGAACATGAAAAAAAGAATGACTGCAATGGATTAAAACATGCTGCAATACTTCACACTGATCACATTTTTTTTTTCTTCTTTTTGAGACAGGGTCTTACTCTGTCACTCAGGCTGGAATGCAGTGGCACAATTTTGGCTCACTGCAGCCTCAACCTCCCTAGCTCAAGTGATCCTCCCACCTCAGCCTCCCAAGTAGCTAGTGACAGAGCAGGAGCATCGCCATCTTGGACAAGCACCACGATTTTAAAGTGCCCCTTGATCAAAAACTGCCTAAATCCAACCCAAAGGGCATCAGCCTAATGGCTAATGTCAGCATGACCATAAACCACAAATGACGTCTCCAACCAGAAATATTCCAACCCTAATTTTAAACCCTCTCCCTGACCAGAGACATGCCAGCCCCAAGAAAACCTCCCCTCTGACCAGAGGCATTCCAAACCCACAATGAACTTCTCCTCCACACAGAAACATTCCAAGCCTGTGATAGGCTCTCTCACCCTGAACCCTTAAATACACTTAGTCTGTAAGAGAGAGTACTCCTGATGGAAATCGGCCAGAAGCCCCTCTCAGGTTTATTCTCCAAAATAAACCTGTCTTTGTTGAGCCATTTTTCATGTTTCTTTCCTCTTTCTTTTTAACTCTTACAGCTAGGACTATAGGCACAAACCACCATATCTGGCTAATCTTTGTATTTTTAGTAGAGATAGGGTTTCACCATGTTGCCCAAGCTGGTCTTGAACTCCTGGGCTCAAGTGATCCACCCGCCTTGGCCTCCCAAAGTGTTGGGACTGCAGGTGTGAGCCACCATGCCCAGCCCACATTCTTAATAGAGCATTGTTTCAAGCTGTAATATTTAAGAATACAGAGAAAATGAAGTACAGTCAATATTCATTATTCTTAGTAGTTATGTTTTATAATATCACTGAGAATACTGTATTAGTAAATACTGAACCATTGCTCCTAGGGGAACGACAGAGTTAGAGTCCTATGAGTCTCTGGTCACATATTCATCAACCAATCAATACAGAGCCTTATTTTATGATGTTTCTGCTTAAAGACACCTTATTTAATATTGATTCATTAAATTATTATTGATTGATGATTCAATAACATTGAACTCACAGCCAACTGACTATAACTTGTGTGTGAACAAAGCCTATCTGACACACATATTTCCTCCATGAGGCACACCACAGCCTCCTAGAACGCTAGACAGCATTTCAGCACTATGCTTGGAGGTCACCAATAAAAAGCACAGAAATGAGAAAAATATGGCACTAAAGACGTCATGAAAAGGACATTCTTTTTTTTTTTTTTTTTTTTTTTTTTTTTTAGAGACGGAGTCTCGCTCTGTCGCCCAGGCTGGAGTGCAGTGGCGCAATCTCGGCTCACTGCAAGCTCCGCCTCCTGGGTTCACGCCATTCTCCTGCCTCAGCCTCTCCGAGTAGCTGGGACTACAGGCGCCCGCCACCACGCCCGGCTAATTTTTTTTGTATTTTTAGTAGAGACGGGGTTTCACCGAGGTCTCGATCTCCTGACCTCGTGATCCGCCCGCCTCGGCCTCCCAAAGTGCTGGGATTACAAGCGTGAGCCACCGCGCCCGGCCGAAAAGGACATTCTTTACAGTATGAAAGCTGAAACAAGAAGGCAGAGTGTTGCCTTGTTTGACCTGAGCTGGGAACATGCGTGTGGGGTGACTCAGATTTTTCACAGCTCTGTGTATGCCCACAAATGACTGCAAAAACACCTCAAGTACTAATTTTGGGGAGACAAACCTTAGTGAGTAGGTGAATTTGCAAATATGGCATCTGCAAATAACAAGGATTGGCTGTGTAAGGTTTATAGCACTGACATCCTCCATGTTGGAAAAGGCATGCCTATGGCATAAAGTTGGAAAAATTTTGTGACTGATCTGAATTAACTAGAAGAGGGATGACATGATTCAAAAACAGGATATGCCTGTGGTCCCAGCTACTCCGAGTCTGAGGCAGGAGGATCACTTAAACCCAGGAGTTCAAGTCCAGTGTGGACAACATAGTGAGACCCCTACCTCTATTTTAAAAAAAGAGAAAAAAATAGGGAGGGTTACCATACAGGGAAAATCAGCTGACTCTATTTCACTGTCTTTTGGGTCACAGCCAGAGAAAATATACTACATTTGCACCTGGAAACATTCTAGTTAGAAATAAGGATGAGTGTTCAGACTGTGAAAGTTACAAGCTGTAGGTTACTCAAGGAGATGGAGCCATCCTTTTCCCTTTAGAACCTTTATAGCAGGAAAGCCATCCATCTGGAAAGGCTGAAAGTAGTTCCCATTTTTGGTCCTATGATCTCTGGGGTATTTTAAAAATAGCAGTTTTATACTATATTCCTGGTGTTCTGGAGTATATAATACACTTCTGAAAGTTCTGATGGTGATTGTTTAAACTTGAAGGTTGAATGAAAATGGAAAAGTACGTGTCAGTTCCTCTTCAGCAGAATGCCACCCAGTGTTAGCTGAGGCACCAAGCTTCCTTGTGAATTAGTCTTGAACACCACTCCATAGCCTCTGAGAGGGCAGAGCCTTCTCATTCCCACCATAGTTCAGCCAGTTCCTAGCAGCTTTCTATGTGCTTCTCTCTCCCCACACTCCTGTGCTTTCCATACTCTGAGTGTTGGCTCACCCCTGCTTGCATAAACCAAAATAGGAACTTCCACCCTCTACCAAATCACTTGCCTCAGAACTTTCACAAGCACTCAGAATTCTGTGAGGGAGGCCGGGTGCAGTGCCTCATGCCTATAATCCTGGCACTTTGGGAGGCTGACGCAGTGGATCACTTGTGGTCAGGAGTTCGAGACCAGCCTGGTCAATATGGTGAAACCCCATCTCTACTAAAAATACAAAAATTAGCCAGGCGTGGTGGCGCATGCCTGTAGTCCCAGCTACTAGAGAGGCTAAGGCGGGAGGATTGCTTGAACCTGGGAGGCGGAGGTTGCAGTGAGCTGAGCTGGAGCCACTGCACTCCAGCCTGGGCAACAAAGCAAGACCCTGTCTCAAAAAAAAAAAAAAAAAAAAAAAAAAAAGAATTCTATGAGGGTCGGGTCATGGAGAGGAATAACACCAGGTTGGGGGGCGTCACGAGCCCTGTTGCTTCCTCCACCCCATTTTCCTTTCAGTTCTAGCTCTCCTCCCTCTTGTAAGTAAACGGGCAGGTGTTTTTCTTTTCTTCCTAGAAAACAATCATACTTAATTCTCCTTCCCCCACCCCAGAGATTATTGTAATTCTGTAATTACAATAATCTTTCTAATTTTTTCTTACAAGTTTTCCTCGAGAAGAGAGATGTTTCTGCCATGTTAAGGGTTCAGAAAGTGAGCTCATTTGGCGAAATAAGTTTAAAGACTTGACAATAATTCCATAGTAGTAAGAAGATCTACCCTGAAGAATGTCATACTTTTTTTCCTCCTGGTGTAACACCCCTGGCACAAGGAAGAAGTTGGTTCTGCCTGGATGGTGAGGACCTTGGGAAGGGGCAAGAGACCAGGTCATACAGAAAGCAGCAAAAACCAGCCAGTGTGGCTGGGTCCATGTCGATAGACAGCATGGAAGAAAGAGCCTGGGAAAAGGAATAGGTTGGGGATGGCAGGGCTGTGAGTTAGATGGGAAGGGACTCTTTATTTTTCCATTCTGAATGCTTTTCTCCCTCACATTTTACATTTCACAATTTCCCTCACATTTCTGAATTTCTCTCACATCTCTGAAACTGTGATGCAACTTACATTAGAAAGCTTCTTTCTACTGCACTCAGCTGGGTGATGGTCATGACCTTCCATGGACACCCTCTGATAAGATCAAGAAAGTACTAGTATTGAGAATCTTCTAGACTTGGGAAAATAAGGTTCATGATGAATTACAGCTTGGAAAACTTACCTAAACTCTATCCTTAAAATAAGCCTAATTCAAGAGATTTCTGTGTACCAGAATACAAGGAATAAAGTCATCTATTCAGAGGACTAAGGGGCTGCTGCTCTCTGTCTGGGAAAGAGGCGTCCACAGGCCCAGGTGTTGGTGGAGGGAACTAGCTGGCCCCAGGAGTGAGGCAGAGCAGGGCTAAGGGTGAGGTTGGACTACTGGGCAAAGCACAAATGGATATGGGTATGATAATAATACCTGGCAGGAAGAAAGGCAAACACCAGAGAAATGTGGCTGAAGTGGAGACCCAGCTCTGAGACGGGAACAGGTGAGGCCCTGTAATGATAGAGAGGTGGGGACAGGAGTTGAGGGAAAGAGGTGAGGGGAAAAGGTTAGGCGACCCATAGCTGGAGCTCCAGCCACCACCAGCAAGTGAGAAGGCACTGGATCTGGAGTTAAGTGGGAAGGTGGTGAGCTCCCCCAACTCCCAACAGCAAATAGAAGAGAGAGCTAAGCAGAAGGTTGCGAGGAGAAACTGCAAGGCCCAGCTATCAGCCCAAGGAGCTTGGAGGACAGTGGAGGAAGGGAGAATGGATTTCCTAGGGAAAGAGCTGGAGGTTAAGCTGGAGTTGGCTGTATATCAATGATGCAGTTTTGACTCCGATTCAGGGCTGTGAACTGGAGGCCCAACCAGAAATAACCTCTCCTAGCAGAGCCAAGAAACACTGAGACCATGCTGATGGAAGGAAGTTTAACCTGAAGTCTGGGTTAATCCAGCTGCTAAATAGGGTGGGCCCTTCCTTCTCCAAGCTCTAGGTTAGGGTGGGTCTGGAATAACATGGAATTTACAGAAAGGTGACTCCACCTAGCACCAGAGACGGGGGAAGCCCAGGAACCTCATTGTTGTCAGGGTCCACTGCTGGAGGCCCTGGCCAGCTGAGCTGATGGTGCAGGGCAGGGCACTGTGGAGCAATTCTGGGATCTCACGTTACCAAGGGTGAGGAGAGGACCAGATACCTTTTCATCACAAGGTCCTGTAACTGGTCCTTCACTTCTCATCCCTCCAAAAGAAGCAGGGATCTAGGTTGCCCCTGATTTGGGGATTGCAGGAGATCAGAGAGAAATAGCTTAAGAACTCCACCTGGCATGACTGAGGCACATGCAGATGGGAAAAAGGAAGCCCTTGCTCACCATGTTGGTCTCAGTGGGGCTTTAAAGCCAATCACTGAGCAAGGTGCCAAGTTTCCCAGCCAAGTGTGATCCCTCTTTTGTAGTCGCCTTCCTGGCTCTATGATACACTCAGATTTTCAAAACCAAATGTACATTTTATATTTGACGTAGATAACTAGAATTGCCCTAAAGGACAAGCAGTCCCCTGCCCATGAGGGGAGCATTCTCACACACATCCTCATGCTGAGATGGATGGATGCATTTAGACCAGGCATGAAGTACTCAAATACATTGCTGTGGTTAATATCTTGACTGGTCATAGGCATAAATTAAGCTGGAAAAATGTTTATGATGTTGCCACTTTTAAGAGACTGCACAGCTGCTTGTAGGCAGTAATAAGAGTAGTCTATGTTTACTGAGCACTCACCCACGTGCTGGTCTTAAGCCTTTAGCCTGCATTAACTCATTTAATCCTCAATTAATTATGAGATGGGTTCTTCAGTTATGGTTGTTCTCCATTTTTCACATGGAGAACCCGTGGCAAAATGAGGGTAAGTATGTGACCAAGATTACCTAAGTGTTAGGTAGCAGGCCCAGACTTGAACATAGATTATCTGACCTCAGAGCCTGGGCTCTTTCATGCCCGTCTGTGTGAAGAGACCACCAAACAGGCTTTGTGTGAGCAACATGGCTGTTTATTTCACCTGGGTGCAGGTGGGCTGAGTCCGAAAAGACAGTCAGCAAAGGGTGGTGGATTATCATTAGTTCTTATAGGTTTTGGGATAGGCGGTGGAGTTAGGAGCAATGTTTTGGGGGCAGGGGGTGGATCTTGCAAAGTACATTCTCAGGGGTAGGGAGAATTACAAATAACCTTTTTAAGGGTGGGGGAGATTACAAAGTACATTGATCAGTTAAGGTGGGGCAGAAACAAATCACAATGGTGGAATGTCATCAGTTAAGGTTATTTTTACTTCTTTTGTGGATCTTCAGTTACTTCAGGCCATCTGGATGTATATGTGCAAGTCACAGGGGATGTGATGGCTTGGTTTGGGCTCAGAGGCCTGACGTTCCTGCCTTCTTATATTAACAAGAAAAATAAAACAAAATAGTGTTGAAGTCTTGGGGTGGCGAAAATTTTTGGGGGGTGGTATGGAGAGAGAATGGGCGATGTTTGTCAGGGCTGCTTCAAACGGGATTGGGGCAGCATGGGAACCTAGAGTGGGAGAGATTCAGTACCTCTCAACCCCTTCTCCTTCACCCTTAGCGGCAAGTCCTGCTTTCCTGTGGCAGGGGCAAGTACCCCTCAACCCCTTCTCTTCACCCTTAGCGGCAAGTCCTGCTTTTCTGGGGCAGGGGCAAGTACCCCTCAACCCCTTCTCCTTCACCCTTAGCGGCAAGTCCCGCTTTTCTAGGGGGCAAGAACCCCCAATCGCTTATTTCCACACCCTGACCTCTTATCTCTGTGCCCCAATCGCTTATTTCCGCACCCCGACCTCTTTTCTCTCTGTGCCCCGATCCCTTATTTCCATGCCCCAACCTCTTATATCTCTGCGCCCTGATCCCTTATTTCCACACTGTGACCTGGTATCTCTGCGCCCCAACCCCTTCTCTGCTTTTCTGGAGGGCAAGAACCCCCCACCCCTTCTCCGTGTCTCTACTCTTTTCTCTGGGCTTGCCTCCTTCACTATGGGCAAGCTTCCACCTTCCATTTCTCCTTCTTCTCCCTTAGCCTGTGTTCTTAAGAACTTAAAACCTCTTCAACTCTCACCTGACCTAAAATCTAAGCGTCTTATTTTCTGCAATGCCACTTAACCCCAATACAAACTCGACAGTAGTTCCAAACAGCAGGAAAACGGCACTTTCAATTTTTCCATCCTACAAGATCTAAATAATTCTTGTCGTAAAATGGGCATATGGTCTGAGGTGCCTGACATCCAGGTGTTCTTTTACACTTCAGTCCCTTCCTAGTCTCTGTGCCCAATGCAACTCATCCCAAATCTTCCTTCTTTCCCTCCCGCCTGTCCCCTCAATCCCAACCCCAAGTGTCACAGAGTCTTTCTAATCTTCCTTTTCTACAGACCCATCTGACCTCTCCCCTCCTTGCCAGGCCGAGCTAGGTCCCAATTCTTCCTCAGCCTCTGCTCCTGCACCCTATAATCCTTTTATCACCTCCTCACACCCAGTCTGGCTTACAGTTTCGTTCCGTGACTAGCCCTCCCCCACCTGCTCAGCAATTTATTCTTAAAAAGGTGGCTGGAGCTAAAGGCATAGTCAAGGTTAATGCTCCTTTTTCTTTATCCCAAATCAGATAGCATTTAGGCTCTTTTTCATCAAATATAAAAATCCAGCCCAGTTCATGGCTCATTTGGCAGCAACCCTGAGAAACTTTACAGCCCTAGACCCTAAAAGGTCAAAAGGCTGTCTTATTCTCAATATACATTTTTTTTTTTTTTTTTTTTTTTGAGACAGAGTCTCGCTCTTTCACCCAGGCTGGAGTGCAGTGGCGCGATCTCGGCTCACTGCAGGCTCCGCCCCCCGGGGTTCACGCCATTCTCCTGCCTCAGCCTCCCGCGTAGCTGGGACTACAGGCGCCTGCCACCTCGCTCGGCTAATTTTTTGTATTTTTAGTAGAGACGGGGTTTCACCGTGTTAGCCAGGATGGTCTCGATCTCCTGACCTCGTGATCCGCCTGCCTCGGCCTCCCAAAGTATTGGGATTACAGGCGTGAGCCACCGCGCCCAGCCAATATACATTTTATTACCCAATCTGCTCCCGACATTAAATAAAACTCCAAAAATTAGAATCTGGCCCTCAAGCCCCACAACAGGACTTAACCTCACCTTCAAGGTGTACAATAATAGAAAAAAGTTGCAATTCCTTGCCTCCACTGTGAGACAAACCCCAGCCACATCTCCAGCACACAAGAACTTCCAAACGCCTGAACCGCAGCAGCCAGGCATTCCTCCAGAACCTCCTCCTCCAGGAGCTTGCTACACATGCTGGAAATCTGGCCACTGGGCCAAGGAATGCCCACAGCCCAGGATTCCTCCTAAGCTGTGTCCCATCTGTGTGGGACCCCACCGAAAATTGGACTGTGCAACTCACCTGGCAGCCACTCCCAGAGCCCCTGGAACTCCGGCCCAAGGCTCTCTGACTGACTCCTTCTCAGATCTTCTTGGTTTAGCGGCTGAAGACTGACACTGCCCGATTGCCTCAGACGCCCCCTAAACCATCATGGACGCCCAGCTTCGGGTAACTCTCACAGTGGAAGGTAAGTCCGTCCCCTTCTTAATCAATACGGAGGCTACCCACTCCACGTTACCTTCTTTTCAAGGGTCTGTTTCCCTTGCCTCCATAACTGCTGTGGATATTGACGGCCAGGCTTCTAAACCTCTTAAAACTCCCCAACTCTGGTGCCAACTTAGACAATACTCTTTTAAGCACTCCTTTTTAGTTATCCCCACCTGTCCAGTTCCCTTATTAGGCTGAGACACTTTAACTAAATTATCTGCTTCCCTGACTATTCCTGGACTACAGCCACATCTCATTGCCGCCCTTCTCCCCAACCCAAAGCCTCCTTCACATCTTCCTCTCGTTTCCCCCCACCTTAACCCACAAGTATGGGACATCTTTACTCCTTCCCTGGCAACCAATCACATGCCCATTACCATTCCTTTAAAACCTAATCACCCTTACCCCACTCAATGTCAATATCCCATCCCACAGCAGGCTTTAAAAGGATTAAAGCCTGTTACCACTCGCCTGCTACAGCATGGCCTTTTAAAGCCTATAAACTCTCCTTACCATTCCCCCATTTTACCTGTCCTAAAACCAGACAAGGCTTACAAGTTAGTTCAGAATCTGCGTCTTATCAACCAAATTGTTTTGCCTATCCACCCCGTAGTGCCAAGCCCATATACTCTCCTATCCTCAATACCTCCCTCTACTACCCATTATTCTGTTCTGGATCTCAAACATGCTTTCTTTACTATTCCTTTGCACTCTTCTTCCCAGCCTCTCTTTGCTTTCACTTAGACTGACCCTGACACCCATTAGGCTCAGCAAATTACCTGGGCTGTATTGCCGCAAGCCTTCACAGACAGTCCCCATTACTTCAATCAAGCCCAAATTTCATCCTCATCTGTTACCTATCTCGGCATAATTCTCGTAAAAACACACGTGCTCTCCCTGCTGATCGTGTCCGATTAATCTCCCAAACCTCAATCCCTTACAAAACAACAACTCCTTTCCTTCCTAGGCATGGTTAGTGCGGTCAGAATTCTTACACAAGAGCCAGGACCGCACCCTGTAGCCTTTCTGTCCAAACGACTTGACCTTACTGTTTTAGCCTAGCCCTCACGTCTGCGTGCAGCGGCTGCCACTGTTTTAATAATTTTAGAGGCCCTCAAAATCACAAACTATGCTCAACTCGCTCTCTACATTTCTCATAACTTCCCAAATCTATTTTCTTCCTCATACCTGACGCATATACTTTCTGCTCCCTGGCTCCTTCAGCTGTACTCACTCTTTGTTAAGTCCCACAATTACCACTGTTCCCGGCCCGGACTTCAATCTGGCCTCCCACATTATTCCTGATACCAGACCTGACCCCCATGACTGTATCTCTCTGATCCACCTGACATTCACCCCATTTCCCCATATTTCCTTCTTTCCTGTTCCTCACCCTGATCATGCTTGATTTATTGATGGCAGTTCCACCAGGCCTAATCGCCACACACCAGCAAAGGCAGGCTATGCTATAGTACAAGCCACTAGCCCGCCTCTTAGAACCTCTCATTTTCTTTCTATCGTGGAAATCTATCCTCAAGGAAATAACTTCTCAGTGTTCCATCTGCTATTCTACTACTCCTCAGGGATTATTCAGGCCCCCTCCCTTCCCTACACATCAAGCTTGAGGATTTGCCCCCACCCAGGACTGGCAAATTAGCTTTACTCAACATGCCCCGAGTCAGATAACTAAAATACCTCTTAGTCTAGGTAGACACTTTCACTGGATAGGTAGAGGCCTTTCCTACAGGGTCTGAGAAGGCCACTGCAGTCATTTCTTCCCTTCTGTCAGACATAATTCCTCAGTTTAGCCTTCCCACCTCTATACAGTCTGATAACAGACCAGCCTTTATTAGTCAAATCAGCCAAGCAGTTTTTCAGGCTCTTAGTATTCAGTGAAACCTTTATATCCCTTACAGTCCTCCATCTTCAGGAAAAGTAGAACGGACTAAAGGTCTTTTAAAAACACACCTCACCAAGCTCAGCCACCAACTTAAAAAGGACTAGACAATACTTTTACCACTTTCGCTTCTCAGAATTCAGGCCTGTCCTCGGAATGCTACAAGGTACAGCCCATTTGAGCTCCTTTTTATTAGGCCCCAGTCTCATTCCAGACACCGGACCAACTTAGACTCTGGCCTCAAAATCTTGTCATCCCTACTGTTTTCTGTCTAGTCATACTCCTATTCTCTGTTCTCAACTACTCACACATGCTCTGCTCTTGTTTACACTGCTGGTTTACACTGTTTCTCCAAGCCATCACAGCTGATATCTCCTCGTGCTATCCCCAAACTGCCACTCTTAGCTCTTGAAGTAAATAAATAATCTTTGCTGGCAGGACTATGCTGAATCTCTTTAGGCTAATCAGATGTCCTAGGTCCTCCCAATTCTTAGACCTTTTATACCTGTTTTTCTCCTTCTCTTATTCCATTTAGTTTTTCAATTCATACAAAATCGTATCCAGGCCATCACCAATAATTCTACACGACAAATGTTTCTTCTAACAACCCCACAATATCACCCCTTACCACAAAATCTTCCTTCAGCGTAATCTCTCCCACTCTAGGTTCCCATGCTGCCCCTAATCCCGTTTGAAGCAGCCCTGACAAACATCGCCCATTCTCTCTCGCCCCCCAAAAATTTTCGCCACCCCAAGACTTCAACACTATTTTGTTTTATTTTTCTTGTTAATATAAGAAGGCAGGAACATCAGGCCTCTGAGCCCAAACCAAGCCATCGCATCCCCTGTGACTTGCACATATACATCCAGATGGCCTGAAGTAACTGAAGATCCAGAAAAGAAGTAAAAATAACCTTAACTGATGACATTCCACCATTGTGATTTGTTTCTGCCCCACCCCAACTGATCAATGTACTTTGTAATCTCCCCCACCTTAAGAAGGTTATTTGTAATTCTCCCTATCCCTGAGAATGTACTTTGCAAGATCCACCCTCTGCCCCCAAAACATTGCTCCTAACTCCACCGCCTATCCCAAAACCTGTAAGAACTAATGATAATCCACCACCATTTGCTGACTCTTTCAGACTCAGCCCGCCTGCACCCAGGTGATTAAAAGCTTTATTGCTCACACAAAGCCTGTTTGGTGGTCTCTTCATACGGACGTGCGTGAAAGGCTCTTAGCCACTGTGCCATTCCATCTCCAACTTATAGAGGCTGCTGCTCTCAGGGGCAACCCCTGGGGTGTCACTCAATGCCTGTTGTGTCTTGAGGAGGCCCAATAAATGACATCTTATTTCCATGCATGAGTTTTGAGCCAATAAAGGAACACTACAAAAGTGCAGGGCAGGTGGGAGTCCAAAATCCCACATTTGTTTAAAAAAAGTGGATATTGACATCTAAATCTCAGAATTAGATAGATTTGGGGCTCTAGAGCCAGATTGTGTGGGTTTAAATCCCAGCTCCAACCTTCACTAACTGGGAGATCTAGAGCGAGTTATTTAATCCCTCTGAGACTCAGTTCCCTCCTTTGTAAAGTGGGACAATAATACTTCCTCACAGGATTGTTGTGAAGATTAAATGAATTAACATATGGAAAGCATTTAGTTACTGGCATGTGGTGAGTTCTCACTCAAGATTAGCGATTATCTTTACTATTAACCACATATTACCAGGTGGCCCAGGGACTCCTGCATGACTGCCCATGGGGACTTGCCTCCAGAAAACTTAACTGCAATGAGGGCAGAGAGCAGAAGCCGTGCTTCTTGCAGGCAGCTTGCTTCCCAGAGAAAGACGGAAGCCAAGAACTGGGCTTTACAGTTCGAGTTCTCTTTACAAACCCACCATGGGAAGGAGACAGGCCAGGAGCGTGGTGCAATTGAACCTTCCACCCCATGGAATGAAACATGACCTGCCCTCCCATCCCCAATCTATCCCTAGTATATTGGGCACCAGCATCCCAGAAGCCCTGTTCTAGAAGCCATTCTATTCTGCCCTGGGATCTGGCATCAAGAAAACTTGCCTTAACAGTTGAGAAGCATTGAATAATTTGTTTGCTTTCTGTTCCTAGAAATAGATCATATAAGGAAAGGCTAGAGGAATCAGATTATTTGGCCTGGAAACTCAATGCATGACGCTCCCGAGTAGAGGAAGAAAGGCTGTGAGGTAGCACTGGTGAGTGAGAGAAGAGATTACAAGTGTGCTGGGAACAGTTGGCCAGAGCCTGTTTTCTTTTAAGAGGGAAAGGCTGAAAGTGCAGCATGCTATTTTAACTAGAATTATAGTTGGCCAGGAATAATTCTCCCTTTATCATTATTATCATTATCACTGTAATTATAATAAATAATACTTGATGGTTGAAAAAAATTCATATTGGTTTCCAAATGTTCTGTGCCTTAGACAGTAAAAGCAGGAAGGCCTTTACGCACCTGCATGGTGCTTTTCCTGATAGGACACAGTCTTTTCAGACTGCTTAGGGCTGGCAAAGGTCACTACATCTGAGGAAGTTCATGGAGAACTGATGTCTCCAAGAAGTGCTTTACAGTCAGAAAGTTCTGGAGTCATTTCAGTTTTTCAGTTTCAAGTCAACTTGTGTGGCTGTGGATAAGTCATTTGCCCTTTCTGGGCCTTAATCACTTCACCTATAAAGCAAGGACACTGGACCACCTCTCCAAGAATCATTCCAACTCTGACCATCTCTAATTTTACATTTCTCATTTATGCTAGTGAACCCGATGGGCAGTGTTCCTGTGATCTTAACCCCAGGGGAACATGTGGGCATTTTATCCAAGAGTGGCCTTTGCTATCTGGTCCTTTAGCGACTCAAACAGTGGAAAATCCAGGATCTTTGTTGTTGGTGATGGTGGTGGTGGGGGCACAATTTAGAACAGACAGGTCTTCTGCACCCCTCATTTCAAACATAGACACTGCCCAATCTAGTACCTAGAGCATAACAGGCCCTTAAAGAATTTTTATTAATCTGTAAGTCTAGCTTGAAGACCCAAGTCCACCAATGATTTCACTGAAAACAGTATTTGTAGGTTTTAATTTTCCCCATTCTGAGAAAGGGCTTTTATTTTTTTAAACTTTTTTTATAGAGATAGGGTCTCACTATGTTGCCCAGGCTGGTCTCCAACTCCTGAGCTCCAGTGATGCTCCCACCTCTGCCTTCCAAAGTGTTGGGATTACAGGCATGAGCCACCATGTCTGGCCCAAGAAAGGGCTTTTAGGAACTCCCTGCCTGGGAACGCAGGACTATCCTGTCTCACTGGTCAAGGCCCTCAGGCATGGGTTTTCATTCACCATTATCAGCTGAGTACCCACTATGGGACTGGCCTGAGCTTGGTGAGGGGGCCTCAAAGATGAACAGGAAGGGTCTCTGCTCTCAGTGAGAGGAAAACAGTCATGAGAAAGATTGAAGGAAGTGACACCTGAGCAGAGTTTCAGATAGGAACAAAAAAGGCATGTCAGGCAGACAGCATGAGCAAAGGCCTCCCGGTGTGAGAAGACTTGGAACCACAGAGCAGCTAAATGTCCAGGCACTGCTGGTGTGTCAGGATCTGGGGAAAGAGGATGGAGATGGGCCTGGACAGGTAGGCAGGGAGGGACCAGCTGAGAAGGGCCTATGGCTTGGCTAAGGAGTTTGGACTTGTCCTGAAGGCAGTGAGGGCCGAGAGAGGGATGTCAATGAAGATATTTCAGCAGGGGGTTGTGACATGTCCAACTACTCTGATAGCAGAGCAGTGTTATCTTCTAAACTGAAGGCCTTCAGGACAATTATGGGCCTTACCATAGAACCGGGAAGAGCCCCTATGGAATACACAGGGTTGTGGAGTATTCCACCTCATGTTTGTTGCTGTTATTGTTGTTGTTTGAGACTGGGTCTCACTCCTGTCACCCAGCCTGGAGTGCAGTGGCGTGATCTCGGCTCACTACTGCCTCGACTTCCCGAGTTCAGGTAATCTTCCCACCTCAGCCTCCAAGTAGCTAGGACCACAGGCATGTGCCACCATGCCCGGATAATTTTTTGAATTTTTAGTACAAAAGAGATAGGTTTTTGCCCTGTTGCCCAGGCTGGTCTCGAACTCTTGGGCTCAAGCAATCCTCCAGCCTGGGCCTCCCAAAATGCTGGGATTATAGGTGTGAGCCACCATGCCTGGCCCACCTTAGGTTAAAGAAAACCATGGCTAATGAATAGTATTGGGTCTCAGCTTGTCATCATTTCCTCAGGGAGGGTTTGTCTCCCTGGACCAGGTTAGCTCTCCTTGCCACATGATCCCGTGGCACCCAGAACATCGTCTCCTGACAATGTAACTCTTGTTCAATGCCCGTCTTCCCTTCAGGACCCTAGGTTCCAAGACAGCTGGAATTTTGGCCTTTCTTACTGCTGTCACCCCAGTTGCTTGCCTAGTGCTGGCACTAGTAGATGCTCAATAAATATTTCTTGAATTAAGAACAAGAGTCACACTGGAGGGATGATCAGAGAGGTGAGCCAGGGGAATGTGATTTCCCTCCTGGTGATCACTATAAATGAAACCCAGAGGCTGGGAGAGTTTCCTAAAACAGAAAGTTTTAATCCGGGCTCTGTCATGTGCCCACTAGATATATTTCACTCTAGTGTGCCCTGACTCCTCACTTATGAGGTGAGGTAGGTGCACAAAAGCGATTGCTAGGTCTCTCTAACCCCAACATTTTATGCATGGAAAAATATTCCTTGCCTACGACTCTCCTCCTTCTAGGGCTTCTGTGTTTCAGAAAGATATGGCCACTGGTAAATTAAAGAAGAATAACATCATGATTTTAGCCAGAGAAACTGAAATAATCTTACAAAGATGAAAGATATTTAAAATGAACGGGTAGATCTGGGCTGTCTGGAATTTGTTCTGAGAATGGAATATTTATTTTTACAGGATGAATTAAACTGAGTTCCAACCACTTTTATAAAAAGCAAGATTTTTTTTTTTTTTTCCAGAGAGAAAGAGCCAGAGCATGAGAATCAGCCCCACCTCCCCTGCTCTCCCTCTGGATTTTGCTGAGATTTGGTGAAATATCTGAGACCTGTTCCTGTCCTCCCTGCTTCACACTTAAGGACAGAGCCCAGCAGAGCTGCTGCCAGGATCCTTCCCCCAGTGCCCATGTGCACAGCGGAGCTGCCGGAGGTGCTGAGTGGGAGGACTCCTCTGTGGGGGGAAAACCCAGCCAGCAAGCAGGAAGCTACTCACCGGAGGTCTCTTCCAGATGAACTGGATGGGGAACTTCTGGCTATAAAAGAGAGAGGTCTCATCCGGTGGGAACTCAGGGTCCACATAAAGAACTTTCTTTTCTAGACATTTCTTGTGAAGTTGCTCGAATGTCTTCTCTTTCACTCCGATAATAGGAAAATTGCGGCTGATGATGGCTGAATAGATGCCACTTGGGTTTCCACCCCCAGCCTCGGTGGCCTTGCTCTGGGCTGGGTGAGGAACTGGCCCTGGGGACCGGGGCTCAGCCGATATCCTTGGAGCCACAGATGTGCTAATGACGGTCGGCATGGCAAGTGACTTTGGAAGAAAAAGCTTTTTAAAGAAAACAAGATACAGCTACCTTCAAGGAAAGGAAGCAACTGCAAAGGGGAAGTTGGAGTAATTCTGTCATCTGAGAGAAAAGTGTCCACATCCAGTTCGAAGTTGAAAGCCCATCAGAAGGTCGTACAGGTTATGTCCATCTTAAAAACCGAGCTGTGATTCTGAAGCCGTTAAGTTCTCCTGAGAAATGAGTGCTAAAGGATTTCTGAAGCAATGTTGACCTGGGGTCTCCTACCAGCAGCATGCATGCCAGAGGGAGAGAGAAAGGGAGTGAGGGTTATGTTTCAGTGGCCTGAGGATGCTTGAGCCAGGAAAACTAAAAATAGACGTGAAGAAACACTGTGAGTATGACAGCAAGAGAGACTGCGTGGTAGACAGAGTAGAACCTGGCTAGGGACATTTCTGTTGCCATGAAGTGCTGGTGTTGTCAGAAAATGAAAAGGGAGTATCTGAGTAAGGTGAACACTGGAAAGAAGCTGAGAACTGCTGACATGTTATTGAGTGGGCAGTTATACAGACCACCCAACTACTGGCCATCAAATGAATGGAAAACAATATTGCAAAAAAGCTAGTTAGGGTGAACGGGAGGTACTGAATTCTACGAAAATATTCTGTGAATTTTAGACAACATGATTTTTAGTCCTAAAATTTTAGGATATCAGAACATTATTCAATGTTAGATTTGGTATCTTTTCTAGAATGTTCTTGGGTCAGCGCTCATTGGAAATGTCTGCATGGAAAATGCTGCTCAGCAGAGTCCTCAGTTGAGAAAATCCCTGTCTCTACCTGCATACTTGACCTTGACACTTCTTGTCTCTCCCATCCCCAAAATAAACACTGGGACTGAATCTGCTAAAAAGTGCACCTGCCGGGCCATGTGGCTCACGTCTGTAATCTCAGCACTTTGGGAGGCTGAAGCGGGTGGATCACATGAGGTCAGGAGTTCGAGACCACCCTGGCCAACAATAGTGAAACCCTGTCTCTACTAAAAATACAAAAATAAGCCGGGCGTGGTGGCGGGTGCCTGTAATCCCAGCTACTTGGGAGGCTGAGACAGAAGAATCACTTGAACCCAGGAGGCAGAGGTTGTAGTGAACCCAGATCGCACCACTGCACTCCAGCCCAGGTGACAGAACGAGACTCCGTCTTAAAAAAAAAAAAAGTGCACCTGAGCACAGAAAATCCTCACTTAATGTCATCAATAGGTTCTTGTAAGCTGTGACTTTAAGCAAAATGATGTACTGTATAGTGAAACCAGGAAACGGTTTCACCATACAGTAGGCTGTATATGTATATGGCAAGAGGCTCGCTGCTGTCACACACTTCTGTTAGTTACTGACAGATGGTGCTGGCTGAGACAGCTGAGGAAAGAAAGCTCGGTGGGTATGTGGCCCAGGACAGCTCCTTCGCCTGGAGCAGATCAGCAGAGAAACTTTTATTGCACTGGCAAAGCCAGAAGTGTAAGAAATTCCTCTTTGCGTAGGAAAATTTCATTCACCAGATATATAACACGTATTTATTAAGGGCCTTCTAAACCTGCCTTACTTGAAGTCCTTAGTGTCCTCCAGTCTCTGATCATTACACAGTCTTTGTCTCTCATGACCTTGACACTTTTGAAGAGTACTTGTCAGGTTTTTGTAGAATGACCCTAAATCTGGGTTTCTCTGATATTTTTCACATGATTAGACTGAGGTTATAGGGGAAGACTGTCACAGATGTGACATGGTTACCTCCTCAAACCATATTTGGGGGTATATAACTGATATAAACAAGAGTTAAGTCCCTATAGCACACAGTATGTTTTGGTTAAAGTCACAGTTTACAAGCACCTATCAATGATGTTAAGTAAGGACTTACTGTACAGGTTATATGTTGACTCATTCAGCTATGCCACATTAGGCATCTGAGACAGAAGTTGGAATTAGATACTGAACCAGACGGCCTGTCAAGTCCTGGGATGTCACACCTGGTTTCAGGGCTCTTAGATGAGAGCATAAGTGGCTCTGGGGAAGGGAAGTGCCTGCCTGGCTTCCACCTTGTCTTCTACCCACAATAGCTGCTCCCTGGGCTATAAGGAGATGACCACATTTCAAGTATGGCAGAGTGGAGGCATGTCCTAGGCTGCAGTCATGCCTGTTCCCATGCGACCAGTCTCAATAATCCAAGATTAGAGGCTATGGAAGAAGGTGGGAAGTGACAGGTAAAATAGGGAGTACTATCAGCCTCCTGATCCCTGGGATTGCGGCTTTGAAGAACTCTATGTCTGGGCTTGCAGGAACCATCAGCCTAGCCATCTGTCCCTCCAAGAAAATGCCCAGGGCTTTTTACTAGTCTTGGAGAGGCAGAATAGAGGACAGTGGTCTCTGGTGACTGACCACCTTGGTTCAAAGTCCAGGTTGGCCCCTTACTGGCTTTGCCTGTGTAACTTTAGGTGAGTTATTTCTTCCTTTCTGTCTCAGATTTCTCACCTATAAAACAGGTACAATTACAGTCATTCTGTTATTAGGTTTTTGTAACAATTAAATAATTTATGTAATACATTTAACACAGTGCCAGGATTTTCTTAAGCACTCAATAAACGGTGTTGTTAGAGAAGACCTGAATTTAATATTACTTTGGAGTTAGATCAGGTTGAATGATACATTTACTCACTGACGCAAATCAGCATTCACTCAATGGGCATTAACTGAATATCTGCTATGTGGACAGCACAGGAATGGGTATAATCTGCCCAGGCTCATGTGGTATGCAGCATCTCCAATCAGAGGCTGGCCTATCTGCCTGCACCAAAAAGACTGACTTCCACCCTCAAAGTCACCAGTGGCACAGACAGCAAAGGTGGGGTTTCTTTCCCCCACTGTCATAAGTTTGGGTCCCAGCCTAGCATTCTATCCCACCCTGAAATTCAGAGCACTGACCCACACTTTATTGTTTTTGCTTATTTAACTTCCCATTTGCCCATAAGACCGTGTGGCTGGGAAGTGGGTTCCCATTTCCCTCTCAGGTTTAGAAGGCCCTTAATAAATACGTGTTATATATCTGGTGAATGAAATTTTCCTATGCAAAGAGGAATTTCTTACCCTTCTGGCTTTGCCAGTGCAATAAAAGTTTCTCTGCTGATCTGCTCCAGGAGAAGGAGCTGTCCTGGGCCACATACCCACTGAGCTTTCTTTCCTCAGCTGTCTCAGCCAGCACTATCTGTGAGTAACTAACTGAAGTGTGTGACAGCAGCGAGCCTCTTGTCAGAGCAGGGTGGGCATATCAAACACAGAAAGGGCAAGGTGCCATTCATTTTGCTCTGTTAGTTGTTGTGGATAAAACATTCTCTCAGATGAACAGGTCCAAACTCAAGGTTTATTCAATGGCACAGCTGTGGAAACCAATGCTATCAGGGAGAAGTCCAACTCGAGCCCAGGAACAAAGGGCAGATAATGAACACATAAACAGCTGCACATTTCAATTCCCAGAAGCCCCTTCAAGGATAAAGAACTAGTTTTTATAACATATTTCACCCACTGTCATGTAATATCTGTGGCTGGAATGGTTTCTGTTGCACAGCATTGCCAACTAATGGCTCTGTCTTTTCCACCAAGAAGCATTTCTTTGATTTCTAACACTATTGGAAGCAATGTCTTTGCTTATCATTATAATACCTCTCATTCATTAAGTGCCTACTGGCAGCTAGCCACTTCACAGAGACCTTTAAAAAATGTTTTATTTTAAAATAATTTTAGACTTACAAAAGAGTTGCAAAGATAGAAGTCCTTAGTGTCCTCCAGTCTCTGATCATTCCACAGTCTTTGTCTCTCATGACCTTGACACTTTTGAAGAGTACTTGTCAGGTTTTTGTAGAATGACCCTAAATTTGGGTTTCTCTGATATTTTTCAGATGATTAGACTGAGGTTATGTATTTAGGGGAAGACTGTCACAGAAGTGACATGGCTACCTCCTCAAACCATATTTGGGGTTATACGATATTGATAGGTTTTATCACAGGTGATGTCAACTTTGATCACTTGCCTAAAGTGATGTTTACTGGGTTTCTCCCTGGCAATGTTACTATTTTTCTCTTTCTGTACACATAAGATATTTTAAATTTGTAGAAAAACTCTGCAAGTTTCACTAATTCCATTTTACAACTGAGGAAACTTGAGATATCTGCTGTATTTTGACAGTTAAGTATCAGAAAACTCAAAATTTTAGAGCTTATCTCTCCCTCTTTTTTTTTTTTTAGATGGAGTCTCTCTCTGTCACCAGGCTGGAGTGCACTGGTGCAATCTTAGCTCACTGCAACTTCCACCTCCCGGGTTCAAGCGATTCTCCTGCCTCAGTCTCCTGAATAGCTGAGATTACAGGCATGTGCCACCATGCCCTGCTAATTTTTATATTTTTAGTAGAGACGGGGCTTCACCATATTGGCCAGGTTGGTCTCGAACTCCTGAACTCAACTGAACCCTCTGCCTTGGCCTCCCAAAGTGCTGGGATTACAGGTGTGAGCCACTGCACCCAGTCTAGAGATTATCTCTTTTCTTTAACAAAGCCCAGAAAGGTTAAATGTTATGGCCAAGATCACTCAGCCAGTTCACTGTAGAGGCAAACTAGACTCCAGGTCTCTTGATTTTCTTGGAAGTAAATGCATGACTAAGATTTAATTGATGTGAATTAGGCATAAGATCTCTGTATCCTTGCATGTAAATAGTCAGGCTCCCTTTCCCTGGGCTCTGATTGGACAGCAATCTAATACCATTGGCCTGGGTGGAAACAACTGTCAAGAAGCAGCTGTTGCACCTTGGGAGGCAGAGGCGGGCATATCACATGAGGTCAGGAGTTCAAGATCAGCCTGGCCAACATGGTGAAAACCTATCTCTACTAAAAATACAAAAATTAGCTGGGCCTGGTGGCACACGCCTGTAATCCCAGTTACTCAGGATGCTGAGGCAGAAGAATCGCTTGAACCGGAAGGCAGAGGTTGCAGTTAGCCGAGATCGTGCCATTGCACTCCATCCTGGGTGACAGAGCGAGATTCTGTCTCAAAAAAAAAAAAAAAAAAAGAAGCAGCTGTCTAATTCTGGCAAGTCTTGGTGTGGCACTATAGCCTTTAGCAAGGCTTGTCATGAGACAAGCAGATCTGATATAAGATGCCAATGTCTCTGTTATTTCTCCTAGAATGCTAGCTATATGGCCTCCATTGTCAGTGGCTAATATGATAGCCTGTTTCCAGTGGAGTTGCTGATGGCTTTCTACCCCCTGGCCTGAGAAGTTATTTCAGTCTAGAGTAGCCCTTCAAGGGTTTGGTAGGTGGAAATCCTAGGAATCTCATTACTAAGGCTTTTAGGCAGAGTGGTTAATTAGCTAAAAACTATTCAACTCCCAGTGTTTATGTGCTTTGACTGTGTTTCTGCTGCTTATCATTTTGATGCCTTGATAGTGAAAAGGATGTGACAAAGTGAAGGAATTCTGCACACAAACCAAACTCCAGAATTGTATTTTTCTTAAAACCAAGAAAATTCTTCTATATGATCCTAATACAATGCTCAAAAGTAAAAAAATTACCATGTAATCAAAAGATCCCATTCCAATGTTGCCAACTGTCCCAAGAGAGGAGGTAAGGCCGGGCACAGTGGCTCATGCCTATAGCCCCAGCACTTTGGGAGGTCAAGGCAGGAGGATCGTTTGAGTCTGGGAGTTCAAGACTAGCCTTGGCAACATAGTGAGACCTCACGTATTTTTATTAAAATTAAAATATTTTTTATATTGTTGCCAGATTGCCATCCTGAAAGATTATACTTACATTTTTCTGTTGGGTAGTCTGTGTTTTTAAACTGATTTGCCAACTCATTCCTTGACATTTACATCTTGAAGTTAAGACACTATGCATTCATTTTAGAGCTTTTTTAGGAACCCTGTTGAAATGAATAAAATTTCTTATATAAAATCCACTTTCCTTGAAACCATATTAAGAATTAGCCACAAAAAAGTAACTTAATACCTGTAGGCCAACTCAGCCCCATATTGCTCTCTGGTACACAAATTCAAAAATGGGAGGTAGGTAAAGTGTGAGAAGCAATAAGAGCAGAAAACCATTAAAAACACCCAGGCTCTCTCCACTTGTCTCTAGCCAAATGTTTCAATATAGATTTGGGTCAAAACATAGCAGTTCCTCATTAACTTACTCTACTAGTTACTGCTCCATTCCTCCAACAATATTTTAAACGGAAGACTAGATGTGCAATAAATGTTGACCTAAAGATAGTTCTTATTCAACTTTAAATGCTATATCATTTATATTAGGGAGGAGCACCCAGTCTTCTGGCTAAGTTTTATTTTAGGTTGGCAAGGGAAATTTGAAGATAGGCACCATGGCTTCAGCTAATATAAGGTTGCTCCTTTCTTCTCAACTCCAAAACACAGAAATAGGAGCAAAGAATCTGTGCAGGTCTCTGTGAGCTTACATATGGTGCAGAGCTCAAATCTCAACTCATACTATGAAATGTGTCCACAAGGAAATGCACAATGTTGATTGCCTTTGGGAAGAATCTTGTATCAGAAAAGTAAATCAGATGGAAATACGTTCAATTGTAATTTTTTAATCAATTAAATCCACCAGCTAACCAATCACAGCTAACAGTTACTGAAAGTCAGGTATAATAGTGCCCTGTCAGATAGAAGAGAAATAGAACATGCTCTTGAGGGACATACAATCTAGTAGGAGAACGGAGACATACTGAAAACATTAAGGTATGATCCCTGAGAATGCTAAGTAGAGCACAGTTATAAGTGGGACAGCATTACAGGGAAGGGCAAAATCACTGCTAATGGGTATGGGGGTAGGGGTGTTCACGTAGTTAGGCTTCATGGGAAAGTGGGATTTGAGTTGGGCCTGGAAGGATGGTAAGGGCAGGAGGATATTGGCGCCCAGGGATCAGAAGGCACAGAGGTGGCCGTTAGCAAGTTGCTAAGTGGAGGAAGCCTGATAAGAAGAGGTGAGTGTTGAGGAATGCTGAGGAGTTGAGGCTGCCAAAACAGATGCTGTGGCAGGCAGCAGGGAGCCACTGAGGTCTGCGGAGCCTTGGGCACCATGACACAACTGGTATGTTGTAATGTTCTGCCCCATGCCAAGCCATATTAGAGCCTGGGACAAAAGGAAAACTCAGTAATACTAATCCTGTCTTTATTTTAAATTTTAATATTTTGTTCATCATGGTTTTTTTGCATTTTGATTTTTAAAAATATTGGATTGAAATATTACTTATTTTGATTACTGTATTTTTTGGCATCCCTTACATTTTGTGCCCAAGGCCAGGGCCTCCCTTGCCTCATCCTAGTCCCAGTCATGAGTTCTACTTCTGAAGTCCAGTGGTGGGTACATGGGTATTTATTTCATTGTTATTAATTATAGCTTACTCATGTTATAAACATTATTTGGTTAGTAAACAGCACTTAATTAAAAAAACAATTTAAAAGACATGGATTTTAAGATTAATTAGAAACTACTGAGCCTGAGAAGCATGAAAGAGAAAAGAATCCTTCATGCTGCCAAGTCGATCTCTAGGGGAGAGTAACTCCCACTGCTGCAGCGTATGCTGTGCACACAGAAGAGGGCTGCTTTGCCCAGTCCATGTGGGTGGAAGATAACTCGGGGGAGTACCAGAGGCTGCTGTCCACTTGGAGACTGGCCTTGAGCAACTCAGCTGCTGCAGCCAGAGTGCCAATGCTGCATGGCCTGAGGCAAGCCCTGGCAAATGGGCTGCCCAGGTAGGCTCGGCCCACATTAAAACAGACCCACGCAGCCCTGCTCAAGGAATGGAAGCAACAGAAGACTCCCAAACGCTATAAATGTCTCAGGGCTACGTATCCAGGAGAAAAGGAGATGTTTGATACAAGGAATATTGTTAGTACATCTTAATATGTAAAATCTGAAATTTTAAAACATGAAATCTATTGTTCATTAGTATAATGGTGATGAATGAAAGATTATTTTGATTCAGGGAAGGCAAACAGATTGCAGCAAAAATCTCAAAAAAGGCGAGGGGAAAGGTTGAAAGGGGCAGGCAGGTCCCTGCTCACGTCACCAGGGGCAGTTCTTTGTCATATGATGCGGACCTCCCAGTCAGTGGCAATGTTGAGCGAGAGCTTCTCCAGGCTCAGGGTGGATGTTTTGGCACAATACGTAAAAGCCACAGGCTGATCTTTACCATCTAAATAGCAAGACAATAAAAGAGGGAAATTGTGATGAATCTCTAGAAGGGAAAAGTCTTTTCTCCAAATCTGAAATGTTTTCTCACTGTATCATAAGACCTTATACCCCACTCCAAATTAATAGCACTTTTACCCATGAACTTCCACGAAGTTTTAGAAACGTGGAAAACTTCATTGTTTTGACCGCAAGATTGGTTGAAAAGAAACCGTAAGGAACAAATAAATTTGTCCAAGAACTTTAGGAAGCAAGGAAGGATGTAAGTCCCATCCTGCCCTTTCATAAACTCCAAACACATAAGTAGGATTCTTCAGGTCTTCAGGCAGCTATAGTTTAAACAAATATTCAGAGAAGCTATGATATTATTTCAAGCCCCAAATAAGTTTCCTTAGAAAAACTTTAAAAGTGAGCAGAAAGATCAATTCATGAAGAGAAGCGAGATGGCCTCATTTATTCTACAGACTAGTATATTTCGCCTCTACCTGAAAGCACACAGTCCAATCAGGTTCAGCATATTATGTCTGTTTGGGGACTAATCATCTCACTGCAGATGCTTCTGTTTATAAAAACAAATGGTGAGAAGAATGGACTGCTTTCTCACCAGATGAGTGGGTAGTCACAGAAGATGGCTCCTTCCTGAAGCCTAAGACCAAGATCTGCTCCACCACGCACTTGCTGGGATAATGACCCCTCTGGTCAGCAGAACTGGAATAGATACAAACAGTATTAAAAGGAGAGGGATGGGGGTTTGAAGTGGCCACCAGTTCAACATGTCCAACCTTGTGAGTTCCTCTCCCATCTGTCCCTTGAAAGCATGAACCATATAGGAGTCATATTACTAGGATGAAGAGATAATAAAAGATGATGATAAAAGACCTAGGCACGGTGGCTCACGCCTGTAATCCCAGCACTTTGGGAGGCCGAGGTGGGCAGATCACTTGAGGCCAGGAGTTCAAGACCAGCCTGGGCAACATGGCAAAATCCTGTCTCTACTAAAAATACAAAAATTAGCCAGGAGTGGTGGTGGGTGCCTGTAGTCCCAGCTACTTGGGAGGCTGAGACACGAGAATCCCCCAAACCTGGGAGGTGGAGGTTGCAGTGAGCTGAGATCGCATCACTGCACTCCAGACTGGGTGATAAAGTGAGACTCCTTCTCAAAATAATAATAATAATAAAAAAAGACGACTCGGCTGGGCATGGGGGCTCATGTCTGTAATCCCAGCACTTTGGGAGGCCAACGTGGGCGGATCACCTGAGGTCAGGAGTTCGAGACCAGCCTGCCCAACATGACGAAACCCCGTCTCTACTAAAAAAATACAAAAAATTAGCCAGGCATGGTGGTGGGCATCTGTAATCCCAGCTACTCAGGAGGCTGAGGCAGGAGAATTGCTTGAACCTGGGAGGCAGAGGTTGCAGTGAGCTGAGATCATGCCGCTGCACTCCAGCCTGGGCGACAAGAGCAAAACTCTGTCTCAAAAAAAAAAAAAAAAAAAGACGACTCTGTGTACCAAGGAACAGCTAACTAGTGGCCAAATCAGGCTCTCTTTAACAAGTTATTTGAAAAATAACTGAAGAACACAAAAGTTACAAATGTGACTTGGATATTATAATCAAATTGTAATAAATCAGATATTTAGTGAATTGGTGAATGGATGAATGAATGGAATTAGTGGGAGCTTAAATTAAGTCCTTTTTTATTTTTTAGAAAGTTGGGGGGATGGGCGCAGTGGCTCACGCCTGTAATCCCAGCACTTTGGGAGGCCGAGGTGGGCAGATCACCTGAGGTCGGGACCAGGCTGACCAACATGTAGAAACCCTGTCTCTACTAAAAATACAAAATTAGCCGGGCGTGGTGGTGCATGCCTGTAATCCCAGCTACTTGGGAGGCTGAGGCAGGAGAATCGCTTGAACCTGGGAGGCAGAGGTTGTGGCGAGCTGAGATCGTGCCATTGCACTCCAGCCTGGGCAATAAGAGTGAAATTCCATCTCAAAAGAAAAAAAAAAAAAAAAAAAGTGGGGGAAAGGAAGGTAAAGACAATAAAGGAGGATCATTCATGGTAGAGTGGTTGAAAAATACTCCAGAAATGGGTCAGGCATGGTGGCTCATACCTGTAATCCCAGCACTTTGGGAGGCTGAGGTGGGTGGATCACCTGAGGTCAGGAGTTCGAGACCAGCCTAGCTAACATGGTGAAACCCCGTCTCTACTAAAAATACAAAAATTAGCCGGGTGTGTTGGTGCATGCCTGTAGTTCCAGCTACTTGGGAGGCTGAGACAGGAGAATCACTTGAACCCAGGAGGTGGAGGTTGCAGTGAGCTGAGATCACACCACTGCACTCTAGTCTGAGCGACAGAGTGAATGAGACTCTGTCTCAAAAAAAGAAAAGAAAAGAAAAATATTCCAGAAACGGCCTTCACCATTCATTTCTTTAAATAGTACCCTAAAACATACCTGCGCATTTGAGGATGCCAAACGGATAGTGTGATTTACTTAAGAAAACAAACAGTTTCTTTAGCTGCCATTACCTATTGATCAGAACACTGGAACAGAATGAAAACTTCCTGTGCAAAAATTGCTTCTGGTGGAGGTATTGGAATGAATGGCCATCATCAAGATATAACTCACCCACTGAAGAACCCTGGAGAATGAATCACAGAGACAGAATGTGCTTATATGATAGCTTTATAGGAAAAGAATGTCAGCTCCTAAAGAGTAACAATAGAGTAAAAAGTTTGTGAAAAATTCAAGCTATATAAAGTAGTCGTATAAATACCTAACATACTCAATAGCCAATCACTCCTGAGTAGATAGTAAAACAACAGGAAAGTCACATAAGAGGAACACAAAGAGTTAGGCTTTGTTCAAAGAATTTAAACTATGAAGTATGTTCAGTGGTATAAGTGGATCCCCTGAAAATACTCCACCAGAATGTGACAACAAGGCCAAGAAAGTTCACTGAATGACAACGATGTTAAAAAAAAAATACATAATAGATGAGATCAACTACCTTTAGAAGACTCTCCACTTAGAGAATGGTATCTGGTTCCTTTTTTTAAATTTATTTTTATTTTTAGTAGGAAGACCCCTTTTACATGTCAAACAATGCCGCAGCACTCCAGGTAGCAGTTTACTATTATTGATAACGCCTGATATGCTATGGATCGCTAGTCTTCTGAATTTATTCTGGGGCCTCACATGGGTCTGGGGCCCACAGTTTGGCCCAAGAAGACATGCCAGTGAAAAAGACAGGGAAAAAAAAACCCTACAACTGAATTATTTTATAATATTGATATCAATGCAAGTAAGTATTAATATAGTAAGAGTAAGGGTTGGTGTTCGTTTGGCTCTGTACTAGATTTGAACAAATGGACAGGAGAGGAATCTGCTACAGGCCTCACTGGGCTTAAAAAATCTTCTGAAAAGGACACATCATTTCTGGATCCTCCCAGGCTTTGCCCAAGGGGGTTTTAGTTGTTGGAGCTACCTGATAAGAAATCACTGGTTGGGACTGGGATCTCTGAAATGGTGCATAGACATGGGTACCATTTTATGGGAGACTGGGTTTCAGGGCTAATCCATGTGGGAAGGCTGTCTAGGGCCCAAAAAGCATTCACTCCAGTAGTAATCAATGTCAAGTTGAAGAGCACCAACAGTCACAGTGCCCAAGAGGAACATTTCTGTCATTCCTAGATCTCAAGAGTTCCCTTAAGAACAATTCCAAGGAAGGCAGACAAGCTGAACAGTGATTCAGAAATGATTCAAACCTTGATTTCTAGATAAATGTCAGGAGCACCTATCTCACAGATGGAGCTCACCACTTTTACATAGTGTCACACACTCAAAAGGCTATCACTGTAAAGAAAGAGTAGAAACAAAACGGGTAACAGATTTACCAAATACCTTAGTGCTTAGAGCAACCCGGAGTCCATAGGAGGATTCAGTCATCCAGCCTGTGGATTTTCCTACAGTTGGCTTTATCGGTACCACACTTCCACCTCGCTGAAACACTGGAATCTGTAACACAGCAGCACGCTCAGAGAAGCAGTATTCATATAAGAAAATTTCAAGGTAGAATTTAAAAATATTTCATTTTATAAAATTCACACTCTACAAGTACGGATTTGTAGGCAAAATAAATTTTGGGGCACAGAGATGGCAAATATGGGGGTCCTGGCATTAAAAGGAAAAGAGCTCTAATGCTGAAGAATGGTCCATTTTTTAATTATTAGGGAAACTTCCCACCATTCATTGGTTTGTTATCTCTATCTGTCTTTGCTGTTTTTTCCTCTTAAGTGATGAATTCCTTTCTGCCCATCCTATAAGTGGCTTTTCCTATTTTGTATTTAAAATTTTCCTATCAGTGTAGTATATACATGCTTATTTCTAGAACCCTGCTAAAGAGTGAAGTTTTCTGTCTGTGTGAGTGGGCCCAGAAGTCTGTGTATGTGTGTATGTATAACTGATGGTGGTTTCTTGGTTTGGGCAGATGACTTTTGTCCTCACTCACTGCAACCTGTCCCCTTTTGCTCCCTGTTTCTGTGGATTACCTGGATGACTGACCCAATTCTGAGGGTAAATCTGTGAAACTGCTGCTGTTACATTAGAGACCACCAAGGGTACTTTAAGAGACCCTAACAACAGTCCCATAACTATGAGTCTTCTGGAATGGCACTCCAGGTAGCAATGCCTGGGTAGGTTTCCCGCCTCCTGTAAGGAAGGTGCCTGTGTCACAGAAGGGCTTGTGCTTTGCTCTGACTCAAGAATGAGCATGCAGGACAGTACAAGAACATACATGAAGTTGAGACTGAGGACTCAGTAGTTCAGATGTCCCACCTCTGCTTAACTTGCCTTGGCACCGAGAAGTAAAGCACTTCCATCTCCCCACACATGTTCCTCCCTCACTGGCCAATCTCTCTCTTCTTTTTTTTTTTTTTCAAAGAACAAGGCCATTAAGTTAGAGTGAAATGGGTTCTAGAATGGGAGTCCAGCCCAAGGGAATGCACCTGGGGGCTTGTCTCAGTTCTGCCACAAGTTTGCTGTGTTCCTGGACAAATAATTTAACTTCTCTGAATCTCAGGGTTTTTTACCTGTGTGAGGGATTAGAGTAGATGATTGTTAAGTTCTCTTCTAGATCTGAAAGTTGATATCTGAAACTATTTTTTTTTAAATAATGGGGTTAATATTGCTGCTGATGGTTTACAAAATAACATCAGTATCTATTTATTAATCTTCACACTACTTTGGGCCTATGGTAGTGTGGCAGTGGTTGCAATTCAGGTGTAGAAAGAAAGTTCCCTTTAGAAACTCAAGATAGCCTGGATGGACCACTTTGATTTTAACATCATCACTGATGCATTCCCCTGGGCCCAGGATTACAACTGAAAACTCCTGTTTTTTGCCTTAATCCTGTAGAATGACATTCCAGATGGCACATATGGTGACTACCATGTTTTCTGTTTTCAGTGTTTTTGTTCTTCTTAGACATGCAAATGTAAACATACGGAGAAGAGCTGTGTTTGTCTCTGATGTCTCATTCTGTGAAATCAGAGTAGATGTGATTTTTAACTCTTTTCTTCTCACATTTTACAGCTTTGATAGAATTCATATACCATACAACTCACCAATTTAAAGTATACAATTAAACAGTTTTCAGCATATTCAGAGTCAGGCAACCGTCACCACAATCAATTTTATGGCATTTTCATCACCCCAAAAAGAAACCCTGGAGCAGTTTACAGTCATTCCCCATGACTCCTTAACCCTCCTCTGCCCCAGCACTAGGCACCCCCGGACCTACCTTCTGTCTTTATGCGTATGTGCTATTGTGCAGAACACTAGCATCCTTGGTTCTTTTTACAGGGGAACACATTATGGACTGAAAGTTTGTATCTCCCTCAAATTCATATGGTGAATCCCCAAGCCTGAGATATTTGGAGATCGGGCCTTTATGGAGTTAACTAAGGTTAAAAATGTGGTCATAAGGATGGGGTCCTGAAACGATAGGAACAGTGTCCTTGTAAGAAGAGAACTGAGACAGCACCTTCTCTTTATCTCTCTCTACCATGTGTAGGCACAGCAAGAAGGTAGCAGTCTATAGGCCAGGAAAAGGTCCCTCACCAGGAACGGAATCAGCTGGCACCTTGATCTGGAACTTCCAGCCTCCAAAACCTCAAGAAAATAAGTTTGTTGGGTAAAACCACCCAGTCTGTGGTATTTTGTCATGGCAGCCCTAGCCGACCAATAGAGCACGATAGGTAAAAATAGTAGTCTGAAAATAACTTACAGTGTCCAAGGCTACTGGGATCTTTACAGTACACCCTCCTTCCCAATGAGCAAATGTCTTATAGTCATACCAGACCTAGAAAGTAATGGAGTCCAGTAAAAAAGAGTACATAAGCAACTCTGCTCACCATTTCATTAGTCAGCAAAATATCTACTTACCTGGATTTCAAATAACCAGAAAGCTAAAATAAATATAACTTAAAAAATACATTGGGTAGAAGTTAGGAAGAATATGCGCTTTTAAGAAGATCCCAAAGGACTATGGCTGATTAATTTAACTAAAAGGCCATTTGTTTTCTATTCATCCAAAAGCTACCGATTGAACAATCTACCATGTGCCCAGCACTGTGCCAGGTGCTGAATATACATGACTGAACAGAAAAGACATAGTTCCTGTCCTCATGGATCTTATAATCCATTTGGCTTATAAAAACTTAATGCTTCTAGTAGTGAAAGAGGTGATGGAGAAAAGAAAAAAACAACAACAAAGAAGACAAGCACTTTGCAGGCAAATCAATTACAAAAGAGGCAGGAGAAACGGAAGCATCAGAGAAGGAAACATATCTGGGAAGACAACAAATGGAAACTTGAATTACTATTATAGTATCTTTTTTTTTTTTAAACAAAGCACAATTCAAGGATAAGGTTGCTATCTATCAAGGGGGTTTAGTTGCTGAAGTACCAATAAGGTCTCTAAAGTAATTTGATGGGATAAATTCTTAAGGTATCATCAGAAGCAGAATGAAAACAAACATCTTTTTCTTTCTTCTAGCTCAGTACACTTTCTGGCAGCCCTGGAGTCTATTTTGCAAGTTCACCTCCAGGGATTACCACATCCTTTATACGGCAAGTTTGTGAAGCAAGAGAAACAATCACAGAACAGTCCAGGAAATAGTGCTGAAGGAACATAATACACACTCACAACGATGTGTTTGGAATGATGACAGATCACGAATAAAACTCTTGACTAAGTCGGAAAGGGAGCCAGTTCCTCTTAATGGGAACCCACCACTTTTGCTGGAATCAACTTGAGAAATTCTCAGCAAAAATATCTGGCAGGGCATTTATTCAGCAATTGTTGCATTTAACCTTTTCGTCTGGTTTCTACTTGGCAGGGGAACCTTAGTAAAGAGCCCTCATCTTCAGAACTCCAAATAACTGGAGAAACCAAGAGGACAGACCATAGTTTATGAACATTCTGGAGAGAAGCCTGGTTATTGTTCTGTCAATAATGACAAGCATAGTAGGTGGAACCATCGCCCCTCAAAAAGATGTATTCACGTCACAATCCCTGGAAGGAATGAATATTACCTTCTATGGTCACAGGTTTGATTAAGTTAAAGATCCTGAGACAAGGAGATTATCCCAGATTATTCAGGTGGGCCTTCAATGTGACCACAAGTGTCCTTGTAAGAGACAGAGACACACAGAGGAAAAGGCAACGTGAAGATAGGTGAGACTGCAGTGACATGGCTACAAACCAAGGAAGCCCAGGGTTGCTGGCAACCTCCAGAAGCTAAGAGGGAGGCATGAACAGATTCTCCCTCAGGGCCTCCAGAAGAAACCAACCCTGACGACACCCTGATTTCAGACTTCAAGCCTCCAGAATTGTGAGAGAATAAAGTTTTGTTGTTTTAAGCCACTAGGTTTGTGGTAATTTGTTACAGAAGCCTCAAGAAACTAAAAGAACAACCAAACATGTAAAGCTATGTTGAGGGAGAGCATGGCGCTGGATGTGGTTTCATGGGGTTGCCAGCCCAGCACCTGACAGTACTGAGCAGCCAGCGTGGCCTGGCTCAGCTACCTTGCCACTTGCCTTGACAGTCCATGACTATGTGGCCTGGCAGTCCCATGCCAGCTCCATACCTGCATGGCTCTTCCCCTGCCTGCTGAACCGTGTGGCATGCTCCAGTGCTCAAGGATGCTCTCTAAGGTCTGTCTCCTTCCTGCTCTCCCTTCCACACCCTCCTCCCTTAGTCTGGTGACCTGAGTTTTGCTCCAGCTCTTCTCCTGGCCCCTCTGGATTTATCTGTGGCCTGTCTTTGGAGGCTGCTCTTATTACCCATGGCTCTCTGCCTGCAGACCGCCGGTATTCCCTCCTCTCCCCTGTGCCCTGCCTGGGTTCAGTGCCCTGGGCTCCAGCAGGTCTAGGATGATATTTTATACCTGAGACAGTAATTAGTAACAATAACTAATAAAAGAGCAGAGGAATTTGGGAGGGGAGTCACTATTTTTACTTTTTACCCACTTCAGAGAGTGTATTGAGACCAGCTTTTGGTACCAAAAACTCAGGATTCGGATAGAGCCAGACCAAAAAGCAAAGTCACTTTATATCTGCTTTCCCCCAGAGTTTGATACCTCATAGCAGACTGAAGATTTCTTCCTACCCCAAGCCTCGGTGTGTTTATCAGGACTCACTTTTACTAGTCAAAGTGTGAAGATTAAAAATCATTCTGATCCTCCTTGGAATCCTCACCAATTCATCTTTCTCCCTCCTCTCTTCCATTAAGTTTCTTGACCTCTGAGGACAGTGGTCATGACTTATTAAAATCATTACTTGCTATAGTCATCTGGAGTGTGTTCACAAACACATGATGAAGAAATCTCTTTCCTAAAAGAAGGGATGAGAGATATGAGACATATCAGATATGTGGCTGTTTGTTATTACTCTTACCTCATTTGATCCTGGAAGAAACACATCAACTGTGGTGGCTTTTGGTTCTGTGACTGGATGAACCAATAATGCATTCCCTAAGTAATGGAGAGGAAATAAAGTTGAGTATCATTATAAGAGGTCTAAAAATCTCCTTTCTCTTTAACTGAGTGCTAGCTATCATGGTGTTACAGACCTCCCAGCTGTGAACTTCGGAGAGGCAGAGACTGAGTTGAACCAATGATTCGTCAGAGAGATGCACTAATAGAAAGAGGGCAGGCGCTCAAAGAGGTGAGCTCAAAAAGGTCATCACCTGTCATTAATGCACTCTGGGTATACTGAGATTATAGGAAGGGACTCTAACACAGTCCATCGGTCTCATTTTGTGTCTAACTGCTAGTGTGTCAGTAGTCAAAGCACCCCCATTGCTCCTTTCCAAGTGCTTCACTGTTTGCTGTCAGTGACACTGATGATGGGGAGCCCACAACTATTATCCAGAAGTGTGGTCAGTGTGGGTGCTCGGAACCTCTTGCTTGGAGTTATCATCAAAGATGCTGCAGTTTTCTTTTTCTTTTTTTTTGTTTTCTTAGAGACAGGAGACAGGGTCTCACTCTGTTCCCCAAGTGGGAGTGCAGCAGTGCAATCACAGCTTACTGCAACCTCTAACTACTGGGCTCATGTAATCCTCCAGCCTCAGCCTCTGAGTAGCTAGGATGACAGGCACATACCCACCGTGCCCAGCTAATTTTTAAAATTTTTGTAGAGACAGAGTCTTGCTATATTGCCCAGGCTAATCTCAAACTCCTCAATTTAAGCGATCTCATACTCGGCCTCCCACAGTGTTGGGATTACAGGTATGAGCCACCATGCCTGGCCTCTAGTTTTCTTAAAGGCAATCTGGATTATTAAATTTGCTTTGACCTTGGCACAACACGTATGTAAAATTCACCCACTTACTACTTTGCTCTTTTATTCAATAAATACTTATTTTGAGTGCCTACAGCATGCTGGGCACCATGCTAGGCTCTGGGGATATAGTGGCCAATAAGACAAGCGTGGCTCCTGACCTCACGGAGTTTACAGTTAGTGAAAACAAATATTAAAAAATAATTACAAATTAATTAGAATTAAAACAAATACCAAAAGAGGCAAAATTACAAAATGGAATGAAAGTTACATAATAAGAGGGGCTGATTTTTACTAGGTAGAATAAGGTATAAGGAAACAAGGAGTGGTCAGGGAAGTTTCTCCAAGGCAGTGACTATTAAACTGAGACCTAATGATGAGTGGAGACTTAAAGAACTCAGAAATGGGGCTGGGCATGGTGGCTCACACCTGTAATCCCAGCACTTTGGAAGGCCGAGGCGGGTGGATCACCTGAGGTCAGGAGTTCGAGATTAGCCTGGGCAGCAAGACAAAACCCCATCTCTACTAAAAACAGAAAAAATTAGCCAGGCATAGTGGCGCACGCCTGTGATCCCAGCTACTCGGGAGGCTGAAGTGGGAGGATTGCTTGAGCCCCGGAGGCAGAGGTTGCAGTGAGCCAAGATTACACCACTGCACTCCAGCCTGGGTGACGGAGTGAGGCTCCATCTCAAAAAAAAAAAAAAAATAGAACTCAGAAATGAGATTCACCCTTTGGGGAACAGTATATTTAGCCTGGCTCCTTGAGCCCTGCTACTAAGCTGATAAAATTCTATGTTCTGGATTTGATAGTTAATCTTTGTCAAAGAAGAGGTCAACCAAAGAAAAATTCTATTATTGCATATGAAATAAGCTCTTCTGGTCTTTTTACTATCACCACCTGGGCTGTTTTTTAGTACTTCCCTTCCCCGAAGTGATCTCACAGGATTAGAGGAGTGAACCCAGAACAAGAATCCTAAATGACATCCACAAATAAGTCAGCAAGAACAATACTATGAGAAATGCTACATCACAACAGAATGGAGGTATGATCCTACTAATAATGCATTAGAAATTTTAGGCCGGACGCAGTGGCTCAAGCCTGTAATCCCAGCACTTTGGGAGGCCGAGGTGAGTGGATCATGAGGTCAGGAGATCGAGACCATCCTGGCTAACACGGTGAAACCCCGTCTCTACTAAAAATACAAAAAATTAGCTGGGTGTGGTGGCGGGCGCCTGTAATCCCAGCTACTCGGGAGGCTGAGGCAGCAGAATGGCGTGAACCCGGAAGGCGGAGCTTGCAGTGAGCCGAGATCATGCCACTGCACTCCAGCCTGGGGGACAGAGAAAGACTCTGTCTCAAAAAAAAAAAAAAGAAATTTTGGTGAAGGAATTTCCTATATTTTTATTTATTTTTTGTCTTTCTTGGAATTAGGAACTTTTTTTATTGCTCTTTTATTAGAAAATATAATAAAAACATATTTACACTTTTTATAATGACTGTAATCAATCAAGAAATGCTTGGCCAGGCCCACTGGCTCACGCCTGTAATCCCAGCACTTTGGGAGGCTGAGGTGGGTGGATCATGAGGTCAGGAGTTCAAGATCAGCCTGGCCAAGATGATGAAACCCTGTCTCTACTAAAAATACAAAAATTAGCCGGGCTTGGTGGCGGGCACATATAATCCCAGCTGCTCAGGAGGCTGAGGCAGAGAATTTCTTGAGACCGGGAGGCGGAGGTTGCAGTGAGCCGAGATCGCATCACTGCACTCCAGCCTGGGTGACAGAGTGAGACTCCGTCTCAAAAAAAAAAAAACAGAAATGCTCACCCAGCATGTATTCATCTTCCATATGAAAAGTCTTTAGTTCATCAGGGAACTCTACCCACAGAGGCCTGAGGAAAGAAAAAAACTGTTTTAACATTATAGACATCTTATTGCCATCAATCACTTATATTTTTAGTTTTGTTTTTAGATGGATCTCGCTCTGTTGCCCAGGCTGGAATGCAGCCTGGGTTCAACCGATTCTCCTGCCTCGGTCTCCCAAGTAGCTGGGGTTACAGGCACACACTACCACGCCCAGCTAATTTTTGTATTTTTAGAGACAGGGTTTCACCATATTGGTCAGGCTGGTCTCAAACTCCTGACCTCAGATGATCCTCCCACCTCAGCCTCCCAAAGTGCTGGGATTACAGGTGTGAGACACCACCCTTGGCCTATTTCCAGTTTTATAACTATTCAAAGGAAATGGGAACGTGCCAAAGAGCCAAGACTCTTTTTCATATGATTCAAGCCTAAGCCTGGGAAAATAAGTTATTCTTCATGAGAAGATATTTATAGGTTAAATACTGAATGAATTTTATTACAAAGTCACTTCCTTTTTCTTTGAAATATCTCTATTCTGTCTCCTATCAAATATTCACACTTTAGTCAGAAAGCAGTAGAGGATCTAGTTTTTATCTTCTGTGTCCCCAACAGCCAGCACCCTGTTCACCGCTGCTGCTCAATAAGCCTATTGAAACTTGATTAAACATGTAGCTTTTCTTCACCTTCCTCTTGAAATCACTGTAATTACTGCATTCTTTAATCACTGAGATCTTCTATTACAGATTGGTTGCTGGAGTCCCTGAATGGATGAAGCTTTTTTACCTCATGACAGGTTGGGAAGCCACATGTGCATGGTAGAACAGAGAATACCAGTAAGGCAGGAGGCCATAGCGCTCTCTGATGGCTTCTCGGATGAGCCGGGTGTGTTCCTCCCCAAAAAGCCAGGGCTCCCGTCGCTTGGTGTTCATGGTGGCATGCCCACGGAAGAAGGGCTGGTAGGCTCCGGCCTGGTACCAACGCACTAGCAGCTCTGTCTCTGGATTCCCAATGAACCCGCCTATGTCAGCTGGAAGCAAAAGAAGGCCAAGTGAGGCAACCAAGCTTTGAATAAATGATGCACACAGGGAAATTAAGGTCTTGAAGACCGACAGGAGAAAAGCACAGTATATGCAGTCCAAATGACAGGATAAAGCCGTGGCCTCAAACAGGTGACCCCTTACTACATAATTCAGCCTGTTTGGGGATCTGACAATGGGCTCTTAGAATATTACTTTCTTGTCAAAAGGTCAGAGGCTTTATTTCGAGATTAATATTCCTGTATGTTCCCCAAACCAGATAACCCAGACACTGAAAAACGTCTGCCTGATTAAATAACTGTGTGTGTGTGTGTGTGTGTGTGTGTGTGTGTGTGTGTGTGTTGGAGGGGGATGGTTGGCAACTGATTTCCTTTGGAAGCAAGAGCTGAACTAAGATAAAAACAGAAAGAACTGAAGAGAAGCAGATAATCAGAAGTAGAGGTTCTGATTATCAGAATAGAATTCCATGCTGGGCCATTGAGTGGTATATACATATTCCTTGTATTGTACATGGACCAATGCAATAAAAACACGTGCATCAAAAGAATATTAATTTGCTTCTACTCCTACAGGAAACAAGGAGCAGCTGGAACTGCAGTCATCTTGAGCCCCTTCCACATTGAGATCTCTCATCTACAGATAATTCTTAGGATGCAGGGAAGATAGTCCATCGGAAAATCTTATTTTAACTAAATTTATCTTTCTCAAAAGCATATCTTTTTGTTTTAGTACAGTTAAAATATGCCACAGAATTTTAAATCTGCCGAGTAAAAAGAATTTCTGTAAGACTGACTTTCTGATCTGCTAAATTCCTTGTAGTTCTATTTTTCTCACTTTCAAGAAGAAAAGATAGCTGTCAGGAAGAGAAACTTAGTTATCAAGAACGTCTAGGAAGGAAGTGATAAGAAAATGGCTCTGGCTCCCTTTCTGACAACTTGATTTCATGTCCTCAACACAGACCAGACAGAAATAGCTCTGAGGCATGCCTTTCACTCTCCTCTCTAACCTGCTCGTCTTCGCTTTCTCACATTTTCTCTTTCCCACATTTATGTCTGCCCACAACAGCTAATGAGAAGGGATTTGTATCCAGCTTTGATGAAAACACCCTCATTTTTTATTTCCTTGCACTTCAAGCCTCAAAGTACTCATCTTACCTCCACAAAAAGAGATCCCAGTAATGCTGAGAGTGAGTAACATTGGGATAGAAATTTTCAAGTTGCTCCATTCTGCTGTGTTGTCGCCTGTCCACACGGCACCTTTGGTCACCAGCAACAATGTATTAAAATCACAAATCAACCTATGCGTTCAATTTCCTATGTAGATTCCTTATTTGTAAAAGACAACTTAATGAAAAGGAAAACCGATTTCTTGCCTTAAAATAAATTCTAACTTTCTACAATGAAAAGTATCAATTTTCTAATGTGAAAAGTTATTAAAATCTACAAAACAAGCATTCTAGGAAAATATTCTGAAATTGCACTTATTTTTGAAGTATAATTTAGGTCTGATAGAGGAGGAACCCTTTGAAAAATCAACTTTAAGATATAATTTGCATATAATACATGTGGTTTTTTTTTTTTTTTTAGATGGAGTCATGTTCTCACTTGCCCAGGCTGGAGTGTAGTGCCGCGATCTCGGCTAACTGCAACCTCTGCCTCCTGGGGTTCAAGTGAGTCTCCTGCCTCAGCCTCTCAAGTAGGTGGGATTACAAGTGTGCATCATCACACCTGGCTAAATTTTGTATTTTTAGCAGAGAGGGGTTTCACCATGTTGGCCAGGCTGGTCTCGAACTCCTAGCCTCAAGTGATCCACCTGCCTTGGCTTCCCAAAGTGCTGAAATTACAGGCGTGAGCCACCATGCCCAGCCTCTTCATGTATCTTCTTTTGTAAAGTGTCTACAGAAATCTTTTGCTCATTAAAAAAAAACATTTAAGTTCAGGGGTACATGCACAGGTGTGTTATGTCAGTAAACTCGAGTGTCACAGGAGTTTGTTGTACAGATTACTTTGTCATTTTGTCACCCTGATGTTAAGCCTAATACCCATTAGTTATTTTTCCTGATCCTCTTCCCCTTCCCACCCTCTATTCTCAGGTAGGCCCCAGTGTCTGTTGTTCCCCTCTATGTGTCTATTTGTTCTCATCATTTAGCTCCCACTCCTAAGTGAGAACATGTGGTATTTGGTTTTCTGTTTCTGCATTAGTTTGCTAAGGATAATGGCCTCCAACTCCATCCATGTTCCTGCAAAGGGCATGATCTCATTCATATATATATATATATATATATAAATTTAATAAAAAAGAAAAATCAAAGACCAGATCACAGGCAAGGTATCTCATTCTTTTTTATGGCTGCATAGTATTCCATGGTGTATATGTACCACATTTTCTTTATCCAGTTTACCACTGATAGGCATTTAAGTTTATTCCATGTCTTTGCTATTGTGAACAGTGCTGCAGTAAACATACACGTGCATGTGTCTTTATGACAGAATGATTTGTATTCCTTTGGGTGTATATCTAGTAATGGGATTGCTGGGTCAAATGGTAGTTCTGTTTTTAGTTATTTGAGGAAACATCACATTGCTTTCCACAATGGTTGAATTATTTTACACTCCTACCAGCAGTGTATAAGCATTCTCCTTTCTCTGCAACCTTGCCAAGCATGTTACCTTTTCACTTTTTAATAATAGCCATTCTGAATGGTGTGAGGTGGTATTTCATTGTGGTTTTGATACGCTTTTTTCTATTGATCAGTGATGTTGGTCTTTTTTTCCTATGCTTGTTGGCCACATGTATGTCTTCTTTTGAAAAGTGTCTGTTCATGTTCTTTGCCCACTTTTTAATGGGGCTGTTTGTTTTTTCTCATATATTTTCTTAAGTTCCTTATAGATGCTGGATATTAGACCTTTGTAAGATGCATACTTTGTAAATATTTTCTCCCATTGTCTGTTGACTCTATTGATAGTTTCTTTTGCTGTGCAGAAGCTCTTTAGTTTAATTAGATCCCGTTTGTCAATTTTGCTTTTGTTGCAATTGTTTTTGGTGTCCTCATCATGAAATCTTTGCCTATTCCCATGTCCAAAATAGTAATGCCTAGGTTGTCTTCCAGGGTCTTTATATAGTTTCGGGTTTTACTTTTAAGTCTTTAATCCATCGTGAGTTAATTTTGTATAAGGTATATGAAAGGAGTCCAGTTTCAATCTTCTGCATATGGCTTGCCAGTTGTCCCACCACCACTTATTGAATAGGGAGTCCTTTCCCCATTGCTTGTTTTTGTCAGCTTTGTCAAAGATCAGATGGTTGTGGGTGTGCAACCTTATTTCTGGGCTCTCTATTCTGTTCCGTTGGTCTACATGCCTGTTTTTGTGCCAGTATCATGTTGTTTTGGTTACTGCAGCCTTGTAGTAGTTGGAGGTTGGGTAGCATATTGTCTCCTGCTTTGTTCTTTTTGCTTAGGACTGCCTTGGCTATTCAGGCTCTTTTTTTTTTTGGTTCCATATGAATTTTAAAATAGTTTTTTCTAGTTTTGTGAAGAATGTCATTGGTAGTTTGACAGGAATAGCATTGAATCTATAAATTGCTTTGGGCAGTATGGCCATTTCAACAATATTGATTTTTCCTATCCATGAGCATGGAATGTTTTTCCATTTGCTTGTGTCATCTCTGATTTCTTTGAGCAGTGTTTTGTAGATCTCATTGTAGAGATCTTTCACCTCGCTGGTTAGCTGTATTCCTAGGTATTTTCTTCTTTTTGAGGCAATTGTGAATGGGACTATGCTCCTGATTTGGCTCTAGGCTTGACTGTTGTTGGTGTATAGAAATGCTAATGATTTTTATATGTTGATTTTGTATCCTGAGACTTTGCTGAAGTTGTTTATTAGCTTAAGGAGCTTTTGGGCTGAGACTGTGGGGTTTTCCAGACACAGAGTCATGTCATCTGCAAATAGGAATAGTTGACTTCCTCTCTTTCTATCTGGATGCGCTTTCTTTCTTTCTCTTGCCTGACTGCTCTGGCCAGGACTTCTTCCAATACCATTTTGAACAGGAGTGGTGAGAGAGGGCATCCTTGTATTGTGCCAGTTTTCAAGGGGAATGCTTCCAGCTTTTGCTCATTTAGTATGATGTGGGCTGTGGATTTGTCAAATATGCCTCTTATTATTTTGAGGTAAGTTCCTTCAGTACCTAGTTTGCTGAGAGTTTTTAACAAGAAGGGATGGTGAATTTTATTGAAAGCTTTTTCTGCATCTATTGAGATGATCATGTGGTTTTTGTCTTTAGTTCTGTTTATGTGATGAATCACATTTATTGACTTGGGTATGTTAAACCAACTTTGCATTCCAATGATAAAGCCTTCTTGATCATGGTGGATAAGCTTTTTGATGTGCTGCTGAATTCAGTCTGCCAGTATTTTGTTGAGGATTTTTGCATCAATGTTCATCGAAGACACTGGCTTGAAATTTTCTTTTTGTGTCTCTGCCAGGTTTTGGCATCAGGATGATGCTGGCATCATAGAATGAGTTACGGAGGAGTCCCTCCTCCTCAATTTTTTGAAATATTGTCAGTAGAAATGGTATCAGCTCTCCTTTGTACCTCTGGCAGAATTGGGCTGTGAATCTGTCTGGTCCTGGGCTATTTTTGATTGGTAGGTTTTTTACTACTGATTCAATTTTGGAGCTTGTTATTGGTCTTTTCAGGGATTCAATTTCTTCTTGGTTCAGTCTTAGGAGGGTATATGTGTCCAGGAATTTATCCACTTCTCCTAGATTTTCTCCTTTGTAATTTCTAACTGTGTTTATTTGGATCGTCTCTCTTCTTTATTAGTCTAGCTAGCAGTCTATCTATTTTATTTTATTTTTCAGAAAACCAACTCTTAAAGTAGGTTGTCTTTCTTATTATTATTGAGTAGTAAAAGTTCTTTATATATTCTGGATACAAGTATTTTGGCAGATATATCTGTATATGTATATTTCAAATATTTTTTTCCTCAGTCTGTGGCTTCCCATTTCATTTTCTTACCAATGTCTTTGAAAGGGCAGACATTTTTAAATTTTGATGAAGTCTAATTTGTCATTTTTTTCTTTTATGATTCATGCTTTTTGTGTCCTAAGAAATTTTTGTCTATTTCAAAGCCATAAAGATTTTCTACTGGCCAGGTGCAGTGGCTCACGCCTGTAATCCCAGCACTTTGGGAAGCCAAGGAGGGCAGATCACTTGAGGTCAAGAGTTTAAGACCGGACTGCCCAACACGGTGAAACCCTGTCTCTACTAAAAATGCAAAAGTTAGCCAGGTGTGGTGGTGGGCACCTGTAATCCCAGCTACTCAGGAGGCTGAGGCAGGAGAATCACTTGAACCCGGGAAGTGGAGGTTGCAGTGATCCGAGATGACACCACTGCAGTCCAGGCTGGGCAACAGAGTGAGACTCCATCTCAAAAAAAAAAAAAAAAAAAAAAAGATTTCATTCTGTTTTTTTCCAGAAGTTAGATTGTATTTTTAGCTTTTAAAATAAGTTAATTTTTTAGTTTAATTTTGAATATGGTATGAGGTAGGGGTGTAGTTTCATTTTTTCCCCACACAGATATCCAGTTGTTTCAGAACCATTTACTGAAAAAAAATTATAATTTCTCCATTGAATTGCCTTGGAAACTTTGTTGCAAAAACAGTTGATCACATATGTGTTGGATACTCTGGATTCTCTACTCTGTTCCATTGATCTACGTACCTATTTCCTCCCACCTCCACCACCCCCTGCTCCCAAAGAAAACTCTAAAAAATTTGAGAGAAGTGTTACAGGCCATAAAGGGGAGACATAATAACAGTAGCAATAACAATAATTAACATTTATTTAACCCATACTGAGCCAGGTGTTATGCTGAATAGTTTGCTGGTATTATCCTACTTAATAATCACAACAATCCTATCAGATAAACACTATTATAAACTCAATTTTACAGATGAGGGAAGTATAGCAAACAATGGATACATAATCTACCCAGAGTTACACAGTTATTAAGTGGTAGAGGCAGGATCTGAGCCCAGGCACTCTGATGCCTAAGCCAGTGTTCTTGTTCTTATTTACTGAAGAGTTGCTAAGAGTTTGTGATGACAGATTATATACCACCAAAGACAGCCATAAAAGGGAAAGTCTTATTTTACCAAATATATACTACTCCTGAAGCATTTTTGTCTATCTTCTACCAAAATAGTTTTGGTAGCTATTTTTGTTTTAATCTTTCATAGAAATTTTAGGCTGCCCTATGGCCAGGAAAAAAAAATTTTTATTTTTATTTTTTTTTGAGATGGAGTTTCACTCTGTGGCCCAGGCTGGAGTGCAGTGGTGCAATCTTGGCTCACTGCAACCTCCACCTCCCCGTTTCAAGAAATTCTCCTGCCTCAGCCTCCTGAATAGCTGGGACTACAGGCACGTGCCCCTATGCCTGACTCATTTTTGTATTTTTAGTACAGACAGGGTTTCACCATGTTGGCCAGGCTGGTCTCAAACTCCTAACCTCAAGTGATCTGCCCACCTGCCTCAGAAAAGTGCTGGGATTACAGACATAAGCCACTGCTCCTGACCAAAAAAAATACTTTTTTTTTTTTTTTTTTTTTTTTTGAGACAGAGTTTTGCTCTTGTTGCCCAGGCTGGAGCGCAATGGCGCGATCTCTGTTCACTGCAACCTCTGCCTCCCAGGTTCAAGTGATTCTCCTGCCTCAGCCTCCCTCGTAGCTGGGATTACAGGTGTGCGCTACCATGCCCAGCTATTTTTTTGTTTGTTTGTTTGTTTGTTTTTTAGCAGAGACAGGGTTTCATCATGTTGATTAGGCTAGTCGCAAACTCCTGACCTCAGGTGATCCACCCGCCTCGGCCTCCCAAAGTTCTGGGATTACAGGCGTGAGCCACTGCGCCTGGCCCAAAAGAAATATTTTCCAGGGATTGTTCTTTTAAAAAAGTATTCTAATTTCCTCTTGACTTCAAGCGAGATATGTACGTATCTACATAATGATTTTGAAATCCATATGGAGACATTCTTATCAAGAAAGAAAGCTCACGTAAACATGCAGATATTTTCATGTCTCATACCATTGTTTAGTCAGAAGTTCTCTATGGCTATTGATTGCCGCATATGACTTAACAAAGTAGTGTTTCCTGTAATGTCTTGCTACACAATGAAGCAAAGCTGATAGCTTCACACACAGTACTGCAGGCTAAGCAATGGACCAACATAAGAGATCAACAATAACCTAACATTCAAATATTCTGTTATCTTTTTTTAACTGTTGCTGGTAAATGTTTTCATTAAAAATACTTTTTTTGTGATTAAAAATGATACTTGTAGACAATTTGTAAAATAAAGTTAGATAAAAGAAAAAAATGAAAATCACTCAAAATCACCAAGGCATTACATTGTCTTATATTTAATTGTCTGCCTATCTATCTACCTATTTACTTAAATTACTATCTTCCCTTAATCTTTTATAAAATTGAGATAATAAGAAATAAGACTTGATGTTTGATAGATCAATAAGGTGACTATAGTTAGCCTTGATTGTGCATTTTTAAAAAGCTAAAAGAGAATAATTTAAATGTTCCAAGCATAAAGAAAAGATACATATTTAACGTGATAGATATCCCAATTACTCTGATTTGATTATATGAACGTATCAAATTATCACACATATCCTGAAAATATGTACATCTAATACATATCAATACAAAATTAGGTTAATATTATAAACACTTAGGCGTTCCTTTTTTTAATTTATCATTATCACAAACATTTTCTCATACAATTAAAGCTACCATTTAAAATAGCCTTATGAAAATAAAAAAAAGAAAAAAAATTTTTTAAACATAAATAGCCTTACGATAATCTATCATGTTGCTATACCATACTTTTATAACTATTCCCTTATTGTTATGTATTTAGATTTTCTTTCTTACTTTTGTTTCAAGGACTACTGCTGTGTTGAATACCTCTGTACATGAATCTTTGCCTGAGACTGTAATATTTTGGTCCTTTCCAGAATGCTACAGGGCCTGGTTTCCAGGGGTGGAGTGGGAGGCTTAATAATGTCCACAGTATAGTAAGGGCTGGATTCTTTAAACTAGGATCTAAGCTCTCTGTTGTTTATGCAAGGCCAGGGGACTTAAAATAGCCTTCCTGCCATAGGGTGGTTAAGTTGAACCAGATCTGCATTAGCTGGTAAACTGCATCCAGTTATAGATGACCCTGACCACACGCAACAGCCAGGTCTATTTTAAGCCACATTGCTAAGTGGAACAGTTGGTTAACGGAATGTGTTAGAGGTGTATCTCCCTGGCTTTGATAAATCAAAGAGACAGGATCAAAGATGACTATCCCAGCAAACTGAATACTTAGAAGTTACTCTCCCAACAACGAAGTGGCCATTTCTTCAGCGGGAAACAAGTACAAATGACTAAAATTTGTTTATTCTGTCTTACAGGACAAAATCCATACTTTAGGGCATACCACTGTCTACAATCAAAGGCCTGACCAATGGCTATTGAAAAGGAAGGCATCAGCTGAGTGTGGTGGCTCACACCTGTAATCCCAACACTTTGGGAGGCCAAGGTGGGCAGATTGCTTGAGTCCAGGAGTTCGAGACTAGCCTGGGCAACGTGGTGAAACCCTGTCTCTGCCAAAAAATACATACACATATATAAATCAGCTGGGCGTGGTGGTGTGCACCTGTAATCCCAGCTACTCATGAGGCTTAGGTGGGAGGATTGCTTGAGCCCAGGTGGTCAGTGCTGCAGTGAGTCATGACTGTGCCACTGCACTCCAGCCTGGGTGACAAAACGAGACTCTGTCTCAAACAAACAAATGAAAAAAAAAAAAAGGAAAAGGAAGGCATCAACACAGTAACACCACATTCTATAAATGGTTAAAAAAAAAGTTGCTAATGTGTTTTTAAGTCTGATATGAGCCATTCCTTACCATACTTTTGTGATCCAGCAAAGAAAGAACGTGTAAGAACAAAGGGTCTCTCCTTCCCTTTAGATCGTTGTATCAGTCCTTCTGCAGTAGCCATTTGCTATATCACCAAACAAGAAAAATTTCAAAGAGATGATTGGATTTGTACAGACAACCCCAATAAGCTATCTAACATACAAAAAGCAAACAGTAGGCAGGAGCATGAAATGGAAAATATTGAAATAAATCCATCAAATAATTTTCATGGTATTAATGAAACTACTCTAAATTCCCATATTTAAAGAATGGAAAATTTTCTTTGGTTAACAATAGCAATGAAATAATAATAAACAATCATCTAGCATTTCTTTGGTGCTTACTATTGCTAGGCATTTAATACAATTTTCTCATATAATCTATGTAACAACCTCTGAGACAGACAGTTTTCATTGGTAGGAAAAACTGAGATTCAGAGAGGTTAAATGACTGGTCCTGACCTATATAAGAAAGCTCACTAACTGAAGCAGTCTACAGTTACTGCAACAGGCTGTTAAAGAGGCAAACACATACTATCTGAAAACTATGCTTATATTTAGCCAAAAGCTCCCACTGGAAAATACCAATAGGTAAGAGGGCCACAGGAATACAGTCACAATTTGAAAATAACAAAGAACCATGGGTATACATGAGGGCAAGTGTCTGCCATGTCTTTTGGATGTAGTTGGAAAATGAAAGATAATTTTACCATCTTTACTGAGGAAGCTAAGTACTTAAGGAAGGCTTTACGTTTTTAAAATATACTTATTGAAACTGTGTGTCTGTGTTCTAAATATTGCTTCTCCAGTGTGAATATAAGACTTGCTGTATTTAGATACTTGTGAAATCTTAAAACACTTGTTTTAATTACCTTCATTCACATATTTATACACTGCTTGCATCAATAAAAGGTGGAGGTAGTAGCCAGTGAGTGCCACTTATTAATAGCTCCTATCAAGGCAAAGGTTTTATGTTATAATATTTAAAAGTTCATCAAGTTCATCACGAAAAGAAAAGAAGCAAAGAGATAAATAATAAAAAGTCTTGTATTGGCTACTACCTAAGACTCATTGCAGTTGTCAGAAAAGACACACAAAGAGAAATGAACAGTAGAGGATAGCCATTATAATACAAAGCAAATGACTTTCAGCCAAAAGGCAGGTCACACGAGCCCAGTTTACTTCTTTTTGGATGTCTTACGTGATAAAAACCGTAGATGTTGTGGAGTTCTCTGTGCTCCCAATTGCCATGATGAATGGCATTCTTCTGCATGGTTTGCTCTGGCCCTCTAAAGACAGAGGGTTCATTCATGTCATTCCAAAGGAAGAGGATGTCCGTAGATCCCTAGGAAGTAAACCTTGGTCATGACACTCCTACATTGATGATGTCTACATAATAGCTGTCACCATTCCTACCTCATTTTAAAAATTATGTTTATTATCTATGCTCTGTCCTCTGCTCCATTGCTAGAGTATAAGTTCCACAGGGAATGACATTTTGTCTGTTTTGTTCATTAATAAATCCCAAACATCTAGAATAGTACCTGGCCCATAGACAGATCTCAATAAATATTTGCTGATGAATAAAAGAATGCTGCCTTGTGTTGTCTGTGAAATACATATTGCCTGGCAAATTCATTCCAAGACCTCCCTGCAGGACTCCTATGGGAAAGGTTGTGAATGTTCATAATTGGGCTCTTTCTCATTCATCAGATGCTATAACTCTTAACTAAGGGTAACTATAGCTGAACATGACAAGATTCTACCTTCTCTCTAATACTTCAAAAGACTTGACAGCCAATATACCTGTTTGTTAACATGATCTATAGTTTGTATTTTACACAAAATTGTTCAATTTAGAGTGGGAAGGGACAGTTGAGTCATCTAGTTAATACGGTATTGCAGAATCCCTGGGTTTTTCTAGAATCGCTTATCTTTCCGCATTTGACTGAATAGCTAAAAAGACAGGGAGTCCCTCAGGCAGCTCATTCCATTATTTTTCAAAAATCCTGCTCCTTGTACATAACATTCTCCTTGCAGAGCCTACCTAGCTTACCTTCTGAGACCCCACAGAATACACTGTCACCTCGCCCACATGAAAGTCTTTCAAATGCCTGGAGGTGGCTTAGTTGTTTTTTTTTTTTTTTTTTTTTGAATCTTTATTTCTAAACGTGTTCTTCTATGAATAAGGGTAAATGATTTCCAAATATTTAACTACCATATCTTTCCTTTAGAACCATCTAAGGCAGGGATTGGCAAACATTTTTGGTAAAGGTCCAGATAGTAAATATTTCCAACTTTGCAGGCTATGAGGTCTCTTTTTCAATTATTTAACCCTGCCATAGTAGTACAAAAGCAGCCACAGATAATAGGGAAATGAATAGGCATGGCCAGATTTGGCCCAAGGCTTGTCTATCCCTGTACTAAGTTGTTTACTAGTGCCCTAATACTTGATGCCAGAAACTACAGTTTAGCGGTTAAAAGCTGGGCTTATGGGACAAACAGACCTGAGTTCAAATTTTGGTTCCACCACTTACTAGATGCATGACCTTGGCAAGTTTTTAAGCTTCTATATATCTCAATTTCCTCATCTATGGGGTTAGATTTAGTTATAGTTCCAACTTCAGAGGGTTACTATGAAGACAAATGGTATGATGCACATAAAGTCGTCCTTAGCACAGTGCTTGGCACACAGCAAGTACTCAATTTGCATTAGGTATCATCATCATCATCACTGCCATCATTAATATCATCATAATTGGTTGAAAACAGTTCTCCAGATGTGGCCTCTCCAGTTTTCTCTGTGGTTCTTATCAGATTATTTAAAAATCATACTTCACTTTTAATGACAAATATGTTGTAAGATATTTTCACACGTATCATCATATTTAAATAACAGTTATGGAATACAATTTTATATAAAATATATACAGCAATTTGAAAATGTAATAAGCCTCTGCTATAAAGTACTTTGATATATCATAGAGTCTATTATAACAGAGGTCAAAATCACAGCTTTTGCACATTTGGTTATGCATATGGCACCTTTCCCAGCACCCCCAGAGTCTGTAATGTGGTGGCCATACTTGCCTTTTAATAAAAGCATTATATATCAAAAGCTACTGAATGGAAAAGAATAGTTTTATTCAATCACTTTTTCCGCTTCTTTCACTCTTTCAGGTAACTAGAAAATAACAAATGAATAAAAACCAACCTGATAAACAGGGAAAGCAAAAAGACTTGAATACCACTCTCTGACCTTGGGATTGGTGAAATCCAGGTAAGAGGAGAGACCTGTGGAGGGAGAACAGTAGGCAGCCTGTCAAGAACAGTGGTCCTCACAGTAAGATGCATTATAAAGAAGATATCAGATGTGAGAGCTGGGAAATGGCCACCTTACATAAACATGAAAGTTGGCTGACAGAGGCATGGTCTGTTGAGAAGTGAAGGAAGGTAATGCTGGGCTCCAGTGACAATCACTAGATCTTTCAATATCAGAAGCCCAGGGGAATGCCAATGCACAAGCATCACGACAGAGCCTGTCCCTCACTGATGGCCTAAGATAGCCCAAGGAAGGATGGCAAATATCCTGCAGTGATCTCTTGGTTCTTAAAGAGAACAGAGAAGTGTGTTCAAGGGATGTAAAGGGAAAAAAAGAAAGGAGGCATGGGGTTTCTCTACAGTGCATGGATTTATGATAGATAGTGCTGACTCTTATTTCTAAACAACGTGGTGATTTTCCTTTTGTCCTTGGGGAGTTTCTACCAATGCTTTAAATTAATAACTTTTAATAACTTTTGAAATGAAGAATCCATAGTCACCAGGGTGGCTGAGGTCACTCATGAAAGCCTGGGAAGTCAAAAGTATGGGCTAAAAGGGTGAAGAGCAATCACAAGGAGAGAGCTTGCAGGACCCCCTTTTTTCCTTTCTCCTCCTCCCCTTTTCTTATTCCCCGACTTTTTATCTGTTTGCTTAGAGAAACAGCATGCCACTGAGGTTTGCTTGTTTATTTTTCATTCATTCAATTATTGATTGATAAATACATACAAAGCATACAGTACCAGGTGTTATGAAAGATACAAAAGAAGGCAAAACTATCTCTTCCTTAAATTATATGCTTAAAATGTAGCTAGAGGAGCAAGAGACATCTACAAGGGAGCAGAACGATGACCATGCCACCTTCATTAATTGGGACAGAACAAGTGGAAATAATAAGTGTATGAAGTGATTTCATACCTGGCCAGCACACCCCTTCAAAGTCTTCCCCTTCCTGATTCTTCACAAAGAAGCCCTGATCTTTGGCCTTCACATATACTGAGTAGTCAGGATCAATCTTGATGTGGGGGTCACTGATGACCACAAGCTGTCAGGACATGAAGGTTTGGAGGTCTCATCAGTTTTATGTAAGACAAATGTTCATGTACATGTTTTCACCATAGTTTGGGGGTTCAATTTTTACAAACAACTACAACTAGTATTGAAATATTTCAGACACAAAAACAAAAACAAAAACAAAAATAAATATTTCAGATACCAGTAAAACCCTATAACCTTTCATGTGCTTATGAGAATTTCGACTGATACCAAAACTGGGCCAATGCTGGCCAGGCGCAGCGGCTCACACCTGCAATCCCAACACAGTGGGAGGTCAAGATGGGAGGACTGCTTAAGGCCAGGAGTTTGAGACCAGCCTGGGCAACACAGTGGGACCCTGTCTCCACAAAAAAATTTAAAAATTAGCTGGGCCTGGTGGTGTCCACCTGTGGTCCCAGCTACTCAGGAGGCTGAGGCAGGAGGATTGTTTGAGCTGGGGAGGTCGCGGCTACAGTGAGCCATGATGATGATACTGCAATCCAGCTTGGGTGACAGAACAAGACCCCATCTCCAAAAAAGAAAAAAACAAAAACAAAAAAACCAGGCCAATGCTCTTTTATAATTATTGCTGCCTAACCAATAGATGTTCTTTAAATAGCATTAAGTGTCTATCTGTCCATGATGCTGAGTGCTGCATACTATACATAGAGAAGAAGTAGGCAGGGTACCTGCTCCCTAGACATTTAGACGCTCAGATAACATTGATACAAGCAAACATTAAAGAGACTAAGAGAATAACATGTTAAAAACAAACAAAGTCCCCAAGCCCAGTGGTGCAGGCATATTAGGAAGGAGATTTGAGAAAAGTTGTAAGCCACAGCGTCGTGCCTCTAGCATCTCTCCGTGACTTTACAATACCATCACTTCCACCAGTCTAGGGCCTCAATAACACTTTATTTGGCCAGAACACCATCTAATCCTTCTTCCTCATCTCTATTCTAATCAGTCCTGAATATTAAAGTTTAATTCTTCATTGCTCAAACATTTTCTTAAATTTTTTTGTTTGTTTGTTTTTTGAGACAGTCTCGCTCTGTCGCCCAGGCTGGAGTGCAGTGGCATGATCTCAGCTCACTGCAACCTCTGCCTCCTGGGTTCAAGCGATTCTCCTGCCTCAGCCTCCCAAGTAGCTGGGATTACAGGTGCCCGCCACTATGCTGGGCTAATTTTTTTATTTTTTAATTTTTAGTAGAGATAGGGTTTCATCATGTTGGCCAGGCTGATCTCAAACTCCTGACCTCAGGTGATCTCCTCACCTCGACCTGCCAAAGTGCTGGGATTACAGGTGTGAGCCACCGCACCCAGCCTAAATTTTTAAATTGTGGTAAAATACACATAACATAAAATTTACCATCTTAACCATTTTCAAGTGTGCAGTTTAGTACTGTTAAGTATATACATTCACAATGTTGTGTAGCCAATCTCCAGAACCCTCTCATGTTGCAAAACTAAACCTTTATACTCATTAAATGATGATTTCTCATTCCCTCCTCCTAGCTCCAGCAACTACCATTCTATAATACTTTCTGTCTCTATGAATCTGACTACTCAAATTACTTCCAATTAGTGGAATCACACGGTATTTGTCTTTTTGTAACTGGCTTATTTCACTTAGCATTTATCCTCAAGGTTCATCCATGCTATAGTATCTATTAGAATTTCCTTCCTTTTAAAGGCTGAATAATATTCTGTTGTATGTATATACCACATTTTGTTTACATATTCATCTGTCAACGGAGTTGCAACCCAAGCAGCTTGGGTTGCTTTGACCTTTTGACTACTGTGACTAATGCTGCTATAAACATGGGTGTATAAATATCTGTTCAGGTTCCTGCTTCCAGTTCCTTTGGGTATATATCCACAAGTGGAATTGCTGGATCATACAGTAATTCCATTTTTAAATTTTTGAGGAACTATCATATTGTTTTCCATAACAGCTGTACCATTTTGCATTCCTACCAACGGTGCACAAGGATTCCAATTTCTCTACATCCTTGCCAACACTTGTTATTTTGTTTTTTTTAAATAGTAGTCATCTTAACTATGTAAAATGGGATTTCACTGTGGTCTTGGTTTGCATTTCCCTAATGACAGTGGTGTTGAGCATCTTTTCTTGTGCTTGTTGGCTATTTGTGTATCTTCTTTGGAGAGATGTCTATTCAAGTTCTTTGCCCACTTTTTAACTGTTTTTTTTTTTGTTGTTGTTGTTGCTGTTGCTGAGTTGCAGCAGTTTGTTATATATTCTGCATATTAACCCCCTATTCAAAAACTTGTAATGTTCCCAAATGCATACAAAGCAGTTTACAAAAAGGTCCCAGCCTTTCTGGTCAGATCCTCCACTATTAGAACCCTCACATGCCTGGCTGTCAAACTTGCCTGTGCACTGCTTTCCGAACACCCCTAATGCTCCTTCCTCTGGCTGCACTGCCCTCTTCCCTCTCCCTGCTTACCCATTAGTTAGGGACATCCTTCAGGGTTCATCTAAAATGCACTTCTAGGCCAGACATGGTGGCTCATGCCTGTAACCCCAGCACTTTGGGAACCTGAGGCGGGCGGATCACCTGAGGTCAGGAGTTCAAGACCAGCCTGGCCAACATGGTAAAACCCTGTCTCTACTAAAAATACGAAAATTAGCTGGCCATGGTGGCACATGACTGTAATTCTAGCTACTCAGGAGGCTGAGGCAGGAGAATTGCATGAACCCAGGAGGTGGAGGATGCAGCGAGCCGAGATTGCACCATAGCACTCCAGCCTGGGTAAGAGTGAGACTCTGTCCCGAAAAAAAAAATTAAATAAATAAAATAAAATGCACCTCTGGAACAAAGCCCTGATTAAGTCTTGAGGATACAATCTTCTCCTTCTTGGCCTGTCCCCTACCCTGATCTTTCTTTGGCCCTTATGTTACTTCCCTGTATTGTGATTGGATATTTGCCTTTTCTTCACTCACTGTAAGACCACAAGAAGCTCATCTCTGTATACCCTTCAGCACTAGCATAGCATCTTGAAGGTTCAAGGCCTCAGTAAATAACTACTTATTAAGGACAGATCTGGAGTCAGGCAGACCAGGGTTCAGATTCTTGCCTTGCTATTTACTCACTGTGTGCCTTTGTGTAAATTTTGAAACCAGTCTAAGCCTCAGCTTCTTCATCTAAAATATGCGGTAACAAGACCTACCTTATAGTTTTGTCATCACTGGATGGAATAATGTGTTTTATCATATTGTCTAGCCCATAATAGCTTGATATGTGGTAGCTATTTATTAATTGGGAAATCAGGAGTTAAATGGATGGGCTCCGGCCATCTGTGAAAAGCCTGGTGAGGAGGTTGAAAAGTCAACTTTACTTTCAAGGAGAAGGACTTTATTCATTCACATGATACACATAGGGTTTCGCCCCCCTTCTCCTCTCTCCATTTTCTTCTCTCCGTCTTTTCATTATTGCTATTACCACCACCACCACCACTCTTGGAACTGGAAAGCAGCATTATATATGTTCCAGTGGCTTCTCTCCCTCCCCATTTTCTATTTCTGTTCTTTTCTTGGCCAGATTGACAGGTGGAGTCCACCAGGGAAGCATACAGGAAAAACAGTGTAATAAAGAATTTGATACTATATTTGATATTTGACTGTTAAGGGTTTTCATGCCCTGCTACTCCCCCCTTACCTTTCTGCCCGTATCTGGACAAGCTGACAAAGAAACCTCTAGTGCTCCCTCCTTTGGTGCCAGCAGGGGGTTCAAACTATCTAAGCCTCAGCCTGCGTGCAAGAGCCCTTGCCCTGTCCCTACCTGCTAACCACCATAAAAGCTGAGCCAATCTCCTTTCTCAGTTCTCTCAAGCCATTTTCAAACCAGCTTGGGAGCCACCCCTGCTCTCCCCAGAAAGCCTCATTATATGAGTAATAAACTTTTTAATATACCCTTGGTGCATGTGTGGTGTCACCAATTGAGACATGGAAACCAAATTTTGAGTGGGGGGATCATATTACTACAGGGTGGCCACAACAAATGGAACTGAAAATGCTAGACCCCTTCTCTTCATTATGGGGACCTAGATAACTAAGCCAGGAATGGATGGGGTCATCGCCTTTTCACCATTCATTTTCTCTCTTATCACAGTGACAATCATATTTGAATCTACTATTTTCACAGCCATTTTTTATCAGATGTTTCTCCACCACCGAAGTGCCAAGGCAAGTTTAAGACATTTTTTAAAACTCTGTAATTAAAAGGTTCAGTAATGTTGGCTTATTTTACCTTACGCTTTTTGCTCCTGAGCAGCTCTTGCATCCTCTTGGGGTTTGGGAATCTGTTTTTGTCCCAGGTGAAGTACCTCTTGCCCTCAGTGTGCTCTATGTCCAGCCACATGGCATCATAAGGAATGTCATGCTCATCAAACCCTGCATCCACTGCTTTTACATCCTGCTCATCTTCATAGTTCCAGCGGCACTGGTGGTATCCCAAAGAGAAAAGAGGGGGCATGGCTTGTGTGCCTAAAAGAGAGATATAATAACTGAGTCAACTGCCACCGCAATGACCATTATTCATTTGATAAACATTTCCTGAATGTCTACAGAGTATTCAGCACTGAGCTCAGGCTTAAAATATCAAGGAGAAGAAAGCATACTCCTTGCCTTTAAGGAAGTGACAACCTGGCTAATGAGGCAGGAGGGTAAATAAAGTGCTCTGCCCTGAGGTATAACTGCCAGGTTAACGTATCAGTCTAGTGCTACCAGAACACAGAGAGGTTAATAAATTCTGCCTGCGGTGAAGTATAGGGTCTTGAAAGGCTTCACAGAGGAGACAAAACCTGGTTTGGACCTTGTAGACTAAGTAGGAATATACCAGACAGGAAGAATAGATACAGCATTCCAGGCACAGGGAATAGAAAAAACACAGAGGCAGAGAAGTACATGACAGGCTTACAGAAAAATAAATATTCCAGGGTATCACAGTGTGAGAGAGACCAGTAGAAGATGAAACTGAATAGGGTCAGATTGTCAAAGGCCCTGTAATTGAGGTTAGGAATTCTGAATCTTGTCTTATGAGAAGCCATCAAAAGTCTGGCAAGATGTAATCTTAGCAGAACTATATTTTAGAAAAAATTAAGTCAGGGTGCAGCATTGTGACTCACTTGAAGGTAAAGAGACTGAAGTTGGGAAGAAGTTTCAGTAAATTATTATCAAAATGTTTACTGATAACGTTAAGGACTTCTGATCAACCACTTGCATGTATCTGCTTTCCCTCCTAAAGTCACACTAAAATCTGAGTAATGAAAAGAAAAAAGGAAGAAAGCCACAAAAACAAAGAGAATGGGAGTGGAGTAATTTCAACAAAAATTTGGCAGGTGGCAGGCAGGAGCGGGGTAGTGACTGTTGGGCAAAGCCGGGGAAGCTTTCCCCAGAGTGCTATTGAGGAGACTATTGACAGAAGAGCTCACCCTGCTCCCAAACACCAGTAGACACGCCCACTCTCAAAACTAGAGTGGAAGCCTCATCTAGGCACACAGAGCCTCACCATGAAATATGAATGGAGTTGGGTGTGGTGGCTCACGCCTGTAATCCCAGCACTTTGGGAGGCCAGGGCGGGTGGATCACTTGAAGTCAGGAGTTCGAGACCAGCCTGGCCAACATGGTGAAATGCTATCTCTACTAAAAATACAAAAATTATCCAGGTGTGGTGGCGGGCACCGGTAGTCCCAGCTACTCGGGTGGCTGAGGCAGAAGAATCACTTGAACCCAGGAGGCGGAGGGTGCAGTGAGCCAAGATTGCGCCACTGCACTCCAGCCTGGGCAATAGAGTGAGACTCTGTCTCAAAACTCACATTTGAGCAAAGTCTCCAAAATCAGAGACAGTGACTCAAATAAGGAAACAAAATAAAAGGATCTCCAAAAAAACAGGGACAATGCAAGGAACCAAAGTAAATATCAAAACATGATCATTAGTATCTCTAGACAGATGAAAAAAGGTATTGTACCCTTAAACAAGACTAGGATAGCATAAAACAAGTGGAGGTTGAGTATCCCTAATTTGAAAATCCAAAATCTGAAATATTCTAAAATCTGAAACTGTTTGTTTTTTTTTTTTAAAGATGGAGTCTAGCTCTGTCGTCCAGGCTGGAGTGCAGTGGCGCAATCTCGGATCACTGCAACCTCCGCCTCTGGGTTCAAGCGATTCTCCTGCCTCAGCCTCCCGAGTAGCTGGGACTACAGGTGCATGCCACCATGCCCAGCTAATTTTTGTACTTTTAGTAGAGACGGGGTTTCACCACGTTGACCAGGCTGGTCTCAAACTCCTGATCTTAGGTGATCGCCCATCTTGGCCCCTCAAAGTGCTGGGATTACAGTCATGAGCCACCACACCTGGCCTCTAAAATCTGAAACTTTTTGAACACCAACATGACACTCAAAGGAAATGCTCATTGGAACATTTTGGGTTTTGGACTTTCAGATTGGGATGCTCAACCATTAAGTTTAATGAAAATATTCAAAAATTCAAAATAATCCCAAATCTAAAACACTCTAGAGTCCCAAGCATGGAATACTCAATCTGTATACAATTTATAAAACAATAAATGTCATTTAATGAGGTGTGCTATTTTGAATTCCTTATCAAGTTTTAGAAGTGGAGTAAATATACTTAGAAGATTTCAGTGCTTTGGAAGGCTGAGGCAGGAGGATTGCTTGAGACCAGGAGTTCAAGACTAACCTGGGCAACATAGCAAGACCCCATCTCAACAAAAAAAATAAAACAAATAAATAAAAAGAATTAGCTGGGCATATGGCACATGCCCACAGACCCAGCTACTCACGAGGCTAAAGCAGAAGGATCGCTTGAGCCCAGGAGAGGCTGCAGTGAGCCATGGTCATGCCACTGCACTCTAGCCTGGGCAACAAAGTGAGACCCTGTCTCTTAAAAACAAAAAAAAACAAAAAACTTAGAGGCTTATCAGACTCGAAATTATACAGAGCAGCATTGATCATGGGTCTGTCCGACTGAAAACAGGTTAAATAAATTATGTTACCAGCAAATTTGTTACTTGAAAAAAAAATAGGATGTACACATTTTAGGGTTAATAAATGTTTTGCCATTGCTTTGCACAAAATGAAAACAAAAACCAAGGAATCATCAGAGGATAAGAAAGAGCTCCTAGAATGCAGAAACATGACAGCATAAATGGAAGGCCTAGAAGATAAAATTGAGAAAATTGCTCAAAAACTAGGCAAAAAAGGAAAAGGAGATTATAAAATCCGTAGAATAGAAAGAAAAAAAGGGAAAAATTAGTCTAAGGAATAATACAAAACAGTTTCTCAGAACTGAAGGACACAATTCTCAGGATTGAAGGGGTCCATATCTAACATCCAGAACAATAATTATTTTAAAAGACCTAGGACCAGGCACGGTGGCTCACACCTGTAATCCCAGTAAAGCACTTTGGGAAGCTAAGGTGGGAGGATCCCTTGAGCCTAGGGTTTTAAGACCAGCCTGGGTAACCTAGGGAAACCCTGCCTATAGAAAAAATGAAAAAATTAGTTGGGCATGGTGGCGCATGCCTGTAAGTCCCATCTACTCAGGATTCTGAGGTGTGATGATCACTTGAGCCCAGGAGTTTGAGGCTGCAGTGAACCATGATCACACCACTGCACTCCAACCTGGGCACAGAGCAAAACCCTGACTCAAACAAACAAAAGATCTTCATCAAGGGATTTTATTACAAAATTTCAGAATACTGGAAATTTGGAATGTTAGTGATAAAGAGAAGGTATTTCAGAGAGAAAAGATAGATCATATACAGAGGAACAAAGGAATAGAATTAAGAATGGTTTTGGAGCAAGAAGGTAGAAGACAATAAAAGAAATGCCTTCAAATTCTGAGAGAAAGAATATTCAGTCTTGCCAGGCAAATTAGCAGTCAAGGGTAAAGGTAGGAGAAAAGATGGTTTCATACCTGCAAGGAAGCAAAAAGAGTACCTCCAATGCAAACGTTCTTAGGAAACTACCAGAAGATGCTACAAACAAATAAACACAACAAGGGAATAAACCAGAAAAGAGAAAAACAGGGAACTGAAAAAAGGAGGGATACAACACCAGCAAACAGCAAAGGTAAGTTCTGAGATGAAAGCTGTGCAGGGAACCTAGAGAGCAATGGTCCAGATGGGAGGAGGAAGATGAAGAGCTCTAGTAGAGAAGAAAGTCTCCAGGGAAAGTAGACTGGATAAAGTACCAGACACCCTTGAGCATGTGAAAAATGTAAACATTGAATATTGATTTAACCAAAAATTGTGATGTAACTAGATTGGGTGGGAGACGGAGGAGGGTATGGTATATGATTGAGCTAAACCCTCAGCAGGAGTCAACAAATAATCTTTACTGTCTTTGAACATGGAGGGAGATCCAGTATTTTTGAAGTGCTTTATCATAAACCAGCATTCTCACTAATAATAATGTTGAATGTAGCTGCAGGTGGGCTTTGATAGCACTTATTCCTGCATGGGTGCCCATATCCATAAATTGTCATTCCTCCCGTTGCAATTGGAATTGAACACCCTTGAACACGGGCTAGACTTAGCTTGCTTTTAACAATTGAATGCAGCAGAAACGATGCTGCAATACTTTCGCTTTTAATAGCTTTACTGAATTCACATACCATGCAATTCACCCATCTAAAATGCACAATTCAATGTGGATTTTTATGGCATATTACATTATTGATTCTTAAAAATTGTGGCAAAATATATATAGCAAAATTTGCCATTTTAACCATTTCCAAGTGTCCAATGGCATTAATTACATTCATCATGTAGTACAACCATTACCACTATTTCTAAAACCTTTACATCACCCCAAGCAGAAACTCTGTAATCATTAAGCAATAACTCCCTATCACTCACACCTCTCAGCCCCCTCTAATCTCTGTCTTGACAAATTTGCTTATCGTAGCTACTTCATGTAAGTGGATTATATAATACTTGTCCTTTCATGTCTGTCTTATTTCATTTTCCATATTTTCAAGGTTCATCCATGTTGCAGCATGTATCAGAACTTCATTTCTTTTTATAGCTGAATAATATTCTGTTATATGTATATACCACATTTTGTTTATTTGTTCATCTTTGATGGGCACTTGGATTGTTTCTACCTTTTGGCTATCATGTGTGGGCGAAGGATTACCCAGGTGCCGAGGCAAGGGACTGAAGGCACAAACTGTAGCAGTATAATAAAGAAAATAGTTAGAATAAAGAATTGTTATAATATAAATTAGATATAGAGATGATCATGGACAATTATCAATCATTAGTATAAACATTATTAATCATTAGCTTTTAATATTACTCTTTGTTGCATTACTAATATAACCTAGAATAACCGGCAGGTATAGGGTCAGGTACTCAAGGGACATTGTGAGAAGTGACCTAGAAGGCAAGAGGTGAGCCCTCTGTCACGCCCACGTAAGGGCCACTTGAGGGCTCCTTGGTCAAGCGGTAACGCCAGGACCTGGGAAGGCCCCATTACTTAGCAGACCGTGAAAGGGAGTCTCCTTTCCTTGGAGGAGTTAGGGAACACTCTGCTCCACCAGCTTCTTGTGGGAGGCTGGATATGTTAATCTCATTAAAAAATACTTTCACAGAGACATCTAGACTGGTGTTTGAATATCTGGGTACCACAATCTAGTCAAATTGATATATAAAATTAACCATCACACTGGGTCATATGGTAATTCTATGTTTAACTTTTTGAGGAAATGCCAAACTGTTTTCTGCAATGGCTGAACCATTTGACATTTCCACCAGCAATGTTCCAATTTCTCTACATCCTCATATACACTTATGTTTTTCCATTTTTTTGGATTTAGCCATCCTAGTGGGTGTGAAGTGATATCTTACTGTGGTTTTGATTTGCATTTTCCTAATGACTAATAACGCTGAGCATATTTTCATGTGCTTGTTGTTCATTTATTTATCTTCTTTGGAGAACTATCTCTTTAAATCCTCTGCTCATTTTAGAATTGGGTTGTTTATCTTTTTGTTGTTGTTTTTTTTAAGAATTTGGTAAAGATTTATTTATTTATTTTCCATTTCTAGTCTTATGGCTCCTTTTTTTTTTAAAGGATATGGCAAATATTTATTTTTTTTCTATTTCCAGTCTTTTAAAGTAGACACAGATATGCTTAGGATAAAGCTGATTTTAACAGCACAAAATAGTTGAGCACAAAGGATAGGATTAAATTCAGCAATCCAGAGTGATAAAGAGCAAAAGATACTGAGTAGGTGCCTTTGACAGACACATTATCCAAGTTGATTACCTAATAGTTGGAGGTTGAAGTCCTTATGCTGCAAAAGTGAGAACAATCTGGTGTATGAAGTGTATGGTGGGATTTGTAGCTTTAACTTGTTTTCTATTTATTAAGAACAATTAGCATAGTTAAGTGTAGTCTTTAGTAGACAACCTGCATCCATTTAAACATAATATTTTCCACAGTAGTGTAAGTAAGGCCACAATATTTATTTTGGGCAAACCCTTAAATGTAGTGATTTTAATATCACTGTCATTCATTCTTTTGCAATATAAAGTATTTTAATGGAATTAAGGTTACAGATAATTTTTAAAATACTATACCATGACTAATATATTAAAACTATACTTACATACTTATACTAATATCTAAAGAAAATTCACTGCCAAATTGTTACAGTAGATATTAATCAGTCTGACACCCTTATTAACTGATTCTATAGGTATAAGTATAGGTCAGTATGATTTTAGTAGATTCTATTCTTTCATTTTACTAAATTAGGAAAGCAGTATTTACAGAATAAATAAAAACAAGTGAAACAGCCATCCAAGAACCGTAACAGCTCCTGAGTTAGCTGTGTCACAAGCTCAGATAGAAATCCCCAATATACACAAAGCTGGATTCAAATTATTCATCAAAAGGTGCTGGTAGAAGTTGTCAGATGCCTTCCAATATAGATCCCCAATCCCATGGCCACCAGATGAGACAGCAGCAAAACCCTTTAGAAATTCTGCTGAGAAAATGCCCCCTTCCCTCATCAGGCTTTAAATTCCATGCTGGGTAGTTGTGTGCTTCAGGTGCTTTAAAGAGGAACTCCTTGCGGGGAATATTTTCTGGCCAACTTGACCAATCTCATATCCAATCTGAGCTTTTCTTCAAGATGTTTTCAACTTCTTTCCTTTTCTCAGTATCTTCCTCAGACTGATAGCTATTTTTCTCCAATGTCTGTGAAAGAGGTAGGCTGTCACAGAACTTTTGGAGCTACTCTGTCCAAATTCATTTTAAGCATCCAGCTATATTTTTTCCATGTCACTATTATATTAAATTTTTTTTTTTTTTTTGAGATAGGGTCTCACTCTGTTGCCTAGGCGGGAGAGCAGTAGTATGAACATTGCTCACTGCAGCCTTTCTTTGGGAAGCAAGGCAGAGGATTACTTGAATTCAAGGAAGCACTTTGGAGGCTTCCCAAAGCACTGGGATTACAGGCATGAGCCACTGTGCCCAGTCCATGTCACCATTATAAACAGAAACTGATGCTGGAGCACTGTTCCCCTTCCTATCATTGCTAAAGTGCAGTTCTATCCAGGAGCCCTGCAAGCTCTTTCCCTGCAGCCTGGGGCCCCTGCTCTGTGATATGGTGCCAGAAGGTGGCTATAGCAGTCTGGGTCACTGTTTGGTTGTGGTCTAGGGGCTGCATGCGCCCTCAGTGGCAGACGAGCGTGAGGGATATGGGCCCAGTGCAGGCAAGCATGAGGGGTATGGGCCCAGGGCTCAGCCTGTCTTTTTGTTGTTCAGTTGTAGAAAGTTCTTCATGTATTCTAGATAAGAGACCCATATCAGATACACAATCTGCAAACATTTTCTCCCATTCTGTAGGTTGCTTTTTCACTTTCTTATGTTCTTTGATGCACCAAAGTTTTTAATGTTAGTGAATTCTAACACGTATTTGTTGTCATTGTTGCTCACGATTTTGTTGTCATATCTAAGAATCCATTGCCAAATCCAAGTTCATGAAGATTTACCCGTTTTCTTCTGAGAGTTTTCTGGTTTTATCTCTTACACAGTTGAACCATTTTGAGTTAGTTTTTTGTATATGATATACATATAACATATTTTTGAATATAGGAGTCCAACTTCATTCTTTTGCAAGTAGATATCCAACTGTCTCACACCATATGCTCAAAAGACTATTTCTTCTTCATCAAATGGTCATGAACCTTTATTGAAATTATAATGGTGACATAGACAAAGCACTGTGGCTTGTGCCTGTAATCCCAATGTTTTGGGTGGCCATAAGTGTATGGGTTTATTTCTAGATTCTCAATTCTATTTCACTGGTCTATATGTCTATCCTTATTCCAGGAGCATGTTCGCATGTTCTTTTTTTTTCAGACGGAGTCTTGCTTTGTCACCGAGGCTGGAGTGCAGTGGCATGATCTTGGTTTACTGCAACCTCCACCTCACCTTGTGGGTTCAATTGATTCTCCTGCCTCAGCCTCCCGAGTAGCTGGGATTACAGGTGCCCACCACCATGCCTGGCCAATTTTTGTATTTTTAGTAGAGACAGGTTTTCGCCATGTTGGTCAGGCTGGTCTCAAACTCCTGACCTCAAGTGATCCACCCACCTCAGCCTCCCAAAGTGCTGGGATTACAGGCATGGGCCACTGTGCCTAGGCAGTGGCACGTTCTTTTGATTGCCATAGCTTTGAAGTAAGTTTGAAATTGAGAAGTTGTATTTGATTTTCACTCTGCTTAAGACATACCCAAGACTGGACAATCTACAAAAGAAAGAAGTTTAATTGGACTTACAGTTCTACATGTCTGAGGAAGCCTCACGATTGTAGCCGAAGGCAAGGAGGAGAATGTCACATCTTACGTGAATGGCGGCAGGCAAAGAGAGTGCTTGTGCAGGGAAACTCCCCTTTTTATAACCATCAGATCTCATGAGACTCATTCACTATCTTGAGAACAGTACAGGAAAGATCCGCCCCCACGATTCAATTACCTCCCACTGGGTCCCTCCCACAACATGGGAATTCATGATGAGATTTGGGTGGGGAAACAGCCAAATCATATCAGAAGTATAAATTTTTCAACTTTGTTTCTCTTTTTAAAGATTGTTTTGGCTATTCAGGTCCCTGTGCAATTTTGTGGAAGATCAGCTTGTCCATTTCTGCAAAAGAAGCCACTGGAATTTTGATAGGGATTGCAGTGAATCTGTGAATCACTTTCTGTATTACTGCCATCTTAACATTGCCTTCCAACCTATGAACATGCGATGTCTTTCCATTTATTTAGGCATTCTTTAATTTCTCTCAGGAATGTTTTATAGTTTTCAGTGTACAAGTCTTTCACCTCCTTTGTTAAGTGTATTCCTAGGTATTTTATTCTTTTGGATGTTATTGTAAATGGAACTGTTTTCTTAATTGTTTTTGGATTGTTCATTGAGGGTATATAGAAACAGAACTAATTTTTTTCGTTATTGATTGATATGGTTTGGATTTGGGTTCCCACCCAAATATCATGTTGAACTGTAATCCCCAATGTTGGACGAGGGGCCTGGTGGGAGGTGACTGGATCATGGGGGCGGATTTCTCCCTTGCTGTTCTTGTGATAGTGATTTCTTACAAGATCTGGTTGTTTAAAAGTGTGTGGCACCTCCTCCCTCTCTTTATTCCTCCTGCTCCGACCAGGTAAGATGTGCCTGCTTCCCCTTTGCCTTCCATCATAATTGTTAAGCTTCCTGAGGCCTTCCCAGCCATGTTTCCCGTACAGCCTGCAGAACCATGAGCCAATTAAACTTATTTTCATTATCAATTGCCCAGTTTCATGTACTTCTTCATAGCAGTGCGAGAGTAGATTAATATATTGATCTTGTGCCCTGCAACTTTGCTGAATTTACTACCTCTAGTAATTTTTTTGTGGATTCTTCAGGATTTTCTATATATAGGATCATATCATCTCCTATAATCTTATTTATTCTTTTCCAATTTTGATACTTTTTATTTATTTTTCTTGCCTAATTTCTCTGGCTAGAAATTCCAGTACAATGTTGAATAATAGTGATGAAAATGCAATGTCTTGTCTTGTTTCTGATCTTAGAGAAAAGCTTGCATTCTTTTAAAATAAAACGCTCTAATGCTAAAGCCAGTTGCATATTTTAATGGAGAAGAAAACATAGAAAAGTTGAAGTTGGGATACTGGTCATCTGAGATAAAGGTACAGATAGCTCAGGGGCTAAAAGCTTCAAGGAAAGCAGATGGCAAGTATTAGGAATTAGACAGTAGAGCATTCTAGACTCAGTGCAATGTTTTACTGAACTGAATGGGATGAGGATGGGAACAGAAATGCTTGCTAATTAAAATGCTTGGGTAAGTTATAAACTCTACATAGTGTACAACAAACATTAACTTACATTGATGACACATGGGACATTGGATATATAACAGAACAAGAAACTGGCACTTCTCCGTGCAAATACCTGTAAGGTATGAGTACTGTTTGAAGACATCAGAAGGTGTAGGTCCTGTCAGCAGAAAAACATCAATGATGCCACTCTCTGACATCCAGTGCACATGAGTGCGAGATCTGACCTTTTGTTTAGCAGCAACTGCGCCCATCTGGGTCAGTGTGTACTGGAAAAAGAATGGAATAAAAATTTGAGAAATTTCCCTCTAACCTGCAACATCCAGCCATATATAAGTAACAGTCTGATCCTTTAGTAGATACTACTGATATTCACTGATTACACTGTAAAGCTTTCGTTGGCAGAGAAGTGCCACTACAAAGATAAGAGCTATGACTCCACTGCGGTGGTTTTGTTTCTTCTTTAAGTATGACATGTAGCCATAATCCATAGCTCACCTCTACTGCAGGCTCTGTATTGATCTCCACCAGTGTTTCTGAGGCATTCAGCCAGAAAATACCTATAGTTCTGCCCAGTTTGTGGGCCAGGAGATAAGGTACTGAACCATAAATGCCCATTTTATCATATATTTGGTATCCATAGACATCCAGGTTATAAAGACGGTAAGCATCTCCATCACTGAAACACAAAGATTATCATCAATTACCATCACAAATGTATTATTAATATTAATAAATAGAATAGCTCTACTCTTCTCTGAAAACACTTAGGTCCCATGCATCTTTGAAGGCTCAACTCTTGCCACTTCCCTAAAGATTTCCTGACCCAACTTAGGTGAATGTGGTCCTCTTCCCTTGACTCCTTTGGCACCACTTCCTGTGACATTAGCACATACGATCACATCTTAGACATCTTTTCTAAATATCTCCTTTTCCTTTTTTCCAGATAGGGTCTCACTCTGTCACCCAGGCTGGAGTGCAGTGGTGCGATCTTGGCTCACTGCAACCTCTACCTTTCAGGTTCAGCAGTTCTCCCACCTCAGCCTCCCAAGTAGCGGGGAATACAGGTGCGTGCCACTACACCCAGTTAATTTTTGTATTTTTTGGTAGAGATGCAGTTTCACCATGTTGGCCAGGCTGGTCTCAAACTCCTGACCTCAAGTGATCTACCCAACTCGGCCTCCCAAAGTGCTGGGATTACAGGTGTGAGCCACTGCGCCCAGCCTAAATATCCTTTGAGTGGAGGACTCTCTCCTATGAATACTCCACAATAGCAAGCACACAGCAAGTATCCACTGATGAATTTTGTGAGTACTTCTCTGCAGTTAAAAGAATTGTGTCCAGGCTGGGCGCTGGTGGCTCACGCCTGTAATCCCAGCATTTTGGGAGGCCGAAGCGGGAGGATCATGAGGTCAAGAGATCGAGACCATTCTGGCCAACACTGTGAAAGCTTGACGCTACTAAAAATACAAAAATTAGCTAGGCGTAGCGGTGCACACCTGTAGTCGCAGCTACTAGGGAGGCTGAGGCAGGAGAATTGCTTGAACCCGGGAGGCAGAGGTTGCAGTGAGCCGAGATCACACCACCGCACTCCAGCCTGGGCGACAGTGCGAGCCTCTGTCTCAAAAAAAAAAAAAAAAAAAAAAAAAATTGTGTCCAACAGGCTTCCACAGTGCTTAGCAGGGGAAGATGGGGAACTGAATTAGGGGTGGGAGCACAGAGCTCAAATCAGTGTGAGAGCAGCACAGTTTCTGCTGGACTTGTCACTATGCCTACCTGAAAGTAAACAGCACCTGAACCTGGCAACCTTATCAGACTCTGTTTCTCTTTGGTTTTGTTTCCTCTTAGTCTGATGCCTCGGGCATCTATTTGTCAGTAGTGTTAGCCTGACATGATATCCCTGAGGATACTAAAGGTGATATGAGATATCACATTTTTCCATTCTCTGGCTCACTCTCCCATTTTGGTAAAAGCCTTTTTCTGGGTCAGTGATTTTTCACAATATATTCTCCCAGGGCTCCACAAAAGGCCTTGAGAGGTAAAAGTGAAACCCGGGGATAAAGATCTTCCCTCTACTCTGATCACAGCAGCTCCGTAATTTTACTTCCTTTGTATTTCTAGGTTTAGTATTATAGTTTTTACAGTTATCTAATTTTACCATAAAAAATAAATAAAACTGGAAAACCGGCCAGGCGCGGTGGCTCACTGCTGTAATACCAGCACTTTGGGATCCTGAGGTGGGCGAATCACAAGGTCAGGAGTTTGAGACCTGCCTGGCCAACATGGTGAAAGCCCGTCTCTACTAAAAATACAAAATAAATTAGCCAGGCGTGGTGACAGGCACCTGTAGTCTTAGCTACTCAGGAGGCTGAGGCAGGAGAATCTCTTGAACCCGGGAGGTGGAGCTTGCAGTGAGCCAAGATTGTGCCACTGCACTCCAGCCTGGGTGACAGAGCAAGACTCCATCTCAGAAAAAAAAAAAAAAAAAGGAAAACCACTGCTCTGAGTGATCATTCAAGGAGGGTTCTTAAAGATCCACAAGCAATATAAAAGAGGAAAAGGCCTGGCACATATTAGCACTAGCTCAGACAGCTCACAAATGTTTTCAGATCATCTCAATACAGAAACCAGAGCCTCCCATAAGAATTCTTGCTTTCACTTACCCAGTATTTTTAAGTTGGTGTGATTCCGCATGTTGTGGGATCCCATAAAGATGCTCAAATCCATGCAAGGAGAAATCCAAACCAATAGAAGAAGGGCCTGTAGAGACCAGGATACTGAGTTTTGTTTCTGAAAAGAACACTCACTTAAGGAGATTCAGTTAATTCTGAGTGCAGAGAGATGACTAGACTAGAGGCTGAGAGACCTTGGCTCACCTAGATCAATCAGCAAATGCTGTGTACTGACCCTCTGTGAGATACTATATTCAGGTGTTGTGGGGATACAAAAATGTATAAGGCAAAGTTCTGGTCACGTATTAGTTCTGTTGCCTTAGCTGTGTGATGAAGCTCTCTGTGTCCTCTTCACAGTAAATCTCTTGTCTCTATATAAAACATGATTACAAAGTTTTAGATTTTTTCCTAATCGAAATTTTCTTTATCACATATTTCTTTGCTTTAGGAAGCAAAGGATATTGTGCACTTTCAGTCTACACTAGATGGAATGACTGATTGTCTTGTGCCTGATCATTCTTACTGCCAGCCTCGTCTGACTACCTACAGGGAATGCAAATGTCAAGGGCACCAGGAGGGCCATAACTGGTTCCTCAAAATACTCCTCCTCTGTGATTATATAAATTTCCTTTAACCAAAGACAAAGTCTTTAACAACTATTTTAGAGCTATGGGAAAATGCAAATGACTAGGAGGTATAACGTGGACTTTAATTTATGCTTAGGTTAAAGTATTTGACATCAAATGGTCCTTATTTGTAGGAGCTTGTGGAAAAGAGATGCTACAGAGAAGGTAAAAAAGATTATGACATGGCTGGGTATGGTGGCTCATGCCTGTAATCCCAGCATTTTGGGAGGCCGAGGCAGGTGCATCACTCGAGGCCAGGAGTTCAAGGGTACAGTAAGCCATGATCACGCCACTGCACTCCAGCCTGGGTGACAGAGTGAGAACCTGGCTCAAAAAAAAAAAAAAAAAAAGATAAAAAGATGATGATGTTACAGAAAGGAGGGCCTGAGAACCCATGCCCCCACTTTTAATTTGGGGCATTCTGTCAGCCCTGATCATTATACTATGCTATAGATAATGATGGCTAGAATGGGAATTTTAAAGGTGTTAGAAAGAGTTTGTTATTCTACAGAGTGGGGAGGAGGAAAGAGGCAAGTGAGTATTTTTCTAACTGCATAAGCCCCAAGTACTTGAAAGATATCTCCTAAAGAGACAAACTCACCCCTCTACCCCAATTCCATCACTAAGCCTGGTGAGAAATGTGACAGATGTGCATGCGATACCCATGCGAATGATGGGGAGGCCTAGAAAAGGTTGAGAACCATTGGCTTGAAATGTTGCAACAGAGGGGCTCTAGAACTTGGGTTTCTCATCACTTCACTCTCATAAAAATTTAACGTGGAATTTGTAGCTGTCTTATCTAATGAACAGTGCAAGCAGTGTGCTGACCCAGGCCCCTGTATGAGACCATAAGCTCCGTGTGGCCTATATTTTTACACTTCCTACAAAAGGCAAATAATTGCTATTTCTCTGTTGCAATGCATTACTGAAGGATAGCAAATCTGATCTGGGATTTCTGTTTTTCTGTTAAAGTCACCTGTTTTAGGTGCCAGAGATCAAGGGGCTTTTAGATAGAATTATGTAGCCATTTTTGGAATGATCTGTTTTAATACTATACCAGTTTCAATTTTACCATTAGCTTTGATATCCACAAACTTTCCAAATTTCTCTTCCCACAGGCCCAGATCTTCTTGATTTTTCTGTTGGTACAAAAAAGGGAGCAAACTGAGTTTACAAATTGCAACAAATGTTTTTACCAGAATAGTTCATTTTATTTGGATTATTTTTTTAAAAGACTGAGAAAGTGAGTTCATCTTTTAGAAGACCAGTGTGTGACGTCAGTACATTTAACAAATCAAATCTGTGTTCTATATACATGTCAATAATAATCTTTATGAGCCATAGCTGACATGAATATATATTTTTTATTGTGGTAAAATATACACAACATAAAATTTACCATTTTAACTATTTTCAAGCATAAAGTTCAGGTTCAGTGGCTTTAAGTACATTCACATTGCTGTGCAACTATTGAACTACTAAACATACAAAAATTAGCCAGGTGTGGTGATGCGCACCTGTAGTCTCAGGTATTCAGGAGGCTGACGCAGAAGAATTGCTTGAACCTGGGAGGCAGAGGTTGCAGTGAGCCAATATCGTACCACTGCACTCCAGCCTGGGCAACAGAGCAAGACTCCGTCTCAAAAAAAAAAAAAAAATAGCCATGGTGGTTTGCTGCACCCATCAACCCATCATCTACATTAGGTATTACTCCTAATGCTACCTCTCCCCTAGCCCGCCACCCCCCAACAGACCCCAGTGTGTGATGTTCCCCTCCCTGTGTCCATGTGTTCTCATTGTTCAACTCCCACTTATGAGTGAGAACACATGGTATTTGGTTTTCTGTTCCTGTGTTAGTTTGCTGAGAATGATGGTTTCTAGCTTCATCCATGTCCCTGCAAAGGACATGAACTGATCCTTTTTTATGGCTGCATAGTATTTCATGGTGTATATGTGCCACATTTTATTTAATCCAGTCTATCTCTGATAGGCATTTGAGTTGGTTCCGAGTCTTTGCTAATGTGAACAGTGCTGCAATACGTGTGAATGTGTCTTTACAGAATGATTTATAATTCTTTAGAAATATACCCAGTAATGGAATGGCTGGGTCCGATGGTATTTCTGGTTCTAGATCCTTGAGGAATCACCACAGTCTTCCACAATGGTTGAACTAATTTACACTCCCACCAACAGTGTAAAAGCATTCCTATTTCTCCACATCCTCTCCAGCATCTGTTGTTTCCTAACTTTTTAATCATTGCCATTCTAACTGGTGTGAGATGGTATCTCATCGTGGTTTTGATTTGCATTTCTCTAATGACCAGTGATGATGAGCTTTTTTTATATCTGTTGGCCACATAATGTCTTCTTTTGAGAACTGTCTGTTCATAACCTTTGTCCACTTTTTGATGGGGTTGTTTTTTTCTTGTAATTTTGTTTAAGTTCCTTGTAGATTCTGGATATTAGCCCTTTATTGGATGGACAGATTGCAAAAATTTTCTCCCATTCTGTAGGTTGCCTGTTCACTCTGATGATAGTTTCTTTTGCCGTGCAGAAGCTCTTTAGTTTAATTAGATCCCATTTGTCAATTTTGGCTTTTGCTGCTATTGCTTTTGATGTTTTAGTTATGAAGTGTTTGCCCATGCCTATGTCCTGAATGGTATTGCCTAGGTTTTCTTCTAGGGTTTTTATGGTTTTAGATTTTATGTTTAAGTCTTTAATTCATCTTGAGTTAATTTTTGTATAAGGTGTAAGGAAGGGGTCCAGTTTCAGTTTTCTGCATGTGGCTAGACAGTTTTCCCAGCACCATTTATTAAATAGGGAATCCTTTCCCCATTGCTTTTGTCAGGCTGTCAAAGATCAGATGGTTGTAGATGTGTGGCATTATTTCTGAGGCCTCTGTTCTGTTCCATTGGTCTACATATCTGTTTTGGTACCAGTACCATGCTGTTTTGGTTACTGTATCCTTGTGGTATAATTTGAAGTCAGGTAGAGTGATACCTCCAGCTTTGTTCTTTCTGCTTAGGATTGTTTTGGCTATATGGGCTCTTTTTTGGTTCCATGTGAATTTTAAAGTAGTTTTTTCTAATTCTATGAAGAAAGTCAATGGTAGCTTGATGGGGATAGCATTGAATCTATAAATGACTTTGGGCAGTATGGCCATTTTCACAATATTGATTCTTACTATCTATGAGCATGGAATGCTTCCATTTGTTTGTGTCCTCTCTTATTTCCTTAAGCAGTGGTTTGTAGTTCTCCTTGAAGAGGTCCTTTACATCCCTTGTAAGTTGTATTCCATGGGCATTTAGTGCTATAAATTTCCCTCTAAACACTGCTTTGGCTGTGTCCCAGAGATTCTGGTACATTATGTTTTTGTTCTCATTGGTTTCAAAGAACTTATTTATTTCTGCCTTCACTTCATCATTTACCCAGTAGTCATTCAGGAGCAGGTTGTTCAGTTTCCATGTAGTTGTGCAGTTTTGAGTGAGTTTCTTAATCCTGAGTTCTAATTTGATTGCACTGTGGTCTGAGAGACTGTTTGTTATGATTTCCATTATTTTCCATTTGCTGAGGAGTGTTTTACTTCCAATTATGTGGTCAATTTTAGAGTAAGTGCGATGTGGTGCTGAGAAGAATGTACATTCTATTGATTTAGGGTGGAGAGTTCTGTAGATGTTTATTAGGTCCGCTTGGTCCAGTGCTGAGTTCAAGTCCTGAGTATCCTTGTTAATTTTCTGTCTCGTTAATCTGTCTAATATTGACAATGGGGTGTTAAAGTCTCCCACTATTATTGTGTGGAAGTCTAAGTCTCTTTGTAGGTCTCTAATAACTTGCTTTATGAATCTGGGTGCTCCTGTATTGGGTGCATATATATTTAGGATAGTTAGCTCTTCTTGTTGCATTGATCCCTTTACCATTATGTAATGCCCTTTTTTGTCTCTTTTGATCTTTGTTGATTTAAAGTCTGTTTTATCAGAGACTAAGATTGCAACCCCTGCTTTTTTTTTTTTTGGCTTGGTAAATATTCCTCCCTCCCTTTATTTTGAGCCTATGGGTGTCTCTGCATGTGAGACGGGTCTCCTGAACACAGCACACTGGTGGGTCTTGACTCTTCATCCAATTTGCCAGTCTATGTCTTTTAATTGGGGTATTTAGCCCATTTACATTTAACGTTAATATTGTTATGTGTGAATTTGATCCCGTCATTATGATACTAGCTGGTTATTTTGCCCATTAGTTGATGTAGTTTCTTCATTGTGTCGATGGTCTTTACAATTTGGTATGTTTTTGCCGTGGCTAGTACTGGTTTTTCCTTTCCATATTTAGTGCTTCCTTCAGGAGCTCTTGTAAGGCAGGCCTGGTGGTGACAAAATCTCTCAGCATTTGCTTGTCTGTACAGGATTTTCTTTCTCCTTTGCTTATGAAGCTTAGTTTGGCTGATATGAAATTCTGGATTGAAAATTATTTTCTTTAAGAATGTTGAGACATGAAGTCCTTGCCCACGCCTATGTCCTGAATGGTATTGCCTAGGTTTTCTTGTAGGATTTTAATGGTTTTAGGTCTAACATTTAAGTCTTTAATCCATCTTGAATTAATTTTTGTATAAGGTGTAAGGAAGGGATCCAGTTTCAGCTTTCTACATATGGCTAGCCAGTTTTCCCAGCACCATTTATTAAATAGGGAATCCTTTCCCCATTTCTTGTTTTTGTCAGGTTTGTCAAAGATCAGATAGTTGTAGATATGCGGCATTATTTCTGAGGGCTCTGTTCTGTTCCATTGATCTATGTCTCTGTTGTGGTACCAGTACCATGCTGTTTTGGTTACTGTAGCCTTGTAGTATAGTTTGAAGTCAGGTAGCGTGATGCCTCCAGCTTTGTTCTTTTGGCTTAGGATTGACTTGGCGATGCGGGCTCTTTTTTGGTTCCATATGAACTTTAAAGTAGTTTTTTCCAATTCTGTGAAGAAAGTCATTGGTAGCTTGATGGGGATGGCATTGAAGCTATAAATTACCTTGGGCTACTAGTATGGCCATTTTCACGATATTGATTCTTCCAACCCATGAGCATGGAATGTTCTTCCATTTGTTCGTATCCTCTTTTATTTCATTGAGCAGTGGTTTGTAGTTCTCCTTGAAGAGGTCCTTCGCATCCTTTGTAAGTTGGATTCCTAGCAAAAGCCAAAATTGACAAATGGGATCTCATTAAACTAAAGAGCTTCTGCACAGCAAAAGAAACTACCATCAGAGTGAACAGACAACCTACAGAATGGGAGAAAATTTTTGCAACCTACTCATCTGACAAAGGGCTAATATCCAGAATCTACAATGAACTCAAACAAATTTACAAGAAAAAAACAAACAACCCCATCAAAAAGTGGGCGAAGGACATGAACAGACACTTCTCAAAAGAAGACATTTATGCAGCCAAAAAACATGAAAAAATGCTCATCATCACTGGCCATCAGAGAAATTCAAATCAAAACCACAGTGAGATACCATCTCACACCAGTTAGATGCCATCTCACACCAGTCAGAATGGCCATCATTAAAAAGTCAGGAAACAACAGGTGCTGGAGAGGATGTGGAGAAATTGGAACACTTTTACACTGTTGGTGGGACTGTAAACTAGTTCAACCATTGTGGAAGTCAGTGTGGCGATTCCTCAGGGATCTAGAACTAGAAATATCATTTGACCCAGCCATCCCATTACTGGGTATATACCCAAAGGACTATAAATCATGCTGCTATAAAGACACATGCACACGTATGTTTATTGCGGCACTATTCACAATAGCAAAGAGTTGGAACCAACCCAAATGTCCAACAACGATAGACTGGATTAAGAAAATGTGGCACATATACACCATGGAATACTATGCAGCCATTAAAAATGATGAGTTCATGTCCTTTGTAGGGACATGGATGAAGCTGGAAACCATCATTCTCAGTAAACTATCGCAAGGACAGAAAACCAAATACCGCATGTTCTCACTCATAGGTGGGAATTGAACAGTGAGAACTCATGGACACAGGAAGGGGAACATCACACTCCGGGGACTGTTGTGGGGTGGGGGGAGGGGGGAGGGACAGCATTAGGAGATATACCTAATGCTAAATGACGAGTTAATGGGTGCAGCAAAACAACATGGCACATGGATACATATGTAACAAACCTGCACATTGTGCACATGTACCCTAAAACCTAAAGTATAATAATAAAAAAAAAAGAATGTTGAATATTGGCCCCCACTCTCCTCTGGCTTATAGGGCTTCTGCAGAGAGATCCAGTGTTAGTCTGATGGGCTTCCCTTTGTGGGTAACCCAACCTTTCTCTATGGCTGCCCTTAACATTTTTTTCCTTCATTTCAACTTTGGTCAGGCTGATGATTATGTGTCTTGGGGTTGCTCTTCTCGAGGAGTATCTTTGTGGTGTTCTCTGTATTTCCTGAATTTGAATGTTGGTCTGTCTTGCTATGTTGGGGAAGTTCTCCTGGATAATATCCTGAAGAGTGTTTTCCAACTTGGTTCCATTCTGTCACTTTCAGGTATACCAATCAAAGGTAGGTTTGGCCTTTTCACATAGTCCCATATATCTTGGAGGCTTTGTTCATTCCTTTTCATTTTTTTTTTCTCTAATCTTGTCTTCACTCTTTATTCCATTAAGTTGATCTTCAATCTATGATATCCTTTCTTCCACTTGATCAATTTGGCTATTGATACTTGTGTATACCTCATGAAGTTCTCGTGCTGTGTTTTTCAGCTCCCTCAGGTCATTTATGTTCTTCTCTAAACTGGTTATTCTAGTTAGCAATTCCTCTAACCTTTTTTCAAGGTTCTTAGCTTCCTTGCATTGGGTTAGAACATGTTCCTTTACTTGGAGGAGTTTGTTATTACCCACCTTCTGAAGCCTACTTTCTGTCAGTTTGTCAAACTCATTCTCCGTCCAATTGTGTTCACTTGCTGGTGAGGAGCTGTGATCCTTTGGAGGAGAAGTGGCATTCTGATTTTTGGAATTTTCAGCCTTTTGCGCTGGTTTTTCCTCACCTTCGTGGATTTATCTACCTTTGCTCTTTGATGTTGGTGACCTTCGGATAGGGTTTTTGTGTGGACATCCTTTTTGTTGATGTTGATGCTATTCCTTTCTGTTTGTTAGTTTTCGTTCTAACAGTCAGGCCCCTCTGCTGCAGGTCTGCTGGAGTTTGCTGGAGGTCCATTCCAGACACTGTTTGACTGAATATTACCAGCAGAGGCTGCAGAACAGCAAAGATTGCTGCCTGTTCCTTCCTCTGGAAGCTTCGTCCCAGAAGGGCACCTGCAAGATGATAGCCGGAGCTCTCCTGTATGAGGTGTCTGTCGACCCCTGATGGGAGGTGTCTCCCAGTCAGGAGGCATGGGGGTCAGGGACCCACTTGAGGAGGCAGTCTATCCCTTAGCAGAGCTCGAGCGCTGTTCTGGGAGACCCGCTGCTCTCTTCAGAGCTGGCAGGCAGGAATGCTTAAGTCCGCTGAAGCTGCACCCACAGTTGTCCCTTCCCCCAGGTGCTCTGTTCCAGGGAGATGGGAGTTGTATCTATAAGCCCCTGATTGGGGCTGCTGCCTTTCTTTCAGAGATGCCCTGTCCAGGGAGGAGGAATATAGAGAGGCAGTCTGGCTACAGTAGCTTTGCGAAGCTGCGGTGGGCTCCACCCAGTTCAAACTTCCAGGTGGCTCTGTTTAGACTGTGAGTGGAAAACCACCTACTCAAGCCTCAGTGATGGCGGATGCCCCTCGCCCCACCAAGCTTGAGCATCCCAGGTCAACTTCAGACTGCTGTGGTGGCAGTGAGAATTTCATGTCACTGGATCTTAGCTTGCTGGGTTCCATGGGGGTGGGATCCGCTGAGCTAGACCACTTGGCTCCCTGGCTTCAGCCCCCTTTCCAGGGGAGTGAACAGTTCTGTCTCGCTGGTGTTCCAGGCGCCACTGGGGTATGAAAAAAAAACCCCTGCAGCTAGCTCGGTGTCTGCCCAAACGGCCGCCCAGTTTTGTGTGGCCCTGGTGGTGTAGGCACCTGAGGGAATCTCCTGGTCTGCGGGTTACCAAGACCATGGGAGACATGTAGTATCTGGGCCAGAATGCACCATTCCTCACAGCACAGTCTCTCATGGTTTCCCTTGGCTAGGGGAGGGAGTTTCCCCATCCCTTGTGCTTCCCGGGTGAGGCAATGCCCCACCCTGCTTCGGCTCGCCCTCTGTGGGCTGCACCCACTCTCTAACCAGTCCCAATGAGATGAGTCAGGCACTTCAGTTGGAAATTCAGAAATCACCTGCCTTCTGCGCTGATCTTGCTGGCAGCTGCAGACCGGAGCTGTTCCTATTCGGTCATCTTGCCAGCCACAGTGTACCAAATTTTCTTTCTTTTCTTTTTTTTCTTTTTTTTTTTTGAGATGGAGTTTCGCTCTTGTTGCCCAGGCTGGAGTGCAATGGTGCAATCTTGGCTCACCGCAACCTCCACCTCCCAGGTTCATGTGATTCTCCTGCTTCAGCCTCCCTAGTAGCTGGGATTACAGGCATGCGCTACCATGCCCAGCTAATTTTATATTTTTAGTAGAGACAGGGTTTCTCCATGTTGGTCAGGCTGGTCTCAAACTCCCAACCTCAGGTGATCCACCTGCCTTGGCCTCCCAAAGTGCTGGGATTACAGGCATGAGCCACGTGCCCAGTCCCATATTTTCTTTATCCAGTCTATCACTGATGGGCACTTGGGTTGGTTCCATGTCTTTGCTATTGTAAATAGTGCTGCAATAAACAAACATGTGCATGTGTCTTTTTTTTTTTTTTTTTTTGAGACGGAGTCTTGCTCTGTCACCCAGGCTGGAGTGCAGTGGCGCAATCTCGGCTCACTGCAAGCTCCGCCTCCCGGGTTCACGCCATTCTCCTGCCTCAGCCTCTCCGAGTAGCTGGGACTACAGGCGCCCGCCACCACGCCCGGCTAATTTTTTTGTATTTTTAGTAGAGACGGGGTTTCACCGTGGTCTCGATCTCCTGACCTCGTGATCCACCCGCCTCAGCCTCCCAAAGTGCTGGGATTACAGGCGTGAGCCACCGCGCCCGGCTGCATGTGTCTTTATAGTAGAATGACTTATATTCCTTTGGGTATATACCAAGTAATGGGACTGCTGGGCCAAATGGTATTTCTGGTTCTAGACCCTTGAGGAATCACTATACTGTCTTCCACAATGGACTAATTTACATTCCCGCCAAGAATGTAAAAGGATTCCTATTTCTCCAGAGCCTCGCCAGCATCTATTGTTTTTTGACTTTTTAATAATCATCATTCTGACTGGTGTGAGATGGTATCTCATTGTGGTTTTGATTTTCATTTCTCTGATGATCAGTGATGTTGAGCTTTTTTCATGTTTGTTGGCCGCATAAATGTCTTCTTTTGAGAAGTGTCTGTTCATATCCTTTGCCTATGTTTTGATGCGGTTTTTTTTAATTATAAATTTGCTTAGGTTCCTTGTAAATTCTGGATATTAGCACTTAGGGTAGATTGCAAAAATTTTCTCCCATTCTGTAGATTGCCTGTTTACTCTGATGATTGTTTCTTTTGCTGTGCAGAAGCTCTTTAGTTTAATTAGATCCCATTTGTCAATTTTGGTTTTTATTGCATTTGCTTTTGGCATTTTCATCATGAAGTCTTTGCCCACGCCTATGTCCTGAATGGTATTGTCTAGGTTTTCTTCTAGGGTTTTTATGGTTTTGGGTTTTACATTTAAGTCTTTAATTCATCTTGAGTTAATTTTTGTGTAAGGTGTATGGAAGGGATCCAGTTTCAGTTTTCTGCATATGGCTAGCCAGTTCTCTCAGCACCATTTATTGAATAGGAGATCCTTTCCTCATTGCTTGTTTTTGTCAGGTTTCTTGAAGATCAGATGGTTGTAGATGTGTGGTGTTATTTGGTTATTTCTGAGGTCTCTGTTCTGTTTCACTGGTCTATATATCTGTTTTGGTACCAGTACCATGCTGTTTTGGTTACTGTAGCTTTGTAGTATAGCTTGAAGTCAGGTAATGTGATGCCTCCAGATCTGTTCTTTTTGCTTAGCTATACGGGATCTTCTTTGATTCCATATAAAATTTAAGGTAGTTGTTTCTAATTCTGTGAAGAATGTCAATGGTAGTTTGATGGGAATAGCATTGAATCTATAAATTATTTTGGGCAGTAAGAAAACTTCAGGCCAATATCCCTGATAAACATCAATGTGAAAATCCTCAATAAAATACTGGCAAACTGAATCCAGCAGCACAACAAAAAAATTTATCCACCACGATCAAGTCAGCTTCATCTCTGGGGCAAGGCTGGTTCAACATACGCAAATCAATAAACATAATCCATCACATAAACAGAACCAAAGACAAAAACCACATGATTATCTCAATAGATGCAGAAAAGGCCTTTGATAAAATTCAACATCCTTCATGTTAAAAACTCTCAATAAACTACATATTGATGGAACATATCTCAAAATAATAAGAGCTACTTATGACGAACCCACAGCCAATATCATACTGAATGGGCAAAAGCTAGAAGCATTCCCTTTGAAAACCGGCACAGGACAAGGACGTCCTCTCTCACCACTCCTATTCAACATAGTAATTGGAAGTTCTGGCCAAGGCAATCACGCAAGAGGAAGAAATAAAGAGTATTCAAATAGGAAGAGAGGAAGTCAAATTGTCTCTGTTTGTAGACAACATGACTTTATATTTAGAAAACCCTATCATCTCACCCCCCAAAAAGTCCTTAAACTGATAAGCAACTTCAGCAAAGTCTGAGGATACAAAATCAATGTGCAAAAATCACAAGCATGCATTTACATCCACACTAGACAATCAGAGAGCCAAATCATGAATGAACTCCCACTTACAATTGCTACAAAGGGAATAAAATACCTAGGAATACAGCTAACAAGGGATATGAAGGACCTCTTCAAGGAGAACTACAAACCATTGCTCAAGGAAACAAGCAAGAACACAAATGATAAAACATTCCATCCTCATGGATAGGAAGAATCAATATCATGAAAAGTGCTCTTTTGAAGATACATGTGACTGGGGATGAAGAGAGAGAAGATTTCTGGAGTGTCCATTCTTCACAGTTCAACAAAATAATCTTTTAAAAATAGAAATAAGACCATGCATCTCTGCTACTTAGAACCATTTCAGAGTTTTCCTTTGCTCTTAGGAGAAATTCAGAAAGGTTAACATGGCTTGGAAGAAGGTAAGCTCCATGATAAATAGGGGACTTATATTTTTCAATGATGTCTCACCAATTCCATGAACAGTGCCTGGGATATAGGAGGTACTTAACAAATAATTGTTAGATAAAAGAATTATTACAAATCTTTCCACAGCACTGCCCTGCCTATCTCTCTAGCCTCGTTACATACCACCCTCCCCTTTGCTTTCCTTTCTCCAGCTGAAATAAGTATATATTGCACACATATTCCATTTCTTCAAATGGAATATGCTCCATCCTACCTCCAGATCTTTGAATATGCAGTTCCCTCTACCTGGAACGTTCTTTTCCCAACTTTTTGACTTGTGTATACATCAGTTTCAGCTTTAACATTATTTCCCTCAGAAGGTCTTTTCTGACCCTCATCTTGGCCAGGTCTCTTGTATTCTTCTATAGCACCATTTTGTAACACTCATCACGCTTGTAATTACTTACTCAATGTCTGTCTTTCCCAATAGATTCTACTTTCCATGAGAACACGTTTGGGATTTGTTTTATTCAAGGCTGATTCTCCTTGCCTAGCAATAATGCCTGGCAAAAAGCAGGCACTCGGGAAGCATCTGTTTTTATGAATGAATGAAAGAATGAATGAATCAACGAGATGACAAGGTGAGCCAAAGAAACAGGTGGTCCTATTTATATGCAGTAGATCATTTAACAAGCACCCTCCTGTAGAAGGAAGAAAGAGAATTCCTTATATGCCCTATCATTATGATGATGGTGAAAAAGATAACAATAAATGGATCAGTCTAGATTACCTGAGAGGTGTCCACTGATGCCTCCTCCTCATTTTCTTTAGCAGCTCTGTTTTAACATAAATAAAGTTGTTTCACTCAATGGCAAGACTGATAGAATTTTGTTCAGTGATAAAGATTTTCATTTCCAACTTTTGAGACCCCATAAGTTATATCCTTTAATGTATTAAATATAACATCATTATAAAAATAAAAATGAAGCCAGGTGCAGTGGTGCCTGCCTGTAATCCCAGCTACTTGGGAGGCTGAGGCTAGAGGGTCACTTGAGCCCAGGAGTTCGATGTCAGCCTGGGTAACACAGTGAGATCTCATCTTTAAACAATAAAAAAAAAATTTTTAAATGAGTTTATAAAATTAGACAGTAATGATGAACATTAATCTAATAGCTTCACTTCTTAATGTAGAAGTATTTTAATTTTGTTAACTCTTTAAAAATACTTTTATCATTTTTTATTATAAATGTTAAACATGCTCATAATATTTCAACAAAATCTAAGTAAGCAAGGTAGAACATAGCTCCCTTCACTCGGTGTGACTCTCCTCACTCCCAGAACACAGCACTATAATGTACAGTCTTTCTGAATGATTGTGACAATTTATTCTTCCACCCATAGTTGTATTTGAGTGCTCATTTCCCCACATTCTTAACAATGCTGGACTGTATCAATCTTTCAGTTTTTGCCAATCTAAAATTGTAGAAAAAATAAATGCATTTCAGTTTGTATTTCTATGAGCATGAATGATGTAGGCTAACTTTTATACATTTAATGGGCAACATAGTGAGACCCTGTCTTCCAAAAAAAAAAAAAAAGGAAAAAAAATTTGAGTGAAAAATACATTACAAAAGAATATATACAGCATACTTTTATTACATAAAAGTTTTTTTAGAAAAGACAAATCCAAATAATATGTTGTTTGGGAATTCATACATATGTGGGAATGCAATTAAAAACCCCAAGGAGGCTGGGTGCGGCAGCTCACACCTGTAAACTGGGCACTTTGGGAGGCTGATGAGGGTAGATCACCTGAGGTCAGGAGTTCGAGACCAGCCTGGCCAACATGGTGAAACCCTGTCTCTACTAAAAATACAAAAATTAGCTGGATGTGGTGGTGGGCACCTGTAATTCCAGCTACTTGGGGGGCTGAGGCAGGAGAATAGCTTGAACCTGGGAGGCGGAGGTTGCAGTGAGCCAAGATCGCACCACTGCACTCCAGCCTGGGCAACAAGAGTGAAATTCCATCTTAAAACAATACAAAACTAAACCAAACCAAACCAAGCCAAACCAAACCAAATCAAACCCAAGGAAGTGATTAACACAAAATTTAGTAAACTGGTTACCTCTGAAGGTAAGATACACTACGCTAACACCAATCAAAAGAGAGTAAGAGTAGATATACTAATTTCAGACAGAACAGATTTCACAGCAAGGAAAATCTGGGGGGATAAAGAGGGATATTACATAATGATAAAGGGATCAATACTCCAAGCAGACATAACAATGTTTTTTTTTTTTGAGATGGAGTTTTGCTCTTGTCGCCCAGCCTGGAGTGCAATGGTGTGATCTCGGCTCACTGAAACCTCCACCTCCCGGGTTCAAGTGATTCTCCTGCCTCAACCTCCCAAGTAGCTGGAACAACAGGCACATGCCAGCACGCCTGGCTAATTTTTTTGTATTTTTAGTAGAGACAGGGTTTCAGCATGTTGGCCAGGCTGGTCTCGAACTCCTGACCTCAGATGATCTGCCTGCCTCGGCCTCCCAAAGTGCTGGGATTACAGCCAGGAGCCATTGTGCCCAGCACAACATAACAATCTTTAATGTGTGTATGAGTCTAACAGAGCATCAAACTATATAAGGCAAAAACTGATTTGTTGAGCTTTTTAGTCATTGTTAGGATGGAGTAGTGACTTCTAAGCTCCTTACATGCCAGATGAGAAACTGGAAGTCCTTGACTTTTAATTTTGTTCACACTGCGTGTGTGTGTGTGTGTGTGTGTGTGTGTGTGTGTGTGTGTGTGTCTATAATAAAGCTTTTTTTTTCTTGTGTTGCTTTCTGAGTAGAATCAAAGCTTAAAATGTGTAAGTAATCAAATCCATCAATCTTTTCCTTATAGCTCTTCAGTTTGTCACACTCTCACAATTACAAAAATATTGTTTTATATTTTCTTCTATTTTTATGTCTTTTTATGTTTAATTTTTATTCATCTGCAATTTATTTTTGTTAATGTTATGAGGTTAAAATCTAACTTAAAATTTTTTCCAGTTAGATCATCTGATTTTCCTAACACAAATATAATTATAAATATAAATGTAAATCATGGAACTATAACTACCAGTACAATCTCTATGGAAGGCAATTTGGCAATACCTATGAAAACTACAGGCAGGGCACGGTCGCTCATGCCTGTAATCCCAGCACTTTGAGAGGCCGAGGTGGGCGGATCATGAGGTCAGGAGGCTGAGATCATCCTGACTAACACGGTGAAACCCCATCTCTACTAAAAATACAAAAACAAAATTAGCCGGGCATGGTGGCGGGCGCTGTAGTCCCAGCTACTCGGGAGGCTAAGGCGGGAGAATGGCATGAACCCAGGAGGCAGAGCTTGCAGTGAGCCAAGATCATGCCACTGCACTCCAGCCTGGGCAACAGAGCGAAACTCCGTCTCAAAAAAAAAAAAAAAAAAAAAAACTACAAATGCACAAACCGTCTGATCAACAACTATCCTTTTATGACTCTATACTATAAATATACTTGTATATATGCACAATGACACATATTCAAGGTTATTAGTAAACTAACTAGTTGTAAAACAAGATTAGAAACAACTTTAAATCCCTCAATAGAGAATTTACTCAGTGAATCACGGTACAGTCATATAGCAGAAATTATGTAGCTGCTTTAAAGAAATTAAGAATTATCACATTGTTAAGAGAAAAAAGCAAAGTGTAGAATAATGTGTAAAGGTGGCGCCATTTGTGTCAGGAAAGGAAAAGTCAAAGAATATATATAAAATGTATATACATAAATTGTTTCTGAAAGGATACACAAAAAACTGGAAACACATTACTTTTTTTTTTTTTTTTTTGAGACAGAGTCTTGCTCTGCTGCCCAGGCTGGAGTGCAGTGGCGTGATCTCAGCTCACTGCAACCTCTTACCTCCCAGGTTCAAGTGATTCTCTTGCCTCAGCCTCTTGAGTAGCTGGGACTACAGGCATGTGCTACTACACCTGGCTAAATTTTTGTATTTTTACTACAGACAGGGTTTCACCATGTTGGCCAGGCTGGTCTCGAACTCCTGACCTCAGATGATCCACCCGCCTCAGCCTCCCAAAGTGCTGGGATTACAGGCATGAGCCACCACACCCGACCAGAACACATTACTTTCAAGAATGGAAAGTAGGCAGCTAGAGGACACAGGGGGAAGGAGATTCTTTACTATTATTACATAGAAATGTGTATTAATATATACTCCTTTGTACCATGTGCCTCTTCTACATAAGTAAGTAAAAGGATCAACTTAGATAGGAAAGAAAACAACGTTTAAAAGAAAACAGAACAAAATCATGGGGGTTTACAAAAGAAAAAAAAGCGTTTTTTTTTGTTTGTTTTGAGACAGAATCTCGCTCTGTTGCCCAGGCTGGAGTGCAGTGGCACAATCACAGCTCACTGCAGTTTTGACCTCCTGGGCTCAAGTGATCCTCTTACCTCAGCCTTCCAAGTAACTGGGACTACAGGCATGTGCTATTACACTCGGCTAATTTTTCTGTATTTTTTGTAGGACAGGGTTTCACCATGTTGCCCAGGCTGGCCTCAAAGTCCTGGGCTCAACTGATTTGCCCACCTCGGCAAAAGTGTTATGATTACAGGCATGAGTCACTGTGCCTGGCTAGAAAAAAAGGCTTTAAATATAAAGAACATGGGTAGTGGGTACACAGATATTTGTTATGCTATTATCAGTAGTTTTCAGTTAAACAAGTACTTGACTATTCATAAGGCACCAATAGAGTAGGTGGAGAGATTATAGGGATTTTAAATTTTCTTCTTTTCAATATTTTCTAATCTGCCTATGATGAACAAGTATTAGTTCTGAGATGAGAAAATGAGATATTTTTAATATCAAAATTTTAAAATAGAAATGAGTTGAAACTCAGACAAATCACTATGTTGGAATAATGAATGTTGAATGCTTTCTGCAGATCATATAATATGTTTATTATCACGATAAAAATAGAGGAGGAAGAACTATAGACTAAAAGATTTAAAAACAGTGTTGGTAAGAATGGAAGAAGAATCTCCTCCTTACCACCACCTCCTAATTCATGTGAGCAGCCCACATAAACAGCTTTGATCAAGCAGATGGTCCCAGAAAATTCCTGGACAACTATTCAAGTCTAGGGTAATTTGTGTTATTACAAAGGAGTGAAGTGAAATTACGAAGGTACGCTAGTTCCCATTAACATTTGTCAGGTCAACAGAGTGCTTTTATAGAAGGGTGTGCAGGGTAGAGAATGCCATCAGTCACACACAGGACACGTTAAGAGTGGAACATTTACAAAAGTTTGGGAATTATTTTTGTCATAAAGCTTGTATTCACCTTCACAGGTGAAAAGATAAAATTTCTCAGAACAATACTAGAGCAAATAAGGCAAACCAATTTTCTATGGTGATATGTTATCTATTTAGGCAACTGATATTCATTAATCAGGTTATGTTAAGGTCTTTATGTGTCAAGTAATGCATAAGAATACCTTTGTTGGTGAAGAATCTGTAGATGCTCAAAGTATAATTGGCCCAGAGAATTTATGCTAATCACAACCTCTTCTTCAGACACCAAGTCTACCTTGAATGGGTTTGCTGTGACACGGCACTTCAGGTCTCCTTCTCCATCTGCCAATATCAGACTGCCTGTGTCCCCTGAGCATGAAATCAGCCTAGAAAACAAAACAGGAAGAGAAAAACAAGCTGCTACAGATTTACATGGCCCTATGTGATTTGTACTTCCAAGTAATTAATTAGTAAATCAATATTCATGTGACATAGCCATAGATAAGGCAACAGAGAAAAGTTAATGAGAGCATTGGCTTTGGTGCCAAAGAGCTTAAATTGAGCATAACTCTACCATATACGTTATAACTTTGGATAACAAAGTTATCCAACTTTTCTGGGTCTTGGTTTCCTTATCTGTAAAGTGAAAATAACAAAAGCAACAACAAAGTTTTTGGAGAGAATTAAATGAGATCACATGTGTAAAGCTCTTGACACAGTGCCAGACACATTTAAAAAAAACACACACACAATAAATGTTAGCTATCATCATCGTCATCATCATCACCTTGGTCTGGAAGGTCTAGTAACTTTCTAGATTTTGGTGTGTAAAATCTAAATATTGTTTTTCTTTCTCATTCCAACCACATACTCAGAAATTGAGGAAATAACACAGATTGGGTCCACAGTGAGATGGAACCAGATCAAATTTTTTTTTTTTTTTTTTTTTTTTGAGACAGAGTCTCGCTCTGTCACCCAGGCTGGAGTTCAGTGGCGCAATCTCGGCTCACTGCAAGTACCGCCTCCCGGGTTCACGCCATTCTCCTGCCTCAGCCTCTCCGAGTAGCTGGGACTACAGGCGCCCGCCACCACGCCCGGCTAATTTTTTATATTTTTTTAGTAGAGACGGGGTTTCACCGTGGTCTTGATCTCCTGACCTCCTGATTCGCCCGCCTCGGCCTCCCAAAGTGCTGGGATTACAAGCGTGAGCCACCGCGCCCGGCCTCAAATTTTTATTTACCTATTTATTGCCTGATTCCCACCAGCCTCCAATTTCACAGGTACACTGTTAGGATGTTTTAGATCCACAAGAATTATGTAAGCTCAGACACAGGCACTTAAAATCCCTCAAAGCTAGATATTTCCCTTTCTCCAGTGCACAGTGTCCCCAGTAAATGTTCACAGGATTCTTTAAGGAAGGTAAAAAGAGACAGTTTATGTTCTTATGATGTCTTTTCAGTCCTTCTCCATGGATTCTATGCCTTCTCTTCAAGATGCTTAGGATCTGGAAATTAACTCTGGAGACAGCTGAGAGGCTGTCTCTCACTGCCCACTGAACCCAGACAGAGTTCTTTTGATTATTCCATTAAGTAGGACTGTAGTTCATATATGTCAGTCTAATGCACCCCACCATAAATTGCTTACTGCCCCAAGCATTAAACCATTTTGAGTATTACATGGGCCCTACCACACATAATGGAATTATGTTCACCTTGTCTCTGACAACTAAATGTTTCTACTCTGCCTCTGCTACCTGGAGTCTCATTATCTCCACTGAAATCAGGGAGACCATTTTAATGGCATCATTTCCCACCATTATCTCCAGCCCACAAAAGGAAGATGTTCACTACAATGCTTTCCAAGTGCTCCCTCATCAGTTTCTCAGTGAAGGGGGTATGTTCTGGATTCTCGTGGGGGACAGAATCCAGAGGGCCTAGATGAGCTGGTTGCATGAAACAAATCCACTTCAACATCTTTATCTCTCTAAGTCTATGGATCATTTCCTCTATACCATGCCAAGGAATTCCTGATATCTCAGCTTCATTCAGAAGAATCCATAGCTGAGTTCAGATTATAATTAACCAACTAAGCCATCAATTAGAGCCATTCTCAGTTGCCCAAGCTAGCATATCAAATCTACATTATCTGGTATGTGTACCTGAGTCAATAAATTTAGTCTGATCTACAATTAAGTTCCTTCTTTCTGGTCTAGGAATTCCTCAGAAACCATTTCCATTTATATTTCCCAGGTTTTTTTTGCCATTATATAGTCTTACAATTTTTCAGGCATGCAAGCCTTCTCCCCCTGGGTTTGACTGTAATTGGCTCTCTGGGCACGTTGGGATCTGACTCTCTGATGATGGGTCTGTAGGCGGTGAAGGGTGGTAGGGGTCGGGCACAAAGAGAATTGGAATCCCCGTGCATGTATATTTTAGGTGAGGTCAATACAGGGTATCCAAGCAAGGCAGGATCAGCTTCACCTGCCTTTATAGGAGGGGTTGCTTCTGCTGAAATGGGAGGGCCAGTGAAATTTTGAGGTTTGACTATTTAGAATTACCCAACTCTTCCCAAATATTGTTATTCAATTTTTAAAAAAATTGTTTATTTTTTTAGAGACAGGGTCTTGCTCCATCATCCAGGCTGGAGTGCAGTGGTGCGATCATAGTTCACTGCAGCCTTAAATCACTCAGCTCAAGTGATCCTTTCACCACAGCCTCCTGAGTAGCTAGGACAACAGGTGTGTGCTACCATGCCCGGTTAGTTTTTTAATTTTTTATAGAGATGCAGTCTCACTTTGTTGTCCAGTCTGGTCTACAACCCTTGACCTCAAGCAATCCTCCTGCCTTGGCCTCTCAAAGTATTGGGATTATAGGTGTGAACCACTGCACTCAGCCTGCTATTCAATTTTGAAGAGTCCTACGTTTTCCCAGTTAATGCCTGAAATTAACTTATGGACTAATTCAGTGACCTGCAATATCAAACTCTGCATCTGATTTTCAGCTATATGTACCTGCAGCTACAGAAGATATGAGGACTTTTAGGATTGTCACAGAAAATTAACAATCTTCTGATAATACCTTGAGCTAAGAATTTAAAGCCCTGAGACTATTGTTTTCTTTCTTTAAACTCTTCAGTGAAGTTGAAGCAGCCAAGCCACCTCAGAGCTCTGAATTCTGCATGATAATCATAATGCAATATGGCCCTACCTCTTGGTCTGCTTTCAATGGGCCACTTTATTTTAGTTGACCACCAGTGGTCATTTAAGTAATGTTGCCACAGAATTTTGTGGTCTATTATTAGTTGTATTAGTTTGGCAGGGCTGCCATAAGAAAATATCAGAAACTGGGTAGCTTGAACAACAGAAATTTATTTTCTCATAATTCTGGAGGCTAGAAGTCAAAGATCAAGGTGTCAGAAAGTTGAGTTTCTTGTGAGGCCTATTTCCTGGGCTTGCAGATGGCTGCCTTAACACTGTGTCTTCACGTGGTTGTCCCTCTGTGCCTGCATCTGTGTCCTAATCTCCTCTTCTTACAAGGGCACCCAGGTACAATGGATTACAGCCTACCCTAATCATCCCATTTTAACTTATTTACTGCTTTAAAGATCCTATCTCAAAATATAGTCACATTCTGAGGTACTAGAGGTTAGGGCTCAACACCTGAATTTTGGGATAACACAATTCAGCCTGTAACAATAGTATCCCAACCTCTATTGGTAAATATGTCCTCACTGCCTCCAAATCCAGCTAGGTCAGCCAGCCAATCTCATATTCCCATCCTTGAGAGCTGCTGCTTATATTCATTTATAATACCAACTACTTTATCAACCAAGGCTCAACTGTAGAAAACAAAAACAAAAACAACTCTGGCTATTTTAAGCAGAAAATAAATGACTTCATATGAATAATTTGTTGCTTACATCACGAGAAGGGTTGAGGTAGTAGGTTCCAGGCTGCATGTCCAGGAATGACCCCTAGAACAGTACTGTGTAACTGTATGGCCAACTGACCTTCTATCTTAGCTAGAATCAGGAATTTGAGTTATCAGAATTCACTATGACAACTGCTGGGCTCTAGGATCATGCCACCTTAGCTATAATTCAGAGATGAGTAAATCATGGCCTTAACTAATGGCCTTAGAGCCACTCTACAGGTGCCAAATCCATATACGCAAAATGGGGAACTCAGTCCTGAAATCAAGGTTTTTTTAAGTGCATCTGATTGGTGGAAACTGAATTACATCAGAACCTGTAGCTACAAGGGAGTCTGGGAAATGAAGAAATGTAGTTTTTAGCTTTCCAGTTACTACAGTAGCCAAAGGCCCTCTAGAAGTAAGTCAGTACAGAAGCAGAATTAATACCATATTTACCATACCAAGTTAATTATCACCTGGACCCTAAAACATGGCAAAGACAGCATGGAAAGAGAAAATTACAGATTAACTTACTTATGAACGCAAGTGTAAAAATTGTGAAGGCTGTACTATCCTTCAGGATAGTAGAAAATAACATATTGTGGCCAGGAGGTTATATGCATGCATTGATTCAATTGCCAAACTGCAAAAGCCTTGAGAAACAGTCTCTTTTAAGTTCTTATTTAGGGCAGGCATGGTGGCTCATGCCGATAACTGCAACACTTTGGGAGGAAGAGGAGGGAGAATCATTTGAGGCCAGGAGTTTGATACCAGCTGGGGCAACACAGCAAGACTCTGTCTCTATTAAAAGAGCAAAATTAAATTTAAAAAATTATGTTTACTAAGTTATTGGCATAGAGTGTGGCTCAGTGAATAGATATATTTTAAACTTTTGATGATTCTAACATAACTGAATTAATTTCTCATTATAATGTATTGACCTTTTATAAGATTTTCATGGAAAAAATCATCTACATAAAACTACAGTAGCCTGCCTGCCTGCCTGCCTGCCTGCCTGCCTGCCTTCCTTCCTTCCTTCCTTCCTTCCTTCCTTCCTTCCTTCCTCTCTCTCTCTCTCTCTCTTTCCTTTCTTTCTTCCTTTCTTCTTTTCCCTCTCTGGCCCAGGCTGCAATCTACTCGGCTTGCTGCTGCCCGCGCCGCGGACTGCCTGGGACTGCCGGCGCGCGCCACCGCTGCCTGCCTTTTCTCCTTTCGCTGCAGGCACACGTTCGCCATCTTGGCCACGCTGGTCACCAGCTCCTGACGCCGAGTGCTCTGCCCGCCTCAGCCTCCCGAGGTACTGGGACTGCAGACTGAGTCTCGCTCACCCAGTGCTCGGTGTTGCCCGGGCTGGAGTGCGGTGGCGTGGTTTGGCCTCGCGGCAGCCTCCGCCCCCCAGCCGCCTGCCTTGGCCTACCAGGGTGCTGGGATTGCAGCCCCTGCCCTGCTGCCGCCCCATCTGGGAGGTGGGGAGCGCCTCTGCCCAGCCACCCACCGTCTGGGAAGTGAGGAGCGCCTCTGCCCGGCCGCCCCGTCTGGGAAGTGAGGAGCGCCTCTGCCCGGCCACCCATCGTCTGGAAAGTGAGGAGCGCCTCTGCCCGGCCTCCCATCGTCTGGGAGGTGAGGAGCGCCTCTGCCCGGCCGCCCCGTCCGGGAGGAAGTGAGGAGTGCCTCTGCCCGGCCGCCCCGTCCGGGAAGAAGTGAGGAGCGCCTCTGCCCGGCCGCCCCGTCCGGGAAGAAGGGAGGAGCGCCTCTGCCTGGGCGCCCCGTCCGGGAAGAAGTGAGGAGCGCCTCTGCCCGGCCGCCCCATCTGGGAAGTGAGGAGTGCCTCTGCCCGGCCGCCCCGTCCGGGAAGAAATGAGGAGCGCCTCTGCCCGGGCGCCCCGTCCGGGAAGAAGTGAGGAGCGCCTCTGCCCGGCCGCCCCATCCGGGAAGAAGTGAGGAGCGCCTCTGCCTGGCCGCCCCATCTGGGAGGTGAGGAGCGCCTCTGCCCGGCCACCCATCGTCTGGGAAGTGAGGAGTGCCTCTGCCCGGCCACCCACCGTCTGGGAAGTGAGGAGCGCCTCTGCCCGGCCACCCACCGTCTGGGAAGTGAGGAGCGCCTCTGCCCGGCCGCCCCGTCTGGGAAGTGAGGAGCGCCTCTGCCCGGCCGCCCCGTCTGGGAAGTGAGGAGTGCCTCTGCCCGGCCACCCATCGTCTGGGAAGTGAGCAGCGCCTCTGCCCGGCCACCCATCGTCTGGGAGGTGAGGAGCGCCTCTGCCCGGCCGCCCCGTCCGGGAAGAAGTGAGGAGCGCCTCTGCCCGGCCGCCCCGTCCGGGAAGCAGTGAGGAGCGCCTCTGCCCGGGCGCCCCGTCCGGGAAGAAGTGAGGAGCGCCTCTGCCCGGCCACCCCGTCCGGGAAGAAGTGAGGAGCGCCTCTGCCCGGCCGCCCCGTCCGGGAAGAAGTGAGGAGCGCCTCTGCCCCGGCGCCCCATCCGGGAAGAAGTGAGGAGCGCCTCTGCCCGGCCGCCCCGTCCGGGAAGAAGTGAGGAGCGCCTCTGCCCGGCCGCCCCGTCTGGGAGGTGAGGAGCGCCTCTGCCCGGCCACCCATCGTCTGGGAAGTGAGGAGCGCCTCTGCCCGGCTGCCGCATCTGGGAAGTGAGGAGTGCCTCTGCCCGGCCACCCATCGCCTGGGAGGTGAGGAGCGCCTCTGCCCGGCCACCCATCGTCTGGGAAGTGAGGAGCGCCTCTGCCCAGCCACCTATCGTCTGGGAAGAAGTGAGGAGCGTCTCTGCCTGGCCGCCCCGTCTGGGAAGTGAGGAGCTCCTCTGCCTGGCCGCCCCGTGTCTGGGTGGAAGTGAGGAGCTCCTCTGCCTGGCCGCTCCGTCTGGGAGGTCTACCACGGAGGCCAGAAGCAATGTGGGGGCTGGACGTGGTGGCTCACGCCTGTGGTCCCGGCACTCTGGGGGGCGAGGCGGGTTGATCACTTCGGGCTAGGAGTTCGAGACCAGTCTGGCCAACTTGGCGAAACATGAAGAATACAACAGACAAACCAACCAACCAACTCAGTGACAACAAAACAGGTCTACCCTGGAGTCATACTCTAATTTTTTCTATTTTCCTCCCTTTCTGATCCTTTATTCCACTTTCTTTTTCTTCCTCTTCCTTCTCCCTCTTCTTTGTCAAATAGAGGATTGAGTTATTATCACTGATCCATATAAAGTCCCTCTCTCATTTATTTTAACTCCCACCCCCCATTTCTATTCCCCGACTTCCCATGTGCAACCTTCCTAATATGTTTGATACGCATCTTTTTGTTTGTATGTATTTTTAGAAAATGTTTATTGTTTTTGTATGCAAAAAAAATTAATAAAAAAAAAAAACTACAGTAATGATATAGTAAAAATGAAAGCATCTGGCATAATCTGATGTTCCTTTAGTGAAATAATATGAAAATATAATGGAAACCAACTGGCAAAACTGAGTTGAAATATTACTGGAAAGTGTTATGAGAACAGATGAAAGTTTTGCAGGTACTTGAAAATGCTTTAGTCCCCAAAAATTGTTTTTCACCTAGACACTGATTATTAATTTACCTTGACACTAAGTAAAATTACATGTTAGACTTCTGAGAATAACCTTAATTAAGTCCGTCCAACGGTATAAATTAGTGTAAGCATGGGAGTTTGGCTAGCGTATTAGATCTCTGGAGCCCTGCTGCTAATCTGAGTGAGTAATAAGTAGCTTTCCTTCTACTTGCTCCCATAGTCTGGCTAATAAAACCACTTTCTTTGTGAGAAGGAGAGCAGGGATCAAAGTTCTGCTTCTCCCTGTTAAATAAGTCCTGATGAATCAAATGGTGGAAGAAGAAAAAACAGAATGGATAATAAGGAAAATGGATAGATTTATCCCCAAATAACTGAATACATTAAAAGTAATGGCAAAAACCACAATTACTTTTGCACCAACCTAAATGACTATAGTTTTGAGCAGCCAAAATAAGAAGTGCACATAACAAAATTTATTACTCAAGATATGATAAAAGAATAGGCCGGGCGCGGTGGCTCACGCTTGTAATCCCAGCACTTTGGGAGGCCGAGGCGGGCGGATCACGAGGTCAGGAGATCGAGACCACAGTGAAACCCCGTCTCTACTAAAAATACAAAAAAATTAGCCGGGCGTGGTGGCGGGCGCCTGTAGTCCCAGCTACTCGGAGAGGCTGAGGCAGGAGAATGGCATGAACCCGGGAGGCGGAGCTTGCAGTGAGCCGAGATTGCGCCACTGCACTCCAGCCTGGGCGACAGAGCGAGACTCCGTCTCAAAAAAAAAAAAAAAAAAAAAAAAGAATGTATCAAGCGTGTCTCTAAAATACCTTGCTCCTTGGCTTACCTTACAGTGCTTGGCTTGCTTGTGAGGACATCAGGAACTTCAAACCTGGGTTTTAGAGGAGTCTCTTCATTAATTTTAAGCCTGAAAATGTTTCCTTCTATACCATAAATTTCAGCCAGGAGAGGAACCTGGAAACAGATACAAGAGATTACCTTCAACAGGTTACCCAAGTGATGGCCAATTTTGCACCAATTACAATAATTAGGAAAGTATTTGTTTCAATTATGATAGGCCAAGCAAATTGGAGAACAATGGTGATTAAAGAAAAAAAGCTCCCCGGTTTATGTATGTACTTGCTTGGCTATAGCTATAGTAGCAACAAGAAATATCTTCTATGTGTTCTGTGGCTAGGTGAACATACAATTGTCCAAACCAGTATCTTCAGAGTGAAAGGAGTCTCTATTAATAATTACACTGAAAGACAGGCATAAACTGAAACTTGCCTTGGAAGATTGGGACATGTGGCTACTGTATCTATGATAAACTACAGACACGTTAAGAATAAGAGTTTGAGTGTTAAAAGCAGAGTAACTAGATTCCAGCTGGATGAAAGATGAAGGGTGGCGGGCTACAGAAGAGAAAAGAGTACAGAATAAAATGATCATTGGAGTTCTCTAGTGGTGGATGAAAGGAGGCTTGGTGCACTAAAATCAAACTGGAATTGATTTGTTCACACCTGGGAAAATAGACCTGGGGAACTTTTACAAGAGGCTGGGGAACATAAGTAAAATTCTGTCTACCATGGGACACGAAAACAATGTAGAACCATGAAGATAATAGAGAATTTGAAAAATAAAACACAGAACAAGAAGCTCTAGGAGAATAGAAATGACAGGACTCAGGCCACAAAATGAGCACCTAGAAAAATATTTTAAGACCATGGTTTTCAACTGGTGGGCCAAGCCGCACTAGTCAATTGCAATTTCTTCATGAAGTATGATGCCAAATTTTGGTTACTACTGGGTGCCTGTGTTATTACTATTATGTCTGTTAAATGACAGCTAAACTTGGTAAGTTGTGTGACATAGCTTAGAATGGGTACAATGTGGTGCAAGTAAAAGATAAGAAATATGGAGAATACCAAGCCAGCACCAAAAACGTGATGTTACTGGAACTTTGCCTCTTGAGAATACAGGGAAGCAATCAGGGCAGTTAAACTGTAACATGACACTAAACAGTGAACAAGTAAACAATGCTGTGGCTGTGGATTCTTTTCTAGATATTCTAAGGCAGGGTTATGATGCAATAGTGATCATACTGTAATTATGCTTGCATGTTTAATGTTCTTTTATGTATTTAAACTACTTTTAGTGTACAATCAAAATTTTAACATTTGGAAATATGTCCAAGTACAAACTTCAAATTGTTAGATTATGTATTCTCTCACTATTTAAATGTATATTTCCATTGCTCTCTCAAATTCCATTCAATTAACATTTATTTGGCATCTATTATTGCAATGATTGAACTTTTGGGGAGGCTGAAATTTGGAGGAGATAAAAGAGATGCAAAGCTAACACAGAGCATTCTGTGATAAGTTTTAAAACAGAAAGGCAAGAGATTAAGGAAGGGGGTTATTAATGATGACCATACGGTTAGAAGTTCTGGACATTTCTCTAGAGGAATAGAGATTTAAGCAGGGCCTTCAGGAATTAGTAAGACTTTGAGTAGGTAAAAATGGGCAAGAACTTCCTAAGCAGGGGGCATATAGGTGGTCTGCCTATATATGATTAACAATTTACATCTAGTTATTCACTCAGAGTTTGTCCCATTTTTAGTAAAACAGCTTTCTCTACAAAAAAAAAAAAAACTAATTTTTGTTTAAACCAAAGACTGAGCTGTACGTTCTGTTCTTGAGGCTGCAGCCCAGGGGAGAAAAAAGAGAGAGCAACAACCCTGTTTTCACTATAATGACTTCATGTATAAATCAGAGTTAATCCTCATTTTAATTTTAATTTAGTGAACTAATTTTAGCAAAAATCGCTCTGAAATTTAGCAATATTTAGAGTCATTCTTTCTTTAAATTTATGTATTTATTTATTTTGAGATGGAGTCCTGCTTTGTCACCCAGGCTGGAGTGCAGTGGTGCAATCTTGGCTTACTGCAACCTCCGCTTACTGCAACCTCCGCCTCCTAGGTTCAAGTGATTCTTGTGCCTCAGCCTCCTGAGTAGCTAGAATTACAGGTGCGTGCCACCACACCAGGCTAATTTTTGTATTTTTAATAGAGACGGGGTTTCACCACGTTGACCAGCCTGGTCTCAAACTCCTGACCTTAAGTGATCCTCCTGCCTCAGCCTCCCAAAGTGCTGGGATTACAGGTGTGAGCCACTGTGCCTTATCTCTTATTATCACCAACATAGCTTTCTTGGTCCAGGCACTACTTTCCTTAGACCTTAGTATGCATTTCCTCCTATGATCTGGGCTCATGTGTTTTTTTTTCTCTTATTAACTTTTTTTTCTTTTTAAATATCAGCAGACTCCCAGAAGTCCAATAAGTAAAGCCACTTGGGTTAAAGACACTGGGGAATGGCTCAGTGTCCCACCTTAGAGTCCCCTGCCTTCCCTGTATTGAGTCCTAAGTCACCTCTGTTGAAACCTCAGGGCTCTGTGGATGACAGTTTAAAAGCCACTTCCCTGAGGCTTAACTGCCAGTTCTTTCCCAATCCTTCCACCACTTCCTTGCTCTTTCAAAAAGTCTGGACATGACTGTTATATTCTTCTACCTAAAATAGTAAACATTTGTAGATATTCCTTTCCTATTTGCTAGGACCTGCTGGATATTTATAAATAAAATAATATACAAATAAACTATCAAATCTCTTCCTCCTGTTAGTGATGATTGGAAATGACAATGAAAAAATACATTAAGAAGTTACAGATGTTGGACTGCTTAAATTAAGAATCTAGTATTAATCCTTAGATAATATAAGTAGTTACACTCAATTGCAGCCAGATCAATTTATGTAAAATGAACATACATCTAATAATTTTAAATGGATAGTTAATATGAGATGAGAGAGCATGCGTTTTGCTCCCTTAGAAGTATTTAAGACATGCCAGCGGGTGGTACATGCATATAGCCCCAGCTACGCAGTGGGGCTGAGGCAAGAGGATTGCTTGAGCCTAGTAGTTTGAGGTTACAGTGTGCCATGACTGCACCTATGAGTAACCACTGCACCCCAGCCTGAGCAACACAGTGAGACCCCATCTCTTTAAAAAATTTAAAATGTGTTAATATCCAATTACACAGAGAAGCTGAGATAAATCCTCAGAGAAAAGATTAAATTTTGGAGGTTCATTTTAGTACTACAAGCCTCTACTCAGTTTTTCATATACCTTTACTTAGAAGCCCACCTCTCAGTCTGGGAAAAAGAGTATTAATTCTCTTTTCCTGTCTTATTTCTCCCTTACTAAATAAAAACAATTAAAACTTGGGGGTTTGTTATCCACAAATCTAGTTTTTTTAATGGCCATATAGGCTAAAATACCAGATATTTTGTAAACATCATGGTGGTAGAAATAGCTTTGTCTATGTCTTCAAGCATAGTGTTGATCACAATTACATTAAAACAAAAACTTTTTATTCGCCCAGAACTGGGAATCACAATTAGTAAAGACCGTAATAGAATTAACAAACAGCCCTAGAACACATATTTAAATTTGCAGTGGGTGTTAAGTAGGAAAATTATAACTCCATCAACTCCTCCTTGGTAGGTAGATCTTGCTCTTCCTGAGGCACCAGGACTCTTCACTATTATGTAAAGAACTGTTAACCTAAAAGACATAGAACAGTGAGCAACCACCTCTACTAGCTGTGATCAAGACCTCCCGGGATCCAGGGAATGGTCTAATAGTTCATTAAATTGCTGTAGGACACTAATCGTCCCTTCCACAGTTGCAGCCAGTTGGTTTACTGCAAGCACTGATTTTCTACAAAGAATACTGGCAACCTCACGCTGGGCAACGGCCTGTTCCCCAAGGACAATTGGCCTGTCCAGGTGTGCTTCTGATTGTCTGGCCAGTTCCCAAATTAGCTGCCTGTTTCTGGCCATTTCTGCAGACACAGTACTGGCTAACAAGTGGTAGTTGTGCCTTGTCTGCTGAGAAGGTGGCTGGTTGGGCAAAGCCTCATTTTCATTAGGCTTAGATGAAAAGGCAAGGGGTAACTTCATAGAGGTGCTCAGAGATATTCCTGCATCCTTGGAGAAGCTGCTGGAAGTGTTGTCTCTGGTGAAACCTTGCAAACAGGCTGCAAAAGAAAATAAACGTGTTGCCAAATGGTCACCTATATCATGAGAAAGCATCATAATGAGCAATATAAAGTAGATTGCTCCAGACATCCTTGCTAGCAATGCTATTTAAGCTAGACTCACAAGACAGCATACATTTTCCTTTGCCTAGATCATAAGACTAGATCTCTTTCTCAATCCAGACCAAATTTTCACTGAAGATAGAAAACTGATAGTAGTAGGAAAAAAACAACAACTGAGTTCTACAAAAGCAGTCAACACACTTTCCTGATCACTTTCTTTTTATTTTCTGGAAACTTCTTTACTAAATATCTACCTGATTATTCTGTCATCAGGAATAAGCACAACACTATATTAGGACCCTATGTGAGAAAACTTATGCATCTGAACCTGCAACCAGCTTTTCTCCAAAGCCTAGATGTTCCAACCTTGCGACAACACACAGGTCAACATTCCAGCTTGTTTTGGAACAGATCTATGTCCTGGAACATCATGTTTGCTATGGACTGAATGGCGTCTTCCCAAAATTTGCTATTAAAGCCCTAACCCACAATATGATGGTATTCAGAGATGAAGCCCTTGGGAGGTAATTAGGTTTAGATGAGGTCACGAGGTTGAGGAAGTCCTCAGGAACGGATTAGTGCCCTTATAAGAAAAGACCAGAGAGCTTGTGTACACACTCTCTCTCCACTATGTGAGGGCACAAGAAGAAGGCAGCCATCTACAAACTAAGAAGAGAGCCCTCACCAGACAGTGAAGCTGCTAGCACCTTGATCTTGGAATTTATAGCCTTCAGAACTGCGAGAAATAAACATCTGTTGCGTAAGCTGCCCAGCCTGTGATATTTGGTTATGGCAGCCTAACCCAATGTTGAATGAAGCTTGGTTCTGCTTCCTGGTTGTTTATTAAGGAGCAGATTGGGGAAGGGAATTGAGAGGGAGAAATTCAAAAATTAACAAACCTTGACAACTCCAAAGTTACTGCTTTAAGGGTTTTAAAGGTTTAGGGGCAGGCAGGCACCAAGACTGTTGGATTTGTCAGAATCTGCCTGATCAGTGTAATTTGAGAACTGCAGCTGTGAGCTGAATATGATCCTCTTAGACTCTGGGCTGTCCCTCTCAACCTGAAATAAAAAGCTACCATTCTGAATAAGTGGATGTATGCAGCTTATTTTAAAACTTCAGATCACACTCATACCATATCTTAATGTGCAATCTCCTTGAAACACCCATCTTATCCCAGAAACCATTTTTAATAGAAGTTATTTGTTATTAAAAAAATTTTTTTTTGAGACAGAGTCTCACTGTGTTGCCCAGGCTGCAGTGCAGTGGCACAATCTTGGCTCACTGCAACCTCTGACTCCCAGGTTCAAGCAATTCTCCTACCTCAGCCTCCTGAGTAGCTGGGACTACAGGCATGCACCACCACACCCAGCTAATTTTTGTATTTTTTTTTTGAGAAGCGATTCTCCTGCCTCAGCCTCCTCAGTAGCTGGGACTACAGGCACATACCACCATGCCTGGCTAATTTTTGTATTTTTAGTAGAGACGGGTTTTACCATGTTGGTCAGGCTGGTCTTGAACTCCTGACCTCGTGATCTGGCCACCTCAGCCTCCCAAAGTGCTGGGATTACAGGTGTGAGCCACCGCACTCGGCCTTATTTTTGTATTTTTAGTAGAGATGGGGTTTCACCATGTTGATCAGTCTGGTCTCAAACCCCTGACCTCAGGAGATCCATCTGCCTGGGCCTCCCAAAGTGCTGGGATTATAGGCATGAGCCACTGCACCTGGCCTAAACAGGAATTTAAAAGAGACCGTTTTTTCAAGACTTTTGCAGTTTGGCAATTTAATCAATGTATATGTATAACCTCTCGGTCACAATACATTATTTTCTACTATCCTGAAGGATTCACTTTATTAGTACAGCCTTCACAATTTTTAAATTTATGTTCATAAGTAAGTTAATCTGTAATTTTCTTTTTCCATGCTGTCTTTGTCATATTTTAGGTCAATTTTTTTTGGACAGTGTCTCACTGTGTTGCCCAGGCTGCAGTGCAGTGGCACAATCTTGGCTCACTGCAACCTCTGCCTCCCAGGGTCAAGTGATTCTCATGTCTCAGCCTTTGGAGTAGCTGGGATTACAGGCATGCATCACCCTGCCTGGCTAATTTTTGTATTTTTAGTAGAGATGGGGTTTTGCCACGCTGGCCATAGCTGGTCTCAAACTCCTGGCCTCAAGTGATCTGCCTGCTTTGGCCTCCCAAAGTGCTGGGATTACAGGCGTGAGCCACCACACCTGGCCTAATAAAGGCTCTTTCACTATGCAATGAGCTGCATATAAGATGCAGGCAACATTAGTGATCACCATCACCTTTGTTGTCCCTAACAGACTGACAGAGGGCATGAAATCTTATGTACTTACTAGTCATCTCAACACCACATGGCAAGGAGGACATTAAAATGGAGTTCAGTGCAGAATTTCAGGGTGATCTCCTGAAATATATATTTGCATACATTTGCCTGAGATCAGGGCACGCAGATTCCATATGTGGTTCCGATATTTCTAATACCTGAGCATGGAGTTTGTTCCAAGAGGTCCTCAAAGTTCTCAGTCTTGGGAGCTACGTTGCTGATGTCCCAGGTAATTTTTCCTTGTTTATCAGGCTCCTCAGCTTCCTTCTGAGCCAGGTACTGTCTTGTACTGAGATCCTGTGTCTCCTCCTGGACTGTGGTTTCTTTGCCTTTGAAGGCATCCAGAGTTGTCGGGCTCTGGTTCTGGCACCTGACCTGAACAGCACTGTTCCTCACTTTTTCAGGATCCAAAAAGAGAAACTGATCTACAGTAATGTAAAATGGCATATGTGGGTGTCCACCGCAAACTGCTATCACGCTGTGTTGAGAATTTTCATTTTGGCTCACCACTGACATTCAAGGTGATTTTGCCTCATTTACTTTACCTCAGCACGTCTTCATGACCAGGTGCTCAATATACTAAGCATCCTCAAGAATGGATAGGGATTCTTGCTCTGACTATGGACAACTACAACTCTCTCAGGTTAGACACAATGGAAATAGGAAAGAAAATGAGACAATGACAAGAAAAATGTGACAGAAAGGTTCTTGACATCTGGTCAAGGCCTAAAGACTCCTGGAAGGCCTCTGATGGACTTGATGCATTTCCTGGGGCCAACTGCTTCTGCTGACCCTGAATAGAGGGGTTTGGCCGGGTGTCAGGCTATTAGACCACATGCAAACAGTGGTTGGCTCTCCAGGAAGGAAATTAGTGCTGCACCATTTTTTTCCCCATGAACAGCTACCAAACTAGGCTACAAAAGGATATATAAAAAACATATATAAATAAGAATATAAAGGGAGACCTGAATCAGCATTAGAGGACCTATGGCTTTGGGGGTACCATGAGCTGAGAACTCAAATGTATCAAAGATACTAGGCAAGGAGGAAAATTACTCCAGGAAAATGGGTGGTGTAAGAATCAGCACTAGATTTTGGAGAAAGGCTAACTGCCCCATCTGTGCAGCTAAGAGAGATGAGCTAAATGTACTGCCACAATAACTATGTCGTAGAAGTTGAGGACAGGGGATGGGGATAAAGAACACAGAACTGTTGATATGATTCTAGCTCATATTTTGAATTTGGGCAAGAAAGCTATGGAAGAAGACTCCATATGACTAAAATCTCTAAAACTCCATAATGAAGGTAGTTTTCTTCACTGTACAATTGTTCTTTCTGTCTGGGAATAAAGTTTGGACCCATTTCTAAATTAAAGACCTTACAATTATTATGGAGAACCCACCAATATCAGTACAGCGCTGCAGGGCAGGAACTATGATAGTCACATAGTTCACAGCTTTGCCATGAACATCAGCTTCCCAGAACTGGAACTTGTTAGTGAGTTGGTGCAGATATTATCCAAGCAGTTACGGGACCCAGAGCTAATGGCCTTAACTGTCTTTCAGTGATATGAATTACCAGTTAAGTCAGATTGGCCTCAGAGGCCTTAGAAACTTAGGATGCCTTTAGAATGCACGGAGGATCTGAAAGCGAGGGTCAGGTTGAGGGCATCAGGTAGTAGTGCACAGTCACACTTCCTAGCACAGCCCACAGTGCTTCCTCTATGACTGGCCCATCTAAAGTAACATGACAACTTCACGGGTGAGATAAAGCACTTAAGATATACTTCCCTAACACTCTCACTAGGCAAAAACTATGGTAACCTCTAGTGAAGCAGCTCAGGTGAGCGAACACTTGTTACTTGGGTTTTCAACTGCATAGTCCTTTCGCCTGTCCCCTGTTCCCCCTGGCCCACCTGCATTTTGAGATTTGGACATACCCTGAATTTGTGCCTTGCTCAGGCTACACATGCAACTGGGCATTGTGTAATAGTGTTAGAAAGCACGTGGGTGATGGCGTCTGACAGATGCAGGAGAAAATTTTGGTTACTAAATGTAAGACTTTGGGCAAGTGATTTTCTAGACTTCATTTTCCTCATCTGAAATTAGGATAATATAATGTAACTCTTAGATGTGTTAAAGACTAAACAAAAGGAAATAACATTTGTAAGACATTTCGGAAAACATCTGATACAAAGATGACATACATTTTCTTTCTTTCTTTGTTCTTTTTTGAGGGAGGATCTTGCTGTGTCACCCAGGCTGAAGTGCAGTGGCACAATCATGGCTCACTGCAGCCTCGACCTCCCAGGCTCAAGAGATCCTCCCACCTCAGCCTCCTGAGTAGCTGGGACTACAGGCATGCATCACTGTGCCTGGATAATTTTTTTGTACTTTTTGTAGAGATGGGTTTTCGCCATGTTACCCAGGCTAGTCTCGAACTCCTGGGCTCGAGCAATCTGCCCGCTTCTGCCTCCCAGAGTGCTGGGATTACAGGTGTGAGCCACTAATCACTAAAAGGCTGATATTCCTTTTCTAACGAGGTTTATTTTTGAAGCATATACAACTTTAATTGGCTTTTGTGGAAATTTACTTCATTCAGCCCCAATAAATAAAGAAACAAATTATTTTCTGTGGAAAATACTTCTATCTCACCTTACTCGCTTCATTGATGATTTGGAACCTGGTGCTGTCTTCATCTGTTGTGACTGAGTCCAGTAATGCCTGATAGGTGGACTTCTTGGAAAGCCACTGTTTCTGACGCCTATAGATACAGAGTATGCAGATGCTTGATAATTATTTGTGATTGTCAGTATCCAAAAGACTGTATTATCACGTGGAAGTCATTAAAATTCACTATGATATTCAGTGAATTTCAGGGCACAAACAGTACTATAATAAAGTGCTAATCAGGAACTTTATTATTAGAATGCTAATAAGATGAGTATCAGTAAGAATACTAATACAATTGATTATTATAACATTGCTCAAAGGATGACATCTTGTCTCCTTCCTTGAGATGGTGGGGCAATTTTCATAGATGACGTTTGTGAGCTTGTTAATTTCCCTCCCTCTTTCTATAAAATGGACTTTAATAGTAACTAAATAATTTCTAGTGGATATTAAATATAATCTAGTGGTTTAACAAGGTTAACAGGCATTCACTGTAGACTTCCCTCTAGATACCTGTTCAGAATTAACATAATACGCTTTTCTTCCTATTAAACAGAGAGTGAATACGTTAGAAAGCTATACTGTATAACACAATTTTTGATGATTTCAGTTTCAAGATCAGATAGACTTTTTTTTTTTTTCGAATGAAGACTATGGCCGGGCATGGTGGCTCACGCCTGTAATCTCAGTACTTTGGGAGGCCGAGGCAGACGGATCATCTGAGGTCAGGAGTTCAAGACCAACCTGACCAACATGGTGAAACCCCCTCTCTACTAAAAATACAAAAAATTAGCTGGGCATGGTGGTGCATGCCTGTAATCCCAGCTACTCGGGAGGCTGAAGGAGCAGAATTGCTTGAACCCAGGAGGTGGAGGTTGTGGTGGGCAGTGATTGCGCCACTGCACTCCAGCCTGGGTGACGGAGACTCCGTCTCAAAAAAAATAAAAATAAAAATAAAAATAAGATAAAATGAAGATTTTAAAGGCATATTTTTTGTAGCTCTGGAGAAACAGGCAATCTTTTTTTTTTTTTTTTTTTGAGACAGAGTTTCACTCTTGTTGCCCAGGCTGGAGTGCAATGGCACGATCTCGGCTCACCACAACCTCTGCCTCCCGGGTTCAAGCAATTCTCCTGCCTCAGCCTCCCAAGTAGCTGGGATTACAGGCATGCGCCACCATGCCTGGCTAATTTTGTATTTTTAGTAGAGACGGGGTTTCTGCATGTTTGTCAGGTTGGTCTCAAACTCCCAACCTCAGGTGATCTGCCTGCCTTGGCGTCCCAAAGTGCTGGGATTACAGGTGTGAGCCACCTCGCCCGGCCAGGCAATCTTATATAATGTTGATAGGGGTACAAATGTTATAATTCCTATGGAGGGAAATCTGGTAATAGTTAACACATTTCAAATGCATTTAGTCTTTGACCCAGTAATCCCACTCCTAGAAATGTATCCTATAAATATACCTGCATGTGTAGAAAATGACCTATGTATAGCTCTTCATTGTGGTAGTGCTATTTTAGCAAAATATTAAAAACAACCCAAGGGTCTAGCAATAAGAGACAGACTGAATAAATTATATTAACAGTATATCTACCCCCTGGAATATTATGCAGCTGTAAAAAGGGGAAACGATCTCCATGCACTCATATGAATTACTCCTCAGAACAAACTATAAAGCAGGAAAAAAAGCCTATTTGGTATAAAAAGGGGTGATTAAAAAAAGAGAAAAGGAATAATATAAAAATACATGTATTTACAAAAAGAAATACTGGAAGGATAAATACGAAATGAAGAAATTTGGTTACTCGGGACAAGATGAGGAATGGGTAGAAGGGGACAAGAGTGGAAGCAACATTTTTCAATGCATACTTCTTTATATTACTTTTGAACCATGTAAAAGTGTTATCTATTCAAAGCGTCAAAATTTAAAACTAGTTTAAAAATATTTTGGCTTTTAAAATAAAATAGCTGTTTATTGAAAAATTTAAATACTTCAGGAGTAAATGTATAAAGTTAAAAGTGAGTCTCCTGTCTGATGATTTCCTTAATTATTAAATTATCCTTTCCTTGGAAAGTCTATCAGTTCTCAAAAATTTAATAAGCATCCATTTTGAAATACTGTCAGAGATGTTTTGATCTACTTACTATATTTATTTTCCTTACCTGTAAAATGCGATCTTGTTACAGTCTCTGAAAATGTTTTTATCTATAGCTTCATCTTCAACACTAAATAAAAAGACATTTTGAGAAATTTACTTTACACAGGGCTTGTGAATCCAACTTTTGTACCTTCTCTAACTACAGTACGAACATGCAAAATAAACCTTTGGAGTCTATTCTGCAACGCAAAATTGTGTCACGGCCATAGTATAACATAATAGCACATTATGCTGCAGAACAATAGCCTTTTATAAATCCTCTGAGGTAAACAACAAAACATCAGGTTCTGGGGTTACTCCGAAAGTAATGGGACAAGATCACTGTCACTTATGAGGACATATTCTTCTGAAATAATGACTGAAGGCTATGACTGCAAAAGTAAAATCTGAAGGAGCAAAACCAAAACAGCATCCTAAAACGAACAAACCAAAACCAACCAACCAGACAAACTAAGAACCATAACCCACCCACCGATTTATTCAACAAAATATTTTCAGAAAATTCTTCCTGGGTGCTGGGCTCTGAGGAAGGTATGAACTGTGTTCAAGCTATCAGTTAGGGTTTTACCAGCAATCACAATACAAGCTGACAAATGCTTTAATAGAGGTGCAAGGTGCTAGAATAAGAACAGAACAGACGTAGAAAGGGAATTTCTCGCTTTTCAAGATAAGGTGACAATCTAGGGGCCGTGTTTTTTAAAACCAAGTTTCCAGAAGAGCTGTTTCTGGAATAAAACATGAATGAGATACATGTATATTGAAGTTTTGAGTATATGTATTTAAACTAGCCTCCATCTGATTAAAACAACTACAGATTATAAGGAGAAAAAAAATAACACTGGCTTTCATGCACCGGTGTGGCTGAATGCATCTGTAGTCAGCATGTCCATGATTATGTAGAAAGCTATGACTGAACACAAACGTCGAAATATTATGAAAACAAGCCCAGGCAGATATATTTGGCCATACTAAAAAAAGTTTGTCCTTCACTGAACTCAGTCTTTGTCAGTTTATTTTATTTAAAAAAATTTTTTTGAGACAGGATATCGCTCTGCCTCCTACATTAGAGTGAAGTGGCATGATCTTGGCTTGCTCCAACTGCCGCCTCCTGGGCTCAGGCTATCTTCCCGCCTCAGCCTCCTGAGTAGCTGGGACTACAGCCCCACATCAGGGACTACAGCCCCACATCACCACGTCTGGTTAACTTTAAAATTTGTGTAGAGACAGGGATTCAGCATGTTGCCCAGGCTGGTCTTGAGCTGGGTTCAGGCAATCTGCCCACCTATAGGCCTCCCAAGTGCTGGGATTACAGGCATGAGCGGCCCGGCCCAGTTTATTTTAATCAAGTGTACAAAGATTGGAGAATCTTTTGTTTCCTCTTTACAGCTTTGAAGAATTAACTCTGGGATGATATAGGAAGGGGTGATTATAGATGAACTTGGAAAGCAACATGCCTGAATTTCACGTGTTAAGAGTTCTGATTGCAACTTTTCCACTGTTAATGTTATTTAACCATCCTTTTTTTTTGGAGACAGGGTCTCACTTTGTTGCCCAAGCAGTGGCAAGATCACAGCTCACGGCAGCCTCCAAGTCCATTCTCCCACTGGTCTCCCAAGTAGCTGAGAATCCGAGGGGGTGGGGAGGGGGTCTCGAACTCCTGAACTCAAGCGATCCTCCCACCTTGGCCTCCCAAAGTGCTGCGGGATTACCTGCGTGGGCCACTGCACCCGGCCTATTTAACCATCCTGAAAGTATTTTATGAGAGGCTATTAATATCAACTAACTCCCTGCGAATTGAGAGAAAAGATAAAGGTGAGCAAATACCAAATACGCAAATAAGAAATGCAATTAAAACACAATGAAATCTTCAAAGCCAAAATGTTTTCAGGTACTTTGAGGTACTATTCCCCGTTTCTAGGGATCCTGGGGTCACTCGCTACAGAAGCACTTGGCCTTTACCTTATTTCCTCTTTCTCAGATGCTTCCATGGCTTCTCTGTCACTCCGACCAGCTCCCAGCTCTCAGGACAAGGGCCCTGGGCGATCTTTTAAAGAAGCCGATTGGGTGTCTTTCTAAAATTACAACCAGTACTTCATCGTCAAGTTTCTGGGAAGGGAGTCCCCTCCAGATCCTTACGGAGTGACAAATCTTGACTCTTGCTCCTGGAATTTTTCAGGCCCAAACTAGCGTTTCTACAACGATTTATCTGGCAAATTTGTCTTGATTACGGGTGGCTGATGAGGAACGTGCTTTTGTTAGGAACCGAAACTGGGCGGCGGTGAGGGCGTGTACGCAATGAGCCCTAGAGGGTAAAAATCAAGAGCGTTAAGAACCGGCAAATGCCGAGACGGCCTCCCTGACTGGGAAGAAACATCTGCAGATCTATCTCAGTGGCGGGGTCACGCCACACATTTTGAAAACTGACCCTCTCTGTCTCCGTTTTCAGTTGAGTGGGAAGTGCCGGCCGGGTCTTTGCTGGAGGCTAGGTCTCCGGCCAGATTCTACTGCAGCATCGTACTCTTCAGGGCTAGAAGGGGCCTTTGAAGGTTGTTACACTACCCAGTCTAGGAATCGCGTGTACTCCACCACCGCCGAATTCCAGCCTTTGCTTAAATACCACCCAAACCAGAGAACTCACTACTAGACGCCAATTGGGCAGCCAGACTTAGGGCTTTTCCAGACTTTCTGGCCCCAAAGTCTGACACTGACTTAGAAGGGATGAGGGGCTGGGGCGAGCGGGAGAAGTAGAGAGCCAAATCCTGCACGGGGTGCCTGCCTGATCCCAAAACCTTTAAGGGCTGGGAGAGAGAAAAGACTCAGGCCAGGCTGGCATGTAGCGTTCTCCTTAACCCAGCTGACCAGATTCCAACAGGATGACGCCTGCGCAGTAGGTCCAAAGTCTCACGGCGCACAGACGATTGTCTGAGGGAGAGGCCGCTACGCGGCACGGCAAACAAGCCCCGCGACGTTTCCAGGACCCGGATAATCCCGCCCTCAGAGCAGAGCCGGAAGAAGGCGGGACGAACCGGAAGAGGGTGAAATGCTTTCGGTAGGCACTCCACGGCTGTGAAGATGGCGGCGGCTGCGTGGCTTCAGGTGTTGCCTGTCATTCTTCTGCTTCTGGGAGCTCAGCCGTCACCACTGTCGCTTTTCAGTGCGGGACCGGCACCCGTAGCTGCTGCCGACCGGTCCAAATGGCACATTCCGATACCGTCGGTGAGTATTCACTTCACTAGCGTCTGAACCTAGAGGAGCAAGGGGTGGGGCTACGGCGGCCCAAGGGGTCCTTGAAGGTTCAGCAAAAGTCTCTTCAAAAGGGGTGGGGTTGCCGGGATGGTCTGTGTGGCTGGCCAACTGGGACCCACCTCCCTGGAGTGGAAAGCCGCGCACTTATGTGATTAGGCTAGCGGGAATGTAAGGGCCACATCAGCAACAGAAAGGAGTGGTGGAGCGGCTTCTCATTAGAAAAACAGAACTTTCAGTGCTTGACTTGAGATGTAAACGACGTACAAACGGAGAGTTGTTTATCTTTCAGATGTTTCAGAGAATCCAGTGTCCTCGGGTTGGATAAGAAAGATACGTAGATAGGAGTCTTCATTTCTTTCTTTCTTTTTCTTCCTCTGCACTTCTTGGTCCCTGAGTAATTCTGCTTACGAGATGGTTCGACTTCGCTTCAACTTTGAAATGGCTATTCTAAGCTTTACTGTGCGACTAGAAAGCATAGAGATTTAAAAAATGTGTTTTAACATGGGAATGGTTAAAATGGAAGAAATAGTACTTTAAATTTAATGTGGTAAGGCTAGTCTTTCATTTGGATAATTAACTACATGGGTTGACCCTTTCTGCCCCTTACCCATTTTAAACCTTATTTCAGTAACAGGTATAGTCCTGTGAGCAGACAAAAACCAGATGCAGGGAGGAAATGCTGAAAAGCATTAGCCCCATTAAACCTGCGTTGTCCTTTTTGTTTCATTCTGCTCTGCTCACTGATTGTAATGTCCAGATCTTATTTGGGCTTTTATATATGGTAAACGTTATACCTTTTGTTCAGTGGTGAAGATTTTCAGGTGTTCAATTAGGTTTTTACTTGTTACTAAAATGGTTAAGTCTTTTTAGATTCGAAAATAAAACTCTGGTTATCTGCACACAGAATAGTTCATTAGAAAAAATGATTGGTTATTCTGAGCAGTGATTGGTGAGTAAAGGGAATGAACTGATTAAGGGGTACGTCCCATAAAGATTTAAGTTAAGTTGGAATTTCTAGCAGTCTTAGATAGTTATATGATGCTTTGGTAATTGAAACCATCTGAGGCTAATTATCTTTCCTTTATGTTTGCAGGGGAAAAATTATTTTAGTTTTGGAAAGATCCTCTTCAGAAATACCACTATCTTCCTGAAGTGTGAGTTTTTGAATTTCATGAAGTTTTAATTTGAATTTTAAAAACTTATAGGTAATGTTTTAAATTACCTATTTTTCAAATTCTGAAATCTAATAGTCTGGCATTATCTAGGTATAAATATTTTTAGTATTACTAAGGTCCTTTTACTGAATCATCTTCAAAGTACTTGTGTGAACTTTATTTTCTTCTCTTGTTTTTCTGGTGTTTACGTTGCATATATACACTATGTATACATTATATATTAGTATATATAATGTATATATTAATATATATGCTGTATATACTACGTTGAATATTCAGTCACATCTCAGTCGAATTACATTTACAGTTGATACTTTCTGAGAAAAGCATCCTTAGGTGAGTTTGTCATTATGCAAACATCATAGAGTATACTTAAAACTGGATGGCACTACACGCCTAGTCTGTATGGTACAGCCTATTGCTCCTAGGCTGTAAACCTGTATAGCATGTTACTGTACTGAATACTATAGGTGATTGTAACACAATGGTAAGTTTTTGTATATCTAAACATAGGAAAGTACAGTACAAATACGATATTACAATTTTATGGGACCCCCATTGTATATGTAGTCTTCCATTTACTGAAATGTTATGTAGTGCATGACTGTGATTATGTTGGGGTTGATTCCCTGCATGGTTGTTTTAATCTGTTCTGTGTAGATTAAAGAGGTTTTACTCTTGTGTGCTTGTTAAATGTTTACTGCAAACATGACCTAGGTTTGTCAGGCGGTTGGCTATGAAGGAATATATTTAGTAGATCCCTTATTTACAAAAGGAGTACTTTACTGCCTTGGAAGAGGAAGCTCAGATATTATCAAGAAATAGAGATTATGTAGAACAAAACTAGTTTGTCTAGTGGAAAAATGACTGTATCTGAATCTAAAGTATCCCATTGTGTGTTCAATAAAAGCTTCCTTTTAGTTCTAAAACTGGCTTTAATTTAGAGAATGATTGATCGGGGGCAGCTTTATTTCTAGATGAGGGATAAAAATCCTGATGATAGATGTGTGATTCTATGCATACTGTCTTCAAGGAAGTGCAAAATTATAAGTCGTAGTTAGATAATTTTATTCTTTTCAATTGTTTAGTGAATAATTATTACTTATTGCATAGACTGCAGGGAAGTAATAGAAAAATGTTCTTCCCTCATCGAGCTTACATTCTAGTGGGAGTGAAAACAGCAGGTAGAATTTCTCTGAAGAATATATACTATATCCATGAATACATAATCAGTCTCCTGACCAATGACTTACATTTGATTTAGATCAAATCTACTCTGACACTGGCCTTGTGAGATTGGTTTACTAGGTAACCTGGTAACCCTTGTCTTTTGGAATAGCCTGACAGCCTGTTTGCTGTTCTATTCTTTTGTTAGGTCCAGTCTTTTTTTCACTTGTAGTTTGATCTAGTGGTGTTTTGCCAAGTTAAACCAACTGCATTTTTTTTAAGATGGTGTCTCGCTCTGTCACCCAGACTGGAGTGCAGTGGTGCGATCTTGGCTTACTGCAACCTCCGCCTCCCAGGTTCAAGCGATTCTCTTGCCTCAGCCTCCCGAGTAGCTGGGATTACAGGCATGAGTCTCTATGCCCGGCCCCAACTGCATATTTTGAAGTGTTTATAGCTCATTGTTTTTGGAGGATTTGAGGCACTTTATTTTTTGTTGTTGTTTTTTGAGACGGAGTTTTGCTGTGATGCCCAGGCTGGAATGCAGTGGCACGATCTCGGTTCACTGTAACCTCTGCTTCCTGGGTTCAAGCGATTCTCCTGCCTCAGCCTCCTGAGTAGCTGGGACTATAGGCGCGTGCCACCACGCCGGCTAATTTTTGTATTTTTAGCAGAGATGGGGCTTCACCATATTGGCCAGGCTCATCTCGAACTCCTGTCCTCAAGTTATCTGCCTGCCTTGGCCTCCCAAAGTTCTGTGATTACAGGCGTGAGCCACCGTGCCTGGCCTGAGACACTTTAACATTTACATTATCTTTTTCTTTGTTATTTCTGTGCTTTCTTATATTTACCAGTTGTCTTTGATTTTGTACTTTTTGGGGGATGGTATATAGCTTTCCATGGAATAGCTGGGACCATTTTTATTGTCTTAAAGCCTTTCATTTAAAATTCTAAATATTGTCTTTTAACATAAACAGCAGTATTTTTGCTGCCAAATTTCCTTACAAGTCTCCTGTTTGGGGGATGTGTTCTTACTGGCTTTTTATTAGTTAATCCTGTCTCTGTATGGATTATTTTGAATAGTTCATAGCCTGATTGGTTTTTATCATTTCCATAAATTCTATCCAACAGGTCAAATTTTTGAACATTCTAATAGAGTCCTTTGAAAATATGTTGTTCATTTAAAAATTAGTTTGAGAAAACAGTTTAAAAGAAAGAAAAAAGGAAGCTTATAATTAGGTTGCGTCTTCTGTTATGAACGAAAAGTAGATTCCTAAATGCAGCATGTTTATTTTTGTCACATTTGTATAGAGTAGGGAGTCTTTAGTATATTTTTCCTTGCATAGCTAGAATCAAAGATAAAAGCGAATACTGACTTCCTCCAGCTAATCAGTCATATAGTCAGATTTACCTTCCCAAGTCTTCAGAATGTCTTGATCCATTAGAATACTGTGTTCCAAACTGTGTTTAATGAGCTTTATGAAGCTTCCATGATAACATGAGCTTCCTTGAGGCCTCTTTTAAGGTAGGCTTTGAAAAAAAAATCTGATACTCTTATCTTTGCTTTTGCTATTTCTACCTTCCACAGCCATGTTTGCTTTTCGTTCATTGCTCTTTCTGTTCTATCTTGATATCTTTCAAGGTCCGAGATACCAATTTTGCTCTCAGTGGAACTGTTATGTATATCATCATTTAACACCATTTAACAGTTATGAATATTGCCCTGTGACATGCATTCCTAATTTTATTATTGCTTGTCTCTTCAACTAGCCTTTCGAAGGGTCTTAATAATTTGTTTCCACTCATTTCCCTCTTTGGCCTAACAATGTGCCATTATACCTTTGTATACTTGCGCTATTTATTTATTTATGTTTTTTGAGACAGGGTCTCGCTCTGTCGCCCAGGCTAGAGTGCAGTGGTACCATCATGGCTCACTGCAGACTTGACCTCCTGGGCTCAGGTGATCCTCCTGCCTCCCTCACCTGAGTAGCTGGGACTATAAGCATGTACCACCACGCCTAGCTTTTTGAACATTTTTTGTAGAGATGAGTTCTCACTATGTTGCCTAGGGTGGTCTTGAACTCCTGGGCCCAAGCGATCCCCCTGCCTTGGCCTCCCAAACTTCTGGGATTATAGGTGTGAGCTACCGTACCTAGCCTGCTCAATAAATACTTAAATAATAGAAGACTGGCTTGAATTTAGGACTGCTTTATCACTCCCAGGTTTTTCCCAATAGAGATCCAGAAGTTAGGACTTCATGGCATAAAAATAGATCCACAGTTTCCAGAGGTTAAAAACTGCTTACCTGCTATTTTTCTATGAATAACAATATTTATCTTAATATCCAGCTCTTTTTGCATGTGTTTCAATACTTTATGTTTGGAGAAAGGATGGTCTTTGAGTATCTCAGTTTAGGGTAGGAAATAAATAGGATGTAGGTTAACAGTTTAGGAAAAATGCCTTGTTGGGGAATTATCTTTTGTTAACAAAGATTTCTTCTTTTGTAGTTGATGGAGAACCTTGTGACCTGTCTTTGAATATAACCTGGTATCTGAAAAGCGCTGATTGTTACAATGAAATCTATAACTTCAAGGTAAGGAACATAAAATTTACAGACTTTTCTTGGACCTTAGTGATTATCTGGTTCCAGTCTCTTAATTTCATAGAGGAAAGAGTATCATGTAGCTATGGAGGAGGAGAGCTGAAACTAGAATGCATGCTTCCCAATTTGCAGACCATTAATTCTCAAACTTTTTGGTTTCAGAACTCTTATATTTGTAAAAATTATTGTGGACTCCAGAAAGCCTTTGAGCATGTGGGTTATGCTGTTAGAAATTACAACTGAGAAAATATAAAAATATTTATTAATTTATTTTAAAGTAGCAATAATAAACTTATTACATGTTAATATAAATAACTGTTTTTCCCAGAAAACCACATAGAAGAGTAGGATTGTTTTGTATTTTTGTAAATTTGTTTACTATCTGGCATAACAGAAGATCACTGGATTCTTATATTCCCTCCTTCACTCAGTGTGTTGCAATAATTTGGCTTAAGTACATGTAGAAAATAACGACCTCATACAGATAGATAGTTGGGAAAAGGAATGGTATTTTAATGGCCTTTTCAGATAACTGAGGATATTCTTTTTTGATTCTATACCAAAACTCAACAAGTGGAAGTTTTTAAAGGTTAGTTGCAATGTGGAATCTGAAATATTAATGAACTTTTTTTGTACACTGATAAGAAATCCACTGATATGAATGTATCTTTTACCTGTGTGTGATCTTGTAGCATCATTTAGAAAATAGCAGTTGGCTGAATTATATACATTTTCTAAATATTAACTCATTTCACACTTAGCTAAAAATTACATTGTTTATAACTATACCCTGCCCTCTTCATCTCATCAGTAGGTTCTTAAGTTTTGGAAGCCGTTAAATTCAGTGTAGCAGATACAAGTTCTTCAAAATTCCAGTTTTTGCTTGAAATCTCAAATTTTATTTTGGTAGTGAATACTGTCAGTTGTCTTCCTTGAGGGGACAGCCTCCATTGCCCATTTCCAGAGAAATATCTCTCAAATAACCAAGTCTGAGTAATGGTAGTTTTTCAGTCATTCTTTCAAGTAAATATGGTGTTTCGTGGAAAAAATGATTAGTTTAACTCCCAAGTCAAAGCAATTGCAGAGTACTTGATCTCAAGACAATAATTTATTGTATTTTGCATACTTTCCATTTTGTCACCTAGATTATTTAAAAAGTCAGGTACTCAAAAGGTCCAGATTTAATAACAATAATTTTTACTGCTTTATCTAGGATATTCTTACATAAAACTGGCACTTTTAAAAACTGTCAGTTTGTGACTATGAAGAATATGACTGCTAGTACAATCAAGTGCCACTGCCTTAGTTCCTGATAAGGGGCAGCAGTTTTACCCACTATTGCTTTTGTAATATCATTACAAGTCAAATAGCATACTATTATTATTATGAAAATAGTTTTTTTTTTTTTTTTTGAGACGGAGTCTCACTCTGTCACCCAGGCTGGAGTGCAGTGGTGCGATCTCGGCTCACCGCAACCTCTGCCTCCCAGGTTCAAGTGATTCTCCGGTCTCAGCCTCCTGAGTAGCTGGGATTACAGGTGTCTGCCACCACACCGGCTAATTTTTGTATTTTTAGTAAAGATGAGGTTTTGCCATGTTGGCCAGGCTGGTCTCGAACTCCTGACCTCAGGTGATCCAGCTGCCTCAGTCTCCCAAAGTGCTGGGATTATAGGCGTGAGCCACTGTGCCCAGCGATGAAAATAGTTTTGACTATGGTTCAACAGCCACACTTTTGAGAATTGCCATAATCCAGAATACTTGAGCGTTGAAAATATATTGCTCAAAGAACAAAGCTGGAAGCATCACATTACCTGACTTCAAACTATACTACAGGGCTACAGTAACCAAAACAGAGACAAAGACCAATGGAACAGAGAAGACAGCCCAGAAATAAGGCCGCACATCTACAACCATCTGATACTTAACAAAGCTGACAAAAACAAGCAATGAGGAAAGGACTCCCTATTTAGTAAATAGTGCTGCGATAGCGTGCTGGCCATATGCAGAAGATTGAAACTGGACCCTTTCCTCACACCATATTCAAAAATCAACTCAAGATAGATTAAAGACTTAAATGTAAAACCCAAAACTATAAAAACCCTGGAAGACAACCTAGGCAATACCATTCTGGACATGGGAAGTGGCAAAGATTTCATGATGAAGATGCCAAAAGCAATTGCAGCAAAAGCAAAAATTGACAAATGGGATCTAATTAAACTTAAAAGCTTCTGCACAGCAAAAGAAACTATAAATAGAGTAAACAGACAGCCTACAGAATGGGAGAAAATACTTGCAAACTATGCATCCAGCAAAGGTCTAATATCCAGCCTCTATAAGGAACTTAAACAAATTTATATGCAAAAAACAACCCCATAGAAAAGTGGGTAAAGGACATGAACAGACACTTTTCAAAAGAAGATATACAGCCAACAAGCATATGGAAAAAAAGCTCAGTATCATTATTAGAGAAATGCAAATCAAAATCACAATGAGATACCATCTCACATCAGAATGGCTATTTTTAAAAAGTCAAAGGATAATAGATGCTGGCAAGGTTGTGGAGAAAAGGGAATGCTTATACATTGTTCGTGGGAGTGTAAATTAGTTCAACCACTGTGGAAAGCAGTGTGGCAATTCCTCAAAGAGCTAAAAACAGAATTACCATTTGACCCAGCAATCCCATTACTGGGTATATATCCAAAGTAATATAAATCATTCTACCAGAAAAACACATGCACATATATGTTCACTGCAGCACTGTTCACAATAGCAAAGACATGGAATCAACCTAAATGCCCATCAATGGTAAACTGGATAAATAAAATGTGGTACATATGCGGCCATAGAAAAAAATGTGATACATATGCAGCCATAAGAAAGAATGAGATCATTTCCTTTGCAAGTACACAGAAGGAGCTGGAGGCAATTATCCTTAGCAGACTAACACAGGAACAGAAAGCGAAATACCACATTTTCACTTATAAGTGGGAGCTGAATGATGAGAACACATGATCACAAAGAGGGGAACGACACACTGGGCCTACTTGAGGGTGGAGGGTGGGAGGAGGGAGAGGATCAGAAAAAATAACTCTTGAGTACTAGGCAGTACCTGGGTGATGAAATAATCTGTAAAACAGTCCCCTGTGAGTTCAGTTTACCTATATAACAAAGTTGCATATGTATACTGGAACCTAAAATAAAAGTTAAAAAAAATATATATATATATATGGTTCTGAGTTGAATTTTTCAGACCTTTTACATTCTGTTTCTATCTCCCAATTTTTATTTTTAAAAAGATTATCCTAGTTTTGTGCTTGCAACAATTTTCTGCTGTATCTTAGCTTATGAGCATGAAAATCTTTTGGCTGATGTTGTTAATTTGGTCAAGTAAATTCTTTTAAGTATATTTTAATGTGACAAAACCCTCTACACTCTGGCAGTTTCCCAGTCTACCCAGAATTGTTAGTAGAACTATGCCTTGTGAGCCAAAGACGAGAGTCTAATAGTCCTTGAGTCTAATAGTGTTCGATTCTTAGATACTTTTATATAGAGCCTTTATCTGATGCTGTTCATTTTTAAAATAGCAAACTCAAAATTGTATTTGTACTACAGGTGAACTATTTGTTGTACTCTTAGTATCTTATTTTTTGGAAGGTGAGTTAACTACTCTGTATTATCTCTTTTTCCAGGCAGAAGAAGTAGAGTTGTATTTGGAAAAACTTAAGGAAAAAAGAGGCTTGTCTGGGAAATATCAAACATCATCAAAATTGTTCCAGAACTGCAGTGAACTCTTTAAAACACAGGTAATCTTTGAAAGCGGTTGGAGGTAAATAGAATAGGTAAAAAATGGAATGTATATATTTTTGACTATATCCACTTCCCACTCCTCAAGTATTTCTTTTGGCAGAAGTAAATGGAAGCATGTTCTGATAGGTATATAGTCAGCCACTTACATATTCATCTTATCAAAGAGAGGGTGTACTTTCCTTTGTGTGTAAAAAGCAAACCCCCATTTTTTTATTGTGGTAAAATATACACTACATAAAATTTACCATTTTAACCATTTCTAAGTGTATAATACAGTGGCATTAAATATATTCACATTGCTGTGCAGCCATCGACCCATCTCCAGTACTTTTTTTTTTTCCCCCAAGGCAGATTCTGTCTCTGTCCCCCAGGCTGGAGTGCAGTGGCACAATCTCGGGTCACTGCAGTCTCCACCTCCCGGATCTAAGCAATTCTTTCACCTCAGCCTCCCAAGTGCTAGGGCTACAGATTGACACCATTAGGCCTGGCTAATTTTTTTGTGTTTTCAGTAGAGACAGGATTTTGCCATGTTAGCCAGGCTGGTCTTGAACTCTTGACCTGAAGTGATCCACTTTGGCCTCCCAAAATGCCAGGATTACAGGTGTGAGCCACCGGGCTGAGTCCCATCTCTAGTACTTTTATCATCCCAAACTAAAACATCATACCTATTAAACAAAAATTCCCCACCATCCAACCCCAAGACCATGGTAACCACTCTTCTACTTTCCATGAATTTGACTATTCTAGATACCTCATATAAATAGAATCATACAACTTTTGTTCTTTTTTGTCTGACTTCTTCCACTTAGCATAATGTTTTTAAGGTTCATCCATGTTATAGCATTATCAGAATTTCATTCCTTTTTAAGGCTAAATGATGTTCTATTGTATGTATGTACCACATTTTGTTTTTCCATTCATCTGTTGATGGACATATTTAAAACCTCACATTTTTAATTCTCTGGTCTCCTCATCTAATTAATATGTTCCCAGAAAAATCAGGGTTTTAAAAATTTACTTCTATAGATCTGAAATCAGAAGGGTATCATCATTGTCTTAGAGTTCAATTTCACGCCTTAATTTTGTAGAAAGAGGGAGATGTGACTAATCATACATTTTTCGTGCTTATACATATGTAATCATGTAAGTGGAGATTTTGATATCAAATTTTGTTGTCTTAGAAATAGTAATCTCAGTTTTTTGATAGAAAAATTTTATATGTGTTGAAAATAGTTATAGTAATTATCATCTATACTTGTCCTTACTATATTTAAAAATTATTTTGGAATATTTAGCAACTTGCCTTGAACTGTCAAATTACTAGAAGTAAAGTTTATTATTAAGAAAACAAATTTAATCATTGGTAGTTGAGGCCAGACGTGGTGGCTCAGGCCTGTAATCCCAGCACTTTGGGAGGCCGAGGTGGGCAGATCACCTGAGGTCAGGAGTTCAAGACCAGCCTGGCCAACATGGTGAAACCCTGTCTCTACAAAAAAATTAGCCGGGCGTGGTGGCGGGTGCCTGTAATCCCAGCTACTCGGGAGGCTGAGGTGGGAGAATCACTTGAACGCGGGAGGCTGAGGTGGGAGAATCACTTGAATGCAGGAGGCTGAGATCATGTCAATGCACTCCAGCCTGGGCGATGAGAGCGAAACTTGGTCTCAAAAAAAAAAAAAAAATGGATAATTGATGAGCAGATGAAGTAATTGGTAATTGAAGGAAGAGTTCCGCTTTTATTATAACTTAGATTTTATGGTCTTGGAGGGAAAAGAAAATAGCTTTAAGGCCAGGCGTGGTGGCTCACGCTTGTAATCCCAGCACTTTGGGAGGCCAAGGCGGGCGGATCACGAGGTCAGGAGATCGAGACCACGGTGAAACCCCGTCTCTACTAAAAAATGCAAAAAGTTGGCCGGGCATGGTGGCAGGCACCTGTGGTCCCAGCTACTTGGAGAGGCTGAGGCAGGAGAATGGCGTGAACCTGGGAGGCGGAGCTTGCAGTGAGCCGAGATCGCGCCACTGCACTCCAGCCTGGGCAACAGAGCAAGACTCCGTCTCAAAAAAAAAAAAGAAAATAGCTTTAAGATGGTGAAAGAATGGTAGAGAAAGCCAGAAACAATGTGATGTGTAGTTTGTATGTTTTCTGTTGGTTTTCCAAATTTATCCCTTAGGCTAGGAGGATTGGTTGGTCTTTCTTGGATTTGATTATGGAAAGCTACCTGTTGCATCTGGTTGCCGGAGGCTGACTACTTTTAAATGTGCTATAATCTTTCCAGGGTCTTGGCTTATTGGTAAGGTTTCCTCTCCTCCTCCAGTCTAATGTAACAGGGTTGAATTACACAGTCTCATTACTCAGGAAGGAGAATGCCTCATCTACCGATAACTGGTAAGAAAGATAATTAGTGTAGTTTTTTACAGGCATGAAGTGTAGTATGGTGGAAGGGACAGCAGACCTAAGCATCAAGAATATTAGGTTTAGGCCGGGCGCAGTGGCTCACGCCTGTAATCTAGCACTTCAGGAGCCTGATGTGGGCGGATCACTAGGTCAGGAGATTGAGACCATCCTGGCTAACACAGTGAAACCCCGTCTCTACTAAAAACACACAAAAAATTAGCCGGGCATGGTGGCGGGCACCTGTACTCCCAGCTACGCAGGAGGCTGAGGCAGGAGAATGGCCTGAACCTGGGAGGTGGAGCTTGCAGTGAGCCGAGATCACACCACTGCACTCCAGCCTGTGCAACAGAGCAAGACTCTGTCTCAAAAAAAAAAAAAAAAAAAAGAATATTAGGTTTAAATCCTATTTCTTTGTCTAAAGCTTTGTAGTTTTGAGCCACATTTTACTCATCTGTAGAATGAGGGGAAATGATCTAAGATTCTTCTATCCTAAGCATACATCATATATCTAAGGCTTTGTCATTCTTAAATGTTTATTATTCTCGTAGAAAAATTGAATGGCCATTTTGGTTTGATACTATTTTCTAGTTCCCAGCAGGGTTTTATTCACTTGTTTGTGGTTAATTGGAAATGTTTTGTCTACTGATGCTGTGTTATTATATTTACTAGTTAGGGTGTGGTGTTTTGTTTTAACCATTTCTTTGTATTTTGAGCTATGCTTTTCTTCTAGTATTTACACACCTTTAATTTTTTGTTTTGTGTTTCTTTTATAGAGCTTTTCTGGAGATTTTATGCATCGACTGCCTCTTTTAGGAGAAAAACAGGAGGTAATTGTTTTCATTATATATTTCTGAGAGTGCGGTAAAAACTTTGGTGGTGCAGGAAATACCCGCGCTCACTGCATCTCCAAGGAGGGAGTGCTGCACCTGGGGAGCAGGCTCCCACAGTGGCTACAGGAACTTGAGCAGCTAAAAACAAGAAGTTCTGAATTAATTATTATTTTTTTTAATGTTTAAAGGCTAAGGAGAATGGAACAAACCTTACCTTTATTGGAGACAAAACTGTAAGTATATTTGGGGATTTGGGGCATTGAACACATAGTTTAGTTTTCTTATATTTGTATATTTTTGAATTGTTCTCCCATACTATGCTAACATTTGAAAAGAAAGTTAAATCTGGAAGCTATAGACCAAAATGTTAAAAATGGTTGGATCTCTGAATGATACTATGAGTGATTTTTAGTTTCTTTGTGTTTTCTGAATTTTCTGCTGTACACCTGCATTGCTTTTATAATTATCCCCCCATAAATATCTGTAAACAGGAAGAAACTTATTAAAAATAAGAACTCTTAAACTTCATCTAAAATTATCTGTGATAAAATATAATTGAGAGAGAGTTTGGAAAATTGAAATAAGGTCTAAAGCTATAAATATGCCTTAAGTTTTCATAAATATGCATTGTATGGATACTATTTTCAAATTCGTAATTAATTCCTCAAAACATCGCCAGTTAAAAATTTAGAGGAAGGATGACAGCTATCAATGTTGGGTTATGGTTTTTACAAAGCTGATTAAAGTTTTTAATTTTATAACAACTTTATGAAGGCATAATATACGTATTACAGAAGTTATGTTTTGTTTCATTTTTTGAGACAAGGTCTCACTCTTGCCCATGCTGGAGAACAGTGGTGTGAACATGGCTCCCTGCAGCCTTGACATCCTGGGCTCAAGTGATCCTCCTGCCTCAGACTCCCAAGTAACTGGGACCACAGGCACATACCACCATGCCTGGCTAATTTTTAAAAATTTTTTGTGGGGGTTGGGTCTCACCATGTTACCCAGGCTGGTATAGAATTCCTAGGCTCAAGTAATCATCCCACTTCAGCCTCCCAAAGTGCTAGGATTATAGGCGTGAGCCACTGCACCCAGCCTAAAAGTTATTATTAAAGTTATTAAAGCATATAATTTAGTGATTTTTAGTATTCTCAAGTTGTGCAAGCACCAATCGCTAATTCCAGAATTGTTCATCCCCAAAAGTAGCCACATAGTCATCAGTCACTCCCGATTTCTCCTGCCCCCAGCCTCTGACAATCAGTAATCTATTTTCTTTCTCTGTATTTGCCTTTTCTGGACATTTTATATAACTGGAATCATATAATACATGGCCTTGTGTCTGGCTTCTTTCACAGTTTACACTCTGTCTCAGCTTTTACTTCCTGCTTGCACAGAGCCTTAAGATCAGCCAGTGAATGATTAGGGCCTCTTCAGGTCTGTCCTGGACCTATGCACAGCCGTGGACATGTGTGCAGAGCCCTGCACATATGGCCTTCTAGATTTCCAGGAATATTTTGGAGCTTTCCAAAGTTCCTATGGACATCTCATTCTCCAATTTTTCCTTTTAAGTTTCCAATCAGCCTCTTAATAGCCCCAGTTGGTAATGTCACCTCAGGCAGCTGTGATCTTGAACGATTGCTATTGAATGTTTTTGACAAATGCTTTGAGTACGGGGTTGTTGACACTGGGTGATCTCTGAGTCAGGTCAGATAAAGACAAGTCCTGAGAATGGAGCTTTTCAGCAATTTGCCAGACAGCTCAGGTGATCAGTCTTTTAGGGACCTCCAAATGTATTTTTTCCTTTGGGAGACCTAGGTGGGCAGATCACTTGAGGCCAGGAGTTTGACACCAGCCTGGCCAACATGGTGAAACCCCGTCTCTACCAAAAATACAAAAATTAGGCAGGCGTGGTGGTGCATGCCTGTAATCCCAGCTACTTGGGAGGCTGAAGCAGGAGAATCACTTGAACCCAGAAGATGGAGGCTGCAGTGAGCCGAGATCACACCACTGCACTCCAGCCTAGGCAACAGAGTGAAACTCTGTGTTCGCTTACCCCACCCCCTTTGCTTAGTGGCTGCTAAGCTGTTGTTTTTCTCAGCTGTTAACAGTTTCAGGGACTTTGGTTTTAAGGAACTTGGGAGAGAGGAATGGGATTAGGGTGAACACAGACTCGAGCTTGCTTTTCTTTCCTAGATTCAGATGCCTTTCTTGAAGAAACATTTCTTGGATTGTTGAAAGACTTCACTAATTTCCAAAGTTCCAAAAGTTGATTTTGATAGTTTTTGCCAGTGTTTTTATTGCTTTTTTTTTTTTTTTTTTTTTTTGAGACGGAGTCTTGCTCTGTCCCCCAGGCTGGAGTGCAGTGGCGCAAGCTCGGCTCACTGCAAGCTCCGCCTCCCGGGTTCACGCCATTCTCCTGCCTCAGCCTCCCGAGTAGCTGGGATTACAGGTGCCCGCCACCACGCCCGGCTAATTTTTTTTTTTTTTTTTGTATTTTTAGTAGAGACGGGGTTTCACCGTGTTAGCCAGGATGGTCTCGATCTTCTGACCTTGTGATCCGCCCGCCTCGGCCTCCCAAAGTGCTGGGATTACAAGCTTGAGCCACCGCGCCCGGCCGTTTTTGTTGCTTTTATGGATGAGTAGATTTTCAGAGTTTCTTATTCTGGCATTCTGAAAGTGTTCTCACTACCTAAACCCCAGTTTTATTTGTACAGAATTTTAACTGAAAGTAAGTTAGGCATGACAGTCTTTGTTAATTTTTTTAAACAAAAGACAGCCATTAGGACTGGGTGCAGTGGCTCACGTCTGTAATGCCAACACTTTGGGAGGCCAAGGTGGGCAGATTACTTGAGGTTGGGAGTTCGAGATCAGCTTGGCCAACGTGGTGAAACTTTGTCTTTACTAAAAATACAAAAATTAGTTGCTCATGGTGGCAGGCACCTGTAATCCAAGCTACTCAGGAGGGTGAGGCAGGAGAATCGCTTGAACTTGGGAGGTGGAGGCTGCAGTGAACTGAGATCACGCTACTGCACTCCAACCTGGGCAACCAGTGAGATTCCATCTCAAAAAAAAAAGAAAAAAGATACTCATTGGATTTTCTCTTACTAATAGGTATATATTCGCTGTGAAAATGGAGATGATATACATAAATGAAAAGAAGAAAATAGTAATCTATAATACCATGCAGTGATATATTTATTTTCCTAGTCTTTTGTATATGGGCATGTTTATATTATTTTGAAAAGGGAATCTTACAGTATGTATTATATGACTTTTTTTGTAGCTTAGCAATATAACATGGACATGTCTTCAGTTTGGTAAATATTGTATTGCATCATTACTTAAATGCTTGTATAGTGTCTTACTGTATCAGTACATTGCAATTTGTTCAATTCTCTGTTCTTGAACATTTATGAGTTTCATTATCTTGGAATTTTATGTAGTGTTGTGATTAATATTTTAACTACATTTGCTTTTAAGTCTTTATTTTCTGATCTCAGAAGAATTGTATATTGGGGTAAGTTTTTAGTTCTATAACTTAAAAGTAAAACTCCTTTGTAATTTTATGTTCTAATAGTTTTAGCAGTTTGGTGTGATTACACAGAGCACATGCATATTAACCAAAATAAGATCATATTATATACCATTGTATAATTTTTTCTTTTTATTACCAAATTGGTACATTGAATACTACTTCACCTTTTTATGGCTGCTTAGTGTTCCATTTTATTATGATTTTAATAATTAACTCCCAATTGATGAACATTGGGGTTATTCCCAAATTTCCCCTATTATGGATAAAGTCATGTTCATAATGTCTAGCTCTATTTCTGTGTACATTTGTAATCTTTAGGCTAAATTCCTGGAGGTAGAATTGCTAGATCCACATGTATGCACAGTTTAAAAGTTCTTTTTCATAGCAATTTATGGCCCAAGAAAGTGAGAGTGAGTGTCTTTGTTTATGTTGCTATAGAAGGACACCTGGAGCTGGGTAATTTATAAAGAAAAGAGGTTTATTTGGCTCACTGTTCTGTGGGCTATGAAAGAAGCATGGTGCCAGCATCTGTTTCTAGTGAGGGCTTCAGGCTGCTTCCACTCATGATGGAAGGTGAAGGGGAGCCTGTGTGTGCAGATCACATGGCAAGAGAGGAAGAAGGAAAGAGGGAGGAGGAGGAGAGGAGGTAGCGGGCTCTTTTTTTAATAATCAAGGAACCAATAGAGGGAGAACTCATTACTGAAAGGACAGTGGCACGAAGCCATTCATTAGGGATTGGCTCCCATGACCCAAACACCTCTCTCTAGAATTCACCTCAAACATTGGGGATCAGATTTCTTTTTTTTTTTTTTGAGACGGAGTCTCGCTCTGTCGCCCAGGCTGGAGTGCAGTGGCGCGATCTCGGCTCACTGCAAGCTCCGCCTCCCGGGTTCACGCCATTCTCCTGCCTCAGCCTCTCCGAGTAGCTGGGACTACAGGCGCCCGCCACCACGCCCAGCTAATTTTTTGTATTTTTAGTAGAGACGGGGTTTCACCGTGGTCTCGATCTCCTGACCTCGTGATCCGCCCGCCTCGGCCTCCCAAAGTGCTGGGATTACAAGCGTGAGCCACCGCGCTCGGCCGGGATCAGATTTCAATATGAAATTTGGGAGGACAGATATCTAAACCATAGCAGTGAGTTTCCATCTTTCCTCACAAAAACAATGGCTGTCATCATTTGAAATAGATTTTATGCAGTTTGTCTAGTTAAGCAACAATTTGTTCTTGTAAATTGTATTTAAAAAATTATTGTTAAGCCAGGCACTGTGGCTCACGCCTGTAACCCCAGCACCTTGGGAGGCCACAGCAGGCAGATCGCTAGAGCTCACGAGTTTGAGACCACCCTGGGCGATATGGTGAAACCTCGTCTCTACAAAAAATGGAAAAACTAGCCAGAAGGTGGCACGTGCGCCTGTAGTCCCAGCTACTTGGGAGACTGAAGTGGGAGGATGGCTTGAGCCTGGGAGGCAGAGGTTGCAGTGAGCCAAAGTCACACCACTTCACTCTAGGCGATAGAGCCATACCTTGTCTCTAAAACAAAAACAACAGCAAAAAAATTATTGTCGAAGGTGAACCTTCATTTATATGGATATTGGCACTTGTGCTTTCTTCAGTTGTCTTCTGTGCACAGCATACTTTGAGTTCTACTCAAGGTTTGAGTCTTGTTACAGTGATTAAAACTGGCTGAAAGGTGAGCCTGTTGAATACCACAAGTAATATTTAGGAATACTTAGTCAAAATATAGGCAAAAGAAATGAAAGAATTATCTATCTTTTGATCTTTCTTCCTGAAAATTTGGTTTGAGGCAAATACCTTATAATCCTATTTAAAGAATATTCACAGGCTGGGTTCAGTGGTAATCTCAGCACTTTTTTAGGCTCAAGGTGGGTGAATCACTTGAAGCCAGGGTTTGAGACCAGTCTGGTCAACATGGCAAAACCCTATCTCTACTAAAAATGCAAAAATTAGCTTGGTGTGGTGGAGTACACCTGTAATCCCAGCTACTTGGGTGCATGAGGCCTGAGAATTGCTTGAGCCCAAAAAGCAGAGGTTGTAGTGAGCCATGATTGCACCACTGCACTCCAGCATGGGTGACAAAATGAGACTCTGTCTCAAAAAAGCAAAAAGGATACTCACAAATACAGTACCTCCATCCTATTTCATTAAAGCTCTGATTAAACATATATGTTTATGGGCTGGGTGTGGTGGGTGGCTCACACCTGTGATCCCAGCACTTTGGGAGGCCAAGGTGGGTGGATCACCTGATGTCAGGAGTTCGAGATCAGCCTGGCCAACATGGTGAAACCTCGTCTCTACTAAAAATACAAAAAAAAAAAAAAAATTAGCTGGGCGTGGTGGCGCGCGCCTATAATCCCAGCTACTTGGGAGGCTGAGGTGGGAGAATTCCTTGAGCCCAGGAGGCGGAGATTACATTGAGCCAAGATCGTTCCACTGCACTCCAGCCTGGGCAACAGAGCAAGACTCCATCTAAAAGAAAAAAACAAAAATCTATATGTTTATGGAAGAAAGGTCCTCTGCATGTCCCTTCTTCTAAGGAAAGATTGATACAGGAGAACACTTTAATATTTTGATTAACTCCGTTTTTTGGATTTAAGCCATAATGTGATAAATTTAACATAATTTTAAAAAATTAAGAGTTTATTGTTTAGAGCAGTTTTAGGTTCACAACAGAATTGAGTAAAAGGTACAGAGAGGCCAGTGCAGTGGCTTATGCCTATAATTCCAGCACTTCGGGAGGCCAAGGTGGGAGGATCACTTGAACCCAGGAGTTCAAGAGCAGCCTGGAAAACATTTGAGACCCTGTCTCTACAAAAAGCAAAAGTTGGCCGGGTGCGGTGGCTCACGTCTGTAATCCCAGCACTTTGGGAGGCCCAGGCAGACAGATCTCCTGAGGTCGGGAGTTCGAGACCAACCTGACCAACATGGAGAAACCTGTTTCTACTAAAAATATAAAATTAGCTGGGCATGGTGGCGCATGCCTGTCATCCTAGCTACTTGGGAGGCTGAGGCAGGAGAATGGCTTTAACCTGGGAGGCGGAGGTTGCGGTGAGCCAAGATCGCGCCATTGCACTCCAGCCTGGGTGACAAGAGCAAAACTCCGTCTTAAAAAACAAAACAAAACCCCCAGTTTAGCCAGCATGGTTGTGCATGCCTATAGTCACCGCTACAGGGGAGGCTGAAGTGGGAGGATCACTTGAGCCCAGGAGGTCAAGGCTGCAGTGAGCCATGATAATGCCACTGCACTCCAGTCTAAGTAATAAAGCAAGACTCTGTCTGGAAAAAAAAAAAAAAAAAAGAGGAGAGCTCCCACATGCTGTGTCTATACCTGTACACTTAGCCTCCCCCATCGTCAACATACTGCACCACTGTGGCACACTGTTAAAATTGATGAACCACATTGACATGTTATTATCAATCAAAGTCTGTAGTTTACATTAAGGTTCACTCTGCATTGTACATTGTATGAATTTTGATAAATGTGTAAAGACATCTTCACCTTTTTAGTATCATACAGAATAGTTTCAGTGCCTAAAAATCCTCTGTGCTCTGCCTGTTCATCTCTCCCTTGCCCTTGAACTCCTGGCAATCACTGATCTTTTTACTGTCTTCATAGTTTTGCCTTTTCCAGAATGTCATCTAGTTGGAATTGTACAAATATGTGACCTTTTTAGATTGGCTTCTTTCACTTAGTAATATGCATTTAAGGTTCCTCCATGTCTTCTGGTGGCTTGATAGTTCATTTCTTTTCAGTGCTGAATCATATTCCATTGTTTGGACATATCACGGTTTATCCATTCATCTATTGAAGGACATCTTGATTGCTTTCAAGTTATAACAATTATAGATAAAACCATTGTAAACATTTGTGTCCAGGCTTTTATGTGGACATGAGTTTTCAACTCATTTGGGTAACTATCAAGGAGCATGATTGCTAGATTTTATGGTAAGAGTATGTTTAGTTTTGTAACAATTGCAGTTTTGACAATGCAGTGCTTAATCAAAAATAGAATGTTTTGGGAACAAAACTACTCTTGTCTGTCTATCTGACAGCATCAATAACTGGATTGTCACTTGTAGCTTTAATTACCTTACTCATGGGGTTAAAAAGTTCTGTTGAAGGGCACTTAGAATTTTGAGATCATACCATGAAGACAGTGTTTTAAAAATAATTCTGTTCACAAGCTAGCGGTAGACCGTGAAAAAGAAAAAAAAAAAGAAAAAAATAGTTCTGTTATGGAGAACGAAATAATTAATAGTTGAGATGGTAGTTAAGAGCCCAGGCTGTGGGGTCAGATGCCATAGATTTTGAAATCCCAACTTCACAACTTAATATTTCCCTTGGAAATGTTATTGTCTTTCAGTTTCTTACATAATAAAATGGAGCTAATAGGAATGATATTACCAAGAATTGTGGAGTAGCGAAGTCCAGGTCTCCATGCCTCCACAAAAGCAACTAGTAAGCTGATGAAAACTATCGCATTCAACTTTCACAGAACTTTGAAATCTAACCAAAACTTAATAAGGAAAAAGTTCAACAAAGAAAGAAGCTGCTACATTACATTAAGAAAGTGCTGTGATATTGTAATTTGTTTACCATACCCTCCTTCCCAGTTCAGAGGCAGGAAGATGGCAACCCGCAGTCGTGGTGCAGGTTGCTGGTGCCAGGGGAACTAATACAGACCTTTTTCTTAAAGACTTGCCGTTGTGTGTTTTCACCTGCCTGGAGGCTCCCTGAAGAATCCTTGCGAGGACTTGCCTTTGTTTTCCCCAACTTAGAGTGTTCCCAGGGCTGGAGTGGCTTCCTGGGTTGTGTTTGCCAAAAGCATTTGAATGCAGAAGTACTGTGTGCATAGGGAAGGGGTAACAGTGGGGATAAGCAATAGAGAGACTGTCAAGCATGAGAAGGAAAGGGTCCAGAAAGGAGATTTGTGGGAGAACAAGGCTTTTTAAAGCTTCTGTGTATATTGAGGTATGAAGAAAGCCATATATATTCTCAGGACTGGACATATGATCAGAAAAGACCTTAGATGACCCTAAGCTTTCATTCTGGCTGACCTTCAGGCTCTGTACAAGCAAAAAGTGAAGACTAAGGAATGGCTTTAATTGGCCCAGCTAAGCGTTGAAGGATTGCCTCAGGGTGCGAAGACTGGAGAATTTTCTGTTCTTTTTCGTCTTTGGCTCCTGGTGTTTGAGAAATCTTTGTCAAAACACTAGCTGACCACTAAGCTAAACGAATATAGATTCCAGTAGCCACACAGGTCTAAGAATGCAGACTTTACAAAAACGGTTTAGAAAACTTACTAAGCAAAAGAGACATAACCCATATTATTATTACCAGCTAACAAACCCCAAGGAGGGGGCAGATTGTGGTTTCCAGAGTTGCCACTTTATAACATTCAGTTTTCAGTGGAAAATTATGAGGCATGCACAGAAACAAAGTATGGCATATTTACAGGATTAAAAAAATATACATGCTTTGAAGAGGAAGCCTCAGCATTAGACTTACCAGACCAAAGATTTTAAGTGAACTGTCTTAAATATACTCAAAGAGCTAAAAATAAAAAAACCGTGGATGAAGAAACTAAAGGAAACCAGGAGAACGTAGAGATAAAAATGATAAGAAGAATGAAGACGAGCCTGAGAGACCTATGGGACACCCTCAAGTGTATCAACATCCACATAATAGGAATTCATCAGAAGGAGAAGAGAGGGAGAAAGGTATGGAAAGAATATTTGAAGGAATAATGCCCTGAAACTTCCCAAATTTGATGAAAGTATGAATTTCAGGAAGATTGAGAGGCTCACAAATCTCAAACTACAAGCAGAAATGAAAAAGTAAAATGTTGTATGTCCATAAAATGGAATATCATTCATCTATAAAAATGAATGGGAGCTGTATTCCAAGATGGCTGAATAGGAATAGCTCCGTCTACAGCTCCCAGCGTGATCAACGCAGAAGATGGGTGAGTTCTGCATTTCCAACTGAGGTACCTGGTTCATCTCACTGGGACTGGTTGGACAGTGGGTGCAGCCCATGGAGGGCAAGCCGAAGCAGCGAGGGGCATCGCCTCACCCAGGAAGCGCAAGGGGTTGGGGGATTTCCCTTTCCTAGCCAAGGGAAGCCGTGACAGACTGTACTGGGAAAATTGGGACACTCCCACATTAATACTGTGCTTTTCCAACAGTCTTAGCAAACGGCACACCAGGAGATTATATCCCGCACCTGGCTCAGTGAGTCCCATGCCCACAGAGCCTTGCTCACTGCTAGTGCAGCAGTCCCAAATCGAACTGTGAGGTGGCAGCCAGGCTGGGGAAGGGGCATCGCCATTGCTGAGGCTTGAGTAGGTAAACAAAGCGGCCAGGAAGTTCGAATTGGGTGGAGCCCACCACAGCTCAATGAGGCCGGCCTGCCTCTGTAGATTCCACCTCTGGGGGCAGGGCATAGCTGAACAAAAGGCAGCGGAAACTTCTGAGGACTTAAACGTCACTGTCTGACAGCTCTGAAGAGAGCAGTGGTTCTCCCAGCACAGTGTTTGAGCTGAGAATGGACAGACTGCCTCCTCAAGTGGGTCCCTGACCCCTGTGTAGCCTAACTGGGAGACACCTCCCAGTAGGGGCCAATTGACACTTCATACAGCCGGGTGTCCCTCTGAGACAAAGCTTCCAGAGGAAGGATCAGGCAACAATATTTGCTGTTCTGCAGCCTCCTCTGGTGATACCCAGGCAAACGGTGTGGAGTGGACCTCCAGCAAACTCCAACAGACCTGTAGCTGAGGGACCTGACTCTTGGAAGAAAAACTTAACAAACAGAAAGGAATAGCATCAACATCAATAAAAAGGACATCCACACCAAAACCCCATCTGTAGGTCGCCAACATCAAAGACCAAAGGTGGATAAAACCACAAAGATGGGGAGAAACCAGAGCAGAAAAGCTGAAAATTCTAAAATCCAGAGCTCCTCTTCTCCTCCAAAGGATTGCAGCTCCTCACAAGCAACGGAACAAAGCTGGACAGAGAATGAATTTGATGAGTTGACAGAAGTAGGCTTCAGAAGGTTGGTAATAACAAACCTCTCCAAGCTAAAGTAGGATGTTTGAACCCATCACAAGGAAGCTAAAAACCTTGAAAAAAGATTAGATGAATGGCTAACTAGAATAAACAGTGTAGAGAAGACCTTAAATGACCTGATGGAGCTGAAAACCATGGCAGGAGAACTACATGATGCATGCACAAACTTCAGTAGCTGATCCGATCAAGTGGAAGAAAGGGTATCAGTGATTGAAAATCAAATGAATGAAATGAAGCGAGAAGTTTAGAGAAAAAAAGAGTAAAAAGAAATGAACAAGGCCTCCAAGAAATATGGGACTGTGTGAAAAGACCAAATCTACATCTGATTGGTGTGCCTGAAAGTGACGGGGAGAATGGAACCAAGCTGGAAAACACTCTTCAGGATATTATCTAGGAGAACTTCCCCCACCTAGCAAGGCAGGCCAACATTCAAATTCAGGAAATACAGAGAACACCACAAAGATACTCCTCGAGAAGAGCAACCCCAAGACACATAATTGTCAGATTCACCAAGGTGGAAATGAAGGAAAAAAATGTTAAGGGCAGCCAGAGAGAAAGGTCAGGTTACCCACAAAGGGAAGGCCATCAGACTAACAGAGAATCTGTTAGTGGGGGCCAATATTCAACATTCTTAAATAATTTTCAATCCAGAATTTCATATCCAGCCAAACTAAGCTTCATAAGCAAAGGAGAAATAAAATCCTTTACAGACAAGCAAATGCTGAGAGATTTTGTCACCACCAGGCCTGCCCTACAAGAGCTCCTGAAGGAAGCACTGAACGTGGAAAGGAACAACCAGTACCAGCCACTGCAAAAACATGCCAAATTGTAAAGACCATCGATGCTAGGAAGAAACTGCATGAACTAATGGGCAAAATAACCCGTTAGTATCATAATGACAGGATCAAATTCACACATAACAATATTAACCTTAAATGTAGACGGGCTAAATGCCCCAATTAAAAGACACAGACTGGCAAATTGGATAAAGAGTCAAGACCCATCAGTGTGCTGTATTCAGGAGACCCATCTCATGTGCAGAGACAAACATAGGTTCAAAATAAAGGGATGGAGGAAGATCTACCAAGCAAATAGAAAGCAAAAAAAAAAAAAAAAAAAAAAAAAAAGCAGGGGTTGCAATCCTAGTCTCTGATAAAACAGACTTTAAACCAACAAAGATCAAAAGAGACCAGGCCATTACATGATGGTAAAGGGGTCAATTCTACAAGAAGAGCTAACTATCCTAAATATATATGCACCCAATACAGGAGCACCCAGATTCATAAAGCAAGTCCTTAGAGACCTACAAAGAGACTTAGACTCACACACAATAATAATGGGAAACTTTAACACCCCACTGTCAATATTAGATCAACGAGACAGAAGGTTAACAAGGATATCCAGGACTTGAACTCAGCTCTGCACCAAGCAGACCTAATAGACATCTACAGAACTCTCCACCCCAAATCAACAGAATGTACATTCTTCTCAGCACCACATCACACTTATTCCAAAATTGACCACATAGTTGGAAGTAAAGCACTCATCAACAAATGTAAAAGAACAGAAGTCATAACAGTCTCTCAGACAATGGTGCAATCAAATTAGAACTGAGGATGAAGAAACTCACTCAAAACCGCACTACTACGTGGAAACTGAACAAGCTGCTCCTGAATGACTGCTGGATAAATAACGAAATGAAGGCAGAAATAAAGATGTTCTTTGAAACCAATGAGAACAAAGACACAACATACCAGAATCTCTGGGACACATTCAAAGCAGTGTGTAGAGGGAAATTTATAGCACTAAATGCCCACAAGAGAAAGCAGGAAAGATCTAAATTCGACACCCTAACATCACAATTAAAAGAACTAGAGAAGCAAGAGCAAACAAATTCAAAAGCTACTAGAAGACAAGAAATAACTAAGATGAGAGCAGAACTGATGGACATAGAGACAAAAAACCCTTCAAAAGAATCAATGAATCCAGGAGCTGGTTTTTTGAAAAGATAACCAAATAGACCTCTAGCAAGACTAATAAAGAAGAAAACACAGAAGAATCAAATAGATGCAATAAAAATGATAAAGGGGATGTCACTACCGATCCCACAGAAATACAAACTACCATCAGAGAATACTATAAACATCACACAAATAAACTAGAAAATCTAGAAGAAATGGATAAATTCCTGGACACATAAACCCTCCCAAGACTAAACCAGGATGAAGTTGAATATCTGAATAGATCAATAACAGGTTCTGAAATTGAGGCAATAATTAATAGCCTACTAACTAAAATAAGTCCAGGACGAGACGGATTCACAGCCGAATTCTGCCAGAGGTACAAAGAGGAGCTGGTACCAATCCTTCCGAAACTATTCCAATCAATAGAAAAAGAGGGAATCCTCCCTAACTCATTTTATGAGACCAGCATCATCCTGATACCAAAGCCTGGCAGAGACACAACAAAAAAAGAGAATTTTAGACCAATATCCCTGATGAACATCGATGCGAAAATCCTCAACAAAATACTTGGAAACTGAATCCAGCAGCACATCAAAAAGCATGTCCACCAAGATCAAGTTGGCTTCATCCCTGGGATGCAAGGGTGGTTCAACATACGCAAATCAATAAACGTAATCCATCACATAAACAGAACCAAAGACAAAACCACATGATTATCTCAATAGATGTGGAAAAGGCCTTTGACAAAATTCAACAGCCCTTCATGCTAAAAACTCTCAATAAACTAAGTATTGATGGAACGTATGTCAAAATAATAAGAGCTATTTATGACAAACCCACAGCCACCATCATACTGAATGGGCAAAAACTGGAAGCATTCCCTTTGAAAACTGGCACAAGACAGGGATGTCCTCTCTCACTACTCCTATTCAACATAGTGTTGGAAGTTCTGGCCAGGGCAATCAGGCAAGAGAAAGAAATAAAGTGTATTCAGTTAGGAAAAGAGGAAGTCAAATTGTCCCTGTTTGCAGATGACATGATTGTATATTTAGAAAACCCCATCGTCTCAGCCCCACAATCTCCTTAAGCTGATAAGCAACTTTAGCCAAGTCTCAGGATACAAAATCAATGTGCAAAAATCACAAGCATTCCTATACACCAATAACAAACAGCCAAATCATGAGTGAAGTCCCATTCACAATTGCTACAAAGAGAATAAAATACCTAGGAATCCAATTTACAAGGGATGTGAAGAACCTCTTCAAGGAGAACTACAAACCACTGCTCAAAGAAATAAAAGAGGACACAAACAAATAGAAGAACATTCCATGCCCATGGATAGGAAGAATCAATATTGTGAAAATGGCCATACTGCCCAAGGTAATTTATAGATTCAATGCCATCCCCCTCAAGCTACCAATGACTTTCTTCACAGAATTGGAAAAAATACTTTAAAGTTCATATGGATCAAAAAAGAGTCCGCATTGCCAAGACAATCCTAAGCAAAGAGAACAAAGTTGGAGGCATCACGCTACCTGACTTCAAACTATACTACAAGGCTACAGTAACCAAAACAGCATGGTACTGGTACCAAAACAGATGTATAGACCAATGGAACAGAACGGAGGCCTCAGAAGTAACACCACACATTTACAACCATCTGATCTTTGACAAACCTGACAAAAACAAGAAATGGGGAAAGGATTCCCTATTTAATAAATGGTCCTGGGAAAACTGGCTAGCCATATGTAGAAAGCTGAACCTGGATCTCTTCCTTACACCTTACACAAAAATTAATTCAAGATGGATTAAAGACTTAAATGTTAGACCTAAAACCATAAAAACCCTAGAAGAAAACCTAGGCAATACCATTCAGGACATAGGCGTAGGCAAGGACTTCACGACTAAAACACCAAAAGCAGTGGCAACAAAAGCCAAAATAGATAAATCGGATCTAATTAAAGAGCTTCTGCACAACAAAAGAAACTGCCATCAGAGTGAACAGGCAACCTGCAGAATAGAAGAAAATGTTTACAATTCACCCATCTAACAAAGGGCTAATACCCAGAATCTACGAAGAACTTAAACAAATTTATGAGAAAAAATCAACCCCATCAAAAAGTGGACAAAGGATATGAACAGACACTTTTCAGAAGAAGACATTTATGCAGCCAACAGACATATGAAAAAATGCTCATCATCACTGGTCATCAGAGAAATGCAAATCAAAACCACAGTGAGATACCACCTCACGCCAGTTAGAATGGTGATCATTAAAAAGTCAGGAAACAACAGGTGCTGGAGAGGATGTGGAGAAATAGGAACACTTTTACACTGTTGGTGGGGGTCTAAACTAGTTCAGCCTTTGTGGAAGACAGTGTGGCGATTCCTCAAGGATCTAGGACTAGAAATACCAGTTGACCCAGCCATCCCATTACTGGGTATATACCCAAATGATTATAAATGATGCTAGTATAAAGATACATGCACACATATGTTTATTGCAGCACTATTTGCAATAGCAAAGACTTGGAACCAACCCAAACGTCCATCAATGATAGACTGGATTAAGAAAATGTGGCACATATACACCATGGAATACTATGCAGCCATAAAAAAGGATGAGCTCATGTCGTTTGTAGGGACATGGATGAAGCTGGAAAGCATCATTCTGGGCAAACTATCGCAAGGACAGAAAACCAAACACCGCATGTTCTCACTCATAGGTGGGAATTGAACAATGAGAACACTTGGACACAGGGCAGGGAACATCACACAATGGGGCCTGTCATCGGGTTGGGGGCTGGGGGAGGGATAGCATTAGGAGAAATACCTAATGTAAATGACCAGTTAATGGGTGCAACAAACCTGCACGTTGTGCACATGTACCCTAGAACTTAAAGTATATAAAAAAAAAACTTTGGTCTCAGTACTTAGAAAACAGTTAACCATGATCAATAAAATAAATAATTTGCCAATTCCTTCAACTCAAAAAGTAAAAGATGAATGAAGCACTGATACATACAGCAATATAGATGAACCCTGAAAACATTATGTTAAGTGAGAGAAGCTAGACACATTTATATGAAATGACCATAATAGATGACTCCATGGACACAGGAAGTAAATAAGTAGTTGCAAGTGGTGAGAGGAGGAAGAAATGGGGAGCTACTGCTTTATGAGTACAGGGTCTCCTTTTCAGTTGATGAAAATGTTTTGGAACTAGATAGAGGTGATATTTGCACATCATTGTGCTTGTACCACATACCATTGATTTATACGCATTAAAATTGTGAATTTTATGTTATGTAAAATTTACCTTAGTTTAAAAAGGAGTTAATAATAATACCTATCTGATAGGGCTGCTGTGAGGATTTAAAAATGTAGTAAATGGGCCGGGGCGCGGTGGCTCACACCTTAATCCTAGCACTTAGGGAGGCCAAGGTAGGTGGATCACCTGAGGTCAGGAGTTTGAGACCAGGCTGGCCAACATGGCAAAACCCCATCTCTACCAAAAATACAAAAAAAAAAAAAAAATTAGCTGGGTGTGGTGTCATGCGCCTATGATCCCAGCTACTTGGGAGGCTGAGGCAGGAGAATTGCTTGAATCCGGGAGGTGGAGGTCACAGTGAGCCAAGATCGCACTGTACTTCAGCCTGGGCGATGGAGCGAAACTCTGCCTCAAAAAAAAAAAAATAATAATAATAATAAATGTCATATGCTTAACAGTGTTATCTGGCATATAAATGTTATTTTTACAGCGTCAGAATCTCTGCATTCCAGAGTTAAATATAAACTTTCTTAAATCCTGCAATATGAGAGTTGATCAGTTTATTTTGGAATTTGTAAGAGGTGGTTTTAAGACATATATGATTAATAGAGCAGGTTATTACACCAGCATTTTATAGGTTGATGAGTAAGTAAGTTCAGGAAAGGTTCTGTAATTATGGCTAATCAGACATGTATTACCCATAACTTTGAAGCTGTAAAGTTTTCTCACAAATTGGCCATGAGTCTCATCAGAGACCATTAGGCAGAGATAAATCAATGTATGATTAGGAAGGCATTTATATTCTTAAGTTTTACTAAGATAACCTAGTAAATGGATAGCTGGAGAATTGTTCAGTCTGCTTTGTTTGACGTGGATTTTTATCATGGAATATAATTTTTGAACTAAGCCTTTTCTTGGTTGTAGGATATTTTAACCATTTGAGGAGAACTGTGGCTCCACAGGAAAATGCATAAACATACAAAATCAGCTATTCATTTTGGGGGGTTCACAGATCATGGAAGCTTACCCAGAGATCTCTGGATAGACGTTTCTCCTTTTAAGACCAGATGGTAGTAAATTCCAAGCAGGAAGAAACCACTTATTTTCTGTGTTCATCTTTATCTTTGTATCTTAGTCTTTGGTTTGTGAAAACTCTAGTCTATGTGGAAAGCAAGAGTCACTACCCCTCAAAGTCAAGGACTTGGAGACTGTTAATTTGTCTTCCTTGACTTTAAGGGGTAGTAACTCTTGCTTACCACATAGACTAGCTCAAGGTTAATTTTTTGATATAAATGTGAGACCGTGTCAGCAGAAATTCTGATATTCTTGGGAAGCATGTTGAACAAAGGGATTAGATTCAGGAATTGGTGATTAGAATTCATTTTACTGATACCATCATTAATTTTTTTTAAGGTGATTTAAATAATGGTTTAAATAATTATTTAAATTCCTTTGTAATGTCTGCATAAAACACAAACTAGTATCCTAGTACGGCTTAGTTAAACAGATTAAATTTAGTGATTTTAGTTGGGGGTTTCCTCATTAAAAAAATACGTTAAATGTGATTTTTGTGTACAAGACATGTGGTATCTTGCCTTTTAGTAATTCATAATCTAGCCTACTTTATGCGTTAGGCTTGTTTGGTTTGTTGTGCCTATTGTTTCAATGAATGAAAGAGAAGGACTTTACCATATTTCTGGGCACATTCTGGAACAAAATTTGCATATTGTATTTATTAATTTGTACTCTTAATTCTTAAGATTTACAGATATGATGCCCTTTTCCCTTTCTAGGCAATGCATGAACCATTGCAAACTTGGCAAGACGCACCATACATTTTTATTGTACATATTGGCATTTCATCCTCAAAGGAATCATCAAAAGAAAATTCACTGAGTAATCTTTTTACCAGTAAGTTCAGTTTTTTTTTTTTAGTGGTTATTATCTGGTTATGTCATTCATGTACTTTACATATGCTTTTTTATTAGGTATTACAGGTATCAGGTTTCTATTTCCTTCATTTGACACTCCCAATTTTAAAATTTTTAGTTAGTAACATGTTTTCAGTATTCTGAACTAGAATTGTCAAAATTTGGTCACCAAGCCAGAGATAAGGAAATTTTAAATTAATTAACATTGGTCGGGCACGGTGGCTCATGCCTGTAATCCCAGCACTTTGGGAGGCCGAGGCAGGCAGATCACATGAGGTTGGGAGTTTAAGACCAGCCTGACCAACATGGAGAAACCCCGTCTCTACTAAAAATACAAAATTAGCTCTGTGGTGGCACATGCCTGTAATCCCAGCTACTCGGGAGGCTGAGGCAGGAGAATCGCTTGAACCTGGGAGATGGAGGTCGTGGTGAGCTGAGATCGTGCCATTCTACTCCAGCCTGGGCAACAAGAACGAAACTCTGTCTCAAAAAAAAAAAAAATTAATTAACATTGGTAGTTTTTAATGTCTCAAGAATTTAAGTGTTCTCCTTTCCAAGGTTGCTGCCTAGTTCATAGAGTCATCATCTTTTACCTGGAATTTGCAAGAACTTCCTAACTGGTTTTATTCCTGTGGTTTCCCCCTTTGTTTCTTCTTTGTATTTTTGCAATTTCCTTTCCTCCCCTGCTTTCTTTTTCTTTTTTTTTTAATTGTTATTTTTTTTGAGACGGAGTCTCACTCTGTCGCCCAGGCTAGAGTGCAGTGGCGCAATCTCGGCTCACTGCAAGCTCTGCCTCCTGGGTTCACGCCATTCTCCTGCCTCAGCCTCTGAAGTAGCTGGGACTACAGGCGCCCACCACCACACCCAGCTAATTTTTGTGTATGTTTTAGTGGAGACGGCGTTTCACCGTGTTAGCCAGGATGGTCTCGATCTCCTGACCTCGTGATCCGCCTGCCTTGGCCTCCCAAAAGGCTGGGATTACAGGGGTGAGCCGCCGTGCCCGGCCCTTTCTTACCCTGCTTTCTTAAGCAGAATATGGAATAGAAACAATGATGGCAGCCACTGTTACTTCCCTCCTGACTTTACTGGCTGTATTGGTATATTTCACCATTAAGTACTATGTTTACTGTAGAACTTTTGAAATATTCTTTATTTGGTTAAAGATGTTCCTTTCTATTCGTAGTTTGATGAGAATAGTTTCCTTGTTTTAAAAAAATGTTAAGAATGAATACTTAGCTTTATCAAATAGTTTAATTGTACTGATTTAAATGATCATATGGGCTTTCTCATTTAATAAGTTAATGTCATACATTAAATTAACTGATCTTCTAACATTAAATCATTGTTGAACTTCTGGGATACCACTACTTGGTTTTGACACACATGCATATTCTCTCTGTGTCTCTCTCTCTGTCTCTTTCTCTTCCTCCCTCCCTCCCCCTCTCCCTCTCTCTCTGCCCCTCTCCCCCTCACTCATACATGTGTATCCTCCTGTCTCTTTAGGCCCATGACTTTCTAATGGATTATAGTCTCAAGGCACAGTACCAGTGTTCATTTTCAACCTTCTTTCTTTGAAAAGGTTGGAAGAGAAGCTGTATTCCACCCTACTTCAGCTTCTTCATGCATCCAGCCTGGCTCTGGTCCCTCTTCTTTTTCTTTGAAACCTACTAGCTTCAATGATCCCATGTACTACCATAGTACATTGGTAGTGTACTTCCAGCTACCATAGATCCCATAGGGACAGCACTTCCAACTACCATAGCCTGCTTTTGGCCCAAGAGCCCAACATGATCATGGAGTCGGCCTCATGCACTGTTCTGAATTTCTGTTTTGATTCTTGGAAATGTCTGTCTTGTTTTTGAGCTTATATCCTTTTTTTTGAGATAGAGTCTCACTCTGTCACCCAGGCTGGAGTGCAGTGGTGTGATCTTGGCTCACTGCAATCTCTGCCTCCTGGGTTCAAGGAATTCTGCTGCCTCAGCCTCCCAAGTAGCTGGGATTACAGGCCTGCACCATCACACCTAGCTAATTTTTGTATTTTTAGTAGATTGTATTTTTACAACCTACTAAATTATTATTTACCTGCTAAATTATTAAATCTACTAGATTTTTATTTAGTAGATTGTATTTTTAGTTTCACCATGTTGGCCAGGCTGGTCTTGAACTGCTGACTTCAAGTAATCTGCCCGCCTTGGCCTCGCAATGTGCTGGGATTACAGGTGTGAACCACCGCACCTGGCCTTGTTTTTTCATTTTAAAAATATCCATCTTTTTTTGGAATGGAGAAGGTACATTGTCGCTAATACAGTTTTATCATTTTTCTTCCCTTCATCGAAACCTTTAATGGCTCCCCATTGCCTATAAAATGTCTACATTTTGCAGCAAGGTTTATAAAACTCTTTATAGCTTGTCCCAGTTTACCTTTTGCTACCTTATGTCAAAACACTACTACTATATGGTATTATGTGCAGTCTTAGACTATATTTGTTCTTTAAATATACCACACATTTTCACAGCTGTTTTGTTCATGTTATTTCCTCTACCTAGAAGGCTTTTTACTTTGTCCTGGAAAATACATACTTATCCTTCTAGTCTGGCTGAGAGGGATAGTTCTCTATGTAGCCTTTCAACTCCCTCTCCCCGGCAAGGTGGTTACCCATTTGATGGCAGAAAACATCTTACTCATGTTTCTATCTGCTCTGTTTTCCATAGGCCTGTCAAATAATAAGTGCTTAGTAAATGTATATTTTAGCATAGAGCAGGGGCTAGCAGATTTTTTTCTTAAAGAGTCAGGTAGTAAACATTTTCTCTATTATAACTACCCAACTCTGCGACGGTGGTGCAGAGGCAGCTGTAGACAATATGTAAATGAGTGGATGTGGCTGTGTTCCAATAAAACTTTATTAACAGAAAAAGCTGGTGGCCAGATTTGGCCCATGTGCTATATTTTGCTGACCAAGGCATAGAGTAAGCAAAGAATATGATCCAAGTATTTACTAATTATTTTGTTAACTCTTTTATTGAATTAGGAAGGTATAGATTTAATAATAGTTCTGCTCTGAAATTTTTATAATTGCTCTTATGGAATGCTTTTTTTCATGTAAGTATTGGATGTAGTTTACTTTAAATAATGGTATATCAGAAGCTATTAGGGAATTTTTGTTGAATGAACAGTTATTAGTCTGTCTCTAGAGGTGATCACCACTCAAGTCAGATTTTTATTTATTAATTATACCTAGAATTTATCCAAATTATTTTATCAATACAATAGTAAAATAGTCCATCTTGAAATAGTTTTTTAAATTACAGATAATCTTAAAATTAGTCAATGTTTGCTTTACTAAGGCAAATATGTCTTTCAGATTTATGTTATTACTGTTACTTTTTCTGTCTGATTAAACACTTTGTTATTAACAAATTCTTTGAAAAATGTTAACTAGCAGGTTTTGGGGAAGTTCAATTCTATGTTTATTGGATGCAGCTTTGCTTCGAAGCATCTGAACTTTTGAGTTATTTTTATTTTGGAGTGAGCATCTAGGGTACCTGATTGTGAAACTAGATTTCAATCTTGTATCAGGGATGGTATATTTTTTTGTGTGAGTTAATTTAAATTTTTAAGTTTTTTTTCCAATGCCTTCATTCTGAAAATGAATGTAGCAATAAAAGAAAATTGGAGTCCATGAAAAAATAGTAAAGCAATAGGAAAATACAGGTGAGGAAAGATAGAAAACAAAGAAGATGGCAATATGTAAAAAGGAAGTCCTGTAAGGCATATTTTACTGATGTGTTGTAAGGAAAAGTACATATGAAGTATGTTTAGAATTTAGAGTATGTGTAGGGTTGTTCCAGATGGGCAGCCAGAGAAGGCTATGTGGAGGAAATATTCAATCTAGTCTTTTTAAAGATGTGAGTATGGAAACAAAAGAGCCTTCCCACTTCAGACTATGGTGGAGGCATGGAAACCTGTGCAGGACACAGCATGAACTATGAGAACACTTAATGACTTTCCGAGTGCTGTACAAATATAATTTAATATTGACCAGGATTGAAGTGCCTAAAAGTAAATGACCCAATGAAATTCTTACTAATTTCTTTAAACAAATATTAGGCAATATTTTTGTTTAATTTCTGCATCCTGTAAATTAATTCTGAGGACTCTGTTTTGGCAGTGACTGTTGAAGTGAAGGGTCCCTATGAATACCTCACACTTGAAGACTATCCCTTAATGATTGTAAGTGACTTTATTTAACCTCGGTATTGGATGATTTTGGGTTCAAAGATTGTCCCATGTTTTGTGGCAGTATTCTTTTTAATGAATTGTTCCTATGCAGTTCAGAAAATGTTGCTTGTAGTCCTGGATTTATTTCTTATTAGACTGGGACTTTGAGAGAGTCAGTATACCCTTGTGTGCCTCATTTTCTTATCCATATAATGAAGGGGTCAGTGACCTGTGGAAATACCTCAAAGATCATCTCACGTTCTCTCTAGGATCCATAGTGGGGCACTTTTTACTACAACTCTATCATTTCTGATCCCACTTACATTAACTAAATGAGGCTGGGTGCACTGGCTCATGCCTGTAATCCCAACATTTTGGGAAGCTGAGGCGCGCAGATCACTTGAGGTCAGGTCAGGAGTTTGAGACCAGCCTGGCCAACATGGTGAAACCCCATCTCTACTAAAAATACAAAAATTAGCTGGGCGTGGTGGCAGGCGCCTGTAGTCCCAGCTACTCGGGAGGCTAAAGCAGAATTGCTTGAACCCAGGAGACAAAGGCTGCTGTGAGCCGAGATTGTGCCACTGCACTCCAGCCTGGGCGACAGAGTGAAACTGTCTCAACGACAAAATGATGAAGCTCCCTTCTCTTCATTTTGTGTGTGTATATGTGTATGTGTGCACATACATGTATGTGTGCATACATCTGTGTCTCAGAATATCCTTAATATATTTTCAATTTTCTTTGTTCACGATTATTCTCTTCTTCCTTTCCCTTTAATAGTTTTCCTATTTTGTTGTGTTTCCTTGCCTCTAGATGTATCCTAATCATCATGCCATTTTTCTTCTTCAGTGTTGTCTTCATCTATATAATTTTAGATCGTGAGCTGAATTAGCTCCTTCTTTAAAAAAAAAAAAGAAAGTCTCACTCTGTCTCCCAGGCTGGAGTGCAGTGGCATGATAGTGGATAATGGCTCACTGCAGCCTTAAACTCCAGGCTGAAGCTACCCTCCACCTCAGCCTCCCGAGCAGCTAGGACAACAGGCATGTGCCACTATGCCTGGCTAATTTTTATTTTATTTTATTATTTTTTATCTTGAAACGTAGTCTCACTCTGTCACCCAGACTGGAGTGGAATAGCACGATCTCAGCTCACTGCAACTTCCAGCTCCCGGGTTCAAGTGATTCTCCTGCCTCAGCCTCCTGAGTAGCTGGGACTACAGGTGCGCGCCACCATGCCCAGCTAATTTTTGTATTTTTAGTAGAGACGGGGTTTCACCATGTTTTGGCCAGGCTGGTCTTGAATTCCTGACCTCAAGTAATCTGCCCACCACTGCCTCCCAAATTGCTAGTATTACAGGTGTGAGCCACCATGCCTGGCCTAATTTTTATTTTTTGTAGGTACAGAGTCTTGCTATGTGGCTTAGACTGGCCTTGAACTCATGACCTCAAGCAATCCTCCTGCCTCAGCTTCCCAAAGCACTATTACAGGTGTGAATTACCACACCTGACCAGAAAAAGCTCTTTTACTATAGGAGAGCAGGCTGAGTGCTCTCTATATATACCATATATGTGTGTGTGTGTATAATAGAGAGCACCTTATATATGGTATACATATGTGATACATACGTATACACACACACACACACACACATATACATATGAGAGCACTCGCTCTTGAGGACAAGTTCATATGTAGTCTTCCTCTGCTCAAGACAAGATAATGCTTTCGTATTAGTTAGTGTTAAGCTCCAAAGGAAGAATTATTTCTTAACTAAAAGGTAGAATATATTTTTGTAACTTGTTAAGACTATATATTGATTCAGGACAGGTGCTGTGGCTTATGCCTGTAATCCCAACACTTTGGGAGGCTGAGATGGGAGGATTGCTTGAGCCCAGAAGTTCAAGACCATCCTAGGCAACATAGCAAAACCCCATCTCTTAAAAAAAAAAAAAAAAAGTATATACTGATTCTAAATCTACAGACTTGGCTCTTGGCCCTAATTCTCCTTTTTATCTTTTACCCAATTTGATAACAGTTTTTCATGGTGATGTGTATTGTATATGTCCTATTTGGTGTTCTGTGGCTGGCATGGTCTGCCTGCTACTGGAGAGATCTCCTGAGAATTCAGTTTTGGATTGGTGCTGTCATCTTCCTGGGAATGCTTGAGAAAGCTGTCTTCTATGCAGAATTTCAGAATATCCGATACAAAGGAGAATCTGGTAAGTAACCAGAAAATCTTTGCCAGTTCGAGTGGTTGGAAGGTGAGATGTATGAAAATATTCCTAAGGTCAGCAGTCACTACGTAGGCTTAACTTTTCAATTACTTAATTATTACAATATCTTAAGCAGAATCACTATGATTCTGACTTTTGTTTTTAATCTTATGAGTTCATTGATGTAAGAGTAATTTTACTGAAATATGCTCACAAAAGTCACAACAGTAGTGGCCATTTTGGGAATGATTATTAACATCATCAAATCTCAATTTCTGTTGATTTCTAAGGCACCATTATACATCTAAGAAGGAAAGTAAACCTGTCAATTTAATTGTAAAATGTCACTGATTGTAAGACACACCTTGATTTAAAAAACCTCAAAATGTGGTGGGAAAGTGCATCTAATTGATAAAATATAGTCATATCAAGAAAATAGGAGAGTGCTTATGGTTTAGTAAGGTGAATTGGTAATGACAGAAGTTGTTTTATACTGTAGTTTTTTGTGATTGCCTCAGTTTTTTCTTGTCAGACCATTTAATTTAGTCATAATTATTATTCTGAGATAAACTGATAAGATTTTCCCTGGTCTTTGAAAGGTCTTGAAAATAGTAGATCTGAAAATGAGTTAAACTATACATGCCAACAAGTGTGTACATGACTGTGTTGTTTGCTTTTCTATGTGTAGCTGTATTTCACAGTTTTTAAAAAGGGGGGAAATTGTCTTGATGCTACAAACTGTCTATATAGGGTGAGGTATTCTGTTAAAGTTCTAGTGAATTTGGGGGCAGGTGGGGGAGGGAGCTGAGTTGAGCGCACCCAGATTGCCATACATAGACATGAGTAAGATTGTGAGTGGAATCAGCTTGTATACTGTAAAAACTGCGGAAGAGCTATTCTGTTTTAGCAGGACTAATACCAATGCTTATTCTGAAGAGTGTAGAAAGCAGCAGTCTAGTATTGGCATCTTGCCTGTTGCCAAACCTAGATTATGGTGCCATTTCTCCCCTTCTTTTTCATAGTCCAAGGTGCTTTGATCCTTGCAGAGCTGCTTTCAGCAGTGAAACGCTCACTGGCTCGAACCCTGGTCATCATAGTCAGTCTGGGATATGGCATCGTCAAGTAAGTATTAACTTCCTGTATGGAAGAGCAAATTAAAATGCTGATTAAATTAAAACAGTATTGCATGTTCCCGATGTAGTAGTTCTGAAATAGTTGATAAAAGAAATAATTCTGAAACAAGAAAGGTATCTGAAATTTTGTAGCATTGTAAATGCTGGGAAAATGTGTTTCATTTTCCATACTTCCAAGTATATTCCATACTTCCAAATATATTCCATACTTCCAAATCCAAATATATTCCATACTTCCAAAATATTTTTTGCAAATTAGATTTTTTATGGGAAACGCATTCTTGCTGTAACTCTGAAAATATTTGTCTATCCAAAAAATTTTATTTTTATTGAGTGTCTTCTATAGGCATTCTTCGAGGCATTGTTCTAGGCCCTGGGGATATAGCAAGTAAACAGAAGATTTTGAGCTTACATTTGTGGAGGGAGGGGACAAAGACAAAATTTAAGTGAGTAAAATATTTTAATATGTCAGTGGAAAGTGCAGTGGAGCAGGTAATGTAGGAGCTAGAGCTTGCAGTTGTATATAGGGTGATCAAGGAGGGCTTCACTTAATGACATGTAAGCAGAGACTTCAAGGAGGTGAGGGAGCTATATGTATACCCAAGGGAAGAGATGCTGAATTGAGATCAGATTCTATATATATTTTGAAGGTGGAACCAGTAGAATTTGCTGATGGATCAGATGTGTGATATGAAAGAGAAGAGGAATTAAGGATGATGCCAACTGTTTTGATCTGATCAAATGGCAGGATGGAACTGAAGATTTACTGAGTTCAGGAAGACCTTAGGTGAAATAAGCATGGAGCAGGGGCAAGACTGGAGTTGAATTAAATAACTAAATAGGGGAAACAAAGGGGAGAGGTTGGGGCAGAGATAAAAGTTTGGGAGTCATGAAGATAAAGATATTTTTTAAAGTCATGAGGGCCAGGCGCAGTGGCTCACGCCATAATCCTCACACTTTGGGAGGCCAAGGTGGGCAGATTGCCTGAGGTCAGGAGTTGAAGACCAGCCTGGACAACACAGTGAAACCCTGTGTCTACTAAAATACAAAAAATTAGCCAGGTGTGGTGGCATGCACCTGTAGTCCCAGCTACTTGGGAGGCTGAGGCAAGAGAATCGCTTGAACCCTGGAGGCGGAGATTGCAGTGAGCCAAGATCATGCCACTGCACTCTAGCCTGGGTAACAGAACGAGACTCCATCTCCAAAGTTAAATAAATAAATAAATGAAGTCATGAGACTGGATTTGGTCACCAAGGAAGTGAGTATATATAGAGAAGAGGTCCAAGGGCTGGGCCCTTGAATATTTAATATTATTTAGAAGTCTGTAAGATGAAGTAGTTAGCAGAAGAAATTGAGGAGAGACCAGTGAGGTGGGTAGAAAACTGAAGAATGTGTTTCAAGGAAGAAGTGATTGTGTCAAGAGATCCTGATTGGTCAAGTGAGAATTGGCCATTGAGTTTACCTATATGGAGGGTCATAGTGATAGTTTTGGTGAAGTGATATGGACAAAAGCCTAATTGGGGAGAGTTCCAGAGAGAATAGGAGGAGAGGAATTAGAATAATTGTATAGACAATTATTGAAAGGAATTTTGCTTTAAGTGCGATTAAGTAATGCTATAGCATCCCTTTATAGTGCTTTAAGTAGGATTAAGGTTAGTTGTTTTAAGTTTGTTTATTCAATTAAAGGCATTTTGCTTTAAATGGGATTAGAAATATGGGGAATTTTAGTTCTTAAAATTTATTTATTTAACAATTATTTGAGTGCCTCCTATATGCCAGAAAGTATTCTAGGTTTCCAAGATGAATGGGGAGAAAATTCCCTGCTCATATGGAGTTTTCCCCAATGTATAACAAAAAATATAAGAACAAATATTGGTAAGGAGTATGCAGACATGATTTAAGGCAGCGCATCTTAAACTACACTACACTAAGGAATCACCTAAGGATTTTGTTAACATGTGGATTCTGGTTGTGTAGGATTTTGAATCTCAAGGATCTAAGACTTTTTCTCCTTCAAACAGAAGTTGCTCAGAAGACTTTTCATATATTAGGTTTAGAGCTTGCAAAATACTATGTAATGAACCGTAATAGGATATTTGATTATATTAAGGAATCGTTAGAATTTTTAGATTTGATGGTGGTATTTTGGTGATGGTTTTTAAAAGTTTCTTTTGTGGGCCGGGCACAGTGGCTCATGCCTGTAATCTCAGCCCTTGGGGAGGCCAATGCAGAAGAATCGCTTGAGCATAGGAGTTCTGGACCAGCCTAGGCAACATAGTGAGACCTTGTCTATACAAAACATCAAAAAAAAAAAAAATTAGCCTAGTGTAGTGGGACGTGCCTGTAGTCCTCAGCTGCTCAGGAGGCTGAGGTGGGAGGGTCGCTTGAGCCCAGGAGTTCACGGCTCCAGTGAGCTGTGACTGGGCCACTGCACTTCAGCGTGGGCGATAGAGTGAGACCCTGTTTCTTTAGGGGAAAAAAAGAAAGGACCTTTTGTAGCTATTGAAATACCAAAGAAAAATAAAGTCCTCATTTATTAAAAACACATACTGAAATATATCAAAGATACACTGTCTAGGATTTGCATCAAGAGAATATGAAAGGGTGGAAAGGGGATGGGATATGCATGGGACAGAACTGACCATAGGTTGGTGGTTATTGGGCCTCGGTGAGGGGTTTATAAGGGTGCGTTATACTACTTGTGAATATGTTTCAAAACTCTCTGAGGAAACTTTTTTTTTAAATGTGGTAACCAGACGCGAGATCTTAAGTTGTAGTATTCCCTATCTTAAGACCATAAGGTCTTAGTTTTTTTCTCTTAGGTGAATTAAGTGTATATTATTTATTGCTTTAAATTGTTGGCCTATATTAATTAACACAAGTTCCTATTACTTAGCTTGTTTCGGGATTTGTCCCATATGTACTCAAATATCTCCTTGCTTCCTCTTTAGGCCACGCCTTGGAGTCACTCTTCATAAGGTTGTAGTAGCAGGAGCCCTCTATCTTTTGTTCTCTGGCATGGAAGGGGTCCTCAGAGTTACTGGGGTTAGTACTGCTTAATCTCATTTTCTGTGGTCAGTTCAATTACATTGTTTACATCTTGACAGTGTGAATCGGAAATGTCTGTGGGCTTCTTTCTGTTTGCTTTAAGTCACTTTTGGGCTCTGATTTTCAAAATATATGTATAGTTCATGTTTTCTTTTTAATCTATTAGAGCTTTGTAAATTTAGTGTGTGCCCGGAATGAATGCTTTTCCACCTGTCTCCAAATTGCTAATTGTTTTAGTTCCTCCTCCCAAGCAGTAGACTTGCATTTTTTTTCTTTTTCTTAATCGATGGAATCCAGACTGAAATCCAGACTGAAATTCTTGTGTAAATGGCAGACTTTGGAGTCATACACTTACTAGTTAATCTAATCTAACTAGCTGTTGTTTCTTAATCAACATTTCCTTTTCAAAAACTTCCTTAAAATGCAGCTAATGAGGCCGGGCGGGCGTGTAATCACGCCTGTAATCCCAGCACTTTGGGAGGCCGAGGCGGGCAGATCATGAGACAGGAGATCAAGACCATCCTAGCTAACAAGGTGAAACCCTGTCTGTACTAAAAAAAAAAAAAATACAAAAAATTAGCTGGGCGTGGTGGCAGGCCCCTGTAGTCCCAGCTACTTGGGAGGCTGAGGCAGGAGAATGGTGTGAACCCGGGAGGCGGAGCTTGCAGTGAGCCGAGATCATGCCACTGCACTCCAGCCTGGGTGACAGAGCAAGACTCCGTCTCAAAAAAAAAAAAAAAAAAAGAAAAAGAAAAAAAAATGCAGCTAATGAAGTTTCACACCATTTTCGAGAATTGTATAATTATTCGCTTTGCCAGGGAAGGAAACCAAAGCATCTAAGTGATAAAGAAATTTATGGCTGGGAGCAGTGGTGGGCGCCTGTAGTCCTGGCTACTTGGGAGGCTGAGGTGGAAGGACTGATTGAGTTCAGGCTGCAGTGAGCCATGATCATGCCATTGCACTCCAGCAACAGAGTGATACCTCTTCCTTAAAAAAGAGAAGAAAAGAAATTTATGTTACCACTGGATTAATACGAAGAAGTAGGGTTCTCCAGGCCATTTCAATTAATTTTCTTACTTTTTTAAAAAAAGTCAGACTCCACAGCAACCTATTAGATTCAATATCGTAAAAACTATAAACTTGGCTTTGCCCACAAGAAAACTGGGCTCAATATGTTTTGCAATAAATTGCCTCTTAAATCAAACACTTTGTGGATGCACATTTGCTTTTCAAATCACACTGTCCTCTGTATGTAATTCTCTTAGACTTTTAGCAACTTTAACCCTCTGTCAATTTTCATTTTCTTTCTTCTGCTGTTGCTATAGTATTTTTCTTATCCCTTGACTCTGATAGTAAACCTGGCCCTCTCAGCAATTGACGCCTGTGTTATTTTATGGATATCCTTTCAATAATGCCTGTTGATTGGGTAATTAGGGTTATGTAAAAAACATACTCTATATAAACTCCTGGAAACATGCAGCGTAGTTTTTCAGACAGATAATTGCCTTAGATTTTATTTTGGGGTGAGCTCTTATTTGTAAAATATTACAATTTTGGAAATTAATAATTCTTTGTATATGATGCATTAATTTTTTTTAAATATGAGAAAAGTCTTTTCAGACTTGTAGCCAAAATTGCAATAATAGGAAATGATAGATTAAGGATGGGGCTTATAAACATTAGAACTTTTTTGGAATATGGTCACTCGTTAACGTGGATCTTTATATATGAAAAACTCGTAGTTAGCAGTATGTTTCGAGATTGTAAATGTCAATTTATGTGAAATGCTTATAGCTGTATATTCTATGTGATGGTTTATAAGAAGGGAAGAATGATTAGGTGTCAAATGTTCTTTTTATTTCCTTTCAGTTCAGTGCAAAAACATTCCAGTGATTGGCCGGGCGCGGTGGCTCACGCTTGTAATCCCAGCACTTTGGGAGGCCGAGGCGGGCGGATCACGAGGTCAGGAGATCGAGACCACGGTGAAACCCCGTCTCTACTAAAAATACAAAAAATTAGCCGGGCGTGGTGGCGGGCGCCTGTAGTCCCAGCTACTCGGAGAGGCTGAGGCAGGAGAATGGCGTGAACCTGGGAGGCGGAGCTTGCAGTGAGCCGAGACTGCGCCACTGAACTCCAGCCTGGGCGACAGAGCTAGACTCCGTCTCAAAAAAAAAAAAAAAAAAAAAAAACATTCCAGTGATTACGTAAATGCAGAATCATGTGGTGGTTTCTTCTCTGTGCCTCTCTAGATATCTGTTTTTCACCACTTCTTTTTCTTTGTCTGCAGGCCCAGACTGATCTTGCTTCCTTGGCCTTTATCCCCTTGGCTTTCCTAGACACTGCCTTGTGCTGGTGGATATCCTTCTCATTGGCTTGTTTGATGACGGTCCATTTTCTCCCCTTGGAGATGGGTTTCCATTGATCTTTCTGCAAAGAGTTTTTATCAGTTTTCTTGATTACTTCTTAGCATGGGGAATAGTGCATGCTAAGTCTTAACAACCTGAGGGTTCAGGTAAGCAGTTTTTTTGTTTTTATTTTTTTAATTTTTAAAAATCAAATTGGAAATTGGTGACTGTGGACCGAGCTCAAGATAAAATCTTTTGGCTTTTTTCTTTTAAATGAGCATTTCATCTTGATTTTGCACTTGTTGTTTGTGTACCTAATCATTTAGTGTTAGAATCACTGGCTGCTCTGGTCCTGCTCTGTCTTTTAGCCTCTAACAATTCTTAAATGCTTTGAAACTTATGAAAAGATTTTGATCCTTAAAATTTGATTTCAGGAACTATGGAAGGTGCTTTGACTTTTCTGAAACTCTGTGTAGGTTCAGCAGGTTTTAATCCTTACGGAGTGAGTGTTTTCTTGCCTCATTTAAAAGCTGGCTTGGAATTGTTTGAAGATTTCCACCCTTCAGAATAAATAATTGATTCATTTACAGGCAGAGTCAACCAGCAGATAACAAACAAGCTTCTATTTGAGCAATCTTTTTCTCCTACTCTTTAAAATTAAATTTATATATTAGGGGCTTGGCCTGATGGCTAAAGGATTCAAGTTTTTGGACTTTATCTTATATTGAATTTGCTTTGGTTTTTATATATTTGGTCCTATTAGCAGTTTTCATTATTACTGACCTGATAGATTGTGACTGTTGAAAAACTGTGAATGTAAACAAAATTGTTTTGTGAATTTGAGTGGGTTGCTGTATAAGAGTTTTCAGTTAAAGTGTCCTCAGTCTAAATAGCCAAAGCTTTTCTAGATTGGTATCTTTCCCAAGTGTTTTGTGAACCTCTACAAGCATTGCGAGAAGAGGGAGGTGGGAATGGATTGTACAGTAAGATAACCCAATGACTAGGTAACAGCTAAGGCTCTGTAAGGGCAGAGCAAGTGCCAAATCTCTTATTTTTGTATCTCCTTCTCATTCTGAAAATTGAGCCAGGTGCAGTGGCTCATGCCTGTAATCCCAGCACTTTGGGAGGCTGAGATGGGCAGATTGCTTTAAGCTCTGGAGTTTGAGACCAGCCTGGGCAACATGGCAAAGCCCTATCTCTACAAAAAATACAAAAATTTGTCGGGCGTGGTGGCTTATGCCTGTAGTCCCAGCTGCTCGGGAGGCAGAAGCAGAATTGCTTGAGCCCTAGAAGCGGAGGTTGCAGTGAGCCGAGATCGCACCACTGCACTCCAGCCTGAGTGACAGAGACCCTGTCTCAAAAAGAAAAGAAAATTGAACGTGAGAGCAGATACCATTTTTAGTAGTCACCAATTCCCCTCCTGTTTTTCTCTAGCAACTTCTACTTGAGAATAATGTTCTGAAAATGGAGAGTCATTACTTTTGGAAGCAAACCGTATGAGCTTCTCAACCAATTGTAAGGTCCTCTTAATTCAGGATAGTGCAGGCAACTGATGGCAGGTTCCTTAAGATGGCATGAGGGGACTGAGTGTAGATCTCTGGGAGATTATAGGCACGAGCATAATTATGACTCTTAACTAGATTTGCTGGACAGATGAGAACAGAGCTACCCACCTTAAAGGGAGAGAGAAGATGATGTTAACTCTTTGTCCCTTGCCAGTTACTCATGTTCACTTTATCTTCTACCATTTCTCTTTCTATTTATTTTCTGTCTTTTTTTGTTTCTCTAGAAAGCCTCTTCCTTTCTCTTTTTTATATTTTTTTCTCTTGTGATTTTGTACATTCTTACTTTATCCTGGTTCTGTCTTCTCTTTAATATCTCATTGAAAATGATGACTTTCGGCCAGGTATGGTGGCTCGTGCCTGTAATGCCAGCGCTTTGGGAGGCCAAGGCAGGAGGATCAGTTGAGGCCAGGAGTTTAAGACCAGCCTGAGCAACATAGCGAGACCTTATCTCTACAAAAAAATTAAAAAATTAGCCAGGCATGGTGGCATATGCCTGTAGTCCCAGCTGCTTGGGAGGCTGAGGTGGGAGGATCACTTGAGCCTCAGTGGTCAAGGCTGCAGTGAGCTGTGATTGTGCCACTGCACTGTAGCCTGGGCTAGACCTTGCCTCACACAAAAAAGGAAAAGGAAATAAAATGATGACTTTCTTATTAATCTTGAGGTGTTTGTGAGATTTAGTGAGAATAAGACAGCTATAAGGCCTCTGAGAGATCCATACGTTTATTAGCATGACCCCAGATCCTCAAAGAAACCTGAAAATTAATTGGCTAGCTTACTGTTTTTTCCTGAATGTTGAATTCCTTGACCTGCAAACACATATTTATTAGCCTGACTCAAACAATGAAGCTATTAAAACTTCGGAGGAACATTGTAAAACTCTCTTTGTATCGGCATTTCACCAACACGCTTATTTTGGCAGTGGCAGGTAAGTCTGGGACTTTCTTCTTGGAGTTCAAATGTGATCTGTTTAGAATGGAGATTCTTAACCTGAAAGGCCATGGGTGGGCATAGAAAGTTTTGTATATTTCACTTGGAAAAGGGTTCTTAGCTCTTGTCAAATTCTCAGAAGGATCTATGGTTTTTAAAAAGTTGAGAACCATTTATTTTATGTACAGTAGCTGGAAATCAACCTCATATTTCAGCTCTTTATTTATCCCTCTTCTATTTGCATTCTTTCTTGAGGCATTCTTTTTCTTGAGGTTAGTTAGCTTAAGTGCCAGAGAGTGCTCCTTTTAGAAGACATTACCACATGTTTGTTTAGTTTTATTAAATAGTTGTAGCATTTTAGATTAGAGTACATTGCTATTATAGTGCTTTTACATATGTCAGCAAGCATATGTAAAAATTGACATTAGGTGGACTGTAACCAAAGTAGGCTAATTTGCCTACCTCCTGACCCTTGTACCAGGAATAGTGAGGTCTGATTTATGATTGGAACTAGCTCTTCTGTTTGTGTTACAGTCGTTTTATCAGCCATTTTTTTTTCATCTGACCAGCCAAAGAAAAATTAGCATTATTATACTAAGGATAAAAGGAGAAAAAAATTATATTGATAATGCTGGAAAGAGCTATATTTCCAATACCTTATTTTCCAACCACAATGGTTACTGATGTAGCCAGATGGCAAATAAAATTATTACCAAATTATTCTTTAAATACAGAAAGGATTGGCCAGAGTATGTATCATGAGCCTTGCTGATAGCAGATATACAGTACATTTGTATTGAATACACTTGTTAAAATAACTGATAGAATTGTGATATATTTGGGGGTTTGGGGTGTGTGGGATTCCACTTAACCGGAAATGGGGGAATGTAATTGGAGATGTAAACCAGCATTCATACTCTGACCTGGTTTTTCATTTACTGTTAGCATCCATTGTGTTTATCATCTGGACAACCATGAAGTTCAGAATAGTGACATGTCAGTCGGTGAGTTATAAGCACATTTATGAATAATGTACTGTCTTATAAACAACTGATGATGTTGATGACAGTGGTAAGGTTCTTCTAAGTTATATACCTTAAAAAAAATTAGAGCTAGGTCTCTACTCTGAGGGTTGTGATACTTCCCTCCTCCTAAGTATTCTGTACTATCATGGTGCTTGGTATAGTAGATAGTTTTTTGTTTGTTTTTTCTGACTGTATTCTCCCAGTTTTGGGAGAGAATTTTGTAAGTTATAACTACAGTGTGCTATAACCCAGTCTTACTTTAACTAAAAATCTTAAGAAGTCCAGAGTACTAAATATTAAGTACCATATGTGTAAATAATACTAATCTGAATAGAAGCCACGTCCTTAAGATCTGAGCTCAAAGACTGTGACAGTAGGATTTCTTTAGAAGCAGCTAAGGCTCTTATTTTGTTAAATAATGAAAATGAAAATTATAAAGTATACCAACCTAATGTAACGTTCTCTTACACTGTATAAGGTAACTTTCTCTTAACCCTTTATAAAACCCTTTCTTAAAGCTTCTCAGAGGGATGACGAAGCTTTGACAAATACTCTGTTCCGTTGATGCATTTTCTTTAACAACAGTAAGCACTACAAGGACAAAAACTATATTCATTCACTTTGTTTCCCCACACTTACCACAGTACTAAGCACGCAGCAGGCTCTTAATAAACATAACGTGAATGAACAAATAAGTGATTTTTGTTCTATGCCAAAGGCTTTATGAACAAGGGGTTAAGATAACGTGTATAAATGTTGTACTTCTCCCCTGTATTGTAGGACTGGCGGGAGCTGTGGGTAGACGATGCCATCTGGCGCTTGCTGTTCTCCATGATCCTCTTTGTCATCATGGTTCTCTGGCGACCATCTGCAAACAACCAGAGGTTCTTGGACTCTTCTGTTTACTCTCTAACATGAGATGACCATGTCATCAATTAGGGGTGGTCTATTGGGGGACAGTATCAGGGCTTTGTCATATAGTGGAAGGAACACTGGGCCTGGAATCAGAAGAACTGGGTTCCTATCTGAGCTCTCCTCTTAACTTCACGATTTTTGGCATGCGGCCTCTCCACCTCTCTGGCCTTAGTTTCCTTTCTATATACTTTGGGGGAATTAAACCCAGCGACATGAAGATCATGCCACTGCACAGCATAGGTGACAGAGTGAGACTCCCTCTCAAAAAAAAAAATGCTGACACACAAAGTGAGCACATTGCTGTTGGAAAATGGCACCAATAGACTTCCTTGACATAGGGTTGCCACAAAATCTGGGAAGCACAGTTAAATGAAGCACCATAAAATCAAGTATGCCTGTAAGTATTTGTATAGTAAACAAGGGAGATAGATATATAATCTGTTGTGTCAACCAGGCACGGTGGCTCATGCCTGTAATCCCAGCACTTTGGGAGGCCAAGGTGGGCAGATAACATGAATCCAGGAGTTTGAGACCAGCTTGGCCAACATGGCAAAACCCCTCCTCTGCTAAAAATACAAAAATTAACTGAGCATGGCAGTGCACACCTCTAATCCCAGCTACTCGGGAGGCTGAGGCACAAGAATCACTTGAACCCAGAGGCAGAGGTTGCAGTGAGGCGAGATGGCGCCACTGCACTCCAGCCTGGGTGACAGAGCGAGACTCTGTCTCAAAGAAAACAAAAGATATAATTGTGTCACTTATACTGAGTCTCTCCTGTCTAGTATCTAGAAGGAAAGAAAATTTCTGTAACCAGCAGCCCAGCTCACTTTGTAATGATAGAAAGGGTAAAATTAAAACTTACATAACCAACTTTGAAATTAAAAATCTATGTGTAAATCTGATTTGTCCAACTATAGGCAAATTTCAGTCATTTAGGAACTGCCTAACTTTATTTTGTGATTATGCCTTTTTTCCCTCTTTTCCCCCCTTATTTGCATTTAGATGGTTAAGAGCTTATATTAAACACCCATACCACCAAAGAAGGAAAAGGGTAACATGGTATAAACGACTAATTTTATAACCAGACCCAATGAAAGATTGAAATAGAAAATAGGTGAAATCCTTTTACTCCATGAAAATGGCCTTGCTGTCATTTCAAACTGTGCACTTTATATGTGTTTATTGAAAAAAGTCAGAATAGAGAAAAGTCATGAAAGAAAATAAAGGAGATCTGAAATCACACTATTGAGAAAGAACTTTTACATTCTGGAGACCCTTCTTTTATATCCATCTGTTGATCTACTGGTTACTCACTAGCTGTATTTGTATTTAAATATTTTCCCTTCCTCAGTCATTAAAAAATTTTTGCGTTACCTTCCCTCGTCTTTTTTCCCCCCTTTTCTTTTAAAACATTGCCCCCTTTCTCCGTGACTTCAGTGTTAACTGCATGTTATAATGTGTCTTTTCCCTGTTCACGTATGGAATCTTCCATTACTCTTGTAACAGTACATTGTGGAGATTCCTTCCAGTGTAACAGGTTTAATTGAACTCACTCATTTTCATGGATAGCATAAATACGGGACATGTGTAGTACAGTTAAATTAACATATTCTCTTATTAATGGGCATTTGGGATATTTCCAGTTTGAGGTGCGTCAGGGTCCTCAAGACCATCCTAATGTTCAGTGATTTACTAGAAGGCCTCATGGGATGCAGCATACGGTTATACTCACAGTTAAGGTGTATTACAACAAAATGGTGATAGCAGGTAGAGTCTGGGGAAATCTGTATTTTCTTTCCTTGTGTTCTGTCTCTCTTCTGAGGAAGTACATCAAGTCCGTTCTTTTCCCCAGCAACAAAAATGTAGTAACACATTGTTTCTGTCTAGGAAAGCCCATTAATGTTCAGCACTCAAGATTTTTATTGGACGGTGTTGTCTCCTCCCAGCCAAATATGTGACAGTATGCACAGACTATTGCCAACGAGGGAAACTCATTTGAGCTTTCAATGTCCAGAGTTTTTACTGGGGCTCAATCACATACTGTCTCTGTTGCTGACTTTTAGTTTCCAACCCCTCCTGGCAGTCAGGCTAATACCATTTCCTCTAGAGGTCAGAGCTGATATGGTATGGCCCAAAGCCCCTATCATAAACCATACTGTTACACTGTCAGCCAAAGTCCCCAGGCAAATAAAGACAGGACATTTTATGGGTATAGGGATCACCTCACATTAGTCAATGAAGGTTAATTTCTCACTACACACTGACACATGCTCAAGAAATATTTAATGAGTGGGCTTGGATTTGCTAGGTTGAAGGATATGTGTTATTTGTAATTTTTAAAGTATTTCCAGATTATGTTCCCAAAAGAAACCTGAAAGAAATTGCATATTTAACAACAATGGTACAAGAGAGGTTTTTTCTTCTTCCCTTGTTTTGTGTCCCATCATTTTATTTAATTTTTGCAGATTTGGTGGATGAGAATTAATATTGTTACTTTTTGAATTTAAGGTTGGGTCTTTAGCTTATTTTTTATTGGCTTATTGATCATTGTCTCTGTCCATTTTCAGCTGCTATAACAAAATACCACAGACTGTTTGTTTATAATGAACAGAAATTTGTTGGCTCGCAGTGTCAGCAACTGGTGAGGGCCTTCTTACTGGGTCGTCACATGACAGAAAGTGGAAGGGCAAAAGGGAGAGCCCACTCCAGAAAACCCTTTATGTAACAGCATTAATTCATTCATGAGGGTGGAGCCCTCATGACCTAAATGCCTTCCATTAGGCCCAACTCCCAACACTGTCACACTGGGAATTAGGTTTCAACATGAGTTTTGGAGGGGACAGACATTCAGACTGTAACAATCACTTATGTATTGATTCGTAGGAGTTTATTTATTTTGAGATGGGGTCTTGCTCTGAAGCCAAGGCTGGAGTGTAGTGGAGCAACCTTGGCTCACTACAACCTCCACCTCCTGGGCTCAAATGATCCTCCCACCTCAGCCTCCTGAGTAGCTGGGACCACAGGTGTGCACCACCACACTGGGCTAATCTTTGCATTTTTTGTAGAGATGGGGTTTTGCCATGTTGCCCAGGCTTGTTTCAAACTCCTGAGCTCAAGCGATCCGCCTGCCTTGGCCTCCCAAAACGCTGGGATTACAGGCGTGAGCCACCATACCAGGCCCAATTTGTAGGAATTTCTAATATATTTTGTATGCCAATATTTTGTTTGTTCTAAGTATTGCATATATTTTCTGCCAGTTAATAATCTTTTGATTTTTTTATGCTGTTTTTAATCATACAAAATCTCAGAAATATGGAGTAGTTTTTCCCTTCAAGGATTGTACATTTTGCATCTTATTTTGACAAATTCTTACCTAGCCTGAGGTGAGGTCAAAAAATTATTCTCTAATGACTTTTAAAAAATTTCGCAATCAGGCCGGGCGTGATGGCTCATGCCTGTAATCCCAGTACTTTGGGAGGCTGAGGGGGGTGGATAACCTGAGATCAGGAGTTCGAGACCAGCCGGACCAACATGATGAAACCTCATCTCTACTAAAAATAACAAAAATTAGCCAGGCGTGGTGGCGGGTGCCTGTCATCCCAGCTACTTGGGAGGCTGAGACAGCAGAATCGCTTGAACCCGGGAGGCAGAGGTTACAACCAGCTGAGATTGCGCCATTGCACTCCAACCTGGGCAACAAGAGCAAAACTCCGTCTCAAAAAAAAAAAATCACAATCAAGATGTTCATCCACCAAGAATTACTTGAATCTAGGCTCTCTACTCTCTTCTGTTCTGGTCCTGCATCAGTAGCACTGTGTAAATTACCCTAGGCTTCTGATAAACCGTGGTATCTGGAGGGCCTGAACCCCTAATCATATTTATAAGTGCAGGCTCAGCCGCATACTACCTGGCTCTTAAAAATAGCCTTTGGGCCAGGCACCGTGGCTCACGCCTATAATCCCAGCACTTTGGGAGGCTGAAGCGGACAGATCACCTGAGGTCGGGAGTTCGAGACCAGTCTGACCAACTAGAGAAACCCCATCTCTACTAAAAATACCAAATTAGTTGGGCGTGATGGCACATGCCTGTAATCCCAGCTATTTGGGAGACTGAGGCAGGAGTGCTTGAACCGCAGGAAGGGGAGGTTGCAGTGAGCCGAGATCGCACCATTGCACTCCAGCCTGGGCAATAAGAGTGAAACTCCTTCTCAAAAAAAAAAGCCTTTGGCCAGGCGTGATGGCTCACACCTGTCGTTCCAGCACTTTGGGAGGTCTGGCTGGGAGGATTGCTTGAGCCCAGGAGTTTGAGACCAGCCCTGGCAATATAGCAAGATCCCATTTCTACAAAAAAAAATGTTTTAGGTTAGCTGGGCATGGTAGTGCGTGCTTGTAATCCCAGCTACTTGGGAGGCTGAGGTGGGAGGATCACTTGAACCTGGGATGTCGAGGCTGCAGTGAGCCGTGGTCATACCACTGCACTCCAGCCTGGGCAACAGAGCAAGACCCTGTCTCAAAAAAATTTTTAAAAAGCCTTTGGTGTTGAATTTTTGCCCTTTATTTTTAAAATTTTTTTATTTTAGATGGGGTCTTGCTATGTTGCCTAGGCTAGACTCAAACTTTGGGCTCAGGGGATCCTCCTACCTCAGCCTCCTCAGTAGCTGAGACTACTGGTACATGTCACTACACCCAGCTTTTGTTTTTTAATAAAAATTTGAGATTATTTAATTCTAGGAAAACCTATTAAGATTTTGATTGGAACTTAATTGAATTAATGAATTAGGGAGATTATATATATATTTTTGATAATTCCTTGACTGTGGCATCTCTCCATTTTTTAGTCTTTGAATTATGTTTTGTAACTTCTGATTTAAATTTTTGTGGCTCTTACGAATGCACCCTTTAAAAATATATACAGCTTTTCCAAATATGTAGGAATGCTGTTGCCTTTTCCTCTCTCTCTCTGTCTGTCTCTCTCTCTGTGTCTCTGTCTCTCTCTGTCTCTCTTCTTGACGGAGTCTCACTGTGTCACGCAGGCTGGAGTGCAGTGGTGCAATCTTGGCTCACTGCAACTTCTGCTCCCCAGGGTCAAGGGATTCTCCTGGTTCAGCCTCCTGAGTAGCTGGGATTACAGGCACCCACCACCATGCCCAGCTAATTTTTGTACTTTTAGTAGAGATGGGGATTCACCTTGTAGGCCAGGCTGGTCTCAAAACTCCTGACCTCAAGTGATCCGTCCTCCTCAGCCTACCAAAGTGCTGGAATTACAGGCATGAGCCACGATGCCCGGCTTGATTGTTTAATGTATATCATACCCAGCAACCCTCCTGTTACATTGTTCTGATAATTTCCACATTTTCTTTTCAGATAGATTTTTGTCTAAAGTAATCATTACATGTTCCTTTTTTGCCAAATAATCTTCCTGCCTCAATTTTGATTCTTATATTATTAGCTTGGCTAAGCCCTCCTGTATAATATTGAATAGAGTCAATGACAGTGGGCCCTCTCATCTTACTCTGACATTAAATGCTTCTCAAATATCATCAACTATGATATTTACCATGGAATTTGTTACCCGTTAACTAGTTGTAGATGTTCCCTTCTGTTCCTAGTTTATTAAGAATTGTTATCATGAAAGAGAGTTTTAAAAGCCAGGTAGAATGAAAATAGTAGGTAACAATAAAATGGGAAGTATAGAGTGAGGTCAAAGCTAAAGCATTCGGCCGGGCACGGTGGCTCACACCTGTAATCCCAGCACTTTGGGAGGCTGAGGCGGGCAGATCATGAGGTCAGGAGATCGAGACCATCCTGGCTAACACGGTGAAACCCCGTCTCTACTAAAAATACAAAAAAATTTGCCGGGTGTGGTGGCGGGCGCCTGTAGTCCCAGCTACTTGGGAGGCTATGGCAGGAGAATGGTGTGAACCTGGGAGGTGGAGCTTGCAGTGAGGCGAGATCATGCCACTGCACTCCAGCCTGGGTGACAGAGTGAGACTCTGTCTCAAAAAAAAAAATAAAAAATAAAACAAATAAATAAAAGCTAAAGCATTCTAGGAATTACATGTCTGGGAGCTGCTTTGCTGAATCTCTTGGAAGTTGTTAAGGAAAGGCATCTGAGATATACCAGGTCAGACCTTCATCTTCTGAGCTTCTCACTTATAAACTAAAATTTCAAATTACCTGGAATAGGCCTCCCTTCTCTTAACTCCCAATTTGAAGGCTGTGATTTTAAATTAGATGAGAATTTACTTAACTCTATTTGATACATATCCTTATGAATGAACATTTGTTGACTGTCTACTAAATGTGACAGGTGTTGTTCTAAGCACTTTATTTGTAATGACTTACTTTTACAAAACACCTCTATGAGTAATGTTCTATTATCCCCTTATTTACAGATGAGGAAACTGGGTACAGAGAGATTAAGTAACTAGTCTGATGTCACAGGTAGTATTCAGCTGAGCCTGCACTCATAAATATGATACTGTCCTGCTTCTCTCTTGCTAATATAGGCAATTAAGAGCTTTCTGAAGGGGAAGAAATTTTATTATTAAACTGATTTAATGAATTACTATAATTGCAGTTTCAATAATTAGTTTTGTAAAATGCAACTGGTATAGCAGTTTTTGAAGTTTTCTAATTTTTTCCTTCTGTTCTACTTTGGTTCTGTTAGGTTTGCCTTTTCACCATTGTCTGAGGAAGAGGAGGAGGATGAACAAAAGGAGCCTATGCTGAAAGAAAGCTTTGGTAATAATAAAATTCACCTCTTATTAGTACTTTAAATATTCTTTTTCTGTAAGTACATTGTTTATTATTTTATAACTGTGTTGTTCCTATATTTGGTATGGGATGAAGTTAGGGTTAAGAAAATAAGGGTGTGAATCTTAAGATGAAGCCATGGTAAATTCAGTAAGTAATTGCACATTAAGTATCCATTTTACTTGCTAGAAGTGAGCTAAAAATTTTGCTTTGAAATCCCCAGCTTACATGTAAAGATGGAGAAACATCTGTTGTATATTTCACAAGTATTAGGAAGCTTAAAATAAAACTATGATAAGTAACTTTGGGGCTTTTAATTTAAAAAAAGAAAAAGTTCTGAATCCGTTTTGCCGACATTGTTGATCTGTTCACAAAGTTAAACAATGTATATTTATTTTCTTCTACAGAAGGAATGAAAATGAGAAGTACCAAACAAGAACCCAATGGAAATAGTAAAGTTAACAAAGCAGTAAGTATGACTTTTCCATTCGTCTTTGTTCTTTGTCCCATCTTCCAACCCTCAGTAGAACTACTAGACGAAAACAGGAGGTAAATTCTGTGACATTGGTCGTGGCAATGATTTTTTTTTGTATATGACCCCAAAAGCACAGGGAACAAAGCAAAAATAGAGAAGTGAGAGTACATCAAACTATAAAGCTTCTGCCCAGCAAAGGAAACAATTAACAAAGTGAAAAGATAACCTACAGAATGGGAGAAAACATTTGCAAACATTGCATCTGTTAAGGGGTTAATATCCAATTTATATAAGGAACTCAGTAGCAAGAAAACGAATAGCCCAGTTTAAAAATGGGCAATGGACCTGTATATACATTTCTTAACATAAGACCTACAAATGGCCAACAAGTATATGAAAAAGTTTTTATCATTACTAATCCTCAGGGAAATGCAAATGAAAACGACAATGAGATAACACCTTACACCTGTTTGAATGGCATTTATCAAAATGAAGAAACAAGTGTTGGCAAGGACATGGAAAAAGGAACGCTTGTACACTGTTGATAGGAATGTGAGTTTGTATAGCCATTATGGAAAATAGTATGGAGGTTCCTCAAAATTAAAAATAGAACTACCTTATGATCCAGCATTCATATCACTGAGTATGATCCAGCATTCATATCACTTCATACCTAAAGGAAATGAAATCAGTATGTTAAAGAGATACTTGCACTGTCATGTTCATTGCAGCATTAATCACAGTAGCCAAGATACAAAATCAACCTGCATGTCCATCAGTAGATGAATGGATAAGGAAAACGTGTATTTCGATATACAATGGAATACTATTTAGATTCAGAAGAGAGGGAAATCTTGTCATTCGCGACAGCGTGAAGAAGCCTGGAAGATACTATGTTAAGCAAAATAAGCCAGGCACAGAAAGACGAATACCACATGATCTCACTTACGTCAAATCTAAAAAAGTTGAATTCCTAGAAGCAGAGGGTTGAGTGGTGGTTATCAGGGGCTCTGGGAGAACTGGGGAGATGTTGGTCAAAGGGATTTTTAAAAATGTTTTTAAAAATTAAAATATTTTGCTTTTCTGTCAGCAGTCCCATTTGTGAATGTACAACTACAGAATTATGAAAGACAAAATTTAAGACCTTTATGTCCTTACTTGAGATGTATTATGTGGTGCATTTTAGTAATGAGTGGTATTTGTGTGTTCCCAGCAGGAAGATGATTTGAAGTGGGTAGAAGAGAATGTTCCTTCTTCTGTGACAGATGTGTAAGTTTTTGAACGATTACCACAAGAATCCTATTTCAAAGTTAGTACTACTTTGTTATTATTTTAAATGAGCAAGTTATACTCATGAAAATACAAGATACTGAAAAATAATTAAAAGAATAGGAATAATCTGCAAACAAAATTAATTGGGTTTATTCATTCAGATGACGTTTCTGCTTAGAAAGATTTAGCTATGTAGTAGATCTTAAAATGAATGGGATACTCCTTTTGCAATTTTTAGTTCCTTTCCAGGGCTATAATTTTAATGAAACATTGGTCCTGTTGCATTGCAAAATATGTTTTTTTCTATACAATTTCTGTAACTGTTGCTTATTGTATTTGCTGTTTATTTTCCCTAAAAGGGCCATTAATAAAATGCAAATCTTAGATAATTATAAAGCTTTTAATTGCATTGTTCCAATGTCTTTTATGAACCATTTATGGCTTTATTTTACATTGTTCAATTTAGTATTTCTCTCTCTCTGCAGAGCACTTCCAGCCCTTCTGGATTCAGATGAGGTTGGTACTCAATTCACGTGCATAAATTGTGTATGTGGTGACTAAATAGAAAGTCATGAATCGTCTGTTCATGGAGATTCTCTTTATTTGACTCAGTAGTGGCCTGAAAACTATAGTTTATATAGTTGAAAAGGATAAGAATAGAAATACTAATAGAGTTCAAACATTCAAGAATCTTTCCTTTCTTTGCATCTGTCTATACGTGTTTCACTTTTCAAAGTTATATGGTCAGACTTGAGAATGTTTTTGTTTAAATTGGGTAGTAAATACAGTACTCTCCACCATCTAGTTCGTCTGTAAGAAATGCAAATTTAACCCTAATCTAATATTGGCAAAAATAATAAAGAAAAATATTGAGAAAGGAATATAGTAGACCAAAACAAAATCTAAATTGTTACCTACTATTTAATAATATTTTTGTCACTACCTTCTTCAGATAGTAAGGATTATAATTAGTACCCCTAATATTTATATTTTTAATCTTTTACTTTGCCTCCATACAGTTAATCTAGAAGGCTTCACATGAAGTCTTATGTTAGGATTGTGGGCCAGGTATAGTGGCTCATGCCTGTAATCCCAGTACTTTGGGAGGCCAAGGCAGGAGGATCACTTGAGGTCAGGAACTTGAGACCAGCCTGGGCAACATGGTGAAACCCCATCTCTACAAAACATACAAAAATTAGCCGGAGATGGTGGCATACACCTGTAGTCTCAGCTACTTGGGAGGTGAAGTGGGAGGATCACTTGAGCCCTGGAGGCAGAGGTTGCAGTGAGCTGAGATCACGCCACTCCAGCCTGGGCAAAAGAGTGAGACCCCATCTCAAAAAAAAAAAAAAAAAAGAAAAGAAAAAGAATTGTGGTCTGAGTTCATGGAAACTAGTTCTGGACATGTTCTGAATATTAGGTCATTATAGAGTTTTTGTTTCTTTGTTTGTGTTTTGTTTTGTTTTTCAGGAACCCTTTTGGAAGCATCTTGTCTGATTCTGATTCATTGTGTTGAATTGGCTGCTAAAAATGTTTTGTTCATTTCCCAGTGACACGATATTTGACACAGCATGTACAGTATCAAATTCCTTAGCTGTTCTATGTATTGAAATAATTGAGAACTCTACCATTCAGATTTGAACCTATCTACATAACACTTTGCTTTCTGTGGTATATTCTGCTGTTCCCACATCTCCCTCTTGAGGTCTGCCTCTGCTAATTATTTGCTTTTAAGGCTTCCCTTGTACTTCAGCTCTACATGAGCTGCTATAAGCAGAGAAGGCTGATTAATTGAAACCTGATTGTGTCCTTCATGGGAATGCAAGTTTGCTATAGTAATTTGGTAGCACTGAGTTCAGCCATCTGTTCATATTTTCCTCTGTGAAAACACTGTGCAAGATTTTGCAAGTATACATAAGGCTTTTTTGTGGTAAGAAAACATAACAATGAGATCTACTGTCTTAACTCCTTTAGTGTACGTTATAGTATTGTTACGTATAAGCACCATGTTGTACAGCAGATCTCTAGAACATTTTCATCTCGTTTAACTGAAATTTTATACCTGCTGAACGGCAACTCTTGCCTTCCCCCTCCCTCAGCCCCTGGCATCTACCATTCTATTTCTGACTTTGAGTTCTATTTTAGATAACTCATATAAGTGGAATCATGCAGCATTTGTCCTCCTGTGGCTTGCTTGTTTCACTTAGCATAATGTCTTCAAGATTTATCTAAGTTGTAGCACGTGTCAGAATTTCCTTCCTTTTTAAGGCTGACAAGTGTTCCATTGTATATATGTAACACGTTATCTTCATTTATCTGTCAGTGGACACTTGGGTTATTTCCATAACTTGGCTGTTGAGAATAATGTTGCAGTGAACATGGGAGTGCACATTTCTCTTTGAGATCCTGCTTCATTTCTTTTACGTATATATGCAGAAGTAGGATTACTGGATTATATGGTAGTTGTTTTTAAAATTTTTTTGAGGAGCTTTCATACTGTTTTCCATAGTGATTGTACCATTTTACATTCCCACCAGCAAAGCACAGGGGTTCCAATTTCTTTCTTTGCCCACATTTGTTATTGTTTGTTTTTTGATAATGGCCATCCTAACAGGTGTGAGGTGACACCTTGTGGTTTTGGTTTGTATTTCTCTGATGATTAGTGATGATGAGCATTTTTTTATATACCTGTCAGCCATTTGGAAGCCCTCTTTTGAGAAATGTCTCTTCCAGTCCCTGGCCCAGTTTTTAATCAAGTTAGTTGATTTTTTGCTGTTGAATTATAGGGGTTTCTTATATATTTTGGATATTAACCCTTATCAGATACAGTCCTATGCCACATTTCAGTCAGCAACGGACCACATATATGACAGTGGTCCCATAAGATAATACTGTTTTTTGTTTTTTGTTTTTTTTGAGACGGAGTCTTGCTCTGTTGCCCAGGCTGAAGTGCAGTGGCGCCATCTCAGCTCACTGCAAGCTCCGCCTCCTGGGTTCACTCCATTCTCCTTCCTCAGCCTCCCAAGTAGCTGGCACTACAGGTGCCCGCCACCATGCCCGGCAAATTTTTTGCATTTTTTTAGTAGAGACAGGGTTTCACCGTGTTAGCCAGGATGGTCCCGATCTTCTGACCTCGTGATCCGCCCACCTCGGCCTCCCAAAATGCTGGGATTACAGGCGTGAGCCACTGCACCCGGCCAATACTGTATTTTTACTGTACCTTTTCAATGTTTAGATATCTTTAGATACCCAAATACTTACCATTGTATTCCAGTTGCCTTTGGTATTCAGTACAGTAACATGCTGTACAGGTTTTTAGCCTAGAGCAATAGGCTTATACCATATAGCCGAGGTATGTAGTAGGGTATATAACATCTAGATTTGTGTAAGTATATTCTGTGAAGTTCACACAGCTATGAAATTGCCTAATGACACAGTTCTCAGAATGTATCCCTATCATTAAGTGATATGTGACTGTACGTAGTATGCAAATACTTTCTCCAATTCTGTAGGTTGCCTTTCGTTCTGTTGTGTGCTTCCCTTGCTCTGCAGAAGCTTTTTAGTTTGATGTAGTCCCATTGGTCTGTTTTGCTCTTGTTGCTTTGTGCTTTTGGTGTCATAGCCAAGAAATCACTGCCAAGACCAATTTTAAGAAACTTAGGTTGTCTTCTAGGAGTTTTTTGGTTTCAGATCTTATGTCTAATTCTTTAATCTATTTTGACTTGTCTAAGTCTTTAATCTATTTTGAGTTGATTTTTTTGTATAGTGAAGATGAGTTACTTTCATTCTTTCTCATGTGAATATCTAGTTTTTCCAGCACCATTTGTTGAGGAAACTGTCAGTTTCCCCACTGTGTAGTGTTGTCTCTCTTTTCGAAGATTGGTTGACCATATATGTGTAGTTTTATTTCTGGGCTTTCTGTTTTGTTCCACTTGGTCATAGTGTATGATTCTTTTAATGTGCCGTTAAATTCTGTTTTCCAGTGTTACATTGAAGATTTTTGCGTCTGCTCATCAGGGATATTGGCTTGTCGTTTCTCTTCTTGTCATGTCTTTGGCTTTGGCATCAGGGTAATGCTGGCCTCATAGAATAAGTTTGGAAGTTCCTTCCAAATAAATGTTTTCGTCTTCAATTTTTTTGAAAGAGTTTAAGAAGGATTAGTGTACTTTGTCTTTAAGTACCTGGTAGGACTCAACTAAAGAAGCCATCTGGTCCTGGGCTGTTTTTTTGTTGGGATGTTTTTGATTACTGATGGAATCTTCTTTCTTGTTGAGGTCTTACCAGGTTGTGTATTTTTTTTTTCCCCAGATTTTCTATTCCTTGATGATTCAGTCTTGGTAGGTTGTATACTTCTAGGAATTATATATTTTGTTCTAGGTTATCCAATTTCTTGGCATATTTTTAAAAATGTTTTGTATATTTTTGTTGAAATTCTTACTTTGTTCATGCATTGTTCTCCTGAGTTCATTGAACATCTTCATGATGGTTGTTTTGCATTCTCTTTCAAATAATTCCTATACCTCTGTTTCATTGGGGTTGGTTTCCAGAGATTTATCTTCTTCCTTTGTCTGGGCCATGTTTCTCCGATTCTCCATTTTCCTTAATTCTTTGTGTTGGTTTCAATGCATTAGAAAAAAAAAAAACAGTTACCTTTCCAGTGTTAATGGACTGGCATCGTACAGGAGAACACCCTCACCAATCATCCTGCGTGGAGATTCTGATGGCCTCTCTAACCCACTCTGTATTGTGTCTTTTTCTGGACTTCTGCATATGTATTCCCAATCAGAGGGATTTGCTGGGTTTTTCCCTCTCCAGGAACTTATCATCTCTTGCTCTCTTTTGTGTTTATCTGCTGTATCATGAGTCTCCTGGAGCCAGTGGCATAGCCCAGCTCTTTTTTTGTTCATACTGGCCCCAGGCACCTAAAGTATGCTGGTCCCATCTCTGCTTCAAAACATTCCCTACAGAAACCATTCCCTCAGGTAACCTCTTACAAAGTTGGAACATTTTCACAGTCCATCTCTCCTCCCTAGGGAAAAGCTGGGATTTGGGGATGTTGGGGATTCTACTTGCTTACTCTGCACTGAGCTGGGGGAGGGGCTGTAGTGAGCTCATGCTTGCTAGTCCAAACTTCCACTTTTGATTTCAGCAACTTCCAACCTGGGCCCTTTGTTGTTAGCTCTCGGACTCAGGCCAGACAGAAAACAGTCTCTCGTGTAGGTTCCAGAAAAGTCAGAATGTTGGATGTACATTCCAGTCATTCCCTTCCCTCTGCAAAAAGAAGCTGGGAGCTGAGGGTTTCCTCCCTATCATGTGGTACTGTGCTGGGTCCATGGGAAGGGAAGAATTATGGCAAGAGGGTGCCTCAGGTTTTTCTGCCGACTTTGATTCAGCTGGTTTCATGCTTTCCTATAGTGCAGAAGACCCTCAACTGGTTTCTGGATTCCCACAAAGGGAATTTTTCCATGTATTATTGAATCAGTGTGTCTGTAGAGGGAAGGAGGGTCCAGGGCTTCCTATTCTGTCATCTTGCTGACATCACTTCCTCCAAGGCCTTTTTTTCCCTTAAAACTGAAAAAGACCTTAAATGAATTGCAGGAGAAACAATTTACATGATGGACCAGGAATCAAAATGGCGTAAGGCTTTTCAACAACATCTTTGGAAACCAGAACAAAGCCTTTGAATTCTGAGGAAAATTATTTTCAACCTAGAATTCTGTACTCAACTAAACTATCATTTTGAGGGTAAAATAAAGATGTTTCTAGTCATACAAGAAGTAAAATAATTGATGTCCTATATGCAGTTTCTGAAGAAAGTAGTGGAAAATGTTCTCCACAAAAATGAGGAAGCTAAGAAAAAGACTTGGGATCTAGGAAATAAAGGGTCCAGCACAGAGACAAGAAAAATTCCCAGTATGATGTAAGAAATTCTCAGGTTGGCAGCTGGGCACCAGGCTTGGATGGAATGGAGAACAGAGAGCATCAGAAAGGATATTTTTAAGAAAAAGGGAAACATCTATAGATTATCTGATGTGATTGATTATATTCAAAAAAGGTTTGTAGTTCTTTCAGTTTGTGATACAATAGTGAGAGGTACTTCACCAATGAAGCAAAAGAAAAATGAAAATTAACTCTAAGGTATAAAATTGCCTAAGAAGGGAAATTTAAGGGTAGTACATTAATTATTTTAATTGAAATGGGATACTGTAAATACTATATTAAATTAAATGTAATTTTATTTTTTACATGATTTTTAAAAAGTGTAGTAAAAAACACATAACAAATCAACCCTCCTAACCATTCTAAAGTGCAGAGTGTTAACTAGGTGCATGTCTTTGCCCTCATCCTTCACTGGGTCTTCAAGTTAAATTCCTGAATTAGAGGAGTTACACATTTTTATTAAAGCCTAATCTTATGTAAGTATTTGTTTAGCCATCTTAACTGACTCTATACATTTCCTTCTGAGTGCTGATTTTCTGTCCAGAAGCCTAGAGCTTTTGATTTAGTTGTTCTTGGGTGAGGTCTGGACATCTGTATGTTCAAAATCTTCATAAATGTTTAGGAACCATTTCTCTAAACATTTAATTAACATAAAGTACTCATGGAAGATGTTTGCTTGGATAGTCTGTATAGAAGATATTTGGAATACAGATCATTTTAACCTAATATACTTAAACCTTTTTTTTTTCCCTAGGAACGAATGATCACACACTTTGAAAGGTCCAAAATGGAGTAAGGAATGGGAAGATTTGCAGTTAAAGATGGCTACTATCAGGGAAGAGATCAGCATCTGTGTCAGTCTTCTGTACGGCTCCATGGGATTAAAGGAAGCAATGACATCCTGATCTGTTCCTTGATCTTTGGGCATTGGAGTTGGCGAGAGGTGTCAGAACAAAGAGAACATCTTACTGAAAACAAGTTCATAAGATGAGAAAAATCTACGAGCTTCTTATTTACAACACTGCTGCCCCCTTTCCTCCCAGACTCTGACATGGATGTTCATGCAACTTAAGTGTGTTGTTCCTGAACTTTCTGTAATGTTTCATTTTTTTAATCTGACAAACTAAAAAGTTTAACGTCTTCTAAAAGACTGTCATCAACACCATAATATGTAATCTCCAGGAGCAACTGCCTGTAATTTTTATTTATTTAGGGAGTTACATAGGTGATGGGGGAAATTGTTAACTACCTTTCATTTTCCTGGGAAGTCAAGGTTACATCTTGCAGAGGTTGTTTTGAGAAAAAGGGGCCCTTCTGAGTTAAGGAGCCATAGTTGTATCAATGATCAAAAGAAAAAAAAAGAAACTGTTACAGTATGATTCAGATCATTTAAAAAAGCAAAATCAAGTGCAATTTTGTTTACAAATGGTGTATATTAAAGATTTTTCTATTTCAGATGTACTTTAAAGAGAAATATTAGCTTAACTCTTTTGACATCTGCTATTGTGACACATCCCATTGCTGGCAATGTGGTGCACACTCCGAAACTTTTAACTACTGTTTTGTAAGCCTCCAAGGGTGGCATTGCAGGGTCCTTAGGCAATGTTTTGTTTGCCTTTATGCAGAGAGGTGCTCCAAGTGCTGTGATTGAGTACCGTGCTAGAGGAACTGTAATGCTTCAGAAGTGGTAGCTTATACAAAGAAAACAGGTCCTGCTGGCTTAATTTAAACAGTTACTGCATGAAGTAGCGTGGAGGCCCTGGACTGCTGCTCGTTCTTTAGGATGGACTGTTCTGGTATCTGGTATTGGTTTAGAGACTGTTTATAAGGGACATCACAAGGTGATGGGATTCATTTGAAGCACTCTATTTCTGTTTTAATGGTTTTATCCAATTTTGCCTTCCCAAGATTTTTGTTCTACATAAAAAGTTCATGCCACTTTTTAATATAAAAAAATTTAACAAAATTAATGCATTTTTCTCATTTTTTTCAAACTTTTTCTAAAGACCCTCTCTCTCAAACTCATGAAAAATTTCTTTCTATGGCTTTTATTCTAGATTGTCTTATTTTCTGTTAAAACCAATGACCACATGACCACAATCTTCATGAACTCGTACTGCAGTGAAAGTGTTAACCCTTAGGTAGTTTCTCTACAACTCTTTGCTATGGTTATTTTAAAATAAGTTTCCTAGGAAGTATCTCTGAGGAACAGCAATCTGAAGAACTGACTATATTCTCATGCTAATTCATTAGCCAAAGGCTGGTGGTATTGTTGCATGCTGCTATTGCATATTAAAACTTAGCAGATCAATAATAGTTGTAATGCAGCAGGATAGTTGGTCAAATTTTTTTTAGGCTGCTTTGATGTTGACTTGAGACTAGGAAAAAAAAAAAACCCATTGTGTTAAGCAGGAGTCTATAGTTCAAATTCCATAGCCTGGGCCCTGATAATTCTACTTACAGCTTTCTGTATTACTGGGAATGGATATAGTGTGTTATTTCTTAGGACAGGTTCAGAAGAAATTGATAGCTTTGCACTAATCTGTAAAACAATATAAACCTTAGGGTTTTGGGCCTGAATGAAAAGGTACTAGACCTTCTTCCAGCACAACAGCTGGTAATTCTAAATTTTTAAGAAGGTGATCAGCTTCTATGGTGAAAATCAGCTATAACACAGGATTTGTTTAGCAATTTTTATATTTTTGACTACTTGAAAGTACTTTTCACTTGATTATCAGAACAGCATTTGGTAAAGATGGGACAAGTATTCCTAGTTTACATATGAAGAAACATACTGTGTGAAAATAAAATGACCAGGACCAGTTTTTTTGACTTCATATCACAGACTTACCCTTTTTCTTTTACATTTTTGCTTTAAACTCAAATGCTTAATTTTTTGACCTGATGTTTTCCTAGGGGGAAATTACCAGATATAGATCATTCTTGCAGCCCAAACTTTGTTGTTTTTTAAGTCTTCAAGGGCAATACTAAGGTTAACCTCAGACAGTACAGGTCCCGGGTCCTATAGGAGGAAAAGCCATGACACCTTACTAAAAGGAATATTAGGATGTAAGACACAGCTTTGGAAAGTTGAATTGGTAGGAATGTGGTCATCAAATTAAAAGAAGGCTTATTTCACTGACTTCTAAGAGTTAGTGAATCATCTCTTGCCTAAACTCTTGCTACTCAAAAGGTGATCCAGGGACCAGCAACATCTGGGAGATTTTTGGCGCTCAATTGAGGGTCTTACTCTGGTCCTACTGAATCAAAAGAGGCATTTTAACAATGTCTCTACGTGATTTGTATGCACATTAAATTTGAAAAGCATTGGCCTCAAATGGTGGTTCTCAGGGTGATTCTGCCTCCCAGTGGACATACGGCAAAGAGACATTTTATACCTCTGTGCGGAAGATACTGGCATCTGGTGGGTGGAGGTTAGGGATGCTGTTAAACATCTTACATTGTACAGAACATGCCCCCTCCCCCAACAAGAAATTATCCTGTCCTAAATGCCGGTAGTGCTATCGCTGAACAACCCTAGCCTAAAATGGTGGTTCTCAAGCTTTTAAGTGCATGGACTCACCTTGGGGTTTATTAAAACATAGGTTGCTGTTCTCTTCGAGTTTCAGATTCAGTAGAACTGGAATGGGCCTGGAACTTTGCATTTCTAACAAGTTCACAGGTGCTGCTGCTACAGCTGTTGTTGCTGGTCTAGAACCACTTTCAGAACCACTGGCCTAGAACAACCATGAAAGCATAAAGGTAAGGTGCTTGTACTAGTTGGGATATAATGATAATACTAAAGCTACCACTTATTGAGAGCTTAGTGTGTGTCAGGTGTTGCTAAGCGCTCACGACACTAGATCACAGGTATTTACACAAATTTTGCAGATTAGGAAAGTATGGCATGGAAATATTAAATTTTCTAAATCACAGCTAATTTCCTAATTGGTAGATCTCCGTCTGAGGTCTGACGCCAAAGGCCGAGTTTTTAACCATCACGCCCACTGCCTAAAACAGTTCTAAGATTAAGAGTTTGTTCCTTCTGTGGTAAGCCCATGGCTACTCGGGATGGAGTAGCTATGGGTCCAGAGTGACGGTGGCAACTCAGCAACAAAGCAGTTCCGAGAGTGCACCGGGAGGAAGGGGCGGGACTTCGGCTGCGGAAGGGGCGGGCCTAACTAGCAGGAAGTCCGGGGTTGACGATAGCTGTGTTGTTGAAAGGCCTGTAGCCGGGGGTTCCTGGCCGGATCCCGGTCTACCCTTAACCCAGCCTCGTTCCGGACCCCAGCCCGGCCCGGAACACTCTGGGCGAGACGGCGGTGGCGACTGTCCCCTTGCCGCCATGCACGACGCTTTCGAGCCAGTGCCGATCCTAGAAAAGCTGCCTCTGCAAATCGACTGTCTGGCTGCCTGGGGTGAGCCGAGGGGCCGCGGGGTGGAGGCGGAGTCAGCACAGGAGCGGCCCGGATCTTTTCTGAGACCGGGGAAGTGGACAGGCTTCTATCCGTGTGGGCTTCGGTTGGATGCTACACGAGAGGGGCTTGGGATGAGAGAAGGCAGAGAGATGACCACCGGGTATAGACATCAATGTCTGTGGGGCTGCTTGGGTGATCCCAGTGATCCAGTCATTTAGGGGAGTTCCCCTTGCTTTTGCTCCCTGTGCAGAGTGAGAGGATGAGCTTTCCTTTTTAGTTGTGCTCGGCTTTGGCCCATTTTGATTCCCACGAAGTCTTCATTTTAGAGGGCCAAAGCAGTAAGAAGTTCTCAGCCTGCCAGGGGCTTGAAGTTGTCCAGATGTTTGTGTTGTTTTCTAGATGAAAGTCAACCCTGGTTTGGGGGGCATTGAACAAGTTAACATCATATGCTTTTTTTTTTCCCCTTAGTGGTCATTCGTTCATTTCTCATTCCTGTAGGGAACTCGTGTAGTTAGCTAACCTTTGAATCTAGCCAAGCGGTTGATTACCTTATATCCAAAGTGTCCAAGTTACCTAACTGTAGGCGGAAGAGTTTCCAGACTGTCATGAAACCTAACCCATAAAAACTAGCATAGTCCTTTTGGGATTGACTAGTGCAGAAGGCCAGGACAGACATCTCTTGTGTGCTCTGAAATACAAATGAAGGTTTCAGGGATAACGGTGAACATTGTGCTCTTATCTATGAGTGACTGGTTTGATACCAGCCCCCAAAGACCAAGGAAATCATTTCTAACTTTCCTCTTAATGTTTAGGTCCTAGAAATCAAGGAACATAAAAAGATGATTCAGATCCCTTAATCAGATCTTATACTGAGCTAGATAGGTAACCATGATGGGCCTTATGGAATCTTGGTGGTGTCTGATACCGTGTGCATCAGCTGTTCACAGTGTCACCGAGTCATCCTTGCAGAGTTCTTCCTGACTTCTTCTGTAGGGTTCTTTCACGAAGAATTTTCATGTTAATGTGCACCCTTCCTCCTTTAGCAGCTCTGGGTCTCTTTAAAATCATATCTCCACAGTAAGCAGTTCTAGTCCTTTGGGTTAAGAGGAGAATCCTACTTCCTCCGGACGTCTCAAGAAAACCAATTTCTGTCATTAAATGCTCTCCTTCAACATTTAAATAGAGGAGGAGAAAAAGTTTTTAAATGAAAGACCTGACACTGCATGAAGGGATTAATTTCCCCATTGCTTCATCAGATATACTTATTAGGGGCCTACATGGGCCATTCTCTTTGCTTGGGACAGTAATACAATGATGAATAAGAAACAGTGTCTGTGCTCCTAGGACACAAATTGGGGGACAAAGACACGTGAACAGATTATAATACTAGAGACATATGCTGCCTATTATTGCAACATGGATGAGGGGGTACCCAACTCAGCTAAGGACATATGTTTCTGAAAGGGATTAATGCAGCTGTTGCTACACTTGACTTAGCTCGTCAGAATCCTTGACTCTGATCTCCTGTTGGACCATTAGCACATAGTGCTCCTAGACTCTCACCAACTCCACTTTGTCACGGTAAAGATTTCTTACACCTGTGGTTTTCAGGAACACAGTTTTGAAACGATAGGTAGCTTTTGGCCTTCCTTGATCACCCACCAAACAGGAGAAATGCTCTTTGCTTCCTAAGGTGCTTAGGTACATATTAGGTTACAAGAGGCCATTAAGTGCCTCCTGCTTCAGAAGTGCTTTATTTCCAGATTTGAGCAGCAGTAATTATTGCTCTTTCTAGTCATTACCCCTTTTTAACTACATTGTGCCTTTGGATGGAAAGTTCGTCCAGGAACTTCCAGAGGCAGGTCACACAGGGCCAAATAATATTTGAGGTGTAAATGTCTTAGAGACAACCTACTTTGTCTCCTGGGAAATAGAAATCAGGAGAACATGATGAGGATGATTTCTTTCTAAACTCCAAAGTTGTATAATCCTGCTGCCTTTTCAGCATCTTCATTTGGATGTCTAGTAGCATAGCCAAAACTATTCTTGATTCCTCTCTCCTCAAACATGGCTGTCCTCCTGTATCCTACATCTCAGCAAGTGGCATTTCTATTTACCTCTTTGACTAAGGACAGAAGCTTTGGAATCGTTTTTGACTTCTTTAATTCCGTTTTACACTGTATCCCATCTGTCAGCAAATCTTGTGTGTTCTACCCCTAGAATAAATCTGAAATCCAGTCATTTCTCTCTATCTTGACGATTACTACTCTTGAAGGCACCATCATCTGTCACCTGAATTACTGTAGTAGTCTTCTCATTGATCACCCTATATTTGCCAATGTGCCATTTTCAGTTTTTTATCTACCAGGTAGAGTGAAACTTTGAAAACTTAAATCTGATTCCATCCTTTGCTCAAAACCCTCTCATGGTATCACATCACAACTAGAATAAGTTCCAAAGTTTTCACCCTGCCTGGCAACATCTGACATGATCAGGCCCTCATTACTTCCCTGTCTCCTGTGCACTTACCTCTCACTCCTTTCTGGTACTAGTCCTACACAGCCTTCCTTGTTCCATCAATGCACAAAGCACATACCCACCTCAGGGCCTTTACATTTGCTGTTTCCTCGGCCTGGCACTCACTTGCCTTTGTGTATATGGTTCATTCCTCATTTCACTCAGTTCTCTGCTGAAATGTCACCCAAATCAGCAAAACCTTCCCTACGTATCCTATATAAAAGAGATTGCCACATCCACCAATGTGCTGTTTTCTTAGCCTTATCTTCTAATCATGGGTCACCATCTACTGTTATTTTATGTATTTAATTATTATTGCCTCTCTCACTCCACGTTAGAATATAAGTTCCCTCAGGGCAGTATCTTTGTTTTCTACATTGCTATGTCTGCAGTACCTAAAACGTTTCCTGACTCAATGGGTATTCATTAAATATATATTTAATGAATAATGTTAATATGAATAGTAATAGCTTGCAGTTGTTAAATGCTAATCTGTATTAGGCTTTTATAAAATAAGACTCCATTTTACAGAAGAAGGACCTAAGGCTTAGAAAATTTAAGAAATTTTTCCAAGGTCACATGCCTTGTAAATCATGTCTGCTTCTAGAGCCTGGTTCTCAAACTTGAATGTATATTCAAAGCCTGTAAAAAATGCAGACTTCATGTGTATATATGAGTATCTGTATGTCTATATATACATACATACCTACATTTTCCAGAGAAACAATGGAAAGATAAGTCAAAAATTACTAAAATGATGCCCATAGCAGAAGAGAGAGGAGAGGATAAAATGGACAATGATAGAAACTAGACTTTTCATCGTTTTAGCTTTGGAACTACATAAATGTTTCATAAAAACAAATAACAAAATTTAATTTTATTTAATTTTATTTTATTATTATTTTTTGAGACTGAGTCTCGCTCTGTCGCCCAGGCTGGAGTGCAGTGGTGCAATCTCAGCTCACTGCAACCTCCGCCTCCCAGGTACAAGCCACTGTCGTACCTCAGCCTCCCGAGTAGCTAGGATTACTGCCACCCACCACTATACCTGGCTAATTTTTGTACTTCTAGTAGAGACAGGGTTTCATCATGTTGGCCAGGCTGATCTCAAACTCCTGACCTGAGGTGATCCGCCCACCTTAGCCTCCCAAAGTGCTGGGATTACGGACGTGAGCCACTTTGCCCAGCCAACAAGATTAAATTTTAAAATGTAAATTTCAGGGTAACACCTCAAAGCCATTGAATCTGAATCTCCGTGTGCAGGGCCTAGGAATGTGCATTTTTAATAAGTCCAGGTGATTCTAATGCAGCTAACTGGGGGCTTATGCCCAGATGAGAAGTACTGTTATTTGCCATGTTACCCAACAAAGGGAAGTGACTACTATCTTACTCATCTTTGTGTTCCCTGCAGTGGCCAGCATTGGGCCAGAAATGGAATTTATTACATGAAGTTGGACTGCATTGCACTGTTGGAAGGAGCTCCATTAGGGTAATTATGAGCAATAGGGCCTAGCCCTCCTTCTCAGGAGGAATTAAGTCCAACCTTGTGGCTCAGGGTTAGGCCGTCAGGAGTTTTCTAGGGCTGATACTGCTTTGTTTATGTGTGCGTTATGTGTTTGCATAGTATGTCTCGCTTTCTGTTGTGTGTTACTGTATTGAGTCTCAGAAGGCACTGTCCATCCCATGCTGCGTGTGCTCTGCAGGCTTGTCATCCTCTGTGTTGTGCGTGCACAGCTGTGTTAAATAACGTGTCCTAGAGAGTGGAGGACCCAACATGGGACAGGTCCTCTGGCTAATGGCACATGTAATCAATCAGGTTGATTTAAAAGTTCAGAGAATTTAATCCATCAGATTGATTCCCTTTTATGACCAGTAGAATAGACATTTTATCTTTTTAATTAATTAATTTTTTTTTTTTGAGGCAGAATTTCACACTTGTCACCCAGGCTGGAGTGCAGTGGCGCACAATCTCCACTCACTGCAGCCTCGGCCTCCTGGGTTCAAGTGGTTCTCCTGTCTCAGCCTCCCGAGTACCTGGGATTACAGGTGCTCGCCACCACACCTGGCTAATTTTTTTTTTTGAGATAGTGTCCTGCCCTGTCACCCAGGCTGGAGTGCAGTGGTACGATCTCAGCTCACTGCAACCTCTCCCTCCGGGGTTCATGCAATTCTCTTGCCTCAGTCTCCTGAGTAGCTGGGATTATAGGCACACACACCACCATGCCTGGCTAATTTTTGTATTTTTAGTGGAGACGAGGTTCCACTGTGTTGGCCAGGCTGGTCTTGAACTCCTGACCTCAGGTGATCTGCTGCCTTGGCCCTCCAAAGTGCTGGGATTACAGGCATGAGCCACCACACTCGGCCTAATTTTTGTATTTTTTAGTAGAGACGGGGTTTCACCATGTTGGCCAGGCTAGTCTCAAACTCCTGACCTCCAATGATTCGCCCACCTCGGCCTCCATGCCTGGCCCCTAGGCATTGGATTTTTCTTTTTTTTCTTTTTTTTTTTTTTGAGACGGAGTCTGGCTCTGTCGCCCAGGCTGGAGTGTAGTGGCGCCATCTCGGCTCACTGCAAGCTCCGCCTCCTGGGTTCACACCATTCTCCTGCCTCAGCCTCCCTTGTAGCTGGGAGTACAGGCACCCGCCACCACGTCCGGCTAATTTTTTGTATTTTTTAGTAGAGACAGAGTTTCACTGTGTTAGCCAGGATGGTCTCCATTTCCTGACCTTGTGATCCGCCCGCCTCGGCCTCCCAAAGTGCTGGGATTACAGGCGTGAGCCACTGCGCCCGGCCCGACATTGGATTTTTAAAAATGTTTTGGCATGTCTTAGTTTGGGTTCACAAGAAAAAAAAAAAAGTAAATTAAAAAATCTATTGGCAAGAAACATTTCAATAAAAATGGAAAATAGACTCTTGAATGTCATGTTTAGGAATTTGACTTCATATTTTGGTAGTGTAGCTTCATAGGATTTTTTAAGCCCCAGTGTGCCAGCATTAGAGATCTGCTCTAAGATAACTGACAGCAAATGTGAGAGAATGCATGGAGTGAATGAGACCAGTTGAAGCTGTCACAGGGGTCCCTGGAGAGACTCTACAGGAGGAGGCTGTCATGAGGTACCATTAGAGGTAAAATTGATAGACCCTGGCCAACTTGGGAGGAAGCTGAGGCTATTAAAGGAGATAAAGAAAAGCATGAACTGGTGGGGATTTGGGGGACAGAGTGGAGAGAGAAGGATGGGGAAGATGATGAACATTATGTTAGCCTTTGTTTTGGTTATAGATTTTTATGTATGTTATGAGTGGGTTTTTTAAAACTTTCCACTTCATTTTATTTATATCTGAAATATCAGTGGGTGGCCTAAAAATCAACTTTAGTATTGCCAAATTGCTTGATATCATGATATCTATAAAGTTCTAAATATAGTATCTTTTACAAAGCAAACATTGCAAAATGAATTCTTTTATTTTTTCATGTTCTGCCGCAGCATACATCTCCAGCCTTCTCATTAGAGCTGCTGTTATTTCTGATTTCAACTTATGTTATTAAGAGCACACAGTGCTATTACTTTTTGTGACCTGCCTTTCCTTCAAGACCCCAAATCAAAGAAAATAGAATCACTCTGTTTTTCTGGATGACTAAGAACGTCATCCTGGAGAAATACTATTGATCCTTTGGATAAGGAATGTAGATGCTGACCTGTTTTTATAAATATAACTACTGCCATTCAGACAACCTTTGGCCGACACCCATTTTTTTGACATGGGTGCCTTAGTAAGTACATCACAGCATGTGGTTGGGAATCAGACAAATTGGGGTTGGGATCCCAACTCTGCTGCTTGCCACATGTGTGACTCTGGAAAAGTTATATATTCCCTAGGCCTCAACTTCCTCATCTATAAAATGGGGATTTGAAAAAAGGACTTACTTCAAAAGATAGTTGTGAGGATTAGTGAAATAACAGATGCATTTAGCATTTCCCGGAACACAATGCATGCTCAGTAAAAGTTATCTATTTGTACCATTATCCAAGATTTTATTTTACAGAGGTCAACAATCAAAAGAGTTTATGAAAGGAATGAATGACCTTTATGTGCAAAAAGCTAAGGAAGTATCTGTACATGCTTACCTTCCTTGAATGATGTAATATGGGTCTGTCAGGGTAATTATTTAAACTCTTTCTGAGCCTCTTTTTACCTAGACCAGTGCCTCCCAAAATGTGGTCCTTGAACCACCAGCATCAGCATCATCTGGGAAGTTGTTAGAAGTGAAAATTCCTGGGCCTACTTTTAAACCTACTAAATCAGATGCTCCGGGGTAGAGCCTAGCATTCTGTATTTTAACAAACTCTCAAATAATTGTGATACACTAAAGTTTAAGAACCACTAGCCTAGACCATCTTTTAAAATGTACAATTTGGCTGGGCACAGTTGCTCACCCCTGTAATCCCAACACTTTGGGAAGCTGAAGGGGCATTGCTTGAGGTCAAGAGTTGGAGACCAGATTGGGCAATATTGTGAGCCCTCATCTCTATGAACATTTTTTAAAAAATAGCTAAGCATGGTGGTGCATGCCTGTATTTCTTGCCACTCAGGAGGCTGAAGTGGGTGGATCACTTGAGCTAGGGAGGTGGAGGCTGCAGTGAGCCATGATCACACCACTGCTCTCTAGCCTGGGCAACAGAGTGGAACCCTATCTTAAAAAAATAAAAGTTAAAAAAAAAGTGTACAATTAAATGGTCTTTAGTACATTCACAGAGTTGTGCAACTATCACCACAATTAATTTTAAAACATATTCATCACTTTCAGAAGAAACTCAGTACCCATTAGTATTTACTTTCCAATTTCCCCCAAGCCCACCAGCCCTGGGCAACCACTAATCTTTCTGCGTCTGTGGATTTGCCTACTCTGGACATTTCATATAAATGGAATCATGTGGCCTTTTGTCTGGCTTCCTTCAGTTAGCATCATGTTTTCAGGTTCATCTGTGTTGTAGCATATATCCATACTTCCTTTCTTTTCATTGTGAGCTAATATTCCATTATATAGACATGCCACATTTTGTTTATCCGTTCATCAGTTGGTGGACATTTGGTTTGTTTCCATCTTTTAGCTATTACAGATAATACTGCTGTGAACATTTGTGTACAAGTTTTTATGTAGAATATGTTTTCATTTCTGTTGGGTGTGTGCCCAGGAGTGGAATTGCCGGGTCCCAGGGTAGCTATGTTTAGCCTTTTGAGGAGCTGCTAGACTTTTCCAAAGTGGCTGTCCCATTTTACATTCCTGCCAGCAGTGTATGAGGGTTCTAATTTCTTTATATTCTCATCAACACTTGTTATTAAATATATTCTACTAGACTATCTTTTGAGATAATGAATTCTGTAAGCTTATTACGCTATGTCATTTATTTTCCTGAAAGTAAAAGCATTTAAAGGATGCCTCTTAGCTATTATTTCTGAGGTTGGATACCTGGTTTCACGTTTGTACTTCCATTTTGTGATTTTATAAACTTTCATCATATTCTTTTTAGCAGAATTTAAAAATATATATCTAAAGGTATATATCTTAATAAAAGTATATACATAAAAAATAAAAATCATAATCATTTAATCTTAAAAATACAAAGCCCTTCTATCTTTTTTATTAGTTTAACATTAAAACAATTGAGCCAGTGACATTTTTATCCTCTGATCTGTCTAGCCTAGTAATTATTCAATAAATGTGTTTTTAAGTGGTTGATTGTCAAACATGAGTGTAAACATTCCTTAGCTTTGCAAAACACCTGCTATCAAAAGCAACTCATTTTCTTGACACATTGATTTCTGATTACAAGCCCCAGCTAAAAAAAATAGGATTATACTCAAGCTGGTTGACCTTTCTCAAAGCTGTTTTTTTTTCCCCCCAGAGGAATGGCTTCTTGTGGGAACCAAACAAGGACATCTTCTTCTCTATAGGATTCGGAAGGACGTTGGTAAGTGCACATTGCTCATGCAAAAAAATAAGTTTTAATAGTCAGCCAGTATACAACTGTGAAATCAGTTATGCCTGGACCATTAAAAGAGAGATTGAAGGTTAGAGGGAGCACAGTGGGAAAATGGGGAGAAGACTTGAGAATGGCTAGGGTTTTTCTCCTCCAAATTGTATTGCCCTACCTGCATTTGGGAGGTGAGGATGAATTGCTGGTTTACTTATTACTGAATTACTTATTACTGGTAAGGAGTCTCTAAGAAAAGAGGAGGAGGTTGTTTTCCTCCTCTTTTCTTAGAGACTCACTACCAATAATAAGAAATACTACTAATGGGCATAAGATTCCTGTATATATGGTGTGGTGGTAGGAAAAAAATTAGGCAACATTGATTTAAAATATCTTGTTAGCTTATGAGCGGTAGACCAAGAAGAGAGGACCAGGGTTTGCCTTCATGTGCACTTCCCCCTGGCTGCGCGACAGAGCAGGTTCTTTCCAACATCAGTTTTCTATAAACTCTCTGTCTCACAAAGTTGTTGGGGCGGATGCAATAATAGGCTTGAAGAAACTGTGAAAACTAAAGTTCTAATCAAATGTGACTGTCAGTAATGTAGAGTAATAACTAAAGTATTTGAAATGTATTCTGTTAAAGAGTGTTTTTTATTGGGGCAGAAAGTATCTCACTGCCCTTCCCTGTTTTCATTTCTGTGCTGTCTTTATGGAGAATAGATGTGTTTAGGTATTATGCCCTGGAGCCACTCTACAGAAATCTGCAGTTAGTTTCATATCCTTCAGTATAATATATATTTCTCTGGTAAATAGCTTAAGAGATAGCTTAAGATAAATAGAACTCTCTTTTGGAACCTGGAGCAAGGGTAACACTGGGGGGAAAAAGCACCTTACTAGTGCACTCGGGAAAGAGAAGATATCCTGGTCAGTTTCTGCGGCAGGTAAGAAAAGAAACCAGAGAACAAAATAGATAATTTATTTCATTTCTAAGTTTTTCAACAGTCCTCTAAATCAGGGGTCAGCAAACTTGTTCTGAAAAGGTCCAGAGAATAAATATTTTAGGCTTTGCAGTGTTGTAACTACTTAACTCTGCCTTTGTAACATGAAAGCAGCTGTAGGCAATATGTAATGAATAGGTGTGGCTATGTTCCAATAAAACTTTATTTACAAAAACATGCAAAGGCCTCAATTAGGCCCTGGAGCAGTACATTGTTGATCTTTGTTTTAATGTTTCAAATTTTTAATTCTCATGGCCAGCGAAGTGGCTCATGCCTATAATCCCAGCACTTTGGGAGACTGAAGTAGGAGAAATGATTGAGGCCAGGAGTTCGAGACCAGCCTGGGCAACATAGCAACACCCTGTCTACAAAAAATTAGCTGGATGTGGTGGCACGTGCTTCTAATTCCAGCTGCTCTGGAGGCTGAGGCGAGAGGATTGCTTGAGCCCAGGAGGTTGAGGCTGCAGTGAGCTATGATGACACCATTGCTCTCCAGCCTCAGCAACAGACCTTGTCTCAAAAAAAAAATTTTTTTTTTAGTTCTCAGAGCCAAAATATTTGCATTCTGTGATATTTGCCTGGTCTATAATTTTAATATCAAGCTCACATTTTAATTTTAAAGCTAAAAATGCTTATCTTTATTCAGCATTCAACAACTGTTTTTTGACTCTCTGCTTTGCTTTCAGATGTAAGTGGTGATCAGAAATTGAAAACAAGACTTCATAATTGAAGTCTCAACACAGTATAGACCTAAACTGGTAATATTAGTGTTAATCTGGCTTGGAACCCTGGTGGCGACTATTCCTTGCCCTGTGATCATTTTATCATGTCAACTTTGACAAATTAGTTAATGTTCCTGGGCCTTCCTTTTGCCATAGGTAGATTAAATATAGACAATTAGGAAATCAAATTCTGATTTGAAGCTTTTCTTCAAGAAATGCCATTTTTCCCTATAGGTGAACAGTTTAGTTCTGGCCCAGATCTGGCCTGGTGTGGGCCAGAAATAGACCTGGGCTTGTGTGAATTAGTTCTAGGGTTAATTTGGTTTCTAGATTTGAGATATTCAAGCCTAAATAGGTCTATGGGTAGACTGTCTTTCTGAGGAAAGGGAGGGGATAATAGGGTGAAGAAAAGACTAGGGCTAGGGATCGTAGGCTCTGATCTGATCTGAGTCATCTCCCTGGAGCTCAGTTGAGCCAGTGACATTTTTATCCTCTGATATGTCTAGCCTAGTAATTATTCAATAAATGTGTTTTTAATTGGTTGATTCTAAAATATGAGTATAAATATTCCTCAATAGACATCTCTAGGCTTCATTCTGCTCCTTTATTTTTTGAGACAGGGTCTTGCTCTGTTGCCTAGGTTGGAGTGTAGTGGCGCTATCTTGGCTCACTGCAGCCTCAACCTCCTGGGTTCAAGCCATCCTCCCACCTCAGCCTCCCAGGTAGATGGGACCACAGGCATATACACCATGCCTAACCCATTTTTGTATCTTTTTTTTTTTAGCAGTACTTAGATTTTTTTTTTTTTAGGTTTTTTTTTCCACTTTTTTTTTTTTTAGTTCTAGGGTACAAGTGCACAACGTGCAGGTTTGTTACCTATGTATACATGTGCCATGTTGGTGTGCTGCACCCATTAACTCGTCATTTACATTAGGTAAATCTCCTAATGCTTTCCCTCCCCCCTCCCCCCACCCCATGACAGGCCCCTGGTGTGTGATGTTCCCCTTCCTGTGTCCAAGTGTTCTCATTGTTCGATTCCCACCTATGAGTGAGAACATGTGCTGTTTAGTTTTTTTGTCCTTGCAATAGTTTGCTGAGAATGATGGTTTCCAGCTTCATTCATGTCCCTACAAGGGACATGAACTCATCCTTTTTTATGGCTGCATAGTATTCCATGGTGTATATGTGCCACATTTTCTTAATCCAGTCTATCATTGATGGACATTTGGGTTGGTTCCAAGTCTTTGCTATTGTGAACAGTGCTGCATTAAACACGTGTGCATGTGTCTTTATACTAACATGATTTATAATCCTTTGGGTATATACCCAGTAATGGGATGGCTGGATCAAATGGTATTTCTAGTTCTAGATCCTTGAGGAACTGCCACACTGTCTTCCACAATGGTTGAACTAGTTTACAGTCCCACCAACAGTGTAAAAGTGTTCCTATTTCTCTACATCCTCTCCAGCATGTGTTGTTTCCTGACTTTTTAATGATTGCCATTCTAACTGGTGTGAGTTGGTATCTCACTGTGGTTTTGATTTGCATTTCTCTGTTGGCCAGTGATGATGATGAGCATTTTTTCATGTGTCTGTTGGCTGCATAAATGTCTTCTTTTGAGAAGTGTCTGTTCATACCCTTCACCCACTTTTTGTTGGGGTTGTTTGTTTTTTTCTTGTAAATTTGTTTGAGTTCTTTGTAGATTCTGGATATTAGCCCTTTGTCAGATGAGTAGATTTCAAAAATTTTCTCTCATTCTGTAGGTTGCCTGTTCACTCTGATGGTAGTTTTGTTTTGCTGTGCAGAAGCCCTTTAGTTTAATTAGATCCCATTTGTCAATTTTGGCTTTTGTTGCCATTGCTTTTGGTGTTTTAGACATGAAGTCCTTGCCCATGCCTATGTCCTGAATGATATTGCCTAGGTTTTCTTCTAGGGTTTTTATGGTTTTAGGTCTAACATTTAAGTCTTTAATCCATCTTGAATTAATTTTTGTATAAGGTGTAAGGAAGGGATCCAGTTTCAGCTTTCTACATATGGCTAGCCAGTTTTCCCAGCACCATTTATTAAATAGGGAATCCTTTCCCCATTTCTTGTTTTTGTCAGGTTTGTCAAAGATCAGATGGTTGTAGATGTGTGGTATTATTTTTGAGGCCTCTGTTCTGTTCCATTGGTCTGTATCTCTGTTTTGGTTCCAGTACCATGCTGTTTTGGTTACTGTAACCTTGTAGTATAGTTTGAAGTCAGGCAGCGTGATGCCTCTAGCTTTGTTCTTTTGGCTTAGGATTGACTTGGCAATGTGGGCTCTTTTTTGGTTCCATACGAACTTTAAAGTAGTTTTTTTCCAATTCTGTGAAGAAAGTCATTGGTAGCTTGAGGGGGATGGCATTGAATCTGTAAATTACCTTGGGCAGTATGGCCATTTTCACGATATTGATTCTTCCTATCCATGAGCATGGAATGTTCTTCCATTTGTTTGTGTCCTCTTTTATTTCATTGAGCAGTGGTTTGTAGTTCTCCTTGAAGAGGTCCTTCACATCCCTTGTAAGTTGGATTCCTAGGTATTTTATTCTCTTTGAAGCAATTGTGAATGGGAGTTCACTCATGATTTGGCTGTTTGTCTGTTATTGGTGTATAAGAATGCTTGTGATTTTTGCACATTGATTTTGTATCCTGAGACTTTGCTGAAGTTGCTTATCAGCTTAGGGAGATTTTGGGCTGAGCCATTTTTGTATCTTTTGTAGAGATGGGGTTTCGCCAGATTACCCAGGCTGGACTTGAATTCCTGGGCTCAAGTGATCTGCCCACCTCAGCCTCCCGAAGTTCTGGGACTACAGATGCGCGCCACCATGCCCAGTTAATTTTTGTACTTTTTTAGAGACAGGGTTTCACCATGTTGGCCAGGCTGGTCTGGAATTCCTGACCTCAAGTGATCCGCCCGCCTTGGCCTCCCAAAGTGCTGGGATTACAGGCATGAGCCACTGTGCCCAACCCAGTCCACTCTTATTTTGAACTGAGAGGAATTAGATTAGTTCATGTCTGAGGTCTTTACAACTCCAGGTTTATTTCAGTCATGCTGTCATCCTAGAGCAGTGTTCTCAAAGTGTGGTCTCTAGACCCCTGGGGATCCTCAAGATCCTTTCAGAGGACCTACAAGGACAAAACCAAGTTTGCAGAAACACTAAAACATTTCGTTTTTCGTTTCTTTTTTTTTTTTTCACTGTATTGACATTTACAATGATGGTGCAAAAGGAATGGTAATTAAAACTAGTTAGTACCTGAACACAAATCAGAACAGTAGTACCTAACTTCAAATAGAGACTTTTTTAAAAAAACGAAAAAAAGTGGTACCAAGCTGTACTGATAGTCACTGTGTAATTCTCACCATGTGCTCACGGTGGGTTTTTGTTTGTTTGTTTTTTTGAGATCGTCTCATTCTGTCACTCAGACTACAGTGCAGTGACACAATCGTGACTCACTGCAACCTATAACTCCTAGGCTCAGGTGATCCTCCCGCCTCAGCCTCTCAAGCAGCTAGGACTACTGGCACACACCAGCATGTCCAGATAGTTTTTTCACTTCTTGTATAGATGAGGTGTCTCTTCTTGCCCAGGGTGGCCCCAAACTCCTTGCCTCAAGTGATGGGTTTTATTTTTTTTTCTTTCTTTTTTTTTTTTTTTGAGACAATTTCACACTTGTCACCTAAGCTGGAATGCAATGGTGTAATCTCGGCTCACTGCAACCTCCCCCTCCCAGGTTCAAGCAATTCTCATGCCTCAGCCTCCTGAGTAACTGGGATTACAGGCGCCCACCACCATGCCTGGCTAATTTTTGTATTTTCAGTAGAGACAGGATTTCACCATGTTGGCCAGGCTGACCTTTAACTCCTGACCTTAGGTGATCTACACCTGGGAGGTTTCTCGGCCTCCCAAAGTGCTGGGATTACAGGTGTGAGCCACTGCACCCGGCCTTGGCAACACATCTTTTTAGTAATCTCATATGATATAATGGGAAGTATACATAAAGCACTTCTGCTGTGTGCTAAGGTGTGAAGTCTGATGGCTGTCTCAAGGGAAAAAGGCTTATGTGATTGAGTTACGAGCTAAACTGGCTACTTTTTTCAGGGAGTATTGTTTTTGTTTGAAAGAATGGCAGGTTGTGGTTTTTTCAGACCATTTGGATATTTGGCAGTTTTTGTTTTTTTTTTTTTTTTTTTTATGAACAAAGGGAATCTGTTACTTTAAGGTAAACAACTGGCAGTATTTGTTGTGAATGATAAAGTTAGAGCTTTTAAGAAAAAAATAGAATTATGGAAAACTTGTGTTCACTCCCCTGAGTGTGACAGCTTCTCCATAATTAAAGATTTTTTCTGATGAGATTGGGGGTGATAATAATGAGTGTCATTTTTTAACATCCTATAATGAAATGTAGGTCTGGATTGGAAAATCTGCATAACTCAGTGAACCAATATTTTCCAAATGACTAATGCATGAAGTTTTAAAATCATGTGTGAGTAAAAATACATTCAAAGTTTAAGGTAGACCAATGCTTTTTGACGTAACAGAAAATGAAAAGTTCATTGACAGGTGTGAGATTTCGCTTTATAAGAAATTACATTTGTTAAGTGTTGGTGTAGTATCAAAGAAGAATCTGAAAAATCTATTAGAGTACTTTTCCCTTTTCAACTATATATCTATATGAGGACAGATTTTTTGTCATATACTTCAACCAAAACAAATTAAATTATCAAAACAGATTAAATGCAGAAGCAGATGTGGGTTCTTACTTATGGGGTTATTATTGTTATTTTTAAATACATACATGTTTTTAAATGTATGTATTTAAATTTCTAACGCAAATATTCATGTATATAACCCCCAAAAAAGTTCTTTGAGGTCCTCAGTAATTTTTAAGATTATCAAGATTTTGAGACAAAAAAGTTTAAGAATCGCTGCCTTAGAAAATTCTATTTGTAAAGAGAATTATAGGCCAGAGGCAGTGGCTCACACCTGTAATCCCAGCACTTTGGGAGGCCGAGGTGGGTGGATCACCTGAGGTCGAGAGTTCAAGGCCAGCCTGGCCAACATGGTGAAACCCTGTCTCTACTAAAAATACAAAAATTAGCCGGGCATGGTGGCTATAATGCTAGCCATTTAATCCCATGCCTATAATCCCAGCTACTCCAGAGGCTGAGGGCACGAGAATTGCTTGAACCCAGGAAGTGGAAGTTGCAGTGAGCTGAGATCGCACTACTGTACTCCGGCCTGGGCAACAGAATGAGACTCTGTCTCAAAAAAAAAAAAAAAAGAAAAACAAGAAAAGAGAAGTATTAAGCGCAATAATAGGATGCTTTCAAGTGTAGGAAGTATCTGAATTGTTTTTTTTCGTCATGAAATGTAACAGCAGAATACCAGGGCACGCTCCCTGCAACTTTAGGGCTCTTTCTTCATCCCCTCTGCTGAGGGACACATGAAAGAAGTAAGACCAGCTTTGGTGGCATGAGTTCTTATGGCTGCCCTAAAGAGTCTCCCTGATTTCCAGAGGGCAAGGGCAGAGCTAGCTGTGGGGAACAACTCAGGTCAGCAGTGCGAGCATCCTGTCCATGAAGCAGAAGGCAGGTAGCAGGGCATGGGCTCAGAGCACAGGCTTTAGAGTCAGCCTGGGTTTGCTTGTAGGCTCCCTCACTGGCTGTACCTAACTGCTTTACCCCTCAGGCCCCTCAAATATGAACTTGGAATAATAATACCTACTTCTTGGGAGTAGTTGTGAGTTTACAGAAAAAAAATATATAAATTTTTAAACCTGGAACCCAGTATGTAGTTATTGCTTAATGATAGCTGCTCTGATGATGATGATGATGATAATTATTCTCTTTTTGACTCATTGGTGACTTTTGAGGCTGAATATTTTTGTCATCCCCAGCAAGGCTGAATTCACATGTTTTTATGGTATATAACTTTCTTCCCCTTTTTTGTAACAGTGCCAGCAGATGTAGCATCACCTGAAAGTTGCAGTAAGTGTAGACGCATTGAATTGCTTTAGCTCTGGAGATGGGTTTGAGTGTTTGCTCTGTCTCCGTGATACAGAACTTAGAGTAGTTGCTGGAAATTAGTTGGTCTAGATCTAAGGATGCTTTGGGCTGGGTTTCATGGCTTGGGCTCTTATATTTGACTGTTACTTTTTACACCCTTCCTTGTGGAACACTTTGCCAAGGTAGTGATTTTGCAAGATAAGATCTTCAGACTCACAAGTACCTTGCAGCTTCAGTAAACTTTGTGTGATCCTTTCTGCTGATGCCGAGTGAAGGTGCATGAAACGCTGTGCTCTAAAATTGGAGTTGAAAGCATCTTACAGTGCTCGTAAGACAGCTGGCTATTTAGATCTCTGATTTTTAGTCTTTCAGGAACTTCTAAAGATTTATGTAGGAGAGCAGAATGGAGCAGTATTTTTCTAGTAGTGGTTTTTATATGTATCGCTGTATTTGGAACTACCAATGTTTATTTCTTTTCCATAGGTTGCAACAGATTTGAAGTGACACTAGAGAAATCCAATAAGAACTTCTCCAAAAAGATTCAGCAGGTAAGCAGTGATGGCAGTCCTTACAAGAATATTTGACTTATATGAGACCCTGTCAAACTAGAACTTTGGTAATGTTATTTATTAACTCTGAATCCTCTTCTCTTTGACCTTCCATTTATGCAGGGGTCTCTGCCCATATATCTTGTGCCTGAGATCCTCTCTCACAAGCAGAAATGATAATCACAGAAATTATAATGCCCAGAAAAATAAGTGAGATCCCTGTAACTGGATAGGCTCTGTGGTCCCTTTTTAGTACTGTTGTTGAATGAACATTTGCTAAACCTTGTCAGAAATGTTTAATTGGGTCTCATGATTTGCTGTTTTCCAGATCCATGTGGTTTCCCAGTTTAAGATTCTGGTCAGCTTGTTAGGTAAGAAAAGGAGTTGCATTTGTATCCTGTGTCTAACAAGAAAAGATATGACCTAATTTACCCTTTCATGGTTAATTTGATAGTGGTTACTGAACAACAAACTGACGTGTTCCAAACCTGGTGTAACAGGGTACATGGTTAATAAAGGCAGCAGCATCCTCCATAGACTCGAACTCTGCTCTCCAAGGAGTCTCACTTTATTCATTCATTCATTCATTCATTCATTGATCAAATATTTATTGAGCCTATTCTGTGCAAAGTCTGGACTAGACATTGGGGATACCAAGTTCAGTGAGACATGGTTGCTATTTTTGAGACTTACATTCTGATTACGAAGACTACATGACAGGAAGTAACCATGATACAATGTGGTAAGTTAAAGTGAAAATTTATAAAAAGTGTTGTGGAATCTTGGTAATGGGAGGGACTATATTGTCTAGTAGATAACTAGACTTTCAGTAGGAAGAGAGGCCAGCAGCATATCACAAACACAGGGAACAACTAGAACAAAGGCCCTGAGATGTGGGAGTTTGTGGCAAATAGTTTCTTGTGGCCAGACTAAGGATATGTGGTGGAGAGTGGCAGGATATCAGGTAAGAGACAGAGCAGGGCCACACTGTTGAGGCCCTCATGTGAAAAACTGTGATTTCATAGAAGGCAGCCAGTGAGGCCTTTTCTGGACATGCAGGGGACTAGCAGCTGATCACACTTTGTGCTATTGACCCTGGGGCCCAAAGAGTAAAATCACGTTAAATGACGTTCCTGGGTCCACAGATAAACATCTGAGGTAACTTAATCCTCATGACTAAAACTAGATATGAGGCCCAGGTAAAATGATTATTTTGATTGCTTTGCTAGGAAAGAAATCCTTGCCATGGGTTAGTACAAAATTCCCTTTTCTAATTGGAGCCTCCTAATGTGAGTAGCTTTGAAAGCCATTTCTTGTACAAGTACTGCATCATAAAATTTCAGATTTGAAATGGACAGAGTATGAGTGCTTTGGACTTGTTGCAGTGGCTCACACCAGTAATCCCAGCACTTTGGGAAGCTAAGGCAGGAGGATTGCTTGAGTCCAGGAGTTTGAGACCAGCCTGGGCAACATAGGGAGACCTCATCTCCACAAAAAATAAACAAAATTAGCCAGGTGTGGTGGTTCATGCCTGTAGTCCTAGCTACTCAAGAGGCTGAGGTAGGAGGCTCACTTGAGCCTCAAGGAGGTTAAGGCTGTAGTGAGGCGAGATCATGCCCCTTTTGTTGATGCACTCTAGCCTGGGCAACAGAGTGAGACCCTGCCTCAAAAAAAAAAAAAAAAAAAAAAAAAGAAAGTGTTTTGGAAGTGAAAGATCTCTTTTACTCAAGTCAGCCCCAATTTTTTTTTTTTTGAGACGGAGTCTCACTCTGTCGCCCAGGCTGGAGTGTAGTGGTGCAACCCTGGCTTACTGCAACTTCTGCCTCCCTGGGTCAAGGGATTCTCCTGCTTCAGCTCCCTGAGTAGCTGGGATTACAGGCACCCACCACCATGTCCAACTAATTTTTGTATTTTTAGTAGAGACGGAGTTTCACCGTGTTACCCAGGCTGGTCTCAAACTCTTGACCTCAAGTGATCTGCCTATCTCAGCCTCCCAAAGTGCTGGGATGACAGGTGTGAGCCACCATGCCAGGCCAAGCTCAGATGTTTAAGGAAGAAAATATCCAAGTTTAGAAGACCAAGTGACCTCTTAAATGCTTTGTACTGGTTATAGATGAGAATGAATCATCTTAGTGAAACTGGAGGGACATCTTCAACCAACATCTGCCATTTGCTTCTTCTAGATGTTAACACAGTTACTTTTTTTGCCTCGATAGTGGCTATGCTAGAGAATTATGATCATTGATCCTGATGTTATACCTCCTCTCAAACAGAAAATAACATTTATGTCCATGACCTGTTGACATTTCAACAAATCACTACTGTTTCAAAGGCAAAGGGAGCATCACTGTTTACTTGTGACCTCCAGGTAAGTTTACCCAAGATGAAATTTGGCTTTATGCTGTAATCAATACAGTCTTTCCTGCATCATTCCTACCATTAGATGAGAAGAATGACATTGATGATCCATACCCAACAAAGACTCTAAAGATAATTTTTTTTTTTTTCCCCCTGAGATGGAGTCTTGTTCTGTCGCCCAGGCTAGAGTGTAGTGGCACGATCTCGGCTCACTGCAACCCTGCCTCTTGGGCTCAAGTGATTCTCTTGCCTCAGCCTCCTGTGTAGCTGGGACTACAGGCGTGCACCACCACGTCCGGCTATTTTTTGTATTTTTTAAATTAGAGATGGGATTTCACCATGTTGGCCAGGCTGGTCTCGAACTCCTGACCTCAGGTGATCCTCCTGCCTTGGCCTCCCAAAGTGCTGGGATTACAGGTGTGAGCCACCGGACCCAGCCCAAGGAGAATATTTAATTGTATTAGAGAAATTTCTCTATTGGTATGTAGTGTGAAGTTGAAGCATTTGCATTCCTTGTGTGTGGGTTAATGTGAATCTAATGCTATTGGCAAGAGGCAACTAACCAAAGACAAAAACGCTTGTCCTGGACAAACCATTATTGGGAAAGCAAGACTGTAACAATATCATGAAGATAATTATAAGACATTAAGTGGACTCTTATTCTAAACAGATCACTGAGGTCTTTGTCATTAGGGACTTTCATTGTTCAGAAAAGACATCTCTCTTTATTTTTGCCAATTTGTCATTCTTGCATTCTTCAGAATCTGCCTCACCCCTCTCTCTACTCAACTTACATTTTTTAGCATTTATGTTCTACATTGACACTGCATCATTTTATGCTTAGAAATATTCTTTTCCATGCTATTTAAAGGCTTGAAAGTGGGCTTGATGTCACTGGCACATGGTCACCCCTGACCCAGCATGCGTTGACAGCCAGGAGCAAGAAACATTTAAGAGAAAAAAGGAGGGAGGAGTTATATAGGGGAAGGACTGCCCCAGGATTTTCTCCTCTGAATTGTGAATGTCCATGTGATTTGCTGGTGCTGTGGTCTTTGGCTGGCAACCCTTCGGGAGGAAGTGTTCCTCAGTCATTTGTTTCTTAGTGCATCTTAGAGAATGGTGTTCTTCTGCTAAGCTTTCCTGGCAGGATGACTGTGTTACAGGGAATTTTCAGATTAGTAGCAATTTCAAGGTAGACAATCTCTAATTTAGTTATCACTCAGTTAGGGAGAGTCATTTATTTTCATTTGCTCTGCGTGTCTCCTCCCAGCACACAGAGACCGGTGAGGAGATGTTACGGATGTGTGTGGCAGTAAAAAAGAAGCTGCAGCTCTATTTCTGGAAGGACAGGGAATTTCATGAATTGCAGGTAAGTCCACTGTTCCTTGGTCCATGGTTGGGTAGGAGCTGCTGCAGTAGCTCGGTTCTAATGAAGTTCAGGACTCCAGTCTTGTCATTCTATGGAAATGAATACTCTGGTATGAAGTGCATGAGAGCTTGTTGATGCCTACTTGTAATATGATTCTACAGTGTTTTTACAGATTGGTTTATTTCAGAGTGAGTTTTCACCTTTTCCAAATGTACTTTGTCCAGTTCATGGACTTGTATTTTTATTAAGGGTAGTTTCCTGGCCTTGTGCCTGTAGAATTGTGCCCGATGAGGGTGAGGGTTGTTTTGCAGAATGGAGGTTGCAGAATAACAGGAAAGTCATGGTTTTTAAAAAAAGTGTTTATTTCATTCGGATCCTTGCTCTCTTTTTTCAGGGGGACTTTAGTGTGCCAGATGTGCCCAAGTCCATGGCGTGGTGTGAAAATTCTATCTGTGTGGGTTTCAAGAGAGACTACTACCTAATAAGGGTAAAATCTCATTATTTTGCAAATATCATTAGTTTATCTTGGGGAAGATGATTATGTGCTCCGAACTCCAAGTCAAGAGACCACTTTAAGTAGAGCTTTTGGCCTAACAGGATTTGTTATTTGTATGCGTAGTTATCATTCATGCTCAGCATTTTTCACAAATAGAATATCTTTGTAACTTAAGTCAGTCCAAGAGTCAACGCTCAGTTCTTTACATAATGATGATCCACAGTGTGTATTTTACTATTGGGGCAGATAATGAAGGCTGTTTGCCTCTGTCCAGTGAATCATCATGGACTGCTATCCTAAGGCTTCAGTGCTCAGGAATTATAAACTAATTTTAGTATAAACTTAAGTATTTTTAAGACTTTGAGTTTCCCCTCGTGCCATCAAATCTTTTCATATATTTGTACTAAAAGTGATTTTCACTATTTTTTTAAATTTCAAAAGCCACATGTTTTTACACGTTTATTACAGAAAATATAGATAAGGAGATAAAGGAAGTGCAAATCAACCATGGTCCCCCCACTCAGAAATAGTCACTGCCAACTTCTTGGTATATGAGCTTCCATCCTATTTGTAAAATAGGTTTTCTCTTAACATAAGTTGTAAATAGCCATGACACTGTTTTTCTCCAATATGCATATTATATGTAGAAAAGATTGATACACTGTTCATTTCATTGAATAATCTAAATCTCTTAGCTTCACACCCCTGGTAATTCAGACATGGCAATTCTAGAAGCCTTTCTCTCTATCTTCCACTGGGTGAGCTCTTCATTAGTTTTTTTATTTTTTATTTTTTATTTTTATTTTTTGAGACAGGGTACCCCTCTGTCACCCAGGCTGGAGTGCAGTGGCAGGATCTTGGCTCACTGCAACCTCCGTCTCCTGGGCTCAAGGAATCCAGCCACCTCAGCCTCCCAGGTAGCTGGGATCTGGGATCACAGATGCCTACCACCATGCTCAGCTAATTTTTGTATTTTTTGTAGAGATGAGGTCACAATATGTTGCATAGGCTGGTCTTAAACTCCTGGGGTCAAGCAGCCCTCCTGCCTCAGCCTCCCAAAGTGCTGAGATTACAGCCACCGTGCCTGGCCCCATTGTTACCTTGTTAATATATTTGTTCCATCTTTGTATCATTTGAATATCCTAATTTTATCAGCATCAGAGTTGCAGACTCCTGGAGGAGTCACTGCTGTGCAACTGACTCAATAGCAAGTAGGCCTACAGATGGTGAGAGAGCTCACAAGGAGTAAGGGAACTGAGCAGAAGCTGGACTTAAGGCTCTCAGTTCTCTGACTACCTTGGATGCTGACATCACCTTCAGGGTGGGAAACCTTGCTTTAGGACCAGGCTATTCAGAAATTACTTATTTACATACAGTAACATTGATTCTTTTTAGTGTACAGTTCTGTGTTTTGACAAATGCTTAGATTTATGTGACTAATGCCACAATCGAGATTCACAACACTACCATCACCCCCCAAAATTCCCTCATATTGAAGTCACCCTTTCCTTCTGTTCCCAGACCTCTGGTAACCACTCATCTGTTCTTCATCTCCTATAGCTTTGCCTTTTCCAGAATGTCATATAAATTGAATCACACAATATGTAGGCTTTTGAGTCTGGCTTCTTTCACTTAGGAGAATGCACTAGAGATTCATCCATGTTGTTGTGTGTGTTAATAGTTTATTCTTTTTCATGGCTGAGTAGTAGTCTATGGCAAGGTGTTTGTTTATCCATTCATCAGTTGATGGACAAAGTTGTTTTTGGCCAGGCGCGGTGGCTCACGCCTTTAATCCCAGCACTTTGGGAGGCTGTGGCGGGCGGATCACGAGGTCAGGAGATCAAGACCATCTCTGGCTAACACGGTGAAACCCCATCTCTACTAAAAATACAAAAAAAAAAATTAGCCTGGCGTGGTGGCATGCACCTGTAGTTCCAGCTACTCAGGAGGCTGAGGCAGGAGGATTGTTTGAACCCAGGAGGTGGAGGTTGCAGTGAGCTGAGATTGTGCCACTGCACTCCAGCCTGGGCGACAGAGCAAGACTCTGTCTCAAAAAAAAAAAAAAAAAATTGTTTTCAATTTTTAGCAATTTTGAGTAAGCTGCTAAGACATTTGCATACAAGTGTTTGTGTAAACATACGTTTTCATTCCTGGGCAAATGCCTGGGAATGGGATTGCTGGGCCATATGGTAAGTGTATCTTTAAGGGGCATATGGCAAGTGTATCTTAAACTTTGTAAGAAACCAACAAACAAACCGGCTGCACCATTTTGCATTCCCACCAGCAGTGAATGCAAGTTCTAGTTGCTCTGCATTCTCACCAGCACCTGGCATTGTCAGTTGCCAGGCTAGATGCTTTCTTTTGCATTAGAGAACGGGTTTTACATTGTGATAACAATGCTTATGGGGGAGCCAAGATGGCCGAATAGGAACAGCTCTGGTCTACAGCTCCCAGCCTGAGCCACACAGAAGACGGGTGATTTCTGCATTTCTGTTTGAGGTACCCGTTTCATCTCACTAGGGAGTGCCAAACAGTGGGTGCAGGACAGTCGGTGAAGCGCACTGTGGGCGAGCCGAAGCAGGGCGAGGCATTGCCTCACTCAGGAAGCGCAAGGGGTCAGGGAGTTCCCTTTCCTAGTCAAAGAAAGGGGTAACAGACGGCACCTGGAAAATCGGGTCAGTCCCACCCTAATACTGCGCTTTTCCAACGGGCCTGGAAAATGGCACACTAGGAGATTGTGTCCCGCACCTGGCTCGGAGGGTCCTATGCCCACGGAGTCTGGCTGATTGCTAGCACAGCAGTCTGAGATCAAACTGCAAGGCAGCAGCAAGGCTGGGGGAGGGGCGCCCGCCATTGCCCAGGCTTGCTTAGGTAAACAAAGCAGCCAGGAAGCTCGAACTGGGTGGAGCCCACCACAGCTCAAGGAGGCCTGCCTGCTTCTGTAGGTTCCACCTCTGGAGGCAGGGCACAGACAAACAAACCATTCAGCAGGAACCTCTGCAGACTTAAATGTCCCTATCTGACTGACAGCTTTGAAGAGAGTAGTGGTTCTCCCAGCATGCAGCTGGAGATCTGAGAACGGACAGACTGCCTCCTAAAGTGGGTCCCTCACCCCTGAGCAGCCTAACTGGGAGGCACCCCCCAGTAGGGACAGACTGACACCTCACTCGGCCGGGTACTCCTCTGAGACAAAACTTCCAGAGGAACTATCAGACAGCTGAATTTGTGGTCTCACGAAAATCCGCTGTTCTGCAGCCACCGCTGCTGACACCCAGCCAAACAGGGTCTGGAGTGGACCTCTAGTAAACTCCAACAGACCTGCAGCTGAGGGTCCTGTCTGGTAGAAGGAAAACTAACAAACAGAAAGGACATCCACACCAAAAACCCATCTGTACATCACCATCATCAAAGACCAAAAGTAGATAAAACCACAAAGATGGGGAAAAAACAGAGCAGAAAAACTGGAAACTCTAAAAAGCAGAGCACCTCTCCTCCTCCAAAGGAATGCAGTTCCTCACCAGCAATGGAACAAAGCTGGACGGAGGATGACTTTGACGAGTTGAGAGAAGAAGGCTTCAGACGATCAAACTACTCCGAGCTATGGGAGGAAATTCAAAACAATAGCAAAGAAGTTAAAAACTTTGAAAAAAAATTAGACAAATGGATAACTAGAATAACCAATGGAGAGAAGGGCTTAAAGGAGCTGATGGAGCTGAAAGCCAAGTATCGAGAACTACGCGAAGATTGCAGAAGCCTCGGTAGCCGATGCGATCAACTGGAAGAAAGGGTATCGCTGATGGAAGATGAAATGAATGAAATGAAGCGAGAAGGGAAGTTTAGAGAAAAAAGAATAAAAAGAAATGAACAAAGCCTCCAAGAAATTTGGGACTATGTGAAAAGACCAAACCTACGTCTGATTGGTGTACCTGAAAATGACGGGGAGAATGGAACCAAGTTGGAAAACACTCTGCAAGATATTATCCAGGAGAACTTCCCCAATCTAGCAAGGCAGGCCAACATTCAGATTCAGGAAATACAGAGAATGCCACAAAGATACTCCTCGAGAAGAGCAACTCCAAGACACATAATTGTCAGATTCACCAAAGTTGAAATGAAGGAAAAAATGTTAAGGGCAGCCAGAGAGAAAGGTCGGGTTACCCACAAAGGGAAGCCTATCAGACTAACAGCTGATCTCTGCAGAAACTCTACAAGCCAGAAGAGAGTGGGGGCCAGTATTCAGCATTCTTAAAAGAATTTTCAACCCAGAATTTCATATCCAGCCAAACTAAGCTTCATAAGTGAAGGAGAAATAAAATACTTTACAGACAAGCAAACGCTGAGTGATTTTGTCACCACCAGGCCTGCCCTAAAAGAGCTCCTGAAGGAAGCACTAAACATGGAAAGGAACAACCGGTACCAGCCCCTGCAAAAACATGCCAAATTGTAAAGACCATCAAAGCTAGGAAGAAACTGCATCAACTAACGAGCAAAATAACCAACTAACATCATAATGACAGGATCAGATTCACACATAACAATATTAACTTTAAATGTAAATGGGCTAAATGCTCCAATTAAAAGACATAGACTGGCAAACTGGATAAGGAGTCAGGACCCATCAGTGTGCTATATTCAGGAAACCCATCTCACGTGCAGAGACACAGACTCAAAATAAAGGGATGGAGGAAGATCTATCAAGCAAATGGAAAACAAAAAAAGGCAGGGGTTGCAATCCTAGTCTCTGATAAAATAGACTTTAAACCAACAAAGATCAAAAGAGACAGAGAAGGCCATTACATAATGGTAAAGGGATCAATTCAACAAGAAGAGCTAACTATCCTAAATATATATGCACCCAACACAGGAGCACCCAGATTCATAAAGCAAGTCCTGAGTGACCTACAAAGGGACTTAAACTCCCACACAATAATAATGGGAGAATTTAACACCCCACTGTCAACATTAGACAGATCAACGAGACAGAAAGTTAACAAGCATATCCAGGAATTGAACTCAGCTCTGCACAAAGTGGACCTAATAGACATCTACAGAACTCTCCACCCCAAATCAACAGAATATACATTTTTTTCAGCACCACACCACACCTATTCCAAAATTGACTACATAGTTGGAAGTAAAGCTCTCCTCAGCAAATGTAAAAGAACAGAAATTATAACAAACTGTCTCTCAGACCACAGTGCAATCAAATTAGAACTCAGGATTAAGAAACTCACTCAAAACAGCTCAACTACATGGAAACTGAATAACCTGCTCCTGAATGACTATTGGGTACATAATGAAATGAAGGCAGAAATGAAGATGTTCTTTGAAACCAACGAGAACAAAGACACAACATAACCAGAATCTCTGGGACACATTCAAAGCGGTGTGTAGAGGGAAATTTATAGCACTAAATGCCCACAAGAGAAAGCAGGAAAGCTCCAAAATTGACACCCTAACATCACAATTAAAAGAACTAGACGGGAGGCGGAGCTTGCAGTGAGCCGAGATTGCGCCACTGCACTCCAGCCTGGGCGACAGAGCGAGACTCCGTCTCAAAAAAAAAAAAGAACTAGAAAAGCAAGAGCAAACACATTCAAAAGCTAGCAGAAGGCTAGAAATAAGTAAAATCAGAGCAGAACTGAAGGAAATAGAGACACAAAAAACCCTTCAAAAAATTAATGAATCCAGGAGCTAGTTTTTTGAAAGATCAACAAAATTGATAGACCACTAGCAAGACTAATAAAGAAGAAAAGAGAGAAGAATCAAATAGATGCAATAAAAAATGAAAAAGGGGATATCACCACCAATCCCACAGAAATACAATCTACCATCAGAGAATACTACAAACACCTCTATGCAAATAAACTAGGAAATCTAGAAGAAATGGATAAATTCCTTGACAAATACACCCTCCCAAGACTAAACCAGGAAGAAGTTGAATCTCTGAATAGACCAATAACAGGTTCTGAAATTGTGGCAATAATCAATAGTTTACCAACCAAAAAGAGTCCAGGACCTGATGGATTCACAGCCGAATTCTACCAGAGGTACAAGGAGGAACTGGTACCATTCCTTCTGAAACTATTCCAATCAATAGAAAAAGAAGGAATCCTCCCTAACACATTTTATGAAGCCAGCATCATCCTGATACCAAAGCCTGGCAGAGACACAACCAAAAAAGAGAATTTCAGACCAATATCCTTGATGAACATTGATGCAAAAATCCTCAGTAAAATACTGGCAAACCGAATCCAGCAGCACATCAAAAAGCTTATACACCATGATCAAGTGGGCTTCATCCCTGGGATGCAAGTCTGGTTCAACATAGGCAAATCAATAAATGTAATCCAGCATATAAACAGAACCAAAGACAAAAACCACATGATTATCTCAATAGATGCAGAAAGGGCCTTTGACAAAACTCAACAACCCTTCATGCTAAAAACTCTCAATAAATTAGGTATTGATGGGACGTATCTCAAAATAATAAGAGCTATCTATGACAAACCCACAGCCAATATCATACTGAATGGGCAAAAACTGGAAGCATTCCCTTTGAAAACTGGCACAAGACAGGGATGCCCTCTCTCACCACTCCTATTCAACATAGTGCTGGAAGTTCTGGCCAGAGCAATCAGGCAGGAGAAGGAAATAAAGGGTATTCAATTAGGAAAAGAGGAAGTCAAATTGTCCCTGTTTGCAGATGACATGATTGCATATCTAGAAAACCCCATCGTCTCAGCCCAAAATCTCCTTAAGCTGATTAGCAACTTCAGCAAAGTCTCAGGATACAAAATCAATGTACAAAAATCACAAGCATTCTTGTACACCAATCACAGACAGAGAGCCAAATCATGAGTGAACTCCCATTCACAATTGCTTCAAAGAGAATAAAATACCTAGGAATCCAACTTACAAGGGATGTGAAGGACCTCTTCAAGGAGAACTACAAATCACTGCTCAGTGAAATAAAAGAGGATACAAACAAATGGAAGAACATTCCATGCTCATGGGCTGGAAGAATCAATATCGTGAAAATGGCCATACTGCCCAAGGTAATTTATAGATTCAATGCCATCCCCATCAAGCTACTTTCTTCACAGAATTGGAAAAAACTACTTTAAAGTTCATGTGGAACCAAAAAAGAGCCCGCATCGCCAAGTCAATCCTAAGCCAAAAGAACAAAGCTGGAGGCATCACGCTACCTGACTTCAAACTATACTACAAGGCTACAGTAACCAAAACAGCATGGTACTGGTACCACAACAGAGACATAGATCAATGGAACAGAACAGAGTCCTCAGAAATGATGCCGCATATCTACAACTATCTGATCTTTGACAAACCTGACAAAAACAAGAAATGGGGAAAGGATTCCCTATTTAATAAATGGTGCTGGGAAAACTGGCTAGCCATATGTAGAAAGCTGAAACTGGACCCCTTCCTTACACCTTATACAAAAATTAATTCAAGATGGATTAAAGACTTAAATGTTAGACCTAAAACCATTAAAATCCTACAAGAAAACCTAGGCAATACCATTCAGGACATAGGCGTTGGCAAGGACTTCATGTCTAAAACACCAAAAGCAATGGCAACAAAAGCCAAAATTGACAAATGGGATCTCATTAAACTAAAGAGCTTCTGCACAGCAAAAGAAACTACCATCAGAGTGAACAGGCAACCTACAGAATGGGAGAAAATTTTTGCAACCTACTCATCTGACAAAGGGCTAATATCCAGAATCTACAATGAACTCAAACAAATTTACAAGAAAAAAACAAACAACCCCGTCAAAAAGTGGGCGAAGGACATGAACAGACACTTCTCAAAAGAAGACATTTATGCAGCCAAAACACACATGAAAAAATGTTCATCATCACTGGCCATCAGAGGAATGCAAATCAAAACCACAGTGAGATACCATCTCACACCAGTTAGAATGGCCATCATTAAAAAGTCAGGAAACAACAGGTGCTGGAGAGGATGTGGAGAAATAGGAACACTTTTACACTGTTGGTGGGACTGTAAACTAGTTCAACCATTGTGGAAGTCAGTGTGGCGATTCCTCAGGGATCTCGAACTAGAAATACCATTTGACCCAGCCATCCCATTACTGGGTATATACCCAAAGGACTATAAATCGTGCTGCTATAAAGACACATGCACACGTATGTTTATTGCGGCACTATTCACAATAGCAAAGAGTTGGAACCAACCCAAATGTCCAACAATGATAGACTGGATTAAGAAAATGTGGCACATATACACCATGGAATACTATGCAGCCATAAAAAATGATGAGTTCATGTCCTTTGTAGGGACATGGATGAAACTGGAAACCATTATTCTCAGTAGACTATCACAACGACAAAAAACCAAACACTGCATGTTCTCACTCATAGGTGGGAACTGAACAATGAGAACTCATGGGCACAGGAAGGGGAACATCACATTCCAGGGACTGTTGTGGGGTGGGGGGAGGGGGGAGGGACAGCATTAGGAGATATACCTAATGCTAAATGACGAGTTAATGGGTGCAGCAAAACAACATGGCACATGAATACATATGTAACAAACCTGCACGTTGTGCACATGTACCCTAAAACCTAAAGTATAATAAAAAATTAAAAAACAATGCTTATTATAATGAACTCTATAACATTTTCTAATGTCAAACAAGGAATATTATTGGCTTCTCTATGTTTTGGGTTCTATCTGGATTTTTCCTGTGTTCTTACCTCTGGCTGGGGAATGCTAGGTGACTCACTCTGTTTCTTCCTATAGGTGGATGGAAAGGGGTCCATCAAAGAGCTCTTTCCAACAGGAAAACAGCTGGAGCCCTTAGTTGCACCTTTGGCAGATGGAAAAGTGGCTGTGGGCCAGGATGATCTCACCGTGGTACTCAATGAGGAAGGGATCTGCACACAGAAATGTGCCCTGAACTGGACAGACATACCAGTGGCCATGGGTGAGACCAACAGTAGCTGCTGTTTCCCACTTTGGGTTGGGGTTGTGTGCCATTCCTGCAGAACAGAGTCCCATTCTTAGCTTTAGCAGACTGGTTTACATTGTGTCATTCACTTTCAGTTCCTTTTCTTATAAGTAGATGACATTTTAGGGTCATTAAAAATGGGCTAGTCTAGTTCTTGCAAGGAGCTGAGTTTTACTCCAGAGGGGGAAAACATAGAAACAGAAATGTTTATTTTAGGAAGTGATTATCTACTGCTATTTTTTACTTCTTAGTTTTTTTCTTCCTCCTTTTTTTAAGAGTTTTGATTGTGTCCTCTGCCAAATAGACTACATTTGGAAATTAGTGGAAATTCCTTGTGTATTCCTATAGTATGAGTAATTCCATATTGAAGGGTTTTTGATGTAGTAATTCCATGTTGAAGAGTTTTCTATTGTTGCTTTTTTTTTCTTTTTTTTGTTTTTTTTGTAGCTTAGAGGCACAGACAACATTTAGGGGATTTAGGTGTCAGCCTCTATTCTACGCATTAGGTGCTTCTGTTCTTATGCTTGCTTCAGGTTCCCAGCTCTCCACAATGGAATTGCCTAGAAGCATATAACCACTCTTGCCCCATTTTATTTTCAGTCGGAAGAGTGAGCATTGCTAAAATAGTTACTGCTGTGAAGTGGGACATACTGACATGCTTTCTGTCTTTAAAGACCCCTGTCTTTGGAGACAAGGGTTACAGTCTTGGATAAAGAGACAAAACAAGGCACTGCTTAAGGTGTTAAATTGGATGAGTTAAAATTCAGTAGTTCAGAGAAAGGGAAGTTTGTTGTTTAATTAGGAAGAAGTTTCATTACGTAGGTAAGACTGGACTAGGTCAGGCAGGGAGTTTGGAACCTGGCTTGAAGAGAAATTTCCATTCAATCTAGGCAGAAAGCCTGATAAATGAGTAGAAGTCCAAAGAAAGACATGCCAATTTGGGAGAGGGCATTACAGAGCCTGACTTGACACAGGTGGTCTGAATTACAGAGCAGTGAAATAGGGCCGTTTGGTAGAGTCCGTGAGAAGGTCTGGGAGGCCAGTAGATTCCTAAATGGTAGAATGTCTTGATAAAAGCATCATGTTCTGGCCGGTCGCAGCGGCTCACGCCTGTAATCCTAGCACTTTGGGAGGCTGAGGCAAGCAGATTGCCTAAGCTCAGGAGTTCACGATCAGCCTGGGCAGCATGGTGAAACCCCATCTCAAATACGAAAAAAAAAAAACACAAAAACTAGCTGAATGTGGCAGTGTGTGCCTGTGGTCCCAGCTACTTGGGAGGTTGAGGCAGGAGAATTGCTCGAAGGGAGGGGGAAGTTGCGGTGAGCCGAGATTGCGCCACTGCACTCCAGCGTGGGTGACAGAGCGAGACTCACGTCTCAAAAAAAAAAAAACAAACATCATGTTCTAGGGTGATTGTTCTGGTTGTGGTTAGAGATGAATAGACTAGAGGGAAGAGAAATCAAAAGGTCAGTATTTTAAAAGGCCCAGGATTATGGATAGTAACAAGTTTGAGGGGCTTCTGGGGCTTTATGAGAGGCTTTCCTGATGTTCTAGGGGAACTTGTTTTCCCTTCAGAAGAGGAACTTTGGTAGATGAGTTTAAGAGGCATGTAAAAGTCAAGCATGTTTCTGATTTCCCAGGGTGAGAGTTCCTGTTTTCCAGCCTTCGTTAGTGCCTGGGGCCTTCATCAGTGCTTCTCAAAACCATGTCTGTGTCTTACTGCTGGAGAACATTTTGAGGCACTTGCCCTGTGAGGTCTCCTTTGACCCACAGGCAGGATTAGTCACTTCTCTTTGGTGCTTCTGTAACCCTTTCAGGTATCTCTGTCATGGCAACTTGTCACACATGAGCGATCTGTCTCCTCTGTTCCTGTAGGAGCTCTGTGAGGTCTGGATGCATGTCTTGATCCACTTTGAGTCCTTACTACATAGTACAGTGCCTGAAACATCAGAGCATGTAAGAAAATGCTTGCTGAATAATTGCATCATTATCCTTGTCAGTCATTATTTATATGCCTGCTGTACACCAGCCAGTCTCCCAACTTTTGGAGATATAAAGAGATCCAGACCATCTCTATTGTCAACAAAAGATGACAACCAAAGGGATTTCTGTTATAGATTACCTTTTTAATTAAATGAGAGTGTATTCAAGTGGGCCAGATTTTAAAAGGATAAAGAAATTTTACATATGTTATACAAGTTAGCACTAAAGAAAATTGTACTAACTTTTCAAAATGAGGCCAGCATAAAAAGAAAATAAAAAATTCAATATAAAACAATATGCTTTTAATTTCATTTTTCTGGTAAGATAAAAAATATCAGCATAATAGCAGTAGCATTCAAAATGATAGAAATACTACTTAGTTCTCAAGTTACTCATTTCTGAGTTCCCTTCTAGCTTTGAAATTTTATTGTACTATTTATTGATAGTATAAATTGCAAATATAATAGGAAAAACTTTTTATCAGAAAATGGATAATTAAACCAGTGCAGTGACTCATGCCTGCAATCCCAGCACCTTGGGAGGCTGAGGCAGGAGGACTGCTTGAGCCCAGGAGTTTGAGACCAGCCTGGGCAACATAGTGAGACCCTGTCTCTACAAAAAATACATTTAAGAAATTAGCTGGGCATCGTGCTGCACGCATGTATTCCCAGGACTTGGGTGGCTGAGGTGGGAGGATTGCTTGAGCCTGGGAGATGGAGGTGGCAGTAAGCCATGATCACACCACTCACTGCATTCCAGCCGGGCCTATAGAGAGAGACTCTGTCTCAAAAAAAAAAAAAGGATAATTAGGAATATAAATTCATAGCAGATTAGACACACTAAGAAATTATTTTTATGAATATATTCTTTGAAGTTAAATTTCTCTGTGGTAATTATGCATCTAGTGGTTTGCTTTTTACTAATTTTTTTACTTTTAAAAACATTTTTATTTTTAAATATAAGAAACAAATAACATACAATTTACTGCCTGAACCATTTTTAAGTGTACAGTTAAGTGGTATTACGTATGTTAACACTGTGGTACAATAGATCTTCAGAACTTTTTTATGTTGCAAAACTGAAACTCTATACCCATTAACAACTCCTCAGTTCTTCTCCCTCCATTCCCTGAAGCCGCCATTCTCCTTTCTGCTTCTGTGAATTTGACATCTTCTAGATACCTCATAAAAGGGAAATCATACAGTATTTGTCTTTCTGTGACTGCCTTATTTAATTTAGCATAATATCCTCAAGGTTCATGCCTTCCTTTTTAAGGCTGAACCTTAAAAAGGTAATAAAATAATTACTTAAAAAGGTAATAATATTCCACTGTATGTATACACCACATTTTGTTTATCCATCTATCTGTTCATGGATGCTTGGGTTACTTTCACCGTTTGGCTGCTGTGAATAATGCTGCTACGAACATGTGTGTGCAAATATCTCCTTGAAATCCTGATTTTCAGCTGTTTTGAATATATACCCAGAAATGGGATTCCTGGCCCATACGGTGATTCTATTTTTAATTTTCTGAGGAACCACCATACTGTTTTCCATAGCAGCTGCACCATTTTACAGTCCCACCAACAGTGCGCAAGGGTTCCAATTTTTCCATGTTCTTGTCAACACTTGTTATTTTCATTTTTTTAATAGTAGCCATCCTAAAGGCGTATGAGGTGATATCTCACTGTGGTTCTTTACTAATTCTTGATATAGCACAGAATATAGTCATAGAAAATATTTCTATTATCTCTAAGTTAGTGAAATTATGTTTCATATAGTATACAAACAATAAATTTATTTTATGGTTCAGTGTAAGGTAAAACAGATCGTTATTCAGTCTTGTTCTGAGATTTGTGTTTTTAAAGATATGTTTTGTGTTATTTTCTAAATTCTCTCCATTTGTGTTAAATCTCCTTCACCACACAACTTCTCAAATATTGGAAGACTCTATTTGCAATGATTTTATAGTTTTGTCAGCTCTGCTTTTTGCATACTGACTTCTTTAGCACTGTGTGGAATTGTTCTGCATCATCCAGCATTGTAAGCTTTGGACTGTCACATGCTTGTCAAAAAGTACAGAAAAATATAGTGGATATATTAAAAGTTATTTTCAAAAGAGAGAAGAAGAGTGAAGAAAAGGAGTATAACCCAATAATTTGTACTGGATCAGAAGGGTAAATTTGGGGTCATGGATAGATGAATGAAAGGTGTTTTTTTAGATATAATAGAGGAAAACAATTGTAAGACTTAACAGCAAGTATCAAATAGAAATGCCTACACTGAGAAGTCCATCCAGCCACCTTGTCTGTGTACCATTAAGCCGTGTCTTAGTTCACTTGTGCAGCTATAACAGAATACCACAGACTAGGTAATTTATAAAAACCAGAAATTTGTTTCCTCACAGTTTTGGAGACTTGGAAGTCCCAGATCAGGGTGCCGGCATCTGGTGTCTGGTAAGGGCCTTCTTGATGCTCCTTCACATGGTGGAAGGAGAAGGGTAAGAGAAAGATGAGCTCTGTGTTCTCACATGGCAGAAGAGAGAGAACCCACTCCACAAGCCCTTTTTATAGTGTATTAATCTGTTGATGAGGCTGGAGCCTCACCACGTAAACACCTCCCATTAGGCCCCACCTCCCAGCACTTTTGCACTGAGGATTAAGTGTCCAATGCATAAGTTGGGGAGGGAATAAAAACAGTCAAACTGTAGCAGCCATCAGGTGGAGCATCACACCTTTTCTCTGTGAAAATTTCTAGCAGAAACAACATTGGCTAGAAATGTGGAACTTTTCCCTTAGAATAATTTTAGGGAAAATAGAATTTGCCTTCCCCCCCAACCTTTGTTTTTTATTTACTATTTTATTTTTTTATTTTTATTTTATTTATTTATTTATTTAAAAAAAATTTTTTTTTTTTGAGACGGAGTCTCGCTCTGTCGCCCAGGCTGGAGTGCAGTGGCACATCTCAGCTCACTGCAAGCTCCGTCTCCCGGGTTCATGCCATTCTCCTGCCTCAGCCTCCCGAGTAGCTGGGACTACAGGCGCCTGCCACCATGCCCGGCTAATTTTTTTGTATTTTTAGTAGAGACGGGGTTTCACCGTGTTAGCCAGGATGGTCTCGATCTCCTGACCTCGTGATCTGCCTGCCTCGGCCTCCCAAAGTGCTGGGATTACAGGCGTGAGCCACTGCACCCGGCCTTTCCCCCACCGCCACCTTTCTAAGAGAATGAAAGAAGAGGTTCTGTTACCTGGTTCTCCCACTGATGCACTGTTATGGGCAGCTGCAACTGGCCTTTGTCTGGCCTGGCTTTGTGACTGATGAAAAAGGAGCAAGTGAAACTTTTATCCAGTTTTTTGGGGAATAAGGCAGGAGTGGGATCAGGTGACTGTCAGCACAGCTGATGTGTCTTTTTTGTGCAAGAGATTTCTCTTATCATAACTCAAGCAAAGCAATTTTTTTTATTTTTCTTTTTTTTAGAGTCAGGATCTCACTCTATCACCCATGCTGGAGTGCAGTGGTGCTGTTATGGCTCATTGCAGCTTCAAACTCCTGGGTTCAAATGATCTTCCCACCTCAGGCTTCTGAGTAGCTGGGACTACAGGTGTGCTCCACCACACCTGACTAATTTTTTAAGAAATGTTTTTGTTGAGACAGTGTCTCACTAAGATGCCTAGGTTGGTCTCAAACTCGGCCTACGTGACCTTCTCACCTCAACCTCTCAAGTTGCTGGGATTACAGGCCAATTTTTTTTTTCTTTCTTTCTGAATCTCAGTGTAAGATCCTGGCTTGATATTTGACTAGGGGACTTTTTGGAGATCCATTTAAATGTATCTTAGAATGGGCAGCTGAAACACTCCATAAACCCAAAGCCTTAGACCGGAACAACTGCTGTATATGTTCTCCTTCACAGAGCACCAGCCTCCCTACATCATTGCAGTGTTGCCTCGATATGTTGAGATCCGAACATTTGAACCAAGGCTTCTGGTCCAAAGCATTGAATTGCAAAGGCCCCGTTTCATTACCTCAGGAGGGTAAGTAATTTCTTTTTTTGCAGTGGCTGTATATTATCCCAAAGTTGTAAAGTCACGTGTGTCATCACAAAGCCTGTGATCTTTTGCTAATATTCTTACTCTTGCTTCCAGATCAAACATTATCTATGTAGCCAGCAATCATTTTGTTTGGAGACTCATCCCTGTCCCCATGGCAACCCAAATCCAACAACTTCTCCAGGACAAGCAGTTTGAATTGGCTCTGCAGCTCGCAGTAAGTCTTGTTCCTGACTAGTCTGCTTTCCTTATTGTTCTTGAAAGTAGATGACTTGGCCGGGCGCGGTGGCTCACGCTTGTAATCCCAGCACTTTGGGAGGCCGAGGCGGGCGGATCACAAGGTCAGGAGATCGAGACCACGGTGAAACCCCGTCTCTACTAAAAATACAAAAAAATTAGCTGGGTGTGGTGGCGGGCGCCTGTAGTCCCAGCTACTCAGAGAGGCTGAGGCAGGAGAATGGCGTGAACCCGGGAGGCGGAGCTTGCAGTGAGCTGAGATTGCGCCACTGCACTCCAGCCTGGGCAACAGAGCGAGACTCCGTCTCAAAAAAAAAAAAAAAAGAAAGTAGATTATTTGGGTTTCATTGTTCGTATTTATTTTGGATTAGTAGAATAAGCACATAGCTGAAAGTCCAGGGCCTTGGATACTAGGTCTGACTCCACCATAAAATATCTATGTAACTCTAAGTGATTCTACTTTTTCACTTTATCTGTCAGATGTAGAATGAATATCAATTATAGTGATAGTACCTTGTAGAATCAATGTGAGAGGCCGGGAGCAGTGGCTCATGCCTGTAATCCCAGCATTTTGGGAGGCCAAGGCAAGCAGATCACCTGAGGTCAGGAGTTTGAGACCAGCCTGGCCAACATGGCAAAACCCTGTCTCCACTAAAAATACAGAAATTAGCTGGGCATGGTGGCAGGCACCTGTAATCCCAGCTACTCCAGAAGCTGAGGCAGGAGAATTGCTTGAACCCAGGAGGTAGAGGTTGCGGTGAGCCAAGGTCATGCCACTGCACTCCAGCTTGGGTGACACAGCGAGACTGTCTCAAAAAACAAAAAAAAAATTAATGGGAGAATAAAATAATTTAATAGATATTGTATGGTCATGAAAAATTAAAGATAATGCAGACATTAAAGTTTAGTAACAATCGTAAATATACTGTTATAGTCAAGTTGAATGCAACAACTAGAGGACCCCTCAAAATTCCTTTCCACAGTAGACTCCTATGTTTGGATAAGTAGGCTTTCTTTTGATATTCTGAAACTACTTCAAGTTGTTGTATTCAGCCAGGCTGCAGCCTTATATTTATGATGCTTACTCTAATGTTTGCAAGGGATCTTGTTCACAGCAAAATAGTGGCCACCTCTTGTTCTGATGCTGGTATCAGAGTCTGTGTCCTGTTCTTTTAAACATCCTCAGTGATGATTATTGTCATCTGTAGGGGGTGGGTTTGCTTTTAGGAAACAGCCAAAAGTCATTCTGAGCCTAACCTAGTTGTTAAACCAGATATTGCTACTTTATGTATTTGGGGGTTTTTTGAGTTTTTTGTTTGTTTGTTTTTGGTTTTTTTTGTTTGTTTGTTTGAGACAGGGTCTCACTCTGTCACCCAGGCTGGAGTGCAGTCTTGGCTCACTGCAGCCTTGACCTCCTGGTCTCAAGTGATCAGCCCACCTCAGCCTCCTGTGTTGCTGGGACCACAAGCATGTACCACCACACCCAGCTAATTTTTTTATTTTTTGTAGAGACAGGGTCTCACTTTGTTGCCCAGGCTGGTCTTGAACTCCTGAGCTCAAGTGATCCTCACGTCTCAGCCTCCCAAAGTGCTGGGATTATAGATGTGAACCACCATGCCCAGCCTCAGATAGTGATACTTTAAAGAAGAGATTTTTATGAAGATAATAGTAATAAAACTGAATTTCTAGAGTAACCTGTAAACTATTTCTGATAGGAAAGCAATTTTTTTAGAATGCAGATACTTTTAGTTACCTATGGTGGCTACTTGTGAAGAACATTTACTTTGGATATGTATGTTCTGGATTCAAAATAAAAATCTGATCTTAATAGTAAGACATAGTTAATATCCCATAAAGATGATTGCTTTCTTGGAGCACTGAATTTCAGCATCTTACTGTTTTTTTTCTACTCATGCATTGTCCTGTATTATTTTATTTTCGTTTTAAAAAATAATACAGTGAATATCCATGAACTCACCATCCTACCCAAGAACCATAACTTTTATAACTTTTTATAATCCTTCCCATCCCATCCCTCTGCCTCTCCTCCAGATGTAATCATTATCCTAAATTTTGTATTTATCATGACCTTACTCTTTTACATATATATTTAATATATAAATATGTTTATTATATGTTTAAAATATATATTTAATGATTAAACACATATATTTAATCTTTTACATATATTTAACATATGGAAGTAATGTATTTAGTTTTTGAACTTTATAAAAAGGTTATGCTGTATGAAACCCTTTAGTCTATTTTTCTTAGCAGGAAGGTTTCAGAGTCTTTTCAGTGATCTTCCTAGTTCAGGTTGTTTAATCTCAGGTAAAGAAAATGGAAGTGGGTTCCCTTTTTTTCTTCTCTTTTCTAGGCTCATACTTATTTTGTGCTCTGCCCTTTTTATGACAAGAAAAGGTTGATTGACATCATGTTAGTCCAGGAAGAACCTATCTTTTATTTAAATAGATAAGCAAACATAATGGAACTTTCAGAGGGAAATTACAAACTAAATTTTGGCATTGATAAGTCCTGGAGCCAAGTGTCAGAGAGGGCCAGTTCACTGTGGGCTGGAAAAGGCATCCTACGGCTGGACACTTGAGTTGACCCTTTAAGAATATGTTAGATTAGGATCAAGAGCAGGAAAT